>NC_058375.1:111718439-113114439 GCF_018350175.1 Felis catus | reverse complement strand
TTCACTGTGTGGGGCTTAAGCAAATTCTGAAACCAGAAGTGAACCCAGGTTTATGGTGTCTGAGGTTTATTTTTCTGATGAAGGTGGCTCTTTCAAAAAAAAAATATATATATACATATATATATAGTGTATATATATGCATACACAATATATATAGTATATTTTATATTTATAACGTATAAAATTAGAATGATAAAAAACCAAATTTATAAACTTTAAAAGCGGTGTATCATGAATATAACTATATCAAAAAATAACATAATTCAAGGAGATTAAACCACATAAATCCTCAACAACTTAATTTTTAACCCACATCCACTCCAGCAGCACAGGACACATGGAGAAGTGTAATGGAGAGAGAGTTGAAGTAGACAAATGGCAGTCATTTTAGCCTTCTGTGGGTAATAGATCTTACTTTTGCAAATTTTATTGCATATATGGTCATGTTAACGCAGAGATAAGTAAAGAGTTTATGCAGATGAGGGTCTGGAAGCTGAAACTTCCCAGCTTAAAGAGATAGAAGCTTCAGCTTGGGTTTCGGTATTTTCCCCTTCCCATATGTCCCCCAACCCAGGTGAAAACATGGCCTGGAGAACAACTGAAAAAGCAGAGTGATAGCTCTGATATTTGTGGCAATCATGTAAATGACCAGAAGACATCTCTACAAGATCTGAATGGGAATAATTGAAGCAAAAATTCACTGTGGATTGACTACTTAAAAGAGGACAGAGGGAAAGAGTGACAGACCAAAATGCAAGGTGAAGTGAGTTGGAGAAACCAGGAGAAGAGATGATAAGGTAATTCCCAGCATGGAGTGAAATTCCCTTGTTTTTGTTTTTTTGGGTTTTGTTTTGTTTTGTTTTGTTTTTTGTTTGTTTTGTTTTTTTGGCTTTCTTTAAATGTGATTTTTTTTCTACTGACTTATTCTTTTTTAAGATTTTAGTTTTTTGAAAGTTCGTTTTGAGAGAGAAAGCATGAGCTGGGGAGGGGCAGAGAGAGAGGAGAGAGAGAATCCCAAGCAGGCTTTGCACTGTCAGTGCAGAGCCCAACACAAGGCTCTCATGAACAATGAGATCATGACTTGAGTGAAAATGAAGAGCTGGATGTCCAATGGACTGAGCCACCCAGGAGCACCTAAGATTTTATTTTTAAGTAATCTCTATACCTAATGTGGGGCTTGAGATCACAACCCCAAGATCAAGAGTCACATGCTTGAGCACCTGGGTGGCGCAGTCGGTTAAGCGTCGGACTTCAGCCAGGTCACCATCTCGCGGTCTGTGAGTTTGAGCCCTGCGTCGGGCTCTGGGCTGATGGCTCAGAGCCTGGAGCCTGTTTCCGATTCTGTGTCTCCCTCTCTCTCTGCCCCTCCCCCGTTCATGCTCTGTCTCTCTATGTCCCAAAAAATAAATAAACGTTGAAAAAAAAATTAAAAAAAAAAGAGTCACATGCTTGAGCACCTGGGTGGCTCAGTTGGTTGAGCGTCTGCCTTCAGCTCAGGTAATGATCTCACAGTTCCAGAGTGGAGCCCCATGTTGGCTCTGTGCTGACAGCCTGGAGTCTGGAGCCTGCTTTGGATTCTGTGTCTCCCTCTCTCTCCATCCTGACCCCACTCATTCGTGCTCCCTTTCCCTCTCTCTCTCTCAAAAATAAATAAACATCAAAAAAAATTTTTTAAAGTCATATGCTCTACCCACTGAGCCAGCCAAGAACCCCTCTATTGACTTACTTAATGATTGAATGGAATGATGAAATTGCCAATATGACTGAATTTTTAGCAAAAGCAGCTACTTCAACTATCGTGAAAGCTATATGCCTACATATATCTCAGTACTTTTGCTTATTATGTACTTATTTTACCCCTTATAAGACAGCTTCTATCTTGAATATGGCTTAATGTGATATCCTTGCACAAAAGTTGTCAACTGTGTGTGTGTGTGTGTGTGTGTGTGTGTGTGTATGTGTCTGCGTGTACCTGTGTGTGTAAGAAAAGAACAAAGCATGAAATAAGTAGCCCTTCATGGTTTAGCTCAGTTTCTTGACTTCAGTGTAGACACACTGGTTTTGGTCATTTGTCATGAGTCATGTCATAAATAATTTGTTACAAATAATAGTTTAACTACCAAAGCTTAGGAATAATTTTTCCTTGAATGTGAGAGTTTATTCCCATTGTGAGAGTATCATTCACTTTCATTTAAATATAGTGCCTTTAATGAAGGAGAAAGAGTTGAATTTAGCAAAACTCTGGGTAGAGAATAGGAGCTAGTTGAGCACGTGAACATAATTCCTCATATGAGCTGTCACACAGAAGCAGAATGTGCCTGATCATTTTGCAGTAACTTAGTGGATTTAGAAACTGAGTTTAGGAAACCAACCTAAAGAGTTACAAGGAGATATTTTTTAAATGGAAACTTACCATACAAAGGTTATCAATGTTTAAAGAACTGTCATATTTCAGTCCTTTACATCTCTTACTTTCTCAAGCTTTCAAAGGCAATCATCTCAAGTACCGTTCCAGTCAGACCTCAGGTTGCTAGACGACGTCTCCAAGAGTCAGCAGAATCTGAGTCTCTTTCTTTGTGTCCCATCTCACTTCTGTTAACATTTTCTTAGGGAGTCAAGTGTTGATACTGTCAGACTTTATGGCATGCCTGTCTTGATGCTGATGAATAGGACAGGAAGGTTACACAGTCTACTTAAAAACCAACAAGCAAGAAGAGTGTTTGGATATGAATATCATGTTAGGTCTTGCTTTTTTCTCAGCTTTTCTTATGGTTCCTTTGCTCCAAAGCACTGGTTATTTAATTCACTTTTGAAATGTTTACTCAACATGTGCAGTGTTTTGGAAGAATTTCTCCATAGATATTTAGTGAGCATCTACTATAGGCCCTAATCTAGCTATTCAGTATTCATGGACAATAGTTACAATGTTGACCAGAAGGAGTTTGCAGTCTAATGAGAGTGACAGGTACAGAACAGATAATTTTAATGCAATATGGTAATAGCAATGCTTGTACTATCTGTAAGGTTTGATGTGAACACAATGAAAATAAGTACTATCCAGAGGTGGAGAGCTCAATGAGAACCTCCCAGAAGAGGTGAAAGGAACTTAAATAGGCTAATATAGTTAGACAACAGGGAACAAGGAAGAAAGTAGCATAAAGTATAATTTGAGAGGTTGGTTGTGACAAGAACATTCCAGGCATATCAACCATGTAAGTGATGTTGGAATTTATTCAAGGGTGGTGTAAAGTTTTTTTTTTTAAATGGTAGAACAGTTAAGTGATTTGCTTCACAAACTTGATAATTTAACCCAGTTAGAATTATAATGCACTGGTCCAGAGGAGAGGACGTGAGGGGCTGGTTTATAGGTAGTTTATAGGTCGGTTTATAGGTAGTATCCATAGTGTTGGTGAGGAATGGATATATTCTGTATAAATTTGGGAGACATGACCACAAGATTAGATACCAGATTGGATATGGAAGAAAGAAAACAATGAAAAATCAAGAAAGAATAGCAAAGTTAAGGCTTAGCTAAAATAATAATGGTAATACTTCATGGTATGGGAGATGGTTGATAACAAGAAAGAATTCAGTATTTTATATAATAAAGTCTGAGATGGCTGTTAGTCATCCAAATGAGGAAGATACAGTGGATTACTCATTATTCACGACAGTATGTCCAATCATCTTGCCACAAACACTGAATTCATGAATCCTGAACCCATCGCCCCTAGGGGAAATATACATTAGTTTCCTGCTAGGTGTTGTCATATTTTCATCAATGAATCAATATGTAACTTTGTTTTATATGTTTCTATTCAAAAGCACATCAGACTTTTCTTGTGTTAGAGAGCATGTCAATACTATTCCAGGGGGTGGGTCATTTTAAACAGTGAAATCACAAACAAAAATCATAAAAAACATGTCAAAAACATGGCACTAAATATATTGCAAAAGGGAAACTTGTTTACAGTAAAAGGGCTGAAACAAGACAGAGCGTTGCTTTGTTTTGTTTGACCTCAATTGGAAATGTGTGCCCACGAACGACCATGAAAGTGGTTCCAGTACTGATTAGGGGGCTAGAAATATATTCTAATGAGTCAGTTAATTCATAAGCACAGATGCTACAAATAACGAAGATTATGATTCAAGTCTAGAGTTCAAAAGACTCTGGGAAGAAGATAAATCTTTGGGAGTCATCAAAAATGGTGTTGTATCTAATTCTAGGAATGGAAAAGATTACTTAGAAAAACTAGAAACAGGAAGTCCCAATACCAAAATTGAAGGAACTCTAATATTAAACCTGAGAAAAGCCAACATTGAGATGCAGGTAGAGGAATGGAAGGTAGAGCCAACAAAGGGCATTAAGGTAGAGGGGGAAAGAAGAGAATGTAGTGCCATGGCAGCTTAGAGAAGAGGTTATTATAAAATGAAAAGCACACTCCTGTGTCAAGTGCTGATAGATAAGGAGACTAAACAATGAAGACAGAAGCTTGTGTACTGCTGACAGAGGTCTTGATGAGTAAGTGGTTAGTCCTGATAAAGTAAACTTTTCAGTTGGTTCCTGGTCTTATCTTCTGGAGGTGAATATTCCTGGAGCAAATAGCATGCTATTTTTGGCTGGTCCCATTTGAGTTGAGTTCAAGGATAAGAAAGTATTGCTGGTTTCGATGGGTTTATATGAGTTACTAGAGGATCCCTGTACATTGGAAGTGCTACTACAAAGTATGAATAATGTGGACAAGGGAAATGAAGTTGGAAGTCCCCGAGAAAGTGGGAATTCAAGATCTGTATTCAGAATACAAGCGGAGACTCTGACAAGGAGAAGGGAGGAGCTCTTCTACCGTAAGAGGAAGGGCACTAAGAGCTCGAGTGCAAGTTCAAGAGGATAGTAGACTCTGGCTCCTGTGTTTCTGCTGAAGTCTCAGAGAATGAGGGGAAAAAGTCAATTGGGGAAAAAAAGAAGGCAATCCTATCTTTTCCTACCTTTAGGAAGACGATGTTTAAATGGAATAAGTCAAGCTTCCTGGACTGCGAAACCAGGTGAATTCCTTTCTTTATTCTCTGTGTTCTGTTCTAGTTTCCTTGTGACCAACTCCTGCCTCAACTTACTCCACAGTTGTATGAAGATATTAAAGTAGATAAGACAGAGGATGCTCAAATATAAGGCTTTACACATAGTGGGTACTCAATAAAAGTCAGCTTCTATCCTTCATTGATTTGATTTGTTCTTTTCTAACATAAAGTGCTTCCTTCTTTCTTAACTCCCTTATCTTCTGGCCTCCTTCCTTCCTGTTACTTGTCAGCCCTCCTCCAAGGAGCAGAATGATTTTCTCACACTCCAGCCCAGCTCAGAGGATAGGATATTAATACTTGTAAAATCCACAATGGCAACCAACCCATATGAAGCTCTAAAACTCTTGATTTTGTAGTTCCTGTTACTGTGCTCTGGTGGTTTTTCAGGACCTTCCCACTTCTTCCCTACAAGGTAGGTAGAAGAAGGAGACACAAGCTACTATGTCTGTGCCTTCCATGTACTGTGGGTTCTGTGCCAAACTCCACAAATACACCTCACTTTGCCGACCACCACTTTCTCCAGTATATTCCATCCTTCAAAATGTATGCTCATTCTAAAAAAGGTCTGTAACATATGTTGATATTTTTCAGACTTTACTGACCAATTTATGTCTAAGACACTCCTGGCAACTAGGAAATACAGCTCACCTTAAGCTGGAATAGAAAAAGCTAAAGCAATTAGTCATTTATTTTAAATACATTTATAACTATGTTAGAACATAAAAACCTTTGTACAAAGGAAATGTGATAATATGTGCAAGAACATTTCAGGATCAAATATTTATAGCAGCCAAGATATAGACAGAGCTTGGGAGAGTGGAAACACCCAGAGATGGGGGTAATGCACCTGTCCTGAGTCCTAGCTTTGACAGATACAGGCCACATAACCTTGGAGTAGTCACTGATGCTTTGTATTTTGCTTCTTATCTGGAAATTTGAAATAGAATATTTACTTAGCTAAGGATATTTTCCAGATTTGGGGAGATCAAGAGCACATGTGATGTGTTCAGTAATGTTCAGAATCAGTAATGTTAATCAAATGGAAGTTATTGTCAGCTACAAAAGACCTAACTACTTAATTTCTAATTTAAAGGTTTACTTACTCTTAATATTTTTTTCTAACTAGGATAACATATCTGTAATATGGAAAAATATAAAAACCTTGACTTGAAAATAGGACCTGCGTTTTAATCTCATACTTGCCAATTTACTAGGTGTAGATCTTTGCCAATTTATCAAGCCTCTCTGAGATCCGTTTTCTTCTCTGGGATGATTCTAACATCTATTATAGAAATATGTTTTGTGTTTTGTTATAATTTATAACTAAGAAAGATATTTCTGTTTTTTAACATTTATTTATTATTAAGAGACAGAGCATGAGCGGGGGAGGGGCAGAGAGAGGAGGAGACAGAGACTCCGAAGCAGGCTCCAGGCTCTGAGCTGTTAGCACAGAGCCCGACGGGGGGCTTGAACCCGTGAACCGTGAGATCACGACCTGAGCTGAAGTCAGACACTTAACGGACTGAGCCACCCAGGCAGCCCATAACAAAGGTACTTCTAGCAGGGAAACAGGTACATTGAACTGTGTTTAAAAAATTGCCATTATTACCGAAAAGATAACTTTTCCTTCACCTTTTAGCAACTTATGTGAAATATTATGATGCCTGATAAAAGTAGAGATGTTTTACCAGAAGATTTACAACAAAGGAGAAAGAGAATCAACATTTTTCATGGCTCTCATTTGCCTGGCGCATAATAATTGCTTTCCGAATATTATTTCATTCTTTTATTTTGAAAAAAAAAAAAGACTCCCAGAAAAGAGTGAGTGCTCTAATTTGACATATGGGGAAACTAAGACCTGAAGAGAATACTCGCATTATGCAGAGATAAAGAAACACTGAATGGATGAGCAAAGATTATAATTCAAGTTTGTTGGGCATTAACAATCCATGCTTTTTCTAACATACTTCCCCCATTTCCTGGATGATAGAGATGCTCTTTATTATCTGCTCTCTATTATCTGGACCAGCCCACCACTGTACAGGAAGATAATTCCACAGTTTTAATTCCACCTGGCAATACAATGCCAGGTATTTCTTTCTAATAACATTAAAGACATTACTTATTAACACACTCAACAAATAATTAATGGGTACCTGTATATATTAGAACTTAATTTGCTTGTGAATAACAGAAAAGCTAACATTCAGTGGCTTAGATACAATGGGTCTATTCTTTTCAAGTAATAGAGAATCTTGAAGAAAGCAGTCATCACTTCCTCTGCAGCTTGGCCCTGGTAACTTATGACATCCTCAGCATGTTTTTTGACCACCACCTCATGATTGCAAGACAGATGCTAGACTTCTGAATGTTCCCTTAATGCCAAAGAAAAGGGAGAGAGAGGCAAAAGTCATGTGTCATGATTTCTGCATCAAGTAATGACAGAGTAGCTTATAGGAGACAGGTTGTTGGAATAAGAACAAATATAAAAAGGATACTTTTTAAAATAAACTTATTTTTAAAATAGTTTCAGATTTCCAGAAACACTGTGAATATAGTATGGAAAGTTCTCAAATACCACGTTCCTCATCCCCTATTATTAATCACTTACTATTGCTAGAATTAATGAACCCTAATGGTATCATTACATGAATTTCATACTGTATTCAGATTTATTTAGTTTTCCCTTATCTTTTTTTCTGCCCCACATTATATTTGGTTTCTATGTCTCCCAAGGTTCCTCTTGGCTGTAACAGTGTACCACACTTCTTGTTCTGAATGATCTTGACAGCATTGGGTGTTCTCATCAAGTATTTCAGAGAATGTCCTTCAGTTGAGATTTTGATCTTTTTTTCTTATGATTATTTTGGGGCTGTGGTCTTTTTGAAGAAGACTATGGAGGTGAAATGCTACTCTCATCATCTCTTAGCAAAAGTACATACTATACATGGCTTACCACTGTGGATGCCGACTTTCATCATCTGGGTGAAGCAGTATCTGTCCATCGTGTATGTGTGTCAGGTATGATCCAGCTCCCTGAGGGCAGCAAAACTACATAAATTATTTGGAATTCTTCTTCATGATAAATGTCTCTTCCCTCCCATTTATTTATTCAATCATAAATTTATATCAGTGTGGACTCAAGGATATTTATTTTATACTTTGGATTAGAATCTATTTTATTTTGTTGTTCAATTTTTTCCATGAAAATCTGGAGGAAAAAAAAATTAGTATGTCATTCTTGGTAATGGAAGCAGATAAAAAATGCTAATTATTTAGAAGATTTGAACAGCTAACGAACAAATTTGTCTAATTCACATATGTAGGATTTTGCAGCCAACAATGAAAGAATGCACATTATTTTCAAGAGTGTTTAGAAGATTTACTAGAATTGTCCTATAAAGTGGATAAAAAGCTAATTCTCAACAATTTCAAGAAACTGAAATAACCCAGTGTCTTCCCTGACCACAGTGTGAAATTAAGCTGTCATTAAAAAAATCAGATTACAACAAAAATTACTATTTTGAAATTAGATAAAATCTTTCCTAGTTGTTTAAAAAGTAGATTATCCTTTCTTTAAATGTAGGTTATAGGTAGTGATTTTCTTCCAAATAGTTATTTCTGTAAAGTGTAGGGGTAGTAATTTTAGTGGAAAAACCCAGGAAACACTACTTCTACCAGATGATCAAGGTCAATATCAGTTATTAAATCATATTGATAGCATACACCCCTGATGTATAATGGAATGGCACTTTATCTCTGTGAGCTTCCTCCAAAAAACAATAACCCTGCTGTAATTATGAGAAAAAAACACCAGAATAATTCAAAAGAGAAACATCCTACAATATGCCTGACCAGTACTCCTCAAAACTATCAAGGTTATACAAAACAAGAAAGTCTGCCATCCAACTACTAACTAGGTCCGACCCAGCTAACTTCTGAGATCTGATGAGATCAGGTGCACACTGGGTGTTGTATGGAAACCAAATTGACAATCAATTATATTTAATAAAAAATAAAGTAAATAAAATAAAAATAAATAAAAAAAAAAAACAAGAAAGTCTGAGAAAGTCTGAGAAATTGTCCCGCCCAAGAGAAATCTAAGGAGATATGATAATTAAATACAATTTATTCTGGATGTACCTTGGAAGAGAAAGATCAGGTAAAAACTAAGGAAATCTAAAGAAAATACAGAATTAGGTCAATAATTATGTATCAATATTAGTTCATTAATTGTACTAGATGTACCATAGTAAAGTAAGATGTTAATAATAGAGAACTGCATGTGTGTGTTGGGGGGGGGGGGTTGGGAACACAATATGAGAACTCTGTACCATCCAGTCAATTTTTCTGTAAATGTAAAACTATTCTAAAATACAAAGTATATTTTTTATAAAGTAGATAGCAGGAAATACTTTAACTGAATAAAAGTTGAGCTAAGATATAACAGAATTATTGGGATAAAGGTAAAAGTAAGTCAGAGGACATTTCTAGCCTTAAATATATATGCTGCAAAAATGCAGGAAATTAATGGTAAATATCCCTCCAAAGACAAAAGAAAACAAAATAAATCTTAAAAAATAGAAGAAAAGAAACAATCAAATAGAAATAAATAAGAAACACCAATTCAAAAGATAAACCAATAGTTTCAAAAGCTAGTCTTTGAAAAGTCTAATAAAAAGTATATTGTAAGTATGATAAGGATAAAAGAGAGAAATCACATTTTAATAATATTAAGAATGAAATGGAATATCGCTATAGATCCTAGAGCTGTAACTCTGAGGGCAAATTTTTAAAACTGCTATTTCAAAGAAAGTAGAAATTTGGATGCTATGAATTAATTCCTTTACAAATCACTTAACAAATTTGATGAAAGAAGAAGCAGAAATTCTGAAGAAGGACTCAGGAAATTGAAGTTGAAGTAAAATAACAGATAATTTCTCAAACGAAAGCCAACACCAGAATAGCTAGGGAAGAATGAACACAACCTTTGCACAAAGATCTTCAAAAATCCCTTGCCAAAAGAGAGAGGCGGGGGGGGGGGGGATATTATCTGTGTAGGAAAGTTTCCTAGGAATGCCCACTCCCCTCACGATTCAATGCTCCCTCATTGCCAGTACCAGTGAAAGTGGTGGGACACCTACCTTTGTAAAGGAGGTATCTTTCTCAGGTTGGTGGCAGAAGAGGAAGACAGAAATAGATGTCAGAGACACAAGAAGATTGAGAACAATTGACACACTGTTGGTGTGAAGATGAAGAGGTCTTGTGAGAAAAAGCTGGGACAGGGGTTGAGAGAGGTGGTCTTACAAGCAGAAACCGATCCCTGGCTAACAAGCAGGGAAGAAGTGGGGGATATAAACTCTACAACATTCAAGAGCCAGAATGAACTCAGTAGTAGGTTATTCTCCAGAGGCTACAGAAAAGAACACAGACAACCCTGACAACATCTTGATGCTCAAGATGCCAACATCATGAGATCCTAAACAAAGATTCCAGTTGTGTTGTGTTCAGACTCTTGGCCCAATAAAACTGCAATCATAAATCTTTTTTTTAATGTTTATTTATTTATTTATTTTGAGAGAACATGAGTGGGGAGGGGCAGAGAGAGAGAGGGAAAGAGAGAATACCAAGCAGGCTCCATGCTCGGCATAAGCCCAACATAGGACTGATCTCATGACCATGAATGAGATCATGACCTGAGCCAAAATCAGGAGTCAGATGCTTAACCAACTGAGCCACCCAGGTGCCCCATATCTGTGTTGTTTTAAGCCATAAAGTTTGTGATAATTTTTATGCATAAGCAGAAAAATAGTACCTTGTCTAACTTATTTACTTAGTCCAGAATAATCTTGATTTCACTCCCTGATAAAGGCATTATAAGAACAGAAAAATAACATCTCTTATGACTAAAAAGTAAAAT
The DNA here is from genome assembly GCF_018350175.1 of Felis catus. Taxonomy (NCBI): domain Eukaryota; kingdom Metazoa; phylum Chordata; class Mammalia; order Carnivora; family Felidae; genus Felis; species Felis catus. The sequence continues at coordinate 113,103,443 of NC_058375.1, read as the reverse complement.
CCAAAACAAAATACTACCAAATCAATTTCAGTATATATTTAAAATAATCATATAACATGACAAAATTGGATTGATTCCAGGAATATAAATTGGTGTACCATTCAATAATCAATGTAATTCAACATATTAACATAATACTGAACAAAACCAGGTGATAATCCTGATAAATGCTTATTATTGTAGCTTCCTTGCAGCGTTTTATTGAAGGTCCTAACTAGTCCAACAAGCCAACAAAGTTAAATGATGGTGTAAGAACTGCAACAATAGAAATGAAACTTGATTCATTCACATACATAATTATGTATGCAGATGATTGAAAATGAATCTATGCTTAAGCTATTACAATTAATAAGTGAATTTGGCAAGGTTTCTGAAAAATATACATGTAAAATCCAATAGTTTTCTTTCACTATATCAACAATAAAATAATAGAAAATGAAATGAAACATAAGATACCATTTATAATAACATCTAAGATTTTAAATAAAAAAGAGTAGATTGAAAGGAGGTGTGAAAGACCCCAATACAGAGTATAAGACATTCTTGAGATAATTTTAAAAGATAAATTACACTCTGTTCATGTACTGGAAAACTTGACATTCTAAGTGTCCAACCTACAACTGGTCTACACATTAGTACCATCCTGATCAACATTTTAGCTGCTGTGTGTGTATATATGTGTATGAGTATAGGTGTGTGCTATAAATGGAAAAGCTAAATCAAAACATTCTTCTAAATCAAGTAAGATGAGATGATTTGCCCCTTTAGAAACAAAAATTATTACTTATGTATTTTAAGTAACAGATTATTCTATTGGCAAAAATTCAGACAAATAAATTAAAAGACCAGTATAGAGAATACTGTGAAATCCCCGTGCATATGAAACCACTTAATCACTGCAATAGGACAGTAATATTCTTTTCAACAAATAGTGCTAACTCTTTTAAATACCAATGTGGATAACAAATGTATTGATCTCTATTTCACCTAATCCTCCAAAACAAATTGTAAATGAATTAGAGATATTCATATGAAAAGTACAAAAATATATTTTCTATGAGGTAACATAGGAGCATATTTCATGACTTAGGCAAAGAAAAATCTTCTAAAAAAGAGAAAAAGCTTCTTAAGCAGATCAAAAGTACTCATCATTGGGGTGCCTGGGTGGCTCAGTCGGTTGAGAGTCCGACTTCGGCTCAGGTCATGATCTCACAGTCTTTGAGTTCAAGCCCCGTGTCGGGCTCTGTGCTGACAGCTCAGAGCCTAGAGCCTGCTTAGGAGTTTCTGTCTCCCTCTGTCTCTGCCCCTCCCCCGCTCATGCTCTGTCTCTCTCTCTCTCTCTGTCAAAAATAAATTAAAAAAACATTAAAAAATTGTAAAAAGTACTCATTATTAACCAAAATATTGGTTATTAAAATTAATAGGAGATATCATCAAAAGATACCACTGAGAAAGTGAAAAGGTAGGCCATTGAGTAGGAGACTGTATTTTCAGTACCTAAAACAGAATAGGTCTTATATACACAATTTAGAAATAGTTTTTAAATGAAAAAGGGGACAACTGCCTCCCCGAGGATGTAGCAGACACAATTTGTGTTTTGCCTTATTTCCACTATGTACTACCAGACCCTGGATACTCTACACACACACACACACACACACACACACACACACACACACGAAGACTCTGAAGGGTGAGAAAATAAAGCAAGCAGAGAATTAGGCTGGCTGGAGATGTCAGGACAGAAGATGACCAGATTGTGAGGTCCCTGGGTTTTCTTTTTATCTCAAATATCTCAAGCTTGCAGCAGAAGGAGCTGGCAATGTATGCAGAAAAAAAGAAAAAAAAGAAAGAAATAAACCTACTTTCTCTGTACAAAGGACCAGAAAAGTGGCAGCCTAGGGACACAGAAAACTTGTAGACAATAACTGTCCTACTCCAGCCAGAGGCCACAAAAAAATCCATGCTGCACTCCCATCAGCCAGCAAAGGCCAGGTGGGGAGCCAAGACTCCTCCCACCCTCCCAAGATTGCAAGAGGTGCCCAACAAGCCACTTACTTTCCCTGGGGGAGGTGTCAGAGAAGACCCACGTTGAGAATGAAAAATTCTTCCTCTACTCTCAATGTCTTCCGATTGAACGAACAATTCAATTTACATGAGACAGATTAACAGAAGAAAAAAACCAAATTTTACTTTGTGTGCATAGAGGCCCATTAATGACACTGAGCCCTCAAAAACTGAGCAGGTAAGGCAGTTTTTATATTTTTTAGACATAGAGACAATAAATGTGTGAAGAATTGACAGGGTGAAGAAAATATATGTTTGGGAGTTTTATTTAGTGAGTAAACTTTACAAAATAATAATAATCGATATGCCAAAGTGGTACATTGGGGCAGCCTGCCCTTGGCCTCTATACCAACTATGGAGATGGGAGTTTCTTCCTCCCCAGGGAGTAATGAAGCTCCCAACATCTGTCCATCCTCACCCATGATGTCACTGGTACCATGCTGAGTCCAGGTGAGACCAGCTGGCAGTAACAAGATGACTCTACCCTTTTTTCCTAGGTAATGACACAGGAGGCCTAGAGGGGAGTGAAGAATTTCCCTACTTCTGAATGAATTAGTCCACATTCTTCTCTCACCAAAGTAGTGTCAGTGGAGCCCCTGGGAGGAAGCATTATGGGGCACCATCTCAGCTGCAGGGGTATCATGAGCTGCAGCCCCAGGAGGGCTTAAGGAATTCTAAATTCCACCCACATCTATAGAAACAAGATGTCATCTCCCCTTAACCTGCAGGAGCATTAGCACAGGAAGCCAGCTAAACAGAAGGTTTAACTAGATCCATTGGCTCATAGCAGACTGACCAAAGTGTCCATGTTTCAGTAGAAAGTCATCCATTATACCGAGGAACAGAGAGATCTCAAAATGAATGAGAAAAGACAACAGAGACCCACACTGAGGTGACAGAAATGTCAGAATTATCTGACAAAGATTTTAAAGTAGTAATAAAAAATGTTTCAATGAACAACTGTATTCACCTTTGAGATAAATGAAAAAATATGCTCTCAGCAAAGAGGAGACATTAAGGAGACCCAAATGAAAATTTTAGAAGAGAAAATGTAATAAACCAATAAAATGCTCAATGGATGGGCTCAACAGCAGAAGGGAGGGGATACCGGGGGTGTTCTATGAATTTGAGGATAGAAAAATAGTCATGATCCAATGTGAGCAACCCAGAGAAAATAGATTGAAAAACTAAAACAAAAACAAAACAAGTCAATAGAGCCTTGTGTACCTATATACCTGTAACCCAAGATCTAATATTCATGTCACTGAAATCCCTGAAGGTGAAGGGAAGGTGGGTAAGATTGTAAGCACTCACAGAAAAACAAAATGGCTGAAAACTTCCAAGTTTTCTCCAAATTTGGCAAAGGGCATACATTTACAGATTCAAGAAACTATATGAACTCCAATCAGCAGGACCCCAAAGAAACCACACCAAGACATATCCTAGCCAAGCTTCTAAAGGTAAAGACAAAGAAAAAACCTTAAAATCAGTGGAAGAAAAATGATACCTTACCTACAGAGCAAAATCCACTTAAATTATGGTGTTTTATTTTGTTTTTTTGTTTTTGCTTTTTTTTCATCAGAAACTGTGGAAGCCAGAAGAAAGTGGCACAGGATTTTTCAAATGCTGAAAGAAAAGAACTGTCATCCATAATTCTGTACCCAAGTGAAAAATCTTGAATGACACTAACACCGGACACTCTCAGCTAAAAGAAAACTAAGGGCATTTGTGGACAGCAAACCCTACTCTAAAATAAGGATGAAAGGAAGTTCCATAAACAGAAAGGAAATGATGAAAGCAGGAAATGTGGAACATTAGGAAGAAAAAATAGAAAGTACAAAAATAAAATCTCTCTTTTTCTGTGTCTCCACAATATAGAGTTATCGTACTATAAATCACAAGTTGACTTTATTCAAATGCTATTATTATAACCCTCCATCCACGAGAACCTTTGTTGCTGTACATCTACTTCCTCTTTATTCTTTAAGAGATGTTAAGGGGCACCTGGGTGGCTCAGTGGGGTAAGCATCCGACTCCAGCTCAGGTCATGATCTCACAGTTCATGAGTTTAAGCCCCACATCAGGTTCTGTGCTGACAGCTCAGAGCCTGGAACCCACTTCAGATTCTGTGTCTCTGTCTCTCTCTGCCCCTCCCCATTCACTCTCTGTCTCTCTGTCTCTCTTTCTGTCTCTCTCTCTCTCTCAAAAATAAATAAACATTAAAAAAATTTAAAAAAGATTTTAAAAAGTCATTGTAAACTTAGAATTACATGAAAAATACCCAGTGGAATAAAAGTATCCAATACTTTGCTTTTTATATCAGTATAAGTGTTTTTGACAAATCATTACTTTGAGAAGGGATCTTTGTCATTTCTTGGTCATAGTACACTGGTTTCTGTCTCTTTTTCACACACACACACATACACACACACACACACACACACACACACATGCACGATTTAAATGGTCAGAGCATTTCAAGATTATGTATTCTTGTATTCTAATGTGTTATTTTATCCCCTGAGGATAAGAGCATCTGAGAGCACGGGGTCATTCCAGCACACAACACAGAAGGGACTTTTGCAGATTAAATATGTAAGTTACTCATGTCAAATAGAATTTGAGTTGGAGAGAGTGACTTTTATGGCAAATCTAAGTAAAAAGAATACTTACCACTTTGGGGACCCTAAGTTATATTTGAATATTTTAGGCTGAGGAGAAAAGGCAAAAAGGTCAAAGAACTAAGAGTATTTGCTAAATCAATTGAACATGTACACAGTGACCTGCATCTCTCAAGGGGGTGATGGGCAGAAGGCTGCAACAGGTGCTCTTGAGCACAGCACAATTATTTTAAAACGCAGATAAACAGCTATAAGGAAAAATCAAATGTACATCAATATTACAACAACATATTTGGCTGACATTTTCTGGCTTATTTTTTAATTCTAGAGAAACTGTGAGCCAGTGGAGTATAATAAAGCAATCAGGCACATGCTTAATATCTGAGTTAAGAATCAAGCATTTATAAGTTTTATTGTCTTTTCTGTGAAAAGATCACACTTCAGGATGGTGCTAGAAAATAAGACAATTTGTAAGGACTAAGTTGAAATATGAGAGTTCTTTTTTTTAATATTTAATATTTAAATATTTAATATTTATTTATTTTGAGAAGGGATAGAGACAGTGCAAGCAGAGGAGGGTCAGAGAGAGAGAGAGGGAGAGAGAGAATCCCAAGCCTGCTCTGTGCTGTCAACACAGAACCCAACTTGGGGCTCAATCTCACAAATTGTGACATCATGACCTGAGCCAAAACTAAGAGTTGGAAACTTAACCAACTGAGCCATCCAGACACCTTTAAATAATCTTCTATTTAGGAAGTGTGCTTACTTGTTTGACAGCTCAGCTCACAAGTGTCTCTTGTAGTTTTTTGTCTCTCTCTCTGTCTCTCTTTTTCTCTGTCACACACATGACAACACAAACTGAAACAAAATAAATATATATTCACATTCAAGACAATCTTCCTATGAAAGTTTAATGATTGTATTTTTTTTATTTATCTGAATGTCCTCAACTTTTATAGAACACTTTAAAATTAATTTCCTTTGGAGAAATACCTATGCAAGTATCTGGTGGAAGAGCCTGGCAAATTCTGGAAGGAAATGGATGTAAAATCATGAACAAATAGCCTACTAATGTTTACTTCATTACAGCATTCTGGTGACAGCAACATCTAATATTTTGTGTATGCACTAAGATCTTTTAAGGAAAAAGATGAGAAGAAAAAAAACAGGAAGATCAGTCATGGAAAAGCCCATAAAGATGGGAAAAGAGGAAATAAACAAAAAATACACCCAGGTAGTATTAAGTGGGAACTACACACCTGGCTGGGAAAGCATGTGGCCAAAAAAATGGAGACTAAAACAAAAGTTGTTCCTTATGGCTCAGGTTGGACTTGACCACCTAAGCAGCCCTGAAGCAACATTTCACGTGTGATGATCTAGATGAAGGCAATGTGATTTGCTATGTTTTTTGTGTGGCATTTTAATAGTATTTGTATATAAAATAGTATTCAATATGAAGGAAAGCTTTGATATTGCTATTTTTAAGATGTTTCTACCTAAGTTTTTTTTTTTTTTTTTTTTAAGTTTAAGAGAGACAGAGAGAACGAGAGGGAGAGAGCATGAGGGAGGGAGGGACAGAGAGAGAGAGAGAAAAGAGAATCCGAAGCAGTCTCCACACTGTCAGCACAGAGCCCTATCTGGGGCTCAAACCCTCGAACCAGGAGATCATGTCCTGAGCTGAAAGCCAACGTCATAAGCTTAACCAACTGAGCCACCCAGGAATCCCTCTACTTAAATTTTTTAACGTCAACTCTCTGTTTCTAATATTCTGTCCATTGATTCACTTAGATTTCCTAGTAGACAATTATACCATCTGGAAATAGGATACCTATAACTTTTAATTTTCAGTAAGTATATCCCATAATTATTTTTTTTACCTCTTTGTATGCTGACTTACCAAAAGATGTTGCATCATGAAAGTAATAGCAGACATCAGTGTCTTCCTTTAATGAGAATGTTTTAAATATTTTACTACCGGGGCGCCTGCGTGGCTCAGTCGGTTAAGCGTCCAACTTCAGCTCAGGTCAGGATCTCACGGTCCGTGAGTTTGAGCCCCGCGTCGGGCTCTGGGCTGATGGCTCAGAGCCTGGAGCCTGCTTCCAATTCTGTGTCTCCCTCTCCTTCTGCCCCTCCCCTGTTCATGCTCTGTCTTTGTCTCAAAAATAAACGTTAAAAAATAAATAAAAATAAATAAATAAATAAATAAATAAATAAATAAATAAATAAATATTTTATTACCAAGAATGTTCTCTTCTGTTGGACACTCTTTAACAGATTCAGAAAAATCCCTTTTATTCATTACTTGCTATGAATATTGAGTTTCGCTGCTTAGTTTGGAATTATGTATTATACTCTTGTATAGTTTGCTTAAATACTAATTTTATTATATTGAGGAAATAGTATTTTCCTATAACTTATTGATATAGTGGCTTCTGTTAATATTTTTCCTCTAATATTAAATAATCCTGTGATTCTGGGAAAAGTAGAACTGGCTTTCCAGGGACTTCTCTTACTCTGCTCTCGTCTCAATTTGCCAAGGATTTTTTTTTTTTGAAATTTTACCTTCCTATTCACAATGATATTAATCCAGAGTTTTCTTGTATTTTCCTTTTCTACATTAGGAATTGGTACCACAGGAGCCTTGTAAATGACTTACTGAGCCAGGCCACTGTTCCTAGGCTATGAAACAGGATATGGAACATGGCATGTTATCTGTTTCTTAATGCCAAAGCAGAACATGCTGAGTAAAATGTACTGGGCAGGCTGGTATGCCTGTACAGGCTTCTGTGTGTATAAAATAGAAGAACAAAACTGTCAGGGCACCTGGGTGGCTGTCAGTTAAATGTCCGACTTTGGCTCAGGTCATGATCTCTCAGTTCTCATGGGTTCAAGTCCTGCTTCGGGCTCTGTGCTGACAGCTCAGAGTCTGGACCCTGCTTTGGATTCTGTGTATCCCTCTCTCTATGCCCCTCCCCCCCCTCAAAAATTAACACTAAAAAGAAATTAAAATACAAGTACAAAAGCATCAGCAATCAGACAACAAAAGGAAATCAAAGGCATCCAAATTGGCAAAGATGAAGTCAAGCTTTCACTTTTTGCAGATGACATGATACTATACATGGAAAATCCGATAGACTCCACCAAAAGTCTGCTAGAACTGATACATGAATTCAGCAAAGTTGCAGGTTATAAAACCAATGTACAGAAATCAGTTTCATTTTTATACACTAACAATGAAGCAACAGAAAGACAAATAAAGAAACTGATCCCATTCACAATTGCACCAAGAAGCATAAAATACCTAGGAATAAATCTAACTAAAGATGTAAAAGATCTGTATGCTGAAAACTATAGAAAGCTTATGAAGGTAATTGAAGAAGATATAAAGAAATGGAAAGACATCCCCTGCTCATGGATTGGAAGAATAAATATTGTCAAAATGTCAATACTACCCAAAGCTATCTACACATTCAATGCAATCCCAATCAAAATTGCACCAGCATTCTTCTCGAAACTAGAACAAGCAATCCTAAAATTCACATGGAACCACAAAGGCCCCGAATAGCCAAAGTAATTTTGAAGAAGAAGACCAAAGCAGGAGGCATCACAATCCCAGACTTTAGCCTCTACTACAAAGCTGTAATCATCAAGACAGCATGGTATTGGCACAAAAACAGACACATAGACCAATGGAATAGAATAGAAACCCCAGAACTAGAACCACAAATGTATGGCCAACTAATCTTTGACAAAGCAGGAAAGAACATCCAATGGAAAAAAGACAGTCTCTTTAACAAATGGTGCTGGGAGAACTGGACAGCACCATGCAGAAGGTTGAAACTAGACCACTTTCTCACACCATTCACAAAAATAAACTCAAAATGGATCAAGGACCTGAATGTGAGACAGGAAACCATCAAAACCCTAGAGGAGAAAGCAGGAAAAGACCTCTCTGACCTCAGCCGTAACAATCTCTTACTCGACACATCCCCAAAGGCAAGGGAATTAAAAGCAAAAATGAATTACTGGGACCTTATGAAGATAAAAAGCTTCTGCACAGCAAAGGAAACAACCAACAAAACTAAAAGGCAACCAACGGAATGGGAAAAGATAATTGCAAATGACATATCAGACAAAGGGCTAGTATCCAAAATCTATAAAGAGCTCACCAAACTCCACACCTGAAAAACAAATAACCCAGTGAAGAAATGGGCAGAAAACATGAATAGACACTTCTCTAAAGAAGACATCCGGATGGCCAACAGGCACATGAAAAGATGCTCAATGTCGCTCCTCATCAGGGAAATACAAATCAAAACCACACTCAGATATCACCTCACGCCAGTCAGAGTGGCCAAAATGAACAAATCAGGAGACTCTAGATGCTGGAGAGGATGTGGAGAAACGGGAACCCTCTTGCACTGTTGGTGGGAATGCAAATTGGTGCAGCCGCTCTGGAAAGCAGTGTGGAGGTTCCTCAGAAAATTAAAAATAGACCTACCCTATGACCCGGCAATAGCACTGCTAGGAATTTACCCAAGGGATACAGGAGTACTGATGCATAGGGGCACTTTTACCCCAATGTTTATAGCAGCACTCTCAACAATAGCCAAATTATGGAAAGAGCTTAAATGTCCATCAACAGATGAATGGATAAAGAAATTGTGGTTTATATACACAATGGAGTACTACGTGGCAATGAGAAAGAATGAAATATGGCCCTTTGTAGCAACGTGGATGGAACTGGAGAGTATGATGCTAAGTGAAATAAGCCATACAGAGAAAGACAGATACCATATGTTTTCACTCTTATGTGGATCCTGAGAAACTTAACAGAAACCCATGGGGGAGGGGAAGGAAAAAAAAAAGGTTAGAGTGGGAGAGAGCCAAAGCATAAGAGAATCTTAAAAATTGAGAATAAACTGAAGGTTGATGGGGGGTGGGAGGCAGGGGAGGGTGGGTGATGGGTTTTGAGGAGGGCACCTTTCGGGATGAGCACTGGGTGTTGTATGGAAACAAATTTGACAATAAATTTCATATATTGAAAAAAAATAAGAAAAATAAAATACAAGTACAAAACAGTCACTGAAATGTATTTTATTTGCCTCAGGGGAAAAAAAAAGTTTTGTGACTCATCTAGGTTGTTTATTCTTCAGAAAACCAATTGTTACTCAAGATTTTCAAAAACTGTGGCTTAAATATCATCCATTTTTTTCATAATTGAAGAAAGCATTTATATCTTTAATGTATCACTCCTCTTTACTTGTGACATTTTAATTATGTCTTCTGTTTTTGTCTTTTTCTCAATTTGTAAGATATATAATCATGTCATATTATTAAATCTACTATTTCCTTCATCTGCTTTTTTTCTTTAAAAATTGGTATTCCTACCCTTTTAGTTCCTTTTATTATTTAAAGATAATAAAGCTTCTTGGATTGATGCTTAGTTCACCTTTTTTTGGCGGGGGGGTTCTTGATTTTATTGAAAATATTTTAGGCAATCAATTTTACCTGGTTATGTTTAATTTTATACGGAAGTATTTGTAGTTAGCATTTCTCATTGTTATTTATTTCAACATGGTTTTTAGTGTCAGTCCATATTTTTTTTTTATTTAAGCCAGGAGTTCTTTAGGAGTATATCATAGAAGTTCTAGGTTACTGAGCAAAGGAGTTTTAAGGGTTCAATAACAATGGATGTTTAATCACATCAAATGAGTCAGAATGGAAAAGGAGTGGAGTTGATCTTTGACACAGTCAAGCTTTCCTACTCTGTGATAGTTTTTCTCCTGAGGTTCAGTTTTCTTTTATAACCTACAAAAATATAAACAGGTAGCTATTATCTTCATAATAATAAATGTGGCTTATTGGTTGCACAGGATTTAATTTATAAGAATTCTGAAAGGTGGGCATTATTTTGTCTGTTTTCGTTTATGGGGAAAGACAGGCACCACGCAGAGAATGGGGTGGCCCTCTTATGGTGATAGTCTCTAAAAGGGAATGATTTCTTAAGTTTCTTTTTGAGTGTGCAACCAAATCTCCATCTACATGTTGAAATTGTTTTAGTCTTGATAGGTAGGATTCATGCTCCTAAGTACAGAAGAGCTTTTCAGTCCCCTGTCCTTCTGTTACCCAGATATGGCAACCCATTCCTTTCGTGTGCATTTACTTGATGGTGCCTTGGTTATGTCCTATAGCTGAAGAGCCTTCCGAGGTCAAGGCTGTTTGTGTCTGTGCAAAGCATGGAAAAGCCACTATATGCATGAGTTGTTCACCAAATATTTTGAAGATAATAGATAGTACTATGTTTTAAGACTTCTTTCTCCTTTTCCTTTCCTTTCCTTTCCTTTCCTTTCCTTTCCTTTCCTTTCCTTTCCTTTCCTTTCCTTTCCTTTCCTTTCCTTTCCTTTCCTTTCCTTTCCTTTCTTTTTTAAAAAGATTTTACTTTCAAGTAATCTCTACACCCAATGTAGGACTAGAACTCCCAACCCCGAGATCAAGAGTCACAGGTTCTAAGGACTGAGCCAGCTAGGTGCCCCTCCTTTCCTTTTTTAACCCAAGATTTGGAGTGAGAGAAATATAATCGGAGAAAAATTAGTTAGACTCAGCATGAGATTAGAATTACAGAGTCAGGGCCTGTGTCCTCAGGGAGATACTCAAGATGGGTGGTAAAAATGCATTGCAACTTCCCAGCAATGAAATCAAAGAGGAAAATTGACCAATTTTCAAGTGTTCCAGGGTCCTAGGATAAGATGAAGTATACCATCCCTGGGACTAAGACTTGAGGAAATTCTCTGGGCAAACACATACTATATTAGATACTTTTTTGACAATTATCACAACTTTCGCACAATAATCAATGAAAGTCTATAGTTTTGACATGACTGTTTTTTTTTAATTTACATTAATGCAATACAGTGATTAAGACCATGGTTCCATGAATGCTTAGTATCTTTTTTTCTTTTTCCACTTTTATCTTTTATTTCTAAATTAAAACAGCATAATTCTCAGTGATTAAATACTATCTGGTGCCTAGAAACTCTATTTTATTTGCTTTTACTTTTTTTTCCAGGTATTTGATGGGAATTATTATAAGCAGCTGTGAACTGTAAATAGAATTGCTAATCACATTAAAAATAATCCTCCCACAGACTCAACCAGGGCACTGATCAACTGAAATCAAATATGCATGTAATTGAACTAGATCACTACATTCTGGTAACTTTTTTTTTTCCTTCTGGTAACATTTTGATATGAAAGAGGGCTCAGAGAATTGAATACTCTTATGAATTAGAGTAATTTTTAATCTAGTATTCACCACAAAGATTAGATGTCATGTATGCATGCCCAATCAAGATACTCTAAAGCGGTACAGTCCAGTAAAAATAAAATGCAAGCCACATATTCCATTTAAAAAGTTTTTATAGTCATATAAAAAAGTAAACTGAAGCATGCCTGGGTGACTCAGTGGGTTGGGCATCTGACTCTTGATTTTGACTCAGGTCATTTAAAATCATGGTCTCACGATTCCTAGGTTTGAGCCTCACATTAGGCTCTGGGCTAACAGTGTGGAGCCTGCTTGGGATTCTTTCCCCCCCCTCTGCCCCTCCTCTCCTTGCACATGCGTGTGTGTGTGTGTGTGTGTGTGTGCACTCTCTCAAAATAAATAAGTAAACATTAAAAATAAGATAAACTGAAAAAATAAAAAATAAACTGAAATGAAACTCATGGTAATATATTTTATTCTACTCAAAATATCAAAACAATATGATTTCAACATGTATTTAAGTTATATATCTATATCTATATATATAACTTAAATATATAAATTTATATATATATAAATTTATATATATATATATTTATATATATATATATATATGCCTGGTAATCTGCATTCAAGTGATAAGGTGACTAGTTGGACTTTTTACTTGAGAACCCTCAAATCTCAGTATGGTGTGTCTTTTCTCTTGGGGTGGCCAATCTCCCTAGAGATGAATTCCTTATATAGACTTCTGCCTGGTCTCCACAAGCCCCACTGCTGGAACTCGGTGAGCTGATTGGGGGTCAGGGAAGGCACTGGGTGGTCTCACCATTCCTAATATGGAATTCCCCCTGTTTTCAGAAGATTGTCCCCACCTCTTGCATTTCCAGGGGCCTCCCCTACATAACTCTGCCATATCTAGTGTCTCAGGGACTGGAACCTTTCTGGTTAATGTCCCACCATAGTAAACCTTCAGTCCTCTTCCAAGACTGGGGACAGGTGGGAACCTCCTCACATGCACTTTGAGACCGTGTCTCTGTTTTCAGTTCCATGCCTTCCCCTGTCCCTCAGAGGCTCCTGCACCACCAGTTCCTGAGCTTTTCCAGGGTTCTGTGATGTGAATGGGCTTGCTCCTCCTTTGACTCTCTTTGTAATATTAGGTTACACCGCCCTGACACTCCTTTTTTTTTTTTTTTTTTTTTTTTTTTTTTTTTTAATGTTTATATTTGAGAGAGAGACAGTGAGACAGAGTGTGAGCAAGGGCGGGTCAGGGAGAGAGGGAGACACAGAATAGGAAAGTAGGTCCCAGGCTCCGAACTGCCAGCTGTCAGCATAGAGCCTGATGGGGGGCTTGAACTCACAAGCAGTGAGATCGTGACTTGAGAGGGAGCCGGACGCTTAACTGACTGAGCCACCCAGGTGCCCTGACACTCCTTTTTTTAGTTGACACTCTCATTTCCTTACTGCTCAAATTATAGGCTTACAGCTGGGTTCCTTCCTAGGAATTGGCACTGGATGAAGGGACTTGCCTCACCCGAAGGTATCCCCCTTCCACGGTCAGAATGTGGTGTGTAATTTACACTTACAACACATCTTGATTTGGACTAGCGCACATTTCCACAATCACACGTGGTAAGCGGCTACCATGTTGGATAGTGCAGCTCTCAGGGATCTATACTGCTCCTCTTCAGGATGACTAACAGTAATTCTCTAGCTTCCTAAAGCACAAGTAAAGAAGGCCCCTTTTTCTGAATAGTTTCTCCCAGTCCGTTGCAGATCCCGATACACAGGCCTATGTGCATGAGGAACATACCAAGTCTGAAAACCCCCGAGAGTGGGCTCCACCATGTTCAGCAACGCAGGGCTTGGAGGCTATGGCAGGCCAAAGTGTCCAAAAGCTTCCTAAATGGAAACCCGCAGTTCGTGCATTGGTCTCCAAACTGATCAGTAAGGAGAATTTCTGGGACTCATTCTGATGAGAATCACTCTTTGAGTAGAACTACTCCATCAGAATCCCAGCAGTTGAGAGGTTTTTAAGAAGAAACCCATTTTCATAGCCGAAAGATATTTATTAAAGAAATGTACTAGTTATAAAAGTAGTCCCACTCAATGTCACATCATCCATATCTCTCATGTCCACCACACTAGTAACTTTGTCAGAATGTCCTAATTATTAAATGCTGTGAGAACCATATAACACGGTATAGATACAGAGCAAACTGCATGAGAGTTTGAAGAGAACATTCACAGAAAAGCTGAAGCATATAACATTTAAGAAGTTAAAATAAATATAAGATAGAAGGCTCAAAGGACAATTATTTAACTATCAAGGAATGAAGAGATATTTTGAAATTTAAGGAATCCAAAAAGTGTTCATCTTCTTTCTGGTTGTGTATTAAACAGAAGCTGCAGTCACATTCTTTTCTCTTAAAATTTAATCACAAAAACTCTATACAGAGAAGGTAACACTTGGCATCCTTTGTTCATTCTGGTAAATACACAGAAGTGATTACAACTGATATGACTACATATTTAAAAAACTTAAAATCAGGGGCGCCTGGGTGGCGCAGTCGGTTAAGCGTCTGACTTCAGCCAGGTCACGATCTCGCAGTCCGCGAGTTCGAGCCCCGCGTCAGGCTCTGGGCTGATGGCTCAGAGCCTGGAGCCTGTTTCCGATTCTGTGTCTCCCTCTCTCTGTGCCCCTCCCCTGTTCATGCTCTGTCTCTCTCTGTCCCAAAAATAAATAAACGTTGAAAAAAAATTCAAGTCATTTTAATAATTTCTTATTTTCATAATTTTAGGTTTTTTTAAATTTTGTAATGTTTATTTATTTTTGACAGAGAGAGAACATGAGCGGGGGAGGGGCAGAGAGAGGAGACACAGAATCCAAAACAGGCTCCAGGCTCTGAGCTGTCAGCCGAGCACGACTCGGGGTTCAAACTCACAGACCGCGAGATCATGACCTGAACTGAAGTCCGATGCTCAACCCACTGAGCCACCCAGGCACCCCCTGTTTTTTTTTTATAACAAGGTAGACTTACAAAATTCTGTCTATAAGCAATAATAGCCATAATTATCCAAATCAGTTTCTTCTCTTTTACTTGAAATTCTTATATTATTAAAGAAGTGGTGTTCCTTTTTAACACACAGGAAAGTTGATGCCCACACATGAGTACTTTAAAAAATGGTTTATTATATATGAACATCTGCTCTCCTCCATTCAGAATATCAACAGGGAAAGTGTGATCGAATATTAAGTGTTGCCTACATCATTACTGTTAAAATGAATAAGATAAATACTTGAACATAATGGCATACTTTATCATAAAAACATATTGAGGTTATTTGGGGAATTCATAATGTTTCATTTAATCACAACAAGTAAGAAGCATGAAGTTTACAGAGAATGGGCTTGCTGAATTGGGAGCTATTTTCCTTGCTGTGATTTTCAGTAAAATCCTATTAACTCAGACCCTACACGGTTTGCAAATTAAAATTATCTAGATGTGATACATTTTATTCTGTATTAGCAAAAATTGGGGAATGATGTATTTATTTATGAGGTATAAAACGATTGCTCATGACAAAGAGGAATGTAGAGTAACCTAACCAAACCAAACCAAAACAAAACAGAACAAAAACCATCTATGTGAAGGGGGCTGTAATTCTGAATTCAGGAGACCATGTTGGCTGGGAAGGGACCAGGACTTTGGCGACAGACCCCAGGCCTGGCCTTAGCCCTAGCTACTCTCTAGCATGTGCTCTCTGGCGTCACTGAAATTCTGTGCTTCCACAATATCACCTTTAAAGGAAAAGGGTGAAACAGATGGTTATTCATTTTCCTGCCAACTTTAAGTGCTTGTGATTCTAATCTGCATGAGTTAAATAATATGTGTGCCTAGTATATATAGCTACATAATTGAGACAATTGGGCATTTATACCTATTTACTAAATTGGGGCTTATGCAGCATATCTTCTATATTCTAAGATGCCCCCCCCATTTTCTTATTCTTCCCCTTCACAATTAGAGAAATCAGCCAGCAGGTGGACATTAGTCTCAGATTATAATTTTGCCTTTCTCACTACTTTGATTTTCCATAGGCTTGTTCAATGAAATCAAAGGCCATATTTTATTTTATATCAATTTAGTATTTATGTTGTGGTATTTATGCATAAATATTAAATTGACTTAACATACATAGCATTATATTTAAAACTCAATATGGTGCTTAAATATGAGGGGTACCTGGGTGGCTCAGTGGGTTAAGTATCTGACTTTGGCTCATGATCTCACAGGTTTGTGAGTTTGAGCCCCACCTCGGGTTCTGTGCTGACAGCTCAGAGCCTGGAGCCTGCTTTGGATTCTGTTTCCCTCTCTCTCTGCCCCTCCCCCCCTCATTCTCTCTGTCTCTCTCTCTCTCTTTCTCCCTCTCTCAAAAATAAATAAACACTAAAAAACTATTTAAATATGATTTCAAATGTATTTACAAGTAAACACTTTTCTTGCATTCTATATTTTCTTTTTTCTTTTTCTTTTTGATTGTATCTGGTCTTTTAAACCTGGCTGAATCATCCATATAAGACTGTTCAGTCGGCTTCTAATATGTAGAAAATACTCATTTTTGGCTTTTGAAAGAGTTCATTATGCGATCCACTGACTTCTGTGAGAAAGTTTTAGAATTTATATCTCATTTTATATTTCTAACTTTCTTTCCATTTTTAATTTTCTATTTTTCCATATGTTTCATAAAATATGACATCCTTTTATAGAGCTTGACAGATTTATCGTTTAAAAATATATTTTGAAGATGTATTTAAATTGTGGTTACTGATGAGGGGTATATGTTAAAAAAAATTGGGAGAACGCTCTCCAAAACGATGCCGTCTACTAGAAATGTAAGTAATATGTATAATTTTACATTGCTTAGAAGCCACATTAAAATAAAAAAGTAAAATGATACCTCCAAATTACCCAAAATATTATCATCTTAGCATATAAAAGCATATATTTGTTAATGCTATATTTTACATTGTTTTGTATATTTCTTACTGTACCTTGGAAATCCCATGTGTGTTTTACACTTGCAACACATCTCTACCTGGACTGGTCACGTTCCAAGTAATCATCAGCTACGTGTGTGAAGTGGTCATCATCCTGCACAACTCAGTTCTCAAAAGAACACAAGGAAGTTTTTCCTCCAGTTGGTTTGGTCTTGACCCTCCCTTTTGCTGTTGTGTTTTCCCTGCCCCTGGAATTTCATACAGTAGCCCCATTGTGGTATCTGGATCCGTACCTTTGATTTGGGCTGCACACAATATATTGAGCTTCCTGTTCCATGCTCCTGTCATGCCCACACTCTGCTGCCCACTTGGATTTTGAGGATTATCCACATCTACCTCCAGGGAACACCTTAGCTGTGAGTTCCCGATACAGGAACCATTGTTTTTTAATATTTATTTATTTGGGGGAGAGTATAAGCAGGAGAGGGCAAAGAGAGGGGGACAGAGGATCTGAAGCAGGGTTCGTGCTGACAGGCTGAAAGCAGGAAGCCTGATGTGAGTCTCCAACTCACGAAACTGCATGATCATGACCTGAGCTGAAGTTGGAGGGTCAACCAACTGAGCCACTCAGGTGTCCCAACATTTTTAATCGCTATTATTCTTGCTCAATCAGCAAACCCCAGCTGACTCAATACTTTTCCTAACTTATTAATTCTCAAACTATGCTTCTCCAAACTGGATTAAGGTTTTCCTTTTCTCTAATACAATAATAATGGGCATTTTCTAATTCACAGAAAAGAAAAAAAATTCAGTAGAAGGAATTCATTTTCTCTATGCACATTTAAAATTTTTGCCCTAATAACATTTCTAAAAATATTGTTTCCTGTTAATATTTCTCTCCAGTGAGTTCTCGCAGATGACAAAGTAAATTTCATACAGGAAAAAAAGATATTGTTGACAGCAAACACAGAAAAGCATCTTTTAGAAATATTATTTGTAATTTCCTTACAGTAGTGTATGTTGGCTTTTGCCAACCCATGTTTGTCTATCGGCATGTAAGTCCCAGACTATAGAATTTTTCTTTCTTTTCTTTTTTCTGAAGTACCCCCAAGGTTTCCCTCCTAGAGTGTCTGACATACATTTGGAGAGCAATTAAATATGTATTAACCAAATGAATTTTTAAAAGTCATCTTTTCTGGTCATTAAATAATTCCTATGATTCAAATACTTCCTGGTATATTTCTACAAATAGTACTGATTGCTGTCAGGTTCTTTATAATCAAACCAGTAGGAGTATGAGCAACAATCGTGAAAAGTCCCTCTACATTTTCATAGAGAGTTCTAGAAGTGCAAAACCACTTGAAGAAATTCAGTAGTGTTTGCCTTGAAGACAAGTGTATTTCAACATTTAGTTTCTGTCTTGTTGTCTAGCTAGAGAGTCACATTTGCCCAATGTGTCAGTATTGTCCCATGACCCCCTCTCATCAGTATTGTCCTACAACCCCTTCTCATTCATGTGACTTCACAACTCTTGGGAGCAAAAGCAGAAACAGAGAGAAAACATGGTGTCAGTCTCCTGGTCAAAATTAAAATTTTAAAGGATTATGTGCTTTGTTCAATCAGCACTGTCCCCAGTACCTCCGTAATAATGATCTTTGTTGTTTTATTTTTTCTAGATTTAAAAATTTCCTACTTCTGGGGTGCCTGGGTGGCTCAGTCAGTTGAGCTGCTGACTCCAGCTCAGGTTGTGATCTCATGGTTCCTGAGTTCGGGCCGCATCCGGCTCTCCACCGTCAGTACAGACCTTTGGATCCTCTTGTCCCCTCTCTCTGTGCCCCTCCCCCGCTCAATGCTCAGTCTTTTACAAAAATAAATAAACATTTAAAAAACTATTTTCACCACTGTTTTTTGTCTTCTGGTCAGTATAATATGTTTGTTTTTATTTCTTTCCCTGACAGTAGTTACAGTCTATTCCATTTTCTTAGCAGCAAAGAAGAACTTCCTGTATGTTTGGGCAGAAATGCTGTGGTTTCTGCACATTTTAAAAATTGTGATTTTATTTATTGTTACTCCATTTTATTTACTGGATCTCATTGTATATTAATTTGCTGAATGGATTCTAATTTGGAGAATCAATGCTTGATAAAGTCAATTAAATCACTCTGGTGAAACAGTTTTTCTTTCTTGCTTCTTTGCCCTTTTATATTGTTTTTCCATCCTGTTTATATTAACTTTATATGCCTGATACAGAATAAATTTTCTATGTCCCTCACAGTTGAGAATGTTGTATGGTGAAAGGAATATGTTATTTGGATTTGGAGGAAGGAAAACAAATCCCATTAGAAACCTTATAGAAAATAGAGCATTCTGAGACTGTATTTCACATGCACACTTGAGTATCCTCCAAATAATTGGAGTCAATTATTTCTGGTCAGTGCTTGAGGTCAATGGGCCAGGTGGGAGTTGAGAGACATGGTGGGTAAACACGGGTGGTTTATGGGCCTTTTAAGCTGCAGAAATGCACAGGCAGAATGTTTTACACATTATTGTTTTCTGGGGAAATGAGGTATCACATGGGGATTTACTGAATTAGTGAAATGGGTAGTCGGTCCTCGATATTTTTATAAAACAAGATTTTCCAGGAATACTTATAAAGTCTTTTCCAACTCTCACCTATGATTTCTTTCTTTCTGTGATCCCTCCATTATACCCAAAATGTCCCTAAAGGCAAGCAGGCATGGTCTATTGTTGACCAAGAAAAGAGGCTGCAAAGCAAAACAAACAAAAACAGAAACAAAAAAACTCTGAAAGTGTTTATTTAAGTACTTTGGGACTGCAACTGGGAGACATGGCCATAGCCCACATTCCAAAGTGGGCTCCAAATTGTGAGTACGAAGTGGAGCCTTATAAAGGCAGAAACGACGAGGTTACATAATTTGTTTGGTTCTGACAGAGCTAGAATATCTTATACATGATTGACTATTTAGTTAACAGATGTTACATCATTTCTGTTTGAGTCCAAAGTAGAAGGATTTTTTTCAAGGGTTTGGTTGCAATTAACAAGTTGTAATTGAGGGAAGTCAGGAGTTTCTTGTTGTTCTGAGAATTGAAACAGGAGGCAGGCACAGTCCCTGCTTCCACCATATCCTCCCAACCCTATTTTAAATGACTCTTTTAGCAAAGCTTACTTCACTTTTGGTGTCTCCTTTCACACCATGAACAGAGCACCAGCTAACTCATCATGTACATGTGGAGTCTTAGAGAGCCATACAATGTTTAATTTTCCAGAAGTAGCATCATTTGGCTCCCGGGGAGTAGGTCTCCGATGAACTTTCTCCTTCCTCTTTGTCTATCTTCCTTTTCCTATTTCTTCATCTTTACCCTCGCTTCCTGCTGCTCACCCCTGCCCAGTCCCATACGGTCAAGTGCTGTGTGATCTTGACTGGTGATGTTTCGGTCTTCCTTCTCATGCCCTTAGAGTTCTCCATTGTATATGTGAGCCCACAGTTCTCATGAATAAAGTATTAGCTACTCTAGACTGGCTAGTATAGATCCTTTGCAACACAAACTTTCTACTTCTCCAATAGGCATCGCTTCACCTAGCCTAACTTCAAAGGGTTATTAGATTAAGGCATTCACTTTTCAGAAGAAATACGAACGAGAAGGAGAATAAACAGAGTTAGTGACACAGAAAACCCTGAGCTAACATTCATTTATTCATTCAGAAGTCAGTGGAACTCACCTATGGACCTATAATCATCCAAGTTACTAGAATATCAAAGTACACCAAACCCTATGCTTTTTTCTCAAAATTTATTTTTCTAATGGAGAAGACAGACATGCAAGTGAATGAATTACATTGCAGTGTGCCTAAGTGCTATGACCGAGTCTAAACAAATGACTGTACAAGATAAATTACTTTGATGGGGCAACATCGAAGCTGAGTTTCAGACAGCAGTTCACCTGGAGAATCAGGTAATGTACAGGTAACACTTTTCACCCGCAGTGCCTACATGGTTCATATAGAAGAAAATATAGTCCACCTATTCCAGCACATTTAAACTATGTCTTTATAGAATATACTTACACATACATAGTATTGATAGAACTTGAAACAGAGTTGTATCCATGGTCACTACATAGAGAATTGGGAAAAAATTAAGGAAGAATTGGCAAAACACTAATCTGGACTTTGTGAAGTCCTCAAAATCCTTTGTGTACAGCTATCTTCTGTGACAGCTTAAAACACTGGTTCGACACAGTGTTGACAATGTGTTAAATTATGGGCAGTGGCTTTATAGAAAGAAATGAAAATCTTGTCTCAAAGACTAAAAATTTAAGGAAGAGATAGTTTAAATCATTTTAAAGAACTTTGTTAAGTAAGTTAATTAAAAAAATTAAAATTAATTAAAAAAAAAGTAAATTAAAAAAATACTCTGAAGAAAAAGTATTTTATTTATAATTTCCCAGCTAGCAAGACGGTTTTCCTTAAAATGAGTTAAAGACTTTGTGAAATGCCAAATCACATATAGAGTTGGGTTCACTAAGTTTATGTCAGTTAGCATGCCTGGGCACTTAACATGTCTAAACTTTTTTAAACTACTTTTCTTTTTCCTTGCCAAAGTAAGGAATCCCATATTCCTCTTAGAGCATAATGAAAAGCTGTGTTAAATCCCGGATATACTATCTAGTGTTTATGTCATCCTGTGTACTGTACTCAGGAACTTCAGCTATATAATTCTAACAGATGGTTTTTATAATACCTATCTGATAGTTTACTATGAGAGCTAAATGGTATAGCCTATAGAGAGTGCAGTGTACAAACCCAGACACTCACCTGAACTTCCACAAATTAGCCCAACTCCATTCTATGACCTCCACGATTTGAACTAGATCTCCAGTTGGATTAAATCTTGGGCACAGGGGATGAACTAGCCCTTGTTCTTCAAATATTTTTATTGCATACACCCTTTGGGACACATTCAGCACATTTTGGGACTTTGGGGAGAGACCAGAGTTAATGAGTGCCTTTGGGAGTGAGTACATGCTTTTCCTATCCTATTGTAAATGAAGGCTATAGATGAGGTAGACAGGACTGCAATATTTTGAAATATGATAGTTACAAGAATGGTTGTGTAGGCTAGGTACCAGGAAGGACCGTGAATGGTAGAGTAGCAATAGGTTTAGCTTCTGAGGATGAAAGTTCCACCTAAGCTGAGTTTGGAAGATAAGAGGTATTTTTACCAATGCTCAGCTTCAGGGAATTATCTGAGAGGATTCTGGTATTGCAAACAAAGGACAAGGCTGTAGTGACAAGACTATCATTAAAGTGCAAACTCTCCCAGTCATTTCCATAGTCTGAGAGAGAGTGATGTATGCTGTTCTCCAGGATCCTTTGGGATGGTAATAAACTAATCTTGAGGAATTCTAAGAGAAAAATATTCGACTTGTGAATGTTGACTTGTTATACCACACCCATAAGTAGATATGTCTTATCCTTCCCTGCATCATTATGCTGTACTCCAAAGACCGTGGTCTAACAAGTAAGTTATGATTGGCCATTTAGGGCCAGAAGTGGTCTGCCTGCACCCATCTCAGTGTTCCCTCTTAGAGATGGAGAAAGCTAAGGGGTTGAGAGGGCTAGGATACCACTAGAGGTAAGCAGAGCAGAGTGACAGCCTTAACCTTCAGAGAAGGAAAAAGTAAACCCAGGAACCTGGAGGAATTGGTTGAGACTGAGAAGTTATCCAGGAACTTCAACAGCTGCAGGGCTTGGGTGGATCCCAATTGATGGAGCCCACTTCAAACTCACCACACTCTCCTCGGCAACCAGCCACCTTCTCGTAGAGGTAGGATACATAATCTACTGCCTAGAATTCTCTGGCTCAGGGTTAAATGTTATTTTGTATGCCTGGAGATTTGCCCATTGCCTGGGCATTTGCTGTTTGGACTTACACTGACTCGTTCTTCCTTTCCTTCTTCCCAGGTTTTATAGACGTGATCTTAAAACTGAGCTAGAATAAGTTTGGTGGCAGATCAAGAGTCAGTTTTCAAGGGACTTCATAAGTGATCTAGCCCAGTGAACTTTAATGATTTTGTTCTAATATTTTCGAAAGAAATGTGAAAAATATTTCTTTGCAAATTTTAAGCTGATTTCAAACATCTTCCTCTCGTGTTTAAATTCTGTAGTTACAGATGGTATATATGTTGATGATTTGAAATGCTGACATTTTAAAACAGAGTTGTCACATGACTTCTATTTATTTACTTATTTTAAAATTTTATTTAAATCCAAATTAGTTAGCATATAGTGTAATACTGACTTCAGGAATAGAATTTAGTGATTCATCACTTACACATAACACCCAGTGCTAATCCCAACAAGTGCCCTCCATAATGTCCCTCACCCATTTAGCCTGTGCCACAAACCAACACCTCTCCAGCAACCCTCAGTTTGTTCTCTGTATTTAAGAGTCTCCTATGGTTTGCTTCCTCTCAGCTTTCTCTTATTTTTCCTTACCTTCCCCTATGTTCATCTGTTTTGTTTCTTAAATTCCACATATGAGTGAAATCATATGATATTTATCTTTCTCTGACTGACCATTCCACTTAGTATGATATCCTCTAGTTCCATCCACGTCAATGTAAATGGCAAGATTTCATTCTTTTTTTTTATTTTTTTAAATTTTTTTTTCAATGTTTATTTTTTATTTTTGGGACAGAGAGAGACAGAGTATGAACGGGGGAGGGGCAGAGAGAGGGAGACACAGAATTGGAAACAGGCTCCAGGCTCTGAGCCATCAGCCCAGAGCCTGACGCGGGGCTCGAACTCACGGACCGCGAGATCGTGACCTGGTTGAAGTCGGACGCTTAACCGACTGTGCCACCCAGGCGCCCCTAAGATTTCATTCTTTAATCACTCAGTGAACATTTGGGTTCTTTCCATAATTTGGCTATTATTGATAGTGCTGTTATAAACATTGGGATGCATGTGCCCCTTCAAATCAGCATTTTTTTTATCTTTTGGATAAATACCTAGTAGTGTAATTGCTGGGTCATAGGGTAGTTCTATTTTTAACTTTTTGAGGAACTTCTATGCTGTTTTCCAGAGTGGCTGCACCAGTTTGCATTCCCACCAGCAGTGCAACAGCATTTCCCTTCCTTCTTATCCTTGCCAACATCTGCTGTTTACTGTGTTGTGAATTTTGGCCATTCTGGCAGATTTGAGGTGGTATCTCATTGTGATTTTGATTTGTATTTCCCTGATGATTAGTGATAGTGAGCATCTTTTCATGTATCTGTTAGCCATCTGGATGTCTTCAGAAAAGTGTATGCTCATGTCTTTTGCCCTTTTCTTCACTAGATTATTCTTTAGGAAATGGTGCTGGGAAAACTGGACAGTGGCAGGTAGAAGAATGAACTTGACCGCTTTCTTACACCATACACAAAAATAAACTCAAAATGGATGAAAGACCTAAATGTAAGATAAGAAACCATCAAAATCCTAGAGAAGAAACCAGGCCATGTCTTTGGCCTTGGCCACAGCAACCTCTTATTGGACATGTCTCCAAAGACAAGGGAAATAAAAGCAAAAATGAACTTTTGGGACCTCATAAAGATGAAAAACAAAAACGAAAACAAACAAACAAAAACCTTCTGCACAAAGAAGGAAACAATCCACAAAACCAAAAGGCAACCAACACAATGTCACGTGACTTTTAAATGTATGAAGTACAATAGTAATACATAACAATTAGACACCTACAACTATTCATATAAAAGTGAAAGTGTCTTCAAAAGTCATACATTCTATAGTATTTCACTTTCTCCCTAATCTTATACTTCTCTTCCATATTTTCTCACAGAAGTTACTCCTAATATTGTATATTTTATTGTTGAAAACCTTTTAGTTACCACCATTTTATGAATCTCTGCCATAAAATGTCTACATATTTAATCTTAGATGTTTGTGTTTCTTGTAATCAAAAAACATTAAGTATTTTTTTCTTTGTGGATTATACTGTCATCACAATTATTAGCAGCACACAACTGATGAAAAAATGTTATACTACAAATTTGGATTAATAACTATTAAACATAAAAAATAAACGTTAAATGAAACTTTCTCTTAATGAGATGTATTTTTCAATTAATTCATGTACCCATAAACATTACTAATTGCTGGAATGAGACAGAGTTCAGTGAGAATTAGCAGGAAAAAGAAAAGAAAGTTTAGACCACATTAACACTAACTCCTACAAAGATGAATTAATAATTGTTGATGCATTATTTACAGTAAAATGAATACATGTTCTCATTAATTATTCCAGATTTAATTAGTCTCTGCCAGAAATGAATAAATGAGCAGATAAAAGTTTTGGTAACAATAGAGTATAAGAAATTTGATAACAAGTAAAAATGAATATAAATTTGGAGAATACAATAATATTTAGGGAAAAGTTTATAAAAATACTTCTATATGGTTAAATAAATATTTAAGAAAATATAAAACCCTCACATAATGACACATAACGTTACATTAGTTTCAGGTGTACAACATAGTGATTGGACAAATCCATATGTTATAATATGCTCACCACAAGCATAGCTACTGTCTGTCACCATACACCACTATTGCAGTATCACTGACGATATTCCCTTTGCTATACCTTTCAATCCCATGATTCACTCATTCCATAAATGGAAACCTATATTCCCACACTCATTCACACAATTTTGCCATTCCCCCATGCCTCGCTCCTCTGGCGGCCATCAGTTTCATCTCTGTATTTATGGATCTGTTTCACTTTTTGTTTTCATTGTTTCGTTTTCTTTTAAATTTCATATATGAGTGGAATCATGCTGTTTTTGTCCTTCTCTTCTGACTTATTTCATTTAACATAGTACCCCTCCATGTTGTCACAGATGGCAAGATTTCATTTTTCTTTTGGGCTGAGTAATATTTCATTGTGTATATAAATATATATCTCATACATTTTGTACCCATTCATACATTGATTGATAGTTGGGTTGTTGCCATATCTTGGTTACTGTAAATAATGCTACTAAAAATAGTGGGGTGCATGTATCTTTTCAGATTAGTGAAATACAATTTTTTGTATTCTTTGGATAAATCCCCAGAAGAGAAATACATGGGTTCATTGGTAGTTTCATTCTTAATTTTTTAAGGAATCTCCATATGGTTTTCCGTAGTGGCTGTACCAGTTTACATTCCCACCAACAGTGCATGAAGTTTCCCTTTTCTGCACATTCTTTCTAACACTTATTATTTTTTCTCTTTTTGATGATAGCCAGTCTAACCAGTGTGAGGTGATATTTCACTGTGGTTTTGATTTCCATTTTCCTAATAATTAGTACTACTGAACATCTTTTCATGTGCCTGTTGGACACCTGTGTATCTCCTTTTTTATTAAAAAATAATATGTTTATTTTTTGAGAGAGAGAGAGAGAGAGCACAAGCTGGGGAGGGGCAGAGAGAGAGAGAGCTCTGAAGCAGGCTCCAGGCTCTGAGTTCTCAGCACAGATCCCAAAGTGGGGCTGTGCACAAGCCCTTCAGGATTGGGGTCCTGGTTTCCTACAGCCTTCCAGTTCTCCCAGACATTAGACCCTCTGATTTTTGAAGTCAGTTGTTTTGGGGGCTAAACTTTCTTTGGGGGCATGTACCACAGGATGGGGTTCTCAAAATGGGGCTTGAACCCCTCATTCTCCAGAAAGGAGACACACGTTTGTGATATTCCTGCCTCTTGTGCATTGCTATGCTGTGTGTGGAGGTCCTGTCAAGACTGAATCTGTGTCCTTGCTACTCATCATAATGTGGATTTTATTTTTCCTTTTCTCTTTGTCCTGTGTTATGGAACAATATTCTGCTTATCTTCAGGTAATTTTGAGAGAGAATTATTCTATAGGTCATTGTAACTTTGGTGTGTCCCATGGGAGGACTTGGAAACAGGATTTACCTATGCTACCATCTTGGACTCCCTTTCTACCCCTTCAGTAGTTCGTTGCTCATATAACAGTCTCAATGCAGAGAAATGCGTAATAATCAATGTTCAAATATTTAGCCATCTTTCTAATCCTAACATAAACCCAAATTGGTAATTCTGTATTATTACTTTAAATATCACTAAATGAGGATTTCCACTTTCTTATTAGAGTTGTCCATGAGAGAAACATTGACTTATAAATTATTTTCCCATAATTTCTTTACTAGGCTTTGAGATATATTAGGTTTTACGATTATGAGATTATGATGCCTTCATAAAATCAGTTGAGAGTTTTCTCATTTTATTTTTTTTAGTCTCTGAAATATTTTATGTAATAATGATTCAGAAAAATTAACTAGGGGTGCCTGGGTGGCTCAATTGTTTGAGCGGCGGACTTTCACTCAGGTGATGATCTCATGGTTCCTGAGTTCCAGGCTCTCTCGCCCACCTCGGATTCTATGCTTACAGCTCAGAACCTGGAGCCTGCTGCAGATTCTGTGTCTCCCTCTCTCTCTACCCCTCCCCAACTTGTATGCATTCTCTCCCTCTCTCTTAAAAATATACACATTGAAAAATAAATAAATAAATCTTAACGAGATTGGAAGAGTTAAATATTGAGAACCTATCTGCACCTGGAGTTTTTGTGTACTTTATTTTTAATAAAAATGAAATTCTTACAATATTTTTAGTATCTTTTTTACTGTGTCTGGGATTTATAATGATATCCACTTTCCCCTTTGATATTACTTATTCATTGCTTTATTCTTTATTACTTGATAAGTTCTATAAAGGTTGGTCCCTTGTAATTTTTTTGAAGAACAAACTGATTTGTTAATACACTATATTATATATGTGTGTTCTATTGAATCAGTTTCTATTACTTTATCTCTTTTAGCATTCTACTTATTAGGTTTCATTTACTACAATTTCACTAATGTCTTCGAATAAATTTTAGTTAATTGGATTTCAGTCTTATTTTTAGTGTATTCATTTTAAGACTATGAATTTTCCTCAAAAATGCCTTTATATGTTGCTCACTCACTTTATATTTCACACTTTCACTATTACTCATATCTGCTTTACATTTAGTATTTCAACTCTTTATAACAACCATGAAAAGAATATCATTGTTTCCACTTAACAAAGTGAAACTCAAAGAAAGAAATCTTATAAAAACTACAGCATTAGTAGAGCCCAAAATGGAATCTATTTATGTTGGAAAAACCTGTAGTCCATGTGCTACATTAGTGGTTACTAAATATGACTCTGCATCAGAATGTTGACAGATGATAAAAAGATTCAATGTGCCTGAGGGAGTCAAGAAACCTGCATTTAAAAAAGAAAAATGACCGGGTCCCCTGGGTGGCTCAGTGGGTTAAGCATCAGACTTTGGCTCAGGTAATGATCTTGCAGGTCCTGAGTTCAAGCCCCACATTAGGCTCTGTACTGACAGCTCAGATGGAGCTGTTCAGATTCTGATCTGGATCCTGCTTCAGATTCTGTGTCTCCCGCTCTCTGTCGCTCCCTTGCTCTCTCTCTCTCTCTCTCTCTCTCTCTCTCAAAAATAAATAAACATTTAAAAAAAACGACCAAATAATTTAATGCAGTCAGATTTTGAAGAAAATGCATCCCTTGCAGTTTACAACAGGAGATTTGGTGCATCTAAGCCTTTAAACATTCTCTTTATATTCTTTTGATAATTTTCATTCAAAGATAATTCGTCTTGATCAGGATTATAATGGCCTGATGAGGGAGTTGTTCCACTGGCCTATCATAGTTGTGATAGATTAGGCAGTTAGCTAGATATGAGCTGAGAATAGGATGGGTCAGACCAAAGAGAAAACACCACTAACCAATTCCAGAATGCAAACAGCCAGAGAAATCCCTCAAGAGCACACATGCACCCGTCCCAATAACCACTGCCCTCCAATTAATTAATTATAATTAATTATTATGAATTTATAGTGGAGTTTTGACACCCTCCATCCTTGCTGGGGATGGCTGCCATGACAGTCCTAACAAGGAAGGTATAGTGCTACTGTCCCTTAGAAGTCCCTTAGATGATGAGAGGCAACCTGAGTCAGAGAACTCCCAAGCTATGACCCATAACCCACACAAGTACAAAAAACAAGACAATGTTGACCTTGGGTGCAGTTGCTGCCTCTGGGCCTGCCCACACTCCCACGTTGAGAGTGTACTTTCACTTTGACCACTATTAAATACTTAACTTTTTTTTTTTAATTTTTTTTCAACGTTTTTTATTTATTTTTGGGACAGAGAGAGACAGAGCATGAACGGGGGAGGGGCAGAGAGAGAGGGAGACAAAGAATCGGAAACAGGCTCCAGGCTCCGAGCCATCAGCCCAGAGCCCGACACGGGGCTCGAACTCACGGACCGTGAGATCATGACCTGGCTGAAGTCGGACGCTTAACCGACTGCGCCACCCAGGCGCCCCCAATACTTAACTTTTTAAAGGGTTTGGCCCTGAATTTTGTCTTGGATGAACTCAAGAATCAAGGCCAGGAAACAGAGTTTACCACTCTCTGTTGTTCTGACACTTTAGTTTGTGGTGTTCCAAACAAAACCAGGAGCCATTTCATTTTTCAGAAAATCACTGTTAATTTCAGGTTAAACATTTTGTTAAGTCGAAAACATCTTCTTTTATGAGTCCCATATAAAACTCCTGTGCGGTTAGTCTGTGTTTGCCACCCTACTATCAGTCTGTCACCCTTCTCTGCCATGGTGGCAACAGTGAACCTGACCTGAACAAACCACATTATTGAGGCTCCCTTGCTCTCTGGCACCAGAAAGCAAAAAGGAGAGAAGAGGGAGGTTGAGGTATGTATTCTATTGTTCTCTTTAGCAATGGCTGTATTTCTTTAGGTCAATGGCTCTAGTTGGCAGCATTCCTCCATATCTCTGATTCTAATTTGCTGTGGAAACACCGATTACTCCATTTCACCTTCAAGCCAAGGGGCAAGACCTTCCCATAGGTGCTAATTCATGAAATCCCCAACAAGTCTTGTCATTTCCTGGCTTGCACTTGCCATACCTCTAAAAAAATCCCTTCCTTTGATTCCTTTGAGTTGAAAACTTTTCCAGACACTATACATTTCCTACCAAAAATCCTGCCGCTATGATCTCTGGTGGCTTCCCACTGCATTTTGGATAAACTACAAACCTTGATCTTGCCCTTGAAATCCCTACATTTGTGGCCTCTGCCTACCCTTCCATTTCATTCTATTGTACTCCCCTCATCTTCTATCACTTCTTCCTGATTCTTTAACCTGCCAAGTTTAACTGTGCCTTATTACTTTTCTCTGCACGATGTCTGCAATGGTGCTCTTTCTTCAGTTCATTAAATGTCTCTATCCATCTGGTCTTTCAAATCATGATTCCCATATTATCTGTTAAAAGAAGCCTTCTTGATCACCTTATTCTGCTGCAGAAGCAAAAGAACCAAGGAAAAATGAGGTGGAAGATTTTAAGAGAAAATTTAATTGACCCTACTGTTTTGAAAAGGGCCAGTCCAATTTAAAGACTTTTCTTTATCTTACCAGTATGTGTGTCCTTGATGAATGTAGGCTGTGAAGCTATAAATTCCCAAATTTTATACTAGGGAGAAGCTTTCCACAAAACCAATGAAATCTCCATTTCAAAAATAAAATTAAACAAATAGTATTTAACCTTTTATGATTTCAACAATATTATCTCAACAGTGGAGGTTTATTTGCATAATCTACATATGTATATTCTGAACTTTATCTTCCATAGTATCTGTCTGCAGTGTGAATGTGTCTACAAGCCTGGATCTTAATGATTCATTTAGCCAGCCCCTTAGCATACACAAGGGTATCTTGTCTTTTTTTGTGTTATTTCCATCAAAATGTGTAAACATTTGCTTGATTTAATAACAATAGGGAAGGTATGAGAAAAGACAAAGTGTCTAGGAAAAAACCCATCAACCCACCATTATGATTTATATGGTGCAATCACAAACACCTCAGCAGTATGTTTGTATAAAAAAGTCTATAAAAATGAATGGCTGGGTGGAATTCATTACAGAATGGGATTTGCATACAAGGTGAGTTTTCTGCTAAACAAAGACACCTAGAAAGCTTTAGAAAATTTGGGAACATTAGAGACTGACAAGTCAATTCTGTGACTGACAGACCTACTGTTTCTGCTGGATAGAGACTGATCCCCTCTTCAGTACCTGCTGTAACTTTGGGCCTCTGTCAGTGGCCAATATCACCATTATTCAGAGACAAGGCAGGGGTCTAATAACCCATCAGTCAAAAATGTGCAGGTCACTCGAAAACTCTAAGGAACAAAATAATCCACATTTAGGTAATATATAATCAGGTGTGGTGTACTGAAAACCTGAACTGGTGATATTCAGACTTATTTATTGTTCTCCATATTTGCTTATTTATTTAGGCCATAGGAAAGAGCCAGCATCCATATTCTGGGCTTTCTTTTTTTGTTTCAATCCTTTTTCACAGTCAAAGACAAAACCAAGACCAAGACAAAATAAACAAATAAAAGCCTACTCATATACTTCTTGTGAGGAAACCCATTTAATGTCCTTTAGTTTCAGGGTTTGCAAGGAGAGTGTCTGTCAAAGGGTGAAAAGATGTAACACTGATTGGCAAGAATTCTATTTAAGGTGGGATTTTAAGATGCAGGGAGACTTTCTAATTGGTCTTCAGGTACTTTTGGCAGTCCTTGGATGGCCACAAGAGTACAAGCAAGCAGTTTGGGGACATTTCAAATAAGAAGGGCTTGTTAAACATTAGGGGCAGAGAATTCTGTGTGACCTACCATTTCTTGGAACAAGTAGGGTTAATGGAAGTTTTGTTTTGTTTTGTTTTTTTGTTTTTGTTTTTGTTTTTGTTTTGTGGTCAAGTGATCACAAAAGCACTTATGATGGTGCCCATGGTAGGAAGTTTCTTATTCCTCAAATATGTGTTTTTTGCAAAACCTGAGACTTTTCACTTGAACTTTCTCTTCGAAGATTGACAACAGTTTGTGAGATTTCTTTCAGCATTTGGAGGCTGTGGTTAAGTGCATTGTTAAAACCTTCCCATTTTGCAACATAGGAGTAGGAGGCTTAGAAAGTAGCTTCATCCACTCTGGACAAGAGTATGGAGGTTCTTCAAAAAATTAAAAATAAAGCTACCCTATAACCTGGCAATTGAATTATTAGGCATTTAGCCAAAGGATATGGAAATGATGATTTGAAGGGATACATGCACCCCGACATTTATAGCAGCACCATCAACAATAGCCGAAGTATAGAAAGAACCCAAATGTCTATTGACTGATGAATAGGTAAAGAATATATATAAAGATATAGATACACACACACACACACACGCACATGCACACACACACAATGGAATGCCACTCAGCAGTCAAAAAGAATGAAATCTTGCCATTTGCAACAACATGCATGGAACTAGAGTGTATTATGCTAAATGAAATAAGTTAAAGAAAGATAGATATCATATGATTTCACACATATGTGGAATTTAAGAAACAAAGCAGATGAACATAGGGGAAGGGGAGGAAAAATAAGATAAAAACACAGAGGGAGGCAAACCATAAGGAACTCTTAAATACAGATAACAAACTGAGGGTTGCTGGAGGAGAGGTGGGTAGGGGGATGGACTAAATGGGTGATGGGCATTAACAAGGGCCCTTGGGATGATCATTGGATTACATTACCAAATGATGAATCACTAAATTCCACTCCTGAAATCATTATTACACTGTATGTTAACTAATTTTAATTTAAATAAAATTAAAAAAATAATAATAAAATTAAAAAAAAAGGCAGCTTCATTGTACATTGCCTGGGAAGAGGGAGGCTGGATCTTAATCGAAGTCCAAAATTCAAAACTTTCCTTTGATGCTGGCTTTTGTCCTTTTCCCAAATCAAAGGAAAATAGCATGTGGGAACTTTTCTTCAGCCAGAAAATTCCATCTTTACATTTCAGTTGAAGAGTCTGTGTCCTGAAAGCAAACATGGAGTTGCGGAAGGGCATACAGCTAATTAATGATAGATCACAGCTAATAATCGTGAAGATTAACACTAGATTCCCAGACTCCCAGGTTCATCCACAGCAGTTCCTTCTCTTATGAGCTGTGTGACTTTTGTTTGGGTTGTGAATGAGGTGGCTATATGTCACAACATATTGCTTTGTCTTTGTTGGCCAGAAGCAAGGTGCATGAAGTAGATAATACCTGCTTCATCAAGTTATTAGTATAAGGATTAAATTAAAAAATTAATATAGGTAAGGCTCTATCACAATATCTGGGATGGTACTAGGAACACCTAATGGCAGCTCAGCAGGACAGCAGCACAGAAGTGATCTGAGTTTGTACTTCCCGGGGGTTTGGCCTTAATCTCTCTTTATGAAAGTGTCTCATTAGTGCCGCAGTTTGATTTACAACAGACATGGATGCCTTCCAGCAAAGATTTTCACATCCGCAGTCCAATGCCTCTGCCCGGCTTTGCTTTGATGTGCATAACATCTGGGTAAAAATCTGAAACTGTGAGATAATACAGGTAATTTAGGTCTTGCCTGGGATGTCCTTTTGGGTTTCTGCTTAGAAACACAAAGCCAGTGGGCTTCTGAACAAGGGATACTGTTCTGTGTAGCCTCAGAGCTGGGTTTACTGTAGGGCAGTGATCCTATTCATTTAAATCAATATGCATTGATTTATAGCTGATGTTTTTGTCTTTATATATTATGCTCTCCTGGAAGGGGATCTTTGCTTTATTGCTCAAATTTACTGGGTTGCTCCAAAAGGGCATACATTCCTTTCAAATATATGCTAAAAGCGAGAAAAGTGCTGATGTAACTCTTAGAGTAATTCACATGTGATGTGAGTTCCCGTGGCTTCATTTCTGCAGTCCCCTTGCCAATTTAATGCATTCCAACATGCAAACTCCCTAACAAATCAACCTTAGGAATTATCATCTGCACTACCGGAGATGTCTGGAATCTGAGGTTATTCTACTCTTTCGTATATCCCCCTAGCATACTCACAGACACACACAGACACAGGCACACACAGGTGCATGCACACACAAACAGACTCATGCTAATTCTGACACTGTAAGATACAAGGAGGCTATCGGTTAAAGTCCCACAAAGGTGGACATCTTCTATTAAGTACTGCTCCTCAGACTCAACAAAATGACAGAGCTTTCTACCTGCAAACTTTCACTGGTCAGCCAGAAGATGAGTAAGCAGATCAGTGATTCTGTGTGTGTATGTGTGTACGCATGTGCATAGATTTACATTTACTACATGCACATTACATGGATCTGTAGAGTATGTAGATTAATTTTATATTATATGTATGCGACACACACACATATGGTCTTCTGTGAAAAATTGAGTATTCAAGATACTTTGCCTATTTCTAATTTTTTATTGAGTTGTAAAAGTCATTTATGTATTCTGCATATTAATTCTTGCAAATATTTTCTCCGATTCTGTGGTTGCCTTAGTGACCTTTGAAGCAAAAACATTTTTAATTTTGATGAAGTCCAATTTATTTATACTTTCTTTCATTGCCTGTGATTCTGATGCCATATTGAAGAATCTTTTCCCAGATCCAAGTGAAGATATATTCCTATGTTTTTATCTAAGAGTTGTATAGTTGTACTTCTTACGTTCGACTTGAGTGTTTTACTCATTTGGAGTTAATTGTCAAAAGAAATCTTTCAGGTAGGCTTAAAAAGTACCAGCACCCAACAACATTCACTGAGCACTTATGTGATAAGCAATGAGGTCGGCATTGTGGAGACAAAATTGACTACAACAGTCCGTGCCTTGTAGATACTGGCTGAAAGCCCCTTTCCTCTCACTGTGGTGTGGAGATCAATAGCTTTGCCACCTCCTGGGAATGTGCTGGAAATACAGGATCACATGCTGCATTCCAGACCTACTAAGAAAGGATATGCATTGTCAGGTAGCACAGGTGATTTGAGTGCTCTGAGAGAGAGAGAGAAAGAGAGAGAGAGAGACTGAGCCTGAGCAGGGGAGAGGCAGAGAGAGGGAAACACAGACTCCAAAAGATTCCCTGACATGGGCTCAAACCCACAAACCACGAGATCATGACCTGAGCTAAAGTCACTCGCTAAACTGACTGAACCACCCAAGTGCCCTGAAAATATTAATATTCAACCCAATAAAGAGTGTGCACTTGGATATGTCCCACACCTTGCCCCTGCCCACGCCACATTCCTGTATCACAATGTATTTTTCTTTTATGTAACTCAAAAGATTAGACTTAGGTCCAAATTACCAAAACAGTATTCAGGAATATCTATAAATTGTTTATAAACCATTCCTCTCTTATAGCTATACTGGTATTGTGTTCTACACTGCACAGTCCTCTGGATAAGAGGGTATAGTCTGATATCACATTTCACCACTTTCATTTTTCTTGCCTCAGTTTGCAGGTACCTAAGTAAATAATTAGTCTTACTCATGCATTAGTTGGTTTCTTGTGGCAACCCTCATCCTGCTAGCATAAAGTGAAGTCAGCATCCCAACCCAGCCAAACTCCATGCAAATGCTTCCCCTACCTGGGTCCAGCAGCCAACCCTTTGAAATGTTTCATCTCCATTTCATCCCCTTCCTCTGGACTTTTCTTGAGTAAGTTATGCCTCCAATAAACAAATGGAAAAAAATTGGTTCCCCAACCTTTACAAATATGAGAACTCATGTTTTTTAACATTTAAATCGTGTTGCCCAAGTGCTTTTTTACTATTTGTTTATTAAGAAAATACATAAGGGGTCCTTGGGTGACTCAGTCAGTTAAGCATTCCATTCTGGGTTTGGGCTCAGGTCATGATCTCACGGTTCATGGGATTGAGCCCCTGTGAGGGTCTGAGCTGACAGCGTGGAGCCTGCTTGGGATTCTTTCTCTCTCCCTCTGCAACTCCCCATTCTAAATAGATAGATAGATAGATAGATAGATAAAAACATTAAAAAAGAACAAAATACATATGACACAGTTAATATGAATAAAATGGCTTTAAATAGTGTTTTATTTCTCTTCCTGGGTATCTAATGAAGAGAGGATCTATTTCGGGGTTTTTGAGTAGCCACGGTCTGCTGCTTCAACTTTTGGATGCTCAACATAAAATTCACCATTTATATAAACAATTAGCCTAATGCCAGACACTCTAACTTACTTTAGATTTACATTAGCACACAGATGAGAAAGATCTTTTCTATTTTAATTGTCAAGCCAACTATAAATATTCCTCTTTAGTAGGTATGGTAAAAAGGACCAAAATAGCTTAACCACTAAGAAAAAAAAAAAGGTATCATGTGAGGAGGGGGGCAAGCCTTAAGAAAAGTCCCACTTAGCAAGAAGAACATGTCCTAATGACATGAAGAAAGAGACAGGCGTGGTCCTCTGGGCTGCTACCTCTACCTCTGTTGAAAAAAAAATCTTGTTTTTGATTTAGTCTTTGATCAACTACAAACCATATTAAAAGTGATTTGAAAAAAAAAATCAGTGCTTAGATGTTTCAGCAATATCAAATTGATTTCAAAGTCTTATATCAATGTTTGCATTTATTTCCCTGTAGACCCACCAGAAAAGGTAATAGTTCAACGTCAGTCTTTAGGCCACATCTTGAGGAGCATTGCTGCAGTCTTTCCTGGAGCTCACAAAATACCCTGCTATTTAGGAGCTATGAAAAGTAGGTATTTAAGAGAAATAGATTGTTTGACCATTAATTTAAAAAAGTCTCCTAAGTGGAGTATATTATTTTGTTTAATGCTCTCGGTCCTAAGTCTTCTCTTGTAAGAAAGTACCTGCCATAAAAATAACGGCCCAATAAATTACCATTGAATGAATGAATGAATAAAATTTGCAGTGCTTTTCATTAAAACCTTGCAATTATCAAATATTCAGAAACCCAACCTGTATGTCTTATGCATCCAGTTCCAAACATTCTAAAACCAACATCGTATGAAGTAGAATACGTGCTGTGTCTTCACGCAAACACATGCAAACACACACGTACACCCCAAAATGGAACCAACCTCTGAAGAATAGGGATGATGTCCTAGGAGTCTTCATTGAAAAACAACTCAGAATTCTAATTACTACCCCAACCCACAATGACTGAATATGATTGGCAGATGAGTACGCTGTTGACCATCTCACCCATCCTTCCCCTTCCCATCTACAATATGACTGAAACTCTTGCTTGGATAGAACCTGCTTGAGTTCCCTTCCACTAACTAGGCTCTACTGAAAATGTCTGGAATAACATTTCCAGGAGAAGAATAACGTTTCTTATAAACAACAGAAAAGAGAATATAAGCCTTGGGGGGAAAAATGAAATTTTATTAATCTGTATTCTACCTGTTTTATTATTACTTGAGAAAAAATAGTGTTTCTAATCTCTTTGTGGCTGTTTCAAAACCTTAGATTTTTTTAAAATTATTTTATTACTTAAATCCTATTAGATATAAAATTGTTTCTATCACTGGGTTTTACACACACACACACACACACACACACACACACACTCATCAGGAAGTTTGATGAAGAAAACAACAGAAACTTTTTGTATCAATCTTTCTACTTTCTGTGACATTTCTTATATCCAACTGACACTACAGTCTTTGTTACTTTTGAAACCAAAACTTCAAAAATCTTCACTTAGGAAGAAAAGGGTAAATTGATTATCCCTACATCTTTAATTATTAATTTCTGACCTCACAGAAACTGAAACATCACACAGAACAGTAAAAACAAAATTTCAATCTCATATGAGAGAAGTTGCAATAAACTTAAAACCAATTATTTCCGGAAAATAGAAAGTTTGTTTACCTTTTATTAATCAGCCTGTGCTATGTATAAAGGTCATATCATTAAGAGGAAGCCCTAGAAGTTAATGAACATTTCCTGATTTGTTTTCAAACTTTTTAGCACGATAATCCCTTCAAATTTGTGTTGATCTTTATCTAACTCAGCCAATCTCACCTTTTGGTGCCAACTGAATAATCATTAATGAATATTCATTCCATTCTTCAAACATGTTTGAACACATACATTTATACCAGAGGATATGCTCAAAAACACACTTTCTGTATTCATTCAGTTCATCCTCCTGACTGAGACAAATAAAAAGATACCTGATTATGAGAGAGACAAAAATATTATGAGTTAAAAGCAAACCTGAATGGAGGCACAGGGGAGAATAATGCCAGAGTCAGGCCAAACCTTGTCCAAGAGCGGCCTGCCACAGGACTTGGAAGAGTGAGAACTTCATGGAAGAAAGGAGTTATTTACAACTCATTCGTGCCTGTTGTCTAAAACATTATCCTTACTGAAAGTGGGGTATTAAAATCTGCAACTACTATGGTTGAATTGTCTATTTCTCCAACTCTGTCTGTTTTTGTTTCAAGCCTTTTGTGACTTTCCTTTGAGATACATATATATTTACATTGTCACATCTTCTTGAATATTGACAGATGCATCGCTCTAAATGGCATTCTTTGCCTCTAATAAGTTTTGTCTTGAGGTCTTTTTTTTTTTTTTTGATATCTGTAGTCATTCCGCTCTCCTTTGTGTATGGTTTATGTGGTTTTTCATTTTACTTTCCATTGGCTTTTGAATCTACAGTGTGTTTATCTGTAGACGGCATATAGTTTAGATCGTCTTGTCTTCTTTTTTAATCTATTCTTGGGCTGATTAATGTATTTACATTTAATGTAATTACTGACTAGGTAATACTTACATCTGCCACTTGGTTGGCTATTTGTTTTCTGTATGTCAGATGTCTTATCTGTTGTTATTTCTCTTGAATTGCTGTCTTTTTTCATGTTAAATAACAGTACCTGTTGCATTATTTTAATTACCCTGTCATTCTTTAATTTGATGTTGTTGTTTAATTATTTTCTTAGTGGTTGCCCTGGGGGTTACAATTAACATCTTAATTTATAATAATCTAGTTTGAATAAATACCAACAGAATTTCAACAGTATATAAAAACCTGGCTTCTCTATAGCTATGTTTCTTCCAGCTTTTTTGTTTTGATTGCACAAATTACATTCAATTCTTGTTATTCATAGATTCCATATTTTTAAAATTTCCTTACATGCAAAAATATTTTCTAACACCACATTTATTTATTTATTTACTTACTTACTTACTTTTTGTTCATCTTTCTATCTATCTATCACCAAAATACTAGTGGCACTGCTGTGGCCATTTGAGGACATGCACATAAATGGCAAAAAATTTGAGTCCCCCAATCTCTATGTTCCCTGCCGAGGCCAGAGAAAGCAGTGATATGTCTCCTGCATCAGCTCTCATACAGAGAAGACCAAAGGGTACAGGTAGGAGGGAGCAGTGCAGGACAGTGCCAAAAGTTCTGGCCCCAGGCACAGTTGAATCCTTACTCTGGCACCTGTAAGTGGGAGGCTTCAGGCATGTCACTTAACGTTTTCTCTTTTGTAAAATAAGGAAAATGGAATCTACCAAGATGTGTTATTTTTTTGGATTTAAGATTATAGTTCATGTGATTGATTATATATATTCACAAATGCGTATGCCATATATACATGAATGCATGTAACTTTCCCTAGGAGCAATGGTTCAGTATTCACTAAGTCAGTGCTCATGATGGTTTTATAGAACATATCTGCCATGAATAATGAGGATTGACTGTACATCTTTACACGGCATTCCTGTGTCAGTCAGTGTCATCCAAAAGAGAACCAGCAGGATATATTTATTTTTAAGATACTGGTTCACATGACTGTGCATGTGGGCAAGTGAAAAATGGAGGATAGGCCAACAGGCTGGAAACTCAAAAGGAGCTAAGGCTGTGTTCATGAGTCCATACTCCATAGGACAGACAAACAGGCTGCAAACAAAGGCAGGATTTCTGTGATGGTCTTGAAGCAGAATTTCTTCTACCCATGAGAAACCTCACTTTTTGCTCTTACAGCCTTCAACTAATTGGATGAGGCTTGTTCACCTTATATAGGAAAATTTACTTTATTTAAGTTCAACTGACTGTAGATGGTACTTACATCTACAATGAATTTTTTCAGCAACATTTAGACTCATTTTTGACCCAACCAACAATGGGTGCCAAAACCCAGTGGACACATAAAATTTAACCATCATGGTTTATAATTATTGTGTAAGACAATTTTCTTTTAAGTCAGAAAAAAGAGTTACAAAAATATATTCACGCCATCATTTTTTACCTACACCTTCACTTTCCTAGTGTTCTTTACTTCTTCATGTCAAGTTGTGTCTACTCTCCTTTCACTTTTTTCTGAAGGACTGCTTTTACTATTTACTGTAAGATTTACTGGTGACACATTTTCTTCTTCTTTCTCTTCCTGTTCCTCCCCCTCCTCCCCTTCCCTTCTCTCTCCTCTTCTTCCTCCTCCTCCTCTTTTAATCTCCCTCTCCTAGCCCCCTTATCCTTCTATCCTTCTTCTTCTTCTTCATCTTCTTCTTAAGTCTAGGAATGCCTTAATTTGTTCATTATTTTCAAAGGAGAGTTTTAGTAGATCTAGAAGTGGTTACTGAGATTCCTTTTCTTTCAGTACACTGAGTATATCATTCCGCTGCCTTTGGGTCTCCTTCTGCTTCCGACGAGAAACCAGCTGATAATCTTACTGAGGATCCCTGGTATATGAATAGCCCCATCTCTCTTGCTTCTTCATTTTTTTTTCAGATAGCTTCACTCATTAATTAATTAATTATTTTTTTTATTTGTTAATATAATTTGTGGACAAATTGGTTTCCATACAACACCCAGTGCTCATCCCAACAAGTGCCTTCCTCAATGCCCATCACCCACTTTCCCCTCTCTCCCACCCCCATCAACCCTCAGTTTGTTCTCAGTATCCAAGAGTCTCTCATTTCTTTGAAATTCCCTCTTTATCTTTGTTTGTCAACAGTTTCATTATTGCACGTCTAGGCATGAATCACTTTGAATTACCCCACTTTGAGTGTGTGGATGTTCTCAGATGTATACATTAGTGCTTTTCCTCAAACTTGGGAGAATATCTGGCATTTTTTACTTAGTATATTTTTGTGTTAGTCTCTTTCTTCTCTATCTAGGACTCGTCTTATGTACATGCTGGTAAACTTGATGATCCCACAGATTTTTGAGGTTTGATCATTTCACTTCATTCTTTTTTTTTTTTTCTGTTCTTTACCCTGGATAATCTCAATTTACATATCTTCAAGTTTAGGGGTTCTCTTTTCAGCTTGCTTAAATCTCCTAATGAGCTCCTTTAGTGAATTTTTCATTTCAGTGATTGTAGTTTTTAGCTCCAGAGTTTCTTTTTGGTTTATTTTTATAACATCTACTTCTTTATTGATGTCTTCTATTTGATGAGATATGCTATGCTTTATTTGTATTCTTTTTATATAGATTCCTTTACTTACTTGCATGTATTTAAAATGACAGCTTTAAATCTTTGTCTTGTAATTCCAATGTCTAGGCTTCCTAAGGGGTAGTTTTCATTGACAGCTTTTTAAATTTTTTTCCCTGTACACAGACCGTAGAAGTCACCAATTTGAAATGTACAATGCAAAAGTTTCTCTCTCTTCTCTCTCTCTCTCTCTCTCTCTCTCTCTCTCTCTCTCTCGGTATGGACTATACTATTTTTCTTTCTTTATTTGTTGAATACCTGACATTTCAAATAATATAATGTGTCAACTTTGGAAATAAAATTCTCTTCATCACTCAGGTTTTGTTGTTGTTGCTAGTTGTGTTACTGTTGTGTGTTTGTTAGTGGTTTTCCTGAACGAATTCTGTGAAGTCTGTATTTTTTGTCATGTATGTATAATAAAGTCTCTGCCTGGTTATCTCAGTGTCAGCTAATGATTAGGCAAAAATGTCCTTAAATGCCTGGGGCTGACAAATCTCCCAGTCTTTGTCCATAGGCTGCATGTGTGGGGGTTGGGGCACCCCTTAAACAATGAGACAGACATTTGACAATTCTGCCTTATCCTGTACTCTTGTTTGTGCAGAATCTCGTAGTTAGCAGAAGTGGGAGCTTAGAGCATCCTCGAATGTCTTCTGATCATGTGGATAGCCCTGGGCAGGTGTATAGTCGTACACATACACTTGTCCTCATATATTCTGAGGAACATGTCAAACATTTTCAAAGTCTTCTACGAATATCTCATTCCACAGCTTTTCCTTTTAAGCTCTTTGGGTAGCTATTGTTTGTTCAAACTGTCATCCACTGCCTAAGGCGGCTGTAATGTTAAACAATTGCCACTTATTTTTTTAAACAAATTCCCTAGGAAAAAGGCTGTTCACACTGGGGGAGTTCCATGTTAGGACAAATGAAAATAGCCTTGAGAAATGAGGTTTTTCACCCTGCCAGATAGGACAATAATGACAATTCTTGGGGATAGGGCATTGCAAGAGCAATGGTCCCATTCAGCCCCGGTCATCGGCTGCCCCTTCTGCTGGTTCTGCCATGATTGTTGGCTACTATCCTTTAAGGCTACCTTGAAACTGGGAATGAGAGATAGAAGTAGCTCAAGTTAAAGTGTCACACAACTCACTGTTGTTCCTGAGATTCAGCCATCTTTCTTGAATAAATAATTTCCAGACTGCTGCAGGATGCTGGTTAACTTTCAGACTTCTTAAAAATTATTCTGACAATTTTTTGTAAGTTTCTTGTTGCTTTTATAAAGCAGAGGATTTTTTTGGAGGTTCTTATGCTTCCATTTGCACTGAGAACCCCTCCTTCCCAAGTTTTGAATTTTTAAGGTAGTATTTTTTTAACATGCATTTATTTTTGAGAGACAGAGCAAGACAGAGCATGAGCAGGAGAGGGGCAGAAAGAGGAGGAGACACAGAACCTGAAGCAGGCTCCAGGCTCTGAGCTGACAGCACAAAGCCCCACGTGGGGCTCGAACACACAAACTGCAAGATCATGACCTGAGCTGAAGTCAGATGTTTAAGTGACTGAGCCACCCAGGCGCCCTGTTTTTAAAGGTAGTATTTATATTGACTCGCTGCAGATTTCACAAGATATTGAGTAAACAAGGATAAATGAACTCTGTGCAACTTATTTCTCTATTAATTCATTTACCATTCCTTACTATCTGCTAGTTATGTCAAGTCAAACTTGCAAGTTCTCTAACATGCTATAAGCTTTGGAACTCTGGCCAATTTACTCTCTCAGGTCTTATGTCTGTGTTTCTTCTACTTTTTTACATGAATAGTTCTTATTAATCCATCAGAATTCTGGTCAGGCATCATCTCTTCCATTGATCCTTTCAACCACATAGGTTTGGGGGTGTCTCACATACTGCTGTAGCCCCTCGTTTACCTCAATTACAACATTTGTCAAATACCATCATATCTATTTTTCTCCATAAGTACAAAGGACAATAGCCAAATGATATTTTTGAACAAAAGAGCAGCACAATCCTAACTTAATGCATATATACTTGAGCATATATATCTGCATACACATACAAAAACTTGCATAGGTCAAAAGAAACTTTTACTGACAACATCTCTGAATGGAGATTGTGATGTTTCTGCTTTATACTTCTCTGTATTTTCTAAATGTGATCCCGTGGTTTTTAATATTGGACTTTTTGAGATAATTTGGAGGGCCAGGAATTCAAGCCTTAGAACATTTGTGTGTGTCTACACTTCTCGATCTACCTTGGAAGCTTGGAATCATACCACTGTCAAGGGGAGATAAATCAAGATCCACAGAGGACCCTTCATATCCATAGAGTATAGTCACTTAAGTCTGACTTTCTCTTTTTTTTAATTTAAAAAAAAATTTAAATGTTTATTTATTTTTGAGACAGAGACAGCATGAGAGGGGAAGGGGCAGAGAGAGAGAGAAGGAGACACAGAATCTAAAGCAGGCTCCAGGGTGTGAGCTGTCAGCACAGAGCCCCATGTGGGGATCTAACTCACAAATGGTGAGATCATGACCTGAGCTGAAGTTGGATGCTTAACCAACTGAGCCACCCAGGTGCCCCTCTCTTGTTTAATAAACCAGAACCCCTCTGGAAGCCAACTTCAGACCACAGCAAAGAGTTTCTCCTTACCATTCTGCCAGCGCAACAGCGTTAACAGTGGTGAATACTCCCTGCCACTATTTTTATGACTAAGCCAGTCCTGAGTACAAATACCATGGTTCGTCATCCTTGCTATCCATCAAGGAAAATGACCCAGGTGACATTTGTATGACACTGCCTTGTTCATCATGCATAACATCATGGACCTTTGGCTGGTGACTAAATGACATGCCTTTAGTACCACTGCCCATGTAACAAAGACAAAACAATATTGTGTGTCCCATCCTCATAATATCAATTGAAGTCTATTTGTTCTTGCTTTATACAGTATTTAATCAAGTTTCTAAATCTAAAGATATTTAATAAAATATACTTTGAAAAAAAAGGGTGAAGTTTAGGGACTTAACAGATAAGTGATTGCCCATCCTAGCATCTTTAATTTTGGGCATTTTGGTGCAAAATATGGCCCTTCCCCCTCTGTATGATCCACAATGGATCTGCAGGTGTTGGTGCAAAACTTCACATCACAGTCTGCTCACCATCCTTCTAGATTTCTGAATCATCTTTCAGTTCAGACAAAAATAGAACCATTCAGAATTCTGTTAACTTCTAGCACCTTCATGTAATGACTCCAACTAGAAAGCTTCCTTTATATCTTATTTCTATCTTGTTATACTGAGTGCCATTCCAATTCTTTTTGGCC
The DNA here is from genome assembly GCF_018350175.1 of Felis catus. NCBI lineage: Eukaryota > Metazoa > Chordata > Mammalia > Carnivora > Felidae > Felis > Felis catus. The sequence continues at coordinate 113,058,700 of NC_058375.1, read as the reverse complement.
AGCTTTTCGCATGGATGTTTCATGAGGGTTGGCTGAGTAGGTCTCAATTCATATATACCTCTGAGCACTCTTTAGGTCCTCCTTGCCCTCCAGTTCCACATTCTGAGAACTTGCAATGTTCCTCCTCTGTGAGTAGCCAGGCTCCTTAAAAACAGGGTTCCAGGACCCCACTTGTCTGGGAATGGTTTAATGGGCTCAGTCATTAAGCCAGCATGTCTTGGCCTATGTTTTCTGATTTTTGCAGTTGTCATTTCCAGAATATATGATCATCAACACATCCTGTGCAAAAAATCTCAACTGTATCCTGTGATGAAGAAAGCAAAAGAAACAAAGAAAACAAAACAAAACAAAAACAAAAATCAGGGAAGGGCACTTTCAACGAGATTGTATTCTAGTAGGAGAGAAAACAGGTGTAAAAATCACAACTCACAATAGTAAGTAGACAACATTAAAGATGCACCAACTGGTAATGATTAAAGTTCAGATAAAAGGGGAGATAAAATGTTTTGGGGCCAAAATATTTGTTAAGAATAAATGAATAGCACATTTTAGAAATCATTCCAAAAATAAGTTTTTCAGTGTTGAAAGAACAAACTCTATCTAGAAACTTCACTTAGATGGATAAGTGGTTGAATGATGATAGGTCATGAAACTCCTCTGTGGTTCTCCTGGAACCAGAATGGGGTCCAATCCCTTGTCATGGCTTGGCAAAATGTTCACCAGCATCTGGCCCTACCTCCCTCCCTCTCTATTTTCATTTCTCCTTTTCTCTTTCCTCAGACGTTGTACTTAACACACAGTGAACCATTACATCTCACCAAGTGCAACCTTCTCTCTAAACACATGATACTTTGTGTCCGGAATGTTCTTCCCTGGCTCTGCTCTGTTCTCTAGTTCCTTGAAACTCAGCTCAGGTGTACCTGGCAGACATGAAGCCTTCCCTGAACATTCCTGCTAGATGTGTCAAAATGCCCATCTGTATGCTCCTGCACTTGCTTTGTCTATCTCTGCTGTTAAATCGACCACCAGTGTTGTAACTGCTGTTTACTTCTCTGTCTCCACCATCAGAGTGGGATCTCCTTGAGGATATACCTACATTTACCCTCCATATCCCTTAACAGAGACTAATTAAATGCCTGGCATGGTACCAAACTAAGACTTTCTTCCATCTGTTGTGGAAACGCACACATGCATGTATGCAGGTGCACACACACGCATACACACACACTGTAATTATTATCGACCCCAGTCTGGGGTGAAGGATTTATAGTTAACTAAAATGCCCATGTGATGCTCTCACATCAAAGCTTTTCTTCCCCCTTACCTGAAGAGCAATCTCATCCTTGTCTCAGTTTCAATTTTAAACTCACTAGTCCAGTACTTTTTCTTCGTTTCTTTTGTGCAAATTGCCAGTCTGGAAAGAATGCCAAAGAATGGCACCAAGCACAAATGAACGATGCCTGTACAGAAGAGCCACTGCAGTTTGAAATGCATCTTAAATGGCAGGGCTGTGATGGATTCACTTCTCCTGCTTGTCCTTGAGAACCGGCAGGGGCACCCGTGTTGGGTAATAATTGCTCTGCCTTGCTTGAAGGCATAGCACTTGGTTTATAGGACATTGATTCATTTGGATCTTGTGTCTATTCCAGCCCCAGGGCATTCCCCATTGTTGAAATTGACACAGAACAGGAAGAGATAAATGTGTAAAGGCTGGGGCTTTGGGGAGCCCTGAGGCTGATATTGATGAGGCAGTAGCTATGGCAGTTGCTTCCTGTGGCTCTTTTCCATCACAGGGAAGGCCGACTGAGTCCTTACCAGGAAAGAGACCACTCCCACCATCACCACATTGGAAATCATCTTTGCATCACCTCAGAGGGGAAAAGAAACATGAGGGAGTTTCCAGAATTAACAGATGGGGACTTGAAATAAAATCAGCCAAGGAGAACATACATTCTTGGGTCTTCGAGCTCAGTGTCCCTTCTACATACGGAAGCTCAGCTCCTCCATTACAAAGCCAAGTTTACTTTGTAACTCTATGTAACCCTTACTCCTTGACTAAAACCCATTTAGAGTTCAATGAGAACTAGAGCCAAGTGCCAAGCAATGATGGTGGGATAAAGAATTTTCTTCCTGCTTCTGTGTTAATGAATATCTTAGTTCATTCACTAAAGCTACCAGCTTTCTTATTAATACTTACTTTGACACCTTTCCCTGTGCCCAGAAATCCAAAGCTTTATCTAACTGCTTGGTCTTTCTTAAAATCATTCAGCCTTTTTTTAAGTTTATTTATTTATTTTGAGAGAGATATAGACAGTGCAAGTCAGGGAGAGGCAGAGAAAGAGGGAGACAGAGAATCCCAAGCAGGATCTACACTGTCAGACAGAGCCTGATGCAGGGCTCGAACTCATGAAACTGAGATCATGACCTGAGTCAAAACCAAGAGTCAGATGCTTAACTGGGTGAGCCAAACAGGCACCCCAAACATCCTCCAGGCTTTAAAACTATTTAAACTATTTGTCTCTTCCTGACTTCTTTCTTGGAGATGAGAAAAGACACTGAGAAAATTGTGTTCTCTCTTAGGGACATAAGTCTAATTCTCTTTGTTTGGCTGGGGGGAGTCAAGGAGCCAACATTAGCAAACATTAGTCTCAAAACTAAACCTTTCTTCCAGCATGTATTTATGTCTCCCTTATCCCAATTCCCCAGCACAGTGGAGGACAACCTTGCCCCCCATCTGCTGTACATGTTGCCATGACACATACTCTCTCCCTTCCCTTCAGACCTTGCCAGATGTTACTTTTTCACTCCAGTCCATTGTTCTGTCTCTTTTTTTCTCCTCAGATCCTCCATACAGACTTGGTCAACATGGTTGTTTGCACCTTCCCATCTTAGGCAAATCCTTTTTATACTCTTTCCCTCACTGGTGAAATGCCTTCTATATTTATCTATCTTCTCTCTGTCTCTCTATCTCTGTCTCTCTCCCTTTCCCCTGACCTCCGGTCAACTTTCTATCTTGATTCCTTTTATTCCCCTGCACATGCTCTATGCCCCAAACAGCCAAGAACTTCCTGTGGCACACATTCCTGGCTGACTCAGCCCCCATGCTCCTCCTCGGGTGCTGTTCCTAACATATGGTTTACTTCACTTGACCCCCAGCTTTTGTGGGTCAGAGCTCCACCTGGACCTCTTCTCAGATACCATCTGATAGAAACATGGAAATCATAAGCTTTACTTATTAAATGTTGGATTTTGTCTTCATTTACTCCACACTATTTATACACTAATCCTCTGAATAAAACCAAAAAACAAGAGCGTATAGGATATAAAGCCACCTACAAACATAGGGAACAGCCTGTTGAGTGAAGTTCCAGCTAGTTTGCTTCCTTTGTGGAGAGGGTCAAAAGCTGAGATTCGTGGAGTTAGTTCAATAGATCTAGACAGGCTTGGGTAGTTACAAGTTTCTTGCTGTGCCTGCCTATGACTTGGTGGGGTGATAGAAATAAATGGAATGGTCTTATTGCCTGACTTGTTCTACTCGGTGATTGTTGTTTCCTTATGGAAAACCACTGCTAAGAGGGGAAGCCTATGAAATGCTTGAGGTGTGGCAAGTATCACAGACCCAACACAGAGGGCTTCCCCAGGCTTTTCCTGCTCCCAGGGAGGGAAACAACCACCCAATCAAGGTTATGAAGGCACTGAGATCAACAGCGGTCACACAATCTTGTTATACACTAAACATTTTTCATTTCCCTCCAGTGGATTGAAGGCAACTCAAAGACAGATCTGTGTATCTTATTGAAGTTCTAATACAGTATGCGTCATGGTGCTCAGAAAGTGTTTACTGAGCAACAGCAAATCCCAGGGACTATTTTAGGACACAACACTTGATAGCACAGATATCAGGCTTATGTGTTTCTCTTACATTGCCATACAGAATTAACTGCTTAATAAAAGTTTCCTAATGATGGCAAAGCTAAATATATATTACTATAGGAGCTTTAGCCCCATGTGGCCTTTTACTATAAGTTACAATCAGGCTGTGACATTTTATAATTGCTGGAGACAGGTTTTGCATATCAAGACAAAATATAGTTATTCATTAATAATTTATTGGAACAAGTTTCACTCTGATATAATAAATGAATTATTAATTGACACTCTTAAAAAAAATAGTTCCGAACAGAAGTTGCTTTATTTTCTCCTTCCTGCTTTGGGTTTTTAGGTTAGCACAATATTTGCAGAAGAAACAGATGCCACAAATTTAATTACATAAACAATTTTCAAGATCCATCATGTTATTTCAAAATATATCAAAATTAGCACATCCAGTGACAAACTAATTTAAAGGATGTGCTTGAGCTGGGGAAAAGAGGTATTCCTGGCATTTAGAAGAGCAAACATGTCAGGCAAAGATGGTTTGGACTGAGCACTAACACTGGAAGGTTTTTATGTAAAAAGTCTGCCCTTATTTTGTGTGAGACAGCTGCTAAATTATTTTTTAGAAGCATTACAGATCTATCAACGTCTTAAATTTATTAGTGCTTTATGAATGAGGTCATGTGTAACCTCCAGTGAGAGGAGAGGGCTCTCTCATCTCCCTCCTCCTCCATGCCTCCAGCTTCTAGAGCAGTTTCTGTTGTGGAGAAGGCTCTCAATGAATATAGTTTGATTTAATGATAAACATGGTATGATAGCTATCTTTTAAAAAGGTAGTTATTTTTTGGTCCAGCTGGAGAGAGAAGATCTCTGCTGTTGAGTAGTTCAGTGATGACCTTAACAATTAATTATTATTATTATTATTGTTATTTTAATTTGAGAGAGAGAGAGAGAGAGAGAGAGAGAGAGAATCCTAAGCAGGCTCCATGTTCATTATGGAGCCTGACACAGGGCTTGATCTCACTACCCTAGGATCCTGACCTGAGCTGAAATCAAGAGTCTGACTCTCAACTGACTGAGTCAACCATGCACACTAAACCTTAAAACATAAGTAAATAGTACTATCATAACACGGGGTGTCAACTATACTCAAATTAAAAACAAACAAACAAACACATAATTAAATGACAAAAGCTGGAAGAAAGTTTCTAATTCATTGTCAGTTAACTTGAGGTATGTGTCTGCCATAGGCACTTTGGTTCGCACTGGAGGTTAGGAATTGAACATGACCGATTTCTCATCCTTGAGAAGCTCATAACCCAGCAGAAAACAAATAATCAGTGTGAACTGAAGTACTCAGAGAGCTGCCATATGATTTTCTTTTTAAGGCTCCCAATCCAATCACATGATTACATTGCTAAAAACATGTCTTTGACTTTCTTGTGCCTGCAAAATAAAAGCCACACCCCTTAGCAGGACATATCCTGTTTAACCTTACCTAACCCTTCCTCTGCCCAATGTTAATTGCTCCCATTCTTCTCAAAATCACCCTTAACTGCAATATCATTGGCATCTGAGTATTCAGATATATACTCTTTTCCCAGAAATGCTACGCCCCCCAGTAAACACAGCATTCCCCAGATCCCCACAAGTCAGCATATGTCTGGTTGCTCATTCATATTAACCTTTTGGACTCTGCAAAGATAGGACTGTCTCCAACAGTCTTCTCTGACACGAGAGTGACTGACTACAGGAGACCATATTGACACCACACTTGTTAAAGGTGTTTAACATAGGCAATAATTTAGACTGAGACCAGAGTTGGTGAGTTTGCACAGATTAAACAGAAGTGGAGAAAACAGAGGAAGAGCTGAAGTGGTTAGAACATTGACTAGAAAGACATCCGTGGAAATAAAAACGGAAAAAATACACAGGATGTTGCTGGGAAGGGCTTTGTTGCTTGTGGTTACAGTTAGAATATAGAGAGTAGTGGTGCTTGGATGGCTTAGTCGGTTGAGACTCTGACTCTTGATTTCGGTGCTCAGGTCATGATCTCACAGTTTCTGGGATCAAGCCCCATGCCAGGCTCTGCACCTACATCATGAAGCCTCCTTCAGATTCTCTCTCTCCTCCCCTCTCTCTCTGCCCTACCCCACCATCAAAAATAAATACATAAACAAACATTTTAAATAAACAATGGTCAAAAAAGAATATAGAGAGTAAAAAACAAAACAAAAACAAAGCCAAAAACCCTATATCACTAGTCCAGAATACTTCTGGCAATAGAAACAGGAAAATTGAAAGTGGAGGAATATGCTGGGAGATGTTTCTAAATTCAGATGAGGCACACTGTGTTTAAGATGATGGCAAAATATCCAGGAAAAAACAATGACCTATAGAGCATTAGTACAGGGGGCTTGAAATTTAGGGAAAACACAGAGACAAAAATGGTCGTTTTGAGGCTATATATTCATATCTTCATAATATTTCAGCAAATGTTACTTATTACATCCATATATTTACTTGTTATGCCCTGACTGGCTTGGCAGTTCTACAAGACAAGGCATGGTTTGCATTCTCCCTTGCTATGACCCCAGTGACAGGAACAGCACAACAGATGCATAGTAGTGGATTAATTCCCAATGAAAAAAAGTACCCCATGTAAGAGAACCCTCACATTGCACATAGTGGGTATGTCACATATAGAGTTTCATAACAAACTCTAGACAGGTGAAAGTGGATAGACCAGAACTGTAGATGTATGGCCAAAAGACAGGGAAATTTGCTTCTGGCACTGGAAAAGGTGGAAGGAAAAAAAAATTATGGAAGAGTCTTGTTTGGGCTGGCCTTTTAATGAAGAAAATGAATTTGGAGAGCTTCCCAAGCTCAAAAAGGGTTACAATTTTGAAGCTCATCTGGTTTCAACCTAACCCCATGTTTGGTTGCAAGTGATACTCTTTCCAGTTTTCCTAGATAGTTTATACATTTACATAACCAGCTTTTGTCTGTTTGCTTCAATTTAATTTTCTTGTGTTCTCGGCGGACATTAATGCTTCATTGTGTCCTGTTATAGAAGGAAGGGTGAAGATGGGGAGAGTGGTATAGACATACTGGCCTAGATTTAGCATGGACAGCTTTTCGATTCATCCCCCTACTTTCAAGTTTACCTCTTGTTCTTGCCCTGGGACCTTCCAAACGCAACTCTTGGGGTCCCTCACAGATGGATGCCTCTTCTGCTGCAGTGCCCTCTGGCCTTTATTCTGTGCTGACTTCTTCCACCTGAATGATTATTCTGTCAACAGCTGAGAATTTCTCATTTGTTGAAGGTTCATTTCTTGTTCCTGTTGTATGCTTTTCCTCATCCTTTATTATTATTTCACTGAGAGCTCAGGCAAGAGAATACAACAGCACACACACACACACACACATGCGCACACACACACATGAAAAAAAAAAAAAAAACGCCCTGCTCTAGATACTTAAATATATTGTGTAAATTATTATTTGTTCATCTTATCTAATCACACAATTTTGACTGGATAATTTTAAAGGTTGATATTTTAGTTTTTAAATAAGGAATAATTGGGAATCCAAGTTACAAAATTAATTACTCTTAGTTCTTTAGAGTTTAAATTTGGGGTGTGTACTAACATCAGATTAATATAAAAATGAATATTTAAGGAGTATTTAGGTGGCTCAGTCAGTTGAGTCTCTCTTCTTTGACTCTGATTTCAGCTCAGGTCATGATCTCACAGTTTGTGGGATCAAGCCCCACATCTAGTTCTGTGCTGACATCACAGAGCCTACTTGGGAGTCTCTCTCTTCTTCTCTCTCCCCCTCCCCCACTCTCTCTTTCTCTCTCAAAATAAACAAACATTTCTAAAAATGAATATTCAAATATTGTTCTTTAATATTTATTTATTTTTGAGAGAGAGAGAGAGAGAGAGAGAGAGAGAGAGAGAGAGAGCGCAGGGGAGGAGCAGAGAAAGAGAGAGACAAAAAAAATCTGAAAACAGGCTCCAAGCTTAGAGCCCAACCCAGGGCTCAGACTCACGAACTGTGAGATCTTGACCTGAGCCAAAGCCAGGCACTTAACCAACTGAGCCACCCAAGTGCCCCTCAAATATTATTTTACAGTTATGCAGTAATTTTGGTGTTTTCCTTGTAAGCACAAGAAGTCAATAAGAATGAAGTCAAGGGCCCTATGCATATTTACTGATGTTTCGAGAATACATCAGGTTCTCCTCTTATCCACCAATATGTCCTAAAGCATCAACTATTTCTACATTCATTTATGGTACTCCAGAGAACGCTATGCAATATTCTACAAAATGAAAATAATTGTTGCTTTTTCTGGAGAACTCGTGTCTTTGGAAATATTTACTTTCTGTTCCATGGAAGAGAAAACTAGATGAAACAAACTATTCCGGGCCTAGAAACCTGTGGCCAATAAACTGAGGAGGTGCAGGAGAAGAAGGAAGGCACATGGAGGCTGCAGGAAATGGAAAACTTTCCCCTTGTCCACCCAAGGTGTGGAATGATGCGCCTTTTACGTGAAAGGTAGAGCTTGTGTCTCATATTTGAGTGGAAGTGTCATCTTCAGATAATAAAACATTGTGAAAATGGTAAGTTTCTCTAGTTATACATATTTCTAATTACCCGGTGTCCAGTTAAAGAATTAAATAATTGATTGAAGAACAAAATGGGTATCACTTCCCTTGGTTTGGTGGATGTGAAGGAAATATATTACTATCATTCCACTAAAATTGCCCCCAAAGGTGTTTTTCTGTTTCTTTACTTGTTACCAAAGAAAATGTCAATTAGTTAAAGCCAAAATCTGTGAAATTTGAGCCCGACATCCTACTGGGATACGTGTTATTGTTTTTTTTTGAATGTAGTTCTTGCTTGTCTATCCACTAATACTAGGATAAAATGAAGAACAGCATGGCCTCTAAGTAAAGTTGGGGAGAGGGGGGTCTGTTATCTGGGGAAAAGCAGAATATGTTAGCAAAGTAGCTAGGTTTAATGATGCTAATATCACATTCAGCTGACTTTGAGAGATCCACCCACTCAGTTTTTTATCGTTGTTTTTTTATTGCAGGTGACCCTAAAGAGAAAGAAAGATGAAAAACCGAACTAGTCATGCTGTGGCCTCAACTAAGTTCTTTCAAATAAAAGGCCACAAGATAACTTGGCTCAGAAACTTCCTGTACAAAGTCAAACTTCTCAATTAACTTTCTTTGTAGAAAAAAAAAAACTTCCTTCTAATGATGATGAGTCAGGTTAATAAAAAGTGTCCCTCAGATGATTAATCATCAGAAGTTTGTGTATCTAATTGGGAGAGAGGGAATACATTAGGTAATGTTGGGATGCTACATGATGTAAAAGAAGAGAATTTGGAGCCACTGTTTCAGTCTTTGGAGATAGAGGAAGAAGTGTGATTAAAAAGGAAAATCTCACAGAATAGAGGAATGTGAGGCAAGATGGAATGAGGGAATATACTGGTGTTGGCATGGCGGTGACCCATTAAGTGGATGTTTCCCACACCTGCTGTGATGTAATTGTTTTTCTTCGGTTTCCCTCAAAAATCTTCAGGAGAGTCACTCTTATTTAATAATTTGTTCAACATCATGATTGGGGGTAAATCAGTGAAGGACTCTTAGTGTGGCGATGAGATTTCTGGTCAGGAAATAGGATTCTAAGATATGGAAAGGATGACAAACCACCTCCCCCCCCCCCCCGCCCCCCGGAACGGAAGAGAATTTTGCAGTGGGAAAACAGACTTCCATGGACTGTGAGACAGGAAATGCTGTGTTTAAAGACGGTGCTCAGATCATATCACTTCAGCTGTAAACTCTCAGAAGACTTCTCTTTGGATTTAGGATGAAAGTCGCATGTCTTACCCGGCCCTGCACGGCCCCAAATCCCTGCAGACTTGACCGCCTCCTGTCTTCATCTGCTCAACGTTTCTTTTATCATGTAAGTGGCAGCTCAGCAACACAGTGAAACCTTTTAGAATCCCCCATCTAAAATAATTCTCCGTATTATCTATCTGAAATCACCCTGTTTTACTGTTGTCTGGCTTTCTTTATTCCCTAAAAGTTACCCTGTTTACATTTGCAGTTATTTTATCCTTCCCTCACTGAAATGTAAACTCTGGGAGAGCAAAGAGTGTGTCTGCTTCAGTCTTCAATATCTGGAACTCTACGTAGGACCAAGAAATTAATATTCATGAATGAATGACTTCTTACTTAGCTCATGATGAACGTGATGTTCCATCTGACATATAGTTTATCCCCACTAATTACTTTTACGTGTCGTTTGATACCTACCGTTTGATGTGCTGCGTAGCCTACAATAGAAGATATAAGCTTTGTGATTTCAACTGGGTCCTATGGACACCAGGGGCTTTTGAGGCTGGTAAGAAGGCACTGAGACTTGGCTGGATCTTGCAACACAATACACAAGATGGGTTCACATACAAGGAGACTCGGAGCTTTTAAAGAAAGAGGAAGAAGCAATGATTTCATGATGTGACTTTGTTTAAGGCAACACAGTAAAATGTTTTGAGCAGCGTATTAAACCTTTCAATAAATCACTTAATTTGATGGCTTAAAATATATTAAACTGATAACATTGTATCATTCAGCATTTCAGCTCATTTTCGCTTAAGATCACGGGGAAAAAAAAGCAAATGTGATTTTAGAAAAACGAAGAAACTCACACATTATAGAGCTAACTCAATAGTTCCTTTTATGAACGAGGAAAATAAATTCTACATGGTTAGGGATTAGCCATAGCTAGTGAGTGACAGAATTTAGATGGATGTTACATCTCCTGACATAAGACCCAGCTAAATAAGGCCTCGAAGATCTCTGAAAACCAGAGCTCTGTAGTTCTGAGGCTCTGTTATTCTGCATTACAAAACACATTCAATAACCTTCCTGTTTTCTGTGCCCATTCACATTTTGGAAATCCAAGCCTTCAAACTGGTGAATTGGCTACAGGGTTGGAGATGGGAGTTCACGGAGAAAAATATGTTGGAAGCAGAGGATCTAGAAGGAAAATACGCTTATGTGCATGTGTGTGTTTACCTATTTTTGTTTTATTTATGTATGTATGAATGTATGCATGTATTTGTTTGTTTATTTATGATGGGTTGGAACATTTCTTCGGGCTCAGGCGCAGGGCTATTTCTTTGCTGACAAGGGTGAGGCAGACATTTGTATCTCAGCCTTGAACGTGGTAAAGTATGAATGCCTGATTGGCTGGGTTCAATTCCCAGGTCCTCCACTTAACAGCTTTGTTGGCAATGAATTCACCTCTCTTGGTATCAGTTTTTTTTTTCCTTTCTTTTTATTAAAGCTCATTTATTTATTTTTCAGAGAGAGAGAAAGAGAGAGAGAACACCAGCAGGAGAGGCAAAGAGAGAGGAGAGGGAGAATTCCAAGCAGACTCAGCACCATCAGCACAGAACCCGATGTGGGGCTTGAACTCACGAACGCTAACATCATGATCTGAGCGAAAATCAAATGTTGGTCGCTTAACCAACTGAGCCACCTAGGTGCTCCAATTTTTTTTTCCTTTTATGTAGTATATATAATATTAATGCCTTCCTCACAGTGCTAATGTGTTTAGTACAGTATTTGCAGATACTATTATGTCATCAAGTCTAAGTGTTAGGGTGTGTGTGGGCTTCTCTCTAGAGATACCTGCTCAGGTCTTTGTCCTCCTGATCTATCATCAAACTTCTGATGTTCATCTTTCCTAAGAACCTGTCAAGCAATTTATGTCACAAAAGAAAGACCCTAAAGGCAAATAATTGGATCCTTAGTGATAAACTGTACTATTAACAGGTTATTAAGATGTAAGGAGTGCATGTGTGTGTATATGTGTGTGCTGTGTGTGTGTGTGTGTGTGTGTGTGTGTTTCCTTTCAGGGTGGGAGGACTCACCTTCCTTCTACTATTCAAATAAAATTCTGCCCACTTCATCCACTTACAAGTTTAGTTTTGTCTTTTCCACTGAAAAAATATCAGCAATTTAAATGCTTACACACCAAAAGTAAAGCAATATTTTCTTAGTACAGTTATTTGGAATGTACAGAAAGAAAAATAAACTGAATTAAATGTCATTATCAGGGATAATGAAGAGAGTGGCAATGTCACGTAACTTCCAAAATGTCTATTTGTGCCCATCAATTCAGAAGTCTATACATTCATTCATTTATTTTTTTAATGTTTATTTATTTTTGAGACAGAGACAGACAGGAGTGGGAGTGGGAGAGGGGCAGAGAGAGTGGGAGATGCAGAATCTGAAGCAGGCTGAAGGCTCTAAGTGGTCAGCACAGAGACGGATGCAGGGCTCGAACTCATCAACTGTGAGATCATGACCTGAGCCGAAGTCGAATGCTTAACCGACTGAGCCCCCCCGGCTCCCCCCATTCATTTGTGAATTCATTCAACATACATGTATTAATAATATAACATGTGTCATTTTATTCCAGGCCATGAGACCAAAGCAAGACAAAGCCTTTGTCTCTCTGATTCTGACTGTGCAATTTCTGTTGGTCTCCCTAGGTCTTGCAGGATTGAATACTAACTCAACTAAACTTTCTTCTTATATTATCTTTATGAAAACCAACTGCCAAAGAACTGATTCCTACACAGGTCTGACTTAGAGAAATCCTGTCGCTCTCCAGGAAGACTGGAAAGGTCCAAACTGGCTCCATGGTTTGCACAGCAGCAAAAGACGGTAGCTCTGAAAACTAAGAAGAAAATGACATTTGCTTATCATAGATTAAAAACAAAAACAAAACAAAACAAAACAAAAAAGTCAGCTGAAGTGTCCCAGCCCTGCTGTCTGGGTGACTTGGAAAGAGCATCAGAAGCTCCAGGGTTGGATCAGATGAGAAAAAAATCTGTCTGGAGACAATTATTGTGACTATTTAGCCACAATAGGATCTTCTCTCTGGGAAGACGCCAGTCTTCCAAAGATGAGGAAACAGAGGCCAGGGGATGATCATCCCAGGGCATGAGCCTAAGTGGCAGAGCTGTGAATGGTACCCAGAACTGTCAGCCTCCAAGTTCATCCTGGTTTTCTCCTTGGTACCGAGGACCACAGTAACTTCTTCTGGCCTCTGCACCGATGCTCTATTGCAGTTTCCACCACTGTGCTCTATTGGAGACTTTTCCACGCAATCTGTGATTTAGTATCTTTCTTCCTTTGTAAACAAGATAGGTTTTCTGACGGAAGCCAAAGCACATCCTTTTAGAGAATGTTTTCCACTGCGACTGAGATGGTACATTCGTGGCAGCCGATCGTGGCGGCCAATGCTTTAGCCTTGCTCCTATCTGTTCTGCTTTTTATTTATGAAGCAATCCGGATGAACAACATGAATGAAGGAACAAAATGAAAATTCCTCTGGGCAATGAATTATTGCCGAGATAGGGGGCAATCTCACAGCTATCTCACATAGCTGAGAACGCATGATATTTACCAAGGCTCCTCGGCCTCTCACTTTCACTGTTTAATTTCATTTGAATTAACATTTAATTCTCTTCTCTGTCATGTATGTACTTAGAGCAAGAAGGCCCCATAGCTCTGTTTCCTTTAAAAGTTACTCCATTACTCAACTGCTTCCCTCCACTCACTAAAGTGATGGATTCCTTCATCTTTTCAAGATTCTTCCATTCCTTCAAGCATGTGAAGTATTGTCACCAGACATGCAAGAGACAAAAGATATGTGTGTGTGTATTCCCATTATATATATATATACACACACACACATATATATGTGTATATATACACACACATATATTCTCTTTATATATATGTACATATATACAAATACATACATATATATATATATGAGAATCCTGTTCTTTTTATTATTATTATTTTATTTTAGAGAGAGACACCAAGTGTGAGAAAGGAAGAGGGACAGAGAGAGAGAGAGAATCTTAAGCAGGATCCACACTGAGTGTGAAGCCTGATGCAGGGCTTGATCCCACGACCCTGGGAGCATGAACTGAGTTGAAATCAAGAGTCAGCCACTCAACCAGGTGAACCACGAGGTGCCCCAGAGAATCTTGTTCTTTTGGTTGCTGTCTGTTTTCTCCTTGAGACATACTCTGTGAGCTTGCTTGTTTGCTCTGGACAAAAACTCAACCTAATTTATAATCATCAGTGAGAGTAGGGGGCATAAGGAGATGGAAATTCACCTGCTAAGGTGTGTCTGGCCACCATGTCTTTTCTGTAGTTGAAATTTCTCAGCTCAGGAGTCAGCCAACAACTACAGAAAAATAACAGGCACATGACCAAAGACAAAATGTCTTAGATTAAAAGACAAAGAAGGGACATCTGGGTGGCTCAGTCCATTAAGCGTCCAACTTCGGCTCAGGTCATGATCTCACAGTTTGTGAGTTCAAGCCCCATGCCGGGCTCTGTGCTGATAGAACGAAGCCTGGAGCCTACTTCAAGTTCTGTATCTCTTTCTCTCTGCCCCTCCCCTGCTCTCTCGTTCTCTCTCTCTCTCTCTCAAAGACAAATAAATATTAAAGACAAGGAAGATTTATGGTTTTTATATGAACAACTTCCCAAATGTGAGTTCTTTCTTTCTTTCTTTCTTTCTTTCTTTCTTTCTTTCTTTCTTTCTTTCTTTCTTTCTTTCTTTTTTCTTTCTTTCTTTCTTTCTTTCTTTCTTTCTTTCTTTCTTTCTTTTTCTTTCTTTCTTTCTTTCTTTCTTTCTTTCTCTCTTTTCTCTTTGTTCTTTTTTATTATTTTTTTCTTTTTTCCCTTCTTTCTTTCTTCTCTCCCTTCATTCTTCCCTCCCTATGTGTCTTTTTCTTTCTCTCTAAACTCAGATTTGTGGAGAAACTCATAAATGCTAAAGAGGTATCAAGGGGAAATCATACTTCAAATGATTTAAGCAGAAAATACATAAAACCACATAAAAATATTTGATATGTCTCCATTCTAGAGCTATAAGTGTACTTTACTTCAGAGATGATGAAAACAATGATGTTCTTGCACAAAGGGTGTATCCAAAGGGTACACTGATGTCTAGAGAGGTGATAAACTTAGCCAAGCCAAGAGATGCATCCATCTGTCTATCTGGAGATCTAACTAAACTTCTATCTATCTGGATAGATAGATAGATAGATAGATGATAGACCAACATATTATTATTTTTTAAGTTTATTCATTTTGAGAGAGAGACAGAGAGAGAGAGAGAGGGAGAGAGAGAAAGAGCACTAGTGTGGAAAAGGGGCAGAGAGAGATGAGGGGAGAGAGAGAATCCTAAGCAGAGCCCTACGCGGGGTTCGAACTCATGAACCATGAGATTGTGGCCTGAGCTGAAATCAAGAGTCAGATGCTCAACCCACTGAACCACCCAGATGCCCCTTAGCCAACATATTATTAATATGCCATTCTAAATGGTTCAAAGCTAAGAACATTTGAGTTAATCTTTGGAACACCCAAGAAGTCCAAAAAAAGCCCCAAAAGGAAGTTTGTGGAATTAAAATATTTTGTTGATTTTCTGTGAGCTTGGCACATCAGTTCTCTGAGCATTAGGTTCCCAATCTGCTCGATGGAGATAACAATATCTCCCTCTCCTGCCTCACAGGGTTCTTAAACCGAGCAATTGCGATTAAGTCACTGGCACACTAGTCACGCTATAAGAATTCAGCTTGCAGTTAGTATAGAGAAGAAGATTTTAAGAAAGGGATTATACAATCTATGACATTTAACCACTGAATAGAACTATAGATTTGGAGAAGGAAGGATAAGTTTGAAGTTTTTTGAACAAATGAGAGATAGATGAGTTACCAGCACTATCTCCCCAGAGTTAAGAAAGGAGGAGAAGAGGTTTGGAAGCAAATTAAGATAATAGCTGCACCTTGGTAGATTGAGTTTTTGGTAGTGGGGACATCCGAGTGGAAATCCATAGCAGAAAAATGGAAGTTGAAGTGTGTTGCTTACAGTATATGTTATGCAAGAGCAAAAATACAGGAGTCATTATTTTAAAGGTGATGGTGGAAATGTGGCAATTTATGGAATGAATAAGAGAGAATATACAGAGCATTGCCCCTCCATGTTAGCTGCACATCTGAATAACTTTGCAGCCATTTAAACCCTGAGTTTATTCAGATGTGTAACCACCATGTTAGTTAAGTTTCCTGTCTAATTCTTCCTCTTGACCCTGGAAATTTCCCCCCTTTAGCTAGACTAGCCACTCTATGATCATTGTCTCAAGGGAAAGATGCGACTCAGAAATCAGAAAAGGGTAGACTGTACTTGTTGGCTTTTGAGACTCTGGAGCATATTGGCCTTGAGGAAAAGGAAACCCCTAGGACTCAGATGAATAAGAGCACCACCACCTCTCCCCACTAGATCGACATGCTCTGGGTTTCAGAAAAACCCTAGTCTGGAACAAGAACAATGCAGGTGGAAGGGACCTTTGGAGAGCTTTCCAACACCCTCTTGTGGTGGGGAGGTAGAATTGCAATTCCACCCACCAAGGAGGGACGCGGGGCTTCTTAGAAACACCAGAACTGAGGACCCTTGATGGCAGACACAGACATAGTGATGGTGCTGTAGCTGTATCAAGGATGGATGACCAGACCCTGGTGGGCTGGTGGATATCTCAAGTGGTTTCAGACTACTTCAGTGACATCAGCACACTTCTAGTAAAATCCTTGTTGTGGACTGAATGTACATTGAAGTCCCACCCCCCACTGTGATGTCCTTTGGAGATGGAGCTTTGGGGAGGTAATTAGAGTTAGATTACATAATGAAGGCTGAGGAAGAAGCCCCATGACAGGAGTAGTGGCCTCTTAACGAAGAAATCTCTTCTCCACTCCTCCTGGGTGTACTCATGAGGGAAAGTCATGTGAGAAGGCTTCACTTAGGAAGCTATCTGCAGGCCAAAAAGGAGGCCCAAACCAGGCATCAGCCATGTTGGCACTCTGATCAGACTTCCAGCCTCTGGAAAGGTGAGAAATAAATTTCTGTTGTCTCGGCTTCTCAGCTAACAATATTTTGTTAAGGCAGTCTATGCAGACTGAAACAGCTGTCAAGCCTACACCCAATCTCCAAGTATAAAAAGGAAAACCCTAAGCAACCAAGATAAAATCGCCCCCAACAGAGTGGAAAAGGGGTCAACACTGAAATCATATTCAGCTATTAAGAACTAGAGATGGTGATATTGGTCTTACTCCCACTTGATGTTGTGAGATTCTTACACTGGGGTCAATTAATCAGAATCTGCAGATAGGAGGCCAGTCACATCCTTCCTTCTGAACAAACAAACTCTACAGTTTATTCTGACGTACAGAGTCATGAAGGAAGAAACTTGGTAATTACCAACACTTAAAACGTGTGGCAGAAGAGCAGACTATGAATTACATGGAACGGAAGTCTGAAAAGGAAGGAAGACCAAGATAGGCCAGCGACTGGCAAAGCAGTGGAGAGTGGATTTGCCCACATGAGGGGCAAATGTTGTGGCGCCTTCAGCCCAGGGGACCAGATGCTCACAGCAAAGTAGGATGCTGGTGTGGGAAGGTGGTGGAGCAAAGCCCACGATTCTTCAAATAAGTTAACCAGGTGAAGGGAGCCTGGGTGTCTCAGTTGGTTAAACGTCTGATTCTTGGTTTTAGCTCAGGTCATGACCTCACGGTTCATGAATTCAAGCCCCATGTCAGGCTCTGCACTGACAGCATGGAGCCTGCTTGGGATTCTGTCTCCCATTCTCTCTGTGTCCTTTCCCAGCTCATGCTCTCTCTCTCTCTCTCTCAAAATAAATAAAAATAAAGCTTAAAACAATATGTTAACCAGAGTAAGGAAGATGATACATGGTTTAAGAATGAGCAAGGCCAAGGGGCGCCTGGGTGGCTCAGTGGGTTGGGCGACCGACTTCGGCTCAGGTCATGATCTCACTGTCTGTGAGTTCGAGCCCCGCATCGGGCTCTGTGCTGACAGCTCGGAGCCTGGAGCCTGTTTCAGATTCTGTGTCTCTGACCCTCCCCCATTCATACTCTGTCTCTCTATGTCTCAAAAATAAATAAACGTCAAATAAAAAAAAATAGAAAAAAAAAAGAATGAGCAAGGCCAAGGAAATGGTCTTTTTTTTTCTCTTTTTTTCTCATGCTGGTTTTAAATTGTTCCTTTCAGAATGGTAGGAGCATTGGGCATATATGGAGCCTTATGGAAAAGATGTAATTGATAAAGGGGTTAAAAATTTTGGAAAATGAGGGCATTGCTAATGTATACATGAACAGCTAATGTTTATTTACATAATGAGTAACCTGTTCCTGTTTTTAACATATTTCTCATAAAAAATTATTAATTTTTTAATAAAAAAATACAAAATAAATGCTATCTTTGTAAAATTTTTTAATGTTTATTTATTTTTGAGAGAGACAGAGACAGAATTTGAGTGGCTTAGGGTCAGAGAGAGAGGAAGACACAGAATCCAAAGCAGGCTCCAGGCTCCGAGCTGTCAGCACAGGGTCCAATGAGGGGCTCGAACCCACAAGCTGTGAGATCATGACCTGAGCCGAAGTCGGACGCTCAACCGACTGAGCCACCCAGGCGCCCCCCAGTTAGTTTAACATACACTGTAATACCACTTGCAAGTGTAGAATTTTGTGATTCATCACTTATATACAACACCCAGTGTTGTATCATCACAGCAAGTGCTCTTCTTAATTTCCATCACTCATCTAGCTCATCCCCCTCTGCCAACCTCCCCTCCAGTAATCATCAGTTTGTCCTTTATAGTTAAGAGTCTGTTTCTTGGTTTGTTCCTCTCTTTTTCTCTCCTATATCCATCTGTTTTGTTTCTTAAATTCCACATATGAGTGAAATTGCATGGTATTTGTCTTTCTCTGACTTATTTCGCTTAGCATAATACACTTTAGTTCCATCCATGTTGTTGCAAATGGCAAGGTTTCATTCTTTTTGATCACTGAGCAATATTCCGTTGTGTATATATACACAACGGAATATTACTCAGTGATATACATATATATATATATATACACCGTATATATATATATATATACACACCATATATATACATATATACACCATATATATATCCATATATGTATATACACCACATCTTCATTACCCATTCATCAGTTGATGGACATATGGACATCTTTCCATACTTTAGCTATTGTCAATACTGCCGCTATAAACATTGGGGTGCGTGTGCCCCTTCGAATCACTATTTTTGTATCCTTTGGGTAAATACCTAGTAGTAAAATTGGTGGATTGTAGAGTATCTCTATTTTTAACTTTCTGATAAACCTCCATACTGCTTTCATTGGAACTTTTGGAGAGATATATAAAAGAGAGGGAAACAAAATCTATGATTTTGCAGCTTGTCATGGTATATCTGATATGCTTCTAGCTCTGTATGAGATGTATGAATTTTATGCAGCTACATACATTTTCTTTTCAAATAAATAAGCATAAAGAAGATAGATTCTGTTGGATGAATGCATGTTGGCTTTTTCAAGAGGTGCCTACAGCTGCTGAACTAAGATGTGCTGGATAAATACATATTTTAAAATTTGTTTTAATTTGGCTCTTCTGTCAAAATATCCCTTAACAGTGTCCTCACCCACCCTCTGCTTGGGACTGTCAGCGACCTGACAAGGTACAGCGTTCTCTCAGTTGATCTATTTTGAGATTTGAGACATGTGAGTGAGAATTAGAATCAAAAACCCAAAATAGATATGCAACCCAAAGATGGCTGGTGTTTAAAGGAAATTATACAGGAAGCTTTTTTTAAAAGTAGAATTAAGTTCCATTTTAAATAAAAACTGCAGTCAAATGGCTTGGTCATATGCTTTTCCTGGCTCTTCTAATTAAAAAAAAATGTTTCTGTGTTAGCTTTAAGCAAAGTCTACATATTTTAAGTTAGCATTTACAACATTCATTTATGTGGCACTAAACTATTATTCCAAGTACTGGAGTTGGGAAGAATACAGTGGGTGGGGAACATTAAATTCAATCATCTGTACTGGATGAATAGATATGTAAGCTTCACCAAATTACTTAACATCTCTGAACCTCACCCTAGTCTTAATTTAAAAAAAAATAGTGGGACTTCTGCTTCCAGGAAGAGGGAGTAGAGTTATGTTCTCCTATTCCTCCTGCTAAGAATTAAAAAAAAACAAAACAAAACAAAACTCTTGGACAGTATACAAAAAAACGGAAAGAAAACCAATAAATAAATAAATAAATAAATAAACAAATTAAAACATAAGAAAACTCTGAAAGGTAGGGAGAAGAAGGATCAGCTAGGAACCTTAGCAGTGAGTTCTCTGGGTCATCTTTTTGTTTCATATATCCCTGACTTGAAGCAGGAGAAACTGGCAAGCAAGAAACTGCGAAGGACATGGACAAAACATCCAGTAAAATTCTGCTCCCTCTAACCAAAGAACCAAGAAAGAGGCCATGTAGAGAGAAAAGTTTTAGATGGTAACCACTCTATGCTAGCCAAACATTGTTAGTCAAAGATCTTTAAAATCTTGTCACCACCCACCACCCATACCACAGATACTGAATGGGGAGCCTCAAGTGGATGGTGTCAGGGAGGGTTGAACAGGGACACAGGATTT
Organism: Felis catus; assembly: GCF_018350175.1. NCBI lineage: Eukaryota > Metazoa > Chordata > Mammalia > Carnivora > Felidae > Felis > Felis catus. Next base: position 113,038,188 of record NC_058375.1, on the reverse strand, counting down.
TCATCCCTGCTGGGTGGTAGTGTGCTACCGTCCCTCCATGTTGAGTGTTAATGGACGCCATATGAGCCCTCCTGGACTTTTATCCACATTGAGAAGTAACAAGGAGACTTTCTTTTCCTATGTTGGGATGGCATTTCAGAAGACTTAGTGAAGAGTCAGGTGTTTTACATTGGCCATTGGTAAGGAGGCCAGCCCTAGGGGTGTTCAGGAAGGGCACATTGGGAACAGTAATTAGGTACTCCTGCCTTTCCAGCCATGGTGGTATCAGTGGAAGCCTACTAGAGAGCTGGAGGTCTCACGTCCACCCAGAAGTAATTAGGAGCTCCCTCTTCTGTCCTAAGGTGTCAATGGAGGCTGAATAAAGAACCTGGACTTCTACTCCCCCCTGGCATTACCATGGTGAAACCCAGCTTTCCTCTGCCAGACTGATATAAAATATCAGCAGAAACAAATGAATTAAGATCCAGAATCTCATATATAATATTCATGATAGGTACATTTTAAACAAAAATCACTTATATTTGTCAAGAACTAGGGAAATCTCAATTCTAATAAGAACAACGAATAGATGCTGTATTTTACATTGCTGTTATAACAAATTATCACAAACTTTGTGGCTTAAAACTAATATTTTACAGTTATGGAGGTCAGAGGTCCAAAATGACTTTCTCTGGACTATCATACAGGTGTTGACAGAGCTGCATACTTCTGGAGTCTCTGGAAGATAGTCCATTTCTTTCCTTTTTTCAGATTCTTGAGGCTGCCTACACCCCTCAGCTAGTATTCTCCTTGCATCTTCAAAGCCAAGAGTGGATGCTTAAGTTATTCTCATGTGGTATTGCTCTGACACTTTTCTTCTGCCTCCTTCTTCCATGTATAAGGATTATGGTAATTACACGGGGTCCACTCAGTCAATTCAAAATAATTTTCCCAACTTAACATTAGCTGATTGAGAAAATTCCATCTGGGGGTGCCTGGGTGGCTCTGTCGGTTAAGCGTCTGACTTCGGCTCAGGTCATGATCTCATGGCTTGTGGGTTCGAACCCCGCATTGGGCTTTGTGCTGACAGCTCAGAGCCTGGAGCCTGCTTCCAATTCTGTGTCTGCCTCTCTCTCCCCCTTCCTTGCTTGTGCTCTGTCTCTGTTTCTGTCCCTCAAAAATAAATTTAAAAAACATTACTATTTTTTAAAGAAAGAAAATTCCATCTGTACCATTAATTAATTCCCTTTTGCCATATTCACAGTGTCCAGGGATGAGACATGGACATATTCAAGGGTACATTATCTGTCTACCACTGAAGAGAATATTATAAAACCCCATTTAAATTTTTTTTCTATGTTCTCTTTCCTGTTCTTTAATGACTTTGCTGAGCTAGTAATTCACTGGAAGTTGTGTGATACTTCTACTGTCTTCTATTATTCAGATCATAGAGCTTACTCCACGTCCCTGTTCCTGACAGCCCACACAGACTTGTCTCTGCCATAATAAAATATATTTTAAAATAATTAATAAATCCATAGTAATAAATGCCTCTGTGTGTCAAATTAGATATACATGTACAAGAGGAGCCAATAGCTCCTCCGATGATCCAGTTTGAGTATTCCTTGGTAGTTTTCCTATTTGCTTCTATTTTATTATGTTTTTTAAATATCAGCCAACTTTTATTTTTATTTTTTTTTAAATTTTTTTTTCAACGTTTACTTATTTTTGGGACAGAGAGAGACAGAGCATGAACGGGGGAGGGGCAGAGAGAGAGGGAGACACAGAATTGAAAACAGGCTCCAGGCTCTGAGCCATCAGCCCAGAGCCCGACGCGGGGCTCGAACTCACGGACCGCGAGATCGTGACCTGGCTGAAGTCGGACGCTTAACCGACTGCGCCACCCAGGCGCCCCTCAGCCAACTTTTAAACACTTGTTTTAGTGCTCATCTTTGAGAGAGACAGAGCACACGTGTGTGTTCCCAGGTGCGCGAGTGAGAGGGGGAGGGGCAGAGAGAGGGAGACAGAGGATCCAAAGCAGGCTCTGCACTTCAGCGTAGAGCCTCATGCGGGGCTGCACCTCGGGAAACATGAGGTCATGACCTGATCCAAAGCCAGACGCTCAACTGACTGAGCCATTTAGGCTCCCCTCCTTTTAAAACCATATGCCTGAATACCGAACTGTGTCAACATATCAACTTCTCATCAAAAACTGACACGTTAATTTTATCTTGAATACTTTATAAAACAGAAAATATCTCACATTTGTAGTTTAAAAATTTACAAAAAAGAAATCTCCAGGGACAGATGATATTTTTTTTTGAATGCTACTAAATGTTAAAGATAAATTAACACTAATCCTCTGTAACAGATAAACCCAATTTATCTTATGAAATTAATATTGCTCTGATACCCCAACCAGACAAAAACAGGATGCAAAGGAGACGAGAGGAGAGGGGAGAAGAGGGGAGAGGGGAAAGACAGAGACAGAGACCCAGAGTTTAAGACCAATGTCCCTCAAGAATATACACACCGATATCATTTAAATTATTAGATAGAATTAAGTAATTTATAAAAACAGCTATATGCCATGACAAAATACTTTTTATTCCAAGGATGAAAGACTAATTTAATATTTGAAAATCTATATAATCTACCATATTAACAACTTAAAGGAGAGAAATCCCATAATCATATTAATTTATGCACAAGTATTTGGCATAATTCAATACCTAATCATAATAAAATGCTCAGAAAAGTGGAAATTGAGGGGATATCTTCTCAACCTGATAAATGACACCTACACATAATCTTCCCCCATAAGATTGGAAACCCGAAAAGAATATTGGTTTTCAGCACTCGTAGTCAACATATAACTGGAAGGTATAATAGTGCAAAGAGGCAAGAAAAAAATAAAGGCCATACAAGTTGAAAAAGAAGTAAATCTGTATCTATTTTCAGGTAACACATAGAAAATTACAAGAATTTGAAAATATATTCTCAAATTTAAAAGTAAATTTAGAAAGGTGGTAAGATACAAGATAAACACACAAAAACCAATTGCTATATACAACATAACTACTACTTGTGATGATGATATATGTGCAGATCACAATGAACACACGAACACTGAAATTAAAAGCAAGATATGTCTTCAACGATCAAAAAATTAAATAGTTAGGTGTAAATATAACAAAAGATGTACAGAATTGTAGGCTGAAAACCACCACAAAGTGATGAAATACATTTTCAAAAATCAAAATAAATGCAGAGATATTCTGGGTTCAGTACTGTACAAGTCAAAAAAGTAAAGATGCTCATCATCCCAAAACTGATGTACAGATTTAATGCAAACTCTATCTAAATCACAAGATTTCTTTTTTTAGAAATAGATAAGACTATTCTAAAATCTATGTAGAGAATCAAAGGAGCTAGAATATCTACAACTTTGGAAATGGAGAGTGAAGTGCGAAGAATATCGGATGGAATAATCAAGAATGTATGATATTGGCAGAGTGATGTACACATGGATCAAGTGAACAGAAAAAGAAGCAAGAAATAGACCCTTTAAAATATGCCCAATCCATTTTAGACAAAAGTAAAAAAAAAAAAATAGTGACAACACCAAATGTCAGCAAAGATGAAAAGAAACTGAATCACTCACGTTTTTTTTAAGGGAATGTGAAATGGTACAGTCACTCTAGAAAAGAGCTTGGTATTTTTTTTTAAGTTCATTTATTTATTTGAGAGAGAGAGAGAGAATGTTGGGGAGGGGCAGAGAAAGAGGGAGACCGAAAACCCCAAGAAATGTCAGTGCAGAGACCAACATGGGGCTCTAGATCATGAACCAACCGTGAGATCATGACCTGACTTGAAATCAAGAGTCCACGCTTAACCCACAACCACTCAGGCACCCCAGCATTTTCTTTAAAATACTAAGCATAAAACCACCATATGCCCCAGCAATTGTACTCCTGGGCATTTGTCCCAGACAAACGAAAATTTGTACATGACAAAAAAAAATGTACATGAATGTTTACAGCAGCTTTATTTATAATCTAAAAGTGGAAACAGTCTGTGCTTAAGCAAGTGAATAGTTAAATTGTGGTCCATCCATATTGTGGAGTACTACTCAGGAATTAAAAGGAATGGACTATAGATACACCCCACAGCTTGGATGAATATCTAGATAACTATGCTGAGGAAAAATGCCAATCCCCAAAGATTACAGACCATATGTTTCCATTTGTACAACATTCTTTTTTTTTTTAATGTTTATTTTTGAGAGAGAGACAGAGAGACAGAGCTTGAGTGGGGGAAGGGCTGAGAGACACGGAGACACAGAGTCCCAAGCAGGCTTCAGGTTCCGAGTTGTCAACACAGAGTCCAATGTAGGCCTCAGACTCACAAACTGTGAGATCATGACCTGGGCCAAAGTCAGACTCTTAACCGACTGAGCCACCCAGGCGCCCCTGTACAACATTTTTAAAATGGCAAAATTGTGAAAAGGGAGAACAGACTGTTGATTGGAAATGTTCAGGAGGAGAGTGTATCAGGGAGAGGTGGGTGTGGCTACAGCATGAGAAGGGGGATTTGTGTGCTGATGGACTTACCCTGTATCCTGATTGTGTCAGTGTTCATATTCCGGCTGTGCACTCTAACACAGATTTACAGGCTGCTGCTATGGGGGAAACGTGTGTAAAGGATGCATGTAATCTTTCTGTGTTACATCGTGCAGATTCATGCAAATTCGCAAGAAATAAGTATTTAAACCTTTTTCAAAAAGAAGGTAATAATGTTTATTCCTTAAGTTTGTTGTCTGAATGAACTATATTTGAAAGTACCTGTTTGAAGTCTGGTTATTTACTAAGCATTCAGTTTATCTAATTTTTCTTCCCTTTGCTCCTCTCCTACTCCTTTATAGACACCTTGGCCTCCTGAAAACTATATGTTTCCTTCCAGTGGGATGTACCGTGCCCTTCCCAAGCTCTCAGCTATGATGAGCCTGTCCGCCTGAACCCTCTCTGGAGGAGGATCTCTTCTCTCACACTTTGGCTATGAGATAAACGTAAGTCTGGGAAGAAGCACTGGTACAACACACAGACACAACATGTAATTCCCTGTAGCTGCTAAAACTAGACGTTAGATTTGGATGACCTATTCTGGTATTACAGGAAGGAGGCACAAATGTCTGGGTCCTATCCTACTCATCGCCCCGTTACTTTGTGAGGTTCTTGAGGACAGGACGCAGACTAAGGAGCTAAAGACCTAGCTCCTAGTTTTAGGACTCCGGGAGACATGTGAGCTGGAATCCAGACCTCAGGTTCCAGGACACAGGCAAGGCTTGTTCCCCCAAACTTCTTCAGCCACAATCAAATCTTAGTACCAGCAGCTGGTAGATTTATTTAAAAAGATAACAATGTTGGGGCACCCGGATGGCTCAGTCGGTTAAACAACCGACTTTGGCTCAGGTCGTGATCTCCTGGTTCATGAGTTCCAGCCCCACTCAGGTTCTGTGCTGACAGCTCAGAGCCTGGAGCCTGCTTTGGATTCTGTGTTTTCCTTTCTCTCTGCCCCTCTCCTGTTCATGCTCTGTCTCTTTCTCTCTCTGTCTCTCAAGAATAAACATTGATAAAAACCTTAAAAAAAAGAGAGAACAATGTTTAATCCCCATAAGGAGTCTTAGACTCATTGACCTACTGTGTGGTGTGACGTTGTAGCTCCAAGGAGTCAACTAAATTAGCTCCTTTATTCTACAAGTAAGCATTTCCAGAAAGGACCTGATTCATAAAGTATAAGTGAAGTAAAAACAAGCATTCATATTATCTATAGGTTCCCTAAAGTCAGAAGAGAAGCAAGGTGCGAGAGGTCAAGGAGGAGGGTAAAGATGGCAGGTACTCCGAGACCCGAGCATCAGGCACCCGTGCAGGCCAGGGGAGGAGAAGAGAGCAGCCTCTCCTTGCAACCCACTGGCTTAACTTAATTTTGGAAGTCAAATGGGCACTTAAATGCTAGAAAATGCCTCAAGGGAATACAGAAGGTCAGTTGTAATAAGTGCGGAAGTACCACAGAGAACAGTCATTATTTGACCTCGACTAACTCAAGGTAAGCCATGGTCCCCAGATCAGAGGTGATATATGAGCCATGCACCAGATCTAGCCCAAGGTACTGTTAAGAGATTTCAGCGATCCATAGGTAAGCATCCTCTCTTACAAGCAACAGGGTTTTTGAGATCCTACTCTTCACAACAGTTTGGCCCTAATGCCAGGTGAGTTCAGGAATAACCATGTGGCTAGAAGAGTGGTCCCAGACTGCTAACACCTCCACCAGTTACAGATGCAGGCTCCAATGGATCTATAAGTATGTGTGTCCTGAGTGTAAGCTTTGGTAAACGTTTCAACAGACTTCCCTGGCTAATGATTTTTTAGTGATTGGAGCACACAATCCTTATGGAATTTCCAGTCACTTGTTTTTCTTCTCCATGAGAATGCTGCAGACCCTTTTTAATATTCTCAGTAACAATACTAAACATAAGAGGAGGAGTAGTAATAATATAAATAAAAATAATATGTAAGAATAAATATAAATAAAATAATATAAGTAAAAAATAATAATGACAGGCAGTTAAGACTTACTCAGACCATATTATGCCCTCAAACTCCTTTGAATTGGGTATTACGCATTTTATACATGAAGGGCTTCTTGCATTTTATACATGAAGAAATTGAGTCAGAGAAGTTATAAGAATTTACCCTAGATGCATTGAGTTAGTAGAAAATTACAATTCTGGTTTGACTCAAGAACGTGAGAATTAATGTTTGGCCCCCTGGGATAAATTTTCCTGCTCTTTTTCCTCAAGGCCAAATTAATTCTCTCCTCTTGGCATCCATTCCAATGGCAGGATGAGGCAGACACATTTGCACACAGAGAATGTAAAGCCCGTTCCTACATATTGGGAGAAGTTTGTCTTTCCTGCGAGCTTCAAGCCTCTTGTCTTCTGAACCTACTCTGGGGGCCACGGGCCGGGCATCACTGCTCCTTCTCACTAGCCAGTTGTACAGGAGGGAAGAGGAGAATTAAATAATAAAATGAATCTCTAAGCTCTCTGCTCTCCTGCTAGAAAGAGCTTACCCCCTTCACCCACTACTTCCCACCCCAAGAACCAATCACTGGTCCACATCTCCACATATAGTAGCATCAGGGATCTCCATCTTGGGGCTCCTGGGTGGTTCAGTCGGTTCAGCGTCCCACCCTAGATTTCCGCTCAGGTCATGATCCCAGGGTTATGGGATCAAGCCCTGCACTGGGCTCCGTGCTGAGCATGGAGCCTACTTGAGATTCTCTTTCTCTCATTCTCTGTCTGTCTGTCTCTCTCTTTCTCCCTTCTACCCATCTCCCCCACTCACGTGCTCTCTCTCAAAATAAAATAAAATAATAAAATAAGATCTCCATCCCTGGGATTGAACGAGAAGGTTACCCAAATAGGGTAAAGGTGTCTTCCAGAATAGGTGGTGTAGTGGTGCTGAGAGGCCTCTCCTTAGAATACCATAGTTTCTGTCTTTATAAAAGCTTTTGCTGCCTTCTGCCTTGGTCCCCATGTGCTATGGACACAGGTGAGACTAAATAGTGACACAAAGGAAGAGGAGGGGCAACACGACCTTGCCCCTTTGCCCCCACTTCAACTATTGGCAGCCAAATTGCCTTTTCTGGAAAATGACACTATTGTTCCTTTATATGCCATATAACATGAGGTCATCAAACTCCCATTTATTAATAGAGAATGGCTTCATATGTTGCCCAGGGCTTTCGTGTCGATGTTTGCTTACATTTCAAAGTAATAGAGTCATTTATTTCCTTTATAGCTGCCCGGCAATTTTAGGTAACACTTTTATATCTTCTCTCTTGTGAAGACATCAGTGTTTTTATTTGGCATATACCAAGGCTTGAGAAGGCAAGCAGCCTTTTTTACAGCGACCATCAGGGAAATCACTGATTTTGATAGATTCAGGTTTTTTCCTCCATCCTCGGTTTATACTTTCTATTAAAAAAAAAGTCTCAATGGGCTTAGAAGTTCTGTGTGGAATATAGAAACTCCAAAGAAAAATGCTAAAAGGACAGGAGAGGCAGTCCTCCTGATTTAATTAAAACGGACACTTGACAAGAAGTAAAAAATTTAGAAACAGAAGAAATGTTCACCAATCCAGCATCCCTGGTCTTCCTGCCTCTCTAGTCCATTCTCTGTGAGGATTTCTCAATGTGACATCTAAAGAGGAATTTCACAAGTCAATTTTTAAATTAAAACCCATCAACAATTGGTTTTGAGGCTGAGTAAAACTGATACCTCTTAACATACATTCAAGGTACTTGGTGAAGGGGCATCTGTGTGGCTCAGTGGGTACTCCCTCTGACTCTTGGTTTTGGCTCAGGTCATGATCTCACAGTCAAGTAATTGAGTCCTGCGTCAGTCTTCACCCTGAGCATAGAGCCTGCTTGGGATTCTGCTATCCTCCCTCTCTCTCCCTCTCCTGTTTTTTTTTTTTTTTTCCCTCTAAATAAATATACATAAATAAATAAATAAATAAATACACATTAAAAAAAAAACAAAAAAACAAAGAAAAAAACAACGTATGTGGTGACTTAATGGGTACCTGGCTCTTGCCATGTTTCCCAGCTATTGCTTATGACTTCATTCTTCACCCCACCAGTCCAATTACAAATAAGCCCACACAAAGTAGACCACTTCATTTGTGTCTGTGAATCTTTGCACTTAATGGTGTTTTTCCTTTAATGCCGCATCCTTATCTCTGGCCTCCCATACATGGAGGTTGAATCCAACTGTCTCTGTCCTTCCCCTTCCAGGCCTACACTCAAGTTTAGTGTTCTTCATTTGTGGGATTGTTTGTAGGAATTAGGAGGCTAGAGATTGAATCGCTGAGCCTAGCCATCTTTTTATGAGTCTCAGACTAATAGGATTTATTTAGACTTGTTTGTGATCATGGAGTTTTAGTCCATGCTCGATATGAATGTGTGATACTTGACCAGAATGTTGGAGGTTCTGATTCTATGAGAAGTTACAAACACTGTACCTGTCCCCGCAAATTTATAATACCAGAGGCAACACACACACACGCGCGCATGCATGCTACACAAAACTCAGTGGTCTCATTTGCCTCTCTATCAAGATTTAGTAAGCACCTACCTTGTGCTCGATCTTATTTGGGTGTTGTGGATATAACAGTGGCTGTAACACAAAAGCCCAATATCTACTCTTGAGAAGGTTTCATTTAACCGGTAGGATGGAAACAAACAAACAAATAAATGCATTTTTATAACATGACATAATGTTATAGGGTGTAGTGTTTAGGAACGATGAGACATATATCTGAGAAGCTACTTCGAATAGCACTGACCCCAGAGTACCTCCAACAAATGAGAATGTAACGTGTTCTCTCGGGTAGCCTCTAAAGGGCCTTGCTAAATTCCTCAGTGCCTGCTACAACATCTCCTGTTGTTAACCTCTATTCCTTCTGCTCCAATTTAAGTCATTCCCTTGGGTTATTCCTTTTAGAATCTGAGTTCTGAGAAATTCAAAGTGCATAAGGACTCCAGGAAAGTTCAGGAAAAGGGTTCAAGAATGGAACTTGTCCAATTTCAACTACGGGAGAATTTGGGAGTAAGCAGAAAGCAATTATATAATTGGTTGGGTACCAAGGTGGTGGGGCAAGCCCCTCCATACCACCTCTCCAGAAGCTGCTCCAAACATTTATAATGATTGATTGTAATATTGTTATTTACAGGTCTAATTTTCACCCGTGTGGTATTCTATTTAACAAAAGAAAAAAAAATACATTAAGAACACCTGCTAATCATCTGTTTCAGCTAATTTAAAAGGAAAGATTCTAATAGTACTTTTACATTTTTCTAATTAGGTAAGTATTATGAGTTTTAATTAATGCCTTAATTAGATGCCAGTATGTACTTGTGACACTGGTGAATCATTTGCAACTAGGCCTTGATTGTTATATACGTTCTGTTGTTCTATTTTTAATTGTTTTTTGTTTACTTTTCAAAAAAACAAGTAGCAAGGAGCTTTTTCTATTCAGGAAAAGCTTCTCTGCGGCTAAACGGTGTCCCTACTCAGTCACATTGTCTGGAGCGTGATTTCTTCATCTCATTTTTCCAGCCCAAAAATGCACTTCTCACTTGCTAGAGACCCCATCCCGGAAGTTCATTATGTGGGCTGCCCAGAGCCATCCCCCTCCCCGTTCTCTTCAGGCAACCCCACTGTGCTGGATATTTACTCTGTAATTAGGTGTTTCCTTAATGCTCATCAGATGCTGAATTGGCAATGAGGATGTAGACAGGAGTTAATTACAGAATCTGAATGCCCTCGATAAACAAATAAACGAGCCACAGAACGGCACAGATTCAGAATGACAAGTGTAAAAGTTCTTACCTATCTCAACATGTTCAACTACTTTGCAACATCACTTCCAAACAACCTGAATGAGAGAAATAGAGGTGGAAGCTGAGGCTACTGGCCTGTCCAGATCTATGTGATTATGCACTCCAGAGGCCAGGCCCGGAAAAGAATCTCTTGTTGATTTTGGTGTAACTTCTCAACTCAATGAAAAAGGAAGAACACTTTATGCACATTCTGTATAAGTACCTGGAATAAGATACAAAGCTTATTTTATACAATTGGAAGTGCCATGTGGTCAGAAAGGAAACAGGTGTTGACTTCACAAAGGTAAGAACGAAGAGAAGGCTGCAGAGAGTGAGAATTTGTGAAATATGTACAGAAAATGTGTTGGTCCTCATGACGTATGTGATCGATTGGTGTTTTACTTTGATCTTATCCTTTATCTAGTATGATCAAAATGGCTGGTAAGCTAAAACTATATTTTGCAGACTTTTTTGTTAGCAAGAGTTACAGAGTTGACTTAGATTGGGTCAATCAGATGCTATTTTGTTTTCTGATTCAGATTACCAGGTGTCGCTCAGAGTCCGGAAGCTGGCATCCTGAATGGAGTGGGACCCCACCTGTGATATTCTGACTGCATACGTTTTCTGATATAGAGTATGGGCAGCAAAATTGGCAGTCCAGATCTTCAGAGGGGTTTGTGGAATATTACTTAGAAGCTCAACCCGGAATGTATTTGTGACTTTCCTAACCATCTGTAAACAATGCCATACCCTACAATAATTCCTTTCCAAACTAAACTAGCCAGAATAAAATCTGTTCTCTATAACTGTGCCATTACAAGGACAGTTTTAAATCTATTCCCATATCAATCAACATTTTCTACTTGTATTCATTATTTCTTAGGTGGCTATTAGAATTGGTGAACTCCAATGATCTTGTTCTCATAACGTTGAAATGATTAGTTCTTTCATTTCTCCTGGGGGTGAATTTTTCCTTAACAATGGATTCAGAGAAAAAGAGCCATAACCACATAAGAAAAAAATCGAGAGAGAGATAGCATTTGGCCAGCCGGTAAGGAAACACTTGGGGTCCGGAAATCATTTGGTTTCTCTTCATACCACCTCATAAGTCAATTAGTTCATTCATGTGATACAATGACTATTTTTGTCCTTTATATTATTAGAATATTTCACACATGAGAAATGGTATGAATACTATAATAAACCCCAGATGTTCATAAATGACCCTGAAAACATTTCAATCCATGACCAATTTTGTTTCACCCCCACTATCACGCAGCCCGACTTTGGTTATTTTGAAGTCAATTGCAGATCACACCATTTCATCTGTAAATATGTCAGCATGTATTTCTAAAAGATAAACGTTCTATTTTTCTTTTTAAAGAAAGCCACATTACTAGGCTTAAAACTATAAGCAAGATAGTAATAACTTTTAATATCATCAGTGATTTAAGTAGTATTCAAATTTCCCTGTCATATTTTTTTAAGTTGTCTTGTTTGAAATTGGATTTTGAGTACATGGCAACTGGCTAATTGATCTCTTAAGTTCCATTCGATTGAATCAAATGCTTACTGATTTATCTTCTAAATCTTTTTACTTTCCCTTGCAATTATTTGTGAAGAAACCAGATATTTGTCATGTGCAATTTCCATAATCATCTTCATGTCACATGTCCTCTGCTCTCAGTATTGCCTGTAAATTGGTTTTTGCATCATATAGGCCTCATAGTGATTTTGGCAAGAATTCTCTACAGACGGGTTGTCTGTAGAAAACACACAGTATTAACTAGATCATCCTCGTGGTGATGTTGGCAGTTATGGATGATCACTGTCTAGACTCATTACTTTTATAGGAGTTGAAAATCAGATATTCTAATTTTCTCACTTGTTTTTGTTGTTCACTGGTTAAAATATATCACAAGTTCATATTGGTACTTCTGATTTAAGCACAGGCTGCATGATCCTTACTTAACTTGAGTAACCTTACCTCTTATCTCCTTTTCATATCAAGTAAATATAGCTGATCCTGAACAACACGGGGTTTGGGGGTGCCTAGTCACCCCCATGTAGTCAAGTATCTGCATATAACTTTGATTTCCTCAGAAGTTAACTAATAACCTGATGTTGACAGGAAGCTTTACCAGTAACAGACAGTTGATTAACACATTTTGTATGTTACATGTACTATATGCTGTGTTCTTACAATAAAGCCAGCTAAAGAAAGGAACATGTTATGAAGAAAATCGTAAGGAAGACAAAATACATTTACATTACAGTACATTATATTTCTGTACCATATTTAATGGAAAAAAATGTGTAAGTGTGTCCGTGTTGTTCAAACCCATGTTGTTCAGGGATCAACTATACTCACTGCTTTATCTCTTAATACACAACATTCAGCAGACTCACCTTCAACTATATGGCCACTAAACTAGTGAATGTTGTGCTTTGTTTTTCAGGTCACTTTTTCCTTGTGGTATAATCCACCAGAATAACAGTAAAGTTATTGTTTTACATATTTTGGAATAATTCTTGATTCAGTTATGTCACCAACTTGAGACACGTGGGTTTGTTGCATTTGTTTTTTGGAGAGATATTTTTTATTCTGTAAAATATTCACATGCTTACAAAGTTAAACCTAAGAAATCTCATCTATCTAGAGAATTCTAGCTTTATTCTTGGCACCTCCACTCTTCCCTTCTTCCCACATAAGTAATCATCTGTTTAAAACATTTTATAGTTGATGGTTTGTTTTTCTTGTAAATGTGAGCACATTGGGCGTGTGTGTGTGTGTGTGTGTGTGTGTGTGACACTGAATACACTTTCTTAGATAAGCAGTAGTACTTGATTTTATTTATTTATAGTGGACTATACATTTTTCTCCACTCCTCCACACCCGATATTTAGGACTTCACTCATCATATCATATAGGGTTATTCCTCGTTCCTTTTTATAGCTGCCTATTGTCCTTTTTGTTGATCTGCCACAGTTTATTCAACCTTTCCCTTATAATAAACATTCTATAGGTCTCCATCTTTTGCTAAAACAAAGAAAGTTTCTGTGTATACATGCCTTGTGCGTATTCCTTGCAGTACATGCTCAAAGTAGAAATTACTTGGATTAAAGGGTAAATGCACATGTAAATTTGGTAGATATTGCCATATCCCCCACTGTAGATATTGTATCACTTTTCATTTCCACAGACACTATTTCCCCATGGTCTCAACAACAAAGCCTGTTGTCCACTTTTAGATTTTGTCAAGATGTTGGATAAGACAATATATATCACTGTATTTTAAAATTGTATTTATCTCATTATTACTCAATTTGAGAATCCCCTTAAATAATTAAGGTCAATGATCTTTCCTTTTCCGTAAAATATGTGTTCATATCTCTAACTCATTTTTCTAAAGAAGTGTTGGTATTTTTCACTATATTCTTCCTTTTTTTGAATATTGCTTTTGTATATATCAACTTTTGTCAGGGATATAACCTATAATCACATGGAAGTTTCTTTGCTACATTTAAGTCTTCATCATTAATGCTACTGAGAAGCAAAGAAAGGCAGACATTAATGAATACCCACTTTCCAGAACATAAGCTCAACTAGAGTTCAAAAGTGAAGAGGTGTACCTATAAAGCCTCAGAGCTTATGGTTGCTTAAATTTATGAAACAAGACATGTTCAGTCTTCCAGGTAAAATCACAGAAATTCCTAAGGGAGAGTCCAAATTCCTGCAGTTTATATTTTTATGGGATTCTTGAAGTACAGAAAATAATGTTGTACCATGTTTTTTCCCTCTCTTTCCTTTGGAAGATTTACCTATGGGGGTGGGGGAATTACAAAGGACGGAGGCAAATGCTTGTAAGAAGAGAGAATAATTGAGAAGCACGAATGTATCCATAGGTCTGTGAAATAACCTGTGTTACAGTGACACAGAAAAACAGAACTCCCAGGTAAAATGCTATTTATTCTCAAGCAAATAGACACAAATGCACCTGAAGTTTCCAACCTCATTAATATAGACAGGCTTTTTAAAAGTTAGATAGAAATTTTGAGTGAACACTGGGAAGACAAATCCCTATTAGATTTCTCATCTTGGTTCAGGAAGGAGCTTGCTCTGATTTAACTGATCTCAATATTTAATAAAAAAATGTATTTCTTGCTTTATCAAAATTGGAGGAAACAAAACAATCGTGTTATCTGAGGAAGGCCTACTAACCTTCTTTGTTGGCCTGGATAATCTCAAGGATTGAATCAAATGGTGTTTGGGATTAAGAATGATGTTGTTTCCCAAATGTAATGTGCTTTTTAATGGAAGTTTATTCCACTGTGTGATGGATGGAATATGAAATTTTCTCAAGGACTCAGATTGCATTTTCCTGCAAAGGCTGAATGACACAATATGCAAATTTATAGAGGATGCAACTTAGAGAACCATGGACGTTTTGTTTGTTTGTTTTGATCTGAACGTGAAGTTGGAATTTTCTGCTCTAACCTCTTAACTATGAACAAAAATAAGTCCAGGGGGTCACATGTTGTGGCCCTAAGATTAGTGTTATTAATTGGATGAGCAAAGACAGAAGTTAGCTCACTTAGTTCCAGGACTTTGTGATTTCCTCCTATAACAAGCTGCTTCTCCTAAATAACGTCAATTGTTATAAGAAAACACATACATCAGAGCCCCCCCTTTGCCACAGATCTAACACGGATAATATTAGCATACTTCATATGGACCGCCAGTAGTTTTGTATTTACTCTCAAATTAAAAAAAAAAAAAAAAAAACAAGGTTCTGCATTTTACAGGTGGGGTCCAGAGGGATAAGATATTGAAAATCCATGCAGGAGCTGGAATTAAAAGTCCAGGCCTGACCAATTCCGATTCTCCATCCTACCTGCAACCTCATCACTATTTAAGTTGGATATTTTCTCTCAATCTTTAGACTCAAGGGCAGCAGAGGAAAGGTTGTGCACAAAGTAGCTACTAAGATATCCCTAAACAAAGGCACCTTACAATTGAACGATCTGCTGTAAATCGCCATAGTCTGTGTCTGCAGAGGCCCTCTTGCTCATCTGTCTTCATTAGTACTTCTTAAGACATCAAAAGGTTTCAAGAAATGCTACAGTTAACTCAAAAGAGAACTAAACATAAACTTTTCACTAGTCAAGTCTTCAAAGGCATCATGTGTGAAGGTGACATATGTGTGTATGTGGTTTTCACAGCACTGTAGACATTCATACATCCAGTACCAGACACACTGTTGGCCTCTTCATGATAAATGCTTAGGATCTGGCCATAGCTCCAAAACACTCCAGAATCCAGTGCCTCCCTAGAGTTCAACATCCCTAGTTTGCTTTATGATCAATAGTGTCCTAACCCCACTGCTAACAAACTCTGACAAAATAACTTTTTAAGCTCAAAATGCTTAAAATCAGCTAAATTCTACCCTTGAGGCTGTATGCACCTGCAACTTCTCTTGTGAAGTACGGTTAGAACTGTGAGCGTGAATATATCGAACACAGCTCAATGGCTCAATTTGACGTAGGTTGTGGTGAACTGTTTGCCATGGTTTTATGTCCCAGATACTAGAACGGGAAGTTGCAATGCTTTAAATAGAGCACAGGCCTGAGGCCACACAGACCTGCTGACAAATCTATACTCCCTATGACCTCAGGAAATTTGCGTCAACACTTTGAACTTTCTTCTTCTTATCTCTAAAATTAATGAAGTTTTCTATTCCTTGAACTTTTTCCCCCCTTTCTATCTATTTTATTTACTTTTTAAGTTCTTGGCTCACATGCTCCAGTGTCAGGGAGGTCTTCCTCCAATTTCTGTTCAAAATAGCATGTTGTCCTTATGTGACTGTCTATAGTCTGCTTCCTTGATTGATGTTCAATATTACTTGTCATCATCTGAAATACCACATATTTCACTTGCTTATTGTATATATCCTTGATTGGAATGTAAGTTTTATGAGGGGAAGGACTTTTTTCTGCTTTGGTCACTGCTTCATGCTCAGCATTTAAAAAACCTCATATAGGAGCACCCAGGTGGCTCAGGCGGTTGAGCGTCTGACTCTTGGTTTCATCTGGGGTCATGATCTCACGTTTTGTAGGATCGAGCCTCGGGTCCAGCTCTGCACTGATGGTACAGAGCCTCCTTGGGATTCTCTCTCTCCTTCTCTCTCTACCCCTTCCCCGCTCATGTGTGCACTTTCTCTTTCGCTCTCTTTCTCTGTCTCAAAATAAATGAACATTGTAAAAACTAAACAAAACAGCTCATATATTGTACAGTGAATCTAATAAAATTATGTAAAATAGGAAAAATTGGGGTGACTGGGTGGCTCAGTCAGTTAAGCATCCAACTCTTGATTTTGGCTCAGGCCATGCTCTCATGGGTTATGACTTGGAGCCCCACACAGGTTCTGCACTACAGTACAGAGCCTGCTTTAGGATTCTCTTTCTCCCCCTCTCTCTCTTCCTCCCCTCGCTAGCTCTCTCTGTCTCTCTCTTAAAATAAACAAGAAATAAATAAATAAATAAATAAATAAATAAATACTTGAAAAATAAATAAATAAAATAGGGAAAATAATATCCATTTTACAAGGATTCTGAGAGAACAAAATGCAATGGTTTGTCTCACAAATATTATCATGCAACACTGTTGCATGCATAAGACTTTCGCAGCTGCTAGGATCACAGAGGTTAAAATAAAGTGGCTTTGGTCCCAGACTCCATTGACCTGAAGTTTTAACAGGTATAATGTGACATTAAAATACAAGTTCCACCATAAATTACTTATATTTATATGTGCTGCAATGTGGAAGTAAATGGTAGAAGGAGAATGTATGGCAGGGGGACAATGATCTAGATCAGGGAAGGGCTCACAAAGAAGCAATGTTTAACTTGAGACATCAGGGATAAGTGAGGTTTCAGGAATGTCGGAAGGAACCTACAATGAAAAGCATGTGAAAATGCACTGAGGTAAGAAGAAATGTGTGTATTTGGTGACCAGAAAGAAAACCAGCATGGGTGGAGTCAAGAGCATGGGGACAACTGTCTCTTGAGTTGAGACCAGAAAGACAGGAGGCTGGGGGACATTCATTAAAATATCTGGGCATAGTGGCTGCCCCAAAAAATAATCAATATAAATACCCAAATAATACCTTAAAATAATACCTTAAAATAATCAATACAAATACCCAACACCACAGCTTCACAAATTCAGAAGAAAGTAATCTTAGAAAGATTTCTAAGGTAGCTGTGGAGTGTGACAAAAATGACCACTGTCCAGTCCAGAAAACAGTAGTCAATCGAAGAAGTTCAAATAGAAAACAAAATGTAGAAAATGGTTCACATAGTGATGGCAGACCCAAGAAAACAAGAAGGGGCCTTCCCATTAACAAAACAGGAAACCACCACTGCTAAAAATGGAGGTCCCCAGAGAGGAGACAGCATTCAATGAAACCTGGTGGAAACCAGACTGCAGTGTGGTCATCTGGCACGTCCAGTAGCCACAACAGAGGGCTTGCAGCCTCTTCTACAGAAGGCACAGGTGGAGGCAGAGAGAGAAGGAAATGTGTTCTTCCTTGCATCAGCCTTCAAATCACCTGTTTATGCCTCTCATTGGTGGAACCAAGTGGGAAGCCAATTGGTAAGGCTTCATGGGAGATGTAGTTTCTGTGATGAAGACAGTGGAAGAAATTCAGGGAAAGAGGCTGAGAGCAATCTCTCAAATAACCCCTACAAAATCCTCTTTGTAATAAAAATAAGGATGCCAGTTCTAGCTTCCTGCTCATTAGGGGCTACAAGTACATTTTTCAGGCTGCACCCCATCTCTATAACAGTCATGAAAACACATGCTGTACTACACAAGTAAAATAACTGTTTCTAATTTAATGGTATATAAGTGCTGTACACAATGCAGTAATACACACATTAACAAGCCATACTGAAGATTCCGTTAGTCTCTCCTAACTAAATGCAAGGTCTTTAGAGGTTTTTTTTTATCTTTCTTTAAAAGTGACTTTACTTAAATCAATTGATAATTAATGAACATTCATAAAGGTCTGAACTTTCATATATATATATATATATATATATATACACATACATTATCTAATTATCTAATATATTAGCTAGTCTATATGATATCTAATATCTAATTATATATTATATACACATGTATTATATATATACATATATAATTTCTCTATCTCTATCTATTTATCTATCTATCAGTCTATCATCTATCTATTCCATTGCTGCCTTATTCATAGGTAGCTACTATTAACGTAGTGATATAGAGAAGATCATTGACATTCCCAAATTTATATAATTCTAGCTATTTGGGTATAATACAAAAGTATCCTGACTAAATAATTGTAATTTTCTGGGACATGAGTTTGAATTATGTTATGATATGGGTATATATATATATATATATGTATATATATATATTTTGTCATGGACATTAACTAATCCCTGATGTGCTTATTTAAATATGATAATTTATTTTTTGTCTATTTGATGTTAGAAACAGAGTGATAGTAGATAAATCAATATTTAAAAAGTGAAGCTTGAGTTTATCGTAGCAAATCTAGTATTTTCTCAATTGATGCAACGTGAACAAAATTTTGAAAATCGGTTCATGTTGCATGAGGAGAAAAAAGAAACAAAAGATTTCCACTGAAATACACTTTGGAGCTAAGCCAAGATCTAGTTTAAAAGTTTCTTTATGAGTTGATACTAATCAGGTACTAATCCTAATGAATGTGTGGTTGAGCCATATTTTCTAATTTTTTTTATATCCATTTTCATTTCTAAGTTTACATAGTTGGGATAATACTACATATACATAATTTTACTTACATGAATGTGCTATGAAAATGGTATATTTTCATTTAAATTATCATGACTCATTTTTTTTAAATAAGATTTTCCCCTCAGGTCTTCAGATTATACACACTTAACAACTAATAGTTTCAGATCAATTTTGAGAATAGGCACCATGATCAACAAAGGTTTCTTCTTGAAAAAAGAAAAAAAAACATCTTGCTGAAAGCTGAGCTTTATTTTTAGCCAAATGAGAAAACATTTCACAGAGTATTTACTGAAAACAATCAATAAGTCCCTAGTAGGTATAAGTCAATATATATCAAGTCAAAAGCACACTATTACGTGGAAGTCGATATGTTTTACCAAACATATGGAGAATTTACATTGAAACAGGCCACTGACATTTTCATTCCATTATTACCTTTTTTTTTCTTTTTTTGGTAGTATAATATATAGCATCTCAAACAAAATTATGTGTCTAAATCATTCAGTAAAAATTGAATTTAGCCAACTTTCTTCTTTTTAGTTTTTTAATGTTTATTTATTTATGAGGGTCAGAGAGACAGAGCACAAGCTGGGGAGGGGCAGAAAGAGAGGGAGACACAGAATCTGAAGCAGGCTTCAGGCTCTGAGCTGTCAGCACAGAGCCCGACGCGGGGCTCAAACCCACTAACTGTGAGATCATGACCTGAGCTGAAGTTGGACACTTAACCAACTGAGCCACCCAGGTGCCTCTTATTTAGCCAACTTTCAAGAAAATAATACTTACTTTCATTTGCTCCAAAAAGCCTTAGAGATTAAGTTAGTCCATCAGCATTCTTTGGAGTATCCCTTATTCTCACCTTGACTTCCACTAACCATGGGGAGAGCAATGGATTTGAGACTTTAGAACCACACTACTGACCTCACAGTATAACACTGTGGTCTTAAATAAATGATTTAACCTCTTTGAGCTAAGGGCTTTGAGTTCTTTTTTCTTTTGCTCCCAATCCCTGAAGTGACTAAACACCCAAAAAACTGTAGCTTATACTTTTCTGTCAACTAAACATTTTCTGATGCGGACTACTATGTGAGAAGGAAAGATCTTGTGTCTATATAAGACTATGTTTAACCTACTGTCTCGCTGATAGGCACCAGACCTTGGCCATCTTTTCTGACTGTTGTCTGAAACCCAGAGACTGCACTGAAGGGTCATTGCATAGCAGTGGAAGAAAAGAACCTTTCTGGGAGAGCAACAGAACTCACGGGCCAACCGGGACTTGATTTCATCAAAGCTAATATCCATCACGTTCCTATATTATTGTATCTTGTTTATTAAACCAAATGTAACTCATTTTCATTTGGATATTAAAGAGTTGTAATTTTTGTTATTTGGAAACTGAAAAGAAGATGATACATATTCTTCAGGCAGAAGATAGTCTACATTACCCTCAAAACAGGACTCCTTCTGGGAAAGTACAGTAGGCAACAGAGCCTATGATCTCCTAGGATGCAGGATCTTGACAATAAGACAGGAAGTGGAGCTAGGGTACCATGTTTCTGGCCCAATCATCCTATTCCTTCAAAGAGACAAAGATTAAGAGGATACAGCATGATTGTGCTGCATTCTGGAAGGCAAATCTGAGAAAGGTGCTAATGGAGACAACGGGTGGAGTGGTGAAGGTTTTAAAAACCCAGAATGATTTCATGGAAGTTCTTGGCCTGGATTCCAGCAGAGTATGGAGAGTTTCAAGACAGAGGTAGAGGAAAGGAATATTAGTGGCCAACAGCAAGGATATGAGTGTGCTATGGTGACTTTGTGGGAATGCAGATAGTTCCATTTCACTGACTCTAAATGATTAAAGAACAGTCGCACACAAAGCTGAGGAAGTAGTTTTCACAGGAGAAAAAAAAAAAGGTACCTAAAAAGCTCTGATAATGCTTTTCAATTTATTATAAAATGATGGACTCTGGATTGTTCGTATGTCCTTGATTTGGAATAAAAAAAACCCTACAAAACACTAGCATAACCTATATAACTTGATCATTCTTTAAGGAAGATGATCTTGACAATTGTGTAAAAGTGTTTATATAAGGGAGGAGAGAGAGAGAGAGAGAGAGAGAGAGAGAGAGAGAGAGAGAAAGAGAGAGATTGGTTATGAAACTGATCAAATATTTTAGGCTGATGTCTCCTAAAATGTGATGGAAGGAACTCCAATTATATAGAATTTTAATAAGTGTAAAATTTTACTAAGGGTATTAGGAAAAATAAAGTGTCTGTAGTCATAGTTTAAAAAAAAAAGACAGACCTAAATAAAGTAAAACAGATTTCCTCATCATAAGATATCTAACAGGCTAATGGGCACAAAAATATTGAGGAAGAGCTAATAGGGTGTGGTTTCCCCAAAGTTGCTTGACTATGACAATTCCCTTCAAGGAAGCATCTTGCAGAATCATTGTTCATAAATCCTAGTTTGCAACATGTTGGTCTCTGCAGTAAGGGCCTCACTGCGCTGTTAGCTCCTGGAGAAAGTACAGTCCTGTGGTGTTAACCTTTCTAGCCTTAGTTTCTAGAAGTTTGTATAGGATGAGTTCTCCAAAAATATCTATTTAATGGGGTTGGCAGGATTGGAAATTGCCATTATTTTTCTACACTTCTGTATTCTCAAATCATTGCTTTTTGGGTTTGACTATTCAGCAATTCCAATTTGGAAGATAGGCTTATAGGAAAGACGTTAGAGATGCTGAGTCTTGAGCTGTCATAATCTTCCCAAGTACTGTCCTGTTTCATCTAGAACCTAAGTCAATTTGTCTCTAAAAAGATCTTAAAATATCTTTCTTTGTCCAAGAGCCATATTTGTCCACCATGAGTGAGCTGGAACATACTGGTGCTATAACAGTGAAGGATGAATAATAAGGCAAAGGAAGACAACCTGATTTATTAGAAAAACAGTCTCAGAGCTACAAAAGCTTTCTTGAATGCTAGTGTTCCTACTTACAAACTTATTTTATTTCAACTTTAGTTTTTATTTTCCATTTAAAAAATATGGAACTCATAATATTGATGGAGTATGATGTTTGAACATATTAAGTGGCCTGGTACACTTGAGGTTCTCAGTGTTGTGTCTGGGTCTCAAAACCCTCAGTAAATGGATCATTCACAATTTAGAGGAGCTAGAGAAATTCTAGAATCAGACCTGGCCAGGAAAAAATAACAAAATTATAATCATACTGTCAGCAGGCTGATGAGATGCTGAATGCCATTCATGCAAAAAACAAAACCAAACAGTGTAGGCTCAGGAAGAGGATGGTTGGTTGGTACTGTTTCATCCTAGACAGACAGAATTTTTATACAAAACCATTTAATGTTTAAGAATAACAAGCTGCTGGGGCCTCTGGGTGGCTCATTCGGTTGAATGTCCGACTCCAGCTCCGGTCATGATCTCCCTGTTTGTGAGTTTGAGCCCTGCGTAGGGCTCACTGCTGTCAGCCTGTCAGCCCAGAGCCCACTTCAGATCCTCAGTCCCCCTCTCCATGCCCCTCCCCCACTTGCACTCTCCCAATTAATAAATATTTTAAAAAATAATAACAAGCTGCCACTTGTTGGCTAGGTGATGTACTAAATGCCCCTTCTCAGCCAATACTTAGAACAATCCTATGAATCAGATTATGTTTCTAGCCAGCATGATGTTTTTGGAAAACAAAAATGTATATTTGTGTTTTGTAACCAGATGACTCCCAATTTACAGCAGTAAGCATAAAGGGCCCACGCAGAGTCCATTTGAAGGAAGAGGAATTCATTGTGGCTGCAGCAGAGGTTTTGAGAAAAGAGTAAAAGAAGAGATTAAAACGTAAGAGGTCATGAAGGATTGAATTTTGGATAGATTCTAATCAGACCGTGGAGGGAATATAAGTCAGGTCCAGACCTGTGCACTTACTCCTGCAGTGAAGGCACAGCTATGAAGGGATCCTTACCTGGAGAAAAAACAATCGGACAGTGATTTTCTTTAGAACACTTGATCTGATAATGGTCGTTTATTTGCAGTGATTTGATCAGATCCAGTGGATATGCTTCCCGGATTCACATGGAAATTGTAACCTCAAGTTCAGGAGTTGCTCTTCCTCTTGCACTTATCACATTTGCAATTAATTTTTAGAAACTCTAATCCAAGTGAGTTGTTCAGAGTAGGTGTTCTGGAGCCCGGCCACCACGAGCTACCCTGACTAACTTTGTGAGGTCACAGCAGTTTTCTTATCTGCAAAATGGGGACACTAAGGTAAGGTTACATTAGCCAACAGATACTATAGCAGTGCCTAGCACACAGTGAATGCTCAGAGAGCTTTTAGCTCATATTTGGTTTACTAGTATTGCAATCCTGGAATTTTTCTAGTCAACCATTAGCATTTCCACAAGACTTTCTCTTGAGGAAATTTACCTCTCTAATAGGCTGTTGAATTTGAACTTTATGTCTTTATTCACATTCTCATAATTTGTGTTTTAAGAAGAGATACATTCTCAGAAATACCAGAATTCTGAAGCTTTTGAGATTTTAAAGGTATAATTTAAATATTTTTGTAGCATTTTGATCTCCTTATTCCTATTCTCTTTTCCCCATGTACTTGCATTTCACCAAATTACCTCCACTTCTGTCTCAAAGCTTCAGAATTCTGCTAATTTAGGAAATTAACTCAGCAGTCTTACCCCTGAGTGTCCTGAGAAAGCACAAAAACTATGCAACCAGTCTTTATTTTCTGACCCGAAAGCCAAAAAAGCTGTAATTTGACTATTTTCTTTTATCGGAGGCACGGTATTTGCAATAACTCTCTTTGCTACATGGCTGTTCACGATGACTGTAATCAGAAAATCACATCAGGTCACTCTGGGGGGAATGTTGCTTTTGTATCTCAACAGGTGTCTCTTAACCTGCACCTTCTTCACTCTTGCCTTGGCTCAAGGTGCAACGGTGAGCAGAGTCCCTTAGGTGTTTGGTTCCCAAATTGTGTGCTGTTTTCTAGAATTAGGGTCAAAGGGAAGTGAAGCAGTTTGGGGTTCACTGATCTGCAGAGCTGTGTTTCTTTCCCTGCATACCTAAGAGAGTCAAAAGAAGCTTCAACTTGAATTCTTTTGAATGGAAATGTGTGTAAGGTGAAAAATATAAGGCGTCACCCTGCCTTTGTGAACACGGTTCACTCTTTTTCTGAAGACGTTTGAGGTCCTTAAGAATATCTGTTATTCTTGTCTGTGCTGTGTGTGTGGATACACTGAGCTGTCCAGGAAGGTTTGCCTCAGACCGGATGGTCACTACTGATGTGCTTTTGAAGTCCATGGGTCTACTTTTCGTTTGTTCATTTGTTTAGTTATTTTTCCTCTTTATCAGATTTTCCTCTTAGCTTTCTTCCCCTTTTGTCTTTTTATCTAGGCCACCAATAAGCAGCCCTGTGTACCCCACACTCATCCCCTCTGCATTTTAACTTATGCTGCTAATAAATTATTCCACAATCTGGGAAATCCAATAACCACGCTCCTGAGAGTTACACAGGAAATAAAGCCTCTAAATAAAGATTTTGAGAGTTCTATTTTAAGTGGCATTTGGTATTTGTTTCCTTCTTTTTTTTTAGCATTTATTCATTTTTGAAAGGCAGAGAGAGACAGAGTGCAAATGGGGGAGGGGCAGAGAGAGAGGGAGACACAGAATCCGAAGCAGGCTCCAGGCTCTGAGCTGTCAGCACAGAGCTTGACGCGGGGCTGGAACTCAAGGACAGTGAGATCTTGACCTGAGCCAAAGTCGGACACTTAACTGGCTGAACCACACAGGCGCCCCCTTGATAAGACATTTTTGAGGTACTGCAGATGTACCCGAATCTCCATCATATGCCAAATTCTATGTCCCCTGACATAGTAGCAAAGCAATTAAACAAAGCAAGAATGGTGCATCTTCTACTACATTCTTTACGCTGGATCCAAACCTTGGGCAATTTCTAGGTGCTTATTCTTTTACTTTGGCCCCTTCTTTCAAGAATTTTCAGTGTCCTCTGTTTTTGAAAGCTTAGATCACCAGAGTCTTGATTCAATAATACAATCAAAATTGCCCTTCAGTGGTTATTTTATCAACCACCACAATTTGCAACCTGCCTCTTTTAAAACTCTTCAGAGTTCTCCAAGTCTGTGTATTCTGAAACTATTTTCTAAACAGTCAAGTATTTTTCCAGTGCAAATAATTTTTAACCAACATTACAACAAAAACATCTTCATTTGCATTGAAATTACTAGTAAAATTGGTTTCACAACAAGTAGCAATAAAATAATCTAAGATAATAGTTTTATTTATTCATTTTTTTCTACTTCATCCATATTTTATTTGAGTAAGCATTATATATTGTAACTTGTTACTCATCACATTATACATTTTAACACTGGAAGTTTGACTCAAACCCTTTGGATTCCAATGTACCAAGGCTATTAAAGTCTATTCAAGTCTATTAAAAAGTAAATGAGATAATTAGATAAAGCAGCCCAATGTTTGGCACATAGTAAAGACTTAGTTATTAGTAGTTATTTTTATTAATATCAGTATTTCCTCTTTAATATCATTATATGAGCAACCATGAGTCTTAGTCTCTACTCCATGGAAAGGGCAGGGGAGTTTAGAAAACAAGCCCAATATCGAGAATATTCATTTATGTGACAAGTAGATTTAAATAGAATAAAGAGAATACCATACTGAAAACAATAGTTCATGGTTAACTCTTGGAAATCTCATAAGATGGAAGCAAAAATTAAAGTAGGTAGGAACGTATGGATAGGCATTTTTTCTGAGCATTTCCTCCTTACTTCACATAATTACTGAATTGGTAAAAATTTATACTATTTTTCTAGATGCTAAAAGTGAAGCTCAGAAATATTAGAAAAGTCACACAGTCAGTAAGAAATTTAACTAAAACTCAGATCTGTCGTAAGCCCAAATCCCAAGCCCTAACTTAGTCCTGAAGCCAGAGCCCACATCTGAGATGACAGAGTGACCAATCCGTGCAAATGCCTGGTCAACTTCGCGGTAATACATTGTTGGTCTTCTCTGTATCTCATCTTTCCATGCACCAACACACAGGGTGCCGCTAACTGGAGCATGGGGAAAAGTTGTTTAATCTGTAACAGCATCAAGTGGGCAGTGTTTGGGTACAAATCACCAAAAATGGCAGTCCCTCTCTGATATAGATTTCTCATTGGGTACAGAGGCAATCATAGATTCAACTAAACCAAGATCATTTATGTTGAATGATGAAACACTCACTCTGGAAAAATCTTCAGTATAAGTCACTAAGCTGAACGATTAAAATGTTACCAAAACAACCCACGATAAAGTCCCTAATCTCTCAGTTGCCTTTCTATCTACATCATCCCCACCATAGCATGTTTTGTGAGACACTGGCTTCGTGCTCAAATGGCACCTGCTCAGTGTTTCTTTACAATGAGATTCCAGCAATTGAATGGGTGAATATGCATGAGATGTAGCAATTTTCAATTTTGTGTGTGTGTGTGTGTGTGAGGAACACTTACTAACCATTGTTAAGGAATTTATATTCTATTTTTAGGGGTAGGGAAAACCTACATTTGACCTAAGTGATTTGATATTTAAAAACTTCACTCTTATTACCATTCTATTGTGTTTGGATGCTTTCTACGAGGGTATTCTAGTAATAGTTTTGAAGTTGGTCACTTTAGACTATTTCAGGTCAAAGGGGAAAGACACAAACGCAGCAAAAACAACTGAAGTGATCAAAGTTGCAAACTGAAGAGGGATTGAGCCCAAGCTAAAGTTGAGAACATAGAGGTAAGCAATCACAGCTACAGTCACAGGAGGTAGACAAATGATCACTGAATTTTTTTTATTGCACATCCTATCAACAAAACAAATGGAAGCATCTCCAAAAATATGCACTACTGTCAAGTTATATTACATGTATTATAAAACAAATAAAATCAACAAGGTTTAGATTTGAGCTAAAGATGAAGTAAACAATGTTTAATATTTTACCCCTGCTTTTGCTTTCTATTTTCATTAGCTAGTTCTTTAAGACACAGAATATACTCAAAGCAAAGTTTAATCTTCATAGTAATGAACATAAATTTGTATTTCAGTCTTCTAGATAAATTTAAAACTTGGTACTCTTCAATGTGGTTACGTCAAGAATGAGAGGGTCATCACCTCTGCATTTTCTTGTCATTTGCTTATGCTTATATTTTAGCCTTATTTAATCCAGTCTTTTGGCACAAATCTGTTTGTGAGGCTTTGTATATGTCCAAACTCAATAATATATTCTGCAAATCTACTTAGGGCACAGGGCTGTGACTGGGGAGGAGGAGGGAACCATGACTGAGCCCTCTGCACTGTAGACTGTCCTTTCTACTGAAATGTTTCACTTATCCCATGTGACCCAGAACTGAAGGGCAGAGGAATACAGGAGTGCCATTGTCAACCCATGTTAACTGTTGGTTGAAATTATTTTCTCTTCTATTATTTGGCTTAAAATATAAACATAAAGTGATGTCCTAATATTTCCTTCCAGTACATACACAAATAATCTTAAATTCTCCCTAAGACATTATGACATTATGGTGGGCTGACAATGGCTTCTAAATATATGTCTGCATCATAACCTTAGGAATTTGTCAATGTCATCTTATTTGGAAAAATGTCTTTGCAGACATAGTTAAGTTAATGATCTTGAGATGATTAGACTATCTTGGATTATCCACGTGGGCACTAAACACCATTACTTGTGTTCCTGCAAGAGAGAAGAAGAGATATGAAACACACACACAGAGGCAGAGGCAATGCGACCTCAGGGGCAGAGACTGGAGTGATGTGGCCACAAGTCAAGAAATGGTGACAGCTGTCAAAAGCTGGGAGAAGCAAGGAGCGGATTGTCCTCCAGATCTCTGGACAGACAGCAGTCCCACCAACATGATGATTTAAGATGTTCTGGCTTCCAGAACTGTGAGCAGAATAAATATGTGTTGTGTTAAGCAATTAAATTTTAGCTAACTTGTTACGACAGCCATAGAAAACTAATACTGGTATCAAATGTAAAAAGAAAGTCTACTGGTTTCGACATAAGAATGAGTAAACATGGAAAGTGATTGCTCTGATTTAATGACTTTTCAGCAGGCCTTAGGATAAGACCTTATGGAGGGTTTGGCAAGATGGGACTGGTTCCTAAAAGGCCCAAGAAACAAGCTTCTACATCCTGCGGGTGAGGTAGACACAAAGGCACCTTGTATGTATGGAGGATTTTATTGGAGAGCTTAATGTTCTTGTCATTTTATTTCTTTCTCACAAAAGGTGTCGCAAGTTTGATACACTTTCTCCTTCTTATGAGGAAGAAGTGAAGACTGAAAGTTACCAAATAATGACTCTATGGTCGAAGTGTCTGTGAATTCCAGCATTGGACTTATGCCCTGGGTCTTCTGATTCCAGGTCCAATGTTTAGATGACAAAAAATCAATAGCCCTTGGTTTCCTCAAATCCCGTGTCTTTGTAGGCCTATTATAGACCCCTTCTATGAATGAATGTATACATTTATGGTAAATGGAGATGGGAAGACATGCTTTCATCCTGACTGGCAGAGCTTCCTCATATTACAGAATGTCCGCATGATTGGCATTAACTCATGTAATTCCCTACTCTGAAATGAGCCAAGTGTATGCCACTGCTATCTACTCCAATCAAGAAGAGTTAGCACAATCATTTAAAAACATATGCCAGGATCTTTCAGGCTTACATTGCACTATATAAAACCAAAAGTGGCCTTTAATATTCTAAGAAGCCTTGACTCCGTCTCCAAATCCTAAAGATACAACATACTTTTTGATATTTCTCCCAATGTGCTCTCATTAGCTAGTGAATAGAAAACATAGTTTTAAGTACTCAAATGAGCTTTCTGCTGTCATTTACTTGTGAGCTCAGCTATAGTTTTCAGAAAAGAAAATGCATTCCTCCATTTTCATTTGAGGGATATTATGCTGGATTTCCCAGAGAGAAGTGAATATGGTCATAGTGTAACAGATCCAAACAGAACACACTGGTGATGACAGATGTTGTAAAGGCCATTGGATTGGCAAAAAAAGGGATCTTCTTCACTCAATTACAGGATTTTATCACTTAGTCCCATCTTTCAATGAGTCGAACCTATCCTGACCTGGCACTTTCCCCAAACAATAGGGAGTGAACCTATGAAGGGCATGTGCTCTGGTCATTCTTATCCTGGATTCCATCTTCTTGAATTACTCCCTTCCTGTGCGCGCTCCCATCCAGCCCAGTCCCTTGGTTGTCTCTCCTAATTAATGACCCTCTTGTGTCCTCATAGTTGGAGGACCATGTTCAGTCTCTGTCTCTTATGTATCTCACTTCTTTCTGAAGATCTTGGCTCAGAATCACACCATCAGTTCGTCCTGCTGCAGACTGGTTTATGGTCCCAGGGAACCTGCTTTCTTGCTCCAGGATGCTGGTGGGTGATTTTTTTTCACTTACCTGACCCCATCATACATAGATATTTGCAGTCCTGGGCAAATTTAGTCTTAAGGAGGTTTCCAAGCCCAAAGATTCTTTACCACCAGTCTGATTTTTTCTATTCCGATGCATATACTAAGTAATAACAGTTCAAATTCTAGTGAGTTCACAGTCTAGAAGGGGAGCAGGTATGTAAATACAAGAATTCATTGCCATTGGCGAATATGATAATGGAAAGAAAGCCAAGGCACTGAAGTCATAGAGAGAGAAAAGTGACTGACCACAGACAAAGGGCAGGAGAGTCTTGTTGAAGAAATAAAAATGGGCTTCTTTTTAAAACACGACTAGGATTTTCTCACACAGGCTAAAAGAAGTTTACCCTGTTTGAAAGAAAAACAGAGTCACAGGCCCAGAAACAGTGAAACAGAGTGCCCCCCTGGGTAATTATAAAGCATTTGGCATTACTAAACTAGCAGCAAACAAGAAGACCAGAAAGACAGACTGGCAGCCTTGAGGGCCTCTTGGACCAGGAATTATGAAAGTCTTCCAAACATCAAAAATTGGATATAAAGCCACAGGAATGTTTTTTTTTTTTTTTGAGGAAAAAAACAAAAACAAAAACAAAAAAAATCAGGTGCTCTGGTTTTCAAAAATAGTTTTGAAAATCTCTCTTTCTAAGTCATCTAATAAATGAACAGAAAAATGTGTAACTCCATTTTATAAGGTGGATAGGCTGATAGAAAGAGCGGTGCTCTCTTTCGTACCTCTGCTCTCTGGTGACTCTCAGCTACAGAATCCTACACAAATGCAGCTAGGGAATGTGGTTCTTATATTCACTGTGCATCAGGGGCCCAGATTCTCTGTTGAAACTGTGATAGCTATGTTTCTGATATTCTGAGGTCAGAAAATGGAAATTGTCCATCTCTCTATCTAACCAGGGCCTGGCTTATGGTGTCTTCTAACCGTTACTTGAGAGGTAAATGCCATTAGAAGCAGAATGCAGTCAACACCAACCATGAATTTCAAGGTTTGGGACTACGGCAACAGGAAATATTTCTAGATTTCAGTGGAAAGTGTATGTTTTCAGGTGTCAGACCCAGATTCAAACCTTAATTCTGACACTTACTGGATGTGTGTCTATCAGAAGTTTACTCAATCTCTCTGAGTTTTCAATCTCTTCAGATTTAAAATTGGGGATAGAAACCCATATATGGTTTCTGTTGTTTTTTTAAACCATGATAAAACATAGTATTATACTTAAGGGTAGCATAGCCTGGTGATGAAGAACATAAAGCCTCAGGGCATCTTATCAAGGTACCAATTCCAGCACTTCCACTTACTTGCTGTACGATTTGGGACGGGTTAATTGCCCTGCTTTATCTTATACCCTTCATCTTTTAAAGTGGGAATAATGATGACATCTTTCTTTCACGCAAAGATTGTGTGTAGATACAATAAGTCAATATATGTAAATCACGGTCATGTGTTGGTTATAGTCATTGCTTAATAAATACTAGATATTCTTATTGTAAGGCACTTAGAATGTAATAAGTGGTTAATTAAATATAATGTGATGATAATGTGGGTTGAAAGACTTAAGGAGAAGTTTCTGGGAGCCTGAAGTGTCCTTGATCTCAGGATTTACAAATTGGCATAGGACTTGTGGGGCATCTGTAGAGGAAGTGCAAAGCTGAACTGAGTTCTTGATTTACTGGGGAGCAAGAACCAACTGAAACACCAAGCCAAACACCATAGACAAAAACTGCAGTAAAAATGAACAGCTTGTTCTAGAGGTCACATAAATGAAGAGATATGCTCAGAATGC
This sequence comes from Felis catus, assembly GCF_018350175.1. Taxonomy (NCBI): domain Eukaryota; kingdom Metazoa; phylum Chordata; class Mammalia; order Carnivora; family Felidae; genus Felis; species Felis catus. The sequence continues at coordinate 113,006,613 of NC_058375.1, read as the reverse complement.
ATTGCCTACAGTGATTCTCTGAGGTAATAGAAAGGAGGAGAACTCAAGCCTGGCTGTGTATCTCATTTATAAAAGAATAAAATCAGAGTAGGAAGATGACCTCAGTCAGCTACTGAATTTCTATGGGCATCATCTAGTTATTTTTTTTTTAATTTCCAAAAGAAAGCACTGCTAGAGAAACAGAATTTAATGTTGTTAATAACAATAAAAGCACAATGTTGATATCAAGAGCTATGTTTATTGGCATAGAGCCATTTATATGTAGCTGGTGGAATGAGAAAAGAATACTAAAGAAGGCACACACGCATCTTACAAATCCATGTTGAGAAGTGACAGGACCACATTTAGTGGTAAGAAAACCTGGAAAGTGTAGTTCGTGGACACTCAGCTGCCTCTCAGTGACTACTTCATACAATAAATGGAGGAGAATGAACCACCTCCCCTGCTGCAGATGGATCAAATGATATGGATGGAAAGGGAACAAAATGATCTGAGAACCACAATTAAGCCTTCATAGATCTTAAGCCTTTATTGTCCTGAGTTCCTTCCACGTGAATTGGAATATTTTTGTTGACAAAAAATAATTCAACTTGGTATGAAATTGAAGATAAAGACCATTTGAATGAAGCATAGGACATTTAGTCTAAAACATATGTTCAGTCTAGAACATACAGGAGAATATAGTATATTGGGATGGAGTTTTCCAGTAGACAATTAAATATTTGGGTCTATAACATAAGCAGCAGGTTGAATTCTATGGGTTCTAGCTATGGGTGTTACATTTAGGTCATTTGAATTCATGAAAAATAGAAAAGTGGAAATTGGTGTACTAACTCAGATAGACTCTCCAGTTAAAAACAAGCTTTCTAAAACCTGGAGTAAATTAAAAACAAAATAAAGATCAAGGGAAGAGCATGGTTACTAGAACTTGAAGAGAACCATGACAATAGTTATACAAAATAGATGCTTAATGTAATTTGTGACTTCAGATAGAGGATTTCAGGTGTGGCCACCCAATGTCTAGCAGTAAGGAGCAGAGAAGTGATTTACCAAATTGTCTCTGCTGCCAAACTTCCAGTGTATCTCTTTGGGTATATCTGACTGAAAGCCAGACTGTAGTCCATAGCATCAACTTCTTAAAATTCAGAGAAAGAAAGGGAGTCTAAAAGGACCATTAGAGAATATTCAACAAGGAAAAAAGACAAAACTGGGGATTAAAAAATATACTTCCTGATGAGAAACAGATACAGTCACCATGCAAGTAAAATGGTTGTATACTTATGAGCAGCAAAAGCATAGCCTTAAAACACATAAAGTAAAAAATGGTAAAGCTTCAATTTGGAACAGATGAATACAACAATCGTAATGGACTATTTGAATAAATCTTGACCAGTAACTGATAGAACCAGCAGAAAATAAAAAGAAAAAATGAAAATTTGAAAGACATGATTATGAAATTTTGTCTGATTGACATATGTAGAATATAGAACTCCCAAATGTCAGAACATACAATTTTCAAGGTGACAAATAACATTTACAAAAATTAACCACATAATGGCTAACATAAGCAAGTCTCAAAATGTTAAAGGATTTCGATCACATAGAGTATGTTCTCTGAACAAAACATCACTAAATGAAAATAATCTCCTTAACTTTGGCTAAGATATACACTTCCAAATAACCCAAGTCAAAAAAGAATTTTAAAAGATTAGAAAATCTTTGGAACCAAATGATTTTGAAAATAATGCATATCAAAAAACCATGGGACGCAATTCTGAAGAATAATTTTAGCCTCAAGAAGCATACATTAAAAAACAAAATTTGAAAATTGATGCACTATGCATTAATCTCAAAAAGTGAGAAACTGAGCATCAAATTAAAAACAAATGAAATAAAAACAAACAGTGTATCTCAGAGGACACAACTAAATAAAGAGCTATTCAGTGGTCATGAATTGAAACAAGTAATATTGTCAAAATGTCCATACTACTCAAATCAATCTACAAACTCAATACAATTTCTATCAAAATTCCAATGGTATTTTTCACATAAATAGAACAAACAATTCTAAAATTGGTATGCAATTGCAGAAGACCCTGAATAGCAGAAGCAATTTTGAGAAAGGAAAACAAAACTGGAGTCATCACACTTCCTGATTTTAAACTATGTTACAAAGCTCTAGTAATCAAAACAGTATAGTTTTGGCATTCAAAAAAAAGACACATAGGGAAGCCTGGGTGGCTTAGTTGGTTGACCTTCTGACTCTTGATTTTGGCTCAGGTCATGATCTCACAGTTATAGGATTGGGACCCTGTCTTGAGATCTGCGCTGACAGCATGGAGCCTACTTCGAATTCTTTCTCTCCTTCTCTCTCTGTCTTTCCCTTCCTCTCTCTCTCTCTCTCTCTCTCTCTCTCTCTGTCTCTCTCTGTCTCTCTTTTGCTATAAAAATAAATAAATAAACTTTAAAAACTTTAAAATAAAAAAAAACAGCACATAGATCAATGGAAAAGAACAAAGAATCCCAAATTAAACTCATAAGTCAAATTAATTAGCATATATGGTCAATTAATTTATGACAAGGAGACAAGAATATACAATTGGGGAAAGATAGTCTCTTCAATAAATAGTCCTAGAAACAGATAGCCACATGCAGAAGAATAAAACTGGACCCTTATTTTACACCGTACACAAAAATCAACTCAAAAATGAATTGAAGACTTGAATATAGGACCTGAAACCATAAAATTACTAGAAGAAAATACAGGTAATAAACTCCTTGACATCAATCTTGGTGATGATTTTTCTTGAGATTAAAAGCAACGGCAACAAAAGCAAAAATAAGCAAGTGGGACAACATCGAACTAAAAAGCTTTTGCACAGAAAAGGAAACCATCAACAAAAGTAAAAGGCAACCTATAGAATGGGAAAAAAATATTTTCAAATCATATCATGGACTTTTTGATTAACTAGATGGGACGACTCTTTCATAATGCACATGTCTATCAAATCAACTTACAACTTCATGTGTCAATTATACCCCAATAAAGTTGAAATTTAAAAAGTAAATAATATATTTTACAGCATAAATTAACAATTAATAAAATAAAACAAGTATCACTAAAACCAATTTGCAGTTCTTTCAAAAGACTAATAAAATTGATAAAAACTATTAAAATTGCTCAAGAAAAACATCAGAAATGAGTAAGTGTACACCATAAAAGCTCTTGCAGATATTAAAATATATGAGAATGTCATTAAAAACTTTGTCTATTAAGCTTGAGAATGTAGAGCAAATGGGAAATATTATAAAAATGTATTTTACCAACACTGACATGAGAAAAATAGAGAACCAAATAGTTTTATATCAATTAAAGACATTAATCAAATATTTTAAACTTCCCACAGAAAACTCTATGCCCAGATGACTTCCTTAATGATTTCTAACAGCCATTTAATGAATAGATACACCAATCTTAAATGTATTTACAAAGATTGCAAAAAGAACATTCCTAACATGTTTTATGAGCTTTGTTAGAAAAATCCATCAAGGACATTATAAGAAAGGTAAATAGTGTATTAATCTCTTGCATACAGATAGACACAAAATATTTTTTAAAAACTTGTAAGCAGTCAGCAAACTATAAAAAAAGATAATTCCTGATGAAGTTGGATTTATTCTAGGAATGTGAAATTAGTATAATATATGAAAACAATTGGTGCAATTCCTTACCTTAACAGATTAAAGGACAACAATCAATGCCCACAGAAAATCATGTGGTAAAACTCACAAGCCATTCATGATAACATCTCCTAGAATCCCACAATCCCACAGATACTTCTTTTACATGATCAAGAGTGTTTACTAACCTCTGTGTACAACATACCTATTGATGAAATATTAGAAGCTTACCCTCTGAGATGGGGAACTAGACTGGAATGCTTACTATAAACTGCCAAAGCAAGAAAAAAGGCAAGAATAAAGAAAAACTTGGAAGTTTTAGGAATTAGAATTCAGCAATTAGGTTATTAGTTGTCCAATTTCACCAATCATCCAGATTTATGGAGAATCATGCTTTAAAAATGGTAAAGTCATGCACCACAGTATATACAGGCTGGAAAAGAAAAGGAGCAATTCCATGTGATGGTAATTAAAAGGTAGGAAGTAGAAGCGAGGTAATGAAAAGAGAACATAAAAAACAGATGTCAGAACAATTAAATATTAGAGTAAAATTTATAGTGACATGTATTTTGGGGGTGACTACTGTATTCACAGATTAACTACATAGACTAACTATGAAGATCTATGAACTTGAAGAGCTCAAGAATTTTGGTGCTTAGCCATATGTTCAGCATGTCCACATGGGTTTTGGAGTACTCTTTAAAGAATGGCAGGAGCTGAAGAAAAAACGATGGTGAGACACAAGCCAAAGTTATCTGTGAATTAATTGAACTAGTAACTGTGAAATATGGAAGGCACCAAAAGTTTAGCTCATCCCTGTTCATGATGAGACATAACAGTTGGAATACCCAGATAAAGGTAAAGAGAAAAATAGCAGATAATAAAATAATAAAGAGATTGGAGAAATTGAGGTCTGAAATATGGCTGTGTTGGGATCTGGAACATGAACAAGTCTGGAAGAGAATATCACCTCTTGAGGGTTGTGGGAATTGAACATCTCCCATTTGTGAGGTTACTATGGAGCAATGTCCTCAGGATAGATCAAAGCAAAACTGTAGAAAGAGGCATAATTGTGTGAAAATTTTAAAACTGGAATTCAATGGTGCACCTAGATGGCTCAGTTGGTTAGGCATCTGACTCTTGGTTTCAGATCAGGTCATGATCTCATGGTTCGCGAGATCAAGCCCCATGTCAGGAGCTTGGGATTCTCTCTCTCCCTCTCTCTCTGCCTCTCTCTTTCTCTCTCTCCAAATAAATAAACATTTTAAAAAATAAAATAAAACTTAAATTCAAGGTTTTATTTCGTGTGTGTGTGTGTGTGTGTGTGTGTGTGTGTGTGTGTTACAACGCAAAGAGAGTCCAAGCAGTACAAAGCAAAGGGCTAGATGGAGGTCAATAGTCATTTATTTCCCATCATCCTGCTGAAAGGGATCTAGCTAATATCACAGATGCCTTCTATTGAATAAAATAACAGATATTTTTAGTCCTCATTTTCTTTACTTTATTTACTTTCTGGACTGGTAATTCATGAAACAACCAACAATTTCAGCACTGATAAATCTGCCTGAATCAATTATTACAATGGAGTTACAAAATACTGATTAAAAAAAAATTAATATATGACATTTATCGTCAAATTGGTTTCCATACAACACCCAGTGCTCATCCCAAAAGATGCCCTCTTCAATGCCCATCACCTACCCCCCTTCCCTACCACCCCCTCCCTGCCACCCCCCATCAACCCTCAGTTTGTTCTTGGTTTTTAAGAGTCTCTTATGCTTTGGCTCTTCCCTCTCTAACCTCTTTTTTTTTCCTTCCCCTCACCCCATGGGTTTCTGTTAACTTTCTCAGGATCCACGTAAGAGTGAACACATATGGTATCTCTCTTTCTCTGTATGGCTTATTTCACTTAGCATAACACTCTCCAGTTCCATCCACGTTGCTACAAAGGGCCTTATTTCATTCTTTCTCATTGCCACGTAGTACTCCATTGTGTATATAAACCACAGTTTCTTTATCCATTCATCAGTTGATGGACGTTTAGGCTTTTTCCACAATTTGGCTATTGTTGAGCATGCTGCTATAAACATTGGGGTACAAGTGCCCCAATGCACCAGCACTCCAGTATCCCTTGGGTAAATTCCTAGTAGTGCTACTGCTGGGTCAACGGATAGGCCTATTTTTAATTTTTTGAGGAACCTCCACACTGTTTTCCAGAGTGGCTGCACCAGTTTTCATTCCCACCAACAGTGCAAGAGGGTTCCTGTTTTTCCACATCCTCTCCAGCATCTATAGTCTCCTGATTTGTTCATTTTGGCCACTCTGACTGGCGTGAGGTGATATCTGAGTGTGGTTTTGATTTGTATTTCCCTGATGAGGAGCGACGTTGGGCATGTTTTCATGTGCCTGTTGGCCATCTGGATGTCTTCTTTAGAAAAGTGTCTATTCATGTTTTCTGCCAATTTCTTCATGGGACTATTTGTTTTTCGGGTGTGGAGTTTGGTGAGCTCTTTATAGATTTTGGATACTAGCCCTTTGTCCAATATGACATTTGCAAATATCTTTTCCCATTCCGTTGGTTGCCTTTTAGTTTTGTTGGTTGTTTCCTTTGCTGTGCAGAAGCTTTTTATCTTCATGAGGTCCCAATAGTTCATTTTTGCTTTTTATTCCCTTGCCTTTGGGGATGTGTCAAGTAAGAAATTGTTGCGGCTGGGGTGAGAGAGTTCTTTTCCTGCTTTCTCCTCTAGTGTTTTGATGGTTTCCTGTCTCACATTCAGGTCCTTTATCCATTTTGAGTTTATTTTTGTGAATGGTGTGAGAAAGTGGTCTAGTTTCAACCTTCTGCATGTTGCTGTCCAGTTTTCCCAGCACCATTTGTTAAAGAGACTGTCTTTTTTCCATTGGATGTTCTTTCCTGCTTTGTCAAAGATTAGTTGGCCATACGTTTGTGGGTCTAGTGCTGGGGTTTCTATTCTATTCCATTTGTCTATGTGTCTGTTTTTGTGCCAATGCCATGCTGTCTTGATGATGACAGCTTTGTAGTAGAGGCTAAAGTCTGGGATTGTGATGCCTCCTGCTTTGGTCTTCTTCTTCAAAATTACTTTGGCTATTCGGGGCCTTTTGTGGTTCCATACGAATTTTAGGATTGCTTGTTCTAGTTTTGAGAAGAATGCTGGTACAATTTTGATTGGGATTGCATTTAATGTGTAGATAGCTTTGGGTAGTATTGACATTTTGACAATATTTATTCTTCCAATCCATGAGCAGGGAATGTCTTTCCATTTCCTTATATCTTCTTTAATTACCTTAATAAGCTTTCTATAGTTTTCAGTATACAGATCTTTAACATCTTTAGTTAGATTTATTCCTAGGTATTTTATGCTTCTTGGTGCAATTGTGAATGGGATCAGTTTCTTTATTTGTCTTTCTGTTGCTTCACTGTTAGTGTATATGAATGCAACTGATTTCTGTATATAGATTTTGTATCCTGCGACATTGCTGAATTCATGTTATCAGTTATAGCAGACTTTTGGTGAAGTCTATCGGGTTTTTCATGTATAATATCATGTCATCTGCAAAAAGCGAAAGCTTGACTTCATCTTTGCCAATTTTGATGTCTTTGACTTCCTTTTGTCGTCTGATTGCTGATGCTAGCACTTCCAACACTATGTTAAACAACAGCGGTGAGAGTGGGCATCCCTGTCGTGTTCCTGATCTCAGGGGGAAAGCTCTCAGTTTTTCCCCATTGAGGATAATATTAGCTGTGGGCTTTTCATAAATGGCTTTTATGATCTTTAAGTATGTTCCTTCTATCCCGACTTTCTCAAGGGTTTTTATTAAGAAAGGGTGCTGGATTTTGTCAAAGGCCTTTTCTGCATCAATTGACAGGATCATATGGTTCTTCTCTTTTTTTTTTGTTAATGTGATGTATCATGTTGATTGATTTGTGAATGTTGAACCAGCCCTGCATCCCAGGAATGAATCCCACTTGATCATGGTGAATAATTCTTTTTATAAGCTGTTGAATTCGATTTGCTAGTATCTTATTGAGAATTTTTGCATCCATATTCATCAGGGATATTGGCCTGCAGTTCTCTTTTTTTACTGGGTCTCTGTCTGGTTTAGGAATCAAAGTAATACTGGCTTCATAGAATGAGTCTGGAACTTTTCCTTCCCTTTCTATTTTTTGGAATAGCTTGAGAAGGATAGGTATTATCTCTGCTTTAAATGTCTGGTAGAATTCCCCAGGGAAGCCATCTGGTCCTGGACTCTTATTTGTTGGGAGATTTTTGATAACCGATTCAATTTCTTCGCTGGTTATGGGTCTGTTCAAGATTTCTATTTCCTCCTGATTGAGTTTTGGAAGTGTGTGGGTGTTTAGGAATTTGTCCATTTCTTCCAGGTTGTCCAGTTTGTTGGCATATAATTTTTCATAGTATTCCCTGATAATTGCTTGTATCTCTGAGGGATTGGTTGTAATAATTCCATTTTCATTCATGATTTTATCTATTTGGGTCGTCTCCCTTTTGTTTTTGAGAAGCCTGGCTAGAGGTTTATCAATTTTGTTTATTTTTTCAAAAAACCAACTCTTGGTTTCATTGATCTGCTCTACAGTTTTTTTTAGATTCTATATTGTTTATTTCTGCTCTGATCTTTATTATGTCTCTTCTTCTGCTGGGTTTGGGGTGTCTTGGCTGGTTTGCTTCTATTTGCTTTAGGTGTGCTGTTAGATTTTGTATTTTGGATTTTTCTTGTTTCTTGAGGTAGGCTTGGATTGCAATGTATTTTCCTCTCAGGACTGCCTTCACCGCATCCCGAAGCGTTTGGATTGTTGTATTTTCATTTTCATTTGTTTCCATATATTTTTAAATTTCTTCTCTAATTGCCTGGTTGAGCCATTCATTCTTTAGTAGAGTGCTCTTTAACCTCCATGCTTTTGGAGGTTTTCCAGACTTTTTCCTATGGTTTATTTCAAGCTTCATAGCATTGTGGTGTGAAAGTATGCATGGTATGATCTCAATTCTTGTATACTTATGAAGGTCTCTTTTGTGACCCAGTATGTGATCTATCTTGGAGAATGTTCCATGTGCACTCGAGAAGAAAGTATATTCTGTTGCTTTGGGATGCAGAGTTCTCAATATATGTTAAGTCCATCTGATCCAATGTATCATTCATGGCCCTTGTTCTTTATTGACCATGTGTCTAGATGATCTATCCATTTTTGTAAGTGGAGTATTAAAGTCCCCTGCAATTACCACATTCTTGTCAATAAGGTTGCTTATGTTTGTGAGTAATTTTTTTATATATTTGGGGCTTCCATATTCGGTGCATAGATATTTATAATTATTAGATCTTCTTGATGGATACACCTTGTAATTATTATGTAATGCCCTTCTTCATCTCTTGTTACAGCCTTTATTTTAATGTCTAGTTTTTCTGATATAAGTATGGCTACTCCAGCTTTTTTTTGACTTCCAGTAGCATGATAAATAGTTCTCCATCCCCTCACTTTCAATCTGAAAGTGTCCTCAGGTCTAAAATGATTCTCTTGTAGACAGCAAATAGATGGGTCTTGTGTGGTTTTTTTTTTTTTTTTATCTATTCTGATACCCTATGTCTTTTGGTTGGTGCATTTAGTCCATTTACATTCAGTGTTATTATAGAAAGATATGGGTTTAGAGTCATTGTGATGTCTGTAGGTTTCATGCTTGTAGCCATGTCTCTGATACTTTGCCTCACAGGATCCCCCTTAGCATCTCTTGTAGGGCTGGTTTAGTGGTGATGAATTCCTTCAGTTTTTGTTTGTTTGGGAAGACCTTTATCTCTCCTTCTATTCTAAATGACAGACTTGCTGGATAAAGGATTCTCGGCTGCATATTTTTTCTGTTTAGCACACTGAAGATATCATGTCAATCCTTTCTGGCCTGCCAAGTTTCAAAAGAGAGATCAGTCACGAGTCTTATAGGTCTCCCTTTATATGTGAGGGCAGGTTTATCCCTTGCTGCTTTCAGAATTTTGTCTTTATCCTTGTATTTTGCCAGTTTCACTATGATATGTTGTGCAGAAGATCGATTCAAGTTATGTCTGAAGGAAGTTCTCTGTGCCTCTTGGATTTCAATGCCTTTTTCCTTCCCCAGATCAGGGAAGTTCTCAGCTATTATTTCTTCAAGTACACCTTCAGCACCTTTCCCTCTCTCTTCCTCCTCTGGAACACCAATTATGCGTAGATTATTTCTCTTTAGTGCATCACGTAGTTCTCTAAATTTCCCCCATACTCCTGGATTTTTTTATCTCTTTTTCTCAGCTTCTTCTTTTTCCATACTTTTATCTTCTAGTTCACCTATTCTCTCCTCTGCCTCTTCAATCTGAGCCGTGGTCGTTTCCATTTTATTTTGTAGCTCATTGATAGCATTTTTTACCTCCTCCTGGCTGTTCCTTAGTCCCTTGATCTCTGTAACAAGAGATTCTCTGCTGTCCTTTATACTGTTTTCAAGCCCAGCGATTAATTTTATGACTATTATTCTAAATTCACTTTCTGTTATATTGTTTAAATCATTTTTGAACAGTTCGTTAGCTGTCGTTATTTCCTGGAGGTTTTTTTGATGGGAATTCTTCCATTTAGTCATTTTGGATAGTCTTCCCCTGTGCTGTCTTGAATAACTTGCATTGGTGGGCGGGCCTGCAGTCAGACCTGATGTCTGTCCCCAGCCCACTGTTGAGGCCACAGTCAGACTTGTGTGTGCCTTCTCTTCCCCTCTCCTAGGGGCAGGATTCACTGTGGGGTGTGTGGCCCATCTGGTCTACTTGCACATTGCCAGGCTTGTGGTGCTGGGGATCTGGCGTATTAGGGGGTGAATGGGCAAGGTGCACAGGGGCGGGAGGGGCAGGCACAGCTTCTTTTCCTTTGGAGGCCCGCTTCGGGAGGGGACCTGCAGCACAGGGCAGTAGTCTTACCCACCGGAGGGATGGATGTGCAGAAGCACAGTGTTGGGTGTTTGCGTGGTGCAAGCAAGTTCCCTGACAGGAACTGGTTCCCTTTGGGATTTTAGCTGGGGGATGGGCAGGGGAGATGACGCTTGTGAGTGCCTTGTTCCCCACCAAGCTGTGCTCTGTTGTCCAGGGCTCAACAACTCTCCCTCCTGTTGTCTTCTGGCCCTCCTATTCTCTGAGAAAATCTGTTAACTTATAACCTTCCAGATGTTAAGTCCCGCTTGCTGTCAGAACACACACAGTCTGGCCCCTCCGTTTTTGCAAGCCAGACTCGGGGCTCTGCTTTGCTGGCGGGCTGCTGCTCCACCCTGGCTTCAGCCAGTCCATGGAGTGTGCACCGCCTCTCCACACTTCCTACCCTCTTCTGTGGGCCTGTTGTCTACGCTTGGCTCTGGAGAATCCATTCTGTTAGTCTTCTGGAGATTTTCTGGGTTATTTAGGCAAGTGTGGGTAGAATCTAAGTGATCTGCAGGACGCAGTGAGCCCAGCGTCCTCCTATGCCGCCATTTTCCCCATCTGTTTCCCCTGATTTTTAAAACTACTATCATTGATTCTAAATTTTTAGCTAGCATTTTACATTTTTCTCCTTTTCTTCCTTATCCTCTCTTTCTCCTTCTTCCTTTCCCCCTTCCCCTTCCTCCTCCTCCTGTTTCTCTTCTTCTTTTTCTTTTCTTCTTCTTCTTCTTCTTCTTCTTCTTCTTCTTCTTCTTCCTTCTCAAATTTTTCAAACTTTGGTACAATGGTCTTTAAAGCCAGTTATTTTGTCTTGTTAGCATTCTACACCAGTCTTTACTGATTTGTTTTATAACACAGTAACATTTTTCAAACTCATATTATTATGTTTCTTTTCTCCCAAACCTGAATCAGATTCTTTTTAAGAAGCCCTGGTTCTTTTAATAATAATTAAAAAAATGCAATATTTAAAAACCAAGATCAGGGTGATAGATTACTCTTGTAGACTCTAAGTCTAAAGTTCTCTTTTGGCCAGCAAAAGAGCAGAACCCAGGATTAAAGTGAGAGATGGCTGATGTCCAGGAAAAGATGAGAGCCCCAAATCAGGGTCCTTGCCCCATTTTTACTAGGATCAGAAGGTTTACAAACATGATGGGCATGTACAAAGAGATGAAGAAACTAGGAACATTAACTTGGGGATGTGAGGAAAAGGGGGGTTTTGAAGATATACAGTGTTTGGGGTTTGGGTCAATATAAAACAAAATCAGGGCATTGGGTAGATGGGTAGATGGTTGTTAACAGCATACATGAGGCGCTCTACCTGTTTATCTTTGCCAGCTTAGGGGATGAGACAGATAGGGGAAATAACCTCAGGGTTAAAAAGGCACCTTTTATTTTGTTAACCGTCTCCACTTGGGTGCTTTGCCTATAGCATAGTGGTCCATAGTCCAATTAACCAATTTACCTAACCTGGCCCTATTCTCCTGTGAAAGCAGCTTTCTGCTATAGTACTAAATTTGAGGGGCTTTCACCCTGAATATCTAACCTTTTTATTCCTATGTATTAGGCACCTTTGTGCCACTCCTATTTCAGGCCTTTTCCTCTCTGTCTATTTTGGGGGCTCTGCACACCCTCCTTATGTTGGGGTGCCTTTGCACCTCCCTATTCCTGGCACCTTTGTGCCTCCCTATTCTCGGGGTGTCTTTGCACCCCCCCTATTCTTGGAGTGCCTGTTTTAGCTGAACTCGGGTGTGAGCATTTTATAACTTGGTATTTCTTTATGTCTTGTTAACCCATTGATGTAACCCTGGGGGATTCCTAAGCTTATCCCCCATAGATTACCTAATTGGTAATTGGATATCTAAGTTTTTTCAATGGAGAGAAAGGTATTGTTGCTATTGTTGTTTATCTTTTGTTTTTCCTTTTAGCAGTTTTATATTAATTTTCCAATATACTAGCATAACTACAGAGTTATGGGGCACCTGGGTGGCTCAGTCAGTAAAGTATCTGGCTTTAGCTCAGGTCATGATCTCATAGTTCCTGAGTTCAAGCCCCACATCAGGCTCTGCACTGACAGTGCAGAACCTGCTTTAGATCCTCTGTCTTCCTCTCTCTCTGCCCCTCCCCTATTCACACTGTCTCTCTTTTTCAAAATAATAAATAAATAAATAAATAATAAACATTAAAAAAAATACAGAGTTCCTTCTCACCTTTACTGATTCCATGTTTTATCGTTACCTATTTCTTAGTAAAAACAATGGTTCCCAACATTATCAATATATTTACTTATTCATTCAAATCTAAAACTCATGGACAAGTGTTTCAGAAACACTACCCAATTACAAATGATGCAGGTCTATTAAAAAAAGTCAATACTTATTTTGCAATTATTTTTCTTTAAAACGTATTCCACTAGAAGTGTATAGCTATAAAAGTTTGATAAGAAGTTACTAGAACGATTTAAAAAAAAAGGAGTAACTAGAGTGATCAAAGATTTTTCTTGAGTGATTATGTTGATAATTTGAATTATAGTTATATTTTTTATTCTTTTGTTTAAAAAAATCTCCTTGTGATCTTGTTTTCTAATGTTTTTAGCTTTAAATTTTTCTGTATGTTAAAATATACATGGTTCTCAAGTCAAAACAATATATACAGTTATACCCAGAAAATTCTACTTCCATTCCTATCCTCCCTACCTTTTTCTCACCCACAGGTAATTTTTTTCTTTAGATTCTGGTTTATCCTTCTCATAAAAATATATATTTTTGGCAAATATAGGCACATACAAGCCATATATATCATCAGTTCTCTTTTTTTTATACAAAAGGTAATATGCTATATATACTCTTTCACCCTTTGATTTTTTTCTCTTAATAATAAATCCAATAAATCACAGTATATCATTTGACAGAAATCAATCTGTTTCTTGTGTGTGATACGTTTCTATGGCAATAATTCTGTAAGGGATAACCTTATGGATACTCAACTGGCTTTCTTAATCTCCATTCTTTATGGTGCACTGTGTGGTAACAATAAAACCTTAATTTCTTGTGACATACCAAGAGAAATATGAAAAACCTTAGAGAAAATGATTCTAAGAAAGAAGTATCCACAGTAAGTTTGGAAGAAAATTCACTGGACATTTAGCTGTTTTGTTCTTCATAATAATAACATGGTATTTCTAAAGAAGCCATGAATGTCTTTGAACAAATTTACAATAAATGCACTTTCCTTCACTGCTTCCAAGTAATTCCCTAGGGTCATGCCAGAAGTGTGAGCTGTACTGGATTATATAGGTAGATGACAGCACAGCAGGTCAACCAAGATGAAACAAGCCTGCAGAAACAAGCTACAGGCAATGAATAGAGGTAGACTCTACCAAATAATCACCCAAACGTCAATAGAGCCAAGAAATGTCCATAGAAATCCAGTAAGTACTAGAGCTTTGATCAGAAAAACACTCAAGTTTATCAAGTATGTGGGAAATTCACGTGATGGGAGCACTAGACTTTTAGGTGGAGGTTAGAGAGAATCATGGAGCCCGTTGAGAGTGGATATTCAGGAAAGTTGGAATTCAATGTACTGGGCTCTGACATCAGGGTTCACTAGCTGTTCACTGGCTGTTCATGTTTCTAGGCCATGTTAGCCTCAGAAAACAATGGAAATCCCAGAAAAGTTTCAAGAAGATTCTGGGAAAATGATGACTGCTTAGCTTTGGAGGATACAGTTCAGAATTAAGAATTTGAACCTAAAAAGGAAAATTTCGAACAACAATACAGACCTTCTGACCTAACTGCATTATAGCACTGGGTGGGAAGAATAGCCCTAGAATGCCCACTGTGGGCGTGGTTCCATTGACCAACACTCAAGCATGCCAGAGGTGAAGTTAAAATACAGAACCAACACAACAGAAAGTAAGCAAGAGAGTGTCAGAATCCCAATTTGCTAGACTGAGATTTCTTCATTTGTCTTTGCTGTGCCAGAGCTGGGCAGAGCTCCATGCACTAGAAGGGAAATGAGTATTTCTGGTTGTGAGAATTACTGGGACTCGAGATCAGGGAGAAAGGATAGATGTAATAAAAGCAACAGAAGCAGGTAGGGAGCACAGAGCAGAGTCTGACTATGGTATCAGATAAAGAGCAAAGCAAGCTTCCAGCATAGGGAAGCATTGATCAGGATCTGGGGAAGCTGAGGCATTAGGAGGCATACCCAGTGTTAGGTATGAGCTGTCTAGCTCCTGAAAGTATGGATGGATGAGCCTGTTCACAAAGAATTAATATGTTAATAGGAAGGACTCAAGTGTGCAAGCACAGAAAAACCCGAGGCAAGGGACCATAATTTCTTGACTTTTATTTTCAGAGGCATTTGGAATATCATTGCCTCTCAGAGTGCACACCTCCACTGTGGAATTAGAGTTGAATAGAGTAGAATCTTCTGCCTCCCCTTGTCCTTCTTCATTCTTAGCCCATTAGCAGAGGGAGGAGTGTCTGGACGCTTCCTTTAACCAATGACTCCAGAATCTGCCTTTGTACTGTCACCCCCTCATGTTTTTAATAAGGCCACTTGTTCAGACCAGAAGATTCAATAGCATTGGTCTCCATGGATTCCTTTCAGCTTAAACTTTATATTTTTAAAAAGCTTAATTATGATCTTTTGAAGTGCCCAATTAAAGATTTAAAGAAATAATGAATATCCTGAGGTGTCGGTCTGCCCCAGGTTTCTTTGCAAATGAGAGAAGTAGACTTTTCTTTCAACTGTGGGGAATAATTTTAAATCTGACTCTGCTTTTATTCCGTGTTCTTCTTCATCTCCATAATTTCCTTCTCCATGATTCTCTGACCTTTCACTATCTAACTCTGAAGCCTCCTCTGACCAGAGCCTGACCTCATGCTACCTTCTTCCTTTGTTCTCTGTGAGACCACTGGACCTTTGCGGTGGAAGCAAAGAAATAAAAAGCAAAATTCCACAGTCCATGGATATCCAGCCCCTCCACAGATAAGGTGGTTATGGTTTCCAGTGAGCTTCTTGGAAGCCCTGTAAGACAGAGGCTTGAGGTGGGCATTGTCCTTAAAGCAGGTGACCTCAAGTGTCACATTTCCACAAGAAAGTTTTAGCTCTGAGGGATTCCAGGCACTAAAATACACGTCTATGCAATACCTTACATCTAGCCCTTCTCTCAGCACAGAGTGGGGTTACTGTGCCAAAACTGATACAAGTGCCTCTCTTCTGTCCATGGGTCATTCTAAGGTGCTTCCTCACAAGCTTGGTTCCCTGTTTCCAGCCATATAGCAAGTCCCTCGAGATCAGGAGTTGTGCCATTCATGCATCTGTTCATTTGCATGTTCAATAAACACTCGCCAAGGGCCTCCATATGCCTGATACTGTCAGGTGCCAGGGATATAGCTATTACCAAAACCAGATGCAGTTCTTGTCCACATGGAGGTATACAGACTTTTGGGCAAAACATTTATCAAATGATTGCTTGAATAAACATCTAACTACAAAACAATTAGCACACAGTGCTATAAGTGTGAACTTTGATATATTTAGAGAGGTCAAGACTTTCCTGTTAAGTAACAACTTACCAAGGTCTGGAAGTTAGGTAGGAATTACCTTTGTAAAAAGGAGAGGGAAAGGAATAGCACTGGAGAGGAAAAAGAGGACCAAGTGGGAAGGCCTATGGTGGTATAGCTAATATACTTCAATCTGTTTATCAACAATGTTCTATTGGATGGAGTTGTTGGAAAATATTTGGCATTTCTGGCCTTTATCTACTAATAGCCAGGGTACAAGGCCCAACCAAATACACCCTTGACCTCACATTTTGAAACATCTGTAAGCCAGCTTAACACTTACAGTTAAGAAACTCTATGTGGGGCTTAATAAAGGTTCTTATGTTTAAAGATGATGGACAGGGTGGTAGAGAGACATTGGAATAACATGAACTTGACAGCAGGGGTAATGGCCATAGCTTTCAGAACCTTAGAATACAGGGAAAATAGGACAATTCTCCAGATATTATTTCTTAGAGTCGACTCTCTGAAATCAATGTGCTGATCGTTCACATTTTCAATGTTTAATCTTGTCCCTGTCTCTGTGTTCATCCTCCTTGTATTTTATCTGCTTCTATATGCTTTCCAGGGTCAGCTCATTTGTGACCATAAACAAGAGTTTA
This sequence comes from Felis catus, assembly GCF_018350175.1. Taxonomy (NCBI): domain Eukaryota; kingdom Metazoa; phylum Chordata; class Mammalia; order Carnivora; family Felidae; genus Felis; species Felis catus. The sequence continues at coordinate 112,989,815 of NC_058375.1, read as the reverse complement.
GAGAAGAGTAGAGACAGATTTAAGAGCAAGAGCAAAAGGAAAAAGAAACCTACAAAAGAAACCCTCAGTTCAGCAAATGATTTTGGTGAACTGAATTTCCAGCTAATTGACCAGAACTGTCTTGTATACCATCTTCAGGCATTATCTTTCTGATAAATTAATGGGAGTTGGAATGCAGAGTATTAGTGGGATAGATTAGTTGTGGGGAGGAGATGGACTGGAAAAAGTAAGATCAGATTCAAGGAACATGAGTTAGAAGGTTACTATAATAGTACAGATAAGAAATGTTGCTAGTTTAGATCAACTAATAGAAATGGAGAGATCTAGATGGATTCAATAGATACTTAAGAAGAAAACTGGACAGGACTTGACCGTGTAGTATATATGAAAGTAATGAAGATGGTAGTATAAAACTGTTTTGTAGCGACATAGATATTGAGTGACAATACTGGACATATAACTGTATTTGAATGGGAGAGGTTAGTCATTTGTTTGCAGATGTGGCTTTGAAATACCCAAGATGGGATATCTCACGGTAGTATAATCAGATCAAGGCCTCAGAGAAAAGATCTTATTTAGAAACATAAATTTGGGCATCACAAGCATGTAAGTAGTATATTAGCCTGTTAGGGCTGCCATAACAAAGTACCACTGACCGGGATGCTTAAACAACATAATCTGACATCTAGACACTTCTAGAGCCTAGAAACCCAAGATTAAAGTGCTAGAAGGGTGAGTTTCTTCTGAAGTCTTTCTCCTTGGTTGGCAAATGGCCATCTCCAGCTTTCCACATGTGGTCTTTTCCTGAGGGCATGTCTGTTTCTTAACCCACGTTCTTATAGGGACACTAGTCTTATTGGATTAGAGCCCACCCAGTTGACTTCATTTTACCTTAATTAGCTCTTTAAAATCCCTATCTCCAAATACACCCACATTAAGAGGTACTAGGGAGGGGGTTAGTGCTTCATTATATGAATGGGGGAGGGGGCCACAACTCAGCCCACAATAGATAGTAATTGAAGCTGTGGATGTGATATGATATTGCCTAAGGTAAGAAAAACAGGAGGAGAGAGCCTAGGTTGCAACATGTGGAGTCCAACATTTAATACTCCAAGAGAAGAAGGTGAAAGGGGAACCAAAATCTTAGAGAGGAACTAAGGGAGAAGAACTAGGTTAGAAAAGCCAGATTGAATATCTTGACAAGGACTTAATTGTAAAAAGTGTCAACGATTAAAGAAAGGTTAAGAAGAATAAGGACTGAAGAAGGAATTTTGTCCTCTGTTTTATCTACTCAATGTCTAAACTAGTGACTGGAATGTAGTAGCCATCAATTAATAAAGTATGTATGTGTGTAATGCCAGTTTTGAGTCTGCAGGAAGGCGAAGGAAAACAAGGCAAGGGGAAGCTGATTATTATTGTGTTATTATTTTTTGTTTATTTTTTAATATGAAATTTACTGTCAAATTGGTTTCCATACAACACCCAGTGTTCATCCCAACAGGTGCCCTCCTCAATGCCCATCACCCACTTTCCCCTTCCTCCCACCCCCATCAACCCTCAGTTTATTCTCAGTTTTTAAGAGTCTCTTATGGTTTGGTTCCCTTAAGAGGAAGCTGGATATTTGCACCATGTCTGTGCAAATTTTAGAAGTTACTGTCTCAGAGCCTCAGTTCCAAATCATGTAAAGTGTATTTGATCATTTTCTATTTCAGAGGGATGAGTGAGATTATATGATTGGCACACCCATTAAAATACCTGATAAGTATTATTCCAGCAACTCAGTGAAATACCTTAAGCATTATACTCAAATTGGTTAGGAGCAGACAGAAAAGAGAAAGTCAATCCATTTGAAGCCAACTCCTTGTTAGAGAACAACATGGGTCAAATCTAGAGAGGTTTTTTCAGATGTGCATTTCCAATGGGCAATCTAGGATGACAATGGGACATCTGGTACACTGTAAGAAAAACAAAAACAAAAACAACAATGACAATGGAGCAGAGGCAAAGCAAGTTTGGAGCAAAAGAACTGTCCCAGCAAATGTGCGTAAGAAGCCCAGGATACGGACAGCTCACTGTTACTAATGTCTGAGTGGAACTGTCTTATTTTAAATATTTTTTTAACGTTTATTTATTTTTGAGACAGAGAGAGACAGAGCATGAACAGGGGAGGGGCAGAGAGAGAGGGAGACACAGAATCTGAAACAGGCTCCAGGCTCTGAGCTGTCAGCACAGAGCCTGACGCGGGGCTCGAACACACGGACTGTGAGATCATGACCTGAGCTGAAATCAACTCTTAACCGACCAAGCCACCCAGGCGCCCCAAGGAATTGTCTTATTTTAAAATCAAGTGAAAATCAACAGACCCAGAAATAAAATTCTTCTGTCGATATATATGATGTGTTTTCCAAGCCAATTAATCAATCATCCAAATTATGAGTTATGGACTTAATATATGTAAGCTTTTAAGAAAGGAAGCTATGCATGGTCCTTGGCCAGACAGAATAGTCTACCACATTGGTAGATGAAACATTCCTGGGTAAAGACACATGAAACAAAAGAGCCTTTGCTGGGGTGCTTTCTGTTCAAATACAAATCAGAATCAAATAGGCCAATTACAATAAGTAACTGTGAATCCTTGGAAGTCTGTGACCTTTTTCTGGTATTGCTCTGTTTTCTTGCCAACATTTCCTCATCTGGGTACCCAGAGGGCTCATGAAATCCAGATTTCAAGTAAGGAGAAAATGGGAGTAGTTTTGAATGTCTATGACACGCAAATTACTACACTGGGAGACTTTTATTTATTATCTCATTTAGCCTTTCTGTTAATACTTCTGGTAGGTTTCATAGTCCTACTTTACAGTTCACAAAATTGAGGATTAGAAGCATCGATTTCATTAATTTACCAAGTTCAGAGAGAGAGAGGCAGTGTTACACAGTGTTATGCTGGAGCTGGCCCCAGCAGGTCCTACAGGGCAGGCTGGGTGCTTCTCTGCCCAAATCCACACTGAGTGACCTTACACTGGTAGTTCAGAATTAGCCTTGGTGGAATGATTTACACTATTAAAATCTGAAAATGTTATAAATCAGCGTTTTTATTTATAGTTGTTTTGTTTTGCTTTGCTTTACTTTATTTTGTTTTGCTTTGTTTCAGAGAGCTGGTTGTTAAACTTTACCAGAATACACTGATGGATTAAAATCAACTTCATGCTGCCTCCAATGTATCATCATTTGGATCTATGGGAATGTGAGGTGGCAGTCTTTGTCTCTGGGTTCTTCTACACTTCAAACCTTTCCTGTTTCAGCACAGGCTGAAACCTCTCTCCCTCCCTCTTCATTACATCAGAATTGAATTATCTCATTTCTGTCACAATGTCTATTTGAATTAGCTGTCCCCCACTATATGAAACTGCAAGTTCCAGCCACAACCTGACTACACGGAATCAAATCAGGCTTCTAATCCACAGCAGAGAATTTTTAATTAATGCAACCAGAATTTTTTTTCTTTTCTTTTCTTTTCTTTTTTTTTTTTTTTCAGCCAGACATCTTCTGTGATGCAGGACCTGGGTTGTGCAGACAGGTGAAGACTTGTGAACATGGCCATTGGAACAAAACTAGACGGCAAGAAAGTACAAAAAAATACCCTTAAATGGAATAGATTAGCATATTGGCAACTTTAATCCTCCTAACTCCGTGAGAGAAATATTGTTAATCTATTTTCAGACCCAGTTTTTGAAGTCCAAAGAACTTACACAACTGGCAATGAGCAGAAGTGCAATTCATACTCTCAGCTTCTAGCAGAGCTCCTGGCACGGAGTGAGTCCTCATGAACATTTATTGAAGTGAATACAAGGACAGATGTACAGCACAGACCACCCTCACTTTTCTTCTTTGTTGCATTTTCTGGAGTATATTTTCCAAAGGATGATTTTCATAAATCAATTTCAAATCTGTTTGTCACTCTGATCTGACCCATTTTGAGATGACGTTTGATAGAATTGGGAGGAAAGATAGGATAAAGTGTGGGCTGTTGTTTGTAATAAGAGAGAAAATGAAAAAGTTTTAGCAGATATAGAGAGGGAGATAGAGAGCCATTTCTCAGATATGTGTTTATTTATCCTATGTTGCCTCTGTCTCACATTTCTCTTTTAAAAAGACATCCACAAAGGTCAAAATTCATTACATCGGCCATGCAAAATATTATAACATAGAGTCAATTTTCAAAAAAAGGGGGGAAACTGCCCATTGGGGGACAAAGGGGACACTATGAAGACCTGAAGTACTGAGTTCCTTCAGCCTTATGAAGTAGAAAAAGAAAATAATCATCTTGAAAGGCACTCTACTGGTCTACTTCCAAGGAAGACAGCCTCAATGCTGGAAAGCTTTTCCTTCTTGGTCTACTTTGTGTTCCTCTTTCTAGGCAGTGAGAAAGCATGGAAGGGGAGTGGAGGTTGGAAGTTATGAGCAGTCCTAGCCTGGTCACCAACTTCCTGGGACCTAGGATCAGTCTCTCTCTTCCTCTGGGTCACCATTTCCCCATCTTTAAAAGGATCCTAAAGAAAGATGATGAAATAATCCCCAAGATTTCCTCTAAATCTAATATTTTATGATCTGAAGAGTCTACAAGGCTGTTCATGCTGAAACATTTAGCTCTAGTCCATGAGCAATTTTGTTGCTGTGACCTAAAAAGGTCCTGGAAATAATTCCAGGAATATTCTCACCATGACAACCATTGATTTCAGTGTGGTTGATGGGCTTATTTCCTAAAGTCAGGTGAATTTAGGGCACTTTAGAAATTAGGTGATAGGCTGAAGGAGGCATAGACATTGAACTCCTGCCTTTGTTCTCCAGGAGCACTGGTGCTTGGGGTAATATTTTTAAAAGTCCCCTTGATGTTTTTAACAAAAATGTCAATCCCTCCTTTTCCTCTAACCCTACTCTTACTTTTCCCAAACGAAGAAAAACAACTCTATCATCTAAAGCTGCCTCAGGTCTAACGCCATTTTTGCTGATAATAAAACTTCTCTTATTTAATTAGGACAGCCTGAAGTCTATGTTTAAAAAAATACAAAATAACCAAGATTTTCAAGTAGTACAGAGCCAACTAAATAGCCGAACACTGTTTCCTCTTGAATGTGAGCTGATTATACACATGCTGAAATGCTCAGAGGGCCATGGAAATACGTCTCCCTTTTTTGCCTCTAACAGTTTTCTCTCATTTTAGTTGTAAATGTGCTATTTTAGTAAATTAGCAAAAAATGATGTGTCTGCAATTCATTCAAACCTGTTTCCCAGGCTTTATTTTCCAAGTTTGGCTGGAAGATATCCAAGTGTTTAGAAGGAAAAAAAAAAAAGACACAAAACCAGCAAGCCGGAAATTGGAGATGATTGCTCAATAGCCACATAATTATGTATGCCCCATACCTTTGTGTTTACTCTGATTTAACTTTTCTTCAGTTGTTTCCAGATTCTGTTTTGATAGTGATTAGAGATACCATTATCCACGTGTTTCATAGAATCTGGGGAAGCTTTTGGTGTTTGAAGTATTCCCCCTTTCCTTTTCCATTGGTCCCTCACTCCCTCCTTTTTGTCACTGTACCTCATCACTTTGCTGACCATTATTCTTTCCCGTTTCTTCCTGCCTTCCCTCTCTATGCCTCTCTCACGTCTGCTCTGTCTGGTTCACAGATATCCTTTGTATGATCTCCTCCTTCTCCTTGTCCTGCTAACTCTCCTTTTCTATCATTGGTCATCCCTTTTCTTTTTGCCAACTCACGGTTAACAAGAACAACCCACGTAGTGTGACCTTCTTTATAAGCAAAATAGTTTACAAAGCATTCTCTTAGATGTAACTTGCTATTTTTGGAAATAACATTTGGGTGTTTCAACTCAATAGGCATTGAGTCCATACACTGTGAGGCTATGCAGGGCACTGAAGTTATGAAGATCTACAATACATACCCACTATATTAAGAATCCGGAGTGAGGGGCACCTGGGTGACTCAGTTTGTTGAGGATCTAACTCTTGATTTTGGCTCAGGTCATGATCTCACAGTTGGTGAGATTGAACCCCCCATCAGGCTTGGAACTGACAATGCAGAGTCAGCTTGGGATTCTTTCTCCTTCTTTCTCTGCCCTTCTCCTGCTAGTGTGCGAACATGCTCTTTCTCTTTCTTTGTCTTTGTCTCTCTCTCTCTCTCACACACACACACACACACACACACACACACACACAAATACTAAGTAAACATTAAAGAAAAAATAATAATCTGGGGGAAAGGGAAATATGGAAATGTTTTGATTGAGACATCACAATGTGTGATGGACAATTATAGATAGTTGTATTTTTCCAATAATTCTCACAATTGTGCTCCAGCAATCCCCCTTTATCCCTGAAGACTGGACTGATGGAATGTCATATATTCCCTTAGGACTTCAGCTGACATTTATTGCTTTATATTTCCTAGATGTAAGTCTTAGCATTAATATTTTTAACAGTTTTGGATTAATTCACCATAAAAATGCCTGTACCATCATGATGAAGATATTTCTAATTCTAACCCATTTTGGAATGAAACCAAATCTTTCCAATGAAATATGGAAAAAATTATATGCAAACTCCAACATTTTCTTCCATTTAACCAGTTGTAAGAGAGATAAGACCCAATATGTCAATGGAGATAAGAATTAATTCACAGATTTAAAGGTAAGAACACCTGAAATTTTTATTTTCCTTATGTCTCTAGATTGCTTTCTATACTTGGGCTATCTACTCTGTCAAATTTCCTACAGTAAGGCACCAAGCAATGAACCAGCAGTGTGGGTTAGATTTCAACCTAAGCCAGCTCCATGTTTTACAAGCACATGCTCTATAAATACTTTATCTTTAAACAACTATCTGATAGATGCAAGCCTATGTCCTGGGACCTATGAAAGACGGGTTTGGAACAAATTTGTACCTAACCCAGACATTAGCAGTCATTCCACACATCCTGTTATGTGCTTGCTGTGGTTATTCTAACTTGACCATACAGTATGTTCCATGTGATGCTTCACAAATTACAGTCACTCAGATACTTGAGTCTTCTTCAATGTATAAAAGTCTGAATGGGGCACCTGGGTGGCTCAGTTGGTAAGCGTCTGTCTCTTGATATTGGTTCAGGTTGTGATCTTGTGGTTGTGATCTCACAGTCATCATCTAGCCCTGTGTCAGCATTCTCTCTCTCTCTCTCTCTCTCTCTCTCTCTCTCTCTCTCCCTCCCTCCCTTTCTGCCCCTCCCCTGCTTGTGCTTTCTCTCTCTCAAAATGAATAAATAAGCTTGAAAAATTATGAATCTCCAGGGTGTGGGTGTTGACATGTGGTATCTTTATTTTTATTTATTTATTTTGGGACACTAAATAAGTGTTCAGGTGACCATTGATTCTTACAACTGTGTCCTTGCTAGATTCCAGGCCATCAGATTAAGACATATAAGTGAGCTGGACACGATCTCTGCCAAAACAGCTTGATAAATATTTTGATAGAATCACAAGCAGGATAGTGTAGCAGGCAGAAAAAGGGCCCCTAAAGGTATGGGGTATTCAGAGGTGATTCATAACCTGATTATGATAAGAGAGAAGGAATTACTCAATCCCCAAAGAAAGAGAAATACATTTCAGGGAATTGAAGCAAGCATGAAAAGTGAGGAAGAAAGGGGCAGATGCTAATATTTGAGTTTGACATAAATAGATCTTGATACAGAGACTCAAAGTCTGACTCTTTTCTGCTGCAGTGATTATAGATAGAGATAGGGATTAAATATATTTCCTTAATTGGGCAGGAGAGTGGTAGTCAATCATGTGTCATTCTCCAGTCACTGACAAAGATCAAAGAAAAACAAAAGCAACTCTTCTGGAGATTATTCTGTGAAAACAACCACCCAGCTTATATCCCACTAGACAAGAGTGTTTCACTAAGTATCCTTAAGTCCCAATGAGAGCTGTTACCAAGGGCATTGAAAAAGAGAAAACTTGTACTTTTTGATGAGGTCCACTGGGCATACTGGCCTCCACAAATCTGAACTTTGTTGTGAGTTTTTGTTTTTGTTTTTAAGAATGGGATTCCTGAATACCACTATGCATAAATAATTTAATGAACCAAATATGTGTCCTTCAAGTGCCTAATTTTAAAGCTAGTCTTGTGACCCTTGCCTCTGATAAGATCTCCTTTCTCCTGTTATGACCAATTAGTCTCAGGAAAAAAATCCTTCCTTATACTGAATCAAAGCATGCAATGCCTGCCATCACTCAAATGTTATTTTTTTATGAATGAGATCAATAATCACAGCAGGAAGGGGAGTGCTAAGGAAACTGGTTTTGGGGGAAGGGTGCATGAAGAGCTTTTCTCCTTCTCTGCTGCTTGCTTGACAGGTGGATGCAGGAGAAGATGCTAGATCTCAGGTGCCTTTAGATGTCTCTCAGATAGTCAGAGATAATAAAGTATGTTTCTCACCATTGTTCCATCACTATACTCATCAAACGTGTTGATTGACTTCTGCATACACATTTCTTTTTATTGAAGGACATGAGGCATAAAGGGCTCCGACATTTCAAATCCTGAACTGATATTTTAAGATGAGAAAAAGCAAAAGTTTTTAAAGGACAAGATGCTTTTTATGTCCTGGAAAATATAAAATAAATGCTGAAGTCCATTTAAAGGGAGAAATATTGGTGCTTGTGTATATGGATATTCCCAGTAGAGAGGAGTTAAGTATCCCACTTTCTGGTCGTATGTCAGAGACCATGGGTATTTTAACAAAGGAACGCTGTATAATGGAACTTACTTAGCCTCAGAAAAATGGACACAATAGCATGTCTGAGAACAAAGACATAATAAATTGGGCATTTTTTTAATGGAAATCCACTTGGTAACATGCAACCAAATAACTTCAAATAGTTTGAAGGTTTCATTCAGTAATCCTCAGGACATAATCATACATAAATATCAAGATGAAGCATGAAACTTGTTTATCATAGCTTGATTTTATTTTATTTCATTTCATTTCATTTCATTTCATTCATTTCATTTCATTTCATTTCATTTTTAAAGTTATTTATTTTGAGAGATCAAGAGCATGGGTGGGGTAGGGAGAGAGAATCCCAAGCAGAGCTCACCCTATCAGCATGAACCTGATGCAAGGCTTGAACTCACAACTGTGAGATCATGACCTGAGCTGAAACCAAGAGTCGAATACTTAACCTACTGAGCCACCCAGGTGTTTCTCATAGCATTATTTTAAAGAGAGAAATTTGAAATAGGCTTGATATCCAGTAATTTAAAACTTTTAATGAATGGTGTTCCATCACTATAGAAGACTAATGTACATCCATTTAAAATTATCTTTGGAGCCCCTGGGTCGCTCAGTTGGTTAATCATCTGACCCTTGATTTTGGCTCAGGGCATGATCTCACAGTTTGTAAGTTCAAGCCCGACACTGGGCTCTGTGCTGGCAGCATGGAGCCTGCCTGAGATTTTCTGTCTCTCTCTCTCTCTGCCCTTCCCTTCCTCAAAAATAACTAACCATTCAAATAAATAAATAAATAAATAAATAAATAAATAAATAAAATTATCTTTACAATTTTTTAAGTTTATTTATTTCTTTTGAGAGAGAGAGAGAGAGAGAGAGAGAGAGAGAGAGAGAGAATGTGCACAAGTGGGAGAAAGGCAGAGGGAAGGAGAGACAAGAAACCAAGCAAGCTCCATTCCATCAATGAAGAGCCTGATGTGGGGCTTGAACTCACAAACTGTGAGATCATGACCTGAGCCGAGATTAGACGCTTAATTGACTGAGACATTCAGGTACCCTATAAATCCATTTGATGATATGAGGAAATTTTTACAAATATAATCTTGCATGCAAAGAGTTAGATATAAATTTGTGTGTACAATTTGTCCCTTTGTAAATATGTATATGTTATTTGTGTGGATATGTGTATGTGGAAACAGAGAATGAAAGGAAATGAACCAACATCCTGTTAGCAAGAACGTTCCATGAATGCTTAAGATATTTGTGTTTTTTGTTTTCCTCTTTACTGTTTTTTCTAGATTTTCAAGTTATCTACAATGAATATTTTATACATTTACACTTAGAAGAAGTTAACACTTCAGCAATGTGTGTCCTCAGTTATTTGCTGAATGGATGTCATGTCTGTGCATGTAACTGACTTTGATTATAGAATGAGAGCAGAAGTTCTCATAGGCCCTAGAACTGCAGTGTCCCTGCAAAGTGCTTCTCCTTTAACCTGGATCTCAGAATGAAAAAGTCATGTGGAGTAGAGCCACAGGGCACCCACAATGGCAGACATATGGGCATGAATGAGATTCCAGACTTTTTTGTAGCAAGCTACTGAGAATTGGGGATTGCTGTTCATAGAACAACAAAAAGAAAACTTGGTGAATAGAATCTATTTCATTACATTTTCTGTATTAAAGAGTAAATGACTGCTTACCTTAAACAAGTAATGTATTGTTAGGCTCATAGACCCAAGTAGAGACAAGTTCAAGTGTCCTATGTGTACCACAATATGAAGATAAACCAAGGAAAACTTGTCTTACCTTATCACCTCTGTCCAGTTACTTTTTAAAATTTTACTAATCAGATACTTGAATGAATACATTTTTTCCTCTATCTTCACCTGACCTTCCCTCTTGATATTTTCAAACCTAATTTCTATCTTTGTCAATATAGTCAATGTAATTTTATTTTTGAACTCTGCAATCAAATTATTTCCTGGAATATCCCTGTATTTCTTTAATGTCTGATATTTTCCCATGATTATATTTGTTTATATATTTTTGGTAGGAATACCAAAGAAATTACATCGTTTTCTTCTCAGTGAATTACATTGGGAAACACACAATGTCAGTTTTCCCCATCACTGGTGATGTTAATTTTAATTTCTAAATTAAGATGGTGTTTACCAGGATTCTCACCTGAAAAATTACCATTCCTCCCTTTGGAATTAATGGGCAATTTGTAGGAGGTTATGTTGAGAGCATATAAATATCCTGTTCTTTATGAAACACCAATTACTCTTAATATATATTGATGACATTTTTGAAACTGTGTTCTGTTTATATCAGAATGTACATATATATTTTCATTGTATTAAGAAGATTATAATCTGTGACTATCATTATTCACTTTGATGACTGAACCACTCAAATTAGGCCACAGAGAGCTCCTTCAACAGAGTTCCTGTCCTTCTAATGTGTCCCCACCACTCTTGAGATGTTCCATATTTCTGGCCTAAAAAGTTATCTTGGACTTTCCTGTCCTATATCTGAAATCAGATAAAATGATTTACAAGAATTCCAAGGAACTCTAATTCCTTTTGATGGAGAGAAATATTTAGAAATTTTGGATTTTGGTCTTTTTATTACTTGTGGTGTGCAACTCTTCTGAACTCAGTGGAACTAGAGAGTGTAGATTGATGGACAAGTATCAATGTTTTTATATCTCTAGATCCCTATCTCTATCTAAAACCTTGACTTCATACTTTTACCTTCAATTCAAATCCAACTTCACATCATTCATTTTACTCTTCCCCCTTTCTATATTTGTAAGTTCCTTTAATAGTGAAAAATCCACTCTCATATTTAATTTTTTGCTGAAGCCTATAATACACACATGGGACCTTCTGAACAGCTAACTCACAGCACTGGAAAAAAGAGCTTACTAGCTAGAGTTCACTATCTGTTCAGTTATTTCTGTCTTTATTCTGAGGGTATATAATCAAAATACTGCATTCAAAAGCTACTTGAGTTATACCTCTTTTCTTTCAGGGTAGTTACAACATTTGTTTGGAACACAGTTATGCCATTTGTTTTTGTTTAAATTCAATTTTAGAGGTTTTTCTTCCCAATTTTTTTTTTAAATTTTTTTTCAACGTTTATTTATTTTTGGGACAGAGAGAGACAGAGCATGAACGGGGGAGGGGCAGAGAGAGAGGGAGACACAGAATCGGAAACAGGATCCAGGCTCTGAGCTGTCAGCACAGAGCCTGACGCGGGGCTCGAACACACGGACCGCGAGATCGTGACCTGGCTGAAGTCGGATGCTTAACCGACTGCGCCACCCAGGCGCCCCTTCCCAATTTTTATTGATTTTATTTTGTATTTTAGAACACATAAAATATTAACCTGATTCCATAAAGCAAAACTATAAAAAATGTATAATCAAAGAAGTGCCCACCCTCTTCCCCCCAATATTTCTACTCCATTCAAATCCACCCACTTATCCTCCTCAGTAGATCTTAAGCTCATCAAAAGAAGGAAAGCAAGGACTGTACATTTCAGCTAGTGTCTTGCATAGGTCTGTATATTTGGTTCTCAAAACAATATTTAACTAGTTTAAGTATTTATTTAACTGTCGTAGGCTGTAGATAATAAACAAGGAGCTAATAAGGCAAAATAGAAAGAAAATACATACAAGGCCATGCATTTTTGTCTTTCTCTCTCAGTACTGTAGTTACACTCTTTCTAGACTGCACCACTACTTTCTTTGTTGTTTTATCTGGAAAGCAAATTGAAACTGAAACCTAAATAAAGGGTCACTTAGTGAAGGACACTACAAGACCTCATGAGAAATTACCAGGCCACCTGATGAGAGATTTGGATTGGAAAATGATTCCTTGATGAGTCTGAAATACAGTATGTCTCTTTTCCTGAGCTCTCCATTTCCTGCTGCCATTTCTTACAACAAGCCCCTAACACAGGAGACTTTCTTGGGGAATTTAAACTGACAGCTCAGTGCTGATTAGAAGCCTTAGGACAGGGCATCTCCGAAATGAGATCAATGTCAGAGTGCTTTTGCCCACAGCAGCCACAGGAGGAAGAAAAAATAAAACCAACAAATACTTCACAACATCCTTTATTAGAAGAACATATGAGTCAGAAGCATGGGGAAGGAAAGGAGTTTCACATTGTGCCCTTAAAAAAACTTTCAGCAATGCCAATGGGAGACAAACTTCTCCTCTCTAAATAGCATGAATAAAGGCCTAAATACCTACATAAAATGTGCCACAGCTTGAAATTCCAAATATTCTGAAGTATGTAGCATATAGTTTGATTTTCAAAGAGATTTTTATGTAGAGCAATAAAATTGAGAGGAAGGCACAGAGATTCCCCATATATGCCCTGCACACCCCCAACATGCACAGCCTCCCCCAGTGTTAATATGCCCCACCAGGTTGGTACATTTGATACAATCAACCAACACTGGCCCATCATAATTACCTGAAGTTCACAGTTTACATTAAGTTTCACTCTTGGTTTAGTTCATTTTTTGAGTTAGGACAAATATATAATAATCTATATTTGTCATTATAATATCATACAGAGTATTTTCACTGCCCTAAAAATCCTCTGTGTTTTGCTTATTTACCTTCCCCCTTTCTCTCTGGCAACTATTGATCTTTTCACTGTGTTCATTGTGTTGCCTTTTCCAGAATGTCACATACTTGGATTCATACAGTATATAGACTTTTCAGCTTGCTTCTTTTACTTAAAAGTATGCATTTAATATTCTCCCATTCCTTTTCATAGCTTGATAGCTCATTTCTTTTTAGCACTGAGTGATACTCCAGTATCTGGATGTACCACAATATATTTATCCATTCACCTATTGAAAGACATCTTGGTTGCTTCTAAGTTTGGGCAATTATGAATAAAAAAGCTATAAATAACTATATTCAGAATTGTGAGTAAACATAAATTTTCAACTCCTTTGAGCAAGTATCAAGGAGTGTGATTGCTGGATAGTATGGTAAGGACATGTTTGGTTTTGTAAGACATGCCCGAATATCTTCTAAAGTAACTGTATTTCCACAGTTTGCATTTTGACCAGGAAGGTTTGAGAGTTCATTTTGTTCCAGCTTTCCCAGTATTGTTGAGGAAACTGTCTTCCTTACACTGTATTGCCTTTACTCCTTTATCAAAGATCAGTTTTCTGTATTTGCATGAGTCTATTTCTATGCTCTCTGTTCCATGTCATGGATCTATTCGCCTAATCTTTTGCCAATACAAATTCTTGATCCTTGTAACTTCATAGTAAGTCTTGGAATGAGGTAATGTCAGTCTTCCAATTTTACTCTCCTTCAATATTGGGTTAGCTATTGTGTGCCTTCTGTCTCTTCATATAAATATTAGACTCAGTTTGTTGATATCCATAAAATGACTTGTTTGGATTTTGATTGGAATTACATTGAGTCTATACACCAAATTGGGAAAAACTAACATTTTGAACACATTTAGTTTTCCTTTCCATGAACATGGAATATCTTTCCATTTATTTAGGTTTTTGATTGTATTCTTTACAATTTTATACTTTTCTTCATATAGATCTTATATATTTTGTTATGTTTATAGTTAAGTATTTCTTTTTGGGGATGTTAACATAAATGATACTGTGTTTTTAAATTAAATACGACGTGGTCATTATCACTATGTAGGAAGGTAATTTACTTTCATGTATTTGCCTTGTATCTTCTTACCTTGCTATAATTAATTGCTTATTAGTTCCAGGAGTTTTATGGTTGATTCTTTCAAATATCAACATAGATGATCATGTCATTGGCAAATGAAGGCAGTTTTATTTCTTTCCCAACATATGCACACCCTGTTTTCTTTTCTTGCCTTATTGCATTAGCAAGAACTTCCAGACAATGTTTAAAAAAGAGTGGTGAGAGAGAACATCCTTACCTTGTACCTGATCAAAGTGGGGAAGTTTCAAGTTTCTTACAATTATGATAGTTCTAACTTTTTGGAGATAACCTTTATCAAGTTGAGAAAGTTACCCTCCAGTCCTTGTTTACTGAGAGTTTTTATCATGAATAGGTGTTAGAATTTTTCAAATACTTTTTTGCATTGATTGACATGATAATGTGATTTTCTTTTTCAGACTATTGATATGATGAATTACCTTAATTGATTTTCAAATGTTGAACCAGCCTTGTGTACCTGAAATAAATCAAACTTGGCCATGGTACATAATTCTTTGTATACTTTTATGGAATATATTTGCTGATAATTTGTTGAGAATTTCTGCATCTATGTTCATAAGATATAATGGTCTATAGTTTTCTTTTCTTGTAATGTCCATCTGGTTTTGGTGTTAGGGTAATTCTGTCCTCATAGAATGAGCTAGGAAATATTCCCTCTGCTTCTATCTTCTGAAAGAGATTGAAGATAATTGATGTAATTCCTCCTTAAATGTCTGGTAGAATTCAACATTGTATTATCTGAGCCTTGTGCTTTCTGTTTGTGAAGGTAATTAATTATTAATTCAATTTCTTTAATAGTTATAGACCTATTCAGATCAACTATTTTTTTTTCTTTTATGCACTTTGGCAGTTTGTGTCTTTCAAGGAATGGGTCCATTTCATTGGGTTATCAAATTTGTGGGCATAGAGTTGCTCATAATATTCCTCTACTATCCTTTTAATTTTCATGAGATTGGTAGTGATCAGATTTATCATACTAATAATTTGTGTTTTCTCACTTTTTACAAAATTTAGCCTGGCCAGTGGCTTATTGATTTTATTGATCTTTTCACAGTACTAGCTTTTGGTTTGTGGATTTCTCTAGTGATTTCTTGCTTTCATTTCATTGCTTTATGTTCTAATTGTTTTTATTTCTTTTTCTTGCTTCAGATTTAAGTTGTTTTACTTCTTCTAGTTTCCTAAGGTGGAAACACAGACGATTAACTCTAGATTGTTCTTCTTTTGGAATATTTGCGTTCAATGCTATCAATATAATAGATTTTTGACACTGTTTTTGATTTTTATTTTCTTCACAGTATATTTCACTTAATTGGAGCCTTGAGAATAAATCTTGTGACATATCATTGTATGTTTACCAGCATGTTCGGTGAATGGGCTTTTTCTACCTGATTCGCAAAGTCAAAGAAAAAGTTGTTTTAGTATTTTCTGGATATATGATAGAAGGCCTGGGCAGAACAGAACACACCTAAGGTAAAAGAAAGGGCATGCTCATTTCTGATTCGTGTTCCTTTACAGACTTCACCAGTTCTTCCCAGACGTCAAGTCTTCACCCAGGGTGGGAAGTGACTTACTGGTTTTGTTTCTCGTTTCCATTTTCCTAAACTAAACAGAATTTTCTGGTAGTCTTAAGATGCCTGGAAAACCTGAGAAATATAGGAGTAAAGTCATATAAATGAATGTGAAATAAGTTAGTGGCAAAGACACCTTTATGTGCAATATAAATAGTGATATGTGGATTATTTAGAAGCTTCACTCTTGGGCGAAAGGAAAAAAATGCTAATGACACCAGAGATATAGGTTAATGATAGTAATATTGAAGATGCTGGACACACAATTAATATCACCTCCTCCAGAGCCTCTATGACTTCTCTAAAAGAATTGAGTGCTTGAAACCCTTATTCAGAAATTTTCATATTCTTTTAATATAAATCATAAAAATATAAAATTATTCTACATCCTATATAGAGACACATGCACAGAAAATGCATAATGATGTGCATGTGAATGAAAAACAGGAAGGGGCACATTGGATGAGGATATGACTTTTGCCAGAACTCTTTTTTAATAACTCACATTTCATCATAAATATTTATCTATTTCTTGCTTTCTTCTATGAAGGCAGAAGGACAGGAGGATTATTTTCTTCCTTTCCGAATCCTCAGGACTGAGCTCCAGGCCTCATCCGTTATACGTGTTGAATAACATATATTGCACAAATGAATAAATAAATGAGGGAATAAGTGAATACATGCATGACAAAGATCTATGCAGAGCTGATCTTGAATGGAATACATCACCCTTATGGGTAGTGCCACACCCTAACCTACTTTCCATCCATCCATATGCCTGCCAATCCAGTGAGATAATTCCATGCCTTTGTCTGAACATGTTGATATCTGTTGAAACAAAATGAGAGTGTGTGTGGGGGGGGGGGATGTATTTTGGGTTCCGAATTTTTTTTGAGTGTTGAACATAATGTTGGTGCTTCCTTCAGAATAGATTTGAGTAGATGAAGGGTCTGAGTGAGGGTTCTGAAGTTTCAAAAGGGAAGATATTGCCTCCAACAGACCACAGCTTGGTTTGGACACACAATGTGAGCTGGAGTCCTTGGGGAGCTGGGCAGGAAGCACTGTGTGGGCAGCAAGTTGGGCTGTGAAACAGATGGTCACAATCCAATAACTGGATATAGTATCATTGAGAATACGTGAAGAGTAATATTTAACAACTTTGTTGGAGTGTAACTGAATGCAATATATTTGTGTGCACATTGAGAGTATATAATTTTATGAGTTTTAGGCATATGTGAAACACACAGACGTGAAAACATCACCACAGTCAAGGTAGTGAACCTATCATTCCCCAGTTTCCCTTTGTAAATCGTCACTCCAACACCCATCCCTAGGGAGCCATTGATCTGTTTTCTCTCAATGTAGATTACTTTACATTTTCTAGAATTTTACATAAATGGGATCATAGTCAACATTCTTTTTTCTCTGATTATTTTTACTCTGTATATTTTTAAAATGTAAATTGTATTATTAGTAGTAATAATGATGATGATCAGTGTCTTAACTAGGTACTTTTCATACATTCTATTTAATTAATTTCATCTACAATGCTCAGCCAAACTGAATTATTAAAAGGTCCTTTAAAAAGGTCCTTATGAAAATTGATTTGTTTCTGACAAGGGCAATCATTCCATTTACAGAGGCTAATTCTTTTACTCACATAAGAGAAACAATTCATTATTCTTGTACAACTAACAAAAAGATGATTGCAATGAAATGATGATTGGTAATTCATCCATTTATTTAGAGGAAGATCATATTTTCTCCATATTTTCAAGTAATTCCTATTCAGACATGCAAAATACGCACTCCAACCTTAAAGTTCTGTATAAAGCATCATTTCTAAAAGTTTATCTTTTGTGAAACTGCTTCCTAAGTGGCTTTATACTCTCAAAACTCTTGCCACCCGCTAGTTTTATGTATTCCTTAAACAATAGTATTAGGGGAAAGGGATGAGGGTTTCTCATATAATCTCTTAATTGAAAAGAAAAGGATAAAAGAGTCCTTTTCAGGAGCTGATATGGTTTTTTAAAGTGATATTTTAATAAAAAGAAGACAAATCCATTTCAGAAGGAAACAGCCAAGGTGGCATTAATATAATTGTACTTCAATGAAAGAGGAGTCATTTCAACAAATTTCATACTATAATTATTTTACTTTCTGCATTGTGGTTGAAAAAAGAAAAAGTGTCATCTATAAATGGAAATATCAAAGATGAATACTAACCACACGTCAAAAAAATTTATGACATTTGTAACTAGCATTCCATAAGTCTACAATGTCTGTTTCCTTTATGTCCACCAGCAAAACACTGTGCTAGGGACATTTTTTTTTTCCTTTCAAGAGGATTAATACAGATCGAGGAGCAAACCATATAACAGATAACTAGGAATGCATAGTGATATACAATCAGTTTGCAAAAACCATGAAGAAATCAAGTACCCTAAGTGACCAGAGGAGAGAGAGGCCTTGGGAAGTGGAGTGGCCCTGGGTTCATCAGAGTGGAACTAGAGCTCAATGTTGAGGTGAGTTGGACTCAGACAAAATGGCAGTATGGGGGTAGGTGCAGGAGAAGGATCTTGGCTAGAGGAATGGGGGTGATGAACAAGGTATAAATCTCAGGGAACTACAGTCATGGGGGAATGAGAGAGATGGTCAAAGAAGCAGAATATATCTGAGTAGGTGAGGGTAGAGACCCAGCATAGGGCTACCTAAGCAGCCTGGGTTTTGGCCTAGAGCTCAAGAAAGATGTGCTCACCGTATCCTTAAGATAATTCTAGAATTTCTCTACACGCACACCCTCCCCCAACAGCACTGTGAACGTTCCACACTAATATTTGTGATTAGAGGGAAAGCTTTGAGACTAGTCACAGAGACTGATTGCCCCTGAACTAAACCCAGTCCATTGGAATGTGGCGGGTCCTGAATTTTTAACCCCTGGCAGTCATGTACAAAGCCCAGAAATACTGAGGCTTCTTTTTTTCTTCCTATCGGTGCTTTGGGGATAGGTGGGACAGGTATTGCTGGCCCCAGAATGCATTTTGTCCAAGGCCACATGACTAACAGGTCTAGCAACTGGAACCAATGTTCCACCATTCCAGGGTTGTTTTCAGTGCACTGAACAGCTAGCTATTGAATGCTGACCTTATTTAAAGGACTGCCAGAAGTTGGGTGGGGTACAATGTGGAATTCAATCATTAGTAAATGATGATAGTGATCTTTAGGCTACAGTGTTCTTTTTTTTTTGTTTGTTTTTTAATGTTTATTTTTGAGAGAGTGAAAGAGAGAGAGAGAGAGAGAAGACAAAGCATGAGCAGTGGAGGGGCAGAGAGAGAGGGAGACAACCCGAGGCAGGCTCCAGGTTCTGAGCTATCAGCACAGAGCCTGATGCGGGCCTTGAACTCATGAACTATGAGATCATGACCTGAGCTGAAGTCGGAGGGTTAACTGACTGAGCCACCCAGGCACCCCTAGGATACAGTATTCTTAATGTCATGTAAAGTTATATAAATAAGAGAGGGATGCAAACCATAAGAAATTCCTCAATATAGAGAACAAACTCAGGGTTGCTGGAGGGGAGGTGGAAGGGGGATGGGATAAATGGGTAATGGGTATTAAGGAGTGCACTTGTGATTAGCACTAGGTGTTACATGTAAGTAATGAACCACTAAATTCTACTCCTGAAACAAATATGACACTATATGTTAACTAAATAAAATGTAAATAAAAACTAAAATAATAAAGTTATATTATTTATACATAATTCATATTCATATTCATTTTTCCTAATGCTCAAAAGTTTGACCCTGAACTTATTACATGTTTTTTTAAATTTATTTAATAAACTAAGACATTAGTTCTTTTTTTTTCCTGTTTCCCTTGCCACTGCCCTACAGAATCCTTTATTCTTCCAGTCCATCACTGTAAAATCACCAAACACATCTATTTGGACTACTAGATATGAGGTGATACTAGGTTTTTATGGCTGTGTCACCAGGGTAGAGGACAGAGCCTGCCCTGGGGGAAATGTGGTCAGTGACACTTGAGGAATAATGAGGACACATGAATGAATATTTGAGCTCTATAATGAAGAGGATCCCTTCTCAACACTGGAATTCTAGAATCCCTGAGAGTTGTAATTACTCTTGGTAGGTATTCTAACTCTGTCCTCACTCAGCCATCAAGAAATCAACCAACAGCAATGAACAAAAGGCCTAACACATGCCTTTTATGTTGACTAATTCCTTGGCTGATGATGTGTTAGAAACTCATTAGCAGTGTGTTTTCTCAAAAAATAAAAGAGTTTCACACTTTCTTTTCTCTCTATTATTCCGTGATGTTTCTATTTTCTTTTGGGGATATCTCCATGAATAAATTTAATCCTGGACATTATTTTATCTCACTTCTATGTGAATCAACTGATGGGTAAATAATTATGAATTATTTGGGTCAAACAGGAGGTTATGCATATCAGTTTTATCTGATAATGACACATATGGCATTTTGTTATAAGAAGTTGACTGCTGGGCCATTTTTTCTAATGCTTCTTATTTACTTATTTTTTAATGTAAAGTTGCTGATGATAAATACCCAAATTCTTCAAAGGAAGTAAGATATTTATTCCTTCCTCCATATTGTTCCTTATCAATGAAGCAGAGGAGTTCCTTATTGTTTTTTATCAATATTGTTCCTTATCAGAAAATATTGTTCCTTATCAATGAAGCAGAGGAGTTATATTTTAGGTTCTTTAACTTGAACACTAAGGAAATGCTGTAGTTTGATTTTAGAGAGAAATTTGTCCGATGGGATACCTGGATCTGTGAAAATCTGTGGACAATGGCTCCTTGTCATTATTTTGAGCAAGAGGAGAATGAAGAGGCTTTTTGTTTTTACTTTTGTTGTGTTGTTTTACCTCCACTTGGGTCCTGGATTATATTCAGGAAGCCACAAAGCCTGAGGTAGCTTCTGTCATCCTCTTAAATTTGCTGCTGATGCTGAGCTCCCTCCTTTGTCTTAGATCCATCCCATCAACTATCCACATTCTCATGTTTTCACTTCATTGGAAACACTATTCCCTCCATGGATTTTTTTGTCCCATTTTTTTTCATTATTTTCAATGCCTCATTGCAGCACACATATACACTATGCAGATCTTCTCCTCCTGTGTGTGAGATGCCAGACCGGTGATGGAGCTTCAGGAGTGGAAGGCATGGAGCCTGCCCTTGAGGCAGGTGAGCAATCAGTAACCAACCAGTGGGCATTGCCCTGGAGAGCTGTGCCGAGCTCCACAGAGAAGTTTGGATACAGACAGGTGCAGAAAGGACACATTCCTATGGTGGGCAGCCAGTGTGATGGGGTTGGAGGAAGAGGGGAAGTCATCAAAAGATTCTTGCGAAAGGATATAATGCCTTAGTTGAGACACAATCATAGTAGACAGCCATGTAGAATTCCAAGCAGACAATATAGGTATGCAAAGGCTTTAAAAAGAGTTTTGCTTGTTTTGGAAACTTGCTGTTTTTGGAATGGTCAGAACACTCTGGGTGTGCCAGTAAGAGCAGATAAGGAGATAAGTCATCAGAGCTCAATGAAAAACATAAGTCAACAAGGCCAACAGTTGATTTCTGTTTTCAGGCTGAGTGGTTACTCTTCTTAGACAATCATATGGCATTTCCTCTTGGGGAAGACTCTGAGATTGATGGAATATTCCTGTGAGAAAAGCAGGGATAAGGAAGAAGGGATGGGCAGGTATAAGAGCAGAGACAGGGGAGAGCTGGGCCATATGGGGTGGACACATCAGAAGCAGACTGTAGAAGAAAGAGGAGATGCCCTTTATTTATTTATTTGTTTGTTTATTTGTTTGTTTGTTTACAGAGGAGGAGGGGCAGTGAGAGGAAGAGACAGAATCCCAAGCAGGCTCCGTGCTGTCAGCGCAGAGCTCGATGCGGGGCTTGAACTCAGGAACCATGAGATCGTGACCTGAACTGAAATCAGTAGTTGGATGCTTAACCATCTGAACCACCCAGGCACCCCAAGGGGATACCCTTTTCATTTGTACATGGAGACTTATAGGAGGTTCGTATTGGGTCCAAGTTTTGTTTCTAATTGTACCATGAAAGATAAACCTGCCAGCGGGGGTACAGTAGCAGGATCAGGGCAGCATCAACAAGCCTCCAGAGCATTTTCTCCTGGAGTCTGCTCTTCCTTAGCCTTCTGATCTTCTGTGGAACCCACTATGCCAGCCCTGTCTCTAGACACATTGTCTCCTGCTCCACTGTGAGTTAACTTTAGACTTCTCCCGTCATCTGAGATTCAATGGTATCTAGCAGAATCCTGGCACACAGCACTTGTTCAGAAAGTGAATTGAGAAGGACAACGGGGATTTGGAAACTGAGAAAATAATCTTACCCTCAGGAGGTTTTCCTCATAATGTAATGGACATGATAGCAGTGGACAGGAAGGCAGTGGTGAAGCAAAACACACAGGTAGGGCACAGTGAGCAGAAGAAGCAAACTGGGTTTTACAGCCTGGAGACAGGGAGAGTCGATAATCATTTGACACCTGGAATAATACATGTGGGACAAAAGGGTGGAGGAACTACTTCTAGGGGACATAGAATGAGAAGAAGCTATTAGAGAATCAGGAGCAACAAAGAGAAGTAGGCATGTTTCCTGCAGATGGAGGAAAAAAAGCACATGGAGATCCAGAGGCAGAACCCAGGCCCCGGGGCCCCCAAGTCTCCAACAGAAGGCTCCGTGTCACCTTCTACACATCCACATCTCCCTGGGGTCTGAATAATCTGAAGTTCTGTGGTCACCTCTGGTAGGGCATGAGAAAGCCCAGGGAGTTAAAATGATAACTCTAGAATGACATCGTTGGCTACCTGGAGTCACTGTACCCAACTCCTCTGTCCTTCCTAGACAATCCTAAGAGGTCACTGTGCCTTCCTTAGTCTTTTCAGGGTAGCAGTAGTTGCACAGAAGCAGAATATTTGAGCTCTTTCTCTGGTTTCTCTATACACTGTAGGTATGATAGAGCTTTATAATATGAATTCACAAATCATATCAAATTTTAAGATATTTGTCCTTCACGGTCATTAAATGTGCTGAAAAAATATGAACAGAAGGTTTAAAAATCAGATCATAAACTCCATTCTTTTTGAAGTGGCTAAGTTTCAAGAAGAGTTATATATCAAGCTATTTAAAACATTTATTTTATGTCTCAACCCTTTTTTTTAATGTTGCCCTGATTTTTGTGCAAAATAGGATAGAATGGATCATCAAACTCTCAAAAGCATCATTAAATAAAATGTAAAAGATAACATTTATTAGATTTACTACTGAAAAAATATGTTTATATAAATATATATTACCAGTCCCCAAATAATTTATCTTGAGCATATCAGGATTACTGTTCTACCTTTTGTGATGGGCCTTTCTTCCCGTTGGATAGATTATTTTTACATTCACTAATGGGACAATTGAGAAGCATAAAATTTGACTAAAGAGCCTACTACTTTTTTGATGAACTATCAAAAACAAAAAACAAAACAAAACAAAATAAAACAACAACAACAACAAAAAAAAAACAACGAAGGTATACACTTCAAAAATAAGGCCAATTGACTTCCCTTGCTGTTGAGGGATAGGGAGCAGCTAATTACCTGCACAAATGCCACTGTAAAGAAATGATAAAATCCTGGAACATCACCACCATGAAAAAGAGATGAAGTAAAAATGATTGCAAAAGCAGTAGCCTTTATCCAGGTGCTGAGTTTCTGCTTGTTTGGCTGTTCAGAGTTTCTACCTCACACTGGAAAAAATAAAGCAAGCATAGTATGGACAAGATAAATGAAAAGTTAGTGTTGGGATATACCTAACTAACCCATAGAAAATCCTGCATTTCCGATTTATTATTACTTGATGCCTATTAGGTAGGCTGTGTCTGTGAAGAGTACAGCATCCTGGAAAGAAGAAGATACCCAGTATTTGTTAAATACCATTCACCTCTTCATTTACACTGAAAGAAGAAAAAGCAAAACAAAGAATATTCCATTAAAATTAACTGCATCCCTGTTGATTTTAGATTTAAAAAGAAGAAAGCAGTGATGTCTGGTGTTAGAACCTATGTACATATTTTGTGTTCTGCTAAATTTAAGAAGCATTAAATGCATCATAAGATAATTTAGTAATCTATACATATTTAATGTCCCTGTGTGTCCAGCATGAGGATAAAAGTTGTATACCATTCAAGAATGAGTAAGGCAAAAAAAAAAAAAAAAAAGAATGAGTAAGGCAGAGGCAGAGGCCCTTCCCTTAAAATAAAATAATAGAAGGGGCTTCTGGTTGGCTTTCAGTAGAGCAGGCTACTCTTGATTCTGGGGTTGTAAATTGGAGCCTCACATTGGGTATAGAGATTACTTAAAAATAAAATATTTTAAAAAACTATCTTTAAAAAAAGATTCAGTGATGGATAAGATATTACTTGTATGCAACCCATATCTCTAAGGCAGTGGTTAATGCTTTAAGGTGCATAAAAATCCAACTGGGGTACCTAGAAATATGAGATAACCCATCACCACCACCCTCCAAGTAATATGGTTAGATATATTTGGGGTTAAGCCCAGGAATCTACATTGTTGACAAATGACCCAGGGCAAGGTAAAAATAAGGGTTTTGTAATTTGGTCAGCAGTTCTCAAATCTATCTGCATATTAACATTTCCTGATGATCTTTATAAAAATTCCAATACTTATTCCCCACACCCAAATCTAATTGAATTACTTCTGAAATCATATTTTTGAAAGATACCCAGGTTTTTCTAAGGTCCATTTAGACTTGGGGAATTCTTCCTTTAAAGAACCAGACAAGTGAGATGAAGTGCCCCTGGCAGGTCATTGACATTGGGCGGGACCTACCTTTTCAGGTGTGACCCCACTTCCTAGATCCTAATTGGCTAATTATCATAACGTTATCACCATAGAAATCAGCAGAGGTGGCAGAATAGCTACTTTTTATTTTACTTTTACCTTTTATATTCCAGACACTCTCATGCTTTACATCAGGGTAATTTTATTCAATCTTCCCAGCCATAGTCTCTGGAGGGAGAAGAGAAATCTGCATTTTAAACACATATTCCAGGTGATCCTTATATGTATTAACTTTGAGAGGCATCACCTCCCAATCCTTTCTCTTCAAGACTGCCAAGGTAATCTTTTTTTTTTTCCTTCCAGTGTGATCTTTTTAAAATTTAACTCTAAGGATGAATGACCTCACTTGGAGCTCTCAGAGGCTCCCATATATTGCTTTGTCCGTCCTCAAATGTTATGATTATGAGCATTAAGAGAAAGCATCTATGAAGCAATACACGTGTCAAGAACCCAGTAAGTATGAAATCTGATCCCCAAAGGCCTGTTTACCTCTTCAGCATCACCATCATCCTCCCCCACCAGAAACACACACAGAAGTATGCACACAACATACAAAACTCTAAACTGTTAGCAAAGCCACCTGTACTCTGGGAAGCTTCAGATCTTCCCAGGGACTTCTCCCTGTGCTTTGAATCCTTTCTGACCCCATTCCCCACCTGCCCTCTGGTCTCAGTTTACTTGTCAAACTTTCAACCTCTTCTGGCAGCCTTGCTTTTATCACATACACTGGGCATCCCAGACAGCTCTAGATCCTGGAAAGAAATAGCCTGAATGGTTTTAGAGGATAGTAGGGTATAAACAGGAGTTCAGGGGTGGAGCTTCCCATGCTGTATGTGTGTGTGTGTGTGTGTGTGCATGTGTGTGTGCATGCATGTGTGAGATGAGGGTGAAGGGCACTGATTGATGAAGGTGGAAAGTCTGTCTTGGGAGAAGATTGATCTCCATCAAACCACTTAAGGGTAACCACATATTTCACTAGGTGAACCAATACTTTAATCAGATACTTTAAATAATTTTTAGTAGGCATACCATATGAGGGCCTGGGTAAAGCGGCTTCTCACTGACTTGGTAGTGTCTTCGTTTTCCAGGAAAAATTTCCTACCTCTTTAGATTCTGTGATGATATTGTATTTTAAGAGCCCAATGGTTGTAAACTGTGAATGCTGTTCATTTCCAGGTTAATCCTAGGATAAAAATTGGGCAACACAGACAATGTAGTCACACAACTATAGACAGTAAGGTGAAAGCCATCTTTGGGATCGTCTTGGACAGGCCAACTCCCTTCCAGTATAGATGAAGAATAAGGCCACGGTGCTAATGGTCTCTTGGCACTAAGTTACCAACCTACTGCACTTCTGTCTTTGTTCAGATAAACAGGTGTTACTAAATTCAAAAAGATCCTAGGGATCTATAACGGTCAAGGAAGGCTAGATAATAAAAGCAGATTTTGACTTATTCAGATTGTGCTCTCCTTGAGCCAACCGTGGTCCCTTCTACGTCCTCTCTTGCCATCCTTGCACTGTTGAGTTGCAACATTAACACTTCTACGGTGGGTCCAGTATTAAAAGAGAGTTTGCTTCCTCCCCTCTGGATATTCTGGAATGTTGTGTCTAATCATCAAAATAACTACATTTTCTTTCGCCCTTTACTTCCTGGCTAACTGACCTTGACTACCACTATTTAGTAAAGGTGGCTCTATTCCTCGGAGACCTCTGGAAAAGAAAAAAAAAAATAAGTATGCAGTTAAGAAAGTAAATACAGAATATTTTAAAACCAGGAGCATAATAATTTCAAGGTGCAGCATAGGCTGTCAAACTGTCTAGTGATCAGCACTCTGAGTTTTCATTGTTTACAGGTAATGATGAATGTCTTGAAGCACCAGGGCTCCCTAAAACATAAGATGGGGCCATTTAGGGATGGGAAGGATGGAATTGGGGTAATGGGAATTATTGCTAATGGGAAGAGATTCTTTGAGGGTGATGAAAGGTTCTAAAATTATAGTGAATAGGGCGCCTCTTAGTTCAGTCAGTTAAGCATCCAAATTTGGTTCAAGTCATGATCTCACAGTTCTTGGGTTCGGGCCCTGGGTCTGGCTCTGTGCTGACAGCTCAGAGCCTGGATCCTGCTTCAGATTCTGTGTCTCCCTCTCTCTCTGCCCCTCCCCCACTCATGCTCTGTTTCTGTCTCTCTCTCTCTCTCTCCAAAATAAGTAAACATTAAAAATATTTAAAAAATAAAATTACGGTGATGGTTGCTCAACCTTGTAAGTACATTAAATGCCATTGAAGTGTACACCATAAATGCATGGATTGCATGGTATTTGGGTTATAGCTCAATAAAGCTATTATTTAAAAAAAAGAGAGAGAGAGAGAGAATAAGAAGACAAGACATCTGGGTGGCTAAGTCAGTTAAGCATCCAACTCTTGATTTCACGTCAGGTTATGATCTCACAGTTCCTAGGAGTGAGCCCAGCATCAGGCTCTCTAGTGACATCACAGAGCCTGCTTGGGATTTTCTCTCTCCCTCTTTCTCTCTTCCTCTTTCTGCCTCTCCCCTTCTTGCTCTCTCCTCTCTCTCTCCCTCTCTCTCTCTCTCTCAAAAATAAATAAACTTTAAAAAGAAAGGAATATAATTTTTAAGCCCATGTTCACAGAAACCAAAAGGGTCTCGATAGAAACAGATACCATTCACGTTTCTGATAATCTCCACCAGTGATTCCAACATAGTAGCTTCAGTAACTATTGATTACTCTATACCACTTCTCATCTGACAAGCTGCCTCCAATTAGTAATTGACTTCATTTAGCTGTTGTTCCTTTGTTGTGGAAAGTAATTATATATAATAGAAATCTCCTTCATTTCCAAGTCACACAAGATTTGAAGCCAGGGAAAACAAGTGATTGCATTTAACAGAAGCAGCTGTTACTAAGAATCTATGCACATTTACTCACTCGTCAGGGGCAAACAGCTCCGTCTTCCACCTATGAGTGTTCTCTCTTATCCTAGTTTATTCTGTGGTTACAATAATTCCATTTGATATTATTTCAAAATTATGAATTGATTATAAAAACCAGCAGCTTTTAATGAGCCCACACAAAAAACAGTTAGCCTTGCCATGAATTAAGTGTTGTTGAAATCTTACCTTTCTTTGTGGATGTTTGCCTCATTATGCCAAGACATAGTAATCTGCTGTTTATTAAACAATAGTAAATATCTAAAAGTGATGGTGATAAATAGCTTTATAGAAATTCTCAATATTGTACTGTCATTTGTATGTGACTCATGGATTTTGTATGAGTAATGAATTTGGTGAAATGGTATTTGTAACTCTACAGTTTAATTAAACATAAGATGAAGGGCCACAGAGAAGGGAGTCTAATCATCTGAGTTATTGGCCCTTTATACCATATGATCTGGGAGGCAGAGTAGTCTGATTTTGTTTTATTGTCTGATATGTGTCAGTGAGAAGCCCAAACATTACCCAAGATGTTTGATCAAGGGCAAGTCAATTAACCTCTCTGAGATAGTTTCCAAAAATGCAATCATAGGAATAAAGCACTAATCTGCTGGAGATTTTTTGAAGATAACATAAAATAATCTTTCCTAAGCATCTACTACAGTATATAGTAGGTGTCAAAATGTTAGCTTTATTTCATTTGAAGGATGCTCCCAGGAGTGTTCTCTAAATGCAGTTTCTTCTACAACCTGTCATGTTCTTGAAAGTCCACCATCAAAGCTGATCTTCTTTGAGTTTTTAAGCCATTTTAGCCTTTAAGAACAACTAATATGTGGGCGGGTACATATATTAATGCGCTGCTGGCGACTATGTCAACTGAAATGTACTTTCTAGAAAGTAACTTAGACACAAATATGTTTAGATCTTTTGAATTAGAAGCTCATTTCTCAATATTTTTCCTACATTGTAATAAGACGTGCAGACAAGAATTTAGGCACAAATACATTAACCACAGCATTATTAATAATATAAAAGGTAGAACTTACTGAATATCCAGCCTTCTGGGAGTTAAATAAGTTTTGGTAAATCTTTCAGTAGCCATTCTTCCCTAGTTCCATTCTCCCCTTCACTCTGATCTAAAGCCAAAAGCCAAAAGAGAGGATGTGTATAGAAAACCACACCTGCCATTGATTAGACCAAGCAGTCAATAAGTTGTTAAGCACCCAGGAAGAACATTTTTGTAATAGTTATTCCCAAGAGCACTCCCTCTACTGGAGAGAGAGGGGGGTGAGGAGAAAGAGAGAGAGAAAGATATCTACATATAAATAGATACATTATATAGATAGATAGATAGATAGATAGATGATAGATAGATTCAACAGATTATGTATTATAAACATAACCTGAATATCATGAAATTTTTATTTATAAACTTATTTCCAGGGATTCTGGGAGAGAATTGCTCTGAACTTTAAAACAGATATTCATATTGAGATATTCCTTGATGCTTTACAGAGAGTAGAAAAATCTATAAGGTGGGCTTGTCTGAAAACATCAATCTATATGTGGTCCATTCCAGGTATGTGATTACTGCTCCAAAGCTGCTACTAATTAGCCATGCACACAGGAAAACTTGCTTGAGCTCCACTTTGATGAGAACTTTACCATAGACAGACCAACACAAATCTATTTCTTTCTGTTGACTTGCTCTGAACAATAGATATTTTCTCCATTAGGGCTAACTGTACCAAAATATAAGGTCACAAATGGAAAGAAGGAGGGGTAGAATCAGGTACCTGGAAGCTGGTTTTCACCCGTGGCATTTTCATTTACATAAAAATTTTAAATACCAGTGTGGGCACATAAAGCATTAAAGCCATCAGAACCTTTCTGAGAATATATTTCAGAAATTCACCTTTATGACAGCTATAAATAAACTGCAAATGTCCTGGGCAAATAAATTTCACTGACAGCAACTAAATAGTGCTTTGATGTTAATTTATATTATAGAATCTATTCTACCAATTTGCTATGTTATTATAACTGAGTTATCCTGCAGAAAGTGTAGATTTTTGTCTGTTTTGCATTATTCCTGTACATTTCCTATTGAAAGATAATACTATCTAAATTCATAAATATCTATATGATGGAATATTATGCAGATGTTAAACTGTATATACTAAGTGAAAAGATCAGGATTCATAATTTATGTCTGGTATAATGTAAATTCTATAAAATATATCATGCATATGCTGAAAAATATTACAACTTAAACACACAAAAATAATTCATAGCTATTAGGTCTTCATGATGAAATTGTGTTTTTGTTTTTATATGTGTAGTTTTTCTTTATTTTTCACAATCCTGATAATGAATATGTGGCAATAAAAGCTACATGGAATACTAATAACTTTCTTTAATTATGCATGGGAATTAAGGATAATTTCCCATGTGAAAATACCCATGATAGTGCAATGTTCAGTGAATGTTGGGACTCAATGAATGTTCCTTTGCTCGGATTATATTTGAAGACAATCAGGATAGTCTCCTCCCCCACACACGTACCTTCCACAGCCATTGAGAGTTCTTGAAATTTCACCGTGAGGAATTTTTCCATTTGAGTCTTGAAGCCTTTTAATGATGAGGAATCTTATGATAATTCAGTTAATTTTAGGAGGAATCCAAGAGGGAAAAGAATCTCCAGTAAATTCTAGTTCATTCCTTGGCATCGAGAATGAGTTCACAGTCTGTTGAGGAAAAGGGTCTGATTGGACACCCTTACACTCCCTTGGCTGTCAGAATTCAGTAGTAGACTATTCCTTAGACTCTGAACTATTTAAAGATTGCTTTTCTCCTAAGGGTATCTCTCAAACTGGACTAAACTGATTCCAAATTACCACCAGGAGAGATCTTTCTTTGACTTAAGTCATTGCCTCTTGCTAAAATGTAATTACTCCTCTAGAGTTAGTCTCCTGAGCTGACTGTAGGTCAGATGCATTTAAGTGCAAATGAGTTGTAGCAGAGTAAAACTGTCCTGAATTGTTGTTGGGCTCTGGCCAGGGAGGGCACCAGAACCAACTGAAGACACATTTCAGCCCCTTTGGAATTCCTTCATCTGCTAGAATTGGAAAAGGAACTTATTAACTTTAGAATAATTACTATAATTATTTAAACCGAGAGCTTCATTTATCTGCCCCTTAATCATCACAAGCCTACAGAACAACTATCATTAGTATTGCTATTATTAGTGTTAGTATTCTCTGTTGCCATTGCAGAGACTAAGACATGGGGAGTTTGGAAAATATACCCAAGTGTTTATGTTTCCAGTTACTTAACCTCCAAAGTCCTCCAGGGGTAAGAAGAGAAAATAGAACCAATTATTTCAAGAACATTTGCAGGACGCCTGAGTGTCTCAGTCGGTTAAGTGTCCGATTCTTGATTTCTGCTCAGGTCATGATCTCCCCCTTCATGAAATCAAGCCCCACGGCGGGTTCTGGGCTGACAGCCCAGAGCCTGCTTGGGATTCTCTCTCTCCCTCTTTCTCTGCCCCTCCCCCGCTCACAGGTGCACGCTTTCAAAATAAAAAAAAAACAAACATAAAAGGAAAGAGAGAACAATTGCTATTCTCCAAGATTCTAAACGTTGTTTACATCCTGCCTTTGCAACTCAGGAAGCATTGGTTTGAGCTGTTTCACACTCTCTCGAGCGTTAGCTGTGCACGTCACACAACACATTTAGCATCGGTTAGGGTGTGTAGTCCCTTTCTGGCTCCAGGCTTCTCCACCCCTATGCTAGTAAGCAAGTATGCTGACAGAGATAAAGAGCATTTATCAGGCAAGTGAGTTACAGTGGGACGTTGCTAAAAAAAAAAAAAAAAAAAAAAGGTAAATACTTACTTTGGTTTGACCTCAACTCTTCTCCTCTGCTCTGATATGGGTGAGGAATGAGAAGAGGGTACTTATTTTTCAAATTGAAATGTAGGTGTTCACATTAGTGGATCTCTATAC
Organism: Felis catus; assembly: GCF_018350175.1. Lineage (NCBI taxonomy): Eukaryota > Metazoa > Chordata > Mammalia > Carnivora > Felidae > Felis > Felis catus. The sequence continues at coordinate 112,957,822 of NC_058375.1, read as the reverse complement.
AAACACTGCATTCCTGTCCTAAATATCGACATTTGTTTATGTGTTTGTGGATATGTATGTGTGTGTGCCTTCACAATGTTCTATATCTTTGTTGCAATATCTGCATTGACTTCGCTATCTATATTTCTTCATCTAAATCCCCTATGAGACCTGGTCAGCCATTTGTGGTTGAAGGTGGACTCTGAAGCCTATTGGCTGCGTGTGAATCCTAGCTCCACCAATGACAAGCTATGTGTTTAAAAGAGTACTGGTAACATAGTCAGGTGCTAAAATTACTGTTGCTGCCGTCATTATTATTACTATACATATTTATATCTATCTTTGTCAGCAGCATCCTTGATCATTTTTAAATAAACACACCTCTGCTTACACCCATCCTAGTGAAGGAGCCACTGTTCTAGTGTGACAGTCCATCGGACTTGTGGTTTGTAGAGTCTACCTTTCCAAATTAAAAATTAAGAAGCATGTTCCAATCTAGTTTGTTTCCTCTTCTCATTCCATCTTATTAATCTGTGACATAAATCTCAATTGTAATTGTTCTCAAAGTCAGCTGTCTATCAGCACTCTTTCGGGGCCACCACATGTGAATATCATAGTGTATTACATGATGTACAGTATCTCTTAAGTGAGATCACCCAAAACCGTTCTCCACATTGTTGAAGTCTATTCTTTGACTGGAGGACTACTTACCATTCAGGGAAGTGTGCTCCACGATGCCAGGAAGTACTGGGTAAGGCAAGCGACCCCACCCACCCCAATACCACCCACTCTGAGAGGTCTGCACATATTCTTTATAACACAATTACTTGAATGGGTTACTTCCACATACAAACTCAATGCTAACAAAGATAAGATTCATTTAACAAGTAAAAATGCGTTCATTAAAATAAACTAAAAAAGAAATCAAATGATACAAAAGCAGTCAATGCAAGAACAGCCCTTCATTCCTCTCTTCCTATTCTAAATTAAACTCTCCTCAAATACAGTATACTTCCTTTCCATTCAGTGGATTACTTTTTGCTTTAATATTTTACACTGTACACTCATTTGGAACTTGTTCCTCCTTCCTTTGAAAAATCTATTTGCGAAGTATAGCAAAACATGCAAGAGAATATACATACATATACATAACATATAATAGTAATAACACCCATGTGACTGTAGTTATCATTGCTGTGTAACAAATTGCCCCAAGACCCAGCAGCTGGAAATGACCATTTCATTCTACTCAAAGTTCTGTGGGCAGGAATTTGGATCCAACAAAAGGTAGAATAGCTGGTCTTTGTGTGAGAGTGTCTAGAGCTCCGGTGGGAAGATTCAAAGTCTGATGTGATTACATAGGTTGATTACATAATTCTCAAGATGGGGTCTGGGCTGTAATTACTCCAAGACTGGAACTCCCAAGAGAATCTCTGACATATGACTTGGCGTCCTGACATCATGGCAGCCTCAGAGATTTCTTACATGGCAACTCAGGGCTCAGCTCCACGAACCAGTTTTCCAGTGGGTAGAAACAGAGCAAGGAAGAGTCTGCCACACATTATCTGACCTAGTCTTGGGACTTTCAAAACAATTTTACTGGTTAAAGCAGTCACAGGCTTACCAAGTTTCAAGGGTAGGAAGTCTATACCTTACTTCTTTGCATGAGAAGTGGCAAAGTGAAAATAACTCATCTGATGGGGGCCAGTGTTGCAGACATCTTTGGAAAATACCCACCATCTAGCTTTAAAAGCAGAACATTATTACTACCTCTGAATTCTCCCATGATCATTTTGTCTTCTCCTTCTGACAGGTAACAACTTTTTTATGAATCTCCCTTAGCAATTTTTGAATCTCTAGATAGCATACACCTTTACTTCACCAGTTATTGATCTCTGTGTTAACTCTGTAAACACAGTGACTATGGTAGTTCTAAAACATGTCTGCAAGTTCTTTTACCATTTGCGTAGAAATAAAGAGTTAGGGTCTGATCCCTGCCCTTTGAATGTGAGCTTGTTTAGTGACTTGCTTTTGATAAATAAAATGTGGCAGAATGGACAGTATGATTTCTGAGGCAGAATCATAAAATATCATGAAACTTCCACCTTGATGTCTCTTGGGACGTGTGTTTCAAACCGTAGGACTTCCACGGAAGGAATACATTTCTGAACCACCATGCTGGAGGCACAATGTAGAGGGGCCCCGTGGACTTAGAGACTGATGCCTGAGAAAACCAGCTGTTTCAGTTCTCCCCTATTGGAGTCTTCCAAGTCCAGGCACCAGAATGTAAGAAAGAAAGCCTTTGAGTTGACTCAAGATCCTGTTGTCTTTTGATGACTGCAACCTTGTGAAAGACTGAGCAAAACCCACTGAACTAAGCCCAGGCAACCATTAGCACTGTGAGAGTTGACCCATGATTCTTATTTTATGGAGAGTTAATGCAGTGTTTAGTCAAAATTTTCCTATAAAAAATAATTTTGATTTGATGAAACAGATATCAATATCTCAATATCAATATACATAATATATCTATACCTCAATGTAGTGTCAAATATATCCATATCTATATCTGTATCTCGATGTATCAACATATTAATATCTATATGTAGCTCTCTACATATACATACATATTCATGGGGGAGTACTTTTTTAATTTTTTTAGTGTTTATTTAGTTTTGAGATAGAGAGAGACAGAGAGACAGCACAAGCAGGGGAGGGGCAGAGAGAGAGGGAGACAGAATCTGAAGTAGGCTTCAGGCTCTGAGCTGTCAACACAGAGCTCAAAGTGGGGCTTGAACTCATGGACCACAAGATCATGACCTAAGCCAAAACCAAGAGGTAGAAGCCCAATTGACTGGGCCACCCAGGCACCCTTGGGAAAGTACTGCTTAACTATTTTATTTTCTCTATATTACTTTGTCTTTTTATATTCCTGTCATTCCCAGAGTCAATTTTATAAGTTATTTTTTCTACATGTTTTTGCATTTCATTTATTTGCCAGAGTTGTCCAAGTTAATCTTGCTAAAATTTAAATTTCTTCTGTTTTGGTAATTACTTCTGCTTTGTCGTTCTATAGTTTGTTTATTGGCTCATTCAGTCTCTTTCTTTCTTTCTTTCTTTCTTTCTTTCTTTCTTTCTTAATGTAGCTGGTGATTTGTCTTTAAATTTTGAAGAGTTTAGATTTATTTGTAAGTTCTATGTATTTTTGTATTCTTCCTCATTAATATTTACTTATGTATTTGTAATTTCTTTTCTTCTCATTTCATGTGCTTTACTCTTTCTTTATTTCCCACATTTTTAGTGTCTCATACATTTTTACTCTTTCTAAGATATGCAATGCTAAAATATTTCTGGTAGTGACAGCTTTGGCTCTATGTCCTAGATTATTATATTTTGCTATAATTTTCACGATTTTCAAATTGTGTATATTTCATTCTGTATTTAATTTTCATCTAATGTTTAGTATTATGTCATGTTATTTCTGGGTATGTGGTCTGTTAGAACATTGCATTATGTTTTAGTTTATGGTCTTGTGGTCAGTCTGTCACACTGATTTCTACTGATAACTACTGTCTAGTAGCACTGTTGTCTCGTAGTTGGAGAATTCTATTTGAGTTATTTTTATTCTTTTGAACTTATAGAAGTTTCCATTATGATCTTATAGATCAACAATTTGCATCAGTATCTCTTGTGTACTTGAGAGGGGTGTATTCTTTATAACTGGGGCTCAGATTTTGATATATAGCTAAAAGACCTAACTTTTTCTTCTGTTATTTGGGTCTTTTATAGCTTTCTATTTCTTTTTTCTAATATCTACTGATTTTTTTTTGTAACTAAAACTATCTTTTTAGTGTATTAAAGTTCACTATTAATATGCTGTGGTGGGTTGGTGTCTTCTCTAATGTAAGTTATTTTTGCATCTTTGAGCAAATAAATATTAATAAACTTTTTTAACATCTGCATTATACTAGCAAAGGGTCACCATCTGTGACCCTTTACTATTTCAAAATCTCCTTCTTTGTCTCTGCTAATACTTTTATTTGAATTCTCTTTACCATACAACAAAATTAGGATACTATTTTCTTTTTTTCCTTTTTTGGTTGGTATTTTCTTTTTCTTATTTTTAAAAATTCTCAATCTCTTTGCTTTGTGTATAAATATTGTATAGTATTTGGTTTTACTTTCTAAGCAAATTTGCAAATCTTTTATTTTTTTAATTTTCAAGTAATGAGTTTGAGCCACCCATATTTACTAGTGTGATTGATATGGTTTCTTCCAGTTGTTTTCATATTTTATGTCATAGTCTCTAGATAAAAGTATGCACATATGATAGACAGACAAACATACTAGATACAAACATATATATCATTTCTCTATATAATCTGCATCGTTCACTCTTTGTCCTTTTTTGACGTTTACTTTTCTATTTAAGAAGTTATATATACATATATATATATATATATATATATATATATATACCTGATTATCTTTATACTAATATCTTCAGATTCCACTTTTTAAAAAAATGGGGTCTAATGCTTTTCTATTATGATTAATATTGAAATGAGCAATATTGAAATTTCCTTTACTTGCTTTCTCACCTAGCATCCAATTAAAAACACTACATTTCCACTCCAGTTAATACCTGTTAAGGAAATTATGGAGCATATTTTGCCTCCAAATGGCATTAGGTTTCTACGAATATTTGATCCTTCGCATTTTCCCAATAATTTTTGGTGGTGGTGGTCTTGAAATGAATCCCCCCTTCCACTTTTTAACCTCTGAAGGCAGTTACAGTGGAAAGCATACAGCAAGAATTGCATGGAACGTTGCCACACAGAGTCGGAAAGTAGCACTAACTAAAGTGTTTCCGGTTGGTTGGCAAATCCCTTTCACAGGCTCGCATCTGCTCTTTCCACGATGTGAATCAAGAATACCAGTCATCCCCACCAGTGTTCTCCAAATCGGTTTCAGTAACCTCCTGCTCCACAAGATGCTAATTACTAGGTTGCAAAATATATGCTCTATGTTGAATCCAGGAAGGGTGTAAAAGAAAGATAAATGGTGTCATTATTTTAAGACTCTTCAGAATCTTATATAGGCTAAAGTGCATAGTGTATCTCCAAGAGGAGGATTTAGTATCCAGTGTACCACAAAGTTATGTGACCATGAATCCCCTTTTCTCAGAATACTCACTAAACTCTCCTGAAACTAATATTTTGTGAACATAGTTTTAAAGATGCTTCTCTCCATCAAGAGATTTAAGAGATGGTATGAGCAAGCCACTATTTTGTATCCTAGCCAAGAAAAAGCAAGATTCAGCCACTCTATTGCAAGGAATTATTCTTATCTGAAATAATATTCTTATCTGAAACATTCATTTGCATCTGTTGATTTATACTGGGGCTGAGTAGCTTCCTGGAAAGCAAAATATTTAAACCTTGTTTACCTTTAAAGTTTAAATGTTGTGTCAGTCAAAATTTTGGGTTCCCAGAAAGATAAACTGACCCTGATTACATTACAGAAAACAACAGATTTATTAAAAAGACAGCATAGCTCACAATATTGATGAGAGTCTGGAAAATAAGATAGGTTAGCAGGTAAGCACCATGGAGGACACGGATGGTTAAAAGGAAAGCAACACAACATCTATCTTATATTAGGTATTGTCTGGGCAATATCCTGGCACCACTGGGCATCAATTCCCCTACACACTGATGTTACAGTGAGTTATTTAATGAATTCAAACTGACCCTCACCTCACTTACTCCTGATTCAACATTTCACAGAGGATTATAAAATTGTCAGAGCCTATGTTATCTGCCCTTTTCCTTTGCTGACAGAACTGAGAAGAGAGATGACGTGGTTCCTAGAGTCTTGTGGTGGTAGAGGGTACAAAGTTGTGGATTCTCTCACAAAGACTTAAATGCCAAATAGTTAAACCAATCAACCAACCAACAAACAGGTAAATCAAATTCCCTTGTGGATTATTGTAAGACTTAGGTGGACCTGACAGAAGGCTTAATATAAGAAGAATGAGGGTATCCTGGGTCGCTTAGTCAGTTGAGTGACAGACTCTTGATTTTGGCTCAGGTCAAGATCTCATGGTTTGTGGGTTCGAGCCCTGCATTGGGCTCTGCGCTGATGGTAGGGAGCCTTTCTCTCTCTCTCTCTTTCTCTCTCTCTCTGCCCCTCCCCATTTGTGCTGTCTTTCTCTTTAAAAATAAATGAATACACTTTAAAAAAAAATAAGAAGAAGAAGAGGAATGAAAGCCCACAGAGAAACTTAACCACTGGTAACAAATATCAGATGAACCAAATACTGCAGCAATGCTGTAGCTTGGAGAGTTCTCATCAGAGAACGGATTGGTTGGAGGCGCCATGAGAAAGTAGACTATGTAACCAAGCTGGAGGTTTGGTCTTTGAGATTTGGATGTGTGTGTTAATAGAGCAATTCCTGTATCCAAGGCTGTGAATTTTTTTTTTTAACGTTTATTTATTTTTGGGACAGAGAGAGACAGAGCATGAACGGGGGAGGGGCAGAGAGAGAGGGAGACACAGAATCGGAAACAAGCTCCAGGCTCCGAGCCATCAGCCCAGAGCCTGACGCGGGGCTCGAACTCCCGGACCGCGAGATCGTGACCTGGCTGAAGTCGGACGCTTAACCGACTGCGCCACCCAGGCGCCCCATGGGCTGTGAATTTTAAAGCAAAGTTTTCAGTATATTGACTTGGTGATCCAATTATTCAATCTGGGAATGTTGTCATGAAGACAAAAGACTACCTTTGAGAAGCTTGAGGGAGTCAACATAAAGACACAGTATTACAATACACAAAATGATGTATTCAACAAATATTTATTGAGCACTGATTATGTGCTATGCGTCTGGGGAATGCAGATATTCAATATTTTGTGATGACTCTCAAAGAACGCCAGCTAATGATGGAAATAAATGCATAAATAAGCACAGTAATTACAGTACTGGGTGATACATGCAATAATAGGAATACAGACAATAGTAGCACAGAGATGATTTAATAGACTGTAATGTACATTAGAGCAAGTACTTGGCAATTATTAAGTACACTGGGTGAAAAATAGTAATAATATTTTCTAATTTGTCAGGTCAAAAAATTTGCTGATTCTAATTTTCCTCTCACAGCAAATTGTCCCTTTATTGAAAAGTCTCCCTGGCTTTATTCCCCATATTATAAAACACTTTACCATTATATAGCCTTTAGTCAGCAAGCTGGGATAACTCCAAGTTACCCTGGGAGAAGGAATTACATTCGGAATTACATTTGAGATTTGGCATTTATATTTGTGCTGAATGGAAGAGGGGTCAGTGAAAGTATTTGGATGAATAATATGTGATATTATATTGTTCCCATTATTCATATTATAAACTATACAGATAAAAGCCTAATTATTTTCTGTGTCAATTGTCTAACCTTATTCATGCATGTGTGGATTCATTTGTTTACTCAATAAATGCTTCTTGAACAGCATGTCCACGTCAGGCATTTGCCAGGCACCCACATAACACTGAAGAATTTGTCACAGACATAGCTTTGAGGTCCCAAGAAAATTATTGCAATATTATTAGGTGATTAAATACAATAATGATAGTTTGTTCCAAGAACGTGCATGTAGGAGAGTACAGCTCTTGTCTGGAAGACCAGAGAGGCCTACATTTTATTTGTTGGTTTATAGTGAGGTAGAGCCATATAATGCCTTTTTTTTTTTTTTTTTTTGCAAAAATCAGGAAACGAAGATAAGGTTAAGAAACCCTAGAGAGGCACTGTGTGAGAAGCTCAGTCGGTGCTCTTTCCAGTAAAATAATCATTTACCTGCTGAAAAGTATTTTTAAAAATAACAAGGAAAAGAAAACAAAATTAACCACTTAGTCTCGGTAAATTTCCCTATGGGCATACAGAAAGCAGACCCACATATATTTGAGAAAATCTACATCTCCGTAAAAACAGAATCTGCAGTATGACCCACCTTTGCTTCCTCCCAGCTCAGTGTAAGGGGACTTTTTGACCAGATGAACGTAGCCAAGAACATGGGGTTGCCGCTCAGGCCAGCTGCAGCCTAGGGCAATAGTTCACCGCAGGAAGGGCAGGCCACTAACCTCTCTCCACTCCCCAGCTCTGTCTTGCAAAAGACCGACCGACAGATGTGGCCAAGAGGACTGGGGTTCCCTTATTATTCTTAAAATAGCAATATTCTGTTGATGGATCTGAAGATTCTGCATATTTGCAGACATTGTCAAGTTGACCCTAAGTTGGCATGGAAATGCCAAGAACACATTGCTGATCTACTCTCAGCAAATTTCAATTATACAACACAGTATTATCAACTGTAGTCACCAAGCTATACATTAGATCCTCAGAATTATTCATCCTAAAGCTGAAAATATATACACTTGACCAACCTCTCCTCATTTATCCTATCCAAAGGCCCTGAAAACTGCCATTCTACTCTCTAAGTGTTTGGCTTTTTAAAATGTATACGTTCCATATAAAAGTGAAACCATGGAGTATTTGTCTCTCTTTCTAGCTTATTTCACTTAGTGTAATGCCCTTCTGGTTCTTCTGTGTCGTCACAAATGCAAGGTTCCTTTTTTGTAAGGCTGAATCATATTCCATCATATCCATACATGTGGCGCACACACACACACACACACACATGTATCACATTTTCTCATGTTTTACTGCAGAAAGATAGAGTAATCACAGCAGTATCCTACTGGCATAAAAATAGACATATAAATCAATAGAATAGAATTTAATGTCCAAAAATAAAGCCATTCTATATGGTCAATTGATTTGTGACAAGCATTCTAAAATCATTTTAATGGTGGTATGAACAGTCTCCTCAACAAATGGTGCTGGGGCACCTGGATATCCACATGCCAGAGAGCTCAGTCTTTCCCTTTCCTCACCCTGTGCACAAAAATGAACTCCAAATGGATTGTAGGTCTAAACACAAAAGCTAAAAAAATACTCTTAGCAGAAAACATAGAAATACATTTCCATGACTTTGGATTGGACTTTCTTTTAGTATTTTTGATATGACACCAAAATCAACAATGAAAGAAAAATAGATGAATTGGATTACATCAACAGAAAAATCTTTTTTACCACAAAAAATATCATCAAGAATGTGAAAACACAAACCACAGAATTTCAGAAAATATTTGGAAGTCATCTATCTGATAAGGGAATTACATCCAGAATATATGTAAATTATGTACAAGTCAATAACAAAAAGATAGATAATCCACTTGAAAATAGGCAAAGCATTTAAGTAGACATTTCTCCAAAGATATACAATTGTTCAATAAGGACATGAAAAAATACTCAACATCATTTGTCATTAGGAAATGCAAATTAAAACCACAATGACACATCACTTCACTCCCACTAAAGTGGTTATAATGAATGAGAAACATTAGCATGTGTTGGTAAGGATGTGAAACTCTCATACACAGTTTCTGGGAATGTGCAAGGGGCCAATTGTTTTAGGAAAATAGTTTGGCAGTTCCTCAAAATGTTAAATATTGACCTCATAATTTCATTCCCAGGTATTCACCCAAAAGAAATGAAAATATGCAATTACCTCAAAACTTGCACGTGAATGTTCACAGCAGCAGAGTAGCCAAACAATGGATACAACCCAGGTCTCCATCAAATAATGGAGGGATAGGCAAAATTTTGTCAACCAATGTAATAGACTATTATTGAACAACAAAAAAGCATGCAGTACTATTGCCTGCTACAGTGTGAATGCAACTTGAAAACATTATCCTAAGTGGAAAAGGCCAGTAACTAAAAAGTACATATTGCATGATTCCATTTATAATGAAATGTCAAGAATAGATGAAACTAGACAGAAAGTAGAGTCGTGGCTGCTAAAAGGTAGGGAGACAAAAGATGTGGAGTAGGTATGGGCATGACTGCTAATAGGTAAAGGGATTATTTTTGGTATTATGAACATTTTCTAAAATTACATTGTGATGATAGTTGTATAACTGTGTACATACTAAAAACTTCTTAATTGTGTGATTTTAAGTGGGTGAATTGTATAGTATATGAATTATAGCTCAATAATACAGTGTAAGAAAGAGGAAAAGGAAATAACCATGCATTGCACCCTATGTTAGGCACTTTATTTTGTATGTATACATGATGCTTCAATTTTCTCTACTGTGTAAAATGGGTGCAGATGGGGCACCTGTCAACACCAACAACCTAGGGTTCCGTGACTCTAGTTCTCAGTTGTTCGAGTGGGGTTATGGTTAATTCCACAGTCACCCTCCTAGGTAATATATCTGGGTTTCCTCCACATGTTCACCAATAGATTTTTCCTTACAGGCATTCCTGATGCACTATCCTGAGCAGGGTGTCCCCCATGGGCTCCTATTTCTACCACATAGGGCGCCATTGGCTCTGTAGCTTGCTGCTGGCTCCACTTGTCACACTAAGAACCAATGCTGCTCTTACCCTGGGTATGCCCTACCCTGTGAGGTGCCTCTGCTGCTCTTCATTGTGTTTCTGGTTCCGCCTTACACCACTGGCCATGCCTCATATGCCTTGTAGTCCCTGTGGGGATACCGGCACCTCTTTAGGCTCCCTGGACACACATGGAGCATAATAAGTCTCATCATGGTATGTTGTGCCACCCAGTGAGTATTGGGGAAAGACAAAGGCTAAAAAATCGCCCCCTCTCTTTCAAGTGTCATTCCATTAAGGTAAATGTAAGTAGTGGCTCGCTGGTATTTTGCATTTTAATGCAAGAGCTAAGTTTTTACAGCCATCTCTTTCCTTGTACCTATCTGGAAAGTTCTCAAAGCAAATAGCAGCCGCCATACTGGAGAACTCATAATGCAGGCTTCCACAAGGCTATGTGCATGTGTTATTTCGAAGACTGAGGCTTTGTTCCTGATCTTTTAGTATCTTCCTTCTTCATTAACTTGAGTTCTTTTCTTAAAGCTAGCATATAGACTTTGTCTGTCTACCTCACTAGTACATATTCAGCCCATGGCTGAATTACAACAGTTAATGAGGTTTGAATTTTCCAAAAGATGATTCTGTCCTCCTGCAAAATAGAGCCTCACCTCTCTGCTCCAACATCATTTGTTATGCACTCTTGCCTCAGCATGCACCACATGCACTGTGATTATTAATTTACTTCTGTGTCTTACTCTTTCGTACCTCTCTGTACATCCTTAAGGGCAGGGACGATGTATTATTCAACTTTTGTTTGTAACCTTAACACCTATCCTAGTGTTAGGAATGGAGCAAACATTCAGCAAATGCATCTGAATTAATGAATCAAGCTTTACTCTGTCTATTTGTTTTCCTGTCAGTCATGTTTAATAAGCAACTGAACTAAAGATATATCATGCATTACACTGTTTTGACAAACTAGAAGAGTTAGGCCCATTTTAGATATTTATCCAAGATTTGTTAAATTGAACTTTGTGGCATTCATAAATGTGTGAGAATGATTCATAAACTATTAATGATAATTAGCAATCAATTATTGATTATAATTGAAGCCCACTAAACCATTTTTACAAGTGTTGTCACATTTCAGGCAGCCCTTTGCTTTTTTAAATGAATATTAAGGGGAAAAAATAGTGTTTGATTACTCTGAGAGTAGATCTCCCACCACAGGCGTTTAGACACAAGCTGGAGAGAAATAGACAGATGCATTTCATTTAAAATGTAAGATAAAACTGCTGTTTGATATTCAGTTCTCTGTGTGGGGAAAGCCTTTCTGCTTTTCTGAATTCCAGTAATTGTCTTATTTGTAGTCCCTTGCTGCAGACCTTTGCCTCCTGCCAACTGCCTGCCAGACGTGGTCTCAATGCTAAGAAGAAAGAGGTTCCCAGAGAGCATAAGATATATATTGAAATCAAACACTCTTCTAAAACTATTGTTTTCCAATTTCCACTAAATCATCCTTCTGGTGACCCTTCCTACTCAGTGGATTTCAAAACACTTAGTGAAAGAATAACTAAAATAAAAAGTCATTATTCACAGATGCTCTGCACACCTGAAGGGTAAAGTTAGTTTTTCTTTTGCGTGTTATTTATACCAATGATGCACCATTTCTTTCTTTTCTTTCTAGCTCTACTTTGATTCCTCCTGCTTAGCTATGGCATAGCAATTGAATTTAAGTATCAGCATATCACATCCTCTGTGGTTTCTAAATTTAGGGTCAGAATAAAAGATTAGGAAACAGAATGGGGGCATCAAGTCTTCTCTACCTTAGAATAAAACTAAGTTTGATAGATTGTTGAAAGTATAGAACATGTTTCAAAACACCCCTCCACTGGTTCTTCCCTGTGCAATTTTGGCAGAGTTAACTCAGCTTCTCTATATCATGGTTTTCTTACCTGAAAAAAAAAAAAAGAACATTGGCTATTAGCTATAATACCTATGTCATAGTCTTATTTTAGGAATTAATTTGGGAGTGATGTCAGCCATATGGCAGACTAGGAAACTGCACACCCCCATTTCCCAGTGGAAACCCTAAGCAAGTACTGGATCTTGGCTAGAATAACTTTATAGGACCTATGGAAATGAGTCAAAGATCTGTAGAAACCAAGTGAAAGACGAATAAAGAAAAAAATTCAAAATAGTAACAAACTTTATTTGTTTTTGTTTTTTTTCCCCTTCCTTCTCCAATATGGTGTGCCATGGTTTGAGAGAAGCAGTGGCAAGGTCCCCAGTTCCCCGGTTCCTTCCAGAGAAAGCATAGCAACCCTGACTTGCAGCATTTTAGTCTGTCTAGGGATTGTTTGAAGGATTGATTTGTGTGTCACCAACTTGGAGCTCAGAAGGGCAACCAGCACAGCTTGGATCTCAGACTAATAAAAGCCATGAGAAAAAGCAGAAAACACCCATGGAATCCACCAGTAGACTATAGAATTGTATATGCCTGGGGCAAGTGATTACAACTGAGGAACACAATAGTATACATAAGGCCCAGAGAAGAAGCAGGGATGAGATCCCTGGTGAAAATAAGACATCTAAACACAACTATTTCTAGGGGGAATCATAAACACACACACACACACACACACACACACACACACACCCAGGAAAGTCACATGCCCTATAAAGTGCCGGGAAGACCTTAAATCCTTCACATTGGGCTGATTCCAAGGTACCAAACATGCCCTGCTAGAGGTCTTCCCTCTACATAGAGCCAGGCTATAAATACTAGTAGAACTGTTGTTTTTTCAAATGAGCAATTTTCCACTAAAGATCTTAAATCATGTAAAAAAAAAACAAAAACAGGAAAATATGACTCATTCAAAGGAATAAAATAAATCCCACAAAACTCCCTGGAGAAACACATGCATTGGACTAATAGACAAAAACTTTAAAACAACAGTCTTAAATATACTCAACAAGGGGTGCCTGGGTGGCGCAGTCGACTGAGTGACCGACGTTGTCTCAGGTCATGATCTCACGGTTTGTGAGTTCGAACCCTGCGTCAGTCTCTGTGCTGACAGCTCAGAACTTGGAGCCTGCTTCGGATTCTGGGTCGCCTTCTCTCTCTGCCCCTCCCCCACTCATGCTCTGTCTCTCTCTGTCTCAGAAATAAATAAACATTAAAAAAAATTAAATATACCCAACAAGGTAAAGGAAAACATGAACCAAAAAAAAAAAAAGACAGAAAAAAAAGAAATCAAGACAGCAATATAACAACAAAACAAGAAAATCTACAAAGATATAATTATAAAAAAGAACCATAGGGACATTGTGTAGCTGAAAAATAAAATGGCTGAATTGACAAATCCACTAGAGAAGTTCAATAATAGTTCATTCAAACAGGTGGAAGAAAGAAATAGCTGATTTTCAGAGCAGTCATTGGAAGTTATTGATTCTGAGGTAGAAAAAAAGAATAATGAAGTAAAGTGAAGAGATACCAAGGGACTTAAGGGAACTCTCAAGAGAACCAAAATACACATTATGGGAGAGAAGGGGAATCAAGTGTATCACTACAAGAAAATCAGCTAAACACAAATGAAGGCAGTAAAGGAGGACATGAAAAACAACAAGATATCAAATATACAGAAAAAATACTAAAATTGCAAATTTAAGTCCTTCCTTCTCCATAATAACTTTAAATATAAATAGATTAAAAATCTGCATTCAAAAGACATATTGGCAGAATGGATTTTAAACAATCAGATGCAGCTACAAGCTGTCCAAAAGAGACTCACTTTAAATATAAGAATACAAATAGATGGAGAATGAAAGGATGAAAAAAATTCCATATGAATAATAACCAAAGAAAGTAGAAGAGACTATGGTAATATCAGACAAATTAGAGTTTAATGTAAAAACTGTCACATGAGACAAAGAACATTATATGCTTATAATAGGGTCAATGTATCAAGAAGATATAACAATTATAAAGATATATGCACTAAACATCAGGGCTTCTACATATATGAAGCAAATGCCAATATTGAAGGGAGAAATAGCTCTAAAAACAATAGTAACAGATTTCAACACCCCACTTTCAATAATACGTATGGCAACGAGACAGAATATCTATAAAAGAACACAGGACTTGGACAACACTACCAGAAAATTGGACCAAACAAATATATACAAAACACCTCACTCGATAAAAGCACATTTTTCTCAAGTGTACGTGCAATATTCTCCAAGATAGACTATATATTAGATCACAATATTAGACTCTATATTAGATCACTTTTTTTATTTAAAACATTTTAAGTTTATTTATTTTGAGACAAAGGGAAAATGTGAGCAGGGATGGGGCAGAGAGAGAGGGAAAGATAATCCCAAGCAGTCTCTGTATTGTCAGAGCAGAGCCCGATGCAGGGCTGGAACTCATAAACCATGAGATCATGACCTGAGCCAAAACCAAGAGTCAGATGTTTAACTGACTGAGCCACCGAGGTGCCCCATGGTCACAAAACAAGTCTTAATACATTTTAAAAGATTGAAATCACATAGAGTATCTTTTCTAATCACAGTGGAATGAAAATACAAATGGGCAGTAAAAGGAAAGCTGAAAAATTCACAAATATGTTGAAGTTAAACTATATATTCAAACAATGGGTGAGCCAAGAAAGAAACCACAAGAAAAATTAGACTATCTTGAGATAAATGAAAATGAAAATCCAACACATGTAATCTTATGGATCATAGCTATAATGCTTACATTGAAAAATAATAAAATTCTCAAATCCAAAACCTGATGCTATGTATTAAGGAACTAGAAAAAGTAGAATAAACTAAGCACAAAGCTAATCCACAAAGGGGAAAAAATGAAGATTAGAATGGAAATAAATAAAACAGAATAAAAAAATAGAGAAAATTAATGAAACCAGAAGTTAGTTCTTCAAAAAGATTAACAAAATTAACAAACATTTAGACAAACTAAATGTCTTATGTTAAACTCTTATTTAACATAAGAAAAATAAGAGAAGAATCAAATAACTAGAATAAGAAATGAAAGAGGGGACGTTACTATTGATTCTAGAGAAATTTTAGAAAAAGATTATAAGAGGGTATAATGAAAAATTGTATACCAACACATTGGATAACTTAGATGAGATGGACAAATTACTAGAAAAACAGGATTTATAAAGACTGAATCACTAGGTCGCCTGGGTGGCTCAATTGGGTTAAGCATTCGACTTTGGCTCAGGTCATGAGGGGTCCAGCCCTGAACTGGGCTCTGTGCTGACAGCTCAGAGCCTGGAGCCTGCTTCAGATTCTGTGTCTCCCTCTCTTTCTGCCCTTCCCCCATTCACACTGTCTCTGTCTCTGTCTCTGTCTCTTTGTCTTTCTCTCTCAAAAATAAATAACACTAAAAAAAGAAATTTAAAAAAAGGGGTTATATTAGCATAAAGTGCAATAGAATAGAGAGCCCAGAAATACACCTTTACATATGGTCATGGAACCAAGATTATTCAAGGAGGAAAAGTTAACCATTTTGACAAATAGCGTTGGAAAAACTGGTCAGTCATAAAAGGACAAATATTGTATAATTCCACTTATATGATAAACTTGCAGTAGTCAAATTCACAAAGACAGAAAGTAGAGGGTGGTTCCCAGGGGCTGTGAGCAGTGGGGAATGGGGAGTTATTATTTAGTAGACAAGGAGTTTCTGTTTGGGAAGATGAAAAAAGTTCTAGAGATTGATGCTGATAATGGTTGCACAGTAACGTGAATATACTTAAAGTCATTGAGCTATGAACTTAAAAATGGTAAAAATGGCTAGACAAGATTACACAAAATTAAATTTGTTAAATAGAAGAAAACTGAAAATATGAAAAGTACCTTAATAAACATTTATCATTCTTTCATGATTAGTGTCAGTTCTAAATAAATATGAGAATTATAATCCCTCCACCAGAAATAGAAATGAAAATTAGCAAAGGCATGCCCATACAAGTGCAAAAACAAAACAGATAAAAGAGATGAAGAAAGAAAGAAAGAAAGAAAGAAGGGGAAGGAAGGAAGGAAGGAAGGAAGGAAGGAAGGAAGGAAGGGAAGGAGGAAGGAAGGAAGGAAGGAAGGAAGGAAGGAAGGAAGAAAGGAAAGAGGGAGGGAGGGAGGGAGGAAGGGAGGAAAGAAGGAAGGAAGGAAGGAAGGAAGGAAGGAAGGAAGGAAGGAAAGAAGGAGGCTGGGAGGGAGGGAGGAGGGTGGGAAATAGATAAGCAGACACTGGTGATGGAGGTAAAGCAAAGAAGATTAAAGCAAAATACAATTTAAAATATTAGGATAATAATAAGATGAGGTGAGAATTAGTCTGAAGCCAGGTCTTGCTAAGAAGCTCACATAACTATTTAAAGAAATGATATCCAGCGATTACAATTTAAGAAGGATTAAGCATTTAGCAGGTTGCTTCTTTAGGCCTGTTTCGTAGGTTTTAAGGACAAAGTAGTGACAATATGTCAGTTCTTTGCATTAGAGATTTTTGTATCAAAACTTTCCTCAGAAGAAGCAGAGGGTTGAAGCCAGAGTGGGAGTATGGATAGAGCAAATATAACCTTTTGTCTTTCCTTTGGGAGTTAGGAAAAAATGAATAACTAGGATTGACATAACCAATGTTCACAGGTATCCAGTTCTTCCTAACTTCTGGATGCATGACCCTGTGCCTCGTTTTGGACAAAGAAAATATGAGGGAAATAATACAGGTCACTTCCAGGCTAAGGCACCTAATACTCTGTACTTGATTCTCCAGCCCTCCCTGTGAACGCTATAATGAATTCTGATCTTTGTATTAGGCAAATGACATGATAAGACGCTGTTGCCTTTGTCCACCTGTATTCTTGAGGACTTTTGGCAAGCGGAGCTCACCTTACCAACCTTATTTGGACACCTGGCATGGATTGGAATAATCTTTTGATTTTGCTAAACTTCTAAAATCTGGAGGTTTTATTTTACTGCAGCATAACTTAAACTAACCTGAATAATACATTATCCAGCATCACCTTTTCATCATCAAAGGAGAAACTCACAGCAGTGCCCAATCGCAAGTGGAGGTTCTTTTCAGACAGATAATTCGTACTGTGCAATAAATTTCCTTTTCAAGCTTAGAGAAAGCGATGAAGGAAAGAGACCACCAGTGGCTCCATGGGCATATAACTAATGACCACTGTGGAGCTGTCGAGATTGTAAAATGCCTCTTATGAAATGTTCAGAGACTTTTAACCCTTCACATTCACAGAGAAAAATTAATTTGCTGGCTTGGTTTTCTTGTGTAACCGCTTTTGTATTTCTACCATAGAAATGAAGCTCTTCCTATTTTAGGTACAAGTAAAGGAAGAAAAGTCAAAATGTCCTGGAAAAAGAAAAACATAATTTGTAATCTTTTGTAGAGCAAGAAATATGGAAAATCACAGGAATGTGATCACCCTGTAAAATAACAGTCCCCATGCTTTAAGAATAACTTATTTTGGGGGGCCTCTGGGGGACTCAATCTAAGTGTCTGACTTCAGCTCAGCTCAGGATCTCACAATTCATGAACTTGAGCCCCACCTTGGGGTTTCTGCTGTCACTGCAGATCCCACTTTGGATCCTCTGTCTCTCTGTCTCTGCCCTTCCTACACATCCTCCCTGTTTCTCTCAAAAATAAATAAACATTTAAAAGATAATTTATTTTTCCCTCAGTTTTTTTAAGTCTGCCAAAATTTTGTAGTGCGAAGACTCCATCATTAAGATTTACCTCAATGTCAACCATTAAAATGATGACAAAAAGTAATATCCTTAATAAATAAAGAGCATATACCAATCCACAAGAAAACCATTAAGACTGCCATATATATACATTGGAGAGCTAACAAAACTGCTTGTCCAGACTCGTTTCTAGCTAAGGAGAAGTAAGCAGAAAACACTGGTTGGAACATGAAGGAACTTTTTATGAGGCAACAGACTAACCAATATGCATAGATGCCTTTTGCCCTTCAAATCTCTTCCTCCTTCCAGAAATCTGAAGTTTAGTGCAGGGGGCACTGTGTTGTGACCAGTAGAGAGAATGGTGTATAATAAGCATGGAAAATCAGGAAAAGAGCAGTAGTCTGAGTCCTTGATGACAACCCAGTAATATCCATTTCAGCCCTGACTTGCCTGTGTTGAGATTTCTCATTTACAATAACAAACCAACCCTATGCTTGTTTGAGTCACTCTTGGTCATATTTTTTGTTACTTGCAGGCAAATACTATCCTAAGTAATGGACACTGCGCTAAACTCTTTAACATATTCTTCACTGTAACTTTTTTTTTAATTTGTTTGTTTACTTTGATAGAGAAAGAGAGAGAGCATGAGCAGTGGAGGGGCAGAGAAGGAGGGAGAGAGAGAATCTCAACTAGACTGCGCTGTCAGCACAGAGCCTGAGGCGGATCTCGAAACCACGAGCTATGGGATCATGACCTGAACAACAACGGAAGAGTTGGACGCCTAACCAACTGAGCCACCCAGGAACCCTATTTCACTTGTAACTTTTAAGGTGACCTAAGAGGTGGGGCTGTTTTCCTCAATATGCAGTTGAGAAAATTGAGGCCTGGCTTACAGCCACTCCTCCCCCAGATCTATCAGATCAGTTCTATGGCTCTTTCTTTCATCGTCACAGCTTCCCAAAGAATCTGGCTCAAAGGTTTACAATCTGCTCTTTCAATAATGGGCACCATGTCCTTCAAACCAGAAATCTACTTTCCGCATGGTAGATCGTTTGGGGCTAATTACTACACGTGCAAATTTCGGGTAAGTGAGTGCATGTCTCAACTTTGTTTCCTGACAGAGCTGTTTAAGGACTCAATCCATTAATGCACTGGTAGGTCCTAGCCCTTCCCAACAGCAACGCTCATGTACATTACCTACATACATGCCAGGCACTGTTTTAAACACTCCATAGATTGACTGAAGCCTTACAACACAAGGGTTA
This sequence comes from Felis catus, assembly GCF_018350175.1. Classification (NCBI taxonomy): domain Eukaryota; kingdom Metazoa; phylum Chordata; class Mammalia; order Carnivora; family Felidae; genus Felis; species Felis catus. The sequence goes on along the minus strand of NC_058375.1, from coordinate 112,938,390 downwards.
AGTAGTATCGTTCACTTAAGTTTAGAGCTGAAGAGAGAGACAGGGAGAATGTAAGTGATTTGCCAAGGTTGTTCTGATAGTGATAAAACAGGAATTCTAGCCTCAGCACCAGTGTCCACACTCAACCCTCTATGCCCCATGGGTGACTCCATTCCCATGGCCTCATCCTGCATTCTGTTCTTTGTAATTAATGGTCACACCTTACTAAAGGACCATAGCACCCTGCTGTCACAATGGAAGATTCCCGTGTGACTCACTCCCCTCTCTGTGCACACCATTACAATCAGCGCATGAGCCCACACACTTGCCTGGGCCCCTCTTTGCAGCCAAGATGTACCTGGCATCGCTCTCTCCCAACGCCAAAGTAATTATGTTCCCAGTCACAACCCTCTTTGCCTACAACAAGTCAAATGTCTAATTACACACTCCCAGCAAGGCATCTTATTAGAGCCTCAACCAAGCATCTCATTCCAGCTTACCAGCCAAGCATCTCATTACAAGGACTGGACACATCTGATTTCCCACAGAGTCACCATCTAATTATGCAGTTTTGAGAAGCACACACATGAACATAGGATTTTGGACACTTATATCATTAAACCTGTTCTGTCATATCCCATTTCACACCGATTCTCGAGAACCCATTTGTATACATTTCAGAGAGACAGGCCTTACCCAGTACCAAGGTGCCTGGGAGAACACAATTAGAAAAGGCATCAGAAATAATGTGTTTATGGGGCACCTGGACAGCTCAGTCGGTCGGGTGTCCAACTTCGGCTCAGGTCATGATCTCATGGTTCATGAGTTCAAGCCCCGTGTCAGGCTCTGCACTGACAGCTCAGAGCCTGGAGCCTGCTTCGGATTCTGTGCCTCTCTCTGTCTGCTCCTTACCCCCTCACACTCTGTCTCTCTCTGTCTCAAAGATAAATAAATGTTAAAAAAAAATTTTTTTTAAGAGAAAGAAAAGAAATCATGTGTTCAGATCAAAACTAGAAAAGCAGCAGTGTTGTCTCCATGCAAAATTGTCAAGGTTGAAGAATCTTCAGCTGTGAAACACAGATAGCCTATACATTTTTTTTTTTCAGTTTTTTTTTTTTCTGGGAAATACATACACACACACACACACACACACAATCACACCCCCATTTACACTTAACTGAACTACGTCAGACTGTTTGGTTTTGGGGCCATATATGGTGTGCATGTGTGTGGTAGGCAGAATTATGGCCCCAAGAGGATTCTACACCATAGTCCCTGTGACAGAATATGTTACCTTCTGGCAGAAGGAACTTTGCAAATGTAATTAAGGATACTAATCAGTTGACTTTAAGATAGGAAGGTTATCCTGAAATTATCTCAGTGAGCTTAATGTAATTCACATATGCCTGTAAAAGAGGTAGGAGGAGGCAGGGTAGGAAGTGGAATCCAGAGGGATGAGAATCATGAGGGGATTGCACTGGCCACTGTTGGTTTGTGGACGGAGGAAGCCAAATGTGAAGAACATGGAGACCTCTGTCTCACAACTACAAATAGCTGAATTCTCCCCACAATGTTAATGAGATCAGAAGTGAATTCCTCAGAAGCTGCACAAAGGAATGCACACTGGCCGAACATTGATTTTAGCCTTGAAAGACTCTGAGCAGAGATCCTAATCATCTTGTGGTAGACATCTGACCAACACACTGACAATAAGGTAAGTAGGTGTTATTTTAACCTGATAAAATTATGGTAATATGCTGTGTCTATAGACAACTAATACAATGCATGAAATTTTTATAAAAGGAAGTTATACTATCAACCATATTTTGAAGTCCATTCACATAAGAAATATATTGAAAAGACTTTGCATATTGCAAAGTCATGTTCACAAAATATTTAATGTTTCCATATTTTCTTTATTATCTGGATTATAATTTATATAAATGACTATCTATTTGTGAACATATAGATGGTGGTTACTTCTGCCATTGAGAATCAACACTATAATGAAATGAATGTCTTTGTATGTCTGTCTTTGTAAACTGACTGAAATAATATATGTGAAATCACTGTTCAAATTTTACATGAATAAATAAATGCAACAAGTAACTAGTACAAGCATCCAAATCTTTGTTTCATACATAGTCCATACTTTTGTACAGGTGACAAACTTATAAATCTTCGAATCTTCTTACACACTCAAGTGCATTTTTGCAGACAAGTGAATTTCTTCCTCTTCCTCTGATCCTCAAGAGCTTTGCATTTTGTTTATTTATTTTTTAATGTTTATTTATTTTTAAGAGAGAGAGAGAGAGAGAGAGAGGAGAGAGAGAGAGACCTGGGAAGGGGCAGAGAGAGAAGGAGACACAGATTCTGAAGCAGGCTTCAGGCTCGGAGCTGTCAGCACAGAGCTCGACGTGGGGTTGGAAATCACAAACCGTGAGATCACGAAGTTAGCCAAAGTCAGACGCCCAACTGACCGAGTCACCCAGGTGCCCTGAGCTTTGCATTCTATAATAGAATAGGGTTACACACTCTTAATAATTTAAATAATGAGTTAAAAGAAAGTATGCTTTTGAACATTAACACAATGTTAATGTAGAAGCATCATAGATGTTTACAGAGACAGATGGCCATCTGACTGCCAAATATCCTTGTTCCTTTTCTGTTGTATAAAATACTATCTGGTAAATGGCTTTTCAGCCAGGAACTTTATTTCCCACACAACTATGCAGGTGACAGATGAGCAAAGATGATGTGGGTCACTTTTAGGCTAGTGAATGCTGGTTCCACCCATCCTTACTGTATCTGCTCACGCTTAGCCAGGGATCCAGCAGAGAAGTTCAAAACATGAAGAAATGGCACAGCAAACAGATATACAAAGCTAAGTCTGTGAGTCATGGCTTGGAGGTGAATCACACCATATATGTTTAAAACTTTATGTGAATGAGTAACATATTTCTATGGTGTTATTTTGGACTTTGTAGAATGTATGAGATAGCATTACCTTAATGAATACATTTTCACTCTTTAATGAGTTTAAGGTGAATTGTGAATACAAAACTGAGGTGCCCGGATGGCTCAGTCAGTTAGACGTTCGACTCTTGGTTTCAGCTCAGGTCATGATCTCACAGTTTGTAGGTTGGAGCCCTGCGTCAGGCTCTGTGTTGACAGCATGGGACCTGCTTGGGATTCTCTCTCTCTCTGTTGCTCCCTCACTCATGTTCTCTCTCTCTCTCAAAATAAATAAATAAACTTAAACAAATTGTGAATACAAAATTAACTTATAAGAAGTAACTATGGATCAACTACCTGCTAAATGGGAGTGTGTTGGGTTGACCAAGCTTACACTCACAGAAGATTGAGAGGAAGATCAGAGGGTTATCATTTGGCAGGGTTGCACAAGAATTTTAACTATCCCTTCTATAAATATTTCCAGAGGACTTCTTTGGTTCTAGGCCTTATGCTGGGTTCCAGGAATACAGAGTAGGAAAGAAATGTGGGTGCTATCCAGCAACTCCAGACTGAATAGGGAAGTCAGACAAAAATCAAACACTTACAATTCAGGAATGTAATTGTTATGATTTAGAAAGAAAACTTTAGTTCTCAGCCTAGTAGTTTATTTTTTTTTTCTCATAAAGGTACATTTGGTATGAGATTCAAACTAAAAATGGAATTTAAATTTATAGACCATGCTGGTAGGGAAGCCCAAACTGAACACTAACAAAGCTTTGTAAACCAAACATGGGAATGGGAATAATTTTTTATTGGAGAAAACCTGTCTCATTTCAGGGGGATTTATTCAAGAGAAATTGTGCAGAAAGTGCAATATACTTGTATTATTTCTAGTGGGAAAATAAATTTGGTATCAAGGAAGTCAATGTTTCCCAGGCCCAAACCAGCATTTCACCTAATGGAAAAACAAAGATGATTGTTGTCAGGGACTACATAAGAATGGTCATGGCCTCCAATCATATGTAATATTTTATTGGAACTGTTTGCTATTGAAATTGTTAGAAAAATGAAATCACATGAATTACAATAGAAAAGAAAATATAAGTCAAATTTCATAAGATTTGATTATGATTATAAAACTTGAAAACTGAGTCAATGGGAAAAGTGCTCCTTGGCCAGAAAAATGTACGAGATGCATGTATGGAACATCTTGTCAAAAGAGAACATAAGAAAGCAATCAAAGACTACCAGGACCATAGCATAAGGATGCACACCCCAACCTGAATGAATTCTAACTGCCAAGGACAGGATGATTTGAGCCTCTATTAGTATCACAAAGGCATTGGATTAAAACTCATCGAGTTATGTTTGAATCTATAAGCTCCTGATGACACTTTGAAAGCAACGTTGATTGGACATCTTTTGAGAGTACTAAAGAAGTCACTTGTTATTTTGAAAATTAGAAAATAAAAGGGAAGAATCAAGCATTTATCTTTTCCTGTTTGAGCAGTACCTTAGAGTAATGGAATCATTGACAAGAAGTTTCTCTTATGAAAGTTTTCTAGCCAATAAATGAAGAGGGAATCTTAAAATTAGGATATTACTACTTGCAACCCTTAATCGATCGATGGACTTCACTCATAATTATCAATGGCTGCTAATATAAAAAGATAAACATAAGTGTACGTATTTCCTGAATGAATTATCAACAGCACTGTGAAGTAGGCTTCAGTGAATTATTTAATTAATTGATTAATCTGGCTACCCATGTATAGGAAATAAAAGAGACAGAGGAGTAAATCAAATGGCACCATGAATATGCACCGTTCAATATCTTGACTTTGGAAATTCTATAGAATAAGTAACCTGGTTTCTTCAAAGATTACATTAGAAAAACATATGAGGGGAATATTAGATAAATCTATATGTAAGCACACAAATTCAACACTAAGTATTCAATGGTACTAAGAAATAATTGTTCATTTAGCCCTGGTGTGATAATACTATTGTGTTTTGTTTACAAAAAGAACCCTTATCTATCAAAAATATGTAGTTAAATATTTATAGGTGAAATGTTACAATGTTTGGAATTTTTCTCACTGTAATCCCAGGGACAGGATATATAAGTGGAAATACAGGTAAAATAAGATTGTCCAAGAGTCAATCAGTTCTCATTGGAGCTGGCTATGTGGAAATTCATTGTACCATTTTCTCTTTCTTTGTACGTGTTTGAAAATTTCCAAACTAATTTTTTTAACTACAAGTGTTTTAATAAATTAAAATAATCAAGATTGCAAAGGATATGGTAAAACATAGTTGTATGTGCTATTTGTTAAGGTATAAACTATTCTACAATTCTGTTGGAAAAGAATCTTGTTATTAAAATTAAAAAGCTAAAAACCATATGCCATTGACCCAATAATTCTAAAAGTAGAAATCTAATCTAAAGATATAATCATGGGCGCCTGGGTGGCTCAGTTGGTTAAGTGTCCTACTTCAACTCAGGTCATGATCTCGCAGTTTGTGAGTTCAAGCCCCGCGTCGGGCTCTGTGCTGACAGCTTGGAACCTGGAGCCCGCTACAGATTCTGTCTCCTTTTCTCTCTGCCCCTCCCCTGCTCACATTCTGTCTATCAAAAATAAATAAACATTAAAAAAATTAAAGATATAATCAGAAATACAAATAAGGACATACGATATGGAGACAAGTGAAGCATCCAATAATATAATAAATAAGGAAGCTATATCCATATAACTGAATATCACATACACATACGTCATATTCTCAAGAGTTTTAATGTCATGAGATGCTTAACACATGATGTAATGCAAATTGACGTAAGCTGGATTCTACATGAAGCTGTGTGATTGCTCCCATGTAGGAAATATATGTGTATTCAACCAACCAGTCATGATTATTTCAACTTGTATTCATTAAGTGACTTCTATGAGCTGACCACTATAAAAACTGCTGGGGATATGGTGGTTAAAAAAAAATTATATGGGGGGGGGGTGCCTGGGTGGTTGAGTTGATTAAGCCTCTGACTCTTGGTTTTGGCTCAGGACATAATCTTGTGGATTGTGAATTCAAGTCATACATCAGGCTCTGTGCTGACAGTGCGGAGCCTGTTTGGGATTCTTCCTCTCCCTCTCTCTCTGCCTCTCCTCTGCTCATTCTCTCTCTCTCTCTCTCTCAAACAAATAAACAAACAAACAAAAAAATTATATGGTGTCTATGCTCAAAGAGTTTTTGTTTGAGTTGGCTTGATTCTGTGGCAAAAGACTGGGTGCAATAAAAAGCTAAATATAGGATTTTCTGTTGAAGAATTCACAAATATTCCCAAGAAATGGACAGGAAATCACAAATAGTAAGTATTATGGAATGCATTACCTTAAAACAATCATGGAAGTACACATGAGAAATACATTTATAGTTTTTCTAGAATAGCAGTTGTGAGGTCTGATTCAGGAACGTAATAAATGGATAGGATTTAATGATCTATGAAGAGTACAGAGAGAGAAATAAAGGAAAACATCTAGGGAAAACATCAGAATAACCAAGAGGAAGAAGGTCATCATAAGATAAATGAAAGCAGTTTATTATAGCTTGCAACCTAATATTGGCAAGGAGGTCAGGCTCCAGAGGAGCTATGGCATGGAGACTCATGGTAGCAGGTGTTTTGGGATTTGGGGGGGTGGAATTTAATGTTTTCCTTCTATACTTTTATGTAGCTGAAAAACCCAAACAAAAAATAATGATGGAAAAATTAGGTGTGAAGTTATAGGCTGGAGACATGTAGGTATTGCAGTGGGGGGCAGCAAGTGAGAAAAAAAAAGGACACATTTAAGAAAGATTAAAGAGGAGTGCACGAGTGGCTCAGTCAGTTAAGCATATAACTCTTGATTTTGGCTCAGGTCATAGTCTTGTGGTTCGTGAGTTCGAGCCCTGTATCAGGCTCTGTGCTGACAATATGGAGCCTGCTTGGAATTCTCTCTCTTTCCCTCTCTCACTGCCCCTCCCCTACTCTCTCTCTCCTTCTCATTCAAATAAATAAAAACTTTAAAAACAAAAGAAAGATTAAACAAACCTCAGTGAATGCATCAATGACAAGGAAGAAAATAAAGTCAGGAAGTAAACCTCATAGTCAACAATTAAAGCCATCCAAGCAAGAGGTGTACAGGATGTGAATAAAGGAGCTTACAAGGGGATCAAAGCATTGTGAACATAAGACTATTTAAAGGAAGAAGTGATAAGTCTAATAAGCTGTAGTAATGAAAAAGGATAGTTCCATATATGCAGGCTGAGACAAGGAGAGATTTATGCTACTACATGTTAGCAGTCGAGAAGTATTTTGACAATTAACCATGTGGAAATCACAGACTCTCCGGCATCTTTTTCAAGGGTGTCGAAATGGCTTCTGGCTCAAAGCAAAGACCCCACACACCCACAATGCAATATTTGGGATACACTCAATCATTCGCTTTTTCTACAAAGATCAACCTCCAGGAGCCAAACACTGGGCTAGTAAAGGCTTTTAAGGAGATAAACAACTAGTAAAGCATACTATGTTGAGCATCAAATTGGCCATTTTTAAGATGATGTATATGCCAATAATTAAGTCAGAAGTAGTAAGTACTCTCAAAGATTTTTATGCTGGAACAATATACACAGATACAAAATCAACACAAAGAAAAATGCTATTTCTATATTACCCCTGTGTATTTTTTAAATTTTTTAAAAATTTATTTGTGAAGGAATCGCTACATCCAATGTAGGGCTTGAACTTATAACCCTGAGACCAAGAGACCACCAACTGAACCAGCCCCTCATGTGTATTTTATCTATGGAGCAGCACCATTTAATAGTTGCAGTGGAGCCCTTCACCCTAGGCAGAACTTCTAGAATATTGGAAAGACACCATTCTTGCTGTAAAGAAACTACCTTATTTTAGAACAAAACTACGTAGGTCCTAACATTAATGTACTTGACTTCTGTTCTTCTGTTATCTCATACATTTTAAATGAACACGTGTCAAATACCTTGCATATGCTGAATTCAAGTTTCTGCACATTAGTTAATAAATCAACATTTCGAGCTATTTCAGGTTGGCATTCTGATCTCCATCGGTTGGATTGATGGGTATTTTCATATCTATTAGGACAGTACTGTTTTGTGAATATTGCTGTACCCTACCTGATGACTTAACAACAAAGGGAAGAAAATGGAAAAATGGATGTGCTGATGTAAGTGATAAGAACTCAATGTTTCTTAAACTAATGCAATTGAGACTAAAAGTCGTCTTCTGTGCTGATAAGAACTATTCCTTAGCTTCCATCAGATTGATCTCTGTAAACTTAAGCTATTAAAGAGAAAATAAAAGTTGAGGAAAATGTAATGATGGAAATAAATATTCAAAATCCATGTGTTATTAAATGCATTAAACAGTTTTAGTCTCTATGCCTGAAAGTCATGGTTACAATGAAAGACAATAGCTTGCTTTTCTCCATTTGATAACCGTGCACCTCTGCAGAAATGTGTTGTTAGGTAGTGGAGGACAAAACTGCGTGTTCAGAATTTCGGTTCTGAGAGGCCCTTTTCATTCACTATTACATTCAAGACTCCCAACAACCCTGTATGGGGATTATTCTCACCCCTATCTCACTTATGACAAAACCATAGCTTGTTGAGGTAATTAAATTGACTGTTAAATCACTTATGAACGATAGAACTGATGCTCAAATCACATATGGACCATATACCTATATCCACATACATCAAGCTAATAAATTTCCTGAAAACATATTTTTTTATAAAACCAGAAAATTATTTTCCTGGAAAACTGTTGTTGTAAAAAGGATTTCACTAATAAAATCCTAAGTTGTTTTTCTCTGTTGTGACCAGTAGTGACTGCTTCCACCTACATTCCTCCCAAACTACAGTCTGTGATGACAGCTCAGGTCTGAGTATCAACGGAGAATGTAATTCCCAGGAACAAGTGAGAGATGGGAACGGTTGAAGAGGGGGTCAATATAAGCATGAATTAAAGGTATGGCCACCACTGTAAGTGCTCTGCCTACAGAACGTTCAGAGAAGACACATGGAACAAAGCACAAGAGGTGGATCCCAGCTGGAGAAAGGTGACACATTTATCCATGGGCTCCCATCCCCACTGGTTGAAGGTTTTCTGTGTAGGGACATGATACTGCCTCACCTCCCACTTCTGGGTTGTGTATGCATGGGTACCCAGCAGACTTCCACAGTAGGAGACAGGAGGGACTTAAGCCTAGCCCTGAGGAAGGACCCTCGTGGGTTGCTACTGTTTGAAGTTACACAGAACTCATCTCTGTAGGAATGGCAGGGATAAGGATACGAAAGGCCAAGATGAGATGAGCTGGTGGTGCACCGGACCTGACAGATGTACGCAGATATGGGGACGCATGTAATACAATGTGTGTGTGTGTGTGTGTGTGTGTGTGTGTGTGTGTGTGTGTAGATACACATGATCATCCATTCATCAAGCCATTCAAAAATATTCTTCAAAACCTATAGTAGGACAAATTTTGTGCTAGGAAATGGGAAACATACATACACACACATAGTCCCAGCCATCAACGACATGAAGTGTACTGAGGAAAGGAGATAGACATGTAAACACCAGCACAATCTGTCTTCTGTGCCTACTAGAATTTCATGAGTGGTCCTCAAGGCATGTGGGTGATCACTTATCCCCACAGGGAAGCCAAGTAAAAAAGGAGCTGGTACTTCCAGACAAAGGAGACTTATCAAGTGTTCAGCTTTGACATCAGGGCAAAGCTGTTTTGCCAGTGTGGGAGACTGACTTGAACCCAAAACCAATAACTGAAAGTTTTAGGTGGGCACATGACGTAATTCCTATTCCCATGTCTTTCTGTGGCAGAGACTATTCTTACAGTAAGTGAGGTGGTGGATGGGAGAAACATTAATGAAGATTGAGAAACCATTAAGAAATAATGATCATTTGGACAAGATATGATAAAGATCTGCAGTACAATTTCAGAGAGGAGAGAATGTAAGAGATGTTTCAGTGGAAGGACGAATAGAAGGTGGGGATACTTGCTAGGAGTTTCTCTTAGTAACTGCATACGTAGTGATACCATTCAACAAAGGTGCCCCCAGGAGAAGCGAGTTTGGAGAAGGAGTAGGGGAATTAACAACTTTCAGTTTTTGTGTGTTTGAGGTGCTCTGTGTTTGTGTGTGTTGCCCAAATATAGATGGCAGGTTAGCTATTAATTTTATAGAGGTCTCCAGATTCCAGCGACAAATCTGGGTTTGTTGAAGCCCGGCACAGGATGAATAAATGCAGCGAGGGTGCAAAACCCTTGAAGAAAGGCTGAAAACAGAATGTGGGAAACCAGGCTTTATGGCAGAGAAAGGGGCTGCAGAGAATAATCAGAGGAAGAGTGGCCACAGAAAACCAAGAAAGAGAACATTCTAAGATGACTATAATCAGCATTCCCAACAATGCCATGTAGAGATCCAGAAAAATGTTACAAAGATATTATTGGATTTTGGCTGTTAAAGATCACAGATGACCCTGGGGTAACAGCCAAGGGATGTGACAGGTCAAGGTTGGACCCAGTGAATTAGGTGTTGAGCTAGGGGTCTAGGGGTGGGATGGAAGAAGGTAAGGGCAGAATGGAAGCAGCAAGCATTGGGTAAGGAGACCCATCAATAGAATATGGCTAGTGGAGGAGGAAACATGGTCAAGGGTGATTTTCTTTAAAGAATTGTTAAGATGTTAGTATGCTGAGGAGTTACAGGCAGGTAAGGAAAGACTCAACATTATGGGAAGTCAGGTGATTAACAAGGCAGGATTCTAAAGTTGGTGTAAGCAGGTGCTGTTACATATCTTTTGTCAGCGTGTAGTTTTGTCTTGATTCAGCCACGGATCAGTTGTGTGTGCTTTCGCCTGTCCACCTAACGTCTATATGTCTTTAAAGTTCGGACTATATGTGCTATGAGATTCATTCTGGGACTGACTAAAGACACTTTAACCTAAGCATTCAAATCATCACACCCTAAGAGAAAATGGTGCAGACTTTTGCTCTAATCAGTGTTTATCCCCAGCCAATTTCAGAAATTACTGGCTATTTTGATTGTGATATGGGCCTTGGGAGTCCCCTGGGAACTTCATCAACAGTCTGAATCAGGAAAGGCTGTCACCTCCTGGATCCTCATATTCACCACCTGGTGACCTCCCCTTGTCATTCCCCAGGACACACATCCTGGAAATCCTGCTTCAAAAGACAACCATCTTGTTTAGAAAGGCATTCATATTCTAAAGCAAACAAGAATGTCCAGGGCATGATTAGTTTTCTTGTGTATGCTATATGGCACCAAGACTGCATTGCCAAAAGGCAGGACAATGATCTCTGAGATCTTAACTATACAACAAAATAGACTCTGGGCAACTTCCTGTAATTAACAAAGAGGAAGCTAATTAGTACCAAGGGTTAGAGCAGGTGATGGTTTCCTCCAGCTGCCTTTGACACCTACTGGTGGCTCTGTGCGGTTCTATCACCTGAGAATTTTCAATCTGATGGCCCCATTAAGAAACAGGGTATGGTGGAGCTCCTGGGTGGCTCAGTCAATGGTTGAGCATCCAAATTTGGCTCAGGTAATGATCTCAGTTCATGGGTTTGAGCCCCATGTTGGGCTCTGTGCTTACAGCTTGCTCAGAGCCTGGAGACTGCTTTGGATTCTGTGTCTCCGTCTCTCTCTGCCCTTCCCCTGTTCACACTCTGTCTCTCTGTCTCAAAAATAAATAACTATTAAACAAGAAAGAAAGAAAGAAAGAAAGAAAGAAAGAAAGAAAGAGGAAATGGAATGGTAACCACTAAGTGAGGTCGCCTTCAAGAATGCTCACCAGAGACAAGAGCCTAAGTCTTACTGCAGAAATTCTGAAGGTGCCCCCATCACATATGCTTAGCAGAGTGGATTCTACAATAGACCGGGGAAAACACCATTCAGATAAAAGTGTTCACAGTTTTAGTACCCACATTTATTTTGTTGACAACTCCAGTTTGTTTCTATGTCAAAGGAGGTCTTACAGTTAATGAGATTGGGGTGATTTTATCACAGGTGCCCAAGGCTGTCTCAATATACCTTCTTTGGTATAACCATCAGGCCCTGATAATGTCCCTTTCATTTATTTTTAATTTCAGAAAGAAGTACATTTATTTAAATTAAGTGAGTAGCTAATTTTGGATTTCAAAACACTGGGAACAAGAAGCATAGAAGTAAATGTGTTGAATAAAATATTATAACCTATAGAAGCCCACATAGTGTGACATAATACACAAGAGTATTCCATGGGTCAAACAGACAAAAAAACCACAACTCTAACTAGCTTAAGGAGGAAAAAGAAAGTAGTGAGTCAGAAAACAGCAGAAAAAAAGCAAATACCTTCTAACCTGGGACAGGCATTGAACTGTGACTCTCTCTGCATCTTTACTTCCTTCTTTATAAGATTTTGTTTCTTAACATTCACTTAATCCATGAAACTAGAACTCTGGCTCCCAGCAGCCCCACGTCTGTCCACACTGTCCACCCCCCTCAACCTTGTTTGAAAACATAAGTAGTAACATTAAACTGCAATGGTTCACTGACTGATACCTTGGGTTTTTCTTTCTGGACATCAAATGAGGCAACAGTGCATGGTCAATGAGGAGGACTATAATCCTCATCCTCATTGGCACTAGCAAGCATGAAGGAGGTACAGCCCCCACCCTCCCAAAGGGGGACAGAGGGTAGGGGGTAGGGGAGGAAGAAGCTCTAAATGTCCACTGCACAGGGTTAGGGCAGAAAAGGGGGAAAGAGTGACTTTAAGTGGGAGAGATGGGACATACATGATAAATCAGATGGTGCTCGTGTTGAGCCTTCAAGACAGGGATGTGATCACAAAGATAGAGCAGGTCTTAACAGGAGGAAGTCCTCCCCGCAGATGAAAGAACACAGCCAGACATGCATCTTCATGGGAAATGTACAAGGTTTAATAGTTGAGGGCAGAGGGGATCATCACCCAGGCTGCAGAAAAAAATCAGCAGCATCCCTGGGAGTCCTAGCATGCTTGGGAATCTGGAGTTAATTACAAGTGCAACTGGGAGAACTTTAAGGATGTTAGCCAGATTTGACTTTTAAAATTTTTACTCCAGCAACTTCGCTAAAAATTAACTAGGGCAAAGGTAGGGGAGGAGCAGCAGAGACAGGGCGACACAGTAGGAGGCTTTTAAAATCCAATTTCATCATCAATTAATGTTTTTTTAATGAAAAGAGAATGGGAGTAACTCAAAACATTCATTCCATTTTGTGGGTTTTTTTATGGCTGGACCATTGTGGATCATGTAAAATACTTGGGTAGTTTAAATGGTTTAGGTGTTTTTTTTTTTTTTTCTGTCCTATTTTTTTTTTCTTATTAGGTGGTTGAATGATCATGTCCTCTTAATGCCTTAAAAGTTAAAATGTGATCCAGCATGGTAGAATTAAGAATACGGGGCATCCCATTCTGCAACACACATCCAGTGTAAGCTGTGTGTTACTATAGTGTCAGGTAACACCTCACTTGAGCATGTCAGAATGCTGGTGCCATTCCTTTTACCATCTCTGTCCCACAAGGCATAAGAGAGCGTAGTAATAGGGGAAAAAAGACAGAGTAGAGGAAAAAAAGAAATAAAATCACTGGGCCTTATATATTTATAATTTAGACTACAAAAGATTTATTCTTCTCTTCAGAGGACAAGTGGATGGAATGCTTGGTTCTATGTGTACAAAACTATGTAGTATAATATTTACGTGGCTGGATTTATGTTCACTTTATAACTAATATTTTTTTTAATTTTTTTAACTTTTATTTATTTTTGAGAGACAGAGAGAGAGAGCATGAACGGGAGAGGGGCACAGAGAAAGGGAGACACAGAATCGGAAGCAGGCTCCAGGCTCCGAGCTGACAGCACAGAGCCCAAAGCAGGGCTCGAACTCTGGAACTGCGAGATCATGACCTGAGCCGAGGTCGGAGGTTTAACTGACTGAGCCACCCAGGCGCCCCATTTCTTAAAAATTTTTTAATGTATATTTATTTTTGGGAGACAGCGGGAGATACAGCGTGAACAGGGGAAAGGCAGAGAGAGAGGGAGATGCAGAATCTGAATATAACTAATAATTTAAGTGTATTTGCCATCAGATCTTCCATTAATACTATAGTCCATGCAGCCACAATAGTTGTTTTTTTATACTTAAAATTTCTACAACGTATCCGATTTCTTTCTTTCTTTTTTAATGTTTATTTATTAATTTATTCTGAGAGAGAGAAGACCAGAGAGAGAGACAGACAGACAGAGGGAGAGAGGAAATCCTAAACAGGCTTTGTGCTGTCAGCATAGAGCCCAATGCCGGGCTCGATCTCACAAACTGCGAGATCATGAGGAGAGCTGAAGTCAGACGTTTAAATGAATGAGCCACCCAGGCGCCCCAATAACGTATGCTATTTCTGATATCACAGTGGTATAATTGACTGCATATTGTAAGAGTACCAGCTGAAGAGTCACAATAAACTCATCTTTTCTCACTTCTTCCCACAATTAGCTAGGTGAATTTCTAGTAATGTCACCACTTCTATCCTTTTCTGTCTACATAAGAAGCAATTGGCATAGATGAACCTGTTAGTACAGAATTCTCAAATCTATACCATCTGGTTTTGGGGGAACATGGAGTATTTTTGGAGACTAAAAGTGCATGCTGGCTTTTGCCAAACAAAGAAAAATAAAGCACCTTCCCACATGCTCATTTTGTTTAAAAACAGCCTCATAACAGAGAAGGGCATAAATGGGGTTATTTGTAAGTAGGTCAGCCTGTGTGTTTTTCCTTCCAAACCACCAGCTATTACTATGTTTTGATGCTTGGCTTTTCTTGTTTCTAAATCATGGCTCTATTTCCAGTGTTTCTTGAAGAACAACCCCTTAAAATGATACTATCTACAATTTCATTGCCACATCACTCAAACTCAATGGATGGCTTTGTAAAAACATTCCATGTGTCACAAACTATTTTTCAGGAATACAAGTAGGTTTTCAGATCGGGAGAGGGCATCTGATTCTTGACCAGTCTTCTCCTATGGTATCTAGGACCAGCTTCCATCAAAATGCCAGGGAAAGTAATTATCACTTGAAAAGAAAAATTCAATTAAAAAGCTTAACATGCTTAAGTCAAACACGGGGTTGAATGGGAAATAAGTAAATATTCTCCCCCTTCCTATATACTTCTCAGGTAAAAAATCCTCTCTCCTCATCTGCAGAGTTATATTTATTTATGTATTTCATTTATTAATTGAAAATGATTCCCTCTTTGCCTCACTGGAGAGATATCCTCTTCAAATCTCAAATTTAGCCTCTATACAGATCCTCCAGAGACATTGTCCTGAGATTCAAATGGTCGGATCCAACATGACTTGTAAGTAAAGAAATGCAAATTAAAATATAATAAATTATTTTTCTACCTTTTGATTAACCTTGGCATGTTTGTGAATCCAAGCAATTTATTAATGTCAATAAATGTTTATTTTGTGGATGTAACTGTAGAAAAATCAACACCCTGAGGTGCTGTTTTTGTAAGTAAAACTTATGACAATGTCTTTGGAAAACAATATGCATCAAAATTAAAAATAAACAGGGGCGCCTGGGTGGCGCAGTCGGTTAAGCGTCCGACTTCAGCCAGGTCACGATCTCGCGGTCTGTGAGTTCGAGCCCCGCGTCGGGCTCTGGGCTGATGGCTCAGAGCCTGGAGCCTGTTTCCGATTCTGTGTCTCCCTCTCTCTCTGCCCCTCCCCCGTTCATGCTCTGTCTCTCTCTGTCCCAAAAATAAATAAACGTTGAAAAAAAAATTAAAAAAAAATAAATAAAAATAAACATATCTGACCCAGTAAAATTCTACTTTTTACAATGTATCCTTTAGACAAATATATGTATTGATATTCATAAAACAAGTATGTACATACATTTATATGTGCTATGTATTCATATTATTTATATATTTATTTATTTTAAATGTTTATTTATTTATTTTGAGAAAGAGAGATGGCTGGGGAGGGGCAGAGAGACAGAGAATCCCAAGCAGGCTCCACACTCAGCAGAGAGCCAGATGCGAGGCTCAGTCTTACAAACCATGAGATCATGACCTGAGCCAAAATCAAGAGTCGGACACTCAACCAACTGAGCCACCCAGACACCCCATTCATATTTATATGTAAGATAAGTGTATATATATATATATTATATACATAATATATGTTATATATATAATGTATATAATATATAATATATATTATGTATATTATATATATTATATATTATGTATATTATATATATTATATACATTATGTATATTATATATATTATATATAATATATATAATACTTATATAATATATAATATAATATAATATAATATATATAAAGTATATATATTATATACATAATATATATTATATATTTTATACATAATATATATTATATATATTATATATAATACATATATAATATATATTATGTATATAATATACATATATTTGTGTGTGTGTGTGTCTGTGTGTACAGGTGTATGTGTGTGTGTGTGTGTGTGTGTGTGTGTGTGTATATATATATATTCACAAGAGGTGTAAGTACAAGAACATTTTAAATGGCCCTCAATGGGTGGTTGAGAAAACATACCAAGATGTTTTTTCAGACGAAGTGCTGAGCGGCTAATTTTGAAAACAAGGTAGATTTGTATGTGCTAATTAGGAAACACTTCTAGGATAAAATCCAAATGCACAGTAGAATGTATTTATTGTACCCTCTTATTGGGATGCATCTATACACCTGCAGACACAATTAAATGCTTCTAATGGTTTACTTGTTTAAACTCCCTGGAAAGAACACAATAAGGTGACAACGGGGGCGGACTCTGAGGGGTGGAGCTAGGACCCTAGAGGGATGGGTGGGAGTCTGTGTTCTCACTGTCTGTACTTTTGCTCAGTTAGGGCTTTTGCCACATGAAAGTATTACTTATTCCCACCAAAAAGCACTGCTCCTTAAAATAAAAACAAAATGAAAATCCAAATGGATCGGGCCTCTTCTTTGATTGCAGTGTCATTTAGCAGGTTTTGTAATCTCAAAGTAGACTACAGTTTACAGTGGTTCCAAGAACCTGCCCAGCATTTTCTCTCCCCTTTGCCTGAAATGTTCTTTATTCACTGTCCTCATAGCTAATTCCCTCTATTACCAGCCAGAACACACTGAGCTCAGCCCCTGGTTGCTCCCCTGGCTGACTTGTGAGGGGTTCTAGAGGGAGAAGTATGGTATAAACTGGTGAGAGCTACTGTTCTACGAGGTATATTGGGCTTTGCCCCCTTCCAAAGCTGGAGCCAAAATCCTAGGGGCACTTGCCCTTTCTGTTGTCTCTGCCAGTGCCTGACCCATACCTGCTGGGGCCACAGACTACTGTGGAGTTAGTCATCTAAATGTTGGATGACTAACACCTATAGTAACCCTGCTGGGGAGATGCCCAGAACTTTAATCAACTTCACTCGTATTTTTGCCTTCTCAAAGATAGTTTGTTGCTCTGACCCTAGTCCTGCATGTGCCCTTTCTTTACCAGGCAAAAGAAGGGACTACTTGGCATGAAAGTCTTCCAAAGGAAACCTGAAATCCTTACAAGGGCTCGCACCTTATTAATCACAACTTGGGGAAGCACTTGAAACGCTCATGATTGTTCTTTTCACATAATCTCAGTTATCAGAAACCTGATCTCAGCTATCAGAAAGTCTTTTCCATGAATCTCCTTGATGGCCAAGCACTTTTGCAAGATAGCTTTTGGCCAAAGCATCAGAGTAAAACAATAACTGTCTGCAAATGACCAAAGACTGAAAAGTAACCATGATTAAAGACCTGAGGAAAGTCCATTATAGTGCAATCGACAAGGGAATTTGGTTACTTCTGCAACATACATTTCAAAATTAAGTCTGATAACATTCTGCCAGGGAACATCAGAGTTTTAGGAATTTCATACAAATAGAAAGTTCAGCATCATGTCTCATTGACAATGAAATTTAACATATATAAAACGTTACACAGTTGTAACAAAAATCGCTTTTAAAGCAGAGACTCTGCTTTCTTAAGTAATCACATACCTGATAAAGGCAAAGCACAGAATTTTTGTTTCCTAGACAGATTACATGAAAGGGAAAGAAAAACTTCTGTTTACAGTTTCATTAAGAGCAGGTGGATAATCTAAGAAAACTTTGTCCTTTTTTTAATTTTTTTAAATTTTTTTTAATGTTTATTTATTTTTGAGACAGAGAGAGACAGAGCATGAACTGGGGAGGGTCAGAGAGAGAGGGAGACACAGAATCTGAAACAGGCTCCAGGCTCTGAGCGGTCAGCACAAAGCCTGATGCGGGGCTCGAACTCATGGACCTCGAGATCGTGACCTGAGGCGAAGTCGGACACTCAACCGACTGAGCCACCCAGGCGCCCCAGAAAACTTTGTCCTTTTTTTTTAAATTTTTTTTTCAACGTTTATTTATTTTTGGGACAGAGAGAGACAGAGCATGAATGGGGGAGGGGCAGAGAGAGAGGGAGACACAGAATCGGAAGCAGGCTCCAGGCTCTGAGCCATCAGCCCAGAGCCCGACGCGGGGCTCAAACTCACAGACCCCGAGATCGTGACCTGGCTGAAGTCGGACGCTTAACCGACTGCGCCACCCAGGCGCCCCAAACTTTGTCCTTTTAACAGAGAGTAAACTAAATTCTAATTTTGTACCAGTGTACTTTAGACATTAAAATTCTCCTTCCCCCCCCCCATTTTAACTTACATAAATCCATTCCAATCCTAGCTAGGCAGCACATGAAATTTCTTTCTCAACATTCCTCTTACACAAACCTTCTGTAACTTTCTATATCCATTCAGCTTGTATTTCAAAGGCTGAATCAGGTCCCCTCCTACATGGCTAAAGCTGTTCATTGTTATCTGGGATCTTAGGGAGGCTGTGCACTGGACTTGGGGCAAGGGAATTCCTGCAGCAATCTCTATTCTATTCTATTCTATTCTATTCTATTCTATTCTATTCTATTCTATTCTTTCTATTTATTATTTCATTTGGTTTTATTATTCTATTTTATTTTATTTTATGTTTTAAAGTTCACTTATTTATTTTGAGAGAGAGAGAGAGCACAAGCAGGGGAGGAACAGAGAGAGAGGAAGAGAGAGAGAATCCTAAGCAGGTCCTGCACCTAAGAACAGAGCCAGATGCAGAGTTGGAATCCATGAAGATCATGACCAGAGCTGAAATCAAGACTCCGAGGCTGAACCGAGCCACCCAGGCTCCCCAGCAGTCTGTATTTTTAAATTTTGTTTTAAAGTTTATTTATTTTTGAGACAGAGAGAGACAGAGCATGAATGGGGGAGGAGCAGAGAGAGAGGGAGACACAGAATCTGAAACAGGCTCCAGGCTTTGAGCTGTCAGCACAGAACCTGGAGCAGGGCTCAAACTCATGGACCACAAGATCATGACCTGAGCGGAAGTCAGATGCTTAACCAACTGAGCCACCCAGGCACCCCCTCCCCAACCAGCAGTCTGTATTTTAAAAAGCCTCTTCCCCTCCTTCTTTTTATCCTTCAGTCTCTGTGGGCAGTGTTGTTTTTCTCCTGGGTGTCTACATTTCAAAGACATGGTAAGATTTGCAACTTCAAGGGACAGAGAAAGAATGCAAGTTTTCACCCAGAAATCCTTTTGGGGTAATTGCTCTTCAAAATGTTCCTTTGTGTTAGAGGTCAGTGAGGCATGAGGCATTTTGTCTGTTTCCTCATCAATTACCACATTCAGTGCTTCATTTTTCTCACTTTCCCAGAGATTCCACCTCTCAGCATTCTAACCAGGCTTTGTCACAAGTGCCTGGATCTTAATCCAAGGCAATGTGCACCCTCCTACTTTCACAGATCAGCACACGAAGGCCCTCCCAGCTTGGCTGCCAGCCCCAGGCTAGCACAGTAGTGAACCCTGGCCCCTCCTTCTCTAACCTCAGCAGTTCTAACTTGATCTTCAGTCTCTAGATCAGAGGCCACCCCACTCTGTGGGATTCCGCAAACAAGCTCCTTGAAGCAGCTGGCATTTGGGGGATGCCTCTGTACTCACGCTGCAGTTCATAAGCATCTGACATATAGGTCATCCTCCCCCCCCCCCCCAACACACACACACACACACACACACACACACACACACACACGGGCCAATGGCCAACTCAAGATTTTCCCCATGGTTGCCTCCCAAGGTCTACATCTTCAGTCTCCTGTAGATCCTGAAAACTGTTGGCTTGTGTCGTATTTCTTGGGAGTTTCCCTGTGTAATCTGAAACTGCTTCCCATACTAGGTAGGCAGAGAGAGGAGGAAGAAAGAGGCAGGCCACTCAGGTTGGTAGTGGCAGTTTTGCAAAGCAAAGGGAACTTAGATACAAGGCTTGTCTTGGGCCGCTGTGGGACAAGTGGACCCCCACACCTACCCAGCACATCTTAAAAGTTTATATGGAGGGCTTAACTCAGTTCAGTCATGTATACCCCGCAGGTGTTCTCACAGCACATTCCTGACTCAAGGCTATGTCCTTAGTGCAGCCTCTGGGAGCAAGAAATTGCCTGGGTTCAACTCATGGGTCAATCAGCAACCATGTGTTCTCCATGACCTCCTCTGACACCCTCTTGTTTCTGGGAATCCAATGCAATCCTCAGGTCCTTTATGTATGTTCATTGTTGCGACAGACCAGAGGCTACAGACTGCTTGCCCAGCCTCCCTCCCCTCCTTCCTCCTCAGGTGCCTTCTGTTGCTTCAGAGAATGGAAAGCTAAACAGTGCATTTCCTAAGCTCCTTTTGCAACTATGTTTCTTGATGTCAAGAGGGTTCTGTTAATTAAATGCTGTTGGAAGGAGCTGTAAGGTTTTCCTGTAATTGTGTTGCAGTGTTTCAGCCTCCATTCTTTATTCTCCGTGTGTCCAAGAGGCACAGAGGTAGCAGTGAATTTGATCAGTTTCCAGATTGAGCCATTTTAATTCTGGGGTAGCAGCTCCTGTAATTCGTTCTTGGACTCAGGTGTTTGGCACATCTGTGGCCTTAGCTGTGTCCCTGTGTCGGCTCTGTGGCATTTGGGTCATCATTCCTAGGTCTGCTACCTGCAAAACTCAGTCGATCTAATAAACACAACATTCAATGAAAGTACTCAGACATAACAGTAACTATTATATAGCTTTGCAATAGAAAAATCGGAATAGGTAAAACCATCTTGTGATAATTGAAATCAGGATAGTGGCCAACTTACTTGGGAAGAACATGTCTGGGTGGGTCATCAGGGAGATCCCGGATTTTATTGCTATTCTTATTTTTCCTTTTTTATAATCTGAGTAGGCATATGATTTGTTTACTAATTAAATTCAATGACCTGTTCACTGATAAGTTAGTCATTTTCCATATGTAAAGGTATACTTCTTTTAAGACAATTTTAGTCAGAACTACAAATTGATAAAAATCATGTCGCTGTTTGTCTTGACTTGCTTTGTGGACTAAGTTGTGTTCCCAGGAAAGTATGTTCAAGTCCTAATCCCTGGTATCCATGATTGTGAGGATCTTCGCAAATAACATCTTTGCAGACATAATCAAGTTAAGTAAGAGGCAAGCGTACTGAATTAGAGTAGACCCTAAATCTAGACCTTATAAGGAGAAATCTTTGAACACAGAGACACACAGAGAAGAAAAAACAATGGGAGGAGAGGAACAGAGATCGGACTGATGCATCAGAAGCCCGAGGATTCCAGGGATTGCCAATGACCACCAGAAGCCGGGAAGAGGCTAGGAAGGATTCTTCCCTAGAGCCTGCAGAGAGAATCGACACCTTAATTTCATGACTCTGCCACCAGCACTGTGAGAGCTTAAGATGTCATCCGCCATCTCTGAACTCACTTTTCTACAGTTGTGTAAGAAAGAAACAAAAGTCTATCCTTCTTGGAAAACAAAACCTTTTTCTGAGTAAAATACTTAGAGTAACTCCCTTTTCCCGGACTGAGCCCCAGATGATAAAATCAACTTTGGTCAAAGAGCTGGCCCTTCAGCACGCCCTGTCACTTAAGTCTGGAAGCCCAAGGTGGCCACAAGAAGTCATGCAAAGGAAGAGTCCCCATAAGCCCCAGTGTTCAGAGTAGATCCCTTCAGACGCCTTCAGAACCAGTTGCCATCTGATGACAAGCAAGAACTGTGCAGCTAAACCCTAGAACCAGGAAGGATAACAATAAATTTGTGCAAACCACTAAGTCCTGTGATAGCTTTCTATGCAGGAATAGATAACCAGAACCTAATGCAATATATTTTCTACCTATCTTATAATACTCATTCTGAACTTTTATTTTTTTGGCATTGACACTTGCATTGCGTCCTCAAAGCTCTCTTTTTTCTTTGCTTTGCATGTTGGAATTTTTCCTCATGTATTCAGCAAGGCTAAGGTCTTCATTCAGAATCAAGAGTAAAACTCTAGAATCAGGTGGGGGCCTCTTTGGGGTGGGAGGGGCTTACTGGCGGATGGGTTTCCCTACAAGGGTTTGAGCTCCTCCGGGGTGCTCTGAGTTCACACTTTCTCTGGTTCCAGGTGTCTCCAGAAGAAGTCTTTCTTCCTGCCATGGTGGGAGAGGAGACCTGGGCTTCTAACTGCTCTTTATTCAGAATATAACTCCTTCTCTCTGTTTTCAGCCTTATTTTTATCCACACCTCCCTAATTGCCCTAGTCTCTCTGATTCCTGTGGCTCTGCAGGGTGTGTGCTAGAAGGCTCCATACTTTCTTCAGCTTTCTGCTCTTGCTGTCTTCTACATTTAAAAAGAAAAAAAAAAGAGGAAATCTTTCATCAGTTGTCCTACATCCTATTATTTTAGTTTATGTGAACTTACACCTTTTTTGTTATTTGCCACCTTTTAATCAGCTATCAGCAGTGCATGAAGATATATATATATTCATATTATATATATATATATATATATATATATATAGCCCTGAAGTTTTTAATTATGCATTTCTATTTTAAAAATGATATCAAATCATAGAATATTTGTGAGGATAGTAGGAAGAGCTTTCCCCTGACCTTTTCAAAGTGAGTTGTTAGCACGATGCTCTATTACCTCTGAATAGTTTTGCATGAATTTCCTAAAAAGATATTCTCCTATATATTCATAATACAAATATTCAAAACAGAAAATAAAATTGAGTGAAATATTATTTTCTGAGTCTTCAGACCGCATTGAATTTTACCGATTGTATCAATCCCGTCTTTCATAGTAAAAGGATCCAGCTCAGAATCATGGTCTCCACTTAGTTGTGGTGTCTGTTCAGTATCTTTCAATCAGCATTAGTTCCTGGATTTTTCTTGACTTTCATGAGCTTGATAATTTTGACAATTGCAGGACAGTTATTCTGTAGAATTTTCATCAGTTTGGGTTTATCTGACATTTCTTCATAATTAGATTCAAGTTATCCCTTTATGGCAGGAATAGCACAGCAGTGATGCTGACTGTGTCTTGTCAAGTGGTACAAATTTTGACTTGTCCCATTACTGGTGATGCATACTTTAATCACTTGATTAAGGCGCTATCTGCCAGACTTCTCCACTGTAGAATTATACTGTGTTCTTTTTTCTTTTTAACTAGTATTTTGTTTTTTTTTCTTTTAGGTTTACTGAAATACCAATAACATTCATATAAATTTAAGCTGTACAATGTGATGTCTTGATGCGCGTGTATTGTGAAATGAGTACCACAATAGGATTAGGTGGCACCTTTATCACCTAAAAATTACTTTTATTTTTTTGGTTGTGAGAACATTCAAGATCTACTCTCTTAGCATCTTTCAAGTATATAATACACTAATGTTAACTTAGGCGCGATGCTGTACATTAGATCTTTAGAACTTATTCATCTTATAACTGGAAATATGTACCCTTTGACCAACATTTTCCCCACTCCCACAGACCCCTGCCATTCTATTGTCTGTTTCTATGAGTTCTGCTTTTATAAAATTCCGTATGTTTGGGTGCCTAGGTGGCTGAATCAGTTGAGTGACTGACTCTTGATTTTGGCTCAGGTCATGATCTCACGGTTTGTGGGTTTGAGCCCCGTATAGGGATCTGAGCTGAAGGCATGGAGACTGCTTAGGATTCTCTCTCTCCCTCTCTCACTCTGTCCCTCCCCTGCTTGTGTGCTCTCTCTCTTAAAATAAACTTAAAAAAAAAAAAAGATTCTCTCCCTCTCCCTCTGCCCCTCCCCCTTGCACTCTCTCTCAAAAAAAAAGTGTAAATAAAATCCCACATGTAAGTGAAATCATAGTATTTGTCTTTGTCTGACTTATTTCACTTAACATAATGCCCTCAAGTTTCATCCATGTTGTCACACAAGAAAATGTTTTTTCTTTTTCATGACTGAATAATATTCTGTGTGTGTGTGTGTGTGTGTGCATTTTTTTTTTACCCATTCATCCATAGTCATTGTTTCCACATCTTAGGGTGTTTCCACATCTCACCTACTGTAAATAATGCTGCAATGCAGATTGTAGTGCTGACATCTCTTCAAGATTATGATTTCATCTCCTATGGATATATATATCTGGATGTGTGATTGCAGGATCATATGGTAGCTCTGTTTTTAAGTATTTGAAGAACTACCATACTGTTTTCTATAGTGACTATTCCAATTCACATTCCCCCCAAACTGTGTACAAAAGTCCCCTTTTCTCTATGTCCTTGCAAACACTTGTCATACCTTGTCTTTTTGATAACAGCCATTCAAATTGACATGAGGTGATACCTCATTGTGGTTTTGATTTGCATTTCCCTGATGATGAGTGACATTGAGCATCTTTTCATAAATTTTTTTTGTCAGTTGTATGTCTTTTTAGGAAAAATATCTATTCAAGTTCTCTGCTGATTTCTTAATGGAATTATTTGTTTTCTTGCTTTTAAGTTGTATGACTTTCTCATATTTTGAATATTAACCCTGCTAAGATAGATGGCTTGGAAGAATATTCTCACATTCCATAGGCTGCCTTTTCATTTTTTAATTGTTTCCTTTGCTGTGCCGAAGCTCTTCAGTTTGATGTAGTCCTTCTTATTTAACTTTTGTTTTTATTGCTTGTGCTTTCCATATTAGAAGCATAAACCATTGCCAAGACTAATGTCAAAGAGATTTTCTCCCTATGTTTTCTTCTGGAATTTTTACAGTTTCAGGTCTCATGTTTAAGTCTTTAATATATGTTAAGTTAATTTTTGTGAGTGATGTAAGATGGGGGTCCAATTTCATTTTTTCTCCAGGTGACCCGCTTTAAGTAATCTTGGGTCTACTACCAAATATTAGCTGACCATATACACAAGAGTCTATTTCTGGTCAGTTGATTCTGTTCCATTGGTCTATTTTTATCTCAGTACCACACAGCTTTGATTACTATTGCTTTGTAGAATAATTTTAAATCAGGATATGTGATGCTTCCAGTTTTGTTCCTCTTTGTCAGGATTGCTTTGTCTATTTGGAGTCTTACCTGGTTCCATACAGATTTTCGAAAAAAAAAATTTTTCTGTGAATAATGCCATTGGAATCTTGGTAGGGATTGCATTGAATCTATGAATGGCTTTGGGTAGTATGGACATTTTAACAATATTAATTTTTTGGATCTATGTACCTGGTATATGTCTTCCCATTTGGCTTCTTCAGTTTCTTTCATCAAAGTCAAAGAGTTTTCAGTGCACTCATCTTTCACTTGGTTAAACTTATTCCCAGTTATTTTATTGTTTCTCATATTATAAAAGGGAGTGACTTCTTTGCTTCTTTTTCAGATATTTCATCATTGATGTATAGAAACACAATTGATTTCTGTATGTTGATTTTGTATCCTGAAAATTTGCTGAATTTATTTATTCTCTTTTTTTTATATAATTTTTTGATGTCTATTCATTTTTGAGAGACAGAGACAGAGTGTGAGTAGGGGTGGGCAGAGAGAGAGGGAGACACAGAATCTGAAGCAGGCTTCAGGCTTCAAGCTGTCAGCACAGAGCCCAACGCGGGGCTCGAACTCTTGAGCAGCAAGATCATGACCTGAGCTGAAGTAGGATGTGTAACCGGCTGAGCCACCCAGGTACCCCACTGAATTTATTTATTAAATCTTTTTTTGTAGAGCATTCAAGATTTTCTATATACGAGATCACGTCATCTGCAAACATAGACAATATTACTTCTTCTCATCAGATTCAGATGCTTGTTACCATTTTCTTTCTTGCTTATTTGCTTTAGCTATGACTTCCAGTACTATGTTAAATAGGAGTTGTGAGAGTGGGCACCCCTGTCTTGTCCTGATCTTACAAGAAAATCTTTCACATTTTCACCATTGAGTATGATGTTGACTGTGGGCTTCCTACATATATATATATATATATATATATATATATATATATATATGTCTTTTCTGTAACCAATTTGTTGAGACGTTTTTTCATGTAAGGATGTTGAATTTTGTCAAATGACTTGTTCTGCATCTATTGAGATAATCATGTGACTTTTATCATCATTCTATTACGGGGGTATATCATATTTATTGATTTGCATGCATTAAACCATTCTTGCATGCCAGGGATAAATCCCACTTGTTAATTGTGTATGAGCCTTTTAATGCAGCGTGGAATTCAGTTTGTTAATGTGATTTTGAACATTTTTGCATCTATAATTCATCAGAGATATTGGCCTGTAGTTTTGTTTTATTTTGTTTTTCTTGTAGTCTTTATCTGGCTTTGGTATCAGAATAATGCTAACCTTGTAAAATAAATTTTTTAGCATCTCCTTTAGTTTTTTGGAAGAATTTGAGAAGGATTGGCATTAATTATTCTTCAAATCCTTGCTAGAATTCACCAGAGAAACCATCTGGTCCTAGTTTTCTTGTTTTTGTTCTTGTGTTTTAACCTCCTTATTCATCATTGCTCCATTTAGATCTTCTATTTGTTCATCATTCAGTTTTTGTAGGCTGTATGTCTCTAAGAACTCTTCCATTTCTTCTAGGTTTTACAATTTGTTGGTATGTAATTGTTTGTACTCTCTTATGATCCTTTATACTTCTGTGGTATTAAAGCCACCTTGGCCTTTCCAGGCACCTAGTAGTCTTTAAGTTTTAACGAGCACCCTTAACTATCATGATCAGTTAACCAAACCTTTCTTTATAGATATAGATCATGCATTCTTTCCTACAAAGAACAAAGTTAATTCTACACATCACCAGGGGCTTCTGAACCAAGGAACGAGATTCTCTCGTACAATGCTCCCCCCCACCACCCCCTGCCCAGGGAACCAAGGAACCAGTTCTTCTTCCACAACCTTCAAGCACCATGATAACGTCTGTAGCTGGCACCATGGAGACTGCTCCTAATCAAGAATTGTCACAGACATCTGCACTCCCTTAACTCATTAACTGCCCTAAATCCCTTCAAAAGTCTCTGGGCCAGGCAGAAGCCACCTCCTGAATAAAGCTCATATTCCTTTCTAAACAACATTGTCTCTTGAATATTGGTATTTCAAGCAACAGGAGCCTAACTTGAGTTTTGCTAACCCTAGCGGTTGTGATGTCTCCTCTTTCATTTCTGACTTTATTTATTTGACGCTCTGATTTTTTTTTCCTTAACCTAACAGGTTTGCCAATTTTGTTTATATTTTCTAAAATCAGCTCTTACTTTCATTGATCTTTTCTATTGTTTCTCTGTTTTTTTGTTTCATTTATTTCTGCTCTGGTCTTTGTTACATCTTTCCTTTTGATAACTTTGAGCTTACTTTGTTCCCGAGTTACTTTCTAGTTCCTGAGTTGCAAAATTAGGTTGTTTATTTGCGATCTTTTTATAAGTTTTTTAAAAATAGACATTATCACTCTAAATTTCCCTCTTAGAATTGCTTTTCCCATAATTTTTGTTGTTGTGTTTCCATTTGTATTTGTTTCAACATGTTTTTTCAAATTTCTTTTTATTTTCTCTGATGTCTTTATTGACCTATTGATTGTTCAGGAATGTTACTTACCATTTTATACCATTGTGGCTATAAAAGATGTTTGATATGACTGCAGTCTTCTTAAATTTGCTAAAACTTGTTGTGTGACCTAACATACAATCTATCCTGGAGAATGTTGCATGTGTACTTGAAAAGAATATGTATTTTGCTGCTGTTGGATGGAATGTTCTATAGATGTCTGTTATATCCTTTCAAGTTAAAATATAGTTAAGTCCAATGTTTCCTTATTGAGTTTTTTGACTGGATGATTTATTCATTGTTGCAAGTGAGATATTAAAGTCTCCTACTTTTATTGTATTGTTGTCTATTTCTCCCTCCAAATCTGTTAGTATTTGTTAAATATATTCAAGAGTTCTGATGTTGGGTGTATATAGTTTTGACTGTTACATCCTCTCAATGAATTGACCCTTTACCATTATATAATCATCTTTTTCTCTTATTATAGCATTTCGGTTAAAATCTATTTTGTCTGATGTAAGTTTAGTTATTCATACTTTCTTTGGATTTCTACATCCATGGAATATCTTTTTCCATCTCTTCACTTGAGCCTATGGGTATTTAAAGCTAAAATGAGTCTCCTGTAGGCAGCATATAGTTGTTTGGTTGTTTGTTTTAAATCCACTCAATCATTCTATGTCTTTTGATTGAGAATAGAAACTATTTACTTTTGGAATAATTATTAATAGGTAAAGAAGACAGTAAGAGAGGATAAATGGAACAAGAGAACTACAAGGCAGCTAGAAAACAATTAATAAGATGACATTAGTAAGTATATATAAGATATATATGTTTATTTATAAATTATATATTAATTATATAAATTATATATAATATAGATAGAGAGATAGAGATAGATTTATCACCTGTAACCAAAAATCTATACATGTTTATTGACAAAAGTATGTATGCGAAAAATTACTCTTTGGAACTTAGACCAACTCAAAAAATATGTTAGGGTTGCCTGGGGGCTCAGTTGGTTAAGTGTCCAACTCTTGGTTTCCACTCAGGTCATGATCTCACAGTTTGTGAGTTCAGGCCCCATGTTGGGCCCACCTTGGCAGCACAGAGCCTACTTGGGATTCTATCTCTCCTTCTCTGCCCCTCCCCTGCTAATGCTCTCTCTCTCTCAAAAATAAATAAACTTTAAAATATATGTTAATGTCATTTTTTTTAAGTTTATTTCTTTTTGAGAGAGACAGAATGCAAGTTGGGGAGCAGCAGAGAGAGAGAGGGAGACACAGAATCTGAAGCAGGCTCCAGGTTCTGAGCTGTGAGCACAGAGCCAGATGCAGGGCTCAAATCTACAAACCATGAGATCATGGCCTGAGCTGAAGTCAGACGCTTGACCAAATGAGCCACCCAGACACCCCCAAAATCTCATAGTGTCTTAAAAAATAATTGAGAAAACATGAGCAATGATAAAGTTAGTGTAATATCCAGGACTGTGGGTAGTGAGCTTCCTTACACCCACTATGAAGAGTAAGACAAGATTTAAAAAATGAATAAAAAATAAAGCAAATTGTTGAGTAAAAACACAACCATTTCTTTGCATAAAATCTAAGAAAATTTTATGTCATAGTATTCTTTAAGAAAAGACTAACATTAAAAAAAATTATCATTAATAAAACCCTTAAAGCAAATAAAATAATAAATACGAATAACCAGTTTATATGATAATCCTCAAGGTAAGCCAATAACGTATTTCCAAAGAAGTAGATGCTAGTACATGTCTGTACAGCACATTATATTAATTGTAGAACATCTATGAATCATGACATTTTAGGACATAATGAGAAGAAGGTTGCTAACATAATGAATTATTAATACTTTTTAATCTTGGCCATGAAAAATAAAGGGTCATTTTTATTACTGTTGTTAATAATAGTTATGTAAATGTGTTTAATCTGTATGCATAATGTTTATCATCCATTTAACTTAGATAAATATTAATTCATTTTTCATGATTGTTATGTGCTATAAAACTCTAACATTCTGACATTTTCAACAAGTATAAACTCTTTTATTTAGCAATATGGCCAACATAGGCTGAGAAGTCAAATCTTCACTTCTACTTAATTTACAAACTGATAACTCTTCTATGTGCACATTCTCCTGAAAAGTCAGACACAATTTAAGAGACAGTTCAGAGAATTGAAACTCAGGAGATTTAAGTTATGGACTTCCTTCTGCCAATAGTTCCCTATGTAATGTTGAACATGCATTTTTATTTCATTATTTGTAAATGCAATTGTGTAAATAATTTCTAAATTTCCTATGTCTCCATATTTTAAGACATTGTATGATGATGATATTTCCGTATAAGGAATAATAATATTAAAGTCTTCTAAACTTCTCTAGTGGATAATTATAGAAGGATTTCATTGATACCTTTTTTGTTTTGTTTTGTTTTGTGTGTGTTTTGGTTTTTTTTTACTTTATGTTATGTAACGTATATGGGATGAAAAAAATGGCAGGCTATCATAAAGGACAGAATGACCAATATGTTAAGTTTATCCCTGGCTCTGGTATAGCAAACCAATAAAATCATGGTCATTAAACATTTTATCTAGTAAACATAAGCTATCTGTTATACAATGATTCCATACTATTTGGCATTGATAGACGTAATGACCATTAATATCATTTCAATGTTTTTGGACACCTCACTCCTATTCAGAAGACACCTCATTCCTGTTCAGAAAATACTGCATAGAAGTCATGAAGTCATAGCTCAACACCATTTAATTTCTCCTCTCAAAGTACAGGGTTGGAGTGTGTGGAGAACTAACTAAACCATCATTAAAGATGGTAAGCAACTCTTTCTTTCATAATACCCACTGATTGTGTTTCCTTGCTTGGTACAAAGGAGGCAAAAACGAGGACATTGAATGAGAAAACTTGGCATTCTTAGACAGAGAGTGTTGTAGAAGCTAGTTTACATTGTTTGGGCCAGAGTGAAGTGGCTAAGAAATCATTCCACTGATTTTCTCTACCAAGTATTCAGAAACAAGATGAATTTCTAAGGAAAGTCTAAAGAATGAAAATGTAAAAGTCTAAAGTATGAAAGAAAAATCTGGCTGGCATCGGACTTACCATTACACTAGATAAAAGTGATCAAGTTTTGTCAACCTGTGCTTTTCAGTGATGTATAATAATAGTGTGACATTAAGTAAATCAGTTGTCTCTGTGGGATTTAATTTTACCCTAGTGAAAATTATCACTTGCCTGTTGAGAGGAGGACTCTGTACCAGGAGAGCCATTGAAGTTCTTTTCAATTTCAGTAGTCAATTATTTTACATGGACCATGGCCTTATTTTCTGAGAACTTTGAGGAAGTCTATTCTGGCCCTTGATGAGACCTTTGTATTGTCTTTTTTTTCCCCCTTATTTCATATTACATGTCTGACATTCTTATTCAGAAATAATAGTTTTATGTACAAATAAAGTTTTATGAAAATGTTTTATATAATTATTTGTTTGAGTGTAATGAAAAAATGCAGGGTATTATAAAGAAAAAAATAAAAATTACTTATCATACTTGCCGTTAAAATTAACTCTCAAAAAATATTTTGAGAGTCAGACCTCTAAATTCATTTCATTGCATGTGTACATGTTATTCTGTTACCAAGTGAGATAAGATTGGCCGATTTTCTTTTTAAGTTAACAATATTATGAACATTATTTGAGGTCAGTAAATTTAATTCTAAATCATTGTTCTTAATTATTGCACGGCATTCTAGTGCATGAATTGTACCATAGCTACATGTAACCAGTCAGCTTGGCTTGACATTAAAATGGTTCCTGGACTTTCATCATTGTAAATATTTTCTAACATATTTGCTGAGATAGAATTAACATAAACCACATACATTAAAAGTGTATGAGATAAGGTTTGGTGTATACATACCTGTGGAAGTGCTACCACAAACAAGATCATGAATACATCCACTACCCTTTAAGGCTTCCTCATGATTCTGTAATTGCCCAGCTCAGCTTTAGGCAGCTATGAATCTCCCTTCTGTCACAGTCTTCTGTCATAGTCTTTATTTCATAGAGCTTTATGCAAATTGAATTATACCATATATATTCAATATTGCTCGGCTTCTTTCACTAGCATGAGTAATTTGCGATTCAGCCGTGTGGTTGGGTGGGTTGGGTATAACACGGTTCATTTATTTTACTTGCGGAATAGTATCCTTTATATGTATATACACCACATTTTCCTCATACATTCTCTTAGTGACGTACATGTGGATTATTTCAACTAGGGGCTATA
This sequence comes from Felis catus, assembly GCF_018350175.1. Lineage (NCBI taxonomy): Eukaryota > Metazoa > Chordata > Mammalia > Carnivora > Felidae > Felis > Felis catus. Next base: position 112,906,062 of record NC_058375.1, on the reverse strand, counting down.
AAAATATTCTGTGAACATTTGTGTAAAAATCTCTGTAAAATATGTGCTTTTTTTTCCCTTTCTTTTCTCTTAGGTAAATACCTATGAGTGGAAAAGCTGAATCATACAGTAGGTGTATATTTAACTTTTTAGAGATTGCCAAACTGCTTTCCAAAATGGTTGTTTTCTATTCCCACCAAGAGTATATGAGTGCGCCACAGTTACTCCACAAGTTTGACAATATTTGATGTGGCCGGACTTGTTATTTTTAGGCATTTTAGTGTGTGTAGAGGTGTCTTACCAAGGTTTTAATTTATATTTTCCTGCTGATGAACAGTTGAGTTCATTTCAAGTGCTGATTTGTCATAAAAAAGGAATTCCTTTAACATTAGCGGGTGTAATAGTAACGGATTCTTTCAGCTTTTGTATACATGTTTTATCACCTTCGTTTGGGGAAGATACTCTGCTTGCATAGAATTCTAGCTCAATAAGTTTCCTTTTCCTTTGTTTGCTGGTTTCTTTCAGTACTTAAAAGACATTGATCCATTCGCTTCACACTTGTATGGTTTCTGACCAGAGAGCTGCTGTCTTCTAATCTCTATTTCTTCTGTGTGTAATGTATCTTTTTCTTTTTTTATCAAGGGCTCATTTAAGATATTCCTCTTATCATGTTTTTATTTGAGCAGTCGCTTATGATGTACCTTGCTGTGATTGTGCTCTTATTTATTGAAATTAGCTCAGTTAACTTGTCGAAACTTGAGTCTATAGTTTTCATGGAATCTAAAAAAAATTCAGGTTTATTTCTTGAAACTCCTCTCTATTTTCTCCCCTTTGAATTCTGTGTTCAAATTCTGATGTTTTTGGTTTTTTTTTTCATTTCTTTGATTATTGTTCCTCTTTATGCTTCGTTGTTTAATCATTTATATTACTGCTTTGGGTCTTTTTCTGTATTCTCCATGTCTCTACTTAACTTCTAAATATGTGGAACACAATTATAATAATCACTTTAATATCTGTTTTGGTATTCTAATATCTGTGTCACTTCTGGTTTGGTTTTACTCCTCAATATGAATTATATTTTCTTCCTTCCTTGCATGTCTGGTCATATCTGATTGTCAGACATTGTAAATTTTTTGCTTTGGGGGTGAATACTGGCTATTTTTTTATTCCTATAAATATCTTGAGCTTTGTTCTAGGGCACAGTTAATTTGGAAACAATTTGATGTTTTTGGAACTTACTTTTAAGATATTTTTTTTTTACTTGGAAAAAAATGTTTCTTCAGTTCCCCTGCTCATTTTTTTTTTTAAATTGTATTGTTTGCTTTTCTGGTTTTTAGCTGCCACTGTGAAAATAGTATGGAAGTTCCTCAGAAAATTACAAAATAAAAATATCATATGATCCAATAATTCCACTACTGGGTATTTATCCAAAGAAAAGAAGAGCACTAATTCGAAAAGATATAGTCACTCCCATATTTATTGTAGCATATTTTACAAGAGCCAAGATATGTAAGCAACCTACATGTCCATCAATATACAGAGACAGAGTGAATATTACACAGCCATAAAAAGGGATGAGATCATGCCATTTGAGACAATATTAATATCCAGAATATTATGCTAAATGAAATAAGCCAGACTGAGAAAGACAAACGTATGATTTTGCTCGTATGTGGAATCTAAAAAAAAAAAGTGAAGAACAAACAAAAAGCAGGATCGGACTTATCAATATGGAGAACAAGCTGAGAGTTGCCAGTGGGGAGGAGGGTGGGTGATTGGAAAAAAAAAAAGTATGAAGAGGAGTGGGAGTTACAAGCTCCCATTTATGGAATGAATAAGTCATAAGAATAAAAGGCATAGCATGAGAAATATAGTACAGTCAATGACATTGTGCTAGTGATGTATGGGGACAGCTGGTAGCTATACTTGACGTGAACATAGCATCAAGCATAAACTTGTTGAATCACTATGTTGTACATTTGAAACAAATGAAACATTGTAGGTCCAGTTCAAATAAAAAAAACACAATAAAAATATATTTTTAAAGAAGACCACACCTGTGTTTAGTCGATAACAAATTATTCTTGTCTTCTTAGTAGGGCTCCAGTGAGGCAAGTGAGGCATCCAGGGTGCAAATATAAGGATGCATTCATGCTTAGGCTCCTACATGTGTCTACCCGGGCATAAGTACATACTTATGATTGGGGTTCCAGGTTGTAAAACGTAAGTGCCAGTGCTGCACTTGTAGGAACTTGCCTCCTTGAATGCTCAATGAGTGCCCCCGTTCTATTGCCTTGTTCTTATCTTGCTCTGTGTACCCTATACCCTAAGAATTATACAATTTTCCAGTTGGCTTTGTGGGAACAGTCACTATTCCCAGACTTCTGGACGCACTGGATAGTGTTCCCTCTAATCCTGTCAGATGCTTCTTTCCTAGCCCTATGCAATTTCTTCACATATATTCGCCAATCAGTACTCTGGCGAATATTCAACACAGACCCTCTACAGCTGTCTAGAATTATATTTTTGAATATCTTTCTCTTCATGGGTACTCTGTCCTGCAAACTCTAACTAAATTTACCTCCTGGACTCTTAACTTCATCTTCCTAACTTGGTATAACTTCTGAGCTCTGCCTGGGTGAATCCTCCCTGTGCCACAGTGGAGACTCTGCTAAGGCACTACCTGGGGCAATCATAGTGTTCACATTATTTATTTTCCATTTCTAAGTGATCATTATTGGTCATCGTCTGGTTTCCACTGTCTCAAACAATAGTGTCTCAGATTTTCCCCAGTATTATTGTTGTTGACTCAGGTGGAAGGGAAAATATGATGCCTGCTACTTCTTGTCATTCAGAAGTAACATATCATGTAAATGGTCCTCTAAAGAACATATGTATGTTTATATATTTCCACACACCTTATTATTTTATAGAGAGGAATTGTTATTTTCTGGAGGGGATCTGTGCCGCTCTGAGTGCCTGCAATGCATAGAGCCTTCTTCTGAGTTAAGATTTACGTGTGTGTCATGTACTGGGGTAATCCTCTGAGGACATAATGGGAGATTTGGCTAAAATTAGCACTCTGTCACGAATATGGAGAATAAGTTACTGCTTATTGCAAAAATGCAAAAAGTATATTCTGGGCATAGCATCCAACTTGTAACAGGTTGAAAGATGATAAGTGATTTTAAGCATGGTTCTTGAGTCTACACAGTTTGTCATGGAACAGGAGGTTGATGGTGATGCTCTCTCCTGACACAGACTGGCGTTCTAGGAGTTTGCACAGAAATTCAAATAGAAATCAGTCAAATCCTTTTATTCTCAACCTGTTCACCTTGAATTACCAGGAAAAATTAACTTCCATTGTCAGGAAATTGGCTTTAGCATGCACAGTAACACTGCCATCCAGATGTGATAGTCAAGCTCTAGATATTTTTCACGCTACCACCGAAACCATCATTCCATACTGATTATACATTATCCAGTAGTGGCAAGGCATCACTGCAACTATGAAGTGACAGTGGATCTTTGGATGTACCCAGTGAGTTTAAGGCCCCACCCCGTCAGAGAAGATGATGCTGGTCATAAACGATTGGTTCAAGAAGCAGAACTTACCTGACTGTTCACCACCTGGGGGATGTCCAGCAGTGTAGGTGTTTGCTTGTCATGAGGAAAAATGCTCAACACAGCAGAGACAGCGCAGGGTGATGCATCACACCAGTCAGATCTCAAGAGCTTGAATTTGAGGCTCACACAACCCAAGAGTTGGCAGCAGCTGGTGCTGCAGAAACAAACATAGAGAGTAGATGGCTTAGCACAATGGCTCAGCATGAGAGCAGGAACAAAGAAGCCCAGCTGCTGGGCGGACAGAAACTAGAACCACATGGTGCTGTGGACTCTGCTATCATTACCCCTGGCTGGGTGATGGGTTCACACTATTTGCAGTAATGATGAAGTTTCTCAGTTCTCTGTATGTCTTATAATAAATGTAATAAACCTCCAATGATAATCATGGAGTATTTATTTACCTCGCATTATTTATGAATTAATGTCTACTCTTTCCTTTTCATTTGGTCAAATGTAGAGGGTTGACTTCATCATATATCCTTGCTCATGGTACACAACCATCCCATGTATATACACAACAATTTTCTTTAATTTTCCTCTACTCCCTTCTGATCTCCACTCCTGTTTCTCTTCCACTTCATAGGCACTTCATGTGTTTTACATATGTATGTAGATACATGTATACACCTTGTAAACTAATTAGCATTATTTTATGTATTTATTTGTAATTCATCTAAATGATATTGACTGTATGACACCTTCCATTTCTCATATTTCCATCATGTGTTTAAGAAGTACATATGTTTCACCATGTACATTTATATCATTGCTTTTAGATACTGCATAACATTCCACAATATTCCTTATATCCACTATGTACTAATTATCCAGTCACTAGATACCTTCAACCCTCCACAAAACAAAACAAAACAAAACAAAAAAATAATAATGCTTTAATAGTTCTCATTGTTCAAGTCTCTTTATAGTCTTTTTGTGTATAATTGGGATTTATTTTTTGAAATGGAATTGCTGGGTCTTAGGTTATGGGCATAATTACAAAATGCACTGGACTCTCTATGCCAGATATCCCTCCCACCAGCATTGCACAAATGTTCTCAGTCCTCCCCACTCTCCCAGACCCTGGGATCGTTGTTTTTTCTAATTCTCATCAATCCGATTTCAGTAATGTGACATCTCATTGTGATAGTTATTTATGTGTGCACTCTCCCCTCATTTTTAGTGAATTAAAGAAGAGAAGTAAAACAAAAAGGAAAATTGCTCATGTGCAATTTGTTAGTCATTTAGATTTCCCCTTTTAGAAAATTGCCTATCCAACGTCCTTTAAAAAAGAGAAAAACACTGGGATTTCTAGCTTTTTCTTATAGATATAGAAAAAAAGTTACTACTTATTTTAGCTATTAATTCTACTTTAAAAGTATCAATTATTATTCCACATGGAATAGAAAACATGCAAGAAGAGGTGACAATACAAGCAGAGAAATAGAGATCCTAAGAAAAAATTAAAAGAAATGCTAAAAAAAAAAACACTGTAGGAGAAATTAAGAATATCTCTGCTGGGTTAATTAGTAGACTAAACATGGAAGAATCTCTGAGATTAAGATATCTCAATAGAAATCTCCAGAACTGAAGAGCAATGAGAACAAAGACTGACAAAAAACAAAAACAAAAACAAAAACCTGAACCAAAATAGTATCCTAAAAAAAACAAAACATGCAAAATGGGAATGCTAAAAGGAAAAAAGAAGGAAAGAAATATAATAAATATTTGAAGCAACAACGAAAAATTTCTTCAAATTAAAGTCAGAGGTCAAACCATATCCAGTAAGCTCAAAGAACATCTAGCAGGAAGAATGCAAACAAACAAACAAACAACAACAACAAAAAAAAACCACAACTACACCCAGGCATATAATTTTTAAACTACAGAAAAATCAAGGATATAGAAAATATTCTGGAAGAAGCCAGAAGAAAAAAAAAAGAACTCATATTATCTATATGAGAACAAAGATAAGAATTATATCTGACTTCTCCAAAGCCAGGAAAGCAAGAAAAGAGTGGACTGAAACATTTAAAGTGCTGAGAGAAATAAAACAGCAGCCTAGACTTTTGTACATTGAAAACTTGTCCTTCAAAAGTGAAGAAGAAATAGACTTTCTCAGACAAAAGAAACTTGAAGAAATTTGTTGCCAGTGGATATGCTTTGCAAGAGATGGTAAAACTGGGTGTTATATGTAAGTGATGAATCACTAAATTCTACTCCTGAAACTAATATTACACTGTATGTTGACCAACTGGAATTTAAGTAAAATCTTGAAACAAAAAAAATATATAGAAAACAATGATAGAAAGATAGAAAGGACAGGAGGAATAAGTTAGGACTCCTCTGTTATTATAAGGCAATCACACTACCCATGAAGCAATGAGGTTTCATTTGGAAGTTGACTTGGATTAGTTATAAATATACATTGCAGACTCAAGAGAAACCACTAAAAAAAGTAAAGAAAAAAGCGTAGCTGACATGCTAAGAAAGAAGAGAAAAAAAATTTAAAAATGCTCAACTAAAACCACAAAGGCAGCAAAATAGTGGAAGAAAAGAATAGGAACAAAGAATGAGGGCAACAGGTAGAAACAGATAATGAGTATGGTAGATTTTAACACAACTATATCAATAATCACTTTGGATGGTAATTGTCTAAATGCACCAATTAAAAGACATATATTGTTCAGAATTGTTTAAAAAACAAGACACAGTGATAATTTTTCTATAGGAAATCCACTTTAAATATAAAGACACATATAAATTAAAAGCAAATAGGTAACAAGGTTAAGGAGGGCACTTCTGATGAGCACAGGGTGTGGTATGTGAGTGATGAATTACTAAATTCTACACCTGAAACTAATATTACGCCATATGTTAACTAACTAGAATTTAAATAAAAATTGGAGAAAGAAAAAAAGTAAAGAGATGGAAGCAAATTTCCATGGTAACATTTGCCATAAGAAAGCAGGGATAGGGATATTATTTTCAGGCAGAGCAGGCTTCAAAGCAAGAGAACTGATCAGAGATAAAGGACATTACATAATGATAAAGGGGCCAATTTTTGAAGAACTCTCCAAAAAGACACAACAATCCTTAATGTACGTGTGTCTAACAATAGACATCAGATTATATGAGACAAAAACTCATAGAAGGACAAGGAGAAATAGATAAATCCACTATCATATTTGAAGATTTCAACACTTGTCTATCAGAAATAAACAGATTCAGCAGACAAAAAATCAGTAAGGATATAGTGGAACTCAACCACACCATCAATTGACTGAATGTAATCAGCACTCATGGACTATATCATCCTGAAACAGCAGAATGCATGTTATTTTCAAGCTCACATGGAACATTCACCAAGATAAACCACTTTTTGGGCCACAAAACACACTTTAATACATTAAAAAGAATAGAAATCATACAATATCTGCTCTGAGACCACAATGGAATCAATAAGGAAAAATAACTGAAAAATACAAAAAGTCTGTTGAGATTAAATATACATTTCTAAAAAACACATGAGTCAAAAACAACATCTCAACAAAGAGAAATTTTAAAATATTCGGAACTTAAGGAAAATGAAAACACAATTTATCAAAGGTTGTTGGATGCAGTAACACAATGCTTAGAAGGAAATTTATATCATTAGATGCACATATTAGAAAGGCCCAAAGACCCCAAATCAATCATCTATGTTTCAAATTTAAGAAAGTAGAAAAATAAGACTATATTGTATCCAAAGTCAACAGAAGAAAAGAAAGAATAAAAATTAGAGCAGAAATAAATGAATGATACTTCCCTGATGATGAGTGGTGTTGAGCATTTTTTCATGTGTGTGTTAGCCATCTGGATGTCTTCTTTGGAGAAGTGTCTATTTATGTCTTTGCCCATTTCTTCACTGGATTGTTTTTTTTGGGTGTTGAGTTTGATAAGTTCTTTATAGATTTGAATACTAACACTTTATCTGATATGTCATTTGCAAATATCTTCTCTCATACCATTGGTTGCCTTTTAGTTTTGCTGTTTCCTTTGTTGTGCAGAAGCTTTTTATTTCAATGAGGTCCCAATAGTTCATTTTTGCTTTTGTTTCCCTTGCTTCCTGAGACCTGTTGAGTAAGTTGCTGACGCTGAGGTCAAAGAGGTTTTTGCCTGCTTTCTCTTCAAGGATTTTGATGGCTTCTTGTCTTACATTTATGTCTTTCATCCATTTTGAGTTTATTTTTGTGTATGGTGTAAGAAAGTGGTCCAAGTTCATTTTTCTGCATCTCACTGTCCAGTTTCCCCAGCACTATTTGCTGAAGAGAATGCCTTTATTCTATTGAATATTCTTTCCTGTTTTGTCAAAAATTAGTTGGCCATACGTTTGTGGGTCCATTTCTGGGTTCTCTATTATGTTCCATTGATCTGAGTGTCTGTTTTTCTGCCAGTACCGTACTGTCTTGATGATTACAGCTTTGTAATACAGCTTGAAGTCTGGGATTGTGATGCCTCCAGTTTTGGTTTTCTTTTTCAGGATTGCTTTTGCTATTTGAAGTCTTTTCTGGTTCCATACAAATTTTAGGATTGTTTGTTCTAGCTCTGTGAAAAATGCTGGTGTTATTTTGATAGAGATTGCATTGAATGTATAGATTGCTTTAGTAATATTGACATTTTAACAATATTTGTTCTTCTAATCCAGGAACATGGAATATTTTTCCATTTTTTTGTCTTCTTCAATTTTTTTCATAAGTTTTCTATAGTTTTCAGTGTATAGATTCTTTGCCTCTCTGATTAGGTTTATTCCTAGGTATTTTATGGTTTTTGGTGCAATTGTAAATGGTATTGATTCCTTGATTTCTCTTTCTGTTGCTTCATTATTGGTGTATAAGAATGCAACAGATTTCTGTGCATTGATTTTAAATAATGTGACTTTGTTGACTTCATGGATCAGTTCTAGTAGTTTTTTGGTGGACTCTTTTAGGTTTTCCATATAGAGTATTATGTTATCTGCGAAGAATGAAAGTTTGACTTCCTCCTTGCAGATTTGAATGCCTTTTATTCCTTTGTGTTGTTTCATTGCTGAGGCTAGGACTTCCAATACTATGTTGAATAACAGTGGGGAAAGTGAAACCACAGTGAGATACCACCTCACCCCTGTTCAGAATGGCTAACATTAACAACCCAGGCAACCACAGATATTGGTGAAGATATGGAGAAAGAGGATCTCTTTGGCACTGCTGGTGTAAACGCAAACTGGTGCAGCCACTCTGGAAAACAGAATGTAGGTTACTCAAAAAAGTAAAAATAGAACTACCCTATGACCCAGCAATTGCACTACCAGGCATTTATCCAAGAGATACAGGCGTGCGGTTTCAAAGGGGCGCACGCATCCCAATGTGTATAGCAATGCTATCGACAATAGCCAAAGTATGGAAAGAGCCCAAATGTCCATCAGTGTATGAATGGATAAAGATGATGTGGTATATATGCTCTATGAAAGGCGATGTCAATGGAATGAGAAGACAAGCCACATAACAGAAAATGTTTGCAAAAGACACATCTGGTAAAAGATTGTTATCTAAAATATACATAATGTTAATATAAAAATAAATAATAAAATAACAATCCATTTAAGATATAAGCCAAAGACTGAACAGAATCTCCTCATATATATATAAATATATAAATATATGTACACATGTATATGTACATATGTACATGTGTACATATACATGTACATGTATGTATATACATATATACATATACATATATATGAATATATATGTGTATCTTTTTGGCAAGTAAATATATGAAAAGATGCTCTGCTTCATATATAATTAGGGAAATTTAAATTAAAACTATAATTAGATACCACTATGCATCTATTAGAGTGCCTAAATCCAGAATATTGACAACACCAAATGCTGATGGGGATGTGGAGCAACAGGAACTCTCATTCACTGCTCTTTGGAACGCAAAATGGTACAGTCATGTCGTAGGTTCTTTACATAACTAAACATACTTTTGCCATATTATCCAGCAATTTTCCTCCTTAGTATTTATCCAAAGGTGTTGAAAACTACATCCAAAAGACATCTGCCCATGGGTGTTTACAACAGCATATTCATAAATGCCAACCCTTGAAAGCAACAGAGATGTCCTTGAGTAGGTGAAGGATAAATATCCTGTGGTACATCCAGACAATGAACTATTATTCAGTACTTAAAGGAGTTATTAAGGAAGAAGCTTAAATGCGAATTACTATGTAAAATAAGCCAATATGGAAAAGCAACATACTGTATGATTTCAACTATATGATACTCTGAGAAATGAAAAACCGTGGAGATAATAAAAAGAGCAGTGACTCCAAGAGCTTGGGAGAGAAGGGTGACTACATGAGCACAGAGAATTTGGAGGCAATAAAAATGCTGTTTGATGATATAATAATGAGTATATGTCAATATACGTGTGTCCAAACCTATAGAATTTTCCACACCAAGCATGGACTGTAATGTAAAGTGTGGACTTTGGGTGATGATGATGTGTCAATATAGGTTCAGCGATCATAAAAAATGTACCAGTCTGATGAGGAATACTAAATATGCAGCAGGCTATGGATAATGAGGGACAGGGGGGATTATGGGAAATCTCCAAGCCTTCCTCTCAATTTAGTTATGAACCTAAAATTTTTCACAACTATGAATAAGAAAGAAAAGGAAAGAACAAGTTTGTAAAAGGTAAGTTTTAGTCAAATCAACTAACAAAACCCCAGACGTAGGCAATGGTATTGGGGAAAATATATAAGCCTTTTGGAGAGTAGAGCACAGGAACTCATACATAAATCATGCTAATCTATTCCTTCTGCCAAATTTGATAATTCATCATGAACTAACAAAAGGATATTTATACTATTAAAGAGGAGTCTTCAAATACAAGGCCTTAGGAGTAAATATTTCGTGATTTTCATCTACACGTGCATTCATCCACCTTCCATCGATCTCTGATGTTCTAGAGAAAAGACCAGTTTTATACGTCTTTCATTTTGCTGAGTTTGGTAACTAAAACACACATCTTTGTTTCTGAAAACCCAGACTTGGAAGTTACTTAGTGGCAGCAGTCTTCCTTGACTTTGAAGTCTTTGAGTTTGTGATGATGTACCCCCTGGGCTGGTCATCAAGTTCTAATGAAGGACTCATTTCTGAAGTCAGAGTGCCTGGGTTTTACTCCCAAAGATCCTCTTCCGATTAGATTTTACCTTAGAAATTTACTTATTTTCACTACATTTCTATCATGGTATTTACAATTATTATTGTTCTGATTTAACTATCACTGTCTTCATTATCATCCTCATCCTTCTCTCCTTAGGGAGAAGTAAAAACATCGGCATTTGTTGAGGGCTGATGTGCAAACCTCTCAAGGTCTGTGCTGGTTCTTCTGGGTCACCTGCCTCACACCTGACCTCTGCTCCTATGAGCTCCAGATGTCTAGTTGGTCTGTCTTCTTAGACAAACCAACAGATTGATTCCTCAGATTTCTCTCTTTTTTTTTATTTTTTTAACCTTTATTGATTTTTGAGACAGAGAGAGAGAGAGCATGAACGGGGAAGGTTCAGAGAGAGAGGGAGACCCAGAATCTGAAACAGGCTCCAGGCTCTGAGCTGTCAGCACAGAGCCCGACATGGGGCTCGAACTCATGGACTATGAGATCATGACCTGAGCCGAAGTCAGGTGCTCAACTGACTGAGCCACCCAGGCGCCCCTCCTCAGATTTCTTTAACATGTTCTTTTGTGGTTATCGTTCATCTCATTATATTAAAGAAAAAAATATATATTCCTTTCGCCTGTAATGAGTGAGCTGATGCCTGGCTGTGGAATTCTGCTTCCATGGAAGGTCATGCAAATAAATATGTATTATCCTAAAGCCAGAGTGCCCACTCTGAGTTCATTTCTGCCTATTTACAGGCATTGTCTGCATAGAGATGACAAAGATTTGGCATCCAGAGGACAAATCAGGAAGGTGCCCCAGAATTTGCCATTGCTAAACTCAATGTGCTTCAAGATGACTCATTTGCATGCTCTCCTTGGTATTCATCAGCTAGACAGTTAGAAAGTTAAATACTTGACTCTGGTGGATCATCAAGCCCAAAAACAATCTTTGCAGCAAGTAAGGTACACATGTATTATACTATAGAGAGGCAATAGAAAGCCAGAGATTATTGTTTATCTTAAATTTCAGGAACTTTGTATTAAAGAGCTTCACTATGTCAACAAGAGCGCAGTGGTAACTTGACTAATTAAAGATTTCATTTACAAGGAAAAGAATCAGATAGATTGCAATAATAATGGTAAGTCTAACTACTTAGTATTCCCCATAGTTTGTCTGCTGATATGAAAGTAAGAACAAATGTGATTGTACACTATTAAAGATTATTAAGCATGGCAAGTGTAAAATTACTCCTGTAATGTATGTTTTCCCTTAAAATCACTGAGTGATCTTGAAGGCCCAAGGCTCAAGGCCCTTGTTAAAACACATCCATCTCAAGACATCCAACTGTCAAACGTGGCTGCCTAATAGGGAGGCCTAACAAAGAGAAGCTTGCTACCACCTGTGCATGCTGAGAGGCATGGAATATTCCCTGGATTAAAGCTCACAGTGACCCAGCTGTCTTCAAGGTTTGCAGAAAGCCGGAGAGAGCTTCCCAAAAGGTTGCTGGAGACAAAGTTGATATGTTCTAATTACTTCAAAGAGAATATGAAATTGTTTGTATAGTTCATTGTGAGCACTCTGTGTTATTATCAAGGGTGATCAAAATAACACTCTCTAACAGTGGGATATAGTTATATAGCTGCACATTTATTGCTGTTCTCATTTTCAAAGGATGCCAGAGAAAAAAGATTTCTACCCACCCAGGATGAATTCTCAGAAATGGTCTCTTGGGGAATAGAAATCCATGGGAGATTCAAGGTTAATGCCTCTTCTTGACCACATATTTTGTGATCTAGTTCAAGAATCTGACTTTTGATGACTTTATCTTCTTACTATGGTTCCAGAAACTACTATAGAGCTAGTGAGTGAAAGCTGCAGGAATATAGATTTTGGCCTGATAGAAGGAAGAAGTCCCTGGTGAACACAGTTGCCTATCACTGAAATTTGCTCCTCAGGAAATAGAGAGATTCTCAGTCATTACGAGGACACAAGTTGGGCAAAGTTGGTGAAACAAAATAACATGGATCGGGTAAAATGCTATCTGGGTTTAAAAATTTATTTCCATGAAATCCCACAGCCACCCTGGGTAGTAGATTTTATTATTCTTATTCTATAGGTGAGCAACCTGTGGCATAGAATGGTGAAACGATTTTCTCAATGTCACACAGTTTACAGTGAGAAGTATATTTGAGGCCAGCTCTGTCAGACTTCAGCATCCATTTCCCCTCACTGCACAGAGATGCTATGGATAGGAACTCTGAATTAGGCAGAAAACAGATGAAACAATACATGAGTGAATGGGCTATCTTGCCCTTTAGTAGCATAAGGTATAAATTGTCCTAATCCTCAGTTCCAATTCCCAATTCCCAATTCCCATATAAGCTCAGAGCCTCCCTAACCATTTTACAATTATACTTTATATCCTGGTGACTCCTTCATTTCTCCTCCTGTAGCCTTCTTGCTTCTGAATCACACCAGACAAGACGCAAAGGTCTCCTCCTTCTTTGTTTACCGGAGCACATCAAATCCCACTCTGAGCCGTCGCTGTTTCCTTGCTTTATTAAAGACCATGAGGATGGGTCGGGAGCATATGACACTCCACACTATTCGACTATATCACCTGGCTACCTTTGTGCCCCTCCTACACGTCATTAGAATATGTAGCCCACCTCCCACCCTGTCCACTCTCCTACATGGCAGGTTTGCTAAATTTCTCTACTGCCTTTAGTTCTTTGAAACCTGGAGTGGAGGAAAACCACCTTTTTCTTCATCTCTTCGTGCAAAATTATCTCCTCATCAGGGGCTGCAGGTTTTGATGGGTCTGTGATAGGGAAGTGGCAAAAAAGTAATTGGCTGCCTACTTTACAACGATAACCTTAGCAGCAGTTTAGCATATGGATTATCAGGGATGTGCTTAGAGCCAGAGAGACAAATGAAGACCGTTTTGATAGTCCAGAGGGGGAAAAAAAAATACGAAAGGGCCTATGTTGATTTCCTGGTTGAGTTCTCAGTCCTCAAATAACTGCTTGGGCTGGTTGAAAGCCAGCCCTTTCTCTGTCCTCCATTTTGTCCTTCGCCTTTCATCCCCCCCCAACCCCCACCCCTGAGAGGAGACTCAGGAGAGGTTAATGCACTGAGAACCACCACCAGAGCATGCTCTTGTAGTGATAGAAATTGAAAAGAGATTGAAATCTGTCATAGAGGTTGTTGCTGGGGGAAAGCCAAGAAAAGGAAGACAAGCTTAAATCCATGAAGACAGATGAAAATTAGAAACAAGAAAATAAGAGAAATGGAGAATGGTGTGAGGTGGTGCAGCAAAAGGTAATATAGATAAAGTGACAGGCAGGGAGTGGTTGAGTGTATTATTTAAGGAAAAGAAAAAGTAAACACAATACTCACAGGAGCATATAGACCTCGTTATAGATTTAGAATCAAAATATAGTTTCCTATGGACTTTGACATTCCAGATGCCGTTTCAGTAAACAATGGGAAGGTGCCAGAAATTTACAGCAGCTTGTTCTGTATTAGAATCCACATGTCTTGATAATGAAGGTACAGGTTGAGATTTGGGAAGGATTCCAAAACCCAAGTCTCTATTGGCGAGATATACTACTTCATAGAGTCCAAAGAATGTGCTCTACTGGTGTAAGACCAAATCTCAGCCCTAGAAGTTTAGAGCAACAAAAGAATAGGGCTCAAATGGGTGATGGGGCCATAAGACTGAAGAGTAGGGAAAATACAGACAGTGAGACTAAGTCAAAAACAAGTAAGACAGGTCTAGGCAAAACATATCATTACAGCAATGACTTCATTGTATGGATATAAAAAGAGGTAGGGAAACAGTTGCAAGGTCCTGTGTAACCATACTTCATAAATGTCTCTCCATTGCCCTCTTCTTCATTCCCACTGCCACAGTTACTTTATTTTACTCCTAAGCAATCAACTTTCACACAATTGACCTGTCTCCACACTTGCCCTTCTTTTGCATAACCACACTATAGCTGGAGTAGTTTCTCAGATATGAGCAATCTAGAACAAGATGACAAGCTGAGTTCACATATCTGCCTTGTTACTTTTGCTATTAATAAAATACAATAATAATGAACAGTCCAGGGGTGCCTGGGTGGCTCAGTCGGTTAAGCGTCCAACTTTGGCTCAGGTCATGATCTTGCGGTTTGTGGGTTTGGGCCCCACGTCAGGGTCTGTGCTGAGGGCTCAGAGCCTGGAGTCTGCTTTGGATTCCATCTCCTCTCTCTGCCCCTCCCCACTTGTGCTCTGTCTCTCTGTAAAAAAATAAATAAATAAATAAATAAATAATGAATAAAATAAATAGATAAATAAATAAATAAAATAAACAGTCTGAAGGTTTTGTACCCATAAAAGCAAAGAGAATGGACCAGGACCACCTGCAGACCAGAGATTTCTACAATTTCCTCGAAAACAGAAGATGTATGGAAGGACCCTGACTAATGACAAGGTAGGGACCCTGCATTTTAGAGTCTTCCTGGAAGGAAGAAAAGAAGAAATGAGGAAACATTTAAACAGAACCCTGAAAAGACAGTAGAATCATGGCAAATATAGGCCTCACAGAAAGTAACAAAGAGAAATTAAGGGTAATATTAGAAATCCTTACATCAAGAAATATATTATACGACTCTTCTATACAAATGGAAATAGACATTCCCTTGAAGCAAAAAAAAAAAAAAAATGAACTGTTACCTTTTTTTCCCCAACAGTTTAAATGAATTGCTTAGATGGAACTAAAGCATACAATGTAGGAAATAGTCTAAGCTAAAATCAAGCTTTTCATGTATATATCAGGAAAATTGAGAATAATCACCCATGTGAGAAAAATCTTTAGTATAAAAGTGCAAAGGTGGGGCCCCTGGGTGAGCTTCTGACTTCAGCTCACGTCATGATCTCCTGGTTGGTGAGTTCAAGCCCTGTGTCAGGCTCTGTGCCGACAGCTCAGAGCCTGGAGTCTGCTTCAGATTCTGTCTCTCTCTCTCTCTCTCTTTCAAAAATAAATAAAGATTAAAAAAAATATTTAAAAAATGCAAAGGTGAATAAAACGGAAGACCTAAGATAAAAATAAAATGGATCATAATTATAAGTTTTGCCTTCAATTAGCATATAAAACAAAGATAGGATACTGTGCAGAAAGAATTCTCAGAAAATAAGACTGCTTTAGAAAAATTTAAAAAGATAACAAAAGGTTAAGTAGAAGGGGTAGAAATATATTTTATCAAGTTTTCTATCAAGAAAAACCTAAATGAAGAGAGATGAAAAACATGAGGTGAAAGACAAGTAGGATAGAGAATCAACTTTAGGAAGGCCCACCATTACCAATAGAGGTTCCAGAAAAAAGAGAAAATGTAAAAATAAGTACATAAGTAAAATAAGTAAATGAATAAATAAATTGGAAGGAAGGAAGGAAAAAAGAAGAAAGAAAGGAAAGAAGGAGAGAGGGAGGGAGGAAGGAAGGAAGGAAAGAAGAAAGGAATGAAGGAAGGAGAGAAGAAAGGAAGGAAAGAAGGAGAGAAGGAGGAAGGGAGGAAGGAAGGAAAGAAGAAAGGAAGGAAAGAAGGAGAGAGGGAGGGAGGGAGGGAGAAAATGAAATGTAGAACCAATTAAAGCTGGTTGCCTTTGAGTGCTATCCTGTGTGTAGTGGAAAGTTGTCACCGTTATATCCTGGGGGCGGTAGATAAAGGCAGGTTTGGGACAAGGGACTCTTGCTTCTCATTGTAAACTCCTTTCCTTCCCATTTTATTTATTTTACTTTTAACCAGGTTGACATATTACACTGATAAAAACAAAACAAAGCATTTCTTGTCAGAGGGTGGGCGAATCCGGGAGTCAAGGAAACAGTGGAGGATTTCAGTTACCTTTTCTGAGCTAGCACAATGAATTGGGGCCAAATGTGATACAAGAGCAGGGTATTCCCAGTTTTATTTGTGTTCCTTATACCACACAGGGCACTCCCTCCCACTGAGCTAGAATTAGGTTGTTTTGGGAAGTGGCCCAAGCGTTTTTGACATGTATGATTAACATTTAAAATAATCATGCCAACTCATTCTGTAACTCCTAAGCAAATGGTTCTCTCCTACACAGGGTGACCTGGTGGCTGAGGGATGCCCGGGTTTCCCCAGCCTGTAGATGAGGCTGACTTGAGATGCAGCCTCTTTTTCTGCATACAGAATGAGGGTCCATTAGGCTCATTAATTCATGAGCACTCTTTATTTTAATACTCGTAGGGTGTCGCGGCATTTAGGTCACCTTTAGTTTCCAGCTGACATTTACCTCACATCAAAATTAATGAACATTCAGGGACAGTTCAACACAGGCAAGAATCCCCTGAAAATGAGAAACACTTTAGGGTCCAGAGAAAAGTTCATTAGTTTTGGCACAACAGGTCTGGGTAATGAAATCCACATTCAATCAAATGAACAGCAACTTGTGCAACGATCCTTTGGCATTTGGTGGGATTGTTCGCTTGGGGTAGGACCCTCTCCCTCCCACGTTCAGCGGTCTTCCTATAAGATTATAGGGCTCAGAGTATGAAGAGTGACATCTCGATCTCACCCACATAATTATTCCCCAAATTCACTGACTGTGGCAAATATAAGATAATGTTGAAATCGTAATATGGTGATTGAAACAATTTCTTTCTTCCAAGCTTATTTGGCCCCAAATTGAGCACCTATGGAAGTACAGCTCATATCTTGCCTTATTTTGAGCCTTAAAACAATGTTGCAAGTTTGAAAAGGAAGATATCCATCCCATTTTAAAAGTGAAGAAAGGAAAATTTACTGCTGCAGGACAGTGGTGAGGGTTTTCAAAAGATTCCAAAGTCTTCTTTCATTCTTTGAAATGAAACAAAGGATTGAGGAATCTACTGGAATGCTGTGTTTCTTATTGAGTGCTTACTATCTGGAGAGTAGATCATTGAGGTATATACCTTTGTTCCTTTTTGCTTGCATTCATCAAGGTGGGAGGGCTGATTTATCTATCTGCCACATTTGAAATCACATTTAGGACATTCAAATATGGTCATTTACTTGGATGGTGCATTTCAAAGGGTTTGTGGAGAATCTCTCCCGGATTCACCTGATCACAGAATAGAATTGCTTAGCAGAATCTGGAGTAACAAGCAGTCCCTGGGATGAGATAAGATTGAGTTGCAAAACACAGATCCTTCACTCAACTTCAGGGCACTGGGCCAGTCCTTGGATCTTTCTTCCTAGATTGACCTCAACAACTAACTCTCAAGAGCAAATTAGATGAGATATTATCTTTGAGTGTGACTAGCTCTGGGTATACACCTTGAGTAGATTTTAAATTCTTTCCCTTCCCTGGAGATAGTGGTTCAACTGCACATCTATTCAAAAATCAAAATAGAGTCTTTGATCCCCTGCCAATTAATTGATTTCACTAATGACATTTTTAAAAAACAGTTCATTGAGATTTCTGTTTTTAAACTGATGCCGATGGACAGTTTTGGAGTTTTGAGTTTAGGAATCGAGTTGGCCTTTTCTGCCCATAGGAAAAAATTATCATCTTCATCTCTAATAAATGGCAACACCTTAATTTATAATTCAAAAGGAGAAATAACACACATGTGACTGTCAGGAAAGGGTAAGCACTTGAGAAATGACTTTTGTGAAAGATTATGCAGTCTATCTACTGTACCTTATCAGTGCAGAGGCAAAACGATGTTTCTTTTGATCAAGACAGGGCAAGGAGCACATCCAAATCGATACATGGAGAATTTAATCCTACAAGCTGTCAGAATCACAAACAGAAAGTGAATGTTAATGACAGGAAGGCAAACATGTTTATTGTGGAAAGGTTATGGTTGAGAGAGGCCTGCCTGGCCCCCTAGAAGAGACACTGGTGATGTGACCCAGGGATCCTAAACTTTGTCATCAGTTTTTATTTAAAAAATTGAAACATGATATTTAGCACGTCATGTTTCAAAATCTGAAAGGGTAGATACACTGTCTTTAGTCTACAAATATGACAAAGGGTTACACCAATCTAAAATGTATTTTTAAAGTCTGCTCAAACACAGATGCATTTTTCAATGTATTTAAAATTATGTCTACACTCTGGCAAACAAAGACAAAAGTAGGGAAAATAATACAATGCATATTCTTAAACTCATCAACTAAATATAAAGTAAATATTATGATTTTGGCACTTTTGCTATATCCATTCTTTTGTTTTCTTCTTCTTTTACTTTTTATTTTAAGGGAGCATTCTAAACCTCAAAGAGCCATTCGCTTCTAAATATTTCAATAAGAATCCTTTAAAAACATAGACTCTTTACAAAACCACAATGCCATTATTTTGCCTGATGTAATTAAGTATAATTTCCTGATGTCACCTGATATTTAGTACATAATAAAATATCTTTCTCAAAATGTATTTTACAGCCACTTTTTGAATCAGGATCCAGAAATGATTATATAAAATTTCAAAATGATAAATTAGCAAATAGTTTGAATAAAGAACTCAAAGAAGACACTATATTAAAGTAAATGAAATACGGCCCAAAGTTCAATCACCACAGATATCCAATTAAAACAATATTAAGGTGACAGTCAGATTATCAAAGCAATGATTATGCTATTCAGGTAATATATATTAATCGTTGCTTAAAAACAAAATGCTTATGATACTGAACCTTGGCAGAGCTTGGGAGAGCTGAAAAGTTGTGTGTTGCCAAGAATGTAGTGAATCAGAGCAATTGTCTTTGGCACTAGAGTATTATGATAGGTAATGAAAGTCAAAAGAAAATGTTCTTCCCACTTAACATCACACACCCACTCCTAGAGATTATTCTAAGGAATTCAGACAAAGTGAAATAAATTGCATGTACATGGGTTTTCATAGCAGCATAAACTTTAAAGGCAAAAATATAATGGAGGAAACAACCAAACCTACACTATTACATTAGGTAACTAAATGTCCTGTATTAACTCGAGATGGTATCATGCAATCATTAAAATGATGAATGTAAAGATTACAAAGTATCATGGAAAATTCTAAATACATACAATCAAGTGAAATAGAAAACAAAACTATGGATATTTTTACTGTAATATAAAAATATGTAGGAACACGGATTAAGTATCTAAAGGGAACACAAAACATGACAATAATTATGGTACGGTTTGGGGAATATAAGTGAACAAAAAATAATGTCTATTCTTTTTCTCTAATTCATTTAATATTACTCATCATCCAACATATAGGCCAGTGTTAAAGAAAAACATGATAATCACCAATAATATCATCACCCACACCAAAGTTATCACTTTTTAATATTTTGCCTGAATATATGCACACAAACATATACACACCTGCACATATATATGTATGTATATGTATATACATGGTTTTGCTTTCTACTTTGAAATATCATGAGTATTTTCACACCTCAGTAAATTTTTCATTAAATTTTTGTGTCCATTTATTCCAACTGTTTCCTATTTTTGAACAATTTGGCTTCTGGTGTTGGGGAGAAAAAAAAATTACTGTAGCCTTCAAGTTTCTTCTGACTGATCTAAAAATTGAATTGACATGAGACATTAACAGGAGAAAATCTAAGTACATGTGAAGAATCCATATAAATATGAGAGGTTTCAAAGACAATCAGACAGAATGAGGAATATAAGTCATCCTGAAATAAGGAGAATGGGGTAGGGGTCCAGTCCAATATTTTTTAGTATTTATTTATTTTTGAAAGGGGGAAGGGGAGGGACAGAGAGAGAGGGCGACACAGATTCCGAAGCAGGCTCCAGTCTCTGAGCTGTCAGCACAGAGCCTGACGTGGGACTCAAAGCCAGGAATCTTTAGATCATGACCTGAGCTGAAGTCAAAGTCAGAGGCTTAACCCACTGAGCCACCCAGGGGCCCCCAAGGATCAAGGCTTCTAAAGGAAGGAAGCCAATGCACAGGAAGATGAAAAGGAATAAGTGTTTGGTAAACAAATGTTTGCTCTGCCATCCAGAAACAACTGGACAGAGGGAGGACTTTGATCAAAATGGTCTTGCTAGGCACCTCCCTGTCTGCTCTGCCTAGTTCATGTCATACTATAGTTATTATTTTTTTAATGTTTATTTATTTTTGAGAGAGACAGAGAGACAGAGTGTGAGTGGGGGAAGGGCAGAGAGAGGGAGACACAGAACCCAAAGCAGCCTCCAGGCTCTGAGCTGTCCGCACAGAGCCCCACGCAGGGCCAAACTCACAAACCGGTGAGATCACGACCTGAGCTGAAGTCCATCACTTAACTGACTGAGTTACCCAGGTGCCCCCATACTGTAGTTATTTTTGATGACAGCTCCCTTCCTAAATTCTTTTAGGCATTTAAAAGGAAGGCCAAAGGTCCTTCCAGAGTCATTTGGCCTTTAATGCTTGTAGCTCAAAATAAACTACATGCCAAATGGCACATAGTTGGGAGGATTCATTCTGAACCCCTACATTTGCAATGCTTCCCTTGCACCGATACTAACCAGAGGAGTGGCAGCTACCACAAAACTTGTCACAATTATATGCCAATCCCTAAAGGGGACACTCATAGGCATTTTCTGTAAGTCTCAACATTATTTGATTGCACTACATCCATTTCAATTATGAGGAAACTGAGGATGCAGATGTTAAATAAGTTGTACAGCATAACTACCAAAACAAGGAGCCAAGGCTAAAGTCTGAGTCAACCAAATGGAAACTTCATGTTCTTTTCCATCCACAGTGTATGACCAACGTTTATGGAAGCTTTACTTCACATCATCATTCATGAGAAAAAGACCCCTTTAAGCAAAACGTACTGGGTCACAATGTCATGTTGTTTTTTTTCATAGTTCTGTGAAGACATTGCTAAAATACCGTCTCAAGGAAATTTTGTCTTAAAAAATTATATATTTCTAATATATATAGTATAAACTGTATCGTATAACATATAATTTTATTGATGTATAGTTCACAATGTTATATTAATTTCAGGTGTACAACACAGTGATTTGACATTTGTATACATTATGAAAGCATCACAATAAGTTTAATTGCTATCTTAAAGTTATGTAATATGCAATTTGTAATATAATGTAATGTATGTATACATGTGTGTATACATATACATATATGTGCCTACATACAGACACACATACATATATAGATTGATGATAGGTAGAAAGATAGAAAAATAGATGAATATGTATCTATGCATATAAATCCCCTAAAAGTGAAAAGCTTACTGCAGTTGTTTCAGTTTTCCTCCTTTTACTAGTAAAGATAGTTTTTCATTCATCCATTGGCCTCTGCATTTCTTTGAAGAATATTCACTCAGCTCTCAGGGCTAGAGTCTGCCAGGGGAGTGAACAACAGATGCCAGAGTAGGATTGTGTACAAGTAGAAACAAGCCTAATACTTTAAAGGCCAAAGACTCATACATTTATCATCTTTTGTAATGCAGATCATTATTGAATGCTTGCAACAAAACCTTTCTATCATACCCCCTGGGTGTATGTAGCCTGCCTATAGAATTTGAAATAATGTAAAGATAAGAGGAGTTGGGTGGGGGATGGATTACTCAGAGGCCACGTAGCAGCCACTAGTGTAAGAAGGACATGTGAAGAGAAAGGTAGAGTAGCAATCCCTCAGCTGCTCTCATCTGTGCAGCTTCTGTAGTAAGTCTGTTTTCCTTTCTGACAAGTTCTGGGATATTTTTTCCAACCAATCATGGTTCAGATTTCATGATGCCACCTGAGTATCTTTACTATCTTTATGTCAGTGCCATAATTTTACTTAAGTTTTTATCATTGACTGATTGATTGATTGAGAGTGCATGCAGGAGGAAGGGTAGAGAGAGTGGGTGAGAGAGAACCCAAGCAGACTCTACACTGCCAGCACAGAGCCTGATGCAGGGCTTGATCTCATGAACACTGAGAATATGATCTGAGCTGAAATTGAGAGTCAGATGCTTAACCAACTAAGCCACCTGGGCACCCTTCAGTGCCATAATTTTTATTGTTTTTCTCTACGTTTTACCTTCTAGTCTTTTATTTGTCACTTAAAAAAAAGGCGGCTATAATTTCCTTATAGAAAATCCTTCTTTTGACATTTGAAGATTTTGCCACCTTGAATTCTTATTTAATTATAATTTGTTATTTATTTATTATTTTCCTTTAAACTTATATTCTATCTGGCAGGTTTGCTCAGTGGTTTTGCTTATAGTGCTGACCACTTTTTCATGTGATTATTGGCCCTTTATATACCTTCCTTTATAAAGTCTGTTTTGCTCATTTGTTACTAATTTTACTTGATTGTAGGAGTTCTTTATATATTTTGGATACAGGCCCCTTTTGGATAAATGTTTGCAAATACATTCTCCTTATCAAATTGCTTAAAAGCCTTTTTTTATTTATTTATTTTAAGAGAGAGAGAGAGAGAGCACAAGAGAGCAAGGGAGGGGCAGAGAGACAGGGAGAGAGAGAATCTCTAGCAGGTTCTGTGCAGTTAGAATAGAACCTGACATGGGGCTCTATATTATGAACTGTGAGATCATGACCTGAGCTGAAATCAAGAGTCAGACACTTAACTGACTGCGTCACTTTGGTGCCCCAACAGTCTTTTGATGACCAAAGTAATTGTAACCAACATTTTATCATGTATAGCCATCCTGGTTTTTGTACCAGGATTGTCATTCTCAGATCAAAACAAAATCAAAACAAAGAAAAATACTTGGAATTTCAGTCTGTATACTTAGTTTAATAATTTGTATTGAATATTTGCAAATGTACTTTTGCACTAGACACATGGACCACCATTTGATCCAGAAGATTTTAGATAAAATAAAATTTCCCCTGATTGACTTATTCTACTTCTAAGTCCCATTTGAGATTGTTGACCCAGAGTCAGTTTCAAAAACTCCTTTCTTTTGATATTAATGACACCGCACTCTTCTGGTTGTTTTGAATTCATTGATTCCTGTTCTTGTGGGTTCTCATCTCTTCTCTACATATTGATACTTGGGGACACCTTGGTCACTCATTTGGTAGAGCATGTGACTCGATCTCAGGGTTCTAAAGTCAAACCCCATGTTGGGTGTAGAGATTAATTAAAAAATAAAACCTTAAATATAGGTATTCTGAAGATTCAGTCCGGTGCCCCCATTCCCTTCTGTACCTTCATTATCCTGCTAGTAATGTTCTAAGGCTTTAAATGATCAGATATGCCAATGAAGTCTAAGTATATATTCAGCTTGGACCACTTAACTGAAAAGATGTGGATTTCCAATTGCCTTATTCATGCATCATATAATAGCCATTTAAACTTACAGGTTCAAAAGAGAACACCTGACTTCTATGCACGACCAAACATACTCCTGCCCTAGTCTTACGCATCTTGCTAAAAGGTCACACCAATGATTCAACTACTAGAGACAGAAAACCAGGAGTTCTCTCTAATGTCTTTTTTCCTGTAAGCTCTCACATCATTTTAATCAACAAATTCTGTACATCTTATGCTATGACGATTGTTAAATAGTTTAGCACTTACATTGTTTTGGGTTGAACTGCCTCCTCGCCACATGTCAAAAAAAAAAAAAAAGTTGAAGTCCTAACACAGGTGCCTCAAAATGTGAACTTATTTGGAAATAAAATCAATGCAGTTATTAAGGAGAGGTCATATTAGAGTAGGATGGACCTTTAATATAATATGATTGGTGACCTTATAAGAAGAAATCTATAGAAGAAAGAAACACACAGGGAGGGTGCCGAATGAAATGAAGGGTCAGAGATGCATTTACAAGACAAAAAAACACCAAAGTTGCGAGTAAGCCACCAGACACGAGGAAGAAACCACGGAACATCCTTCTTTTTTCAGAAGAAGCACAGCCTTGCTGACACCTTGTTTTGGGGCTCCAGAAATGTGAGACAATAAACTTCTGTACTAAGCCAACCAGTCTGTGATGCTTTGTCATGGCAGCCCTGGGAAAATTACAGATAACCTCTACAGAGTTCTACAAGAACTGGCTCCTGGCTTCTTCTCTGAATTTATCCCTTGTCATTATCTTCCTACTTCACTCGGTTCCCACCACATTCACCTGTGCTCTGTTCTCTGAACATCCCAAGATTGCTTCAACCTTAAGACAATTGTGCTGGCTATTCCCTGAGTCTGGAATGTTCTTTCTTCATCTTTCTACTACTGTCTTTTCTTTTAATTCAGGGTTTAGCCAAAGGCTGCCTTCTCATGAAGCTTTCTTCTCTACTAGCTGAAACACCAATCATGCCTTCTCATATCACCCTGTTCTATTTTCACTACAGAATTCTCCTTTAACAAAAAACAAACAAGCCAAAAAACTCGATTTATGGTCTATATAATCTTCCAAGATGTTAAACAGAAAAAGAGAAAATTCCTCCTATCTCTGCTATGTCTTGTGCCTAGAATGATGTTTGACATGCAGAATACATTCATCAAATTTTTATGAAATAAAAAAAAAAGCTTATACATCAGCAACCTGGAAATCAAAACTACAACGAGGAGCCACTTCATCCTGTATTAACTATATTTCCTTCTTTTCTGTATTTTTAATGTTCTGGCATCTGGAGTTTTGCTGACCTGTGAGAGACTATCCCTCCTAGGGGAAGTTAATTCTTAGAGACGTGTCTTTTATATGTAGACCTACCAATCCAGAGCCCATACCCCCACTAGCTTCTCTATCTGGCTTTCATACTCCAGGATGCAATATTCTTCTGCCCTAATCCCAAAGCCGGATACCAGAAAACTGGAGACAGCCTTATGACCCAGAGCCTCTGAAGTCATTCATACTAGCCAATCCTAATCCTGCTTACTCCACCTTCCCTTCTTTTTCCTACGGAACCCAACACTTGAGTTCCATGTGTGGCCCTGCATGGCATGGCAAATCCCTTCTCTTTATGAATAACAAACCGTCTTTCCAATGGCAGTCACCTCCCGATCTATCGGCCTCACCAATACCTAACTTATAATGAAATGCACATTTTAAAATGCATATCTGCTAGGATGGTTATAATGAAAAAGTCAATAATGATAGTTGATGAGAATGTAGAGACACTGAAACATCCATATGGTGCTGGTGGGTATGTAAAATTACAAACTACTTGGAAACCAGTTTGTCAGTTTCTCCAAAAGTTATTAAGCATAGACTTACCATTTGACCCAGCAATGCCGCTTATAGGTCTGTACACAAAAGAAAAGAAAATATACGTTCTTGCAAAATCTTATATATAAATATTCATAGCAGTGTTATTCATAATACCCAAAGGTTGAAAGAATCTAAATATCCATTGATCAATGAATAGATAAACAAAATGTGGTAAATCTAGGCAATAGAACAGCATTCAGACATAAAAGGAAAAGATGTACCGGTATAAGCTAACACTCGAATGAAATTTGAAAAATGGTATGCTAAGTAAGAGATGACAGTCACAAAAGGTCATACGTTACATAATTCTGTTTTATTAAATCACCAGACTAAGCAAATCAATAGACACATAGTCTATATTAGTGCTTAGCGCTGGGGAGTTTGGGTGGGTGAGTGTGGTGATGGCTAAAAGTTACAGTTTCTTGTTGGTAGTGATAATGGTCGAATAACTCTGAATATACTAAAAATCACTGAATGATAGACTTTACATGGATGAATTCTATCACATGTGAATTGTATCTCCCTAAAGCTATCACAAAAGTAAATGGTAATATTTAACACCTCTGGAGGCCTTGTTATGCACCATTCCAGGTATGTTACACGTAGTAACTCAGACAGTCTGGCCCTGAAATCTGAGCTCTGATCCATATTGTTATACTGCCTTTGCATACCTTCCTTCTCTCTGACTTACTGATTATATCAGACAAGGAAATATCACTGATTAATTAAGGGGGTTCTGGAGTATAAGAAGCATCAAGCTAAGCAATTGCACAAAAGAGCCACTACTAAGAAGATTTGGTGGGAAAGGAGACTTTAGGAAAAAAGCACACAAATGAATAACCAAGAATTCCAATGTGTATATTCAGAGAAATTAGTGATGCTACTGCATATACAGGAGTAGGCTTTAATGCAAAAGGATAATGACACATAAAATTGGATTTAAATAAAATAAAAGTTTACATTATATTGATTCATGACAAGCATAAAGGTGAACAAAATTAAAATAAAACACAACAAACAAATATCCCCTTGAACGCTTACAGTGGGTAGGGATAATATGGGATAAAAAAGAGGACATATAACTAAAAGGACCCCAAAGACCCTATCTTAAATAAAAGCAAATATTATTGTTTAATTCATCAATTTCATTTTCAAGATAATGAAATATAGAATTTATACATACATAGAAGAGAAAAAAAACTGAATAAAACATAATAAAACCAATAATTGTCAGATTAGAAAAAATATGAGCCAGCAAGAGATATTTATCAAAAACAAAACAAAACAAACCGAAACAATACCAGGACACCTGGATGGCTCAGTTGACTGAGCATCCAACTGGATTTTGGCTCAGTCATGATCTTATGGTTTGGGAAATTGAGCCCTGTGTTGGGCTCTGTGCTTGCAGTTCGCAGCCTGCTTGGGATTCTGTCTCTCCCTCTTTCTCTGCTTCTCCCCTGCTTGCGTTTTTTTTTTTTCTCTTTCAAAATAAATAAATATATAAATAAACTTAAAAAACAATGAGAAGCAACTTAGATGAAAATAGAAAAAATACATTAGCTGTTAAAAAAAAAAAAACCCTGTAGTTTAAATAGCTTAAACTCTCAGATTCTCTGAATTAATATACCTGTATGCTTATTATAACAGATGCAGTAGAAATCTTTCAGGCCAATAAAAAACTCAAAGTAAGAAAGAAAAGAAAGCAGATGTGGCAATATTAATAACATAGAAAGTAGCTTTTGAGGTGAAAACCATTAAAAAAGGACAAAGAGAAATATTTTATAATTATGAAAGGTAAAATCTCTAAAAATGATATAATAGCCATGAACCTTTTTGTACTCAAGAATATAATAGTGAAATATATAAAGTAAAACGTGTTAAAACTGGAAGGTGAAACTGAAAAAAAATTATACTCACTCATAATAGGAATTTTAATACACTTTTCTCAGATCTTAATATCTTTAATAGAGAACTACAGGAAATTACAAAGAAATTGAAATTCTCAAAGTATAATATCCATGATATAATATAAAATCCATGCCAACCAGAAAATGGACATTATTGTCAAATATACACTGCAGTTTAAGATTTTAAATATTTCAAATACAACAACAACAAACCTGTTGAAAATATGTAGAAATGTCTCAGATTCTGGTCACAGTTCAAAACAATAAGAATTTAAACATTGTAAAACAACAAAAGTACCAGGGGCACCGGGGTGGCTAGTCAGTTAAGCGTCTGACTTCAGCTCAGGTCACGATCTCATGGTTTGTGGGTTTGAGCCCTGCCTCAGCTCAGAAACTGGACCCTGCTTCAGATTCTGTGTCTCCCTCTCTCTCCTCCCCTCCCCTGCTCATGCTCCGTATCTCTGTCCTTCAAAGGTAAATAACTATTAAAAACAAATTTTAGAAATAAATAAATAAATAAAAATAAAACAATGGAACTACCAAAAAATATATACAGCTGAAAATAAGTATCTACCAGTTCAATGACAAAAGCAAAATTCAAAATAAATAGTAGGCACAAAAACTAACAAAGTAAAATGAACAACAAAAAACACACCAAATCCAGGACGTGAGGCCAAAGCAATATTTTAGAACGGAAGCTCATAAAGTCTACCATGTATGCAGAAACACTAGCAGTTCTGATTTGATTTATCTGGTTTAGGGCCTTAAAGTCAGCCATGTTGACTCTGAAGAGGCAGTCCGTGAGTGGCAGGTCCATAATCACCAGAGACAGAGGCATTCACAATGCAAAGAAAGATATACTGTTTCCCCTTTCCTAAACCCCAATATTATTTCTCAGAGTCAACCTCCTTCAACTCTTTCTGGCAGCTTCTTCACATATCTCTATTAGACACTTTTACTCCTTTTTTTTTTTTTAATATTTATTTATTTTGAGAAAGAGAGAGGCCAGGAAAGGGGAGGGGCAGAAAGAGAGGGAGAAAGAAAATCCAAGCAGGCTCTGCACTGTCAGTACAGAGTCCAATATGGGGCTCAAACTCACGAGCCATGAGATCGTGACCTGATCTGAAATCAAGAGTCAGATGCTTAACCGACTGAGCCACCAGGCTCCCCTAGACATTTTTACTTCTTGATTTAACATCAGGAGAAATGTCTACAGTTTCCTTCATGTGTCATGAATGAATGAATGAATGAACGAACAAGTATGAATTCAGAAGTGACTTCCAGGCTGGGATATAAACTCTGCAGTGGTAAGCCATGGCAGTCCATAAGATCACCAGGAAAAGACTACAAATAGAGACAGTAAGTGGGTCTATACTCCAATGCTGGAGCCCAGGGAGATTGGGGACAGGATCCAGAAATCAAAACTGAGAAAGAGTACCACTAAGTTAGGATGTGTGTGTTTCCAGAAAGTAAAATTAAAAAAAAAAATTATACTGATTTCAGTGCTACTAAAAGATGAAGTAAATTGAAAGCATAATCGTGTCTTTTAGACACGGGAATAGAGTTCTCTGATGAACCTCACACACAAAAAAATTTTTTAATTAAAAATTAGAAAAGGAACTGTAGAGAACTCACTATGTTATTGACACATTGGAGAATTGGGGACAATGTGTGTAGAAGATTAACTGTGAAGGAATGCAGTGAAGTATGGACTTTTCTCAATTTTCTGAGTATCTGTAGTGAGTGCTCAATGCGATTTGCTGAACTGAAATCCAGTTGTTCCCATTATTTTCTTCAAAATATGAATCTGCAGTTTCTTCTCTAATGAAATAACATAAGTGATTGATTTCATTAAATCACATCTATTGGCCATTTATTATGCAATAAGCACTTACTCCAGCGCTATTACAAGATGCTATTTTTGTTTCACATGACCTTGGGAATTCAGGTTAAAGAGAATGTCTCATTCTGTTGCTGAAGGTCATCCAATAACAGAATTATAATAGCCAGTTAAGTACACTGTGGACCCAAGGCTCATAATACAGCTGACCTTTGACAGAGCCCACATTCTTCCTGGGGAGGAAAGGGAAGCGGCACGTGCTGGACTCCGAAGATGAAAGTACCTGAATTCTCAGTATTAATATTTAGCATGGGCACTGATGGCTCTCCTACATAGCCTCTCCCATTGTCATGGAATCTCTCAGGAGAACAGGGAGGATTTTGCTTTCCTGCCAGTGTTTTCAGCAGAGCTCCATGCCCCATGGGGGCCCTTTCAAAGGGGAAACACGGTTCCTAGAGGGAATTGTACAGCTTCTTTAAGAGATGCATCTAAACTTGCTAATACAGACGCTTTTACAAAGAGTTGGGATTGAAAAGGTCGCTCATAGCAGCATTAAAGGCCTGACCTTTACTTTTTGTTCTAAATTATCCCGTGATTGTACAGCAGCACAAAAAGCGCTCATTGTGAGCTTATTAGAATGCGTCCAGATGGAATCTTGCCCAGTGCTGAAGCAGCAGGTAACTACACTTAATGTTTTTATCTGCATTTTATTTGGCATTACCACTGGGAAATGAAATGCTAGAAAATGAAATTTGCTGGAAGATTATTTTATTCAGGCATGTGGTAACAGCGCATATATAAGTATCTTTCTCCGAGGGAGAGAATGGGGGCATTGAGAGGAGACTTTCCCCCCTCACCCGCCAAACCTCTAGGCTTGTTGGCTCCCCTAGATTCTAGAGCTAACTTGCCTACCATTGATGGAATGAAATTAGGAGCTGTTAAAGTGATCTGCTCCTGACACATTTTTTTTTTTCTGTAAATGCTTCTTTACCTGTTCATTTAATCTGAAAATCTCCATCTCTTCCTGATTCTTCTTTATATGATTGCTATGTCTCTTGAAATCCATGAGAACGTAAATGAGGTCACCCTGGGTTAGGACCAAAGACTCCTCTTCTAGGATAGTATAATTAAAAATCAGACTCAAAGGATCAGGGATGTGAAACATCGTTCTTTTCTATGCAAACTCCTAATTCCTAGCCTCTCACATTAAAGAAAAATGAATATACCATTAGATAGCTTAATTTTTTTTTCTGTATTCTATATAGGTTTTTAGCCTATATAGGCTGATGATTTCCCTAAATTTGCTCTACACCATATAAAGAGTACAGACAGGGGCGCCTGGGTGTCTCAGTAGGTTAAGAGTCCGACCTCAGCTCAGGTCATGATCTCATGGCTTGTGGGTTCCAGCCCCATGTCAGGCTCTGTTCTGACAGCTCAGAGCCTGGAGCTTGTTTCAGATTCTGTGTCTCCCTCTCTCTCTACCCCTCCCCCGACACGCTCTGTCTGTCTCTCTCAAAAATAAATAAACATTACCAAAAAAAAAAAAAAAAAAAGAGTACAGGCAGAGAGCATTAGAGCTGGCATTATAGACGTTATCAGTTAGCTTTGGTTGTGTATCAAACCACCCCAAAACTCAGTGGCTGAGAACAATGGCTATCAATACGCTTCATGATTCTGGGCTTGCTCGTCCAAGCTGGTCTAACATCTCTGTTCTCGGCTGCAGGTCTGGGCCAGCTGCACCATTGGAAATGGTGGTGCATATTATAGCTTGGACATGGTCTCTGATCTTCCAAAAGATGAGCCCCAACTTTTTCAGGTGGTGGCAGTGACATTCCCAGCAGCAAGAGAGCACAAGTGTTGATGTGCATTTACTTTTCAAGTTTCTGCTTGCATCACAGTGGCCAAAGAAAGTCTCAGGAACAAGTTCAGAGTCAGCATGGGAGAGGTCCTCACAAAGGCTCTGATACAAGGAGGGAAATAAAGATGCCAATTAACAAATGGCACATTAAGTGAGAAAATTAAAACTAAATTTGAAACTAGCTCCTGCTCTGTGCATGCCCAGGAACCTGAAAAAGGAAAGACACCAGTTGGCTGGGGTCGGGGGTGGGGGGGTGTAAACATTTTTGTAAAAGGTAAGATAATAAACATTTTAGGTTTCACAGACCAGTCTCTGTTGAAATTACTAAATTTCACTCTTATTAGCGTTAAAGAAGTTAGGTGATGCATAAGTAAATGGGTATGGCTAGGTTCTAAGAAAACATTATTTACAAAAAAAGGTAGTGGGCCAGACTTTGCATGCATAGAAGGCAACTCTTGCCATTGGTACCTATTCCAGTAATTGCTGCACACTAAATCAACATAAAACTGGTTAAAAAGAATAATGTCTCTGGGGTGCCTGGGTCACTCAGTCAGTTGAGCATCTGACTTCAGCTCAGGTCATGATCTCACAGTTTGATCTCAAGCCCTATGTCTGGCTTGCTGCCGTCAGCTAGGAGCCTGGTTCCAGTCCTCAGTCTGCCTCTCTCTCTGCCTCTCCCCCACTCACACTCTCTCTCTCTCAAAAATAAATCAAACATTTAAACAATAAATTAATTAAAGCAGAATGTTTCCCAGTCTGGGTAAGTAAGAAATGCGGAGAGGACGGTGCTGGAGAGTTCTAGCTCAAATTTCTTCTGCGATTGTAGTTAGATGGTAGCTGCAGGAGTGGCAACTAGAAGCTGGCTGCTGGCATGGGTCAGGTGGACTTCCTCATACCACAGCGGCACTGTGGTATTGATCTGTTTATGTGCCAGTTCAGCGCTCCAGTGGAATGTGCCAGCCAGCAAAGGGGAAGCCAAAGTGGCTTTATAATCTAGCCTCAAAAGTCGCACAGTGACACTTCCACTGCATCCTGTTGGTAAGAAAGGCCCCACGCAATCAAAGGACTGAGAATTAGACTGTCCATCCTGATAGGGAAGTGACAAGTTTCTGGAGGGGCGTACGAGAGGGGTGGGGTTGTGGCCAAGGTTGGAAAATACAACCACAGCACACCAGGTGGGGACGTGTTTTCTCATGATGATTAGGAACAAATAGACAAATAGAGCTGATATGGCAACCTGCAAGACTGTCAAGTGAAAGAAAGCACATATTTTGCCTTCAAAAAAAAAAAAAAAAAAACAGGCTTGGGGCACCCGGGTGCCTCAGTCAGTAAAGCCGTAGCACTCAGTTTTGGCTCAGGTCATGATCTCACAGTTCGTGAGTTCCAGCCCTGCATGCGCTCTGCACGGACAATGTGCAGCCTGCTTGGGATTCTCTGTCTCCTCTCTCTCTGCCCCTTCCCTGCTTGTGCACTCTCTCTCTCTCTTCAAAAATAAATCAACTTTCAAAAAGAAAACAGGCTTTAATTTTGGCCCAGATACTTATTATTCATCTGTTCATCAGCTCAAGTGGATCAGGGGCCAGGTTTAACGTTTATTTATTTTTGGGACAGAGAGAGACAGAGCATGAGCAGGAGAGGGGCAGAGAGAGAGGGAGACACAGAATCTGAAACAGGCTCCAGGCTCTGAGCTGTCTGCACAGAGCCCAACGCAGGACTCGAACTCACGGACTGCAAGATCATGACCTGAGCCGAAGTCAGACACTTAACTGACCGAGCCACCCAGGTGCCCCGTGAGATGTTGCTAATCACTTTGACTTTTTAAATTATTTTGCTCCCCAAATGATCCTGTATCAATAGTTCATTGAGATTTTTTTAAGTCTATTTATTTATTTTAAGAGAGAGACAGAAAGAGAGAAAGAAAGAGAGAGAGAGAAAGAGCATGTGCAGGAGTGCACATTCACGAGTGAGGGACGGGGTGGGGGAGAGAGATAGAGAAAGAAAGAGAGAGAGAGAATCCCAACAGGCTCCATACTATTAGCACAGAGCCCAACATAGGGTTTGATCTCATGAACCATGAGATCATGACCTGAGCCAAAGTCAACAGTCTGATGCTTAACCAACTGAGACACTCAGGTGCCCCCTCTCTGGGCTTTTCTAAGTGTTAAAAATTATAGGAAATAATATACCTCTTTTTAGTTCCTGGCACATACAAGGCCTTGAGTAAGTGGCCACAATAAGCTGGTAAGTTATTCTTACTGATATTATCATACATACCAACCACAATGACAAAAATTTGTATCTATGAGCTTGGGTTAACTGTAAAAGAATCCAAAGATAATATGCTATGGTAGAATCATAAGAGGAGGCTGACTCATCTGGTTTCAAACCTTTGTCAGCCTCAAACATCAATTAATAGATGCTAAGTGACTGGTACAAAGAAAACTACTTAATGAAAAATGGATTTCTTTCCTTTTTACAGTGGATACAACATAATGAGCCAATTATTGTTAAGAAACATCAAATTGTTCCCTTTAACACATCTCTGGGTGACTACCCTCTATAAAGGGCAAGTGTTTCTTAGTATCTAATATTATTCCAATTAAACCTTGTAAAATACACTTAAATATGAATACCTCTCTAAATGCTAGGTGATAACAGCATGAGTAGTGTTTTAGAGTTCTGAACAGCATTTACATGAAAGGGGAAGAGAGCTAATGTTGACAAGAGACAAGAGAACATGTGAATTTTATCACAGCCAGTAAACGTTGTGGTTTTAAATCTATAAAATCTACCTTATTGATTACGTAGTTTAGATTTTCTATACTCTAATTTTTGACTGCTTTATCTGTCTTAGGTTGAGAGAGGTATTTTATTTTTATTTTTTTATTTTTCAAATTACTTAGACTTTTTTAACCTTTCTTTAAGAAAGGGTTTAGACAGTGGGTGCTTCTCCTCCCATATATTTTCATTTTTAATATAATTTATTTTTCAGATTGGTTTCCATACAACACCCAGTGCTCATCCTAACAAATGCCCTCCTCCCTGCCCATCATCCACTTTCCCCTCTTCCCAACCCCCATCTACCCTCAGTTTGCCCTCAGTCCTTAAGAGCCTCTTATGGTTTGCCTCCTTCCCTCCCTCTAACTTTTTTCCCCTTCCCCTCCCCCATGGTCTTCTGTTACAGAAAGAGCTTAAATGTCCATCAACTGACAAATGGATAAAGAAGATGTGGTTTATATATACAATGGAATACTACTTGGCAATGAGAAAGAATGAAATCTGTCCTTTTGTAGCAATGTGGATGGAACTGGAGAGTATTATGCTAAGTGAAATAAATCAGGCAGAGAAAGACATATCATATGTTTTCACTCATGTGGATATTGAGAGAGGTATTTTAAAGTCTTCTATTGAGTTTTGATTTCTGGTGGTTCTCTAGGAATTTTTGCTTTATGAAAGCTGTTGCTTTGTTAACTGGGTGCATAAATATGAATAACTGGTATTTCCTTAGGTAAATTTCAGGCTTAAGCATTATAAAATGCCCTTCTCTCTCTTTCTCCCTCTCTCTTGCTCTCCCTCTCCCTTTAACACTCTCTGGTCTCAATTCCACTGTGACAGATAATCAATATTGTTATTCCTGGTTTTCTTTTGTGTGTTAACCTGTTATTTATTTTTTTTTTAGTTTTTTTTTCCTTTACTTTATGAATTCTTTATTTTTTCCTCCCCACTGATTTTGTTTGTTAAGTCAGACTAAAATCTGCTTGCCTTATAAGTGAGTTAAAGCCATTTGCAATAATTTTAACTTTCATTTCTTTAAATTGTTTTATGTGAACGTGTGTGTGTGTGTGTGTGTGTGTGTGTGTGTGTGTGTGTTTTATATAGTCTTACACCAGGCAGTTTATCTGTGTGTGGTCAGTTTTGGTGTAACTCTTTTTTTTTTTTTTTTTTTTATTTTTTTAAAATTTACATCCAAATGAGGTAGCATATAGTGAAACAATGATTTCAGGAGTAGATTCCTTGATGCCCCTTAACCATTTAGCCCATCCCCCCTCCTGCAACTCCTCCAGTGACCCTCAGTTTGTTCTCCATATTTATGAGTCTCTTCTGTTTGTCCCTCTCCCTTTTTTATATTATTTTTGTTTCCCTTCCCTTGATATTGAAAAGGTTTTTGATTTTTATTTGGGATCTTGGCCAGTTTTGTATGCAATACTACTGAATAATAAACCATAGTTCTCTCTTTTATGGAAGAAGGGCCTATCTCTATGGATTCTCTACTATGAACAAGATTGATAATAGCTAATAAATTCTATTTCCCATCCCTTTCCACCAACATCTAATTTTAAGTAATATCCTATTATTCCCATTTAATTCTTATAAGTGAGTCTGGTACATATTTATCATTTATCTTTTCATATACTTTTCTCATGACCTCCCCACCATTATCTTTATATTGTCACAACTTTTAACCATTGAAAATCGTGAAAGCACTGTAATTGCAATTTAATGTTATCACAATAGAACAATACACATTTGATGTTCAGTGCAAATCCTGTCAACAATATCACTCCTGCCATTTTTGTTGACCCTTGTTTGTTCTTTTCAAGAACATTTCTACAAATACATTTTCTAAGTTCTTGCACGTTCAGTTTTTCTGTGCCTTTCACACATGAAGACTAGTTTACCAGATATACAAACATTGGCTCACATTTCTAGTCCTTGACTATTTTACAGTATATTATCACATTATCTTGCAGCATAAAGGATTGCTGTTGAAAAGTCTGATGATAACTTTTTCTTTTCCTTCAGGCTCTCATAACTTTACAAAGTATAACATGGCTGTGATTCATTTGGGTTGAATTTCTAAGATGCACAAAATATCCTTTGCATGTGTATTTTTCAAATCATATTTAATCTTTAAAGTATCTTCTTAAAGCATCAAAACACATTTGCACATTTTCTTAGTTTTTTATTTCATCTCTTTCTCATTTCTTTTTTTGAATTTAAGAAAACATCCTCCTTTGCTTTTTCTATTTCTTTTAAGGCATGTTCTATGTTGCTGTGATACCAATCTTCAATTTCAAAAAAAGGAATAATTATTCCTCACATTTTTAGCTTTCTTTTCTAATCTTCCTTTCTCCTTTCACTTTTTGAAGAGTGCTTCCTTAAATTCTGACTCATTTTATTCTTCTGTAGCTTCTATAATTTCCTTCATATTATTTAGCTTGTTTTAAAATATTAAGCTTCTTGAAGCTGCTTTTAGTATGTGCAGTAAAGTTACTCTCTTTGTGTTTTCTTATAACAAACTGAGGGCACTGGAGGGGAGGTTAGTGGGGGATGGACTACATTGTTCTGTTAGGCAGTCCTTGGATGATCTTGTGTCAGTGGGTGAAGGGTTTGGCTCTTTTCTGTGTGACCCTATTTCCTCATTTGTTAGTTGGAGAGCAAGATTTAGGTTGTTGCTTTTCCGGAAAGCAATTCAAACCATTTACAATAAGAGGCATTGCTTTTTCTTCAATTTCTATTTCTTGCTCTTTGTAGTGAGAATTTTCCCATGATTGATACAGTAGCTCTCTGTCTCTCAGGGCTGGAAGTGAGAAAGGAAAGATTGTGATTACCAGTGACAACTGTCAATCTCCCTGGAGAAGCATCAGCCAAAATCATGTCTGTGGAGTTTCATGAATGTCTCTTGGTCACCATCCCTATGCGCTCTGACCAGAAGTCTGAGCAACATGTTGGTAATAAATGATTACATTTTAATTTGATCTTGAGAAGATAATCAGAAACATTTACTTACTGCATTATATAAAGCCTATGAATTGATCTTTATCCTGGCAAGGAGAAGGGATCTTTCTTAACCTTTGGCCAATAGTTACCCTAAAATAAGTGTCTATTACAACAGACAAGTAATCAGACAAATACTTTGGAACTCCAGCATTGTATACAATAGACATAAACAAAAAAGGGCTCATTCTATGAAGTCACCAATTTAATATTACTTAAAAAACAATATATGTAGTACACGTAATTATATATGTGGATATGCATACATGTACTTGTACACACACACACACACAAACACCAGAAAATTAGCTGGCTAGCTGGTTAGAGAGCAAATGGAATTCAATGTAGTCATAATAAATAAGTAGAGGTTCCTTATTTTCTGACATAAAATATAATTTATGCTATATATGTAAGTGATAAAATCAACTTCCAATGTGAGTTTATTTCTTTTATCTTCAGCCTTCCTTTCTGTCTCACTCTTTACAAATTTTAGAAAATTTTGGAAGGACCCATATGAATATGTGTATGTATCTGATTAGCGAGATTATAAGTAATTTTTTATCTAAATCTCCTTTTATTGAATTAACATATTGCTTGTATAATATTGGTTTACTCATGACTCATCAATCTGTAGCTAACTTTTTCTTTTTAAATTTCTAACCTAAATCCCACTGATTTCTCCTTCGCTTATATACAAGTTCAGTCCCTTAAAGTGACCTTTGATTACTTTGGAAGCACTAGGATATGTACTAGAAATAAACATCCTCATATAAAGCTTCCTTTCCTCTATCACTGCTCCCAACTGGGTTCTGGTGAGGGTTTTTATGCTCTCTAGTTTATCACCTTCTCCTGGACATAAACTGGGTAACACACACCTGCAAAGCACCACTTCTCCAATCGGCCTCACCACTCTTTACCCGACACAGTGCTGTATCATCAGACATCACCTTATTTCATCCACTGGGCATTACAACATGCACTTGTTGCCACCGCCTCCTTCTTGGGTTCTCATTTGGCCTGATGGACACTTTCATCACCCTGCAGAGTGGCAGAACTGTCACATCTGTGGCTAAGAAAGATGGAATGAGGCTGTGTATGTATGTGCACGAGCGTTACCCTCTGTTCAAAAGATCCATAAGCAGCTTTTGCTTCTCTGTAGATAATATCAATAGTGGCAAAGTAGCTCTATTAATTTCACTTGGTGTCCCCACCTCTCTGCATAATACTAAAAGACATGACTATAGTTGGGAGACACACCAAGCAGGGAAAAGCATGTTTTGCTCAGTACCTTTACTCCCATTTGATGGTTGAGTTTGTTTATAGGTCACACTCTGTCTTTCCCAGGATGGAACCTCCTGGCCAAACACTTCAGTAAATGGACTTTTGGTAGAGCACCGCTCCAGCTCCCCTGCACGACTCCCCAGGTCGACCACACTCACCTTGGACCTACACTGGTCACAGGTGAGATTTAGTACAGTTTCCTCACTATGTGTGTTTAAGACAAAGTAAATAATGGATAAAAATTAAGAAACTATCTTCTAATTTCTTCATATTGTATACTTTATTTTACAGGCCCATTCGGCCAGTTTTTACATGCCTTGTGTTTTTCAACTTCTGTGCATTTGATCAGCTTGTCCCCTTTACCCTCAAATTATATATTTTCTTTCTTAGTTCTTCAAATTTTACATGTCCTCCATATGCAACTCAGAGTCCACCTTAGCTTTGTATTTAAGGGCCATGAATTATCTTTGGAAGCACCGAACATCTGTAAGAAGTGCTCAATACATGTATCCACAAATGAAATTTTTTATCCATTACTATGTGCAACTCATTATACTAGACACTTTGAAACATGATAAAATAATTTCTTATTTGCTTATCTGTTAAACTTCAGAACTTGTGTCCAATTGAATATATAAATCAGATTGTGATACAGTATGGTATTGACAAGAAGTTTGGGTGTTTTGAATTCATATACTTCTCATGTAAATCGAAATGTTTTTATTACTTAATTATAATTTATTGTTTTAAGTTATAAGTTTTCTTAATTCATAATATTAAAAATAAAAGAGTCAGTCTTGAGTTGTTGAATAAAATTAAATATAACTAATTGAGAGATGCCTGGTTAATTAAGTGTCTGACTCTTGACTTCAGCTCAGTTCATGATCTCATGGTTCATGAGATCGAGCCCTGTGTTGTTCTCTGTGCTGGTTGGGATTCTCTGTCTCTATCTGCCCCTCCCCAACTCATGCTCTCTCAAAAGAAATAAACATTAATAAATCAATCAATCAATCAATCAATCAATCAATAAAACTCATTGAATGGGAGGAACAAATGTTAAAACTCTAAATTCCTATGTATATAACTAAATATTTCCCATTGGGCAATTGATGGAAATCTTACATGAAAAAAATGTAATAAGCTATACAATATAAAAGAAACAGTGATAACTAAAATTTATTAAATATATTTAAGTATAAAGTTCTGAAATTTTACTTGAGAATGCTTACAATTTTTTAAATTTAAACTCCTCGTGTTTTTAGATTTCTGATTTCAAGCTATAGGGTAAAACCTGGTTACAAAGTTAAGTGAATAAAATAATTCAGTCTGAATGTCAGTTGCGTAAAAAGCAGCATGAATCAATACAGTACTATAAGTTTTTTGCATTTAAAAATTTTTGCAAATGGCAAAACACCAGGGACAGGACTCAACTTGGGAATGTTAATGTCCTCTTTTTTCTTCAAAAAGAGTAGATGCCCCCTACATCCCTTCCTACAATGTAGCAGAGTTGATGAGTTAATGTTCCACTGGATTACAAATGTCATCTTTCCTGAATCCATCACCTAGCAGAATGAATAACACTGATGAGTATAAGTGGTTGCCTGCAGAAAGGATGGCATTTTAAGTGGGGTGAAAAAGGACATCGGCACTCCTACAAGATAGTATATCTTTTCAAACCAGCAGTTTAATTCTCCAAAGTCTCCCAAAAGGGAAACCCAGTAACCCCCCAACACATAAAAGAATGGAAGAGTATATAAAATCCTGAAGGCAAATTATAAAACTTTATTCCAAGGCTTTATTTGTCTTGTGTCCCATTAAAAACTGCAAAATTTTGATGAAAATGGAAACAATATACCACTAACATGACTAATACCAACAATAGGTACCTTTGGCTATTTTTTCACGTCTCTGTTTAGGGTTCATACCTCTTAGGAATTGCCTCTTAAGTTGTCATGGCACAATGCTATTTTATTCCAGAGATTAATCTGATTTATAAGAGTTTTGGGAGGCTTTTAATATTACTTTCCAAACAAATGCTATCACCCCACAATTTCATGTTTGTGGATCAAACTTTGATGCTTTTGCATTGTTTTGGGAGGACTTATATTTGGTACTTTAATTTGATAATTGCATTGCATTTTAATCACATAGAAAATACATAACAAAAAGAATAAGCAATAAAGGCACAACAAATACTATGAAAGCATCCGTGTCTAGTTGTGTGAAACTCATTCATTGTAGGATTGTCACATCATGTGGGGCTGGTTTGCTCTTATCACTTGATCTGAGGTCCAAAGCAACTTCTGAAGTTTACACTGGTTAATAAACGAATGCTGTCTTGTTTTCCAAAATTTGTGCTGTATTTGTAACTGCTCCTCATTCTTCAACACTGTTTTGAAATATTATTTATTTAAGAGTAATTTTGAATTCCACATGTGATGCAATTTCAATGCCTTTCTCAATGATTCCTAATTACTCCTGTATAATTCCTTTATAACACTCCTTATTGAAAAATAATTTCAGAATGAGCAAAGTTACATGACTACCACAAAAGTCCAAATTTAATTATGACTGAATTAATGCGAGTGTGTTATCGAGAATGAAAGTGGGTAAGCCATCACTGTGAAGTCCTAAAACTCAATACATCTATTCATTCTTACAAAGATAAGCATCGAGCTTCTACTATTTGCCATATTATTCAATGAACGTGGGACACATCAGTATAAATAAATAAATACATAAACCACATATTCCTTCCTTACGGACCTTATGTTCCATTATAATAGGTAGGCAATAAATAATAAACATGAAAATAGGATATTTTACACTTTTTAAAGGTGATAAGCAATGAAATAATAAAAAGAAGTAGAGCAGGGCAAGGGAGATTGGAAACTGTGAGTGATTGTAGAGGGGTAGGCAGGTTGTCATAGTAAATCAGGTAGACAGTAAGTTGGGTCAATCTTAGAAGATGACATCTATGCAGACACTTGCAGGTGGGGAAGTCAGCCTTGTGACTCCAAAGGTAGTATTGCAGGTAGAGAAACAGCTAAGACAAACACACTAAGGTAAAGGTATTCCCAGCACATGTGATGAACCACAAAGAGACCAGTATGGCAAGAATAGAATGAACCAAAGCAGGGGTGAGAAAGTGAAGTTATAGAGAAGACAGGAAAAATAATTGGGGGCAGGTGAAGTGTTGAGTCCTTAGAGGGCCTGAACAGAGGAATGGTGCTACTCTACCTACATTTTAAAAGGCACTTCAGTTAATATGTTGAGATTGACTGCAAGGGGAAGACTGTAAGAGACTGCCTGTGTAGAGACAAGCCAGCTGGCTCTTAAAATGATTCAGGCAGGAAATGATGGTAGGGAAACTGAAAAACAAGGGAAAGACCATCATTCTTATCTGCTACATTTTTCTCACTCCTAACATTTAATACTTGATTCTACGTTCTTTGTATCTGTCCAATTTGTTACTTTCTTTTGCTCCCGTTTTGCCCGCTACTTTCTTGATTAATGGCCTCATCAGAGAGATGGAAGTAGATAGATAGATAAACAGACTATAATTTACTTAATAAATATGTATTTATGGACATTTCAGCTACTTCCAGTATTTTGCTCTTACACAGTGCTGAAGTGAGCCTCTTTATAAATACATATTTTCAAATAAGTGCTAGCATGTCTGTAGAATACATCTGCATGGGGGGTGCTTCAGTGGCTCAGTCGGTTGAGTGTCTGACTCTTGATTTCAGCTCAGATCATGATCTCAGGGTCATAAGACTGAGTCCCACATCAGGCTCTGTGCTGGGTGTGGAGCCTGCTTAAGATTCTCTCTCCGTTGCCCTCTCTCCTTCTCCCCCAGCACACACATACCCTCTCTGTGTTAAAAAGAAAGAAAGAAAGAAAGAAAGAAAGAAAGAAAGAAAGAAAGAAAGAAAGAAAAGAAATGGGAAGGAAGGAAAGAAAGAAAAAGAAAGAAAGAAAGAAAGAAAGAAAGAAAGAAAGAAAGAAAGAAAGAAAGGGAAAGAAATAGACTACATCTACAAAAGGAGATGTTGAGTCAAAGTACATGGGAATTTGTGATTTCTTTGTATGTGTGTTTCACTTCTGGTTTTTGTTTGTTTGTTTCAATTCTGTCAAAGAAGCGAACATTTATTATCCCACAGGTTCTTTAGGGTAGAATTTTGGAATGTATCTAGTGTGGGAA
Organism: Felis catus; assembly: GCF_018350175.1. Classification (NCBI taxonomy): domain Eukaryota; kingdom Metazoa; phylum Chordata; class Mammalia; order Carnivora; family Felidae; genus Felis; species Felis catus. Next base: position 112,863,210 of record NC_058375.1, on the reverse strand, counting down.
CCCACATAAAGTTGTAGCAGTAATGTTGGCCAGAGCTGTGGTCCTCTGATGGCTTCACTGGGACTGGAAAGTCTGCTTCCAATATGATTTGCTCATATGACTGTTGGTGGGAGATTACAGTGTGTCCTGTGTGGACTCGAGGGACTGCTTCAGTATTATCAGCTAGTGATCCAAGAGAACAAGAGAGAAGCTGCAATGCCATTGATGACCCATGCAGTCACCATATCCAGTGTCCTTCATTTCTTTACGTATGAACAGTTTCCATTTGGTATCCTTTTAGTCTGCTTAAAAGATGTACTGTAACGTTTTTTTTTCTTTTTTTGTAGTTAGGGTTTGATACTAATGAACTCTTTCAGCTTTAATATGGCAGAAAACACCATTATTCAGTTTCCACTTTTTAAAATTTTTTTTTCTTTTTAACATGTATTTATTTTTGACACAGAGAGAGACAGAGCTTGAACAGGGGAGGGGCAGAGAGAGAGGGAGACACAGAATCTGAAACAGGCTCCAGGCTCTGAGCTGTCAGCACAGAGCCCGACGCGGGGCTCGAACTCACAGACCGTGAGATCATGACCTGAGCCGAAGTCGGCCGCTCAACCGACTGAGCCACCCAGGCGCCCCTCAGTTTCCACTTTTTAAAGATACTTTTCACTGAGTACAGAATTCTGGGTTGATAGTATTTTGTTTCAGTATGTAAAAGATTTTTCTTCTCATCACCAGTGTTAAGCAATTTGATTTTGGTGCAATTTTCTTCATGTTTCTGAGCTTGTGTTTTTTTTTAAGCTACTTAGCTCTATGAACATATGAAATATAATTATAGTAACTTTATAAAATGTCACTGTTGGCTAAACCTGACATCTGTCAGTTCAGTGCTTATTTCAAGGGACTCATTGTTTTATTCTTTACGGATCATATTTTCTCTTCTTTGCAGGCCTTGATAGTCTTCCTTCGGATGCTGGATATTATGAATTTTAACTTCTTGGGTGCTGGATACTTTTGTGTTCCTATAAATCCTGAGCTTCCTCTAGGGATGTGGTCAATTTACTTGGAAACAGTTGGATTCTTCAGATTTGGCTTTTCCAATTTGTTATGTAGAACTAGAGCAGTGCTCAGTGCAAGGGTAATTATTTCTCATGACTAAGGCGAGACCCTCTTGTGCATTCTACCTAGTGCCCTATGAATCATGAGATTTTTCCATTCTGGTTTGCATAAACTAGGTCTGTTCCTGGCTCTGTATCACATGTGATGTCCTTTCCTCTAATCCATTTAGGTGGATTTTGTGCTGGCCTCAGGTAGTATCATACATATGTGCTAAGTGTTACTCAGTTAAATATGTGGTGATGGGACACTCTGCAAATGTCTGAAGACTTCTCTCGCTAAAACACACTCCTCTTCTCAGTACTCTGGCCTGAAAAACTTGTCTTGGTTTTCTCAGACCCTCAGATCCATATTATGAACTGAGGGGGTCTGCTGGGCTCTGCCTGGGATCCCTCTCTGTGCCCCGGCCTGGAAACTCTCAAGGGGGTTAGTTGATGGGGACAATCACAGAGTGTACCTCATTTGTTTCTCTTCCATCACCTATCACTGGTCCTTCATTGACTGATGCCCTACTGTGTCCTTAAAAAAGTAGTTTTGTATATTTTGTTCCTTTTTGGGTTGTTTCAGTGAGAATGGTAAGTCTGATTCTTTTTTTTAAACTTTTTAATTAACATTTATTTCTTTTTGAGAGACAGAGACAGAGCATGAGCCGGGGGGGGGGGGGGCAGAGAGAGAGGAGACACAGAGTCTGAAGCAGGCTGCAGGCTCTGAGCAAACTGTCAGCACAGGGCCTGATGTGGGGCTCGATCCCACAAACTGTGAGATTGTGACCTGAACCAAAGTCAGATGCTCGACCGACTGAGCTACCCTGGTATCCCAATCCGGTTCTTATTAATCCATCTTGCACTGAATCAGTCTTCATCATTTCTTGCTTAAATGTTCACTGTCCTTTCAACTGACTGCCCTTCTTCCTCAACTACCTATTCTAAACTACTATCAGTGAGAATTCCTTTTCTAAAACACAAAGCTTACCTCATCACATGCAAACTTAAAACCATTCAAACGCTCCCAGTTCTTTCAAAATAAAATTCAAATGCTAGTATATAATGCACAATAGTGTTCAGACTGCCCCTACTTCCCAGAATCACCACACAGATCCCTGTGTGTGGGTCCCACTGAAAAAAGAAAGAAAGGAAGAAAGAAAGAAAGAAAGAAAGAAAGAAAGAAAGAAAGAAAGAAAGAAAGAAAGAAAGAAGAAAGAAAAAGAGAGAAAGAAATATCAGCATATCATGATCATAGAACCTTCTCTTCTCTTTAGCTTCTTTTTGCCTGTAACTTTCTTTTCCTTTATCTTGCTGATTCCTATTTATCCTTCGAATAGCTTTGGGATCCATTTGCCAATGAACTTACAGTCTAAATTGATATCTGTTCTTCAGGTCTTTCCTGTACCTGTCACAATGTTTTGTTCACTACAGATACTTCACAAATCTACAAATATTTGATGACTTAGAGAAGTAATGATGAAATGAATGAATGAATGAGTAAAATGGGATTTGAAAAGTTTAGTCATGAAATGTGTTATAAATCGAGTAAAGGAAATAAATGCAAACCCCCAATGTCTTCAGAGACGTATTGAGTTCCAGGCAGATAGCATCCATCATTTCTGTCTCAGAAGGAAAATAATTAGTGTTGGGTCCACTTCTTTCCATCAGTGGTTCAACTCTGACATTTATGTGGCAATGTCTTCTAGTCAGAGAGCAGTGCTGACTAACTTTTCCCCAAATAAACAGAGCATGGGATTTAATTGGGAGTAGCTCATTTGAAGGTCAGGATAAATGTGTTGATTTCATTTTTATAGTTTCAGCCAAAGAGCATAAAACCACAAAGATTGATGTTGAGCTGCGGAATCCAACTGCCTAGGTTCAAATCCTCATTGTACACCCAACTCTTGTGCGACTCCGAATATTGCCTACTCTCTGGTTTCATTCCCTGCCACAATCCACTTTGTACCAGAGTTTCTAATTGTTTAAAATGAGGGATAGTATATAAGTCATTTCATAGAAATGATATTAAACTCAAATAAAATAATACCAGGGACTTAGGTGACTCAGTCAGTTAAGCATTTGACTCTTGATTATGACTCAGGTCATGATTCCAGGGCCATGGGATCAAGCCCCATGTCAGGCTCCATGCTGAGTGTGGAGCCTGCCTAAGATTCTCTCTCTCTCTCTCTCTCTCTCTCTCTCTCTTTCTCTCCCTCTGCCCCTCCCACCCCCATTCACACACCCTCTAATTAATTAATTATTATTAAAAAATAAAAATAATAATACATCCAATGTACCTGGCCCAGTGTTGGCACACTGAACAATCAGTAAATACTAGGTAACATTGTTCTGCTTCAACTCTATGTGGTGTCAAGAAACAGAAATTTGTGTTTATGTCACACAGATTCACCCTAAGACTCCCAAAGTCTCACCTCAGCAATATATGGAAGGATTTAATTTTTTGTCAAAGTTTTAAAAATTTCCCTATTCAGGGCTCTTAGTGTAACAACCCTAAAGACACAAAATACACTTGGCGAAAGGAGAGCAGAGAAAAAATGAAGTCACTAATATATGTCATCTTAGTGCCACGATGACCTTTTTTGTCCATTGTCAATATTTTTGGCAGTTATTTTAGAGTTGCAAACATTTAAATCCCTTCCCAGTTAGCACGCTTCCTTCTAAGAGATCATATAGAATGCCTGCTAACTGTGCCTCTATTGTTCTTCCTTCCATTATGGAAGTGGTGGGAGTAAGGTAAGGAGTAGGAAAGTACCTGTATCAATGTGGATAAATGTCAGTCGGTGGCCATAGAAGGTAAGCTACTGAGATGTAGTGTATTTTCTGTTGACTCCAGGGGCTGATGTCTTTATCTGGATGGTCTCTTGCATGGTTGTCAACCATGGTTCAACTCTGAGAACACAGCCTGCATTTCTCCACTCTTCCTAATAACGGCAGATGCCTATGTGCCCCCTACAGGGTTTGCCACTAGCCAGGAAGTGTCATGGGGAGCTTCCAGCAGCTGCTTGTGGTTCCTTCCATGATTTGGTCTGAACTCACAAGATCTCTTTTCACCTCTGTCATACTTACCAGGGAAAGGATTTACATCCCTATTCAAAGTTGCAATGCCTCTCTTCTCTCTAAGTTCCTCTGCCATGCTGTAGTAAGTAGCAGCATGGTGAAGGCACATGAACTGCAGCTCAGCCCACCCTCACGCTGAGATTGAGATGCAGGCATCTCCTTCTTGCCAACATTCTGATATTATAAAAAAATTTCTCCTCTACCCCACACTGTGGGGGAAACAAGTCATATCCCTATTGCCACACTCCCTTTCTGGAAGGAAGGAGAATTATTTGTCACTAAAAGGTTCAATGCTCCCAAGTGACTATCATCTTCCCTCGACCCCCTTCATATAGAAAATGGGATATTGACTAATTATAAGGGTTCTTTGTTTGTTTGTTAGCTTCCTATTGTTGTTGGTGGTGTTGTTGTTGTTTTCCCTGAATGACTCCACTTGACAAAACACATCATGGAGGGGTTTTTTCCCCCTCATTTCTGAACTATTTCAGAACTTTATATTCCCATGTTTCATACACATGAGATTTACATTTCTTGACAAAATCATGAAGATGTGTTTTGAAACATCTCCTTTACCATTTAGAAAATAGCCCCTTTCTCTCTGCCTTCTACCCATTTAAAATTCCAGGCTTTCTTTTTTCTTGTATCCCTGTCTACCCACTTTTCTGAGAAGTTTCCCTGTGAATCCCATATTGCTCAAGCCTTCCTCTACATGACACTCACCTACAAAAAAGTTAAGATGACATCCATAATCTTATAGAATCAACTTTTCCGAAGAGGAGGAGGAGCACACAATACTTTTCTTTTTTATCTTGTCTGGAGATAAGACATTAGAACTGATATAGAGAGGTTCCCAGCATAGGCAATGACTTAGTATAATGGGAAAAAGCTCTTGTAGTCTGAATCTGTTCAAAGAAAGAATGGGCCATCATGTGAAATGAAGTCCTCCCTGGAACCAGGTGAGGTCTTAAATGAGACATGGGGAACCACTGTTCACCCTAGCAAAGATTCCTGAACCAGGAGAGGGATGCCATATTAGTCTCCACTCTGCTTGTGCTTTAGAGTTAGGAAGGGAGGAGTTTGGGATGTAGCCATAGATACTAAAGGTCGGGGATGGTTTCAAAGTAATACAGAAATTCTTTTAAGATTCTTGCTTTCAGGAGTTGGGATCTTAATTCCCATCTCCTTACTCTGAACTAAACTCAGTAACCTCCCATAAATATAGAATAGAGTGGAAAAGATGGTGTGTGACTTGGAGACTAAGCATTGCGATTTCTTCCTTGTCCTTTCTCTAGAATCGCTTGCTCTGGGGGAGGGCCGCTGTCAAGTCATAAGGACACTCAAGCAACATGGAAAGGACGATGTAGTGAGATGCAGGGGCTTCCTTTTAACAACCAAGAAGGATGTGAGGCATTTAATCAACTGCCCTGTGAATGAGTCACCATGGGAGGAATCCTACAGCCTGAACCACACCCTCAGATGATTGTATGACTATCACTCAGTCTCCCACCTTGACTTGGCCCCATGAGATATCCTAAACCAGAACCACCCAACTACTGAACTGATTCCTAATTCTTCACCCTCAGAAACTGAGGTAGTAAAATTTGTTGTCATAAGCAGCTAAGGTTTCATGGAATGTTTCTCAGAAGACAAATGAGCATTAACAGTGGCTAAGGTAAACCCGCCTGGAATCTCTAGCTCAATGGGTTTGAAGTGAAACTTAGAATATATATTTAATGTAGTCATCCTCTTGATTCTAGTACAGTTATTCTATCATTAGGTATTTAGGAACTATTACAAAATTCCCTCCAAGTGTGCATTACACTGATATTACCAATGCTTAAGGCCCAGACTATATTAGTAATATCATTCTACTTATTATTATCTTTCTTACTCTACCTGGTAATCAAGCACATGGAGGAAAAGGTGTTATTCGTTAAGCATTATACCTTGAAAATAAGTAGGCTTAGTTTTTTAATTATAAAAATATACAATGCTTATTGGGAAATATTTCTAAAAGTAGGAAGAATCCATAGATTCTCTCATATGTCTCTGTTGCTTTATTTCTATCTATTTCCTTTATATTAAAATGCAAATAATCATGACCTACTATCATATAATTTCTTATTGATCTTTTTGATTACCACTGAAACAGTGCCTGGCATATAATGAGACTTAATATGTATTTGTTGAATTACTATTTCCTAAGCATCTCAAAAATGTTTAAAATTCTTTGGGATAAACAAATAAATGACTGAATAACACTGCATTATGCATGTGTACTTTCATGAATCTAAAAATTACTTGATGAAAACTTTTAATCATTATTAAGACTTTTGATACATTTCACCATATTGGTTTTTATAAAGGCAATGGCATTCTTATTTTGAAAGTGATAATAAACAGCTAAGGTCTTCTAAGAGCATGCACAGACTTTATAACAAAATAAAACAAAGATGAGAGAGGAAGGTCAGTGGGTAGCATGGGATTTATACTCACAAGATCAAAACTACACACCAAAATTTAATGCTGTACTTATCTAGAAATTTGAGGGACCAAATGCATTTTTTCCAAGAGTATAGACAAGGGAATAAATTGCAGAAGAGGAAGGATGAGGTAATGAAATGGGTATGGTTATAACTCTCTAGACATCTCCGACATTTAGCCAATACGAGTGTAGTTCACAAGCAGGAACAGTTGGGAGAAAAGAAAGACCTACAATAGGCTAATATCTCCCAAGAATACTTCTTATTAGAATGTGACTTCGAACAAAAGGATGATGAGGTAAAACCTACTGGCAACTGGGATGATTCTCTTATGGTAGAATAGTGACAACTATAAAGACTTCAGTGTCTGACCCCAAAGACAATGTTTGTTGAAGGAAAACAATGAATAATTATCAATAAAAATGCAGGAAACATCTCTATGTAGTAAACAACCAAAAAAGCAAACTGAAATATGCCTTGTGGATATACAATACTTTTTATTTATAAAGCTAGTTTTCAAATCCAGGGGAGATGCCCAGAGATAAAGTGTAGGTCACTTAAGCAATGAAAATCAGGAGAGACTGAGACTCCGTTGATGGAGACCTAGGACATTGAATGTTTGTGGAGTTAGGAGTTCAGGGGCATGAGAAATCCTTAAAAATGATGATGCCAAGTTATATTGTGAAAATGATCATATTTCCTGGGAAGGTAACGGGAAACAAAGGAGGATTTTGTGTTTTGCATGTTACTGTTTTTATGGAATCTAAATAATAATAATAATAATAATAATAATAATAATTTGTTCTGAAAGAGGAAGAAGAAATCCTTTATTGCTTAATGGTTCATGTATTGTTCTTGCATATTTTTTTACCCCATGAATTAATTACTTTTAAGAATCTGAATATAATGAACAAGAAGATTGAAAAGAAATGTTGGAATAGCTTACATTCAAAAACCAAAGCTATAGCAATCATTCATCTGAATATGTCTAAATGAATTGGAAATTCATGCACACATAAATATTATTTAGAAAACAGGGTAAATTGTGTAAACTCACAAAATCTCTAGATGGCAAAATTTCCCTTACATAAGATTCTGATAAGCCAATTTAAAATCATGATAGAACCAAAAGACAAAAATTAGAGCCCCACCTAGATACCAGCTGTTTTTGTGGAAAAGAAAAAAAGAAGTAACAAAGATTGCCCAAAACCCTTATGCTAGCAATGTTCCATTCAGGCACACATCCTCTGTTCTGACATGTCAAAAGAAACCTAGTCCATGGTATAAAAGAAATGGAATTCTAACCATTTTTCAAGTTTTGATTGAAAGTTTAGGAAAATAATTTTCTCAACCTGTTTGTTTGTTTGTCTGTTTCTTTGTTTTTCCCTGAGAAGGACTAATAAAACTGCCAGGACACAAACAAAATATGCATCATCCCATCTCCCTCCAACTCTCCCAGACACTGGCAAGTAAGTCAATGAAAGAGTTAGCCTTTCAACAATCCACATGTGCACGGAGCTAACCCAGTGGTTGTAACACCCTATGTAATCTTATGGTTGTGCTTGTTCAGCAGTAACATTCGATTGGGGGAAAAAAAATGATGCATATGGTTTCTACAGCTGTGCTGATGACCAAATCGAATCAACCACCCAGTTGAACTGATCAATTGTACAGAGAGTGGCCATTCATACAGTTAGGAACACCATTTCAAATGAAAAATAGTCATTTCAGAGGCTGCCTCTGACTGCCGAGTCCTTCTATGACAGCATAACTTTCAGAGACTGGATGCTTAGAAGCATAGAATTGTAATTTGGGGAAATCGTAAAGCTTTCATGTACATGGAAGTTACAGAGACTAATCATCTTTTTCAGGTCTTACATTCTTATTTGTAAAATGTAATTGACTAGGTGCTGTGCTTGGTTTTGAGAGCAGAGGAGACAAACTGTCTAAAGCTGCTTCGGGGGAGTGAGAGGAATCCAGATTTGGGATCAGATATACTGAACTCTAAATGGACCTCTACAGGTTTCTTGACTTCCTATTCAGTTTCCTCATCAATAAGATGAATACCATAGGGCCTGTGTAGCCAGTTATTCTGAGAATTATATAGGCTAATATGTATTTCTAAGAATCCAGCACAGAATCTGGAATGGCGCAAGTACTCAAAAATTTTTCATTGAATAAATGACTCTAAGAAGAAATGAACAAATGAATGAATGCAGGTTACAAATATGAGTTTCTAAAAGCTAGCAAGAAGAAGGGAAAAATAGTTATGTAAAATCTGACTACCATACTTCCTTCCTGTCTTTGTCAAGCCAACAAAGATGACCTAGCAAATAAGCAGGTCTAAAAAGAATGTCAAATGAGAGCAATATTAGGAGCTGTCACTGATGGAATAATTGCTGCATGCCAAGTGGGCACATATAGTACTGAATAATAATAATAATAATAATAATGATTAATAATAATAGAGCTTATATCAATGAGTGTCAAGCACTATGGTAAGCACGTCACAGATGTTCTCTCATTTAGAATTTTGATGAAACCTAATAAAGTAGGTGTTATATTTACCTGAATGCCTTATATGAAATTATTATCCCCATCCACACATGAAAAACTGTAAGTTCAATAGATTCAGTGACTATGGCCAAGACAGATACCCATCAGTATCTGGCTTCATAGTCTGCAGGTTCCAATGCATCAGCTGCCTCATCAGGAAAGTTTCTCTCCAGGAAAGACAAGAATGATAATGAAAGAGCCATGGAGGTTAGTTAATAGCAAGGGTAAAAGCCTAAAACCAGGGAGCTGAGAAGAAAAAAAGATGTTCAGCAGAGGGTAAACCTGGCAAAAGAATGAGCATTGATACTTAACCCTGGGATGCTGCATCCCTGTCTATTGGGAGGCGGGAGCTGGATTGTGCCCAGTTTGGGCACCCCCCTAGGTTACGAGCACTTTACGGAATCCTCCTTCAGGTAAGGTTGTCCCCTTTGTATTGAGAGAGATACTTGGGATAATTCCTAGAGGTAAACTGACCTGTTTACATCAATAATTATTTCCAAAAACATTTGCATTGGCGTTCTAATTACTATGCATATGTTCTGGAGAAACCAGAAATTATTTGTTTGCAAAAGACTTTAAAGCTAAGATTAATTAAAATGTAAGAATGGAGGCTTGTCCCATTTTCAGTATCTGTCAAAATACTGAGCTACCCAATCAGTGCTTCACGTCCTGGAATTTTATTTAAGTACGATGTATCTAACCGAAAACTTCTTTAATGAGGTAAGAAGCACTCTTTGTCTGAGATTATGAAAAGCCTTCATAAGTACCCAACAGTAAATTTATCCTGCTTCCAGTGATCACTTTACTGGTATCGAAAAGCCCATTAAATGCATGGCTTTTGATATCTAGTTTTCTACTTGTCCCTAAATAATTTTGTCCACTTACCTTATTTGTTGTGAAGCTATATTTATTTATATTCATATTATTCACCTTCCTTAAAACTATTCACGTTCTTGTGCTGATTCCTGTCCGTCAGAAAAGCAGGAAAAGTCGAGTCCCTTCCTGGAAGGAAGACAATGCTGAATGTCCTGCGGTATCAATCTCATCTCAAATCCAAGACTTCTGACTCTCAGCAGGCGTGAGCCTACTGAACACTTGGAAGTTTGGTCTGCTGCTATCCCCATACCCACATGTTTGGGAAATTTATCAGGGCCACCTATAGCCTGCTTAGAAATTAAAAGTCTAAAAGAGACTTCATTTTTTCCCCTCTCTTTCCCCGCTTTATTGATCCACATCTCACCGCCTCACCCTCTCTGGGAATCACCGGCTCCCCTGTGTATCAAGACAGTATAAACATTCTGAAACACCACTCCTAACATTTACATTGGCTGTGTCCAGACTACAGTGGAGGTGTGTTTTCCATGTGTGCAAATATTTCAATGTTCTAAATCAAGAAGATAGACCTGAAACATGTTATATAATCTTAATTTGAATAATACACTTCTAATTTTAAAAACTGTACTAAAATGTATAAAGCTATGATTTTTAATGTGACTGAAGTTTGGCAAAATATTAAGCTTGATTATTTATTTCAGACTTTTTTTAAATTTAGTGACATCATCGAAAGCATATGATGTACATCCCTTATATGATATTTTTATTATTTCTAAAAACGATATTAAGATCCACACTGTCCATGTTTGATGTTATTCTTGTTTTTAATTTTATAATACTGGAGTATTATAAAAGGAAACTGAAAGGAGGATTCATGATCGCTTTGTTAACAATCGTTCTTTAACCAAGACCATGTCTTCAAACACACACGGCATAGGCATGGTTCAGTAAAGGGTAGCTTTGCAAAGTGAGTTCTGAGGGTATCTGCCATGATCTTCTGCAGTATACGAAGCAGCTTCTTTGCTTTCCCGTGTACCTCAATTCCAAGCCCTGTAGATACTGGAGTAGGCTGTATTGCAGTTGATTCTTAAAAAGGTCTTTATTTAAGGGGCGCCTGGGTGGCGCAGTCGGTTGAGCGTCCGACTTCAGCCAGATCACGATCTCGCGGTCCGTGGGTTCGAGCCCCGCGTCAGGCTCTGGGCTGATGGCTCGGAGCCTGGAGCCTGCTTCCGATTCTGTGTCTCCCTCTCTCTCTGCCCCTCCCCCGTTCATGCTCTGTCTCTCTCTGTCCCAAAAATAAATAAACGTTGAAAAAAAAATTAAAAAAAAAGGTCTTTATTTAAATATAATTTACTATAGGAAACTCAATTATGTATTCCAGAAACTCAGTCAATGGGTGCTATGAGATGTACGTAACAACATAGATACTCATGTCCTTACAAAGAAATATGTGTCCTTATTTTTTTCTCCGGATCCTTTGGATGTGTACATTTCCTAGAGGATTTAAAAATGAGGCCAGACCTAGGCTTCCCGCCCAACCTGGCAGCGGAACACCAAGACTGCAACTTGCATTTGGCCTCCTTATCTTTGCCTTTGTAATATGTTCCCTGATTACCAACTAATACCTGATGTTATTAATTGTAAGAATCTTAAGGGCATTGGTTAGGAGCCTAATCAACATATTCTGAGGGCTAACAAAACACTGAGAGCTCAGTGAACCCCAAGTGTTTATTGAATATTTATTTGTAGCCAGAGGTTCTTCTACAGAACAAATTTGGAATATTTGTTTTATTTTTTTAAATAAACCATTTTTTAAAAAATTGTAATGTTTTTATTTATTTTTGAGAGAGAGCATGGGCAAGCAGGGGAGGGGCAGAGAGAAAGAGGGAGACACAGAATCTGAAGCAAGTTCCAGGCTGAGCTGTCAGCACAGAGCCCAAGGCAGGGCTCAAACCCACAAATTGTGAGATCATAACCTGAGCTGAAGTTGGACGCTCAACGGAACTCAGGCGCCCCTAATTAAAAAAATAATAAATAATTTTAAATAAAAATGAAATAATTTTAAATTAAAAAAATATTTAGGGGCGCCTGGGTGGCGCAGTCGGTTAAACGTCCGACTTCAGCCAGGTCACGATCTCGCGGTCCGTGAGTTCGAGCCCCGCGTCAGGCTCTGGGCTGATGGCTCAGAGCCTGGAGCCTGTTTCCGATTCTGTGTCTCCCTCTCTCTCTGCCCCTCCCCCGTTCATGCTGTGTCTCTCTCTGTCCCAAAAATAAATAAACGTTTAAAAAAAAAAAATAAAATAAAATAAAAAATAAAAAAATAAAAAAAAATAAAAAAATATTTAATTTTTTTTAAATAAATTTTTAACTGAAGTATTTTGACACACCATGTTATCTTAGTCTCAGTTGTATAACGTAGCAACTCTACTACTCTGCACCTAATGCTGTGCTCACCACAAGCATAGCTGCCTTCAGTTACCAAACACCACTAGTACAGTAACATTGACTTTATTCCCTCTGGTGTACATTTTATTCTATAACTGGAAGCTATATCTCCCCCTCCCTCTCACCCATTTTCTCATCCCCCGCCATCCCTCCCCTCTAGCAATCATCAGTTTGTTCTCTGTATTTATGGATCTGATTCTGCCTTTTGTTTGTTTGTTTTGTCTTTTAGATTCCACATATAATTGAAGTTGTACAGTATTTGTCTTTCTCCATTTGACATGTTTCACTTAGCATAATGCCTTCTAAGTCTACCCATGTTGTTGTAAATGGCAAGATTTCATTCTTTTTTGTGGTTGAGTAATAGTCCAGTGTGTGTGTGTGTGTGTGTGTGTGTGTGTGTGTGTGCCCCATCCTCTTTATCCATTATTTTACCTATTTTAATTTTTTGAGGAATCTCCATCCTGTTTTCCTATGGGTTGCACCAATTTACATTCCCATCAGCAGTGCATGAGGGTTTCCTTTTCTGCACATCCTCACCAACACTTGTTATTTCTTGCCTTTCTGATTTTAGCCATTCTGACAAATGTGAGGTGATATCTCATTGTGATTTTGTTTTGCATTTCCCTGATGAGTCATACTGAGCATCTTTTTATGTATGTTTGCTAAAATATCCTTTTTTTAATTTAATTTTTTTTAATTTACATCCAAATTAGTTAGCATACAGTGCAACACTGATTTCGGGAGTAGATTCCTTAGTGTCCGTTACACATTTAGCCCACCCCCCCTCCCACAACCCCCCCCAGCAACCCTCAGTTTGTTCTCCATATTTATGAGTCTCTTCTGTTTTGTCCCCCTCCCTGTTTTTATATTATTTTTGTTTCCCTTCCCTTATGTTCATCTGTTTTGTCTCTTAAAGTCCTCATATGAGTGAAGTCATATGATTTTTGTATTTCTCCAACTGACTAATTTCACTTAGCATAATACCCTCCAGTTCCATCCACGTAGTTGCAAATGGTAAGATTTCATTCTTGAAAAAGAAAGCCAAAGCAGGAGGCATCACAATCCCAGACTTCAAGCTATACTACAAAGCTGTAATCATCAAGACAGTATGGTACTGGCACAAGAACAGACACTCAGATCAATGGAACAGAATATAACCCAGAAATGGACCCACAAACATGTGGCCAACTAATCTTTGACAAAGCAGGAAAGAATATCCAATGGAATAAAGACAGTCTCTTCAGCAAGTGGTGCTGGGAAAACTGGACAGTGACATGCAGAAGAATGAACCTGGACCACTTTCTTACACCATACACAAAAATAAACTCAAAGTGGGTGAAACTCAATGTAAGACAGGAAGCCATCAAAATCGTCGAGGAGGCAGGCAAAAACCTCTTTGACCTCAGCCTTAGCAACTTCTTACTTGACATGTCCCAGAGGCAAGGGAAACAAAAGCAAAAATGAACTACTGGGACCTCATCAAAATAAAAAGCTAAAATATCCTTTTTGAAAAACCAAAGTATAATCAATCCTCCCTCTTTCATCATCCCTATGAAACAAAGTCATTTACAAGTGAAACAGTTTGCAAATCTTGGTTCTCGAGGATTTTATATGTAATTCATGCGGATGCGAAAGAAACATGTAGGTCTTCAGTCCTCTGTGGCTTGATATGAAGAGTGTGTTCTGCATAAGTCGAGAGGGGTAAGTACCAAGACCTGGAATTGTCAGGTAGTAAGTGTAAAGTGGCTTCCAAATGATGATAGAAGATTTCAGTGGTTAAAAAAAGAGGAGGGGCGCCTGGGTGGCGCAGTCGGTTAAGCGTCCGGCTTCAGCCAGGTCACGATCTCGCGGTCCGTGAGTTCGAGCCCCGTGTCGGGCTCTGGGCTGATGGCTCAGAGCCTGGAGCCTGTTTCCGATTCCGTGTCTCCCTCTCTCTCTGCCCCTCCCCCGTTCATGCTCTGTCTCTCTCTGTCCCAAAAATAAAATAAAAAACGTTGAAAAAAATTTAAAAAAAAGAGGAAAAGTAGTTCCACTGAGAAAAAAGGTAAAGAAGAGATTCTTATTATGTTTTTCAAGATAATAACATTATCAAAGACTCAGAATAAGAGAGTATTGGTGGAGAAGTCAAAAGTAGGGTTACATGGGTAAGATGAAATCAAGTAATTGTTCCAAACCTTAAGCTTAGGGGAAGAATTTGAATTTCATAGAAATTAGGCTATCACTGAAGATTCTGAAAACCAAAATATTTTTATTTATACTAGCATACACTCTTGATAGCCATGATTAGTTTGGAAGTTAGCCTTTAAATGGAAAAGTGGTGTGTGTGTGTGTGTGTGTGTGTGTGTGTGTGATTCTTAATATCCGTTGATGATAAATGGAGTGGAAGGAATCAGATCAAGATAAGGCCTTTGCCTCATAAACCCTTAGCTTCTCAAACTTAACATTTTCTTCTCAACTCTATGAAAAAAAATGTCATTTCCTCATATAAGTCATGTACACCAACCGCACAGCTAATGCAGAATTGGGAGCTGGAAGCATTTCAAGGGCACTTGATATAATAGCTTCTTTTGCCTTAGTATGGTGACATTTTGGTAACATATAAAAATGTCATAGTGTGACAAATCCAAACTTAAACCAAAATAGATGAAGAGTTCGAAGTTGTAAATCACTGGAGCCAATTTTAAGTTGACTCAGTTCAGCTGAGTGTGTATTTGGTGTATTTGTTGTATTATGTCACTCAACATATGGTAAAGTGATGACTTATTCAAATTCCCTGGTAAGTGCTGAGGTTTTTCAAGTTTATGGAAAAGAACAAATGATCTTTTAGCTCTCATCTTAGATAAACATAAGAAGAATTTAAAAGGAAATATTAAAAACACTACATCTTTATGCTTCTTTTAAGTATCCAATTCACATCTTTATAGCACTGTTCAAGTATTGCTTTTTTGTGAATTCACTTGTAAAACAGTGTGTGTGTGTGTGTGTGTGTGTGCGCGTGCGCATGTATGTGTGTAAAGAAACCTATGAAAACAGGAGGCTTTCTGCACACCAGGGAGCTAAAGTAGCTTTAATGTCCTGAGGGCTCAAGATCTGCCTCATCTTGGGTCTAGTGGTTTCTCGAGGATCTCATTTATTCTCACCATTTACCATGGGTGCTAGGTTTTTGTTTTATTTTTTCTGTGTGTGTATGTTCTTTTGTTTTGTTTTTTGTGGGGTTTTTTGGTCTTTTTTTTTTTAGTTGTGTTATTGTTTTTGTCTTGCTTTCATTGGGTAGTCCTATTGAATACATGGGGGCTGGGAGGACTGTAACATAGGCAGGTTGAGCGACTTGACAATGTTCAGCAGCTGCACGTGGTGACCCCAGAAATCATACCACATGACCTGAAAGTCCATGTGCTTAGCCACAAGTCACACAGCCTCCCACAGTTTGACAGTCTGCATCAGTGGTACTCGAGAATCAATAAAGGACTAGCATTCCAATATAACAACAGGAACAAAATTTACACAGCCTCAAACCATGCTGCAAATTGTAATACATGCTCTACTTTATGGAACATCTCTATTTCTTTTATTTGTAATAAAAACAGTATTAATTTTAATTGCATAAGGAATATATGAATCTATTCCTTTTGCTAAAAATTAAAATATTATAGATATGCAAAATTATCCTTTTACTACAGCCTTCAAGTACAGCCTCCTTCTTATCCCATCTACTTCTCTAAGACATCAATCTTATTAGCTTATTGTTAATCCTCTCAACATTTTATAATGCACTGATATTTATATTGTACACACACATGCGCGCACGCATGCAATATATTGTATTTAATTATATAAACTGCATCACCCACTAGGAATCATTTTTTCAGATGCTTCTTTTATTCAACAATATATTTCTGTCTGTTTCAACATGATAAATACTACATAATATTCCTACGTATAAATATAGCAGTTTTGCAATTACATTCTTAATAAATTTTGTTTTGTTTTTGTTTCAGTAAGGATCCTCTTTCAGACCTTACTGTATATATGTGCGACTTCTTTTCTAAGGATGCCTCAAAAACTTATTGGATCATGTGGTATTCATACTTTGTATTTTTATAGCAATTCCAAATTGCCATTAAATTTATTCTCCCATGGCAGTGCATAGGAGTTTCAATTTCCTCAGTCACAGAGACTTGATACTATCAAACATTTTAATGTATGTATTCTGATACACGGAAAATGGTATTGCTTAATCTGATTTCTAGTAACTAAGAAAATCGTATTCAATGTAGTAACACATGTTTTTTTAAAATTCTTTGTAATTTGTTTCTGTTCTTTGCTCATTTTTCTAGATGTTTGGTTGCCTTTTCTTTATTGCTTTGTGGTTCTTAATGCACTGATCACAAATTTTTACCTGATAATAATCATATTTTCTAGCTATAAGGGTAAGGGGTGAGGTTATTTTATTTTGCATTTTTCTTAATCTTGACTTCAAATTTTGGAGAGTTAAATTACAACTAGTTCTTCAAGAAAACTATGGACTGTAGGCAAATACTGCTTTGAATAAAATCACTCAACCAACTCTTACCTTTCTTTTTTTTAAGTTTTATTTACTTATTTAAGAGAGAGAGCGTGAGCAAGGGAGGGGCAGAGAAAGGGATAGAGAGAATCCCAAGCAGGCTCCGTGCTGTCAGCACAGATCCTGATGTGGGGCTCAAACTCAAAGAACCTTGAGATCATGACCTGAGCTGAAATCAAGAGTCGGATGCTTAACTGACTGAGCCAGTCAGATGCCCCAATAGAATCTTACTTTTAAAACAATTGTATCATGTGGCACCTGGGTGGCTCAGTTGGTTAAGCGTCTGACTTTGGCTCAGATCATGATCTCATGGTTGGTGGGTTGGAAACCCGCATAGGCTCTGTGCTGACAGCTTGCTCAGAGCCTGTAGCCTGCTTCCAATGCTGTGTCTCCTTGCTCTCTGCCCATACCCCGCTCATGCTCTGTCTCTCTCTGCCTCTCAAAAATAAATAAATAAATAAATAATAAAAAATTTAAAAAAATTGTATCAATCAAAGAATGTATGAAATTTGCATTTTTGAAAACTTGGCTAGCATCTTGCTCTTAAATCATAAGGCACAACAGAGAACAATGTAGATTAGCATTAGGGATAATTAGATCCTGATAATTTTGCTGCTTCAAACTTGGCAAGTGAGAATATTATTAATGTCTAGCAAGGGTTGTGTTGGTATTGGTTTCATTGGGCTTTAGGCAACTGGAGTACAACCTAAAGGCAGCAGATGCCTGGGCAGCCCAGGGCTTAACCTAAAAGACAGATGGGAGGTAGGAGAGACATAGTTGTTGAAAAGGATGCAGTGATGAAGAGAAACAAATGTGGTCAAGGACTCACAAAGGAGAAACACACACACACACACACACACACACACACACACACACACAGAAGATCTATACTTTAACAGGGGGTAGCAGCACACATTAATGAAAGTGTTTGCTAATCTAGTTCAGTAAAAGTGAGCTCAGACCTTCTATTTATAGACATTGCCTAAAGAACAAACTCCTGGAAAAAGTGCATAGTTTTCTTATGAGATTATTAAAAATGATGCAATTGGAATAAACACAAAAACCAATTTGATCAAGAACCCAGGAGGAGTATGAGATAAGAAGACAAAAGTGTCCAGTGCACACAGTGTTAGTAACCTCTGGTGTACTACATGTGTATATATTTGTTCTCAAGCTTGAATCTTATCCGTTAGGTTTTCAATATGGCTACAACCAAGCAACAAAAGGATCAAGACAAGATATAAATAAAATCCAGAGCCTCCTTTTCCAAGCATCCAGGAGAACTCTTTAAACAGATGGTTCTTAAATACGTTTAAGGACACACACAAGTTACCCCTACAAGGGTGGCCCACCCAAGTGTTCACTGAGACCACCCACTATTTATTGTCCTTTTTCAGCTTCCCTGGTGCTTTAACCTCTCCTCATCTCAGATCCTGTTAACTCAGACCATTGAAAGGTTTTTGGACAGTTGGCATATAAATTACGATTATGTGTTTTGCTGGAATGTGGAGCGAGTGGTAGTACAGAATGTCTAGAGAGAGATCTCCTGATATCCCAGCACAGAGGGAAAGCCTTGCATTTCAACAATGGGAGCAGATGATACATGAAATATTCAGAAAGCCAGTTCATAGCAACTCAGGAAAGAAGAAAGAAATGTGATAATGAAGAAAAAAAGTTAATTCTCTGAATTCTGTAAGTTGTGTCAGTCTAACTTTATTAAATCAGATCACAACACATATTACTGACACTGTATAAGCACATGGGGTAATAGCACCAATAGAATCAACATGACACTTGTGTGTTTGAATTTAACAGATAGTATAAATAATTACCACACAGCATAGTGGTTCAGACAGTTTCAGTTTGTATCGAATGGGGAACTTCAACATAACTTTGAAATAATTGTCCCTTGTAGAAACTCTTCATTATAGAAGACCCTGTGCTTTCTAAAATGTTTTGGAGACTCTAAAAATATCCCATCCATAAGATACCAAATACACCAAAACCTTGGTCTGCGAGCATAATTCATTCTAGAAACATGCTTATAATCCAAAGCACTTGCATATCAAAGGAAATTTCAAGAACCAATGGCTCAGTTGTGATCATGTGACGTTCAGCATTATGTACTACTCGTATTGCAAGACATTGCTTGTTTATCAGGTTAAAATTAGAAATGTTTGCTCGTCTTGTGAAATACTAGCAGAACAAGTTACTCACAATCCAAGATTTAATGTATCTGGATAATCACAGAGGCTTTCACTCAAGAAAGTTGTTTTTTTTTGTTTTTTTTTTCCAATACCTTTTGCAAATATGTTAATGATGCAATCTGGAGAAGTCACCCAGGCATGATGGTTCTAGCCGGCTAGAATGGGACAGAATTGGGGCAAAGTTTGGGTGTATGTTACCAGAAGGTAGCTACATGAGATGGAAAAGACAAAACATATCAAAACAACAGGAGGGTAAGGGCTGAGGCTCAAGCTGAAGCAGCCTCTCCAAATGTGCTGTGAGATCCGGGAAACCGATTTCATTCTGGATCATGGAAATGAACTGAAAAGGGTAATGAATAGTTTTCAGGGTGCTTTCTCATGTAATCACTTGGGTCCTCAAAAGCATTCCATACAGGATCTCTAAATGGAAACAATACTTTCTTATGAGAGTTTTAGATTAAAGTGAAGTGTAAATAAGTAAAATGCCTACAATAATGCCTAACCTGCTATAAGTGTTTAATTGTGCATTTTGACACTATTTTCCAGGTGCATATTTGCCACTGCAGAAGTATAAATAAATAAATACCAGCTTAGGCTCTGAGTTTTGTCTGCAAAGCTGCATCTCCCTTCCTGGTCCTTGGAAGGCTGTACTATCACAGTGTCTGATGATCTTAAGCTTAACCAGTATGTATACCTGCCTGGTTCTCAACTGTTTTTTTTTCCCAGTGAAATCACATGAACTCCCAAGGCAATGACATTGTAACTTGTTTCAAAGATGCCAGACACTACACCAGACATCTAAAGATAAAGGTTGTTGGTAATGTAGGGATACCAGAGGAGCATGCTGGGTCTTATTGCCTTTAAATGGAGTTTCATGAATTTTGCTGTCCATGAAAATTCGCACAAAATGATGGGTTGGTTCATTAAGCGACTATCTGCATTGTCACTCAGCTCAGGCCTTGCAGAAACCAGATTCTTGCAAACTGTCAATTAGAAGGGATTAACATCTGTCCTGAAGATGTTACTCTGGGCACATTTCACAAGACTTAAAGTAGCCACTTCTTTACTTTGCTTTTTTTTATTCCTTTACCGAGTGACTGACACAGAAATACAGAATTCTATTCTTCCTGGCATAACACCCCCATTATTCGATATTGTTGTTCTATACTGTTATTAAATAGCAATTATCCGTGCATAGTTAAAGCCTGTTAAAAATGCATATTTACTAAATCCGTGTTGGACAATTTTTGTAGCATTATTAATTTCATTAGAGTAAAAATGAGAATCCCTTTCAGTTAGTTAACTCTCCTATGTATTGCTAAAGCACCTTTCTCAGCAAATCAGAATTATAGACATTTAAAATTAGAATGGACCTTAAAAACCACCTACCTCAGGAAAGGACGATGATAATATATGGGATCTTATTTTCTGCCAGATAGTATTAAATGTTCTACCTGCGTCGAAGACAATGGTTCTGAAACAGGCTTCCGTGAGAGCCAGCTGGGAGCTTTACTTCCGGAAGACTGGGCCTTGGGGATGAAATAAACTGTCTGGATTATCCGCTGTATGCCCAAGTTGGAGAAGCAGTACTTTTGGAAATGGAGCTACCACATTTTCATTTTGTGTATTGAGAGAATTAAAGCCAGTAGGTAGTAGGTTTCTGGAGGGCACAGAGCCAGGAAGCAGTAGTCAGTATCCAAACTTCCTTTGGCAGAGACTGACGGAGAGGTCCATTTTGCAACTCCACTCAGTGAGTCAGCCACCAAACTGGCCAGATGAACTAGCAATAAATGGCTATTTGGAAGACCACATGGAGACAGAGGATGAGATCACAATGTGACCCATGGAAATGATCATGAACAACTGCTGATGTCTGCCCTGCATGCAGGCGCAGTTACTCACTCCGATTTCTTCGATTTAAAAAATAGTTCAGGAGAAGGTATGTTTTCATTCAACCAGACCATTGCCTTTAGCAGTTTTTAGTGAGACTTCAAGCCCTAGGAATGTCTTGTGTGCTCCTTAAAGAGTGTTAAATTAAAGGTAAAGACCAGTCTAGTGAATCAAAAGCCAGAACACAAATTCCACTACCTGCCCTGAAATTAACCTGTGTGAACTTGGCCAAGATACCTTTCCATTGCTGGATTGCTGGATAGCAGTTTTCTCAGGACAAAAGTGAGTTATTTGGAGTCCATCACCAGAGTTTTCTTCCTGATCTAATATGGTTAATGCTCCATAATTTGACAATGATGGCTCTCTCAGTTTAAGGCTAATACTCTGACCCAAAACCCTAGTATTTGATTCTTTCCAGAAACATTAACCACTTACTTAGTCTCTGAAACAAATGTACGAAGGAACACATTGTCAGTGTAGTTCATATCACTGGCACCTGTATTTTGGTGAATGGAAAAAGGGAGATAACTGTGTAAAGGATTCTACACAAGTAGTGAAACCTAATAATCTAAAATTACTTGCAAATTATATGGTATGTTTCACATTTAAAGATAAGATGGGTGGGAAATAAAAGGTAAAGAATTTATGCAAGGGGAGCCTGAGTGGCTCAGTTGGTTAAGCGCCCAACTTTGGCTCGGGCCATGATCTCATAGCTCATTAGTTCGAGCCCTGCGTTGGGCTCTGTGCTGACAGCTCAGAGCCTGGAGCCTGCTTCGGATTCTGTGTCTCCCTCTCTCTGTCCCTTACCTGCTTATGCTCTGTCTCTCAAAAATAAACATTAAATTAAAAAAAAAAGAATTTATGCATAAAATGTAATTGTTAGTGATAGATCCATGTGTAGAGATTGACCAGGCATTTTGGTCACTTGTTTATAGGATACTTCTTTTAAAATTCCTTTTTGTCCCTTCTTTAATTTCTCATGAAGTAAAGGGCCGTGAAATAGTTCTATTTATTTTTCTGGCTTTTATGCAAAGAGATTCCCAACCAAGTGGTTTCATAAAAGTAGACAGGACAAGACATGAAGCCACATCACCATCCCCACAGCCTAATAATCACCCTCTAAAGCAGTGCAGTCTTGTTCCACAAGATCCTGGGATGTGAAAAGTTACTCAAACACTTCAGGCCTCAGTTCTGTCATCTCTAAAATGAGTATAGCAACAGAATAATACCTTATGGATTGTTGTGAGGATTGAATTATATTATGGGCATATCAAAAGTGGTCAACAAATTCTGGACATCTATCTGTAAATATGTGGTACTGACAAGGTTGGAAACAGCCTGTCAAAGCATGACAAAGATTACGGTAATTGTATGTGGCACAGCTAAAATTAAAGCCCACGCTTCCAGACTCTCAGGTCAAAACCCTTCCTGAGTTACCAAACTACTATATATTCATGTGGCTCCCCGGGAACTCTTACCACAGGGAAAAGTCTAATGCACCCTAGAACTAGAACATTTAGAGTTAAGAGTTCTCCTTTCCACCATCTTCTGTTCCACTTTGGCAGAACTGCTTACTCCCCAGGGCACTTGACATAGAAGACTGAGCAAGACTCATTACATGGAGAATAGGAACCTCTTCTATGTTTCAACGCTCCCATCTCTCAGTCCCTTGCGTCTGGTTCTCTTTTCTGGTTACAAGGTTGATCAAGAGATCCTGCCCCAACCCCACGCATTATGCATTATTCCCCAGCCTATCACACCTTCCCCACATCCTTCCTCTAAATCTTATTTTCTAATTTCATAGCCCAGCTTCTGAATCCTGGCTTGCATTAATATGCATCCCACCCTCTTTCTAATCTCTCATCTTTCCCATTGGCTGTTTCTCAGACTGCATCTTATTTTTGCAAATCACGTATTTTACATATCTCTGCCACCGATATCTGCCTCCCTGATGCTGCTTCCCATTCTGTTAAGGGGAAAATAACCCTGTCCCCTCCAGCCCCACTGTCACCCATCTGAAATCAGAGAAAGGGACTGAGCAAAGCACACAATTACTGAAAAGAAATGTCCTTAACAGTCATCATTTCTCAACGTGGCTATGACTCCAATCCACAAAGGCAGCATTCTTTGATTACTATCATCAAAAGCCCATTACTCTAAAGAGGACAGTATACATTTTGAATGATGCTATTAAGGTGTTTTTGTGGCTGAAGTTGCTAAATAGTGAGTACTTTAGTCCCGTCTAGTCATGCAGGGAGCATTGAAATATTTAAAATACGAGGCAATCAGGCACTGAACCTAATATTTACTCTCTGAATCACTTAGCTGTATTTCATCAGCTCCCCTGGTCTTCTGAATTTTCATCAACAGAACATACATCATGAAATCCTCTAGTGCGGGGGAAGGTCATAACAACACCTTCCAGTGACTTCCATGGTGATGGCATTAAAATCTGAAGATACATTCATTTTCTGCGATACGCTGTTCCCTTGTGAAATGTGGATAGACCAAGGGTTCATCCTGAAGAAAATCAGACCAATCTTTTTTCTCTGCTCTTAAATCATGCAGAACTTGTCACCACCTTCTGTATTCACTTTGCATAATACTATTTTCCTTCCCTCTTGCACATCTCCCCTCCCCGCTGCACCCCCCTGTATTCATAAACTGATCAGGCAGGATAAGTGAGCTCAACATATATCTTAAAAAATCATGACTGCGTTCATTTTCTAAGTCCTTGAGTTTATATCTAGCAATAAGTAATTTACCCCAGAGAGAAAGCTTCACTGAGCTTACCACTGAAAGGGCATAGAGAGAGGTGAAGCATAGGGAGACCACAGAAACTCCGTGGAAAAAGGACTGGTTACAGAGAGGCTGACTTTGAGTTTCAGCTCTGCCACTTTGCAACTGTGGGACTTTGGCAAACTGTTTAATCCATCAAGGCATTTAGTTTCTTATCAGTACACTTAGGGCTGTTGAAAAGTAAAAGATAAAATTGATAATGTAGAGAAAAACATCTTAAATGGTCAATTAGTCTGAGTTTTATGGGCACAATCCTAAACATTAAGTTTAATGTTTATGCATTTTCAAAAGAGAGAGGAAGACAGAGCATGACCAGAAGAGGGGCAGAGAGAGAGAGAGAGGGAGATACAGAATCCGAAGCAGGCTCCAGGCTCCGAACTGTCAACACAGAGCCCGACATGGAGCTCGAACTCACCAACCGTGAGATCATGACCTGAGCCGAAGTCAGACACTTCACTGACTGAGCCACACAGGCGCCCCAAGCTTGTTTTACATTAAACAGTACTCTTATTGAGGATAAGGTTATATCATTCATTTTTGTGTTGTTTGACTATAAACATTGGTTGGTGGATGTAATTTATTATTGATTTGAGCTTTCGAAAGTGCACTTGAAATTCGATTCTTTTCTCTCCCCGCTACATTTCTCTAAACAAGAGAGTACAATTTTTAACTTTGTTATTTGTAAAAAATGGCATTAGTCATACCGACTTCGCAGGTACGAAATCAGCATGAAGTGAAACTCATGTGTGAACACCTGAGAATCAAGTGTCTAGCACATGGTATACATATTTTGATAAAATCTATTTCCCATTTTTTTCTCCTAAATTTCATTGGGTTTAGATAAATGTGTTACAATAGAAATAAAAGTATTTTAAAGTATCCTAGATTTTAAAAATACAGAATGGAGGGGGAAAGTGACAATTACAATAGAGATGATGTTTATCTTTGACTAGAATCAATACAAAGTATACAATTTCAACATTGGCACAGGCAAAGTTCACATGAAGCCCCGATATTTATATGGCACCTGATTGTTAACAATTACTTTGACCTTTGGGCTGTATGGCTGACGGTCACTAGAGACCAATTTTAAAGGAATTTCATCCTTTTCTGTTCCTTAAATTGTGAATCGAGGACATATGTTATTATTTACAACCTGTGGAGAAATGAGGAAACAGTGGAATATATTTGATTGGGTCAAGATTTGAAATAATAAAAAATACATTTTAATTAGAACTTGAGAAATGTAGGCCTGATCTCGGAGTCAAAATCATGATATCACAATTATGTAGTAAAAACTGTTCTTATTGCAAAATTCTTAAGAAGCATGCTTCTACAAAGCAGTAATTCTTTGTGATATTGATAGATGTCATAAGAGGGAAATATCAACGGGAAATGTTGTTAAAAACAATTAAGCCCCTTTACCGCAGGAATATAGTGCCTTTGATATGCTGACAACACAATAATATAATTGAAATGACAGAAAAAACTCCATAATGTGCCTAGGTCTGAAACTGTTCTAGCCAACTTACCATTCTTTTCCCGGTTGCTTACAAAACTCTACCTAGCATGGCCTTCCAAGCCCCCTTCCCTATATCCATGACCAACATGCCCTACCTCAGAGCTCTGCACCTGTCATTTCCTCTTCTCCCATATGTATCCATGTTTCCTTCCTTTATTTCATTCATGCGCCTGCTCAAATGACATCCTCACAGATTCTTTGCTCTCCACAAAGTATGAAATGGAATCCCAGGTTACCCTTTATCACGTCCCCTGTTCTTTCTTCCTGCCTCTTTCCCTTCCTTCCTTCCTTCCCTCCTTTCTTCCTTCTTTCCTTCCTTAATTCTTCCTTTCTTCCCTTTCCTTTCCTTCCTCCTTCCTTCCCTACTTTCTCTTTCTTTCTTTCTTTCTTTCTTTCTTTCTTTCTTTCTTTCTTTCTTTCTTTCTTTCCTTCTTATTAAATTTTGGTAGCACTTCATTTTTGTCATGATAAGGGGGCAAAAGGCAAACCAACAAAGCACAAGCTGACACCCTGCACCCCTCCCCCCTCTCCGCCTCCCCCCAGCCTTGTGATGTGCTGACTCCTCAAGCACTCCAGGCTGCCCAAAAGAAAAGGAAAAGGAAAAACAAATGGTTAATTGATGGAGATCACCATCATGCTGGACATGAGTCTCCATCAGTTTGCAACTGTCTTAATGATTTACAACAACAACATCAACAAACAAAAAAACAAAAAAACAAAAAACTACCAATGGCAAGACCTCCAGAAACCTAGACTTGATTTCCTAGAGCTTTAACATCACCTTTCCTTCCATAGACTAGAACATCTTGTATAGTCAGACACTTTTCTTAATGCATTTCTTTTTGTCCCCTGTCCCCTTGCTATAATAAAAACATCTTTTGGCACCAAAAATGGCTCAAAAATTTTCTTGGCAATTTGCTCATGGACCCAAACTTCAGACCACATCAATTAGACTATCTCTATATGTTTTTTTTTCCCCCTTAATTATCTTATTCTCCAATCTGACCCGTAAGTACAGGGCCTTTGTCTCTTTGGCTCATTGCTGAATTCCAAGCCCTGGACCAGTAGTCATTACACAGCAGATGTTCAATAAATCATTGTTGAGATCAGGACCTGAGCTGAAATCAAGAGTAGGGACTTCTTACCATCAGATAAAAGAAGACAAGAAGTTAAAGGCTATATACTCATAGAAGGTAAACCTTCATCGTTTCCCCCCAACCTGGCTCACACAAAGGAGCTGTCTGCAAGGGCTTTTGTTCAAAGGTCAGGTTAGAAGGAAATTGCTTATACAACTACTGCCTCAACGCTGGGGGGAAAACAGGATGATCCCAAGGCCCAGAGGAAAACCTATTATAGCATTTGCCCGGGCTCCTCCCTTAGCAGGCAGTTTTAGAATACAACACAGGCAGTTAAACAGGAATTTACCAAAACAGAATAATTACAACCCACTGAGACTTGAAATTCAATCAACAATATGAAAGGAACCAAAAACAGGACATCAGATAGCTGAGGAATTCAAGCCTTTGAAGATAACCAGAGAACATGGCATCAGGTTTGCAAATTGTCAGATAAAGTCATGAGAATTTGAGAATGTTTCCAAAATTAAAATTTAAAACTTTTAGGAGCTCCTGGGTGGCTCCATCGATTGAGCATCCAACTTAGGCTCAGGTAATGATCTCACAGTTCTTGGGTTCAAGCCCCGCATCTGGCTCTATGCTGTCAGCTCGGAGCCTAGAGCCTGCTTCAGATTCTGTGTCTCCCTCGCTCTCCACCCCTCCCCTGCTCACACTCTGCGTCTCTCTCTCTCTCTCTCTCAAAAATAAATAAACATTTTAAAAAGTTTAAAAAAATAAAAAGATTTAAAAAATTTAACAGACAGCATTCTAACAGAATGGATACAAATGATGAGTCAGCTAGTGAGTTGGTAGGTGAATCAAAGTAACTTCGTCTATAGGGTAGCACAAACAGACTGAGACGTGATATGCCAAAAAACAAATTGATGAAGAATAAAGTCTAGAATAACAGATATCTCAGATTCAGCTGGGCAGGTTCTTGTATTCAAGAAAGTCAGTGTTTAGTTGAAAAATAGAATTAAGACACATACAAAAGTATTTTTAAGGAATATGGGAGCTTCATGCTCCCAATGGTAGTTATAAATGGCAATATCTTCCAGACCCTTAGGGACATGTTAGTATGCCAGCTAGATTTGAGGAAGAAATGCTTTCATGGGGCTCGGTCTATTGGGTGTATTGTGAAGATATCATCAGTGCTTTCTAGAAAAACTCTATCCATTTCTGTCACATGAACCCATGCATGTTTCTGTTTCGTATCTGTTTATATTTACAGTGGTCAGTGGAAAAGAGTCACAAATGAACACTGAATGCCTGTTTTTGAAATGGCGATACATCATCTGGGAGAAGTGAATGGAAGAAGCAGCAGTAGAAAAGAATGTGGGAAAAGAATAACAACAAAAAACACCTTCTTCACAGAGTAAGGCTGTTTCACCTCAGGGAGACCTAAGGGCCACTCGCCAGGAGAATGATTTTTCTCTTCCTGTGTCTTCTGTCAGGATGCAGACATAATTTGGTGATGTATCTGTCTCTTGATGTGCTATCTTAAGAACGATTCTCCAAGGGAAATTTAACCTGCTGTGTCTGATCATCTTAACTCACTGGCAGAGTCTGTTCTCTGAGGACTTTAATGCCCACAAAGCTGACAGAACCTTTCCAATCAGTGAGCAGGGGCTCCTACTTGCTCCAGAAATCACACAAAGATAACTTCAAAGGACCCATGTTAAAATAGAATATTAGGTCTTGAGATATTTGAATGGTGCCTGAACCAGAGTCAGTGAACCATTCCCTCCCTCACTTTATATTCCAACAGCTCTTTAGGAGATCAAATGTCTGAATGAGAAAGATCATTAAAAAGTGATTTGTGTCTACAAAACCAGGAAATAATCCTGCTAAATAGAGAGAACCACATGGGGTGCAAAGCATACATCCTCATTCATTTTGCAATTTGGGTTGTTAGACACATTTAATATTTCACGAAATGGTGTGTAAAAAAAATAATCTGCGGACCTCATCACCCTAAAATTCTCTTTCAAACACAGCTCAGTCTCTTTCTGGAGGGTGTGATGTCAGTGCAGGAGCTGTGAGAGAAGCCAGATCTATAAGAACCCTATTTCTTGGGAATGTTCAAGCAGTTTAAAAGGCAAAACTCTAAGAAATGTTCCTTTCCAACTACGGGGTGAATTCTTTTCTTAAAGTTGTCATAGAGCATTAATTCCATCTTCTGCAAATCATGGGGACTGCTAGGGGGCAAGGGAGGAAGCAGAGAAGTAACCATCTTTTTCACAAGACCATGATTATTAATCTAAATGTAATTGGAGATAGATGGGGACTGTGAAGCTTAGTCTACCACATCTTGTGACAATAACGTGAGACGGGAGGATTATCTGATGCCTAAGGGGTGTTGGAAACACTAAACCTTGTTTTTAATCATGTAGAATAGGAAAATGAGATGGCTTTTTGGAGTTGAAGAATTCAATTAGATTCTTTCTTCTGCTGCTTATTACTTATTCAACCTAAGGTAATGTCAGTAGACTATCTCTCAGTTTAGGGTTGTTGGGATAGTTTTTAACATAGTGTATATAAAATGCTTCACACAATGAATGGCACATAAAAGTCACTGAGAGATTGCTAGCAATATGGGAGCAGCGAGTAGGAGAAGCAAAAGCATTTGTAATGATTGTGATTCACTCTAAAGGAACTTAAGAGGCCAATGGTATCTCTATAATAGCAGATAAAGTGATTGTCACTTGCTTCAATATCATTCTTAATCTGATCTCCCCGTACCTTTTGTGGTCTTGTCTCACAATATTTTGCATATAAAATCTATCTCCTCAGTTGGTCTCCTTTGTCCCTAGAAATATCCTCCATTTTTCAACCAAAATATCATGGGTCAAATCGGTCTACCAACCCAACTGCACATGCTCTCTCTTCTCTGCTTTCGTTCAGGTCCTGCTCAAATGACGTCTTCTCATGAAGTCATCTCATGAGTCATGCTACATTGCTCAACAAAAGAGCTTTCTGGACACTCACTGCTGGTCATGTACCTAACACCTGGTGTGTTGTGTTACATATAGACCTTTCTTTTTTTTTTTTTAATGTTTATTTTTGATACAGAGAGAGACAGAGCATGAATGGGGGAGGGAGACACAGAATGTGAAACAGGCTCCAGGCTCTGAGCTGTCAGCACAGAGCCCGACGCGGGGCTCGAACTCACGTACCATGAGATCGTGACCTGAGCTGAAGTCGGACGCTTAACCGACTGAGCCACCCAGGCACCCCTATAGACCTTTCAATAGTCTCAGCTAGATTGTCAGCTGTTTTAGTGTGGAAGCCACATTATTTAGTTATGTCTCCTGGAGTACATGTTTAATAAGGAATGGTGATGTTGATTTTCTTTTAGTGATAAATAAATATGACAACTGGTCACTAGACTTTAAGATCTTGGCAATGACTTCTTTTTTTTTAACATTTTTTTTAACATTTATTCATTTTTTGAGAGACAGAGACAGTGCAAGTGGGAGAGAAACAGAGAGAGGGAGACACAGAGTCTGAAGCAGGCTCTAGGCTCTGAGCTGTCAGCACAGAGTCTGACCTGGGGCTAGAACTCACGAGGCCTGAGATTATGACCTAAGCCAAAGTCAGAGGCTTAGCCAACTGAGCCACCCAGGCACCCCACTTGTCAATGACTTCTTATGAAAAGTAGAAAACTGGGTGCCTGGGTGGCTCAGTTAAGTGATTGACTCTTGATATCAGTTCAGGTCATGATCTCATGATGATGAGATCGAGCCCTGCATCAAGTTCTGTACTGAGTGTGGAACAAGACTGCTTAAGATTCATTTTCTCTCTCTCTCTCTCTTTCCTCTTCCCCCACCTCAAAATACATAAATAAACTTAAAAAAAAAAAGAAAAGAAACATAGGAAACTATTTTTTTCAACATCATTTTATTTTTATTTCATTTTTATTTTCATGAAATCATGCATTTTTAAGATTTTTTTTTTTTTTTACAATCATTCATTTATTGAGTGGGCCTGGAACCATGCTAATTGCTATGAAAATGTTGGTAAGAAGGACCACCATCGTCCACACCGTTGGGACGCACAAAACCAAACTAATCAGAAATATAAAGATCCACTTACTCTGTGGCAAGGTCAGTGCCCCTATAGAGATGCACAAAGCCAGAAGTAGCTCTTGGGAGAGATGGGGAATGGAGGGAGACAGACAGGCAGGCAGGCATGCACACAGACATTCTGAAAAGGGACTGTCTGATATCCTTCACTCTTTCCTTCAGATGTAGGTTCCCATCTGGAGCCATTTCTCTTGGTTATGAAAACTATTTTCAGCAATTCTTTTTTTTAACGTTTATTTTATTTTTGAGACAGAGCATGAACAGGGGAGGGGTAGAGAGAGAGGGAGACACAGAATCTGAAACGGGCTTCAGGCTCTGAGCTGTCAGCACAGAGCCCGACGCGGGGCTCGAACTCACAGACCGTGAGATCATGACCTGAGCCGAAGTTGGACGCTCAACCGACTGAGCCACCCAGGCGCCCCTATATTCAGCAATTCTTGTAGTCCATGTCTGACACAGATAAATTCTTCCACTTTTGTTTGAGGCAAAATGCAAGCATTTCACCTTCATCTTTTAAAATCAAATTGGTGGGCGCGCCTGGGTGGCTCAGTCGGTTGAGCATCCGACTTCAGCTCAGGTCATGATCTCATGGTCTGTGACTTTGAGCTCCATGTCCGGCTCTGTGCTGACAGCTCAGAGGCTGGAACCTGCTTCAGATTCTGTGTCTCCCTCTCTCTGCCCCTCCCCCACTCATGCTCTGTCTCTCTCTGCCAAAATTAATAAACGTTAAAAAAATTAAAATCAAATTGGTGAAGTGTAGTTGTACATACACTAAAGTGTCCCCCTATTTTAATGAATTTGGGTGAGTATATACATCATGGAAGCAACCCAAAATCAAGATATAGAATATTTCTATCAGGCCAAAAAAAAAAAAAAATCCTTTGTACACCAACCCACTCAAGCTGCTATGCCTGAAATAATCACTGATCTACTTTGTAACTATCAATTTAAATTATCTTCTATTGATTGAATTATCTCTTTGAGTTTTATTTATTTTTTTTTTATAAAAATTTTTTTTTCAACGTTTATTTATTTTTGGGACAGAGAGAGACAGAGCACGAACGGGGGAGGGGCAGAGAGAGAGGGAGACACAGAATCGGAAACAGGCTCCAGGCTCCGAGCCATCAGCCCAGAGCCTGACGCGGGGCTCGAACTCACGGACCGCGAGATCATGACCTGAGCTGAAGTCGGACGCTTAACCGACTGCGCCACCCAGGTGCCCCAATCTCTTTGAGTTTTAAATAAATAGAATCATACAGGATGTACAGGCTTGTGTCAGTCTTCTTTTGTCTACTATAATGTTTCTGAGATTCATTATTGCTGCTGGCATCAACAAACATGTAGCGGTTTCTACATTTTTATTCCTCGGTAGTATTCTATTATGTGACTATACTATAGTTGGTTTCTCCATTTCCTTGTTGATGAATTTGAGTCCAGTTTTTAGAGGTTTTGGAGAGAGCTTCTATGAACACTTGTGTACCAGTCTTTGTGTGGATATGTTTCTAATTCCCTTCAGTATATACCAAGCTTATAATTGCTAGGTCATATGATAAAATGTTACATTTTACTAGAAACTGTTAAACTATTTTCCAAAGAGATTGTATGGGTTTACGTTTCACACCCCTCCCCCAGCAATGTTGCCATACATAAGTAGGATAAAGCCCTATCTTCTACTTCCAAAAACTGAATCTATGTATATTGGCTGACTTATATTGACTCCACTTGAGTATGGATCATATTTTCTTCCTTCTTTGCATATTTTACAAATTTTGACAGCATGCCAGGCATTATATGCAATTGAACACTGAAGACGAAAATAAATACATTTACCTTCAAAAAAACAGCACCTACTTTCCTTTTGCAGTTTGCTTGTATGGGAGAATGGGTCCAGCTTCCGATATTTTCAGAGCAGGACTTTCCCTTCAGAAGATGTAGGATTTAAGCACTGGTGAGTCTTCAGAGATTTATTTATTTCTTAAAGACAAGTCATTAACTTTCTGAACTGTGGGAGACCTCTCTCCGCTTTTTAGCCTGGCTACCTCCTTCTGGGGTCACTGGGCAGTTTTTATTCTCCGTGCACACTCCTGATTCTCTGACCCACAGGAGATTTGGCTCCATATTACTGTATTACTGTCCTGCCTTCAGGCTTTGGCAGCTAATGTCATGTACTAGAAGGACTTTTTGCTACTGAAGATGGTTATACTTTATCATCTCCTCTACCTTCCCTTAACATTTGATACTCTTCTCCGACTAGGTGAAAGCCTGTGCCAGAGAGAAAGAAGTTGGCTGTTGGGTATAGACTTACTTATAGCTAGCACTTTTTAGGATCACTCTCTCTCACTGATGTCATGATATGAGCTTCTTTAACTTTGTTATTCCTTTTATATCATCACTAGAGATGAGAAATTTTTCGGACTCTACAGAGCACTGCATATGAGCACAGCATAGAGTCATGAAATGAACAACTGACATAACATAAACATCCCCTGTCTCTATCCAGCTGTGACCTTGGCCAGCCTCACACAGCACAATGAGCTGCTGTCCTCCAAAACACACCAGGGCCATCTTTTTCAGAGAGAATTCAACTCACCTCAGCAAACATGAAGAGAGTGTCTTCTCCGAGTCAGGGCCTGTGGTAAATGCTAGAGAACAACACAAGGAACCAATACGGTAGCTGCCCTGAAAGAGGAGAGACCGACAATGGAGGAGATGACACCATGAGACTACATACTGGAGCCCAGGAGAAGGACATCATCCCATTTCCTTCAGCCCATTTCATAGAAGTCTTTCTGGGAGCGATGGTGATTCTGTTAATTAATCTTAAAACTGAATAGTAAGTGAAGAAGTATGAGGAACAAAGAGGAGGGGGATCAAGCAAGGAAAGACCCCCAAGAACTTCTGTTTCTCCCAAGGGAGATTTGACAATGACCATCTCAGTTCCTCTGTTCAGGAACCAGATTTGAGCTCTCACTTTGTAGACTGTGACCAGGGCCTCACCTAACTATACTGTGCCTGGGTCCCCATGTTAACTACCTGCCTGGCGGGAGTGGTCACTGTCATTCCAGGTAGACAAAATTGTATTTCTTGGCTGGTCTTGTCCCAACAGTCCTGACCTCTGTATATGAATCCTCATTTTACAGTAGAGAAAAGGGAGGTTCGGAGAAGACCACATAGCTGATAGTAGCATACCTGGCATTTGAAAGTTTATCTGCCTGGGGGCCTCTGTCACTGGATTTGGATTGCCCCTTACTCTTGCTGTCATTTCCATGACTGGACTACCTTGCATGCTGTCCCAAGAGCCTCATGAGTTCAGATGTCTGATTATCCCTGATTATTGCCTGTTGGGCATCCCTTTCCAAGAACGTATCCAAGTCCTGATTCTTAGTCCTGGGGGTTGAGCCAACTCACCACTAATTGATCACCAATTTTAATGTGACTCTCCACAAATACAGAACTTGAGCCCTAGAAAGTTATCCTTAAATATAAAATGAAGCTTTTGCACTAGATCATCTAAGGAATATGCTGCAGCTTTTAAATAAGGGTATTATTATAATAACTTATAATGGTTATGATAGGGAGTCTTTACTTATTGTAATGACTGCACCATTTCTTTGCTTCTGAGGAAAAATGACTCTCATCCTTAAGGTGTGGTGGAATTCCAATTATCTGACTTCTTGGGGTTGGTGCTTTCTCAGAACTCTGCATCTATACTGTCTCTCTCTTCCCACCAAGAACCAAGCTACAACAACTTCATGCTGCACTGAGGGTAAACTTTGGGACACTGACTGTTTCAACAGGAAGCATCTGGAATCAGACAAGATAGCCCACGTCAGCAAGAATCGCATCAACCAGGAATTTGTTCATTCAAATTCTCCAGTCCCATCCCAGAAGTACTATTTCAAAAACTCTGGGAGTGGCTCAAACAATTTATATTTTAATATACCATCCAGATGATTCTGATGGCCACTAGAGAAACACTGATATAAAATGTAATAAGCAATATGATTCTTTTTTAGGAAGTACAGGTAGTTTATACACAGGAAGACCTGTGAAAGAATAGAAGGACCATATCAGCCCAATTTGGAGGTGTAACGAAGCCTTTTGAGAGGACATGATACCGAAGATGAATTTTGAACTTGGCCACGAAGATTGAAAGTGACCAAATATTCTAGAAGAGGAAATGTACACTGGAAGACCATTTAACTTTCTAAGTTGAAACAGCAAGATACAAATATTAGAAATTTGAGAAGTTAAAGCAAAGTAGAAAATGAAGCAGAACAAGAGATGAGACTGGAGAATTGGTCAGGAACATGGTCATGGCTAAAAGAAAAACAACATGATAAGGATGCATGTTTTCAAGAGGTCCCTTTGTCTCCAGTTCATGGGAGGGATGGAGATGACAGAAAGAGAAGCAGGCTGAGAATCAGTCCACCTGTAAGGAACCGAAGTAGCTGGACTGGGGGTTCTGAGGAGCCACCAAATCAAGAGACAGTTAGAAGGTAAAGTGAATAAAACTGAAGCTGCACTACCATCTGAATTTTGGAATTACACCTCATTCACTGAGTTAAGGATCTTAGTTGGAGAAGTAGGGTTAACAGAAAACAAGACTTTTTTTTTAAATTTTTTAGATATTGAATTCAAGGTACCTGTAGGAAGCTATATGTATATCTATTGCCTACACTAATAATTATAATATATAACAACAATTATATAATAACAATAGGTTCTCAGTATTGTTCTAATTTCTTTACATCTGTTAACTCTTAATCTGCACAACATCATATAGTGAAAAATGAAGTTGAAAGCCTGTGTCGAATACTCTTATTTTCCCAGTGAAGAAGGTGAGCTTATCTGCTAAAAGTGAAGGAGGAGGTGGCTGGACACACAGGCTACAATCCTTGGTGTAATATAGAGTTGACTTTTTGTTGTTGGATTTACCATATCTCTCTTATATCTTAACATGTTTGGGGGGTTTCCTTAAAACATGTTAATTCATATATCTGTGCTTTCGCAAAAGTTGTGTATCTCTCTGTTCTTTGCCAAACTTGCAATACGTGGGCTGCATTCTGCATTGAATCTCTTCTAGAGGAAAGGTTGTAAATTGGGAACATCGTGAATATCTGAAAAGGCTAAAGATGGAATTTGGGAACAGTGACATAAATATTCTCTCTTATGCTGACCCAGTATGTGTGTATATGTGCATACTTTGTATTTTAAAGGACAATACTTTGTGCTTATGGATTGTTCTTCCCTAAATAAATATGGCAGAACTCCATGAAGCTGAAATATTTCTCACCTCTCCTTTTTTTATTCATTATGCTTTTCATAAGACAAATCTTTGAATCAGCAAATGCTTATTCCCTGGGATTTATGAAGCTCTCATAAGAATTAATGAGGGGTTAATTTCAAAATACTGTCCACATGGACAAGATTTATCTGAAGTTTTTTTTCTGACTTAAAAAAAATTATAAAATTTTTATCCTAGAACAGCTTGAAATCTATAGAAAAATTGTGAAATTAGCACTGAAAGTCTCCATATACCCCTCATCAAGATCCTATATTAGTCTGGTACATCTGCTATAATTAATGAATCAATAAAGTCCATACTTTATTCAGATTCCCTCAGTTTCCTTTCTTTGTTTCAGGATTCCATGCGTGATGCCATATTACATTTAGTCATCAAGATTCCTTAGGCTCTTCTTGGCTGTGACACTTCCTGACTTTCCTTGCTTTTGGTGACCATGAGAGTTTTCAGGAGCACCAGTTAAGTGTTTTATAGACAGTCTTTCAATTAGGATTCATTTGATGTTATTGCCATGATTAGACTGGGGTGATATGTTTGGGGGAGGGAGGAAGATCGTAGAGGTAACATGCCATTCTCATGACATCATGTCAAAGATACACACTATTAATGTGACTCATCACCATCAGTGTTAATCTGATCAGTTGACTCATCAGGTTTCTTCAATGTAAATTTATTCTTTTTCCCCCTTTTCTATACTGAATTATTTTTTTTATTTTTTTAATGTTTTTATTTATTTCTGAGACAGAGACAGAGCATGAGTGGGGGAAGGGTAGAGAGAGTGGGAGACACAGAATCTGAAGCAGGCTCCAGGCTCTGAGCTGTCAGCACAGAGCACGACCTGGGGCTCAAACCCATGAACCATGAGATCATGACCTGAGCTGAAATTGGACACTTAACTGACTGAGCCACCCAGTCACCCCCATACTCTATTCTTTCTAAGAAAGTCATCATGCACAGCCCACACACTAGGAGTAAAGACTCTGCTCTACCACCTGAAGAACAAACCATCTACGGAAATCATTAGAAATGCTTCCCCACAAGAGAGTTGCCTCTTTTCCCCTATTTACTTACCCAGTAGTTTTTTTTGAATCAGTTTGGACCCACGCCTATTTATTATGTACTTTGGATTATAATCCAACACTGTATTTGTTTTCATGCTCAAATTGTTCCAGCCTTGACCATTGGGATCTCTTTCAGTTGAATTCTGTGTCCCTTAGACACACACCCATCACTATGATTTTTTTTTCAGGATTATATTATTTTCTGGCATTGCAAGATATTCTAGGCTGATCCTGTATCCTTCATGCCCTAATCTTAGAATCAGTCATTTCTTGGTTCCTTGTATTGGATAATGGTATTAGAAACTAACATCTGGATACCAAGTATGCTCATTGTTTCTCAGATATTGCAAGCTCTAGACCCTCCCAGCTCTAGACCCTCCCAGCTGAAAGAACAAGGAGATGGATGGATGCACACTAACATGAGTATAAACATATATTTATGTCTTCGAGTCAAATCTACCATCACATGCATCATTCAATTTACTTAATTGTTCAATTTATGTATATATATATATATATGTCCTATAATTACAGTCATATAATATATATAATCATATAAAATATAACATATTATATATAATATATGTTCTATAATTACAGTAATATAATATATATAATCATATAAAATATAACATTTATATTATATATTATAATTATTATACTAAATATTATAAATATTTAATAAAATAAATATATAATATTAAAATATTATAAGTATTATATATAATATTAAAATATATCATATTATATATTATAATGATATTATATATAATTACAATATATGCTATATATTATATATAACTATATATAATTACTATATATTATATTATATTATATATAATTACTATATATTATATATATTACTATATATAATTCCATTATATTATATTATATTATATATAATTACTATATATTATATATATTACTATATATATAATTACTATATATACTATATATAATATATAGTATATTATGTTATATTATATATAATTACTACTACTATTATTATTATTATATAAAATTAACCAGTTACCCATGGGAAACAACTTCACTGAGTACAAAATTGTATACAGGTCCTTTAGCCTTTAGACTTACAGATTCCAATCATATCCAGTTATCTAGATCAGCACATCGTCCTCCTACTCCATTCAGTGAGGTTGTTTCATACATTTGTAATAGAGTTAGATGATTTTGTCATATTCAATATTCTATCCTGGATGTCCTTACCTCCATGCTGAGTATCTTTTTTTAGTTTGCATATATTAATGTTTATTCTTTTTGCTCTAAATTTCTATTGATTTTGACAAATATATGTTGCCATATAGCTGCAATACCATAGAGAAACATTTCAAGACTCTAAAATTCCCATGTTTTACCTAATCAACTCTCCTCCTCTTTCTCCAAACTCCTGGCAAGGACTACGGTTTGGCTTTCACAATCATTACTTTAGTTTTGCCTCTTCCAGAACATCATACAACTGGAACCACACAGTATGTAACCTTTCTTTCTTGCGTTGTTAACTTAGCATCTGCATTTAACATTCATCCGTGTCTTTTTGTGGCTTGATAGCTTCTTTCCCACTATCTCTTCAAGCGTTCCATTTTACGGACATACCACAGTTTATCTCTTCACCCATTGAAGCACGTCTTTCTAGCTTCCAGTATTTGGTGATGATGAATAAAGCTGCCATAAACACTCAAGTTCAGGTTTTTGTGTAGGCATGAGTTTTCAAATGCCTGAACTTTTTCTAGTCAAATATCTAGCTTCTCATCTTGACTCCCCTTGCCTTCAGTTTCCCGCAGAGCCTTCCAGGTGAAATACAGCCATGTCTCCTCAATCTTTTCACAGAGAGAAATCTGCAGCCACAGGTTTTTCCACCTTCCACATTCATCTGGCAACACCAATGCCCTGCTGGGTCTCCTCTATTCTTCCAAAACATCCATCTTTGAGATGCCTGCTCTCTGTGTTATATACCATGGTGAATCTCAAGCTAAACCTGGCACCAAGAGAGCTTTGTTAAGCATTGTGCTAAGAAGGGTGAATTTGGACTAAACTTTTTATTTTTTTAATATTTATTTATTTATATAATATTTTGAGAGAGAGAGAGAGAGAGAGAGAGAGAGAGAGAGAGAGAAAGCAAACCAAGGAGGGGCAGAGAGAGAGAGAGGGAGAGAGAGAATCCCAAGCAGGTCCCACACTGT
This sequence comes from Felis catus, assembly GCF_018350175.1. NCBI lineage: Eukaryota > Metazoa > Chordata > Mammalia > Carnivora > Felidae > Felis > Felis catus. Next base: position 112,823,983 of record NC_058375.1, on the reverse strand, counting down.
CAGCGCAGACCCTGACACCAGGTTGGAACTCAGCGAACGTGAGATCATGACCTGAAACCAAAACCAGGAGTTGGACGCTTAACCAACTGAGCCATCCAGGCGTCCCTAAACTTCTTATGTTTAATTATTCTTGGTCACCAGGTTTGAGTCAATTTCCTCAGCCCCAGTCTCTTAAATCCTAACATAACTGTTTTTGTTTTATTATTTTTTCCTTTTTCCAGTATCGTATCTGACTTATTTCTTCTTTTACTGTTTACCTTTTTATTCAGTGATTATTTTTATGCACTTCTAGGAATCCCTGATTCGACAGCAGAAAATCTTATATCACTACACTCTCAAGGTAGAAAGCACCCTGTATATTCTCACCACCCAGAGCCAGATTCTGTCGTTATAGATAATACCGGTTTTCTTGGTTGCACTTTTGTTTTCTGTTACTCTAATATATTATTTTGTTTGTTTTTCTATCTCCGATTGCATACAAACTTGGTGTTTAACAAACTTGATTTCAAATTCAAGCAAGGCCTTTTATTAGCTGAGCAAGGGGTATAACTTACCCTGCTTCACTTTTTCTTGTAAAAAAAATGAAGATATTATCCATTTTACAAGATTTTATGAGAGTCAAATATGCAAATCTCTAATAAGTTCCTTGGGGAGTTATTTAAAATATGTATTAGTTCTTTATATTTGCCCTTATCCTATAGAATTCAATTTTCCATTATTCTTTTCAAATGCTTCTCTTAATTGTTCTCTCAAGTCTGTAATATCTAAGTAGAGTGGGTGGGAGTGAGTTAAAAATAACAATTTTCTAGAACTTTTAGGTACTTTGTATATAAAAGCCTCTTGTCATCATTACAAGTCCTATCATGTAGAAGGTTGACAACCCATTAATGTTAAGTAATTCAATATTGAATCTACATACATATAACACACACTTCAGGCCAACCTAGAACTAAGTATTTTAACATACTATTATATATTTTATTGCAGATGGTGTCAGTGGCAACTCTTTGACATTTCATGAGCACCTACTACATGCCAGGCACCAGATTCTTTAGCACATTATCTCATTTGAAATAACTGTCGTAACTCCATATATAAGCAAAATCTTTCATTTATTTGTTCATTATCACACAGTCAGTAAGTGACAGCTTACACAAAGCCCTGGAGGCAGTACATGCTTAATAAATATTTGCCAAATAAATAGTGAAAATGCTGGGGTTTTATCTAAAGAATGGTTCCTTTATCCATATATATATATATATACATATATATATATTTAATTTTTTTAATGTTTACTTATTTTTGAGAGAGAGAGAGAGTGCGACCAAGAGAGGAGCAGAGAGAGGGAGACACAGATTCCAAAGCAGGCTCCAGACTCTGAGCTGTCAGCACAGAGCCCGATGTGGGGTTTGAACTCACAAGTCGTGAGATCATGACCTTATCCAAACTTGGACGCTTAACCAACTGATTCATCCAGGTGCCCCTCCATATTCTTATACTTATACATATTTTTATACAACTTCTTCAAGAGTACTTCCTAAATGTACTATTTGGAAGTTTGAGCACAGCTTCAGAGAACAGGATTGATTTCCACGATTTGATTTCCAGCTGTAGCTGTAGATGAAGGTTTGATTTGATTTCCAGCTGTAGCTGTAGATGAAGGTGGAGTGTTAGCAAAGCATCAGGTAAGGATAAGAGCTTGGGGAAAGCATTGCCACTTCTGGCTGCTGGTCTCCCTCCGTGTTGGGGGATTAATATGTCCGAGGTATATGGAATTTGTGTAGAATGTTTGTGGCCTGGGTATGACCCTTTCAAAACATTGAAATACACCACGAGGAGAGAGATTTCCCCTTTCTACAGCCATGATGCGAACACTTTCATTGTTGAAGAGAGTGATTAACAACAACATAAACACTAGCAGGTAAACAGCCGAATGTGTCATTCACAAATTCACCTCAGTAACTTAATCCCCTTAAGAATCCTGATTGCTTCATATTAGCAGCCCCATTTAAAGAGAAAAAAAATATATAGGGTTCAATGATGAGGCTAGAAAATGAATCTGGTTCTACCTTCACTTTCAAGTCCATGCTACTCAGAGAAGCATCTGGGGCTGAGGCAAAGTGGGGTAAGGGGTTTGTGCTTCCCCTTTGGAAGTTCTACAGAATTTAAAAACCTGTCCAGACCCACTGACAATATATTCAGTCTTTCCCTTTTCATGAACCAATCATTCTCCGCATGGAAAGAGCTTTAAGTTACAACACCAAATGGAGTTTTGTACACTTGGAAACCAAGCAATTCCCCCTTGTTTTGTATATGTTGGTCCTCTCTGGACAACGTACCTTGGCTCTCTTCCAAGGAGGTATTTTGCCCTGTGTCTACAACTCAGGTATTGCTTGTCCTAGAAACTCTCAGGACGGGTATACAAATTATGCCCTTCAAAACTGAGAGCTTTCCCCCTGAGATCAGGAACACGACAGGGATGTCCACTCTCACTGCTATTGTTTAACATAGTGTTGGAAGTGCTAGCATCAGCAATCAGACAACAAAAGGAAATCAAAAGCATCAAAATTGGCAAAGATGAAGTCAAGCTTTCACTTTTTGCAGATGACATGATATTATACGTGGAAAACCCGACAGATTCCACCAAAAGTCTGCTAGAACTGATACATGAATTCAGCAAAGTCGCAGTATACAAAATCAATGTACAGAAAAGAGTTGCATTCTTATACACTAACAATGAAGCAACAGAAAGACAAATAAAGAAACTCATCCCATTCACAATTGCACCAAGAAGCATAAAATACCTAGGAATAAACCTAACCAAAGATGTAAAAGATCTGTATGCTTAAAACTATAGAAAGCTTATAAAGGAAATTGAAGAAGATATAAAGAAATGGAAAAACATTCTGTGCTCATGGATTGGAAGAATAAATATTGTTAAAATGTCAATACTACCCAAAGCTGTCTACACATTCAATGCAATCCCCATCAAAAGTGCACCATCATTCTTCTCAAAGCTAGGACAAGCAATCCTAAAATTCATATGGAACCACAAAAGACCCTGAATAGCCAAAGTAATATCGAAGAAGAAGACCAAAGTGGGAAGCATCACAATCCCAGATTTTAGCCTCTACTACAAAGCTGTAATCATCAAGACAGCATGGTATTGGCACAAAAACAGACACATAGACCAATGGAACAGAATAGAAACCCCAGAATTAGACCCACAAAAGTATGGCCGACTGATCTTTGACAAAGCAGGAAAGAATATCCAGTGGAAAGAAGACAGTCTCTTTAACAAATGGTGCTGGGAAAACTGGACAGCAACATGCAGAAGAATGAAATTAGACCACTTTCTTACACCTTGCACAAAAATAAACTCAAAATGGATAAAGGACCTGAATGTGAGACAGGAAACCATCAAAACTCTAGAGGAGAAAGCAGGAAAAAACCTCTCTGACCTCAGCCGCAGCAATTCCTTACTTGACACATCTCCAAAGGCAAGGGGATTAAAAGCAAAATGAACTATTGGGACCTCATGAAGATAAAAAGCTTCTGCACTGCAAAGGAAACAATCACCAAAACTAAAAGGCAACCAACGGAATGGGAAAAGATATTTGCAAATGACATATCGGAAAAAGGGCTAGCATCCAAAATCTATAAAGAACTCACCAAACTCCACACCCAGAAAACAAATAATCCAGTGAAGAAATGGGCAGAAAACACGAATAGACATTTCTCTAAAGAAGACATCCAGATGACCAACAGGCACATGAAAACATGCTCAACGTCGCTCCTCATCAGGGAAATGCAAATCAAAACCACATTCAGATGCCACCTCACGCCAGTCAGAGTGGCTAAAATGAACAAATCAGGAGATTATAGATGCTGGCAAGGATGTGGGGAAAGGGGAACACTCTTTCCCTCTTGGTGGGAATGCAAACTGGTGCAGCCACCCTAGAAAACAGTGTGGAGGTTGCTCAAAAAATCAAAAATAGATCTACCCTATGACCCAGCAAGAGCACTGCTAGGAATTTACCCAAGGGATACAGGAGTACTGATGCATAGGAGCACTTGTACCCCGATGTTTATGGCAGCACTTTCAACAATAGCCAAATTATTGAAAGAGCCTAAATGTCCATCAACAGATGAATGGATAAAGAAATTGCGGTTTATATACACAATGGAATACTAATTGGCAATGAGAAAGAATGAAATATGGCCTTTTGTAACAACATGGATGGAACTGGAGAGTGTTATGCTAAGTGAAATAAGTCATACAGAGAATGACAGATACCATGTTTTCATTCCTATGTAGATCCTGAGAAACTTACCAGAAGACCATGGGGGAGGGGAAGGAAAAAATAAAAAGGTTAGAGAGGGAAGGAGCCAAAACATAAGAGACTCTTAAAAACTGAGAACAAACTGAGGGTTGATGGGGGATGAGAGGGAGGGGAGAGTGGCTGAGGGTTATTGAGGAGGGCATCTGTTGGGATGAGCACTGGGTGTTGTATGGAAATCAATTTGACAATAAATTTCATATTAAAAAAAAGCAAAAACAAAAACAAATTATGCCCTTCATTGTGTGTCATAGAAAACACCCAAGCAGCATGAAGCAGCTTTCATATTCCATGGGTGAGTGTGTGAGAAAGATAGAGGACATGTCTGGGCAGTACATGCTGCCTTGGAAATAAGATAACAAGACCCTCTACAAGAAAGACTAGTCCCTTTACACCTATTATTTAGCACCAGTCATAGGAAGAACCGCATGAGCAACAGGGTCTCTTACAAATTTCAGACAGAATTTAGAAAATGTAAGCCTCAGCACAAACATCACTGTGCATGTGCAGTCCTAAATAATTTCTACATTTTTCTTTTCTTAAATTTGTTAAAATTTATTTTTGACAGAGACAGAGAGAGAGAGAGAGAGAGAGAGACAGAGCATGAGCGGGGGAGGGGCAGAGAGAGAGGAAGACAGAATCCCAAGCAGGCTCCAGTCTCCGAGCTGTCAGCAGAGAGCCTGACGTGGGGCTCAAACTCACAGACCGTGAGAGCATGACCTGAGCCAAAGTCGGATGCTCAACCGACTGAGTCACCCAGGCGTCCCAATTTCTACATTTTTCTTCACTAGTTGTACAAATTCCGAAACATTCCAAATTTCTGGGAGATCACAAATTGCTGGGACATGCACTCAGACTTGTTTAATCAATTAGCCTTGGATAAAATCATGGACCATGTATATTTGAGAATAGTTATTTTTTTCCTGTTATGTGTTTTTCAAAAAATTTGGAATTTACGTTTAAAAAATTCCCTGACTTCCAAGCAGGATTCATGTCCTGACAAGAATGCAGGACAAGAATGATAAATTTGATCTTAGGAGAATAAAATGAGAACTAACATATACCTACTATAAATTATACATTATGTTACAGTTTTACATTATAACCTTATCCATCCTCATGAAACCCAGTGAGCTGGTTATCTTATCAATACCAATATTAAAGATGAGAAGGCTGAGGCACTGATTGGTCACATAATTTTCCCAGGATCATAACACTAGTAAAATAGCAGAATTGTAATTTAATCCTAGATGGCCTGACATGTAATACTGTGCATTACCAAAGTTCTTTATGGCACAAAATAATATGAACAAATTCAAGAGATTGAAGATGAAATGGGAAATTGTAATCACAGTGATAGATTAAAGGACTAATAGTGTTGATTTAAAATAACTTCTGTAAATTAGTAAGAAAGAAATATGAATAACCAAAAATTTTAAAAATGGGCAAAAGATATAAACAGACAGCACAAAGGCCAATAAGCATACAAAAAGCATTATCAGCAACTAAAGGAAAGCAAATTGGATCAACAATAAAATAAGGATATTTCTACTGGAAAAATAACAGTAAGAAAGCTTAATGATTTCCAGCACCAGCAAGTGTGTGGGGAGACAAGGCCTCTCATAAACATTGATGGGAGAATAAATCAGTGCAAAATTTCTGGAGGCAGTTTGGTAATGTCTTAAAAAATAAAAATGCACATGTGCTCTGACCCAGCAGCCAGGACTGCATTTTTTCTGTTCACCTTATACAATATTACCAATGTAACATATAAGAGCTGTTTATAACAGCATTGTGTGCAACAGCAAAAACCTGGAGAATATTAAAATATGAATCAATAGGCACCTGAAATTATGCTATATAAATACAATAAAATGTCATTAACCTTTTCTAATTTAGCCATTAAACAAGATGTCTGAGATAAATAATTAAATTATAAAATAAAAGAGAGGACAGTGTCTATAAGTATCACCCTTTTCACGTAATCGTCCGTTAATGAATCTAATTAGTGATTTTATTTCATTTTTTTTATGAGTTCAAACCTGAATTTTATTTTTTATTTTTTATTGAAGCAAATAGTGATTGACATTTGTATGCATTGTGAAATGCTCACTGTGATAAGTAGTCACCATACAAAATTCTTACAATATTATTGACTCTCTTGCCTATGCTGTACTTTACATTGCTGTAACTTATTTATTTTATTATGAAAATTTTCTACTTCTTAATTCCCTTCACCTATTTTGCCCAACCCCCTCGACAACTACCAGTTTGTTCTCTGTATTATGACCCTATTTTGTTTGCTCATTCATTTTGTTTAGATTCCACATATCAGCAAAACCATATGGTATTTGTCTTTCTCTGTCTGACTTATTTCTCTTAGCATAATACTTCTAGGTCCATCCATGATTGTCACAAATGACAATATTTCACTACTTTTTATGGCTGAGTAATATTCCAGTGTGTGTGTGTGTACGTGCACGCACACACATGCGCATGTGTGCGTGTGTGTGTACATGTGTACATATCTTTATCCATTCATCTATTAATAGACACAGATTGTTGCTTTATCTTGGCTATTTTAAACAATGCTGCAATAACTGTGGAAATGCATGCCTGTTAGAATTAGTATTTTTGTTTTCTTTAAGATAAATACCAAAAGTGGCATTGTTAGATCGTATACTATCTCTTTTTTTAACTTTTTGAGGAAGCTCCATACTGTTTTCAATAGCGGTTGCACCAGTTTACATTTCCACCAACATTGCACGAGGGTTCACTTTTCTCCATAACCTTGCCAACACTTGTTATATCTTGTCTTTTTGATACTAGTCATTCTGAAAGGTGTGAGGTGGTATCTCATTGTGGTTTTGATTTGCATTTGCCTGATGATGAGTGGTGTCGAGGATCTTTTGATGTGTCTGTTGGCCATCTGGATGTCTTCTTTGGAAAAATGTCTACTCAGGTCCTCTGACAATTTTTTTTTAATTGGATTTTTTTTTTGGTATTGAGTTACATGACTTCCCAATAGATTTTGGATATTAGCTCCTTATCTAATACACAATTTGCAAACATCTTCCCCTATTTAGTAAGTTGCTATTTCATTTTATTGATTGTTTCCTTTGTTGTCCAAATGCTTTTTAGTTTGATATTGTCCCAGTAGTTTATTTTTGTTTTTTGTTGCCCATGCCTGAGGAGACAGATCTGTAAGTATGTTGTTAAGACTGATGTCCAAGAGCTTACCACCTATGTTTTCTTTCAGGAAATTTATAGTTTCAGTTCTCATATTTAAATCTTTAACTATTTTGAGTTTATTTTTATGCATGATGTAAGATAAGATACAGTTACTTTTTTTTTTTTTTATGTAGCTCTGCAGTCTTCCCAGGGCTATTTATTGAAGATACCATCTTTTCTCCATTGCGTATTCTTATCTCCTTTGTAATAGATTTATTGACCCTATAAGTCTGGGTTTAGTTCTGGGCTCTCTGTTCCATTGATCAGTGTGTCTATTTTCATGTCATTACATACTGTTTCGATTACTATAACTTTGTTTTATAGTTTGTAATTAGAAAGCATAATACCTTCTTCTTTGTTCTCTCTCAGGATTCCTCTGACTGTGCAGAGACTTTTGTGTTTCCACACGATTTTAGGATTTTTTTTTCTATATTGGTGAAAAAGGCCATTGGTATTTTAATAAGGATTGAAATACACATGTAGATTGTTTCGGGTACTATGGACATTGTAGCAATTTTAATTCTTCCAATCTTTGAGTATGGTATGTCTTTCCATTTATTTGTGTAATCTTTAATTTCATTCATCTGTGTCTTATAATTTTCAGAGTAGAGGTCATTCATCTTGGTTAACTTTATTTCTAAGTATTTTATTCTTTTTAATGTGATTGTAATTGAAAATATTTCCTTAATTTTCTCTCTTATAGTTTATTATTAGTGTATAGAAACACAACATATTTCTGTGTATTAATTTTCTATTTTGCACTGAATTACAAATTTTCTATTTGACTGAATTAACTTATTACTTCTAGTAGTTTGGTTTTTATTTTTTTAGTGTAGTCATAGTCTTGAGGGTCTTCTATATGTCATATTATGTCATCTGCAAATAGTGACAGTTTTACTTCTTTTTTTTTTTACCATTTTGGGTGCATTTTATTTCTTTTTCTTGTCTGATTCTTATAGCTAGGACTTCAAGTACAATCTTGAATAAAAATGGTAAGAGTGGGCATATTTTTTCTTCTTCCTGGTCTTAGAGGAAAAGCTTTCACCTTTTTATCATCAAGTCTAATGTGAGCTGTGGGTTTGTCATATATGGCTTTTTATTATGCTGAGATATGTTCCCTTTTTACCCACTTTGTTGAGAGTTTATATTGAAAAGATAAACAAAATTGATAAACCTTTACTATAAAGTCTTTTTGTCTTATATAAGCATTGCTACCACAACTTTCTTTTACTTTCCATTTGCATGGAATATTTTTTTCCAGCCCTTCACTTTCAGTCTGTATATGTCTTTAGGTCTAAAGTGAATCTCTTGTAGGAGCATATAGATGGGCCTCATTTTTTATTCATTCAGCCACCTTATGTGTTTTGGTTAGAACATTTAGTGCATTTACTTTTGAAGTAATTATTTATTGATATAAACTATTCCCATTTTGTTCATTGTTTTCTAGTTTGTTTTGTAGTTTTTATCTTGCTCTCTTTCCTCACAATTTAGTGTTATATATAGATTCTTTCATCTTTACATTTGGGGGTATCTATTACAGGTTTTTGGTTTGTGGATATCATGAAGTTCATATAAAACAGTCTATGCATATAGCAGTCTATTTTAAGTTAATGGTCATTTGAGTTCAAACATTCTAAAAGCAGTACATTTTTACTTCCTCCTACATTTCATGTTTTTTACTTCATATCTTACACCTTTTTATTCAGTGTATCCCTTAACTACTTATTGTAGCTATAGTTTGTTTTGCTATTTTTGTCTTTTAATTTTCATAGCAGGTATATAAGTGTTTGATCCACTATCATCACTCTTTATTTGCTTTTACTAGTCAGATTTTTGTTTCATAATTATCTTACTCTATTCTTCTTTTCCATTTAAAGGATTCCCCTTGGAGGTGCCTGCTAGGTCAGGCAGTACAGCATACAATTCTTGATCTCAGGGTTGCAAGATTGAGCTTCATGTTGGGTATAGAAATTACTTAAAAATAAAATCTTAAAAAAAAAACCCTTAACAGGGGATAGTAAGCTTCTTTAACTTTTGTTTTTTTCTGGGAAACTCTATTTCTCCTTCAATTCTGGATGACAACCTTGCTGGGTGGAGTATTCTTGGTGGCAGGATTGTTTGGTTTGGTTTGGTATGGTTTGTTTTTTGTTGTTGTTTTTGTTTTCTTTGTTTTGTTTTGTTTTTTGTTTTGTTTTGTTTTCCTTTTAGCACTTTGAATATATCATGCCACTCCCTTCTGGCCTATAAAGTTTTTGCTGAGAAGTCATCTGATAGTCTTGGGGTGGGACATGGTTTCTTATATGTAAGTAGCTGTTTTTCTCTTGCTGCATTTCAGATTCTCTGTTTATCTTTAATATTTAACCGTTCAATTATAATTGGTATAGACATTTTTTGGTTTCTCTTCTTGGGGGCTCTTTGTGCCTCTTGGACCTAAATGTCCTTTTCCTATTCCAGGTTAGGGAATATTTTTAGCTATCATTTCTTCAAATAATATTTCTTCCCCTTTCTGTCTCTCTTCGCCTTCCAGGACCCCTATAATGCAAATATTAGTATGCCTGGTGCCCAAGAAGTACTTTAAACTGTCCTTATTTTTTAAAATTCTTGTTTGCTGTTTAGCTTGGTGATTTTCAAGCTAAGCTGTTATTCTGCATCATTTAATGTGCTGTTGATTCCCTCTAATGTATTTTTTATTTTAGTTACTATATTCTTCAGATGTGACTGGTTCTTTTTTATATTTTCTATCTTTTTGCTGAGGATCTCACTATGTTCATGAATTTTTTAGAGTTCAGTGAGCATCTTTATGACTATTACTTGGAACTCTATCAGGTAGATTGCTTATCTTGGTTTTGCTTAGTTATTTCTCTGATGTCTTGACTCTCTGTTTATGTTCTCATGTATTAAGTAGATCAGTTTCATTGTTTAGTCTTGAAGGAGTGGTCCTATGTAGAAAGTGTCCTATGGGACCAAGGAACACAATACTCCCTTTCACCAAGTGTTCCAGGATTGTCCCTTCTGTAGGTTGTATGCTCCCTCCTGTTGTAACTGGGCTGTGACTGCTGCTGGTGTGTTGATGGGCAGGACTGCCTCTCATCAGGGCAGAGCACTGGTTCAGGCCAAGATTGCCATCTGGTTGTGGCAAGGTCAGAGCTGCTGTGGGTAGGGGAGTGCCTTCTGGGCTTGGTGGTTTGTACAGAGAAGGACCACAAGGGAATACCATGGTGGGGCAAATGGTGCTATCAAGGTAGATGGAGAATATCAGAAATGGCACTCTTTAAGAAAAATGGCATCTATCAACATGTCCATCCCCAGACAGAGTTCCTACAGGTCCTAGCCCCTCCACAATACACCCTAAAATTAGTCAATATGTCTCCTTCACCTATGGCACAGATACCTTCAAACTGCTACCTCTGTGTTGAGTCTTAGAGCAAGTGAGTTTGTGCACAAACCCTATTCAGAGCAGAATCTTGGTTTCCTATAGCCCTCTGGCTCTGATTTTCAAAACCAGACATTATGGGGTCTTGTCTTTCTGGTACAGATTCACAGGACAGGGGTGCCTGATGTGGAGCTTAACCCCTTGCTCCTCAAGAAAGACCTCTTCATTTGTAATATTCCTCCTACTTAGGGATTGTGGTGCTGGGGGTGTTGGTGCTGACTGGACTGCCTCTGTGATCCTTCTACTTATCTCAATGTGTTGTTTCTTTTCTTTCTGTTTATCTTTAGCTGAGGAAGAGCTGTTCTGCTAGTCTTGAAGTCATTCTCAGAGAGAGTTCTGTCTGTCATTATAGTTTGGGTATATCTGTGAGGTAGAGCGAGCTCAGGGTTATCCTACTTTGCCATCTTGATCAGCTTCTAATAAGTGATTATAAAACAAAAAGGAAACCCCTGGACCTAAGAGCACTTGAGAAAAGTGCTGACCTCATGTATATGTCTGTTTGCACGCAGAGGGAGTCTGGCTGTCTTGGCTGTGACTGCAGTCATCTGTCATCTGGGTTGGCCAGTTATCTGCCATGAGTTGGCCAGTCATCTGCCATCCAGGTTGACCAGTCATCTGTCATCTGTGTTGACCACTCATTCAAAAATAGGCATCATGCAAGTTCCCCTCTCAAGTGGTCTTTATATCATCCAATAAGGTGATTGTTCTGTGCTAAGAGACTTTTGGTGTCATGGCCCACTTATAGGATCAAAAAGCTTGTACATGCAACCTCGCTTCAGCCAATTCAGATCTCAGGTTCAGCTTCTGAGTACTGCATTAACTACCTGGCCCTCTTTGTCTCAGGGCAGTCTTTCAACTTTCTTAATTTCTTTAGACTTAATCTTAAGAGACCCCAACTTCTTCATTGTCTCACCAATGTATGAAACTGATGTCCTTTTGCCTTTTTCTGTGTCTGCACAAAAACTGGCATTCAGGCTTTATTGAGGGTGGTCCTCTAGAGTGAATGGGGCATTCCCCCAAAGACGTACCTGGAACTCCCTGTATGAGTTCATGTAGGATAAGCGAGAAACAAATTAAAGTAAATATCCTTTAACACAAGAAAAAATATATTTTTTAGGCCTCTTGTCCATCATGATTGAGTGTTGAGGTGGGCATGGGGCTGGGAGGCTGGGCTCCATCCACACAGTCACTCAGCTTCCCTGGTTGATAAGGTTTCACCATATTTTGGCTGTGCTGCCTGGTTGTCATGACAACCTCAAAGGCCATGGTGGGGAAGAAAGTGCCAGAGGAGCATCACTTACAAATGCCTCAGCCTGAACTAACAAAGGCTACTTCTAGCCGGTCAGAACGTTCATGTGGGGAACTGGAAAGGGCTGGGGAAGTATAATCCTCCCATGTGCTTGGAAAGAGAAGAACACTGAATGGGGACAAGCACCAGAAAGCCCTACCCGTAGGTGGCCTATCACAAACTTTCTTACCTTTTCCCTTGGCTGAGAAGTACAGGTCTTGGACCCTGAGGGTGGGAGGAATGTTCTCCACATCAGGATGCAGGGGAAAAGGTCAGAGAGTAGAAGCCCTTCCACACTTCTCTAGCCTTGGGAGAAATGCCTGCACAGCAGCTGAAAGAACAGCCTTGTGCGGGTAACTGTGTGGCCCCTCGTGCTAGATTCTTAGGGCTTGAATCCTAGCTCCTGAGCTTGTAAGCAGCATGACTGTGGGAAAATTGCAAACCTCTCTGTACCTCAGTTCATGTTTCTATACAATGGCAGTCATGAGGATAATCTCCTGGGAGTGTGAGGATTAAATTAATATATGTCAATTGTATTAAATGCTCTTTTGCACACAGTAAACTTTATATAATAATTACTTATACTAATTTTTATTAAGTTAATTCATTAATCCGTTGAAAGCCGCTGTACTGGGCACCTGGGGGATAGGACCAAGCCAAAGCACTGTGAGAAGAGAGAGCATCTCTCAGTGCTTTCCTACATGCAGGTGGTGGCTGTCCTACATCTGCAAAAATCTTTTCTTGAGTCAGGGTGCCTGAAGGCTGGCATGTTCCCCAGGCTCATGACAGGGACTATTCAGGCTGCCCCAATTAAACCGGCAATGTGAAGAATTCTTTGACCACAGATAGGGTGACCAGGACCCACCAGGACTGGATGGCCTGTATTTCACTACTGACACCTTGTGGCATGAAGAGCAATTGCAATGGGAAGGCTCAGCCACTGGGTTGAAAGCAGGCTCCTTACCCTTCCCTTTCCCCAAGCTTTCTGACCAAGTTTGATTCCTTTGATCTGCATCCCAAAGGCCGTTCTATATCAGAGCAAAGATTTCAAAGAGGGAAGAAAAACATTCTTCCAGAAGGTGGTTCTGAGTCGCAAAGACATTTATTTTATTTGAAAAGAAAAAGCCTTGCGACCTTGTGTGTGTTGGCCATAAAATAGGATACACAGATTAATTACATCTTCAACCAAATGTATTAATTGGATGGATAGATGTAGCACTGCTTATATTTATTTTTATGTTTTATTTTATATTTTCATATTTCATTTTTTTTTGGCTGAACAAAACTGACAAATGTGATTAGGTGAGAATAACTAAAAAGGAAACTAATTCATCAAAGCTTGGAGGAAATAATTGTGGAAACTAATTGGCATATTGGCTGATTTTATGCTCACACAAGAAGCTTGTGTTTACTCTCACTCTTGGGCAGCCATTGCTACTCCAGGAAGGCGGTACTCAGCTGCAATCTCATTTTACTGTCATAACAGCTTCTAGAATCTTTCTAAACACTGACTGTTTTTTTCAACAAGATTCTCTGGCTCTTTTTGAACCTATGCCATCAAGAGTATCTCACAGTCAGACTGATTAACAAATATTTTTATCTATGTCTCTGAGTTTCCTGTCTCATCATAGCGGTTCAAACTGCAAGCATTATTTTTATTTTTTAAAGAGAGTTTGTTTCGTCTGATCTGCCTGTAGTCACTGTTCCTCAAATTCCATAGACGTAAATACAAAAGTTCAAATAAATTATAATTCCCATTGCTTCTTCAAAAGCATGAAGCACCATCTGTAGTTTTACTGACATCATTCTAATCCCCAATTTCTGTTAATCGGGGATTTAAAAAAAATCAATCAACAGGAATTAAAGGGATGACTCTGGAGCTTAGGATAACTTCAAGCATTGTAGGGCTGGAAAATAGATAAAACATTAAGATTTAAAGTCAGTTGTTAAGATAGAATGGTGCTAGCTTTGGTGACAACTTTAATATAGTGAAATCAAAAGACAAAAGTAACCATTCAGCCAAATCACTGTTACTCTCCCTCCTTTGTTTAAATCCAGCCAGACCCTTGACCCAAATGACCCATTCACAAAGAGGCTGTTTTTGTTAACTGTCGAACAACAAAGAAGTAAAGGTCTGGTTCCTTCAAAATATTTCTTGGAATTCAACTGATAAATATCAGCAGTGAAACAAATGTACATACATAGAATATATTTTACAATATTTAGCATGAACAGGTCCTGGTCATAGAAGTTAATTTGAAAATATGTATTTTTTAAGCAGTGGAAGCACCTACGAATATTCAGGGGTTTTTGTTGTTGTTGCTTTACAAAGATATTCAAGCCATTAAAAAAAGAAAAGAAGAGAAAAAGGAAAAGAAAAGAAAAGAAAAGAAAAGAAAAGAAGAGAAAAAAATCTATAAACTATTCAATCATAAGCTTAGCACAGTCTCACACACGTGCGAGTCAAAAGAAATTATCAGGAATTCTCACAATTACCTTCTTTCTGCTCCATTTTTTTATTTGTTGGAACTTTTTTTAAATGGATGATTTTGACATGGAAATGGAAAAGAATTTAAATCATAATGTGTTCTGCAAAAGTGACTCTACCTCAGCTGCATAGAGTGTGCATAGACTCTCCACACCCATTAATACCTTCTCATCCCACTGGGGTATTTTCGAAATAGACATTGCTGGCAGTCTGATATCAGCAGGGTTTTTGGTGATACCTTGATCAAGTTGCAAAATTCTTAGAATGTTTTACCAGCTTCAACACTCACTTTGAATCTATTATTTTATACCTGGGAAGAATGTTATATATCTAGCCTTTCATCCCAAGTTTAAGGAAACCGGCACAGATTTTCAGTGATTTACTCAAGGTCAGCCAGAAAGTCAAGGGCAGACACTGTGCTAAAATTCAGCTCTGATTCCTGAACTCCTCAGTCTCCCTGCCACGTTCTAAGATGTAATATCATGACCTCTTTGTGTCCCCAAATTTGTGTCCATTTTCCTATTTAAAAACATATAACATTAGTTATTTGGCAAATCAAAGTTCTGGCCTATTACATGAAACTGGATGGAAATTGAAATGCAAGGTGTACTTTAATTTGGGAGATTTGGTTATAGTGAATATTTCTCAAAGTTTTGAGAGTTGTGGGTATAACTACAGAGTCTTGGAAAGGTGTGATGGGAGAAGGAAGTGGAATTCTATTTGCAAATTTCATGGGGTAAAAGGTGATAATAGAGAAGAGAAGTTGACAAAGAAAAATGTAATAAAATCCTGCATTACCATAATACCCCCCATGCCAAATGCAAGTTCTCCCACTCCACCTCTGGTTAAATTCCAGTTTTGTTGACTCGAACATTATAACTGTGCAAGCATATCCCCCAGCACTGTAAGAAAAGTGATTAAGGAAACATATTTCTTTTTACAGAAATTTCCTTAGCATCAGCTTTGAGGAATCCATCTTAAACTGTCAAATCTCTTTCCACTTGGTACAAAACTATGATTCATATCCCATTATATAAACTGTATTGTATTATAAATGGATCACTGTTTTCTATATGGCTTTTTTGAGCTATGAGAGGATCTGGAGAAGTCTTTTCTATTGAGTCTGAAATGTGTTTTCTTTAAAGGAAGGTGAAGGAAAACATTTTAATCTTATGGAGGGAAAGCATAAACATATTTTTATTATACGTTATGAGCTGGATATCTTAAAAAATAGAAACAGGTTCACAGATATGTATCTATCAATAATCTTCCAAGGGAAGTTGCAAGATGAAAGAAGAAGAGAAAAATGACTTCATACTGATGGTGCCACCAGGCAATGAAGTGGCATCACGGTCGGTATCCGGGCTCGGGGTCCTTTATCTAGGGCTCCAAACTGGCCACTCCTCCTTCTTCCATGAAAGATTTCACATATGTAAGTGGCCGAAAGGATGAATGTGGGACCTGGAGGACAGATGTGATTGTGAAACAAACAATATTCTGTCCTTTGGCAAAACATCAGAAATAACCATTTCCAATGATTTAACACAGGGTGGCAGAGGGAGGATATCAGTGATTATTGTATAAAGAATCATGCTGAGGCAAACCAAGACATATATCCAGTTCCGCTACCGTATTTCATGGCAATGATACATATGCACCTACTTTCACCTGCTGTAGTGTTGTTACACTTGGGCACATTCCTGGTGGCTGTGACTGTCATTGAAAAGTGTCGCTTTCCTTCTTCACTTGCCTTCAACACTTAGGCACATTCCCCAATTCTGATATATGACTTCAAACAGAAAATTATTTCTGGATTTAACCAACCACCTTTAATTAATTATAGGCCTGGAGTAATTGTCTTTCTTACCTAATTAAATCAACCAATAATTTGTTGATATGATAAGTACTAATATTTAACATAGTTTTCAAAGTCGTTTCATTGAACAAAAATACAATTTATAATATGTTTCTTAATAATACTAAGACAGAGAGGCTCCTGGGTGGCTCAGTTGGTTTAACATCCAACTCTTGATTTCCACTCATGTCATGATCTCACTGTTCATGAATTCAAGCCCCACATCAGGCTCTGCACTGACAGCACAGAGCCTGCTTGGGATTCTTTCTTTCTCCCTCTGGCCCTCCTTTCCACTCATGTTCACTCTCTAATAATAATAATAATTAGAAGAAGAAGAAGACCACCAAGACAAAGAATACATTTTATTAGTAAAATTTTGAACAACCATTCCAAAACAAAGAAAATGTGTAGTATAAATCCTATTTATATGTTGTATAAATATAGACACATCATAAATATTTTAATGCTGTCAATTTTATTTTTATTTATTTATTACTTATTTTTGTATTTTATCTGTTTTTATTTTTATCAACATAGATGTAGATAATACCTTCCTCTCTTCAAGCTAAATCGCATTTTATTGATGGGATCAAACCATAACAATATTTTTTTTTAAGTTTATTTAATTTATTTTTTGAGAGAAACAGAGACAGCACAACCTGGGGAGGGGCAGAGAAAGGAAGACAGGAGAGAGAATCCCAGGCAGGCTCTGTGTTGCCATCACAGAGCCCACATGGGGCTCCAACTCATGAAACCATGAGATCATGACCTGGGCTGACAGCAAGAGTCGGATGCTTAACTGAGCTACCCAGATGCCCAAACCCTAATAATATTCTTATTTTTAAGAGCTTTTGGGGAAGGCATGCTACAATTTTCTACAATAACCTATTCTACAAAATAAGAACATACTAATTATTTCCAGCTTTCAATACCTAGTAATGTTTTTTCTGTACAAACTGAGTGTTCAAAAATACTTCTTAATATTAACTGAATTTCTAAACTAAATTCAATCAGATTTTAGTAGACCTCTAAATTCTATTTATTTATTCATTATTTATTTGGCATTTACATGGTATAAGGAGTTGGGTTCAGCTATAGGTGTATAAATATAAATAAGACAGAGTTCTGTGTTCAGTTCTCTAGAGAATAGGTCAACAAAACAGCAAAATGCAGTACCATTTGTCAAGTTCTGTTAGGGAGATGCAAATGTGGTTCTTCCTGCCACCTGGAGGGTTCAAGGGAGGCTTTTTGGAGGAACTGAGGGAAATGACATCAGGAGCCATAAAGTCTCAGGATTCCTAGGCTCTACAATTAACATGGAACAAAGATAAAGACACTTAACTGTAATAATAATAAAGTAAGTACAGCAATGTTAATCAAGGGAATATGAAGTAATAACACAGAAACTCAGAAACTGAGTCTAATTCTGGACATAGGGGTACATGTTATGAGAGAACTGACATTTCAGCAGAGAGATAAGTAGAGAAGAAGTTATTTCATACCTAGGAAATAATTAGCAAAGGTACAAAGAAGCCTCACTGAACAGCATATTGATAAGAGGTCTACTCTCCAGGAAGCCTAGAAGACCATGTTGCATATATACCTGATCAGGATGGAGAGACAACCCCAGGGCTTTGAGTTGCAGACAACTCCTCTTGCTTTATTCCATCTCATTGTAACCTTCAGAGTGTGTGCAGGAGGGCCGATGGCAGCAGATTGACTGAGATCTCAGATTCTTGTAACGAGTGGCTTTGACGAGTAAGGAAAAAGGTCTTCCTCTTCTGTTGCCTAGTTTCTTACTGGCTTTTCTAAACCAGCCCCTGCTCCCTTCTGGATCCATTTTATTGAATCTCACCCAGTGCTCAGCCCACAAAAGCCACACCTCCTCTTCCTTTCTCAGATTTGAAAAGAGCATTCCTCCCTCATGGCTGCTGTACTTGCTGTTGTTTGAGCCTAGTTTGTGCTTTTCCCCAACTCTCAGATGGACTGTCTTCACCCTGTGGGCTTCAGTTCAAATACCATGAATTTTCACACAAAGACCTTCCTAAAGCAATGCTTACTAAGGTCCTCCTTCTCCTCCAATATGATCTGTGTTGTTATTTACCCACAATCCTGCTTTACCCCTTCCATGCACTGTTCACTATGTGAAATCATCTAGTTTATTGGCTTATATGCTTGTTTATTATCTGTCCTGTCTATAATATAGACTTTCTGTGGGTGTGGCCTTCTCAGTCTTGTTCACCATTGTATGACCAAAGCATGACACAGAGTAGTCCTTTGATAAACTCACATTGGATGAAATGAATAAATCAAATGGATAAATCAAAATTTATTCTTTGGATGAATGAATAATTCAGAATAAATCCAATTGTCTCAAACCATCTTTACTTGCTAATGGGAGAATTCAGGCCTCATTAGTCTCCCTTACCACACTACACCTCAAAGATGTGAAAATAGATAAATTGGTAAGCATTCCCAAATTGTTTTGTGTGTGTGTGTGTGTGTGTGTGTGTGAATGTGTGTGTGTGTGTGTGTGTGTGTGTGGTTATTTTTTAAGGCTAGTCAAGTGAAGCAATGGGAGTGGAGAATGAACAAATAAATCTTTAGCTGGCTGTGATCAATTAATTGTACACAGCACTGCACTCCTGAGTTTTTATACTGTTCTAAATATACAATTTTGAAAATTAGAGTTGAATACAAAAGACAGAAATGACAGCATAAAGCTTTTATCTAAAGGCAAAATAGCTAATTAAGATTGAGCTCTGATGAAGCCAGTGAGGTGGTCTCTTAGAAATTCCAGAGCAGGAGGAATGTTTGGGCCCTCTCCTTGGCCCAGTGACATTTTCTGCAGGAGCTTGTCAAAGACATCTGTGAAGTCTACATGCTGGGCCCACTCACACTGCCCTGCTGTTCAGCAGCCTCCCCCTTTGAAACCCAGTCAATGGGAACTTGCCCCAGGCCTGTGTACTCAGGTCTGTGGAGACTGTGGCAGCACTCTTGGGGTCCTTCTTTCTTTTTCTTGGAGGATAGTGCACATCCAAATAGCTCTATGGTTCCATGCTGTAAAATCCAAGAAGTCCAATGGTCTTCATTCCATCCCATCTTTCATGTCTCCTTTAGTTCACACTGGCACTGTCTCTCCTGGCATGATTCCCACTCTTTTCCTGGATTCTGTTGAGATGGCTCAAGGTCTCTTGATCAAATGATTGTTCAGTCACACCTAGTGTTCTCTTCAGAACAAGATTTCTTATGCATTCCTATGTAGGCTCAGAATTTTTCTAATCTTCAAGTTCTGGTCCCTTTTTGCTTAACAATTTTTTTCTTCAATTCTTCTCAATTTTTGTATTCTTCTAGAAGCAATCAGGAGACTCAAAGCTACTCTTTCAACACAGTGCTTAGCAATCTCCTCAACTAAATGTCTCATTCCATTGCTCACAAGTTCTACCTTCCACAAGACACTAGAAATTGTCTAGCCATGGCCTTTACCACAAATATTGCCTTTCTCCCAGTTTTCAATACCGTTTTTCTCACTAACATCTGATACCTCACTACACGCATTCCTTATACCTGTACTTCTAGCCTGCACCTCAAAACTCTTCCACTTCTATCCAATGCTCAATTCTAAAGCTGCTTCCTCATGACCAGGTATTTGTTACAACACCCCAGTTCTCTGCAGCAAAATCTGTCTTAGTTTTCTCTGGATGTCCTAAAAAATTACACAACAGCAATTTTATTTCTCACAGTTTTGGAGACTAGGAAGTATAAGAGTGAGGTGCCAGCATGGTCAAGTTCTGGTGACAGCAGTCTTCCTGGATCATAGAGAGCTACATTCTCACTGTCTCCTCACATGGCAGAAATAGAGCCACACCTTTCATGTGTGTCTTTTTATGAGGTCACTAATTCCATCAGATCATGGCCTTACTTTTCTCTAACCCTAACTACCTACTAAAGGTCCCATCTCCAAATACCACCACATGGCAGGTTAGGGCTTCAACATAGTTAATTTAGCAAGAAGACACAGATATTCAGTTCATAACACCAGTCAAACTCAATGCCGTGTTCTACTCTCCACCACCAAACACATTTGCCTTTTTGTGCTTTTTTGTTACACTCTGAATTGAATTGTAGTGATTTGGGAGCAGGGAGGAATGTTGGTGTCACATAGCCATGCATTCAGGTTCCACCTCTGCCATTAACTGCTGTGAAGTGGGGTGAGTTGCTTATGTTCACCAGTGTTCTGATTCCTCTTCTAGAAATTTGGAATGCTCCAATCTACATCACATTGTTGTTTAGATAATTTAAAATAGTATATCCATCATGCACAGAGCAAATGATAAATATCATCTCTATTTAGCATTATCAATAACAGCACAACTCATGTCTGACCTAGTCCTCCTTTCAGAATAAAAATGATTTGAAATCAGATATTTTAATCTATAAAGTTGATATTTGTGCCTACAGTCTAATGATCAGTCTCAGGAAATACATGTATATATTGAGGGAAGGGGTAATTAAGGAAGATTTTCAGACAGAGAGGGGCTATATCCTTAGGTAGGACTGTAGGCCATGTGAAAGGGCTAACATGGTCTAGGGAATGACTAAAACTGGCTAAAGACAAGCTGTCTTGTTTAAAAATTATTATTATCATCAGTGAAGTATAATTAACATGGAGTGTTATGTTAGTTTCAGGTATACTATTCAACAATTCTATACACTATGCAGCACTCACCATGTTGAGGATAGTCACCACTTGTTACCACCCAGTGTTATTACAATCTGATTGACTGTATTCCCTGTGCCATATGTTTCATCTCTGAGATGTATTTCTTTACTGAGGGCCTGGCCATGCACTGCATGTCTTTGCTCAACTGTCAGAAAAGACTTAAGGGCTGTGGGGGGGGGTGGGGGGGAACACGTTGACTTAGGTATCCAAAGTTTTGCCTTAGGCATCCAAAAGCTATACAGCCCTGGACAATTCACCTAGGTCTTTCGTTCAACAACAAATGCAAATACCATGAGCTAACAGTGCCTTCCTCATCAAGTGGGTTAAACATGGAAAAGAACAACAACAATGTCTATAAAACCCCCAACTGTTGTCTGGCACAGCACTAGCACTTTTACTGGCCCCTCTGTAGTCCCCAAGAAACTTCATTTCTTTAGAATGATTCTAGAAACTTTTACAAGCTTGTTTACTTACACAGGAGGAGTAAGATACAAGGCATTCACTTTTCTTTTCTTATTATAATGGCAATGGTTAAAAGAGAGAGATATTTTTAAAATGCACTTCCTTCAGATATGACAGTGCAACAGAGACATAGTACAGTTCCAACTATTATAAGGATATTTTTTAAGATTATTAATTTATTTTAACTGACAGTATGGGAGAAGATATTTGCAAACGACATATCAGATAAAAGGTTAGTATACAAAATCTATAAAGAACTTATCAAACTCAACAGCCAAAAAACAATCCAGTGAAGAAATGGGCAAAATACATGAATAGACACTTCTCCAAAGAAGACATCCAGATGGCCAATCAACACATGAGAAAATGCTCAACATCACTCATCATCAGGGAAATACAAATCAAAACCACAATGAGATACCACCTTACCCCTGTCAGAATGGCTAACATTAACAACTCAGGCAACAACAGATGTTGGTGAGGATGTGGAGAAAGAGGATCTCCTTTGCATTGTTGGTGGGAATACAAGCTGCTGCAGCCACTCTGGAAAACAGTATGGAGGTTCCTCAAAGAACTAAAAATAGAACTACCCTCTGACCCAGAAATTGCACTAGTAGGTATTTATCCAAGGGATACAGGTGTGCTGTTTTGAAGGGACACATGCACCCCCATGTTTATAGCAGTATTATCAATAATAGAAAAAGTATGGAAAGAGCCCAAATGTCCATCAATGGATGAATGGATTCAGAAGGTGTGGTATATATATATATGTCCATCAATGGATGAATGGATTCAGAAGGTGTTTTGAAGGGACACATGCACCCCCATGTTTATAGCAGTACTATCAATAATAGCCAAAGTATGGAATGAGCCCAAATGTCCATCAATGGATGAATGGATTCAGAAGGTGTGGTATGTGTGTATATATATATATATATATATATATATATATATATATATATAATGGAGTATTACTCAGAAATCAAAAAGAATGAAATCTTGTCATCTGTAATTACGTGAATGGAACTGGAGGGTATTACGCTAAGTGAAATTAGTCAGTCGGAGAAATACAAAAATCATATGACTTCACTCATATGAGGACTTTAAGAGACAAAACAGAAGAACATAAGGGAAGGGAAACAAAAATAATATAAAAACAGGGAGGGGACAAAACAGAAGAGACTCATAAATATGGAGAACAAACTGAGGGTTGCTGGAGGCTTTGTGGGAGGCAGGATGGGCTAAATGGGTAAGGGGCACTAAGGAATCTACTCCCGAAATCAGTGTTGCACTATATGCTAACTAATTTGGATGTAAATTAAAAAGAAATAAAAAATAAAACAGGTTAATAAAAAACAATATTATCTATTTGTTTTGAGGGAGACAAAGAGAGTAAGAGCAGAGGAAGGGAAGAGAGTGAGAAGGGAAAGAATCTCAAGCAGGTTTTGCACTGTCATCAAGAGCCCGATGCGAAGCTTGATCTCACAGTGAGATCATGACCTCAGCTGAAATCAAGAGTCAGACGCTTAACGACTGAGCCACTCAGGTGCCCCAAGGATATTTTCATCTCACAGTGATAAATCCTTAGGAGGCCAGAGTTTCCAATACTAAAAGCTTCACAATGATTTGAAATGAAGAATGGGTAACAAGAGGCGGAGAGTAGAAACAAGAGAATGGAAGTAAATCTTCATTTTGGAATCTAAACAGGAATAAGTGGGCAGGATAATGAAATCAAAGTAGCTTTTGCCACATGCTTTTTAAGCAAAGGGAAGATATAAAGATATAATTTCCAAAGATCCAACCTCAGTAGTTGAGATGTGCCTTAATAGATTGCCCTAGTGGACAACCACCTATGCTATGCATCATCACACTCCACTCACCCATACCTCATCTAACAGGATGACATTTAATATAAAAAAAGAGTGATGAAGGTTGCAAGAATTTGTGCAGTTTATTATTGGTGTCAAGCTGTGTTAATTTAGCCTGTGCTTGACTAAATTTTGCTTAGCACAATTGTGTCTCTAAGAAAAGCATTTTTACTAGCAAGTATCTTTTCAAATACAGACTCTTACTGAAAGGACTAGAATGGCCATAGATCACCTTGACCTTTATTGGAGGAAGTGTCTGTTCACAGAGCATGATCCTTTTTTCTTTCCTTAGAAAATCATGATTAATTTTCTTCTATTTCAAAAGGGCTTTTTTTTCCCTCACCTTTTAAGGGAAATTCAGTCTGATTTTTTTTTTTACTTTTTTTTTTCTTTTTTAGATTTCAAAATCTGAAAGCAAACTCACCTATGTCATGGGGGGGGCGGGTGAATTCAGGAGACTTCACCCCCTCTAAACAGTAAAACCTTGGTTTGATAGCATAATTTGCTCTGGAAACATGCTTATAATTCAAGCCACTTGTATATCAAAGCAAATTTCCCCATAAGAAATAATGAAAACTCAGATGATTCATTCAACAACCAAACAATATTCATATAAAAATGACTGAAACACAGTAACATAATATAAAATAATAAAGTACAAAATATAAAGAAAAACAAACAAATTAACCTGCATTTACCTTTGAAAACCTTCATGGCTGGTGTGAGAGAGACGAGAGGAGGGTTATTTTGTAGGACGACTTTCACTGTCACTAACAGAATCACTGCTGTCTATTGGCTCAATGGAATCTATTTTTTTTGTGTGTGTGTGTGTGCAACTTTAACAGGGAACCTATCCAGTGACCCTGCTTTTGCCTCCTTTTGAGGATTATGTGGAAATGTGACATTGCATTGTCGTTAAACAGATTCACCACTTCCACTGCCACAGCCTTATTCGGGCAGTACTTTTCTACAAAATTCTGCTCTGTTTCCCACATTTTACACATCTCCCTAATCTCATTGGAAGTGAGGGATTCCACTGCCTTTTGCTCCTCCTCCTCTGCAGACAAGGTCTCCTCCATAATCTCTTGCTGTTGCTGCTTGAGATACAACAGTTGGTTGCAACATTTGGATGCCAGTTGTGGGCCCCTTCCAATGTTCTGAAAAATCGCTGATTTCTGCCAAACACCTCGGCCTGAGACTGAGCATCCAAAGATGGGAGACGATCACTTGTCCTTCAGTGTGAGAGAGAGAGAGAGAGAGAACGATTGGCTCAGTTGTGATCATGTGACATTTGGCATCACGTACTACTCGTACTAAAAGACATCACTCATTTATCAGGTGAAAATTTACTAGAAATATTTGCTTGTCTTGTGGAATGCTTGTAGAACAAGTTAATCGTAATCCAAGGTTTACTCTATTTGTGTTTATTTGG
Organism: Felis catus; assembly: GCF_018350175.1. NCBI lineage: Eukaryota > Metazoa > Chordata > Mammalia > Carnivora > Felidae > Felis > Felis catus. The sequence goes on along the minus strand of NC_058375.1, from coordinate 112,798,863 downwards.
TGAGTGAGGTTCAGGAATCTCCTGCGAAGGCAGCCAAAGATGTGTCATAGCGACAACCACTTGAACCCGGGTAAAATGAAGCAGAAGACAAGAATCCCCACTGACAACAGAGCACTTATAAAGAAGGTCTGATTTGTTTTTCAAAGGAGACTCCGTGTCCAGTGTGGAGCCCAACACGGGGTTTGAACTCACAGCCCTGAGCTAAAGACCTGAGCTGAGATCAAGGGTGGGAAGCTTAACTTGACTGAGCCACTCTAGAGCTCCAAGGGGGTCTGTTTGAGGGAGAAATTATCCAAATAAAAGAGTTTAGAATAATCAGCTGAATTCAGAAACAGAACATATAATTTGAATGGCCATAGTGGTTTTGGAAGAGAATGGTGCAGTTTTGTTTATCCGTCTCCATCAGAATGCCATCATCACCCCCAGCTTGTGTAAGCACGCTGGGGACAAAGGAGCTGTGTGTAAGTGGGATACCAAAGCAAAACAACTTTTTCCTTCACCTTCTAGTGCACTGGTTCCATTTTTTAAAGTTTTTTTTTTTTTTGGTAACTTTTTTTGAAAGCTTATTTATTTTAAGAGAGAGAGAGAGAGAGGCAGAGAAAGAGAATCCCAGGTGTGCTCCACACTGTCGGTGTGGGTCTGAAGCCTGACAATGCCAGGCTCGAACTCATAAACTGTGATATCATGACCTAAGTCAAAGCTGGACGCTTAACAGACTAAGCCATAAGCCACCCAGGCACCCCTGTGGCGCATTGATTCTAAAGCCTCCTGTCAAGAAAACACTTGTAGCAGATAAGTAAGAATTTACCTTTCCTTTGAGTAGTGAAGAGTCAGCTCCAGAGGGCCAAGACAGCATAAGGCTTTGGTCTGAGTGAGGGACAGAGCAGAAAACCAGCAATGAAGAGTAGCACGTAGAACTGTGGCCTGGACGGAGCTTCACGTACAGGCAGAGTGGGGACCCGGAGGACAGAACCTCCCACCCCTGTCTGGACACAGCCACCCCGTGAGACTGCAGGACAGAATCAACCAGCTGCTGATTGCTCTCTGTTAGAAACGCATAAACATTCTCTACAAACGGCCTGATGGTAAGTGTTCAGGGCTTTGCGGCCATAGATCCTGTCATAATTACTAAACTCTGCTGTTTTAACGCAAAAGCAGCCAGAGGTGTCGCAGAAACAAATAAGGAGAGCTATGTTCCAATGAAACCTCACTGACACTGAAATTTGACTCTCATATAATTGGTGTGTCATGAAAAATTATCCTTATTTGATATTTTTTCAACCATTTAAAATTGTAAAAAAAAAACATTCTCAGCTCAAGGGCCATCCCAAAACGGAGTGGACTGGATCTCATCCATCAGCTGTAGTTTGTCTGAAGTGTGCTTTATATCATTCACAACCTCATCTCATAAAAAATCATGATAATGAACCCCCCCCCCAAACCACCACACTGATGATAGAGGCCTATCAACTTGTGGCTCCTCCTTTATTTTATTTTTTTTATTTTTGTAATGTTTATTTATTTTTGAAAGCGACAGAGAGAGAGCATGAGTTGAAACGGGGAAGAGAGATAGAGAGACATAGAATCTGAAGCAAGCAGGCTCTGAGCTGTCAGCACAGAGCCCGATATGGGGCTCGAACCCACAAACCACATAACCTGAGCTGAAGTCGGATGCTTAACTGACTGAGCCACCCAAGTGCCCCTGTAGCTCCTCCTTTAAATTTTGTCTTTGTGGTTTATACTCATACCCGGTGGTCATGCCCCCTCAATAGACTGTCACCTCCTGAAGAAAGCGGGGATGGCTGTCCTATTCACATTTGTATATTCTGTGTCTGGCACATTACACACCCTTTAAATGTCTTTACAATAAATAATGTGGGAGCGAATTTATGTTTTCTCCCTTTTAGAGAGATTTTTCTCACCTCAATTTTCTTTTATTATTTATTTATTTATTTATTTATTTATTTATTTGGTGGGAGGTCATCTGGGTGGCTCAGTGGGTTAAGCATCTGACTTTGGCTCAGGTCATGAACTCACAGTTTGTGAGCTCGAGCCCCTCACTGGTGAGCTCAAGCGCCACTTCAGTCTCCCATGCTGACAGTGCAGAAACTGCATCGGATTCTCTCTCTCTCTCTCCCTCTTTCTCTGCCCCTCACTCACTCATGCTCCCTTTCAAAAAAATTAACTTAAAAAATATTTATTTATTTTTGAGAAAGAGAGAGAGCAGGAGAGGGGCAGAGAGAGAGGGAGACAGAGAATTCCAAGAAGGCTCCATGCTGACACCACAGAGCCCAAGACGGGGCTCAAATCCATGGACTATGAGATCATGATCTGAGCCAAAGTCAGACACTTAACCGACTAAGCCACTCAGGTGTCCCTCACCTTAATGTTTTTTAAAGTTAATTTATTTTGACAGAGAGAGCATGAGCAGGGAAAGGACAGAGACAGAGAGGGAGGCAGAGAATCCTAAGCAGGCTCCACACTGCTCAGCATGAGCATGAGTCCGATATGGGCCTCAAACTTATTAACTGTGAGATCATGACCTGAGCTGAAATCAGGAGTCAGACTCTTAACCAACTGAGCTACCCAGGAGCCTCCCCATACCTTAATTTTTAAGAATGCCCTCCTGCCAAGTTAACACCCATCTGGAAACATTTCTTAGACCTGAATTCCTTCTGCAATCATCACTTCCACATCAAATGGAGGAAACCAGGGTGTGTGATGCCTACCTAGCTACTGTTCCAAATATTCTCTCCAGATTTAGCATGTACCTTTCAAATTCTCCCACTTATATTTCTCAGTACAGGACCTGTGTATGACCAATTCTTCAGCTTTGCTGATACAATTTCTCTTGCCTTTATAAAAATGCATCCTTGTTTTTAAAAACATTCTTATCAAGTTATCAGCAATACACCCTTTCCTGCCAGCTTTAGGAAATGTCTGGCTTCTAATGCAACACTTCATCGAAATATCTGGCACAGGCGTGTCATAAGAAGATGGTCAAGAAATATTCTTTGAATAAAACATGGAAGAAATTTTAAAAGGACTGCTGCTTGTATCCGTGCCATGTAACATAGCATCTTCGCCAAAATAAGCACTAAGAATTGTTAATATTTGATTTCAAAATGATTTTGTTAATAGTATATCGTAAATTCCTTAAAGACAAAAAATGTGCCTCCTTTTTTTCTTCGGAATAATGATAGAGCTCCCATAGGCTTTGCTTAAACAAACAAAAGAGCAATTAATAAAGAAATGGATGAATAACTAAAGGCCCATGGTCTATAAATTTAAAAAAAAATTAGGAAATTATTCTCCTATTCTTCAAAAATGGCAAAATATTTCCAGTCTTTTCTTCCTTTCTTCTTCCACATTACTGACTCCCTTTTTTATGGCATTATCACTTATAGAAAGAGAAAAGGGAACTGGTTGCCAGTTACTTTCACTTATTTTTCATGATTCTTCCCCATTCTGCATAAAAGGATGCTCTAGGGGTCCTAGAGCAGTACTATGTCCAATCTATAATTCCTGAGAGACCCCGGAAATGGCACTCATGATGCACCATGTAAGAAAGAGGTCACATCCCATGAGTGCCTCCTAGCCTTGGTGACATGGATTTCTGTCAGCAACACTACAATGTTTGGGTTCAGTAGGTGCAGTGTCCCGTGCAGGTTCACGTCAAACCAAGGGGTGATACGGATTCTACTCCTAAAGTCATAAAACATATATATGCCGAGAGAGAAAAATGCCTTCAGAGAAACCAGAAGTACTCTTAAAATTTTAAATTTCATTATTGGAAGGTTTCTGAGGCCAGAGCCAGAGAAAAAGAAACTAAATTAAATATCAACAATGAAAATGCCATCACTCAGCTTTCTTTATTATGTAATGACCTTATCTCCAGGATTCCTTTGCACAGGATTGTTCCTAAAACCAAAACCAAAACCAAAACCAAAACCAAAACCAAAACCAAAACCAAAACCAAAACCAAAACCAAACCAAACCAAACCAAAACAAACAAACAAACAAACAAACAAACAAAAATCTTAAAAATCAGTGATGTGTGGGGCACCTGGGTGGCTCACTGGATTAAACATCCAACTCTTGACTTTGGGTCAGGTCATGATCTCATGGTTCCTGAGTTCGAGCCCCACACTGGGCTCTGCTGACAGTGCAGAGCCTGCCTGGGATTCTTTCTCTCCCTCTGTCTGTGCCCCTCCCCTTCTCGCTCACAATCTCTCTCTCTCAAAATAAATAAACTTAAAAAAAAAATCAATGACATCTCTGGGGTGCCTGGGTGGCTCAGTTGGTTAAGATCTGACTCTTGGTTTCAGCTCAGGTCATAATCTCACAGTTCCTGATATCAAGCCCTGCATCAGGCTCTGTGTGCTGACAGCACAGAGCCTGCTTGGGATTTTCTTTCTCCCTCTCTCTCTTCCCCTCCCCTATTCATGCTGCTCTTTCTCTCTCTCAAAATATATAAACTTAAAAAAAACAAATCAGTGACATTTCTCATTGCCATTATTATCTTCCATTAAAATCCTCAGGAAAGATGGACATCAAACCTGGTTAATGAGAAAGAAAGAGGAGCCAATTAAAACAGGCCTTAAGGCATAATAAGCTAATATTTTAAAATAACAATTTAGTGTACTAATAGCTTTCCCGAACCACTTCATCAACAGCATGCATGTTGTATCAAATGTCAGCTTTTAAGTTTGTTTGGAGGCTTAATGTCTGTTTAGCTCTGTAAACAGATTGTATGAAATTGCAAAGCTCTACCACACTGAGTAATATGTTACCTAGTAGCTAGGCTCCAATAACTGATAAAAGCTCAATTGATAATTTAGAAATAAAGAAGGCAATTCTCACCAGACTTTCATGGGTAAGTTTCATGTATTCAACTGAGTGTATAGAAACCATAAGCAAATGAAAATATGAATGCTTTGGGCACCTGGGTGGCTCAGTCGGTTAAGCCTTCAATTTCAGCTCAGGTCATGATCTCATGGTCTGTGGGTTTGAGCCCCACATCAGGCTCTGTGCTGACATCTCAAACCCTAGGGCCTGCTTGGGATTCTGCATCTCCCTCTCTCTCTGCCCCTCCCCCACCAGTGCTCTGTCTCTCTCTCTCAAAAATAAATAAAAAAACACTAATCTTTTTTATTAAAAAATAAGAAAATGTTGATGCTTATAACTTCCTACTATATGAGTATGCCATAGAAGCCTTTTGTTGGCAGTAAGAGACTGCTCTATTAACAGAATTTTAAATTGAATGGGTGATGGGTATTAAGGAGGGCACTTGTGATGAGCACTGGGTGTTATATGTAAGTGATGAATCATTAAATTCTACTCCTACAACCAATATTACACTCTATGTTAACTAACTAGAATTTAAATTAAACAAATAAATAAATCCTAAGCATATTTATTTTTTAAGTAATGAGGAGTTTAGAGGTGCCTAGGTGTCTCAGTTAAGCGTCTGACTCTTAATTTCAGCTCAGGTTATGATCTCATGGTTTTTGAGATGGAACCCCACATTGAGCTCCGTGCTGTCAGTGCAGAGCCTGCTTGGGATTCTCTCTCTCCCTCTCTCTCTCTGCCCCTACTCAGCATGTTCACGTGCTCTCTCACTCTCTCTCTCTCTCAAAATAAATAAATATTTTTAAAATTAAAAAAAAAAAAAACAGAAACAAGGAGTTTAAAGCCTAATGGTTTCATGCCTGATTTAGTAGCTCACCAATGTCTCATTTGGAGTTGGTTAGAATTAAGTCATTTCCTCATGGTCATAAGTCATAAATAACGGTATCTTACATAGTGTAGAAGGGATAAGGCCAAAACTGTTCCTTGACCCAAACTTACGGTGTTTTAATCTAGGAAGAGATTAGTGTACTATTAGTATACCTCTCGAGTCCCAATGGAAAGAGTGGGCCACATGCTCATGCATGGACCAATCACTAATAAGGGAGAATTAAATAGCTATTATTAACTTTAAGCAATCATACTCATCATTTAAAGGTGGAAGAGACAATTAGGATTATATTAACAATGAAGAAGGTAGGAACCAGCTCTTCTTTATGCAATTAAACGTGCCACAAATTGAGAACATAAGTGCGTATTAAAGGCATAGGATTAAATTAACTGAAGTATACACATAAAGTATTAGGAAATTGTTAAAAACATCTAGATGAAAACTTATTGCTCTGCAGGAATATTCATAAAATTGAGGAAGGCTGTTTGTAAAAAAGAAAGTAACACAACAACAGATATCGAAGATATGTGTCATCTTATGTATATGTGTTTGGAGAAAGTTGGAAAAGCATACACTGACTTGTTAACATGGGATACTTCATTAGTTGCTTCAGGGGAAGAAGGAATGAGGGTCTCTAATTAAGTTTGCTTCCATGCACTTTTGCATTATTTATCACTTACAAACAGCTTTGTATTTGCTTTTCTGAATAAAACACAACTTTTTATTAATAAAGGAGCAAAAAATGGACTGATAATGGAACAAATAACATATTAAAAGTAACTAGAAAATGCTCACTGACATAAAGATTGATTGCCGAGCATGAATACAAGGGGAGAAATTGAAGGAAGAAATTGAAATTGAATGAGCGCCTATTCTATGTGGGAAATGACCCTGGCAAACATGTAAGAATAATCTTATTACTTCTATGATTATTCTAGAAGGCAAGTGCAATTATTATTTCATTTTGATAAAGAAAAAAAGTGTGCCTCAGAGGAATAACGAAACTTCCATGGTTCCAAAGTGGAAAGTTTGGAATTCAAATTCTGATTGACTTCACATTTCTCAAACAGGCCATGATTTGACTTGGGAGTTAAAAGTAAAAAGAGATTGGCACCTGGGTTTCTCAGACGGTTAAGTGTCTGACTTCTGCTCAGGTCATAATTTTACAGTTCATAGGTGTGAGCCCAGCATCGGGCATTCTGCTGTCAGTGCAGAGCCGGCTTCAGAGCCTCTGTGTCCTTCTCTCTGCCCCTCCCCCACTGTGTGTGTGCTCTCTCCCAAAAATAAATAAACATTAAAATAAGAAAGTAAATGAAGGGGACACCTGGGTGGCTCAGTCGGTTCAGCATCCGATGACGTTAGCTCAGGTTATGATCTCACTGTTCATGAATTCGAGACCCATGTCAGGCTCTATGCTGATAGCTCAGAGCTTGGAGCTTGCTTCAGATTCAGTGTCTGCCTCTCTCTCTGCCCCTTCCTCCTCATGTTCTGTCTCTTTCTGTGTCTCAAAAATAACAAACTTTAAAAAAAAAGTAAATGGAGTACCTTTTTAGCCTGTCTAGTCAGAGATGGTATCATGGAAGATTGGAAGGGTGTATGGTGAATCTTGATAGAAGCCAAGAAGGTAGAGATTGACAAGGTATTTGTATGGGAGATGAATTTGAAATCATCAAGTCAGATGGTTTGAGGAAGGACTTGAGAGGAAAAATCATAAAAATTCATAAAATAGGGCAGAAATAAAACTTGAATGAAGCTATTAAAGAAAGAATAGATCTTTCATGTATAGTTTACTTTAACAGTTTGGATTTGCTTTGTTTATTGAGAAACATTTTAATTAGTGAATGCATTGAATATTAATACAAACTGCCTTTCGCTTTTTAATATTTTCTAATTAAATACTATTTTCTTTGCATGTGACTTAAAAAATATATTGAAGGCACTTGGGTGACTTCATTGGTTAAGCATCTGACTCTTGATTTTGGCTCAAGTCATGAATTTATGGTCGTGAGATTGAGCCCTGCTTGGGATTCTCTCTCTCCCTCTTTCTCTGCCCACCACCTGCCCTGTGCTCCACTCATGCTCTCTCTCTACCTCTGTCTCAAAATAAATAAATAAAAATTTTGAAAAAAAAAGAAAATAGAAAATGGCAAAAAAAAAAAGAGAAAGAAAAGAAAATTCATCAGTGATTTCTACCTTATACAGTTTTCGGTGAACATCTTTTCAGGACTTTCTTCCCACCCAATATGCTTGGGATCATCCTGGATATACTGTGTCACAGGCCACATACTTCTTAATGCATTATAACCATTTTTCTATGCCATTTAATATCTTTATACAGCAGCATACTTTTAATCTATATTCTAAGAAACTGGCACATCTTGATTTATTTAATATCTTTATTCTTTGATACTTGTACTTACCCTCTACATTTTCACTTTTTACAAAATGAAACAACATTTGTAGTAAACTGAAAACAAATTAAGGCAAAAAACTGGCAAAGAGTAGAATAAAATTTTAAAAATGTTTTAAGAGTGGCAAAATTTCCCCTTGATGCATTAAAATTAAAGATAAAGCATTGGTAAATGGCAATGATCAATGATTAGTTACTTCCCCTGTCAATCAATTGTCAACTAATTTGTTTTTGACAAAATTTCTTTCATCCAATGTATTAGATTCATAACATGCTAATATACACTTATATATATAACCCTTCAGAATTAGTGTGTTAGGGAAAATTTGCTTAGCAGATCCTGTGCTGTTTTCAACATTTACTCTTAAATAGTGTTAGCACAGGTGAACTGACAAGAACTATAATAATGAAAAGCTAAAAATGTTTAGACATATGCTAAATTCCTTCTTAACAAATCATTAAAAACAATGCAGCATTTTTATTTCCATTATACGGATGGAAAGATTAAGGCTCTTGGGGTCTCAGTAATTTATCCAAGGATGCAGAACATGTAAGTGATTCATGCAGAATTTCAATCAGAGACTTGTTAATGTCAAAGCTCTGGCATTTTTTACTCACAATTACTCTACAAAATTAAAATGTTCAAAATTTTAAGATGAGGGGTGTGTGTGTGTGTGTGTGTGTGTGTGTGTGTCAGGGAAGCAGTGCACAGTTGGAAGAGAAGGGAAGCATCTGGAATGGATCTGGCTCCTCACTGGGCCAACAACACAGCAGCAGCTAAAAGAGTTTGTTCTTGGGTAATAATACCCATGCATCTCCGTGAATGTGACTTCTTGTCCACTATTCACATGTGAGAGAAGAGCTTCACCAGTTGTCTCCCCCAGCCCCCAGCTGCCCTGACTATTGCCTGACAGCAATTGACATCTTTTCCTTTCTTACCACTCTGTGCCACCATGGGGTGAACCTCGGCCAATTGCTCAAAATTAGCCCCCTTTTTTCCCAAGGTAGGACAATTTTAGTTCAGTTTATGATCTAGAGCTCCTGTCCCCAACTGTATCTGCTTAGCCAGCTCCCACACCTACAGTTGTGCGCAGTCAGCGATATGCGATAGTTCTATCTGGGTCAGGACCACGAGGATATGGAAATCAGACAGAAAGTGTCATTATAGGCTCCTCTCTTCATTTTTGCATTTATTGATCTGTGAATTCACTCATTCACTTAATTATTAGCTTATTCAAAATATTACATGAGCATTGTTTTGTTTGCTTATTTGTTTTAAACTACAAATATTTAATGTGCTGAGTCCTGAGAGTACAAAAATGACTAATGTGGAGTCCGTCCATTTAAAGGACTCAAGGTCTAATGAAGGAAACAAATATATACATCAGTACCTTAATGTGTCTGGTGTTTAAATGAGAAACTATGAGTGACCAGACAGCAGTATGGTTGGGAGGGTCAAATGCCCTCAGAAAGGCTTTATCAAAGAGGGAATACTTGATTTATTGTGTGTTGGTAAGTGGATGGCATAAGTAGTTCTCTAAGAAGAGAAGAAAGTAAGGAACAGTTATTCAAAACAGATTCCAGATGAGGCAAAGAGCAATGACACAGCTGAGTTAATCAAACTTACGAGAGCCAGTGCTCAGAACAAGGGTAGAAGGGTCAGGAATGAGGTGTCTGGAAGTAAGCCTCCAGACAGACTGTGTCAGGGCTGGGAATTCATACCATGCCAACAGCTAGCTTTTACCAGGGGGCTCGGCAGTCACCCCAGATGCCTCATATCTACCTCACTGTGGCGAGTGGGCTGGAGAGATGGGATTGTTGTGAGACAGAGAGAAGGGAATGACTTTCTCCTGGAACAGAGAACATTGGGAAAGCAGAATTGACCAGACACAGTCCCCATTTGGGAGCAGAGGGAAAGGAAACAAGGAGGAGGAAAAATTGAGGAAAAAAAGAACTCAGGTTCTCCACAAGGGTGACTGCTGGAGGCTTAGTAAACTGGCATCATGTTCACATACTCTTTGAAACTTTCTCTCCAGAAAGATGGACACTGCTTAAATTCAATGAAACTTTTTTTTTAATAATAAATGCTTGATAATCCATTAGGCAGAACAGTCTCTATCCTGAGAGGCACCATATATCTCCTACTTCAGCAGGTTTGCCATGAACTTGATCACAGAATACAAATACCTCCCTTTGTGTATCTTCTCATTTTTAACAGGTTGGCAGTTTTGAAGCAGATTTTTCTACTCACTCAGCCTTAATTAAATCTGCAAATACAAAAGCAAGGTATTTCTAAAGGTTGTATTATTCCATCTAAATGCCATGGCTTAATGCTCCTTTTGGCTTATGGAATAATGAAAGGGTAGAGATAAAAGGAAAAAAAAAGAATCTTTAATATATTTCAGGTATATCAACAAGGAAAATTGGAAATCTGAGAGTTGGTTCAACCCCAAATTCTATCTTTAATATCTTTTGAGGAAAATTTCTGTAGAGAGTTGGGGTGGGAAGGAGGGGTGACATAACTGTCCATCCATCATCTTGTGAAAATGTTAAAGATGTGTGCACCCAAAGCATTAACAGTTAATTTTAACAAGCAATTATTAAGCTTTTCTTAGTACCTAGTACTTATTCATATATTCAGCTTGCCTTTTATGGTAATAAAGGGAAGGGAATAAATATTTTTAAGTACCTACTAAATGTCAGATATAATCACAGGCCGCTTTGCACGAGACACTTCACCTAACCTGCACAACAGCTCGGTGTGCTTAGATGTTGCAAACAAGCAGGCAGAGGCTTAGAGAGGGAAAATGCCACACAGGGCAGCGCCAGGATTCCAGGGAATTCCAAAAAGATTCCTCTGGAGGGCCAAAGCTCATGCTCTTTGTTAATAGGCCTCAGCATGACATATTCTAATGTATCTTAAACCATCCTTTTAAAATTAGACGAAGCTCCCCTACTGCTAGAATTGCGCAAGTGAAACATACATTTTACTTCAGGTCAGCTTGTTTAGAAGCGAATAAAAATAATAAACTAGAGGAGCTCCTGGGTGGCTCCATCGGTTAATCATCCAACGTGGGCTCAGGTCACTATCTCACAGTTCCTGAGTTCGAGCCCTGTGTGAGGCTCCAGGCTGACAGTGCAGAGCCTGCTCAGTATTCTCTCTCTCCCTTTTTCTCTGCTCCTCCCCGCTCTAAAAATTAATTAATTAATTAATTAAAAAATAATATCAAACATGGAACTTAGCTTTCACCGTTGTTTTGAAGAAGATAGCAAATAAAGACTGCCAATACCAAGTTCATTTTCACTTGGAGTGGGTAGGGCCAAAACATTTTTTTTTTCTGAAAACAAAATTAAGAATGTTTTCCCCTTAGTTTAATGTGGTTTTGTATCCTGTTAAAACTTCCTGCCCTGAAATGGCCATGCCTACCTCTGTGGCTGCTTAATTTGAGTTCTGGTGGCCATTGTCGTCCTAAGAGATGTCCCTGTGATGAGTGCCTCTTGCTCACCTGCATGAAGCCTAGGCCTTGTCTTCTGCACCAAGTGGGCCAAAGATCCACCTGCCGTCAACGCATGAGAAACCTAATTTCATCTCAAGTGGTCACTCCAAGGGGTTCCTCTTAATGGCCGAAATGTGTGAGGACAGCTTGTTTGGTTGCTTTTTCTCTTTTTAATTAGGTTATTAAAGGGACAGAATTGGGGGCGCCTGGGTGGCTCGGTCAGTGGGGCGTCCGACTTCAGCTCAGGTCACGATCTCGCAGTCCGTGAGTTCAAGCTCCGCGTCGGGCTCTGGGCTGATGGCTCAGAGCCTGAAGCCTGCTTCCGATTCTGTGTCTCCCTATCTCTCTGCCCCTCCCCCGTTCATGCTCTGTCTCTCTGTCTCAAAAGTAAATAAACATTAAAAAAAAAATTTAAAAAAAATAAATAAAGGGACAGAATTGTATCAGCCATTCGTGTGCTCATTGTAATAAGGCTAGCAGCAATCAGATCAATTTTAAAATGGGCAATTAGGAAAACACAATTCCTAATTCATAAATTCAAGACCATTTAAATAGGGGCAGTGGGCTTGCATAATGAAGATAACCTAATTGTTACTTCATCTTCCCATCATTCTGATTTAATAATACTAATAGATACTGTTGTAAGTGCTATGTGATTATTAACTCACTTATTGTTCTTAGTAGCCTCATTATTATAGCACTCCAAAATTGTCACCTATTTTACAGGTGAAGAAACTGAGTCACAGAGAGTTAAGTGACTTGCCTAGAGTCTCAGTTTGTAAGGAACAGAGCACCGATTTAAAACGAGCCAGTCAACGTTTCATCCCCCTGTTTGTTCTGCCCCATCTCCATCAATGAACAAAGGTGTTAGTTTTATCCCTTCCGACACCTTTGTCCCTGCCTCCTTCCCACAACAGTGCTAATGGAGATGAACCACATCAGCAAGAAAGAGAAAACAAAGGCTCACTGCTGACCTACATTGAAGAATGTGCAGTCCAGATGAATTTATACCCCAGGACATGATGATCTCAGACACACAGGGCGAAGGACCATAGGAGGATATTATGGGAGGAGGTGCCATTTTTAGAATCCATATTGGACAAATGTGATGTTGATTGAAAGGCCGCTGAGTGTTAACAGTAAAAACTTTGGTCATACTGGCCTGGACCCCTCACCTGAAAAAGGAATAAATGTGGATTCTTTCTACTGGAGAAATGAGCTAATACACCTCTCTAGCCATTTCAGGACATATCAGCAGTGCCGCACAGAGGACTTTGGTATTTATTCACCAAATGGCCTCATAAAATAGATTTATTTTTCATGTCCATCTTCCAGATGGGTTTACTGAGCTTTACAGATCTGATGTTGCTTACAGGTACACAAGCTCTAGGATAACACTGAAATCCTAAATTAAATGTAGAACTCCTTCTTTTGGAGATAATCTCCATATATGCTGTTTTGAGAACAGTGAGCCAACCCTGAAAGCATAATCCTGCAGAGAAAGGATGGTTTTCCACCTAATGTCCAGTGATTGGTTACCTTTGGTTATTTCTCATGGCTTTTTCTTTCATGTCTACAAAGACAAAAGTAAAGATATTATGTTTAGAAGTCAGCCATGGCCAATTATGACCATTCTGTGCCTATATCCGGTTCTGAACTACCCTAAAGGGACAGTGAGTCAGAGGGATGACTTTTCCCAAAGTCTTGCAAATTAGTCAGTAGTGTAGTTTTCAGCAAACCTATTTCTGGTAGAATACTCCCCCCCCCCATTCAGTTGTTTTTCCCTGTGACATTCCTCTGTGCCCTAAAGCTAGACTATAAACAGTGCACCTACTTTGTGACCTTGGTTCCTGATTATATCTGAGATACTAAAAGGGAAAAGAAAACTCATTATGAAGCTTCACTTATGATCCTGTCATTATTCGAAAATTACGGGGCTATTGCAAACAATTTCAGATAGGCATTTTCTTTTTATCATCTTGAATGTGTAATTAATTACAGTGGACCCGAGTTAACACAAAAATTCAGACTTTCATAGTTTTTATTTTAAGCAGAGATTACTCAGATTTGAATATGATAATAATGCCTACCTCTTAAAAGATCGGCATGTAATTTGGTCAAACCTTTTTGACTCTGAACAATCATGAAAGGAATAAGAGGTAAATAAATGGCAGATAAGATTGTCTATGGATTTGTCTTTTAGAGCTTATATTAATCTTTTCTGGGTGGATAAGTATTTAAAAATATTAGTCCAGATAAACATATTGCCAATCTTGCCTTTCATTTCAAATGAATCCCATTTCTTTTGTTTGCATTTAAATCCACTTTGAGGAGCCACAAATAAAATATATTATATCATAAGAATCATAAAGTGCAGGTGTTGGGATGAAGGAACATCTTAGCACCTGCATTTTATGGGGACATAAAGGAGATATATAATACAGTTAAAAGAAAGTTTGTTTTGTCTTTGTTTCCTCTGAGAAAGAATTTAAAAATATTTGATCCATCCAGAAAGAAACATGTTGGACTAACAACGTGTTTAAAAATAAAAGGGGGCACAAAAGAAAGATACAGAAAGCCTTGATTTAGGGTAAAAACACCCACATACATATATAAGATGCTTTAGTAAATGACATTACGAATATAAAACATGAAAATCATTAAGAATGTGCACCCGCTAACCGCCACTTATTACTTTCTAGTTTATTTGTGTTTCTAAGAAATCACAACGCGTGCATCTCTAAAAGCAGTCACCACACCCAGAACTCGTGCTTGTCTGTGCACCTGAGCTGCAGGTGAACACGTACACTCTGCCAGGGAAAATGACAGATGGGTCCCGGTCAGCCTTGGCATCCTCCAGGACTCCAAACAAATGCAAATTTGTAGATCAAGGGTGGCCGTGATCAATCCACTGTCTGTTACTGGCACCAGGGCATTAAAGTAATGTTAAGAAAATGTCTCCGACAAAGCAAAATCAGACAGCTCCACCAGACACGAAGATCCATCTATTTTTAAAGGGGTTTAACACACAGAGTCAGGCTCCAGGACCAAGTGAACACCTGTGAGCTTTTAAGTGGATGCTTCCCTTCAGGTTTTCATTTATTTGTACCTTGATTTCAAAGGGTCCTGAGCCTGACTCTGCCTCTTCCCAAGACTAGACAAGTAGAAATGAGCCAACACTCTGAACTGCCTTTAGCTCCTGGAGGTGGCACCTTCACAAATGGCCTCTGACGTTTGCTGCTCAAAGTTTCCAATGTTTGATGCTAACAAACTATTGGCAGAAATCATCTCTCACTCTATTCTTTAGCGTAATATTAACTTTAACATTTTAACATCTTTAACATTAACTCCAAATTTAATGTTTAAAAGTGTTCAACAAACAAGTTTCTCTGTTAAAAGATTTTCTTAAGTAAAACAGAATTCATTTATACAATACATTTAAGAACAAAATTGCAAAGCTACTGAATTTGGTCAGTAGAACATTTTCTCCAAAATGTCTTCATTGGGGTCCTCTGACGTACCACATACCATGGGCAAAAAAACGGCAATGATCAAAATACTCCACTAGGGATGCTCCTGGGTGGCTCAGTCAGCTGAGTGTCCGACTTTGACTCAGGTCATGACCTCATGGTTCATGGGTTTGAGCCCCACATTGGGCTCTGCTGTCAGCACCGAGCCTGCTTTGGATCCTCTGTCTCTTTCTCTCTCAGTCCTTCCCCCATTTGCTCGTGCTCTCTCTCTTCCTCAAAAATAAACATTTAAAAAATGCTATACTGGAGTTTTGGGGGACAGGATGCCAAGGGCTGGACCTGATAATTTTTTAGGTGTGACAAGAATCATGGAATAAAATTAGCATGTTTAACTTCCTTACTGGAGCTGAGGGCCATTAGAGAGGAAAGTTGCATTACAAGGTTGAATACGACTATCTCTAAAAAGTAACGGGAAGAAAATGGAGGGAGAAAAACCCGAAGGAATGATGAGTAACAGTGCCACCAGGATATGCCAAGTCACTCCCTGTGGTCTGCTTGCATTGTGTTCCCCAATAGTCAGACCATCCTGCAGGGTCTGGCCAGCATTCCTTCTTACAAATGATCAACCTGAGGTTCCGTAATGTATATTTTAATTTCAGCTGAAATTAAGTTCCGCAAGAAGATTACCTATTCCTTCAGGTACACACCTTTCCCACGCTGTGCTTTAGTTGTATTTACACATGCAAGGGTTTGCATTTTCCTAACCTGGAGGATGGTGCTCACTCTCTGTGTGCAGGGAAAGAAGGCTCATTGTCATGCAGACTTTCATTGTTGTATCACTTAAAGACACTCTCAAAATTCTAATTTTCAGCTTTCACTGGTATTCATATTTGGGTCACAAGTGGCCTCATATCATGTGTAATGTGTATTCACTAAAGGAAAACAAAATAAAATCAATCACATGATAGTGACAGACAGAATATTTCTCATCCATCGAGTTATAGCAAAATGTTTAAAAATATAAAGATCTGGGGCGCCTGGGTGGCTCAGTCGGTTAAACGTCCGACTTCAGCCAGGTCACGATCTCGTGGTCCGTGAGTTTGAGCCCCGCGTCAGGCTCTGGGCTGATGGCTCAGAGCCTGGAGCCTGTTTCCGATTCTGTGTCTCCCTCTCTCTCTGCCCCTCCCCCGTTCATGCTCTGCCTCTCTCTGTTCCGAAAATAAATAAACGTTGAAAAAAAAATTAAAAAAAATATAAAGATCTAAAAATCTGTTCTTGAAACAGTCACAGTTACATAACTCAGTCTTCAAAATGAATGAAAAATAAGTGTTTCCTGGAGCCTCCACAAATTTAATTTGCAGTTTAATGTTTATAGTTTTGTCATACCATTCTAAATATTCCTCCAAATCTGGATAGAATCTATGAACCTATTCACATTTCATGGGGTAACAAATAAATAGACATGAAAAGAGAAAAGAATTTTATTTCTATGCTTTGGCATCACGACCCTCAAGACAACAAGAGTTGACCAGATTATTTTGCTTGAAGCAGGATGAGACTTTACTTTGATTCTTAGGAAAAGGAGGGAAAAGAGATGAAAAGAAACTTAAAAGAGGAATAAAGCCAGAGGGAAAGTGAGGTGAAGAGAAGAGAGGCACCTGCATAATGAATTGCAAGGGGCTTTTCCCGCTGGGGGTGATCAAGTGATCCATTTCAAGTTGCTTGCCTTGCTTTCCAGGCATCCTGGCCATCTTGAATTGATGTTAATGAAGGAAATGGATTATATGTTTGGGTGGATGCAGGCTGTGATAGTGAAATAATTCTAATACTAGAAAGTAGCTTGAAGCTGGGGTGAACAGTTAGTGAAGGATGCCTAGCGATGTGAGGGACACTGAAAGAGGGCTCTGAGATTCCTGAAGGAATGTTCCATCAATGGCCTTCCAAACCTCTTTTAGCTCAAGGGCTAGAAGACCACCATTGACATTTTGATTACATACATATTACATGCAAGTACATGTACACATGTACATCTACACATATGTATATGCATGCATTTAAGTGTCTGTTAAGAGCCCTGCTTTTACATACTTCATTTAACCCTTGTAATATTTTTGAAGTCAATTTTATTCATAGCCTCTTATTGCACATGAAAAATAGGGCCCGGAAAGATTAGATACTATTTCCTAAATACATACAGTTAGAATATAATGGACTTAAATGCAGGTGTGTCTGATTCCAAAGCCCATGAGTCCAAAATTCTGTGATATTTACCACTAAAATTTCCCATTTTAAATAAATTAGGGATACCTGGGTGGCTCCGTAGGTTAAACAGCCAACTTTGGCTCAGGTCATGATCTCAAGGTTCATGGGTTTGAGCCCCGCGTTGGGCTCTGTGCTGACAGCTCAGAGCCTGGAGCCTGCTTCAGATTCTATGTCTCCCTGTCTCTCTGCCCCTCCCCCACTTGTGCTCTGTCTCTCAAAAATGAATTAACATTAAAAAAATCAAAATTAATTGATTAATAATAATCATCATAGCAAAAATACTTTTTGAAAGTGTTCTGTACACTGACCATGTGCTAGCACTACTTTAAGAGCATATGTGAACTCAATAAGTCTCAGTGATTGTGATATATTTCTAATACCCTCCTTTTACACAACGTGCAGAGTGAGATTCAGTAACTAGCTCAGTCACAATGCTGCCTACGTGAGAATTCAGGATGTTGTAATTGCAGTATCTCAGAGTCTCTATCTTTATTCCTTTGCTTCACAGAATCTCTTCCATGTCACAGAAACTACTTGAACGTTCTATGTCCTATAAAAATGTCTGTTATTTAAATATTAAATGGCAGTCTCGGGTTTTCAGCCAGAGTCCACCACCAAAATCAGTGCTTCTTTTTTGTTTGCTTGTTTTAAATTAGAGCTTCTCAGATTTCAAGGGTTTCTAAAATAAGATTTAAAACATACCACCTAGTAATACTGTATTGCATATGTGCAAGTTCATAAGAGAGTGAGTCTTAAAAATTCTCATCACAAGAAAAAATATTTTGTAACTATGTGTGGTGATGGATGTTAACCAGACTTATTGTGGTGATTATTTTGCAATATATATGAATACTGTGTCATTACACTGTACACATGAAACCAAGATTATATGCCAATTACACCTTAGTCATTAAAAAAAAAAAAGGAACAGATTGGGTCTATAAATAAATGTTAATTTCTGAGGTCACATCCAACATCCTATCTGGTTAGCAAGAGAAAGATCAAACCTTAAAGTTTTTACATTCTGTTTAACCCATTCAATTCAAAGCTAATACATTAAATTCAGCTAAGAGACACCTGACATAGTAGAGAATAAATTCTAATGATAATGGTATCAATGACAATTATTTAATGCCACTATTCTCTTCAAAAGGTAGTGAAAGAGTCAATAATTTTCAAATAAATGTTTTCTTTCCAGAGTACAGCCCCTGTAGCATTGCTGGCCATGAGACTAATACAAATTTAATGGAAGTCTAAAAAAAGATTCCTTGTCAATTTCCCCTGTCAAATTTAAATGGACAATTTAAACTCTAGAAATGAATTTATAGGAAAAAAAGAAATAGTACTGAACATATAAATATGTCTCCCACCACCTAATTGGAATATTAACACTTGAATCAAGAGTCCATAAATAAACTACAGAACTATACAGGAAATGTAATAAACAGAAAAGGAAGTCTCTATTTCCTGCAGCCTTCTACCAGCAGTAAAACAGGAACACTTCATCTTGGAAGCAGAAAATCTTAAACACTTCACGGTTAACACAGAATTTTAATGGAGAGTTTAATGCAGCAGGAATTTTTCAGACCCTAAAACACAAACGAACACAACAAAAAAAACCACTGTCTCTCCTGATCATTACATAAAAGAACACTTTAACACCAAAACACATGAAAAGGCATTCTGGTGTTTTTGGTTTGTTTGTTTATTTGTTTGTTCTGTATTTTTCTCATTTTATTACACAATGGTATTCTAGCTTTTTCTAGGGAGAACTTAATTCTTGTCTGTTGATGGAAGTCTGGGTGACAGATGACCCGCGGGGAATATTAAGAAGCATATAGAGCAACACCTCTATATGCTTTGGCTCAGTCAGTTGAGCCTCCCACTCTTGGTTTCTGCTCAGGTCATGATCTCAAAGTTCATGAGTTCGAGCCTCATGTCGAGCCTCACGCTGACAGTGTGGAGCCTGCTTGGGATTCTATCTGTCCCTCTCTCTCTGCCCCCCTCCTGCTCACTCTCTGTGTCTCTCTCAAAAGAAATAAAGAAACTTAAAAAAAACTTAAAAGAAGAAGCACATAGAAAACTGTGAAATCAGGAAGACAATAGAATCACATGGGAAGAGTTGGCCAGTGCACTGGCAGTGGGAAGGACCCAGGGAGAGTAGGGAGTTATCGGGGCCAGCGCTCTGCTGCTAACACAGTCCACGGCTGGTGAAGAGACCCCGAACCCACCAGCACATGCATTCTTATCGTCTCCAGATATGCTCTTCTTTTTATGTGCTTTAGAGCAAAACATGGTTTAAAACCCAGTGGTAAACAAACATCATACTGCTACATCCCAGACCTTTTTTGAGAGAAAATAGTGGCATATTTGCTAGTCTATCTCTGTATATGTACACACTGAGGCGTTTGAAGACAACATGAATATTGGTTCCTCGTCGGAGAAGATTTATTCACTACCCTTGGGTTTGATTATTAGATTGATATTGCAAACACTGGCGTTTGTTAATTAATTTTTAAAAGGGTATTTCTGCTCAGCTGTAGAGCTGAGGAAATTCATTTCACTAAATGTCACATGAGAATGGGAAGAAAGAGACACAATTTTTAGACCTCAGTGCCATAATTAATTTTTTTCCAAATATAGATTTCTTAGCCAAAAAAAAAAAAATCATGTTCTTTATATGTTCCCTTTCAGAAAGACTGTCTAAAGAATTTAATGGAAACATGAATTTAAGCATTGTTTATTAAACTAAGGAATTTAATTTGTGATTTTATGAATAATAATATTACTACATTCTTTAAGCTTTTTCTTATATAGAAATAAATAATTTACTTGGAAGTTTTTAGTCATAGATTTTCATAAACACTATTTAATAAACATGTTCCCAGTGCATCTGAGTGGCTCAGTTGGTTAAGTATCTGACTTTGGCTCAGGTCATGATCTCGTGTTTCATGAGTTCAAGCCTCGTGTAGGGCTGTGTGCTGACAGCAGCTAGAGCCTGCTTTGGATTCCTTCTCCCTCTATCTCTGCTCCTCTCCTGCCCACATTATCTCTCTCTCTCTCTCTCTCTCCCGCTGTCTGTCTCAAAAAAAAAAAAAAAAAGAATAAATATTTAAAAACACATATTCCCAATAAACACATTTAATACTGACTACCTGGCTCTCAACAAAGGGACAGAATCCATTCTTTATTTTCTGAGTCTTCGTTATGTGACCGTTCCTATTCTCCCACAGATCAACACTCTTATAAACAGTGGTGATGAGATTATGCAGTTCACCACTTTTGAAAAAGAAAGTCACTTTTTGCTCCGGGTAATAGCTGGAAGAATTTATCTTATTAAAGAGCCCCATGACAGCAGATCTTTAAGAATGCCTGTGCTTTTTGTCAAATATCTGAGTAAAATTTACATTTAGTTATAGAATCCTTCTAAAATCCTATGGCCCCCTCTGCCATCTTTCCCTCTAAAACAGAGTTAAGTGACAACTAAAGATCCCAATTCAATGCTGATTTTGAGGGAGAATTGCCCTTATAATAAACTGCATTTTTATTTCACTTAATTATTATCTGTTCCTCAAAACATCCATCCACCTAGCCACCCATCCTTGCATACATCCAAGGATTCCCAGTAACATGACTGGTCAGATCTTCAAACACAGGAGAATTGGGATAAAGATGAAGAAAACCAACTTCATTTATTTAAAAAAAAATTTTTTTTTATCTTTATTTATTTTTGAGAAAGAGACAGAGTGTGAGCAGGGGAGGAGCAGAGAGAGAGGGAGACACAGAATCCGAAGCAGGCTCCAGGCCCTGAGCTGTCAGCACAGAACCTGATGCGGGGCTTGAACTCATGAACCGTGAGATCATGACCTGAGCTGAAGTCGGACGCTAAACTGACTGAGCCACCCAGGCGCCCCTCATTTATTTTTAAAAAGAAATTTTATTTTATAACCAGGACAGATTTTGCTCCATATAAAATGATATTTCAAGGAGACATAATATCATATTCTTGAAATTTCAGATTCTGTAATTATTTTTACATTGTTTTAAGTGTAATGAATTTTTTCAGTTATATCTTTATGCCACTTCCATAATCAACAATCGTCAGTGTTTTCCTCATTATCTACTATATTTCCTGCTACGGAGGCAGTTTTGTGTCTATCCGTTTATTTGTTCATGTATTTGACATTAATGAATTAATGGAATCATTCAACAATCACACATTGAACCTCTACTATGTGTCAAAATTATCCTGAATATTCGGAATAAAATGGTGAATGATATGCCATGTCTACCCTTGAGAAACTTTGGACTAGTGGAGACAGACAAGTCAACCTATGATTAGATTTTTGTGTGTCTCCTGTTATCCTCTGTGCAGCCCAAGCTCTTTGTGAAGTACTTTTCCACTAGCAGAAACCATGGATGGCTTCCAAGGAGAAGTAAATTATGAATAAACACAATGACCTTGGACATTGGAGCCCCAAAGACCTGGATTGGAATCCTGGCTAATCATACATCTAGTCTTGGAGTTCTTTGGGCTTCCTCATCAGTAAGCAGTTGCTAATAACAACTGTTTTATAAAAATATTGTAAACATGGCTGGGTGACTCAGTCAGTTAAGCATCCAACTTTGGCTTACGTCATGATCTCAAGGCTTGTGAGTTTAAGCCCTGTGTTGGCTCTGTGCTGACAGCTCAGAGCCTGGAGCCTGCTTTGGATTCTGTGTCTCCCTCTGTTTCTGCCCCTCCCCTGCTTATGCTTTGTCTCTCTCTCCTACAAAAATATATAAGCATTTAAAAAATTAAAGATATTGTGAATGAGACAATTATAACCAATTCATTCCTTCAACATGCCTTTATGGAACCCCTAAATATGCCAGGCACAGTAGTGAACAAAGCCCTTGCCCTCACTCTCTAATAGGGAAGAAAAACAATAAACAAAGAAGCAAATATATAATGTAATGTTAAGCAACTAAAAGTGTTTGAAGAAAATATTGATGGATTAACAAAAAATTAGAGTACAGTTTTAGATGTGGTATTCAATAACCTCAGTGACAACGTGACATATGAGCAGAGTCATGAGTGACCTCTACATGTATAAGAGATACTAGGATGAAGTAATTCTAAACAAATTCAAAGGCCCTGAAGTGTTAGCCTGTTTGGTCTGTTAAAAACACAGGAGAGTCCAGTGCAGCTGATTATAGTGAATGGAAGGAGAACAAAATTAGAGATATTAGCAAGGGTACATTATACATAGCCTTGCATAGCTGCTTTTGAGTTCTCTTCCAAGTGGGTTGGGAACTAGGACCAAACGTGATCTGACTCACAGGTCTCACTGGCTGTTGCAAGAACAAAACCTGTGGATATGGGAAGCAAAGTCAAATGAGATTAGTTAAGAAGCTATTACCCTTAGGCTGAGTGAGAGATGACTGCTTCAAAAAAAAATGCTAAGTGATAGAAAATGGACCGTTCAAAGTATGTTGGAAGGTGGTCCTTACAACATATACTGATGGTGCTGGTTGTGTTTTTTTTTAATTCTTTTTAATGTTTCTATTAATTTTTTTTAAGAGAGACACAGAGCATGAGCAAGGAAAAGACAGAGAGAGAGGGAGACCCAGAATCTGAGGCAGACTCCAGGCTCTGAGCTGTCAGCACAGAGCCTGATATGGGGCTGGAACTCATGAACCATGAGATCATGATCTGAGCTGAAGTTAGACTCAGCCAACTGAGCCACCCGGGCACCCCTAGATTAATTTTTTAAAATTTTTAAAATTTTTTTCTTCTATTTTAAAATTTTATTTTTGAGAGAGGGAGAGAGAGACAGAGAGAGTGTGGGGGAGGGGCAGAGAGAGAGGGAGATACAGAATCCAAAGCAGGCTCCAGGCTCTGAGCTGTCAGCACGGAGCTCAAACTCACAGACCATAAGATCATGACCTGAGCCGAAGTCGGACGCTCAACCAACTGAATCACCCAGGTGCCCCTGGATGTGGTTTTTAATTAGGGATGTGGTGGTAGTGTTTAACAACCAACTCTCTGAAAATGAAAGTCATTTGCATTTCACTGATGTACATACTCCCAACACGCTTGGGAGCAAGCTACGAATGTGTCTCCTCTGAATAGAGTTAGAGAGTGATGTACACAGTCCATTGTCTTGAGTCCATGCCGAACAGCTCAGCATACCACTTGTGGAAGGCAGCCATCTTCTGATATTCATGTGGTGATGTAACAATCCCCTCCACTTGAGGATGAACAAAACGCAGCAAAAGGGATTGAGTTTTACTCCATAGCCAAAAGACTATGACTTTCACGTTGGGCGTATACTCTTGTTTTCTCACTGACTCTCTTGACATACTTGCTCTCCCCTCTATCTCTTGGTTCACTCATTTTGAGGACAGCAAGCAGCCATGTTGTAATGGGTCCTATGGAGAAGCTCACATGACAAAGAAAGAATCTGAGGCCCTCAGTCTAACAACCTGTAAGAAACGGAAGTCTGAAAAAAATTACTACACAAGTGAGTCTGGAAGCAAACCCATCGGACCCAGTAGAGTCTGGAGCTGACTGTGGCCTTCAACAACAGCTTTCCTGTAACGTTGGGAGACACTTGGAGCCAGAGATCCACAACTGAGTCATGCCCTGACTCCTGACTCACAGAAACGGTACGATAATATGACATTGAATTGAAGTCACGACATTTGGGGCAATTTGTTTGCAGCAATATGTGAGTAATATATCCTGTTTGTAAAAGAAAGAGAGGGGTTAGGATAACTCTAAGTTTTGATGTGTGAGCATCTAGGTGAATACTGCTGCCATTTAGTGAGTGAACAGTAAGGGAAAAATCATGTCTGGGGATAAAAATTAAGATTTGGTAAGGCCAGAATAATTGAAAGAGCATTTAAACATTCTAGTGGAAATGTACGGTAGATATTTATATGAATCTGAGTTCAGGGAAGGCATTATGGATAAAGATACAAATTCGGGGGCCATCAACTTGCCTTTCATTCCATGGAGTCATTTGTATCATCTAGAAAGTTAAAGCAGGTTGCAGGTTGAGAGGAGAGATCATCAGAATATGAAGCAGAGAGGAGAGAGGAAGTGAAGGGAGTCTAGAACATGTGAGTCTGAGTGAAGGAATTGTTTAAAGAAAGTGTTATCAACTGGGTCAAATATTGGTGCCAAGATGAGTGGGATGAATACTGAGAATTTACCATTAGATCTGTCATTGTTGAGTCCATTGGTGAATCAGACCATCTATGCTCATGTAGTAGTGGTAGAAATAAAGTTTCATGAGAGAATGGGAGGTAAGCAAATGGAGGTGATATAGATTGATTATTTTTTTAGATAATGTTTCCTTAATGATGTGTTCAGAGAAATGGAGCAGTGGTCATGGGGACAGTATATGCCTTTAAATGGGAAGAAAGAAAGAGCATGTAGGTATGAGTCAAGATAAAGATTTGCCTGTGAGGGGACCAAGAAGGTACTTCCTGAATGGCTTGGTTTCCTTAGTGAACAGGAAACAAGATCAGGAACTGGAAACTAGAAAGGGTGATGGGTGGTGGAAGTCTAAAGAGCTAGTGATAGGGAAATGAGCCTTTTCAGAAACTGGGACAGTGATTTGAGAAGAGCTGCATACTGGACTTGTTGGACAATGCTGAGATGCCACTTGAGATTTCCCCATTAAATAGTTCAGTGAGAGCAGTCAGCATTTTGTTTTTTTTTTGGCTCATTTTTCCCAGATATGATCAACTGTCCTCATGAAGGCGCATGATGCTTTTCTAGGAGAATCCAAGAATCAGAAATGATATGAAGGAGTGGAAGTAGTGGGTTGTGCAGAAGGGCTGGCAGGGAGTACCCTACTTCCAGGGCCAGCAGAACGTGAGATGTTCCAGAGGCCATGGAGAGCCTCCTCTTTAAATGGAAGCAATATCCTTAGACTCCATTAGACTTCTGTTAGAGCAAGACGGTGAAGGAGGTACTCAGGGAAGAGGCTGAAGAAATGAGGGGTATTACTGATAGACCTAGCAGCAGAGATGAAGAATAGGGAAACTGGGAGAGAGGCAGACTGGCCCCAATTAGGAGGTGCACATCCTCGTGCACATGATGGACACACGTGGGTTTGTTGTATTGTCTGATGTGATGGCGATGGTGGCATGAGAGGATCAGTTGTGAAAGGGTATGTGTGTAGTTGGGGGGGGGGTGCCTGTTGTGTGTGGAAGATCAGTTCTAAGTTTACCTCCTGCCAGGGAATGTTTCTAGAGCCAGGAGGTGGGAGATGGGGTCCCACCAGAGGAACAGAGGCTTCTGTGGTGCAAGGTGGCATCAAGGGTACTGTCTTTCAGCTCAACTATCCCAGCAAAACACATTTCCCAGAAAGAAAAGCAGCATTAAACATTTTTTTTAATATATGAAATTTATTGTCAAATTGGTTTCCATACAACACCCAGTGCTCATCCCAAAAGATGCCCTCTTCAATATCCATCACCCACCCTGCCCTCCCTCCCACCCCCCCATCAGCATGAAACATTTGTACAGGAGCATGCATTAATCTTTGAAAGAATCCTGCTTAATCCCTAACGTGGATGGAGGTTTTGAAAGGACTCAGCCTGTCTTTTATTTTAGCTGAGATGACAAAGGTCTCAGGCAGTGCCCTTCAGGGAAGTGTGTCTGTAAGACATTAAGAAGGCAGGAAACACTCTCCAAATGCCTTTTCCCCACATTTGGTTCTCACTGAAGTAAAAACAGCAACAAGGCCAAAATTGTGGAAGTCTTATCAAGTTTCTATCAGCTCATTAATATTCTTTTAATCTTCCATTTTCGGCAGTTTAATTTAGTTGATGTTTCTCATTTACATAGAGACAACATTCTTAATTGATTTAATCCCGGCTTCTGTCTTTCTAGCAAGCTTATTGTTATTTATTGATTTTAATTAATATATACAGACCTCAGATTTCAGCTTTGAAATCCAAAAGTTCTCCTTTTGAGTGGTCTTTCTTTTGAGCCAGATTATAACAGTTTTCTCTCGGCCACTGCCTGAATTCATTACCATTTTCATTCATTTGTTCAACACGTTGACTGAGTATTTATTATGTCCTAGGCAATGTACCAGGTTTGTTTATCTAGAGAGAAATGATAATAAACAAATGGTATGAAGTGATGAGGGAGCATGTCTCTGATGAAATGACATTTGGACCGAGACCTTAAAGTGAGAACAATCCTTTATAGGAAGAATAGGACGCAGGGATTTGCCAGAGCAAGGAACCACACATCTAGAATGGCTGTGCGGGTATGGAGGCTGGCAGATCACAGGGAGAATGGAATAGAGCACATGGGGAGGTTGACAGGACCCTGTGTATGTGCAACTTTGGAGGCTAGGATGCGGAGTGTGGATATTATTCAATAGAAAGAGGAAGTCAATGGAAAAGTTTTAGACAGGTAAATAACACAATTCTACTTACATGTAAAAAAGAGTGCTCAGAATGACAGCTTTCCTGTCCGTCGTAGCCTCATGTGTTAGCACACAGACTTTAGAGCCAGAGGGATCTAGTTAGAAACCCCACTCCCAATGCTTACCTGTTACAATGCATTTAGGTTATTTGATCTTTAGATATGTTATCTGTAGAAGGGGAATGATGATAATTTGTGGTGTTGCTTAAGTGATTGAAAGGGTCGTAAAGAACACAGAGTAATGCTGGCACAAAGTAGACACTCAAAATGTAAATTTTCTAGAAATTTCATAATTTATATTAGCTAATTCTAGCTTTGTAAGGATGTAACATAAATAATGAATGTATAGGGCTTTTTATTTCATTTAATGAGGAGAGCAAAACAAATGTATACAATCATTTGACCACTGCCTCAATCAAACAACGCATCTCGCTAAGGAAATTGCCTCATGTCCCTTTTGAATTATTCCCTTTTTTTTCCACCAGAAGAGAATTTCCTGGCAATTTCATCTTTGTCTCTATTGTTCTGCCTTTCTAAAATCTCATATAAATGAATGCAGGTCATAGGCTCTAAGTCTAATTTTTTTCACTTAATATTGTGTGTTTGAACTTTACCCCTACTGGTGAGCATATCAAGTTCACTCATTTTTTTGCTGAGAATATTAGTTGTATGGATATATCATAATTCCGTCCACCAGTTGGTGAGCATGTGGGTTGTTTCCATTTTGGAGCTCCTTTGAATTAAGTTTTTACAAACTTCTGCATGTAGGTCTTTGTAGAGACATATGTTTTCATTTCCATGGGGTAAATTCCTAGAAGTGGAATTGCTGAGTTTCATACTAACGTTTAACTTTGTAAGAAACTGTTGAAGAGCTTTCCAAAGCTGTCTGTACGTACCATTTGTTGTTCACACCAGCAGTGTCTGAGAATTTTAGTTCCTCTGCATACTCCCCAGCACTTGGCTTTTTATTTTTTCTAGTTGATTTCTAATGGTATATCATTGATCCTTTTAAGATGTAAGTCAGTTCAGTGTGTGACCCTACCAAATCTAATTGTTACTTATGTCAAACCACCGAATGTATTCCTCTTTCCATTCATTTTGACTTTCATTCATTCTGTAGACATATACTCAACACCTGCTAAGAGCTTCTAAGAACTGTATGTTATAATGATAATAAAATGTGACAAATGCTAGAAGGAACCAAAGCCTTGATGAGGATACAGTAGTTGAACAAAAGAGATTTGCTTAATTCAGATTAAGTTAAATTTTAAAATGTGAGGGAATGTTTGCCTGGGATGTAGGAAAATGAAGACAATCCAGAAAGATGATAGGATAGAAATGTCGAAGGCATTAGCTTTTTTAAAACTACATATAATTAATTTCAAAATTGAGTAGTACAGATATTGCTAACCAATAACTTAGTCTTCTTTTATCTAAAATGTGTGAGTCTGGAGTGGCTGAACATATCCTAAAAATGGGAACTGTCTTTGCAGAATATCTTTCTGACATATATGCTCTTTTTCATATTACAAAAGACTTTCCCCATTACAAAGTAGCTATATATTTTTCTCAGTGGCAGTTGAAAGAAACTGACATTATTCAACCTCACCTTTCTTTCCAAAATTTGATATCTGATGTATGTTATCTATAGTAAGAATGGAGTCCCAGATCATCAAAGACAGACTAATACATTTTTTTGCCCTCAAATTACTGGTTTCCTAATCATGCCCCCTCAGATTTATTAAATTCATTCCAGGTTGGCATGACACTTTGACCGAATGCCAATCATTTCTCTGCTTGATGATATACAAACCTTGTGGCTGATTTTAGATCTATTTTAGATATGCAATTTATTATAAAGTTTAAATAATTTGTACATAGTTCTTTAATTATGCCCATAAGCCTTATCTCTGAAACACTAATATAGAAGAAAATCATCATTGCGGCAGGGGGAAAAAACTTAATTTAAAGTTAGAAGAAGAATGAGTTAGAACAGTAGCCATAACTGTGATAGACAAAACATCAAATGAAATTAGATATAAACAGAAATCAAAATTAATTCAATCCATTTATCTTATGGCATTTTGCATATACACATTCACAAGATATGCTAAATTTAGTAATATATTTCAGTTCAATTTAATTCAATAACTCAATTTAATGAAATTAAAAACACATTAATGGGGGGAAAATAGTAGCATAGAAAATCTCCCTAATCTCCTCCCTAAAACAACTGTGTAACCAAAATAAAACAAATGTAGAGGAAAAAGCGCATCAACACACATATTTTATCAGTCAGATTAGGCTTCAGTAATAAGCAACTCCCAAATCAGTGGTTTACCACAACAAATATTTAAGTTCTCATTCGCATTAAATATTGACAGCAATTTTGTGTAGCTCTGCTCCACATCAGTTTTACTCTGCAATCCAGACCCATACCTGGAGACAACAGAGGGAAAAAAATCTAGGGGAAAAAAAAACTGACATTTATAGAAAATGATAAAAAAAAAAAAAAAACCACCTTGCGTGGCTCTTAAAACATCTGGTCAAAAATGGTGTTGAGACAGCTAGGCTAATATTCTTTTTATTTTCACTTCATTGACTAAATCAAATAATAAACTCATTCGGAAAAAAAGAAGAGACCAAATAAGCTACTGAGTCTACATCAAAATAAAATGCTTCTGCATGGTGAAGAAAATAATCAACAAAACTAAAGGCAACCTACAGAATGGGAGCAGATATTTGTAAATAACATATCTGATAAGGGGTTAGTATATAAAATATATAAATAATTGATACAACTCAACACCCAGAAAGCAAATAATCCAATTAAAAATGGGCAGAAGACATGAAAAGACATTTCTCTAAAGAAGACATGTACGACCAACAGACACATAGTAAGATGCTCATAATCACTTATCAACAGAAAAATGAAAATCAAAACTACAGTGATATATCACCTCACACCTGTCAGAATGGCTAAAATCAAAAACATAAGAAACAACAAGTGTGGGTGAGTGTGTGGAGAAAAAGGAACCCTGTTGCACTCTTGGTGGGAATGCAAACTGGTGCAACTACTCTTGAAAACAGTATGGAGGTTCCACAAAAAGTTAAAAGTAGAACTATCCTTCAATCCAGTAATCACACTACTGGGTATTTACCCCCCAAATATGAAAACAATAATTCAAAGGGATACATGAACCCTTAAGTTTATAGCAGCATTATTTACAATAGCCAGATTATGGAGGCAGCCCAAGTGTCCATGGATAGGTGAATGGATAAAGAAGGTACAGCATAGCATGTATATATATATATATATATATATATATATGCGCATATATATAGCATATATAATAGCATATATATATGTATAGCATATATATATATATATATATATATGCCGTACCTTCTTTATCCATATATATATATATATATATCCATCTATATCTATATCTATATATAGATATATATGATGGAATTTTATTCAGCCATAAAAAAGAAAGAAATCTTGCCACTTGCAAAAACATGGATGGAACTAAAGTGTATAATGTTAAGCGAAATTAAGTCAGACAGAGAAAGACAAATACCATACGATTTCACGCATACATGGCATTTAAGAAACAAAACTAAGGAGCAAAGGAAAAAAAAAAGAGAGAAACAAATGAAGAAACAGACTCTTAGGTATAGAAAATAAACTGAAGGTTAACAGAGAGGAGATAGGTGGGGGGTGGGTAAAGCGATGATGGAGATAAGTGCACTAGTGATGAGCACCGGGTATTGTATGGAAGTGTTGAATCACTATATCGCACACCTGAAACTAATATAACACTGTGTGCTAACTACACCAGAATTAAAATAAAAACTTAATTTAAAAAGTTTTTAAAAAAAGAAAAAATATTCCAACAGCCATGGGCATGGAGATCATGGACATGTTTGAAAAAACAGTGAATATATTGCATGAAAGCTTATACACATACACACACATTTTCAAAAGACAACAAATTTTTTTTTCTAAATGTGGTAGAAATGTATCCAAATTGAAAGAGTTTAAGATTGTTTCGACTGGGTAATTTCAATTGAAAAAAAAAATCCTGAGATCCTAAGACACATCTAATATCAATGAAAGGTCATTAAGTATTGTAAAAAATCAAATGCAGAAAATTAAAAATGCCACTTATTGCCTCTAGTTTGGAGGGGCAAGTAAAGAAGAAAAATGGGTTTTAAGGAATATTTAAATCATTTCTCTTGAAACACAACTAGATGTTTGGCCAAGTGGCATTATGTTTTCTGACTAGGATTATTAACATGGGGATGAAATATACTGACCCTAAAGAGAAACATTTTCTAATCTTTGGTGGACCAAAATCAGGAAGTGAGGGAAGAACATTAGAGACACCAAAATTCTTCTTTGCTTAGTTATTTTCCCCTCTGCCAACTGATGATAGTACAAGGAAATTATTCCATCTTTGCCCAACAGAAAACTGGTTGACCTGCAGGCTTCCCAGTAAACAAAAGAAAACCACAGGAAAAGTTCCCTTGTGGAATAGCGCACAAGCCCATGTCATTCTCATTCTTCTAAAATAATTAATTTGATAATATAAACCCAAACCATTCAAGATGTCACATTATATTCAAAATGGAGAAGTCTAACAGTGCCCAGGAGAAAAGAAAGAGGGATCCAAAATGAAACCAAACAATATTTTGAGACAAATGGTAGGTGTTGTTAGATTTGGGCAAAACAAAACAAAACAAAACAAAACAAAACAAAACAAAATCGAATAAGCAAAACAAAAGTATGAATCTCGGGGCTCTTGGGTGGCTCAGTAGGTTAAGCGTCTGACTTCGGCTCAGGTCATGATCTCACAGTTCATGAGTTTGAGCCCCGCATCAGGCTCTGTGCTGACAGCTCAGAGCCTGGAGCCTGCTTCACATTCTGTGTCTCCCTCTCTCTCTGCCCCTTCCCTGTTCATGCTTGTCTCTGTCTCAAAAATAAATAAACATTAAAAAAAATTAAAAAAAAATAAAGTATGGATCTCATGAAGAAGTTGTACAGTGCAAAAGCAGAAAAATAAACTTAGCATGCAAGAGACAGATGGAAAAGACCCTTGTAGACTAACTCCATAAATCAGAGCAAAATTTTACACAGCAACTGCTTTACATGGACATCATAGACGTGTGGCCTTGAGGATTAATGAGACAGGACAACAAATTGAGATGAATTTGAAGTCAACTGACTCTTAAAAAAGGAAAATAGTTCCCATGAAAAATTTACAACTACCTGAAAAATAGTAAGAGGTGGAGCCTTCATGGCAGAAAATTGAGTTAGAGATGTGGGGAAGGATGTACAGATGTGGAAACCCAATGGATGGGGAAGGTTATGGTGATGAGGACATTGCTAGTGCATGTGCAAATCTGGCCACACACCTAAGTAAGGCATGAGCGCAGATTCTTTGAATTGAAGAATGATATACTAAAAAGAACCTATAAGGGTACCTGGGTGGCTCAGTCGGTTAAGCGTCTGACTCTTGATTTCAGCTCAGGTCATGATCTCATGGTTCCTTGAGTTCAAGTCCCGCATTGGGCTCTGTGCTGACAGCTTGGAGCCTGGAGCCTGCTTTGGATTCTGGGTCTCCCTCTCTCTCTCTACCCCTCCCCTGCTCATGCTCTCTTTCTCTCTTTCTTTCAAAAATAAACATTAAAAAAAAGAAAAAAAAGAACCTATAGCCCAGGACCAGATATATACCTGGAAAAAGGCTTTCAGGTAACTTTCAAGGGAAGTTACTATCTAGTAATATGCAATGCTATTAAGAAGAAACACCGATGAATTTAATCAAATATTTAAGAAATATACAGTCAAAATTCTGCAATATGCCTCTAATGTAAGCTGGTCCTTTCTAAGATTTTAAAAAAGATCAAGATCCTTTTTCTATATTTAAAAATGCCATGTGCTACCTTTGCCCTGTGAATAACTGTCCACAGCTGATTGTGATTCAGAAGACATTGTGGCTCAACCTCAGGGAGATTTGGAAACCTGCACTGATGTAACGTAATTTAAGAAAGTGATATGCCAGGGCAAGGTTTTTTCCTTAAGAGGATATATAATGGTAAGATAAATGCCTGTTATTAGAGCTCATTTAGTAGCTCTCTTTTTCTCATGTGCACTGAATGGGGTAGCATGGCTTACTTTTATTTTTTTTATCAATCCATTATACAATTCATGAGATATTAATTGCAACACTATTAGTGAGAAGACCATTTATGGATTCCTGGGGAAAAAAAATCACAAGCCATGAATCCTGGGTCCAGCCAATCTAAATTCTATCCTGAGTTCCAGGCTTATACATCTAATTGTGTGTTTGACATTTTCCTACTTGAATGTCCAGTAGGCCCTGCAAACAAAATGTGTCAGTGCTGAACAAATAATCTTTCCTCCTACACCTCCTATTCCCACAGTATTATTAACACTCAGAGTTAATAACAACCCAATTTCTGTTTCTTATGCCCAATCCTTGGGGTTATTTCTGATTTTTTCTCTTTCTCTCACACTTTATAGCTAACGAACCAGAATTCTATCCTCTCTATCTTCAAATAGATTCAGGGTTCTACTTTTTTTTTATTCTCTTAGTTCTCTTGATAATTACGTTAAACTTGTTCTTTCTGTTCTTTATTTGGTAGTAAGAGAGATCCCATAAAATATGATAGATCATGTTATTCTTGTACTTAAAGCCACCCAGTCACTTTTCCTTCAAAATAAAAGCCAAGGAGCTTATTTGGCCTGTATTATTTCACATAATGTAGCCTTGGTTCTTACTGCCTGTCCACCAACATTGCCTGTTAGCCTCCCCCACACTTCTATGCTCCAGCCCACTAGCCTCCTTGGTATCACTCGGCATGCCTGGCACTCTTCATGTGGACCTTCAAGTGCCCTTCTCCTCTGGGACACTCCACTCACCAATGCCAGTGACTGTCTCCTTCGTCTACTTGCTCAAAGGTCATTTTCTCAGCAGCAATGTCTCCAGCCACCATATCGAAGATGACTGCACTCCAAACTTCCCTGAATTCCCTTGCTGCCTTATGTTTCTACATTGTTCTTGTAGGTTCCTGCTCTACTTAAATCTTAAATTATTTATTTACTTTCTATCATAGACCATTAATGTATGAATACTAGGAGAACAGAGAATTTCACCCATTTTGTGTTCTGCTCTTCTGTCAAATCCTAAAGCAGTGCCTTGCACAGCGGGGTACTCAAAAAAGTTGCACTGATTGAATAGATGAACCCTTCAGGGCAAACACAGCCAAGTTTTAGATCTGTAGGACTTCAAGAATAAAACAAACAAACCACTCAATTTACACTTGTCTTTCTCTTCCAGTTTAGTCCACACAGACCAAAGAGGTCAAGATAAAGGAAGATGAATACAGAAGAAAGAATAGTAGAAAATTAATTATGCTAAGACTAAAGAGATGATAAAATTTATTTAGAAATGTGTACTATAAATGCCAAGTATGAGTTAATAACATAGAGACATATTGGAAGAAGGACTAATGAAAGGTGAATATAATATTTTACAAATTTATAAATATTTGTATTATATAAAATACAATATTTTAAAATATTCAAATGAAATACATAAAGTTAAAAGGTGGCAAAGTTAGTGAGGAAGTATATGTTTCACAAATATTTCATCTCAGAGGAAAGTAGAAAGTGAGTAGATACAATATAAACATAGTATATAAATGAAGTATACACATAGACATGCAATTATATTATATTATCATGATTATTTGACCCAAAAAGTTAACCACAACTCAGTTTTGCAAGCATTGTAAGATTTCAAATCAGGAAGCAGGAGTGATGTGTACATGTGGTTGTGGGAGCGTTAGGGAGATGGTTGATATGTGAAAAGGAGGGATTGAAGAAAGA
Source organism: Felis catus (assembly GCF_018350175.1). Classification (NCBI taxonomy): domain Eukaryota; kingdom Metazoa; phylum Chordata; class Mammalia; order Carnivora; family Felidae; genus Felis; species Felis catus. The sequence goes on along the minus strand of NC_058375.1, from coordinate 112,764,127 downwards.
GAAGAAATTGACCACAAAAAGCAAAGTAGGAAAATAAAAAAAAAGGAAGATACTATTTCAAAAGCATAATAAATATCTACTATAAAATAAGAGGGGGGACAAAATAAAATATTTCAATTTCATTGAATATGAAAGGACTGAATCTCTCCATTAAAGATAGTCATACTGGCTTAAAAATGATTTAAGTATATATAATTATTAAAGATGATAAATGAAGGATAAAAGTAAAGGATAAACAAAACCAGTGTAAACTCAATATTAATATTAAAAATATACCTTAAAATATTCCACTCAGAAAAATAATAAAATACAAAGATAGAATATGGAATTAATACAAAAGTTATAACAATCTGAAATCTTAATACATCAAATAACAGGAGTCCCGCTGGATCAACAAAGGAAACTTTGAGGGGCTCCTGGATGGCTCAGTTGGTTGAGCATCCAACTTTGGCTCAGGTCATGATCTCATGGTTCATGAGTTCAAGCCCCACACTGGGCTCTGTGCTGACAGTACAGAGCCTGCCTGGTATTCTCTCTCTTCCTCTCTCTCTGCCCTTCCCCTGTTTGCTCTTTCTCTCTCAAAATAAATGAATAAACTTAAAGGAAAGAGACTTTGATTTAAAAAATAAAAATGACATTAATAAATTTTTAAATAAATCCTCAAGAATTCAATAGGTCAAAGATCCCCACAACAAACATTCAAAGGATATAGCCTTGATAATAACAAAACAAAACCAGATATGAACACACAAAAACCTGGCAAACCAAAACTGAGAAACAAAAAGTGGCCATGTGGAAATTAAGAAATATCTTCCTTAAAAACAATTCAAGGGAAAAGCTACTTGAAAAGTAACAAAATTAGAACATTTTACAAAAAAAAAAAATCTTTAGGATGAATCCTGAATATTTTTAGAGTAAAATTCCTCATCATAGATGTTTTTTATTGGTAACATAAAAACCTAATAACAAGCTTACATAAAACCAGAAATAATTCAAAATAAATTATAAGGAGACTTTAAGAAATATAAGAAGTTAAGTTAGTAAAGTTGGAAAAAAATATTTCAAAGGTTAAATAAACAGTTCTTCACTGCTTCTTTGAAATGACCCATCAAGAGATAAACTCCTAGTATGACTATTTAAACCATGGGAAGACTAAAAAAAGAGAATCAACCATCTATTTAGGAGAGATTATATGAGACTTGAAAGTCCTGGCAAAATGGGGAAGAGACTCCAGCTGTGAGTGCTGCCCCTGCCCACCTGACCCCAGCTGAGTACAGGGGAGGGAAGCATAAAGATCCGGAGTAGCTTATGTATTGTGAGAAACCAGAGGTCTGAAAAGAAAGCGCAGACTGGGGTGAGGGAGATGCTTTGGGAGAAGGCTTCATTTTGGCAACTTCCCTTTGCTCTTTGAACCAGGAGGAATGTCACCAGCCCAGGTACTGCTAACAGGTAGAGAGACCACAGGACCTGCTCAGCCTGACAAAGGAAGCTTCCCCACTGCAATGAGGAGCCCTGAATATGTCCTCCTTTCTTCCCTGGCTATAAACCCAGGACTAGGGGACTGGCCCTTCCACAAAGACTACTCTTAGTGAGGCAGTAAAGAGGAAGCCAGTTGCAGTTGCACAAAGGAAGCCAGTGTTCTGTTGCACAAGGAGCAAATTCCGTGTTCCCAGTCTGTCTTAATGGGAGGCTCTTGGAAGTTGGATACGCCCATCCCTTATGCTGCTTAGTGCCTATTGCTAGGAAATATAGCTGATAGTCTGAGTGACTGAATTCACATGGAAAGACATCTATCCATTTATAAATGAAGGTAAAAAACCAAACAACTGTTGTAAAACCCAACAGAATTCATGCCATGGATATATAATTTAATTAAACATAATCCATGTACTAACATAGATATGTAAGAATATTGGCAATATGAAGCAGGAACACGCAGATATATGGAGGAACCAGCAGAAAAATTGAGGCAATTAAAGTAAAGCCTTGGTTTGTGAGCATAATTCGTTCTGGAAACATGCTTGTAATCCAAAGCACTTGTATATCAAAGTGATTTTCAAGAACCATTGAGTCAGTTGTGATCATGTAATGTTCGGCATCAAGTACTACTCGTCTATGAAGATATTGTTCATTTATCAAGTTAAAATTTATTAGAAATGTTTGCTCATCTTGCACAACACTCAAAAGCCAAGGTTTTGCTGTATATATATATATGTATGTATATATATGTATATATGTGTATATATATATATGTATATATATGTATGTATATATATATATGTATATATATATACATATATATATATATATATACAGCAAAGCCTCGGCTTGCTAGTAACCTGTTCTGTGAGTGGTCTGCAAGATGATTTTGATAATTTTTGATATCAATTTTTGATGTTATTGATATCAATAATTTTGATAATTTTTATATATACTATGTATATATAATATATATAGTATATATAAAAATTATATATACAATATATATACTTATAATTATGTATATACAGTATAATAAAAATTATAATGTAATATATAAAATATATATTATATATAGTTATATAAAACAGAGGCCACTACATTGAATTAAATAGTAAAATAAGTAGACCTAGAGAATAAATTAATGAACATGAGCCCAGATCAGATAATTCAAGAAAACATCAGGAGAGAATGTACAGAAATTCTTTTTCAAGCTAAGAAATAAAAGAGATACAAGAAGAAATGGAAACATTTGGAAAATAAATGGAAAATAAATGGATATATGTAGATGTAAATAAAAGAGAATTATTTGAAGTAATAATAACTTTTTTTTTAATTATAAAAGTTGAAATACCTCAGTTTGAAAGAAATCATGGAATGACAAATACAATGATAGGAGAAGAGATCCATCCAGTAACATTTAAGAAGGTTAAACACAAAAGGACAATTCTAAAACCCTTCAGGGAGAAAGAACAGATCTCCTTGAAGGTTCAATATCCAGATGTTACCAGACATCTCATCAACAACTTCGGATGTCAGGGGAAAGCTGGTAATACTGTCTTCAAACTTCAAATAACTTTGAGCATAGAATTGCATATTCAGTTACAATATATTTTAAGTAAGGGAAAGTGATAAAGACATTTTCAGAAATTCAGCAACTTAGATTGTTTATAATATAAAATCTTACTTTGAAAATGCTTTGGAGAAGGTTTTCTAGCAAAATGAAAACAAAACCAAAAGAATGCTGTGAAAAAGTAAGAAAGAATAAATAATTGGGAAGATGTGTAAAGGAGCAAGAATTTATATCATGTAGTATATAGCATTACAAGTTCAGAGGTAAGGGCAGCACAAGTGGGGAACAGAGAGTGTGGAAGGAAAAGTCACTGCAGATTGATAACTTTCTGAAGTGCTTGGCATGTTTAGGGGAGAAACAAACTTTATTAAAGATAGCAAAACCAGCAGGGAAAAGAAATACAGCAGCCACTGAAGAAAAAAATACGTATATATAGCTTTCAAATTATCAGAGTAAAATGTTTCTGGGCAATGAAACTCAAGAAAGGAAAGAGAAAAACATTGCAATTTAAAAATATGTGAAACCAAATGACAAACGACTTCTGGTAGTAAGAGAAATTATAGCAACTACAGGTGGATTTGACTTACTACTCAAAAAAATGTTCTATTGTTTAATTTTTTTAACATTTATTTATTTTGGAGAGACAGAGTGTGAACGGGGCGGTGGGGGTGGGGTGCGGAGAGACAGGGAGACACAGAATTTGAAGCAGGCTCCAGGGTCTGAGCTGTCAGCATAGATCCCGATATGGGGTTTGAACTCAAGAACCAAGAGATCATGACCTGAGCTGAAGTTGGATGCTTAACCCACTGAGCCCTGCAGGCACCCCCTGTTCTATTGTTTAAAGAAACAAGATCCAATATGTTGCCTGCAAGAAGATTTAAAAGAAAAAAAAATATGGAGAATTTGAATAGAAAAGATAAAGTAACTCAGCAAATATGAAGCAATTTTATATCTTATGAAATAGAATATGAGTAAACATTATAAAATACTGATAAATATGTATTATTAAAACAGCACATATGTATCTAATAATATAACCTTCATAAAATAATCATTTTCAGAATATATAGGTAAATGAACCATTTAAATGTGGTGCCAGGGATTCCTGGGTGGCTCAGACGGTTCAGCATCTGACTTCAGCTGAAGTCATGATCTTGGAGTTGACGAGTTTGAGTCCCGCATCGGGGACTCTGCACTGATAGCTAGGAGCCCAGAGCTTACTTCAGATTCTGTCTCCTTCTTTCTCTGCCCCTCCCCACTCATGCTCTGTCTCTCTCTGTCTCAAAAATAAGTCAACATTAAAAAAAAAATTTTAATGTGGCACCAATATTGTAAAATAATCTCAGAAAGGGAGAGACTGAACAAAAAATAAGCAATTATATAGAAAATTATAATAGCAAGTTTGATAAGATTTAAAATAAAACCATGAAAATTAATATACTATTAATAGAGAATAGAGGTCCTTTCTGAGCACATGAACATACATAAAAGTAGACTATATTCTAAGACAGGAAAAAAAAGTCTCAATAAATGTCATAAACTCACCACCACAGAGAATATATTTGCTGACCACAATGTAAAAGAATAGTATAAACTAGAAACAAAAGGAGAGATAAATAATCCACATATCTGAGAAGTAAAATGCATACTAAAAAGTAACCCTCATTTTCACAAGGAAAATTATAGTAAAACCTCTTCTTGTACAAATACTGACCCACATAAAGTAGTCTTGGAAAAAATATATGGTTTTAAATATTAAATTCATTTATCAGAAAACAAGAAAGTCTAAAAATGAATGAGCTGATTTGGGGGAGACTGCTAATTTTCTAACAAAATTTGTTCTTAGCCTTGTCCATAGCAACAGAGAAGTAATTTGAACCTTAGTCCCCATGGGAACATTAATTCCTGATTCCTCTGGCAAAATATGAGTGATAATGAGGTGGGCATTCTTTTGAACCCAAAGTTCTACCAACATGAGTTTTGCTTTGGCCACCAAAGTCTTCCAGATTGGTAAACCAATGGTCGCATTTGATTCCTCATTTTACTTAGTGTATCAGTAGAACTTGTCACTTAATCACTTCCTCTTCTTGGAAGCAGTATTTATTTGCATACCATGTACTGCTCCTACCTCACTGGCTAGCTCTGGGAGCTTGAGGCTGTCAAATTTGGGGACCTTAGGAAGAACTTGTGAAGTGCATCTAAGTACTGTTCATCTGGGAGATGTTGCCCACGGTGGTCTCTTTGGGGTTCAGCATGTGTGAATACAGCAGTGGTCCCCCGAAACATTCAAGCTACGAAGATAGAGAAGTCTCTGCAGTATGAATTGCGAAGTTCATGGGATGAACTTTAGGCAAAATATTGCCAGGCTGCCTGCACACAAAGATGGCAGAAATATGCATAGACTCGACACTGCAGAAGTGGTTGGAGTAATAAGTGGCTAAAGCAGACTGAAAAGGCAGACAAAATCTGTGCAATAGAGCTTCCAATAAACAAGACCAAAATTCACTTTGTTTTTCTGCAAACCTAATTCACCACAGCCATCCCTATCTCAGTAATGGCGACTCAGTCCTTCCAGCTGATTAGGCAAGTATTGTAGCCAACATCCTTGGAACATTCTAAAACCATATATCCATCAGGAAATCCTGTTGGCTTTTTCTTCCCAAGTGTACCCAGAGCCTTGCCACTTTTTACTGCCTTCTGCAGCCTGACCCACTCTCATATGCTGTGAGAACTCCATTGCCTCGTCAATGATTTCTCTGCCCTCACTCCCTTCTCAGCTCAATTCCCAATGAAGCCTCAAGAGTGATCCTTTTAAAACATAAGACAGAGAAGGTCACTCTTGGCATAAACTCTCCAGTGAGTTCCCATCTCAGTAAAAACCAGCATCTTTGCAACACCATAAATAATACACATGTTCTAGCTGCCCCTGTCCTCCAACACGTCATCTGCCAGTCCTCTTCTCATTCCTTCCTCCATACATGACACATTGCTCTCTTATTTTGCCTTAAAAATACCAAGCAGTTGTGGGATGCCTGGGTGACTCAGTCAGTTAAGTGGCCAACTCTTGATCTCAACTCAGGTCATGATCTCACAGTTGGTGAGAATAGAGCCCACATGGGGCTCTGCACTGACAGCACCAAACTTGCTTGGGATTCTCTCTCCATCTCTCTCAGCCCCTCTGAGGCTCTCTCTCTCTCTCTCAAAATAAATACATAAACTTAAAAAAATACCAAGCACTTGGGAATTTTAGGACTTTTTAAGTGGATGTTCTATCTATAATATTCTCTGCCTAGATGTCTACATGCTTCAGAATTTTCCCCAAATTTTGTTTTAATGAAGGCTCTATCTGAATTGCAACCTACATTTTCTCATCCAGTTTAACTTGTTCTTATTTGGCACAGCACTTACCCCTTCTCCCTTGCTCTGTATGGTAACAGTTTACTATGTTTTTGTTTACTTTCTGCCTTTAAGAGAGCATAAGCTCCACTGGGATTAGGAGTCTATCTATTTTGTTCACTGATATATTCTAAGTGCCTTAATATTTTCATATAAATGTAATACCTGAAGCAGTAGCTGGCACATAATAGGTGCTCAGTAAATATCAATTGAATAAATGGTAAAATGTGCAACATTCAAAAAATTAATGTTGAGACAGCTAGTTAATGATGTGGAAAAAAACCCACCAAGAAACACTATTCTGACTTCATACCATTCCAAATGCTAACTGCCATTGTGTTAATGTTTTAAATATAATGAACAAAGCTTTAAGATTTTTGAAAAAAGAAATAGGGAATTAGCTTTATTATCCTAAATTGATGGGATTTCCTAAATAAGACAAAATGACACTTACATAGTAATGAACTATACAAAAAATAGGCTCCATTAAAATTTTAAAAAGAATAGACAAAAGAAAATTAAACTCTAAACTATAAATAAGAAAAAATATTTGCCATAAATACATCCTGAAGCAGGATTAGGATTCAGAATATGAAAGGAATTTTTATAAATCTTCAAGAAAGAGAAAAAAAAACCAGCCCAATATAAAAGGCAGAAGAGGGGCGCCTGGGTGGCGCAGTCGGTTAAGCGTCCGACTTCAGCCAGGTCACGATCTCGCGGTCCGGGAGTTGGAGCCCCGCGTCAGGCTCTGGACTGATGGCTCAGAGCCTGGAGCCTGTTTCCGATTCTGTGTCTCCCTCTCTCTCTGCCCCTCGCCCGTTCATGCTCTGTCTCTCTGTCCCAAAAATAAATAAACGTTGAAAAAAAATTTTTGTTTAAGGCAGAAGACCATGAATAAGTGAATCACAGGAAACGAAACATAAAGGCCCTGAAATGCATAAAAAGGTGCTTAACCTCGCTCATAATTTTAGAAATCCAAATTAAATAAAATTGACATCAGTTTAGATACTAGTCTGACCAATAAATGAAAAATTATGTAAAATTGGATGTCAATCCACGACCAGTGCTGGCAAGGATGCAGAGAGGTACTCTCATACAATGTTAGTGGCGGTATCTGTAGTTACATGATACTCTTAAAAATACCCATAGTACTACATTACATGAAAATGAAAACTTAAGAGTGATGAGGATTGTGTAATCCATTTTTATTCTTGAAAATATCAAGAGAGGTGCCTGGGTGACTCCGTTGGTTACATGTCTGACTCTTGGTTTTGGATCAGGTCATGATCTCATTGTTCATTAGTTTGAGCACAACATTGGACTCTACGCTGACAGTTCAGAGCCTGGAGCTTGCTTCAGATTCTGTGTCTCCCTCTCTCTCTTCCCCTCTCCAGCTTGCACTCTATCTCTGTCTCAAAAAATAAACAAACAAAAAGAATTAAAAACAGTAGCAAGAAAAGGAAACCAATAATGGTGACAAAAATCTCATAAACTCAAAATACAAGAAATTTTAATCTTACGGACACATTTGATATGATGCCTATTATAGACAGAGTTTAAACTGGAGTATAGAAGAGTTAATATTTTCTTATAGTGTATTTTTGTTTCACTTGTTATGTGCATTAATTGATTTGTAAGAAAAATTAAGAATATACAATGTTTATAAAATAAAAATTTTCAGAACATTTTATTTTGCTTTTGGAAATAAAATAATGCCTTAATAAATGAAGTAAATTTATTTTTAAGGAAAAGTGCCTTGAAAATCGATGCAATAGCTAAACAAAATCAGCAATTACACACATATAGAATTTGTTTTTATAATGAATAAATATGTGTTTTTATAATGAAAGTATAAATAAAAGAGCCAAACAATTTGGAAATTGAGAATTTTTTAAAAATAATACTTGCATTATGTAAGATGTCAAACTTGCAATTATAGAATCTGTAGATTCTAAATTAAAATTGAAACAGCACACACAACACCTCTGTTATGTGCCCCAAACTCTACTTTGATGAAATCCATATACAAACCTCTTTTATTTTTTTATTTTTATTTTTTTATTATTTTTAAAAAATTTTTTTTCAACGTTTATTTATTTTTTGGACAGAGAGAGACAGAGCATGAACGGGGGAGGGGCAGAGAGAGAGGGAGACACAGAATCGGAAACAGGCTCCAGGCTCTGAGCCATCAGCCCAGAGCCTGACGCGGGGCTCCAACTCCCGGACCGCGAGATCGTGACCTGGCTGAAGTCGGACGCTTAACCGACTGCGCCACCCAGGCGCCCCTCTTCTGCCTTTTATATGGGGCTGTTTTTTTTTTTTCTCTTTCTTGAAGATTTATAAAAATTCCTTTCATATTCTGAATCCTAATCCTGCTTCAGGATGTATTTATGGCAAATATTTTTTCTTATTTATAGTTTAGAGTTTAATTTTCTTTTGTCTATTCTTTTTAAAATTTTAATGGAGCCTATTTTTTGTATAGTTCATTACTATGTAAGTGTCATTTTGTCTTATTTAGGAAATCCCATCAATTTAGGTTTCTTCTTAGGGGCGCCTGGGTGGCACAGTCGGTTAAGCGTCCGACTTCAGCCAGGTCACGCCCCTACAAACCTCTTTTAATATTAAAGTAGATGTAATTTGAAGTAAAAGTGAGCTAGCTTTTGCATGTTTAACATAGCAAAAGAATAACAATAAGTGAAAGTTATTGCATAGGAGAAAGCAGGACTTACTTTATTATAAAGCAAATTAACTTTAAAATTGATAAATACAGGGGCACCTGGGTGGCTCAGTCATTTGAGCCTCCAACTCTTGATTTCAGCTGAGGTCATGATGGCATGGTCATGGGATCGAGCCCCTTGTCAGGCTTTGCACTGAAGATGGAGCCTACTTAAGAGTCTCTCTTTCTCCCCTTTTGCTCATCTCCCCCACTAGTGCTCTCTCTGTCTCTCTCTAAAAATTAAAAAAAAAAAAAAGATAAATCTAAGTTGTTAACTTTGAAAATTTTCAAGAAATTAGACAAGCAAAAAACTAGTATAAATAAGTAAAAGCAAAGCTAGAAATCAAAATACACAAAACAACAATCAAAGTAGAAAGAATAGACAAACCAATGGCACAGAATAGGAAGCACAGAAAATACTCAATTGATCTCTTACAAAGACGAAACACAATACAATAGAGCAAAGACAGTCTCTTCAACACATGATGCTGGTACAATTGGACATCTACATGCAAAAATATATAAATAAATCTAGACACAAAACTGGTACTCTTCACAAAAATTAACTCAAAATGGATGATACAACTCAATGTAAAATACAAAACTGTAAAATTCCTAAAAGATAACAGCAAAGAAAAACTGGATGACCTTAAAAGAAACCATTGTTAAGCTGGACTTCATGCAAATTTAAAACTTCTGCTTTGTGAGAGATAATATTAAGGCAATTGAAAGACCACAGAACGGGAGAACATAGTTTTAAAAGTACACTTTTGATAAAGGGCTGTTACCCAAAATGCATTAAGAATACTTAAAGTGTGACAATAAAAAAACAAACAACCGTGTTAAAAAGCGTGCCAAAGACCTTAACGAGACATTGCACCAAAGAAGATACACAGAGGGAAATAAGCATATAAAAAGATGTTCCACATCGTATGTCATCAGAGAAATGCAAGTTAAAAGAATCATGAGATACCAGAACACAGCCATGAAAATCTAGAACACTGACAACAGCAAACACTGATCAGGATGTGGAGCTACAGGAACTCTCATACATTGTTGGTGGCAATGCCAAATGTTATAGCCAGTTTGAGAGACAGTCGTCAATTCCTTACAAAACTAAATCTATTCTTATCCCTTGATTCAACAATTGCAGTCCTTGATATTTACCCAAAAAGAGTTGAAATATGCCTGTCCACACAAAAACCTGCAGATGGATATTTATAGGACCTTCACTCATAATGATCAACAGTTTGATGAACCAATATGCCCTCAATAGGTGAATTGACAAGTAAACTGTGGTGCATCAGACAATGGAATATTGTTCAGTGCTAAAAAGAAATGACGGGGGCACCAGGGTGGCTCAGTTGGTTAAGCATCCGACTTTGGTTCAGGTCATGATCACACGGTTTGTGAGTTCGAGCTCCACATCAGGCTCTATGCTGACAGCTTGGAGTCTGCTTTGGATTCTGTGTGTGTGTGTCTCTCTCTCTGCCCCTCCCGAGTTCATGTTCTCCTCTCTCTGTCAAAAAAATTAACATTAAAAAGAAAATTAAAAAAAAAAGAAATAAATAAAAATGAATGAGCTACCAAGACATAAAAAGACATGGAGGAAACTTAAATACATATTGCTAACTGAAAGAAGTCAATTTGGAAAAGCTATATATGGTATGATTCCAATTATATGATATTCTGGAAAAAGCAAAACTGGAGACAATAAAAAGATCAGTAGTTACCAGGGTTGGTGTAGGAGGGAGAGATGAATAAACAGAAGACAGAGGATTTTTAGGATGGCGAAAATAATCTGTATGATACCATAGTGATGGATAAACACGTCTACAGTTGCCCAAATACATAGAGTGTACAACACCAACAGTGAACCTGAAAATAAACTATGGTCTCTGAATGATTATGACATGTAAATGTAGGTAAAGACAATGTTGCTATAAAAAATAAAGACTTCTAAAAAATAGCTAAATTAGAAGTTTATATTCAATTAAATAACAACAGGTACAATCAAATAAAATATTTAAATTAAATTATTATACTCATTAATATTAATGCATTCTAGGATATATATGTGAAGATTACTTTATGAAAAATTTAAACTGTGTTAAAAAAGGTAGAAATTTTGAAAGATATAGAACTATAAATAAATTGGGAAAAAATTACCCCCCTTGGCAAAACTTTTGGCAAATGAGTTTTTTTTAAGCTTTTAGTAAAAAAAAAATCATTTAGTCAATAACTGCCAAGAATAGAAATTAGTTTCACACTATGTTTTTGAAACTTGCAAAACTTTTCAGCACAAACCTACAAAGATGTGGAAAAAAGAAAAAAAAAACTATTTCATTTGTTAATAGAAATTCAAAAATTCCAAATAAACCATGGAAAATAAAATGCATTAATGTATTAAAGTAATACTCTATGACCAAGTAATATTCATTTCGAACAAACAAATGATTCATTATCATGACATCTATTAACACCATTCATGCTTTCTTTAGGCAAAATAGAGCAGGAGTATTATTGTAAAAGATATTGGAAAAGTGTAATGACATTCAATATCTAATCCTATTTTTTTAATGCTTATTTTTTTAGAGATAGCACTCATGTGTATGTGCATGAGTAAGGGAAGAGCAGAGAGAGGGAGACAGAGATTCTGAAGCAGACTCTGGGCTATCAGCACGAAGGCCCCAAGTGAGGCTCAAACCCAGGAACCATGAGATCATGACCTGGGCCAAAGTCAGAGGCTCAACCAGTTGAGCTACCCAGGTGCTCCCCTATCTAATATGTTTTTAAATTGACTCTTAGCAAATTAATAAAATTTCGTACAATGAGATTTTTTAAATAATTAAGATAATAATAATAATTAATAATAATAACACTAAAAGGGTGAATGATAATCCAAAATGCCACCCAACCGAGTTATACAAGTGAGATAAACTAAGAAAAATAATACAAAGAAAATGAAGGAACTATTATTTGAAAGTAATATAATTCACCATTGAAATACATAGAAAATCAAATTGATAACATGCATAATTATGGCATCAGCACGAAGGTCAATGTCAAAGCAAGAATACTCAAATCATTCAATTTCTGACATATGCTCAATAACTAAGTAGACAAAAAATGATAAAAATAGACTATTTTTAATGGCAACTAAATTACATAGTTTTAATCTTTAAAAATATGCAAGACTTAAATTTATGTTCATATGGCTTTTTTTTCTGAGAACATCCTCTAAAACATGCAGCATAAAGCCCTTTTCTGGAGCTGCCAGAAAGCTCTAAATGAAGGTATAAAATTCTGTCAGAGTAGGAAGCCCCAAAAAGAATACCTGAAATCTGTATGTGAACTGATCTCATCCCTATATCTGATCCATGAACTATGCATACATGGGGAAGACATCAGAATCTGATGCAAAATAATAGCTGAAAACCTTAAAAATATGCAGAGACTTCAACTATCATCCACCAAAGAGCATATACTATTCTTAGCTTTAATCCCACCAAGTTAAAGGAACAATTCACCAAACTTCCTATTGATTCCCAAGAAAGGCTCTACTTACAGACTAAAGAATATTCTATGCCTAACGATTTTCCCTAAGACAAAGGGCCAACATGAACATAGCCTCACTAACAACACATGACAAGAAGTCCAAGGTTGTCAAAGAGTAATTTATATTCCTATTGAAACAAAAAGCAATATTATTCAGAGAACAAAAACAAGAAACATAAACTCGCTCTCTATGTATATATAATGTTCATCATGCAATTAAAACAATATACATGAAAAGAAACATGAAAATACAAACCATAATTAAGAGAAAAACGTCAGCCAATAGGAACAGATCTATAATTCACACAGATGTTCGAATTATCAGACAAGCACTTTGAAGAACCTATTACAAATATGCTGAGTAACATAAAAAAGGTGGCATAATGAAGAAACAGATGGTAAATAGCAGCATAGAAATGCAAATGATAAAAAAGACCAATTTTGTATTCTAAAATTAAAAAGTAAAATATCTGAAATAAAAGTTCAATATATTGGCGTAATAACGGATAGATGGCAGAAAAAATAATCAAGGAACCTAAAGGTGGAACAATAGACATTATGTAATCTGGATCACAGAAAGAAGATGGAAAAATAAGTTGATGGAACCACAGTTCTCTGTAGAACAATATAGAGTTATTTAACATCTATCTAAACACAGTTCCAAAAGGAGAGGAGACAGGTAGAGGAGAGAGCAGAAAACATACTTGGGAATAAAAGCCAAAAATTTGTCTTATTTCATGAGGCGAACAATTAATACATCCAAAAACCTGAACAAGATAAATCCAAAAGAAGACCACTCTGAGACACATCACAGTCAAGCAGAGATCAAAAATCACAAATTGAAAGGCACATTATATGCATGAGGACAATTATAGGAAAGATAGTCAATTTCTTGCCTGAAGCAATGGAGGCCGAAGATAATGGAAGGACATTTTAAAAGTTCTGGAGGATAAAAAAAAAATCTCTAGATAGTTAAAATATTCTTCAAAAATGAAGTTAAATAATTTTCACATAAAAGAAATGCAAAAGGATACCTTCAGGTGTAGTAAAGTGACACTAACCCAAGACTTTTATCAACCAGAACAAAAAACAGACGTCTTTGGTTATGACTAACCAAAGAAAACTAAAGGGCTGAGGGTTTCACCAGTGAATTATATCAAATATTTAAGGACAATCCTAAACTTATATAAATGCTTTCAGAGAATAGAAGCAGAGAGAACACTCCCAACTCATTTTATGAAAGCAGCATAATTTGATACAAAATCTAATCAAGATATTATAAGAAAAAATTAGAGACCAATATTTGCCATGAATATAGACACAAATATCTTTAACAACATATTAGCAAATTGAGTGGCACCTTGGTGGCTCAGTCCGTTAAGCATCCGATTTCCACTCAGGTCATGATCTCTTGGTACCTGAGTTCCAGCCCCACATCAGCTGACCCCTCCAAGCTGACAGCTTGGAGCCTGGAGCCTGCTTCAGATTCTATGTCTCCCGCTCTTTCCCTCACTCATGCTCTTTCTCTCTCTCTTAAAAATAATAAATATTAAAAATATATTAGAAAATTAAATCTAGAAAAAAAAATATATATATATATATATAAAGACTACTATGTTATGGCCCAATGAAATTTATACAAGGAATACAAGCTTCCTGTAACGTTTGAAAATCAATTGCATCATCCTGTGTAATAACAAAATAATTTTCAAAAGAAAATAATATTTTAAATATAAAGTCAAAATACAAATAATAATTGTAATGCTTATAGTAGCAGCAATGTTTTAGAATATAAAATATCGGAAATATATTATTTGGACAACACCAATTAGCATAGAAAGCTTTAAATAAACAACTTGCCACATCTGTGCTCTGAAAAATACAAACTATTACTCAGAAAAATTGAACAATACAATTTTGATTAGAATGTCAATTGGAATAAAAGATTCGATATTTTCAAGATGTCAAATTTTCACAAATTTATCTGTAGATTAAACACAATTTGAAAAATTATATTGTAAATTTTTAAAAATATAAGTTTTCAGCAACATTCTAAAAACTGAGTGGAAATGGAAAGACCTTCTAGAGCCAAATTAATAAAAAAAAAAAAAGGGAATTACCCAATATTAAAATAATTAAGACAGTGTTATACTGGTATCAGGTCATATGAATAAATGGATGAGATAATATAGGGAAATAAAAAAACAGATATACATTTATGATATCAATTAATTTTTACCAAAGTAGACAAAATAATTCAATACACAAAGGCAAGTATTTCAGTAAACTGTATTCTAACACCTATATAAAAGTACAGAGAAAAATGAATCCCAATGTTCTTTTATTAAAAATACATGATTAAGGGGCGCCTGGGTGGCGCAGTCGGTTAAGCGTCCGACTTCAGTCAGGTCACGATCTCGGGGTCCTTGAGTTCGAGCCCCGCGTCAGGCTCTGGGCTGATGGCTCAGAGCCTGGAGCCTGTTTCCGATTCTGTGTCTCCCTCTCTCTCTGCCCCTCCCCCGTTCATGCTCTGTCTCTCTCTGTCTCAAAAATAAATAAACGTTAAAAAAAATAAAAAAATAAATAAAAAGTTTTAAAAAATAATATGTTGCGGGGCGCCTGGGTGGCGCAGTCGGTTAAGTGTCTGACTTCAGCCAGGTCACGATCTCGCAGTCCTTGAGTTCGAGCCCCGCGTCAGGCTCTGGGCTGATGGCTCAGAGCCTGGAGCCTCTTTCCGATTCTGTGTCTCCCTCTCTCTCTGCCCCTCCCCTGTTCATGCTCTGTCTCTCTCTGTCCCAAAAATAAATAAACGTTGAAAAAAAAATTAAAAAAACAAACAAAAATTGAAAACTGATATCTACAGAACAAACATTTCTACGCATCAATATTCACCAATTTGAAAATAATAACACAAACCACAGAATGGGAAAAATACTTGTGATACATGTACCTAAAAAAATACATGTATCTAAGGTATAAAAAGAACACACTGAGAGATCAAAAACAAATAGCAAAACATATGTAATTTAAATACAATTTTTAAATAAGAAAACACTTGGCAAAAGGACTTCATGAAAGATATAGAAATGATGAATAAGCAAATGAAAAGGTATTCAACATCATTAGTCATCAGAAAAGTTCTAAATAAAACCATAATGGTGAAGCATTTCATACCTATGACAGATTTTACTGAAGAGGTAGAGAGCCCAAATTCTCATACATTGCCGTTGTTATTGTAAAATGATACCACCTCTCTGTAAAAGCTGTGGCAGTTTACAACGAAGTTTGACATAAGATTTCCTTACAACCGGAAATCAAAAACTATGCAGTTTTTTTTTTCTGAGAGAAATAAAAACATACGTACATGAAAAGACTTGTCCAAGAATATTCATAGAAGTTTTATTAATAATAGCCAAGAACTGGAAATATCCAAATGTCATTAACAGAAGAATGGATAAACAAATTGTGACGATTAGTACAATGGACCTCTAGTACAATACAATTAATGGAATATTGACACATGCAACAACATGTGTGAAGCTGAAAAAGATTAAATTGTGTTAAGATAATCTATGGTGATTAGGGGCACCTGGGTGGCTCAGTTGGTTGGGCGTCGGACTTCGGCTTTAGGTCATGATCTTCCGGTTTGTGAGTTCCAGCCCTGCGTTGGGCTCTGTGCTGACAGCTGAGAGCCTGGAGCCTGCTTCGGATTCTGTGTGTGTGTCTCTCTCTCTCTGCCCCTCCACCACTTGTGCTCTGTCTCTCTCTGTCTCTCAAAAATGAATAAGTGTAAAAAAAATTTTTTAATAAAAAAAAAAGATAATCTATGGTGATGAATCAGAAGTTGCCTGTTGGAGGGTTGAGACTAACCAGAAGGGAGTGTGATGGGGATTTTCTACACTTGACAGTTTATATAAATGGAATCATATAATATGTAACCTTTTGTAATTTATTTAGCATGTTTTCCAGATTTATCCATGGAGTATCTATGCACAATTTATTGCTTTCAATTGCCAAATAATATTCTGTGATGTGCATATTTCACTTAATTTATCCCATTAGTTGATGAAAATGTGAACAGTTTTCAACTTTTTGGATATCATAAATAATGCTACCATGAAAACTTGTGTAAAAGATTTTGTATGGATATAATTTTCATTTTTTTGGCAATATATGTAAGAGTGAAATTACTAGGTCATGTGATAAGTCTATGTTT
Organism: Felis catus; assembly: GCF_018350175.1. Taxonomy (NCBI): domain Eukaryota; kingdom Metazoa; phylum Chordata; class Mammalia; order Carnivora; family Felidae; genus Felis; species Felis catus. The sequence continues at coordinate 112,747,189 of NC_058375.1, read as the reverse complement.
AAACATTTGACAAACTGCCAGAATGTTTTCCAGAATGACTGCAAGAGCTCCAATGTTTCCACATCTTTGTCAACAGTTACTATTATACATTTATTTTTTTTGTTTTTTGTTTTTTGGGTTTTTTTTAATTTGTTAAAGTTTAGTCATTTTTGAGAGACAGAGAGAGACAGAGAGCAAGCTGGGGTGGGGCAGAGAGAGAGGGAGACAGAATTCGAAGCAGGCTCCAGGCTCTGAGCTGTCAGCACAGAGCCACATGCTGGGCTCAAACTCACAGACCCCGAGATCGTGACCTGAGTCGAAGTCAGATACTTATCCATCTGTTTAATCAGAGTCAACACTTACTATTTTGTATTCTTTTTATTATAAGTAGCCTACTGAGTGTAAAGTAGTATCTCCTTTTGGGTTTTGATTTGTATTTCCAAGATGACTTTTCTATATGTTGTATGGAGAAGATACATTCAGATCATTTACTAATTTTTCAATTGATCTACTTATCTTTTTATTATTGAGTTATGGTAGTTATCCCTATATTATGTATGAGATACAAGTCTAATATGAAATAATATGGTTTTCCAATATTGTCTCCAGTTCAGAAGATGGTCTTCTCAACTTTCCTGATGGTATCCTTTAAAGCACAAAGACTTACTTTTATTTTTTTTTATTTTTTTTCAACGTTTATTTATTTTTGAGACAGAGAGAGACAGAGCATGAACAGGGGAGGGGCAGAGAGAGAGGGAGACACAGAACCCGAAACAGGCTGCAGGCTCTGAGCGGTCAGCACAGAGCCCGACGCGGGGCTCGAACTCACCGGCCGTGAGATCATGACCTGAGCCGAAGTCAGATGCTTAACTGACCAAGCCACCCAGGCGCCCCCAAAGACTTACTTTTAAAGAACAAAAGCTTTTCATTTTAAGTCCAATTTATCTATTTATGTTTTGACTGCCATAAACTTCTGGCGTCATATTTAAGAAACCATTACAAAATCAAAGGTATTGAAAATGTATCTCTATATTTCTTCTAAGAATTTGATAATTTGCATCTTTCACCCTTGGATGTCCAATTCTGAGTTAATGTTTGTGGAGGCCCAGCCCAATTCTTTCACATGAAGATATTCAGTTGTGACCTACCATCTGTTGAAAAGCCTATTCTTTCCCTGTTTAACTGTTTTGGCACCTTGTAAAAATCAATTCGTCATGAATGTGAGGAATTATTTTTGTATTTCCAAATCTATTCTATTGATCTGTCTATGCTCTTCAGTAATACACTGTCTTGATTACAGGAGATTTGTAGTACATTTTGAAAATGGGATGTATACATCCACAGAATTATTCTTTTTTGCCCCCAAGCGTAGTTTGGTCATTCTGCCATCCTTGGGATTTCCAAACTTTTACGATCAGCTTGTCAATGACTGCGAAGCCAGCTGGGATTTTGATAGTTATTGTGGGGAATCTCTTGATCAGTTTGGGGAATATTGCCATATCAATATATTACATGTTTCAATCCATGAACAATAGATAGCTTTCTATTTATTTACATTCCTTTCAATTTCTTTCAACAATGTTTTGTAGTTTTCAGAGTGTAAGTTTTGTATATTTTATTAAATTTATTCTGAAGTATTTTGTTTAATTTCCAATATAAAATGATGTGGTTTCTCAATTTCATTTTTCAAATTGCTTTTGTAGGGAAAAATAACTTAGATATGGATCTTGTATTTTTAAAAAATGTTTATTGGGGCACCTGGGTGGCTCAGTCAGTTAAGCGTCTGACTCTTGATTTTGGCTCAGTTCATGATCTTGTGGGTTCAACCTCCACTTCAGGCTTTGCTCTGACATCATAGAGCCTACTTGGGATTCTCCCTCTCCCTCTCTCTCTCTCCCACTCCTGTGCTCACACACGTGCTCTCTGTCTCTCAGAAATAAATAAACTTAAAATAAATAAATAAATAAATAAATAAATAAATAAATAATAAATAAATGTTTATTTATGAGGAAGAGAGAGAGCAAGGGAGGGACAGAGAGAGGGAGAGGGAGATTTCTAAGTAGGCTCTGCACTGAGTGAGGAGACCAAAGCTGTGCTCGATTTTACAACAGCGAGATCACAATCTGAGTGGATATGAAAAGTCAGACGCTTCACCCACTGAGATTCCAGGTGCCCCAGGATCTTGTATTTTCATCTCCCTTCATCTTAAAGCATTTTTAAATTTTTCTGGCATGTCTTTTACACATTGCTTACATAGAGGTGCACTAGTTTCTGCATATTTATTAATTTCCCTAAAATCTTTCTGATACTGATTTCTAATTTCATTCCATTTTTAGAAGCTTACTTTACATTATTTCAATCTTTTTAAATGTAGTGAAATTTACTTTATGGTTTATCATATAGTCTATCCTTGAGAATAATTCATATTCACTTTAAAGGAATTATATTCTGCTATTAAATGGAGTGTCCTAGAGATGTCTCAGGTTTACTGGGTTTTAATGTCTTTATGTCTTTTACTTCCTTGTTTATCTTCTAACTAGTTGGATTATTGATTATTGAAAAGTGGGGTATCTAAGTCTCCAACTGTTGTTGAATTATCTGTTTCTTCTTACAATCTGTCATAGGTACATTGATAATTTTTCTTGAATGATTGGCTTTTATCACTTAAAATGTCCCCCTTCCTGTCTAGTAACAATTTTGTTTTAAAATTTATTATTTTGATGAGTGTAGTTACTCTACCTTTCTTATGAGTGCTTTTTGTGATATCTCTTTTTCCATCCTTTTACTTTCAACCTATTTTTTATATTTTAGTGTAAAATGTCTCCTTTAGACAATGTATACCTGGACTGAGGTTTGTTTAACCCAAACTGACAACCTCTGCCTTTTAATTGGATTATTTTATCCAATCATAATTTGATGTGATTATTGATATCCCTAGATTTATGTCTGACATTTTACTTTTATTTTTTAATTTTTTTAGTGTTTTTTTTTTTTTTTTTTTTTTATCATTGAGAGACAGAGAGAGACAGAGCGCGAGCAGGGGAGCAACAGAGAGAGAGGAAGACACAGAATCTACAGCAGGCTCCAGCCTCTGAGCTGTCAGCCTCTGAGCTGAGCCCACATGGGGCTCGAACCACGAACTGTGAGATCATGACCTGAGCCAGAGTTGGACACTCAACCAAATGAGCCACCCAGGCACGCCCAACATTTTACTTTTTTTTTTTGTCTGTTTATCAATGTCTTTTGATTACTCTATTTTTCCTTTACTCCTTTCTTTTAAGTCAAGTGCATATTTTTATATTAATATTAATTCTTTTAATATTTTTTCTCTTTTGTGAATTATTTCTTAGTAATTAATCTAGGACTTTCAAAATGCATTTTATAACAACCTACTTTCCCTCTATATTATTTTTTATTTTAGTTCCAGGCATTTTACTTTTCTAAACTTTTTTTCTTTTTTTTCTTCCAAGTTTTTAAATTCAAGTTAGTTAACATATAGTGTAGCATTGGCTTCAGGTGAAGTAAATAAACATTACTTCTGTAGAAATCTATTTTCTCCCCCCTTTCTGTGCTATAATTGATATGCATGTTGATATCTATATATGTTATAAGTCCCCAAATACATTATTTTAATCATTACTTTATATAATTTTACACATTTTAAAGGAGTGGAGAGAAGAAAGGAGAGCAAATAGAGATGCAGAATATTTCTTACATTTATTTTATTATTCATCACTTCTATTTCTCTTCTGTTTTTGCTATAAATTTGAGTTACCATCTAGTGTCACTTCCTTAATCTAATGCAACTTTCCTCCAACTTATCTTCTTTGTGATGTTACTCATAAATACAATCTATTACTATATCTTACAGGTTCAAAAATACCTAGATAGATAGACAAATCATAGATAGATAGATAGATAGATAGATAGATAGATGATAGATTTTATGCAATTGCTTTTTGAATTAATTAAAAGAAGAACACAGAAGACATAGATTTATATTGTTTTTTTATAATTATATAATTCTCCTTACTGCTGCCCTTTTTATTAATGTGAGTATATTTGGATTATTTTTGGGGATTATTTGCCTTCATTTGGGAACTCCCTTACTTCCTTTAGTATTTCTTAGAAAGTGGATCTGCTACCTATGAATTCCCTTGTTTTTTGTTTATGCTTGAACATGTTTATTTCACCTTCATTTTTGAAAAACAGTTTTGTGAGATATAGGAATCTGGGTTGATAGATGTCTTTTATATATTAGTTATTATCATTGTTTTCTTTTTCAGCACTTTAAATATCATCCCACTAATTGAGGGCCTCAGGCGTTTCTGATGAGAAATCAGCTGTTAATATTTTGATTTCTCTTATATGTGACAAGTTCATTTCTCTTGCTGGTCTAAGTATTTTTTTTTTTCTCTTTTTCTTTCAGCATTTTCACTCCAGTGTGTCTGTGTTTTAATCTCTTCAGTTCTATCTGGAGTCTGTTGAGCTATTTGAAATATATTGATTAATGTCTTTCTTCCTGTTTGGGACAATATTAACCATTATTTCTTTGACTATATATATTTTCTTTTCTTTTTTTTCCCCTCCCCTCACCTCTGGTACTCCCATTATGCACATGTTGATGTACTTAATGGTATCCCACATTTCTGAGTCTTGCATTTTTCTACTTTCTTTTTTCTCATTGTTCTTTGAATTGCATAATCTCTATTCAAATATCTTCAAGTCTGCAACTTCCTTCTCCTGCCGGCTCCCATGTCTTCTGGAACCCGTATAGTATTTTTTTTATTTTATTTGTAGTGCTATTCAAAAACATAATTTCATTTTTTAATGTTTATTTATTATGAGAGAGAAAGAAGGAGAGCGTGAGTGGGATGGGGCAAAGAGAGAGGGAGAGAATCCCAAGCAGGCTCTGCACTGTCTGCACAGAGTCAGATGCAAGACTAGATCCCATGAACCATGAGATTATGACCTGAGCTGAAATCAAAACTGGGATGCTTAACTGACTGAGCCATCTAGGTGCCCTGAGAATTTCATTTTTTAAATAAATCTTATCTCTATTGATGCTTTCTCTTTATGAGTCAGTATAAATTACTTTTTACTTTTAAGCATGATTTCCATTAGTTATTGAATATATTTATGATGTCTTCTATAAAGTCTTTGCTTCTTCTGTATCTGGACCCTCTCACAGACAGTTTGTGCTTCTTCTTTTTTCTGTATATGGGTCAGACTTTCCTATTTCTTTGCATAATTCATAATTATTTGTTGAAACCTGAACATTATAGATAATATATTGTATCGATTCTAATTTCTTGTCTGCCTCTTTCTGCCTTCTTATTTTTGTTTACTTTTTATTTGTTTAGTGATTGGCCAAACTATTTTCATGATGTCTATTTCTCCTGCAGGTGGATGCTCTAATATTGCTTACATAGAAGTATAAGTATACAGACTGGAATATTTGCAAATTCACCGTGGGATGACAATGGTTTTAATAGGGTTCTCTCCTTTTTCTGGCCACATCCAGCTATTAAATTCCACTAATTTCCAGCTGATTGCTCTATTGTTTTCAACAATACTCTGGGGTATAACTTGTTCCTTAGGCTGTCTGGTATCCCTTGCAGTGCTAGTTTCTGGGATCAATCTTTGTGCTTTGTTCATACCCCTGGAGGACTCTTCTCAGCTCTTTCCCTTGTTCTTTCTGGTAAACTAGCTAGCTACCTTATCATTTAGCTTGCTTACTATCAAAGTCTCCATTGTTTTTTTTTACAAATCCCATAGGCCTGAATTTCCCCTTATACTGTTTTAAATAAGTTCAGCTTTTTAAGTGAGAACTTCAAAGCTCTGTTTTATCGGCTGCCTCTACTCTTGATCAAAACATCTGAGCCACAGCTCCGGAGCTTATGTCAGAGACAATGGATCACTTCCTTCTGATTGACACCCTTGTTTTAGGGGCAGGTTAGGCAGAGGCAGTAGCCTTTGTTCTTTTTGATGTTTCTCTCCCTGGATAGGAAAGTGTACTACAAATGTACTAAGTGCCCCGTGAATACACTAGTGTGAGGATGATTAGGGTTCCAGTGTTCTTACCCTACCACACCTTGGGTGGAACCACCACCTGTCAGTGGAAGATGCAAGGAAGGAGGCATTCCCCAACATCTCAGCCATACTAATCTCAAAGTTGTAGGAAACAAGAATTCAGGGAGGTGCCCCTCTGGGAAGGATCCCATAGCTTTTGACTAGGAGCTTGGGTAGAAGGAGTGCTGTGTTCTTGGCTGCACCCACCTGATTTGGAGTTTCTATAATTTTGATCTGGGAGGAGGAAAATGAGGGAGTGGATCGTGGTCTGAATGTAACAGACTCTTGGTATTTCATTGAGCTTTAGCAGATTTTCTTAATAAAGGTTTCTTCACTTTCTGTATGCTATTAGGACCATTTCCATTTTCTGTACGCTGTTAGGATAATTTCCAGAGACTCAAAGTGGCTGTTTTTTTAAATACTTTTCACCAGTTATGCTCATTTCACTGGAGTGTGTATCTGTAGAGCTTTGGAACTCTGGAAATTTCTGAAGTGAAAATAATATTCTATCTTAATTGGGTTGTAATCATAAAGTTTCATGCTTTTTATCAAATGAATAAATTGTAAATAAGATTTCTGCATTTCTCTACATGTAACTTATACCTCAATTTAAAAAATACACAGGGTCAAGGACACATCAGTCATTTAAGCATCTGACTATGGCTCAAGTCATGATCTCATGGCTCATTAGTTCAAGCCCCGCATCGGGCTATGTGCTGACAGCTCAGAGCCTGGAAGCTGTTTCAGATTTTGTCTCCCTCCCTCTCTGCCCTTCCCCACTCTCACTCTGTCTCTCTTTCTCTCTCAAAAATAAATAAACATTACAAAAATTAAAAATGTATGCAAGTTCTATATGAAGATTACCAAAATTCCAACATAAAATATATTTTTAAAAATCATGTATGTACAAATAAATAATATGATCTTGGTGGGCTTACCAGGCTCAGGCTCCAAAGAAGAAAAAGGTGCACACATAATCATAAAAAACAAAGGGATTAATATAAGATATTTTGTTGTAGTTGTTGTTTTGCTGGAGTGTCATAAATGCTGAGAAACTAAACAGGAAACAACAAGACAAATATAATAAAAATCCCTTCGATCTCTAGATTGGGGAGACATGATCCCTAAATGGAAGCTGGGAATACAGTGGGCTTTTGACGCTGGAGTTGAAGCGAAAGAGGAGATATAATCTTTACCAGACACAGAATCTAAAGCAGAAAAAAGTAAAAGAAATACCCTGACTCCTCTCTTGCTCTCACTGCCAGTCTTACACAGGTGGATCCCAGAGAGAGATCAATTGAAATGGACACTTGGGACACACAGCCTGTGGGGATTGGTTCTACAGAAAACAACAAACACATTGGTTAATATCCAAAATATATAAAGATATATAAAGTTCCACAACTTAACAACAAAAAAAGGAAAAAAGCCCTATTAACAAAATGGGCAGAAGTCTTGAATAGGCATGTCTTCAAGGTGATATGAATAATATACATATGAAAAGACACTCGCATCACTAACTATCGGAAAAATGTAAATCAAAACTACAATGAGATATCACCTCACAACCATTAGGATGATTACTCTAAAAAAAAAAGAAAGAAATAGAAAGAAAGGAAGAAAGAAAGAAAGAAAGAAAGAAAGAAAGAAAGAAAGAAAGAGAAAGAAAGAAAGAAAAAAGAAAGAAAGAAAGAGAAACAGAAAATAACAAGCGTTAGTGGGAATGTGGAGAAATCATAGTTCAGTGCACTGTAGAATTGTAAAATGGTATAACTGTTATAGAAAACAGTAGAGGTTGCTCAAAAAAAATTAAAAAGAAAATTACCATATGATTCAATTTCTTAAATCCACTCCAGAGCTCTCCTGGAACTGTTTTTCTTCACGGATGGATAACTATCTACTGTTAATTTTTGCAAGGGGATCGAGGCTGGGGTGTCGCATCCTACCATCTTGGTGCTGTCATCCCTGCTTGGCAGATTAAATGAGATAGTGTTAATCAATATTTAACAATGTCTGGCAAATGGAAAGTTCTCAGAATGGTTAGCTGCTATTAGCATTCCAATTCCTAGTGCTTTGTCTCTTGATTTAGCAAACATCTATGAACTATCTTAAGGAATGTTCTCCCCAGTTCCCATCAGAGCCTAAACTATTTCCTCCCTCTGTGTTGTCCGTACAGGTGAACTACTTTCCCTCCATCAAACCTGGGTAGTCTGACCTTGATTGTTTGATTCTGTATATAAGTTCTAGAAAGGCAAGATAAAATATGCTGATATTTTGACATAAGAAAATACCAAAGTGTTCTTCTGTATGTATGAATTCCAAAACACTACAAACTGTGTTACAAACATGGGATAATAAAAGTGGCATTTACTTTTCTAGAGTGAGAATCATGGTGATGGCTAAATTAACCTATAGTGTGTGTAATATAATGCTGCTTACAGGAACAATATCACATTTGTTCTCTGTATAATAGTGAAGGTAAATTGTGGTACAACTTATTAATTAAAGAAAAAAATTGATAATATTTCCCCAAAGTGGAGAAGCATGGGATATGTATAAATTTTTGAAATCAAAACTTGTGATTTTTTAAAGTGGAATGGAAAACATTGGGTTTTTTGGGGGTGGGGTTAATTTTTTTTTTAATTTATTTATTTTGAGAGAGAAAGATAGTGTGAGCAGGGGAGGGGCAGAGAGAGAGGGAAAAAGAGAATCCCAAGTGGGCTCCACACTGTCAGCACAGAGTCAAGTGCATACAGGGCTCCATCCATCTCATGAACCATGAGGTCATGACCAGAGCCAAAATCAAGAGTCAGACACTTAACCAACTGAGCCACCCAGGCACCCTGGAAAACATTGTTTTGAATGGAAAACGTTGCCATAATCTGGAAAATTTATTTATGAGAAGGTTTATCTCTCCATAAATAAATAAGTGCAAAATAAAGAAATGTTAGTATATCAAGCATTTTTCTTCAAAAAGTGAATAACAAAAGCTTTCTTAGAAAAGCATCTTTCTTACTTGAACAACAAATATCTCTGCTTTGCATGCTCTGAACAAGAATATTTGGCTCTTTTCAACATATCTTTTGCTCCTTTTGAATTCACAAATTGCTGAAGCAACCTAAATTCTCCAGCAGCAAGCTCTTGGCCAGCTTCCCTCCTCCTGAACATTTGTCCTCTGTTCAAGTTAAGTGCATTGCTTTCCTTTCATCATGATGTACATGGTTTTCATTTGCAATGTCTGCTCACTTAACTTTGTATCCCCTGACCTTCTTCTTTTATTTTCTCCTTTCTTTTCACTACCATCTATGCATTTGCTTGGAAGTGTCATGCTCACTTTGCATACTCCTCAGTTGGCAGGCTCCCTTAGATATATACAATTAAAATCAGCTCGGCAGACCTCCCATTTGGGGAGATTCTCCCCATATCACTTAAATCAGCTTCCCTTGGTTGGCCTTGTCTCTCACTCGCCTGTCCTTTGGACCTATTCCATCTGGAATCCATCAGTTACCCAGACTCTGCATATTTTAATAGTGTTCAATGAATCTCTCGTCTATTATTCATGAGCTTTCTTTTCATCCACATTTGTTTATCATGTTTATGGTGCCCTAACACTGCTTTGTAGAATTCATGTTTGATCTCGTCCCTCAGTACTTGTCGATCAAATGTGCTGTCTGTCGCTGCCCATTTAGGCCATTGTGTTTATGCTAAATAACTTTCATTTAGAACATAAAAGTGAGCAGGACGCCTGTTCAGGACAAGTTTATTTTAAGTAAACCGAGGTCACTTTTAATAGTTAAAAGAAAGTGGATGATCCAGCAGACGTTTTGTCACTAACAACAGAAGCTCTGCAATTGACAAGTTTTATTTTATCCTCTTTGGAGAAAGGGCATGATATATGTGTGAAGTCTTCCAGTTCTGAAGAGAGTTCTTCCTCAATCCAAACTAGAACATATATTATATTCAGTCTGTTCTTGCTGTTCTAAAAGTCCTATGCATTTCTCCAGTGCATGAGAATTCGATATTATTGAAATCAAATATAAGTACCCTTCTCAAAACTTTCCATAATAGTAACTATGAGGCATATGAATACAAGAAATCCAAGACTTCTGGATGCAGAGGGAACAGAAAGCACTCTTGCTCTCCACTTTCACCTTTATTTTGTACTACTTGAGTCAGTCAAAGAGAAAAGGACATAGGAAATCTTGAAAGAATTGTCCGAGTGGGATCCTGAGATATCAACAGGTTTTAAGAGGTCTTCCTGGAGAAATGGAATTAAAAAAAAATCAAACAAATAAAGACCACATTGATTTGTTTACTGCCCAACAAGCATCCACTTCCTTGAGGGAGTATTTTACATTTTGCAATGTGACTTGGACCAGGGCTCTGACTACAGAATAGAGAATAGCAGAGCTCATGGGCAGCATTTTGTGTGACAGCAGTGTGTGCTTAGCATTTTACATAGATTGGCACCTCAGTAATTTATTTCAAAAATGTATTTTTGTGTTTAAAGTGACCCTGAGTGGCCTGAAATTTTCACTTAGAATTTTGGACTTTTTTGACGCATTATTTCAACCATCTAACACCTAGCCCCACAGCACAGTTCCATTTTCCATCAATTATTACTTATTACTATAATTTGCAAAGCCTACACACAGACCAATTATCTGATCCTCATAATAATCCTGGGAGTTAAGCGAGTCTACATTTAACAACAAAATAACCTGAGGCACATGGCATGGCCAAATAACATGGCCAAATAACATGGCGTGGCCAAGAGGACACGGTAAGTGCAAAGCTGTGGCAAGAGCCTGAGACTGACACTTTGCAGCCTAGGTCGCCCACTTTTCCCTCTGGCACTTTTTTTCATATCACCCACTGTAGCATCCAGGCCCCTTCCTCCATGAAAGCTGCCACATTTCCTCTGCTGTTCTATTTATTCTGTGCATACAAATCATATCAGCTCATCTAGACGCTAAGCTGATATTTCTTTCCTTTATGCCTGGCACAGAACAGAACAAAGTGGACAGATTTATAAATAGAATTGCTCAACCCTCTGAGCGAAATTAGATCTAACACCAAGTAGGTCTTCTGGTAGGTGGCTTCATTTGCCCATCTCTACTGCCTACATTTGCCGCATTTCCCCCTTTTTCTGTTTGCTGAGTTAGAAGAGTGAAGTTCCAAAGCAGAAATGGAAAATTCTATCAAAATATAAGAGACTATTATCAGTGAAATCCCCCAAATCAAGTATAACTTTAGACTTAAAGGTCTACCTTGGGTCCACAGGGATTTCCTAATACCATGGCTCATTGAACCAGGTCAGATGAAATCATTCTTGTGTAAATAGTGAAACTTGCCAATATTTCCATCATGAGTTTTGATATAAGGTATGCTATCATCAACCCGATGGTGGGCAGGTTCTGTAATTGGTCTTATCACCACATCCCAGATCTCCTCTTCAGGGCTGATGCACCCATCCCTTGGTGGCTGGAGTATCCCACTGCTGACAGCTTACAGATGCACAATGCTGGGTGGCAAAGTCCCGCCTTGCCTGAGGGTCAGCCCACAGCAGCTGACTGGCTGGTGCAGGAATGCACGGTTCCTGGCCTATGCTCCAGTTGGGAATACTTCTGTAAGACTGTCCAAAGCTTCCTGTAGAATGATGAGGCCCCATCACAATTCACCTTCTCCCTGCCTTCCCCCTTTCCTGGCAGGTGTATCTCCCAAGAGTTTTCCCTGATCAACTCTCTGCAGTCAGTGTCTGGTTTCAGAGTTTGTTTCCAAGGAAACCGATCTAAGACACCATATAAAACAGTGTCGAAGTAATAAAGCAGTATGGCTAAGATGAATTGAACAATAATCAAAACTTTTTTTAAACTTCATTAAAGCCGTTATTTTATTCCTCAATGCCAATTTCTTATGAACATTGCGTGTCTGTGGACACTCATACCCACAATCACTTTCTGGTCTAATTTAGTAAAGACGAACTTGGTTCCCAAGAGTTCATCTTATTATTTTCATTTCTTTCTGCTTACAATGTTAGTAGAACTCAAGTATATGTAACAATTTACGGGAGCTATTAGCACTGGTAACACCTGAGATTTGTAGTTTTCCCGGAGGAGGCTGCCTGTTTGATCATCTTGAGGGGTTCACTCGGGATGATCAACCATGAGTCACTCAGGCGCCTGTCACTGCTTTCTGTAACTCTTCAGGTGGGTTTCAGAGTGCAAAAACGTGAATGCTTCTGATTTATATAAGGATGGATGGATTAGACTTAACTCTTAGCTTTACTCTACTTTCTCCATCACAGGAGATTTTATTTTTCTGAGAGAACATGAGTATTTTTCCTTTGAGTTTTACTATTCTGAGAGTCCACATTGTTTTGAGAGGACAAACAGAAGAAAAGTCTGAAAAAAAGAGCCAGTATTTATTAAGGATGCACTCTCCATGTAGAAGAAGGAAGCAGAAAAATTAAATAACTAAACAATCATCCCCAGAATATAGGGTGGGGAAAAGCAGCCCCTGGAGTGAAAGTTGTGCTCATTTCCTGACGTGAGGGGCCTCCCAGATTAGTCACTGCCTGCAACCTCCCTCTCTGGGCACTGTGTCTACCATACATCTGACCCCTGTTCTGATAATGCCTGATATTCTCCACGCTGCTTTCTGACTTTGGTCACTGTCCAATGTCTTTTGGATGCCTAGAAAGCCCTTCCACACATTTCTTTGTGGGATGACCTCTCACTCCATCAAGATGTGAAATAGGAGTTAAAATTACACATACCACTGACTTTTCATGCAATAAATGTAGTGACTATTACAAAGAAACACAGTGTCCTCCCCTCTGTATGACAACATAACTTTTTTATTGAAAAAAGTAAAATTTGAAAAGAAACACTGAGGTGTTTACATAAATAGAAAAGAGAAAGACCCCTCATCACCTTTATAATCCCACCGATCATAACTAGCCATTACTATAGTTAGGTATCAATCCACTTGCCTGACCACCTTCAAACCAGACTGAGTGGTATCATCTTCACCAGGAAGCCTTTCCCCCACCTAAATTTCATGTTCCTCTGGGTTCCCATTTTTAGCCATGCATACTTCTGTCTTACCCTATACCATACTACATTGAGAGCATTGATTTCCAGAACATCAACAGTAAAAAATCAAAGCTGAGACCATGCATTATTCATTTTCTGTCTCATGAATCCAGCAAAGCTCTAGGCTTATAGTAGATGCTTAATAAATGTCATTTGAACTGAACTGAGTTGATGTGGAAAGTTTTATTCCATTTATACTTTGCAATTTAAGTTGAGGGGATTTGGGTTGAAATCGCCTGGAAAATATTACCAAAGTCCTTTTGAACTCCCTTCCCCATAAGCCATGTCAGAGTCCTGCCCAGCCCTCTTGCTCGCTACCATCATCAAAGGAAAGGTGCAAGAGGAAGAGACATGAGAAAGCAGGGCAATACTTCAGGCCGGTCAGATGATTAAATTAAAAAAAAAGTTAGAGAGGAAATGCAGGACATTGGATCCCTGGGGAACAATTATATTTTCTGACATCTTGCTTTCATTAGTAACAGCCAAAGTCAAACAGTCTCTAAAGGTTCTCTTTACCTCCATGATGATGTCTTTAAACTTGTCTGTCTGATCCATCCTTTTGCCTGTTTTTCCAACCTATTGACCCCTCCTTTACAGCCCCAGAGCTTCCATGGCCTTGCACACCTGCTTCTTCATTGTTTCTCCTTCCTCCCACTGTTTGCAAGGCCCAATCCTTTGAAGGGTCAAACTCCTTTTAAGATGCATATCAAATTCTACTTCATTTGGGAGAGTGGATATTCTGACATTCTGTAAACATATTACACATTCCGCTAACATTCATTTTGACTTTTGGCATGATTAATAATGTTTACTGTATGTGTACTTACCTATCTCTCTTTACAGATGCCTGCTTTATTTTCCAATTTGATTGTAAATCTCTTAAGGACAAGAGCAGCTCTAGTTACCATGCATCCCTGAAATCTCTCAGTACAGTGCCAAGTACTAGTGTGTATTCATCACACACTCCTTGCTTGGTTGACTGACTTCCCTGGAGAGTTCATTGCAAATTAGGTAATTTTTAAATTTGGCTCATTTTGCTGGTCCTTCCTTTTTCCCTCAACCTTGATGTTCAAGTTCCCCCAGGATCATTCCTTGGTTCTTTTCCTTTCTCCATTTATAGAAACCCTTTTTGTGTTCTCATCGAATCTCATGGTTGAAATGCCATGAAAGTGCCAATTTCTCTCTAATGTATATTTCTGTCTCATCCTTCTCCCCTGGCACTCAGACTCACATTGCCTACTATATTATTGACACTCCACATGGGCACCTGATAGACATTTCAAAGTTAGTTCTTTCACAATTGAATTCTTGATCCTCTCCCTTCATGGGTGGATATGGGCTTCCCATCCCAGTAAATGGTAAATCCATTCTTACAATTCCTCAGGACAAACTCCTGACAGTCATTCTTGGCTCCTTTGTAGGTTTCATTCACATTAATGTAACCTGTTGATTTTTGTCTTCTGACATCCAAACTATGAATCCTTCATGCCATCTCTATTGGTGCCTTTGAATCTGACCCTTTAGAATCTCTCACTTAGATTCACCTACAGTCTCTAATTAACCCTTCTACCCTCGCTTACTTACGGTCTATCCTCAACAGAGCATTCTTTAAAAGCACAAGATAAATCATGATGGTTTTCTTTTTGAAATTCTACAATGGATCTCCATTCTCTTAATGATCGAAGCTAAAACTTTTACAATAGCTTGCAAGACTTTACCCAACTTATCCCCCTTGATCCTTTACCCAACTTACAAACACACGTGCACATGCACACACACACACACACACACACACACACATCTATTGCCTCTCCAATATCAATTTTCTCTCACTTTTAGTCTCCTCCTGCCATACTGCCCTCTTGCTATTCCCCAGAATGTCTGTTATACCTTGCTTTGGCTGTTGCCTCTACATGGAAAGGTCATCTCCCAAGTATCATTACCCTTAACTTTGTGTCTCTAAAGTGTTGGCTCTAGTGTCACAAGCTCAGTGAGGCAAGTCTTGACCAATCTATTCATAATTACAATCAATCCTCTAGAATTCTCAAACAGCTTTATGTTGCTTTATTTTTTCTTTATAGCACGCATCATCCTCTAACATACTAACCATTTCCCAACGTACTTGTTCCATTCTTTATTGATCTCTTCTATCGCTGGGCTGAAAGCTTTACAAAGACAGAGAGCACTGATACTTTTTTCACTGATATATTCCAAAAATTTGGAACCATAGCTGGCGCAGAGTACATCCTTAGAAAATATTTTTGAATGAATGAAGTTTTCAAATAAATTGCAGGAACTTTCTCTCCCTTACCATTTTTGGTTAGTATTTCTGGCTACTACTGAAATAAATGTCTTTGAAGACTTATTATGTGTAAAAACATTTGGTCTTATTTTCAAGGAGTTTTGCTAGAACTGTCATAGTGACAAGAGAGGCAAGCAAATAGGGAACATATAGCAGAAAGAAGTGTGTTAAAAATCGACGTAAGCAAAGGCATAGAGAAAATAATGGTTAATCCAACTGATGACAACTGACTGGAAAGCATGTCAAAGTCAAGACCGCATATAAAAGCAGTACAACTTTAACAGTGGAGAACAGAGAGAGGGGATTCCCAGGGGAGAGCATGGCATGATTACAGACCCCGTGTGGAAAGCACCTAGTGTATGATTAGCCCAGTGATTATTTGGAGGTTATGGAGATGAAACAAAACGGGGCTGATATCCTGTAGGCAGTCAAAGAAAACTGGATGTTTTCAAAATTAGGGTGAAAACAGAAGTCTTCTGTTCAAGGAATTGTGGGATTTGAACTCACTAACCTAACCAAGGAGTACATTCCTCTCATGGCAGTCTCACTGCACTAGAGAGTTTGCCCTGTTAAATGGGGTTTATGTCCCTTGACTTTATTTCCTTCATTTGGATCTGCGAATAGGCCATGTTTGTGTGATCTTAATATAAACTGCAGTCTTAAGTTTGTTAATTAAAGAAATGAATTTGTTATGAGAAGCCACGAAGCCATTATCACATATAAACACTGTATCAAATGAGTCAGAGGTATTTTAGATTTTTTCCCACCTTACAGTTACCCACTAATTACTTTTTGTCCTGATTAGAAACAACTATCCCTCAGGCTTCTAGAAATAATTCCAACTAAGCATCACATAATACCAATTTAAAAACGTGGAAACCGGTCTAGATACCCTTTGACTCATGCTGGCTTTCCCTCACTGCCTCAGGTTTATGCAGAGCTTGAGAGGAACCTTTGTGCCTTGACTGTCTGTCCCTTAGTTTCAAGGTCCTTGAAAGGAGGACAGTTTGCAGAAGGCATTAGATAGGGCCAGCTGCCAGGCACCTGTGAAAATAAGCAGTACAAGAGTTGTGGGCTGTAGAAATTTAAAGAGACTGGGTCAGTTTGAGCTTGCATACATTTATGCCCATCAAAAAACTGGTGCACTTTTCAGTCTGTAGTGTGGAATGCTGAGGGAATATGTACGTCGTAAATACACCAGGAGTACATCATCAAAAAGAAAAGAGGTAAAAAATGGTGTGGATGTGAAGAAAAGGAAACTTCTGTGCATTGTTGGTGGCAAGTACAGCCACCTTGGAAAAAAGTATGGGTCTTAAAAAAAATAAATATAGAACTGCCTATTAACTAGCAATTCTGCTTCTGGTAATACATCCAGAAGAAATGAAAATACTAATTCAAAAAGATATATACTCCCCATGTTCATTGCAGCATTATTTATAATAGCCAAGCCAAGGAAACAACTTAAGCACCCATGGATGGACAATGGGTAAAGAAGTTGTGGTAAATACAATGGAACATTAATTAGCTGTAAAAGTGAAGAAGTCCTATCATTTGCAACAAAATGGATTATGCTAAGTGAAATAAGTCAGACCAAGACAGATACTTCGGGATCTTACTTACATATGAAAACTAAATTAAAAAACAAACAAGCAAACAAACAAAACAAACACCCCCTGAGATCAGACTATGGATACCAGAGGCAGAGGGTGGGGGGGAAGGGGCTAATGGAAGAAGGTGGTCAAAAAGTACAACCATCCAGTTGCAAGATAAATAAGTACTAGGGGAAGAATGCACAACTGGATGGTTACGGCTAACCCTACTGGACGATATGTAGAGAAGTTGGGAATAAACCCTAGGAGTTCTCACAAGTTTTTCTTTTTCTTTTTATTGTATCTATTTGAGAAGATGGATGTTAGGTGAACCAATTGTGGTAGTTATTGGTGTGGGAAATAAAGGCAGAAGGAAATGGCAGATAAAATTAAATTTCCTTATAACCTGCGACCCATTGACAAATACTTGGGTAAACAGTTTCTCCAGGAACTCCCAACTGTCTTCATGCTAATACTTTGCTAGAGGGAAAAACAACCTTAGCTTGACAATAGCTGGACCTCTAAGATCCTGTGAGTTTTCTTTAGCATAGGAAAATCTCACTGGAAACTTCCTCTTGACTTTAGCTCCCCTAACTCCCAAGTATGTAACCAGTGTCTCTTCATCCTGACTCTTTCTGTCCACGTGTCCTGTCCCTGTGCTTGAATAAAATCACCTTTTTGCACCAAAGACCTCTTCAAGAATTCTTTCTTGGCTGTCGGCTCTGGACCCCATGAACCCCACTATCACCCGAAAAGCTCATCATTTATGTCACATTATGTGTAAATCAAACCCATCATGCTATAGGCCTCAAACTTATACAGTGAAATATGTCAATTATTTTTCAATAAAACTGTTAAAAAGAAGAAAAACTATATGTCATTGCCTCTTTTGGAGGCTGAGCTTGTGGTGTGGCAAGCAGTACGATGATGTTCATAAAAACAGTTTAGTGTATAATATATGCAGGTTGATTTTGTAGGTTTTGGCAGCATGCTTTATTCTGGTATCTTCACAATTGCCTTTGAAATTATCCTAAAGCAAGTCATTCCCTGTAAAATCAGTTTTCTCCCCTTAGGACAGATCTAAATTTTCAACTCTCACAGAGGGGTGAAAAAAAGAGAGAGAGATTTTATAATCACTAGATGAGCTAGCAAGGCTAAGTACATCATACTCGGGGACCTTCTCGTGTACATTTGAACCAGGTAAAAGCAGGCATTAGAGGCATCTTAGAGGGACAGAGAGAGACAGAGAAGGGCACAATGTGACAAGAGCCCTGTTTGCAACCAAAGTGAGGCCGGTAGGGGTAACTGGAGCATCTGGTTGTGGAGGCAGAGTGGGTGATTTGTCAGTATATGAGCCAAATGAGTCAATAGAACTTTCTTTCTACCTGGTGACCTTGTGTCTCCAGTGAGTCATCGGTATCTGTGGTTACCTCTGTAAGGGAATGCCTTTTTGCGCATCTGCCCAAGGAAACCAATTTCTATGGCAGTGGGACTCTGCCCCTAAGGCTTCTCTGTGAACCCCTTTCTGGTGGAATTTGGCACATAGACTGGCTATGATCTGTTTACCAAACAGTCTTCCCCACTGGACAGGGGTCTGTGGGAGGACAGGGAGTCACCCAGACTTCCCCCTTCCCAGACTGCATCCCCAGATCCTTAGCACACCACTCGGCACATAGGAGCTGTTCGGCAATGTTCACTAAACACAAGTCTCCCTAAAGGCAAGCCCCACCTTCTCTTTGCAGTCACGTAAGCATCACCACATATTGCGAATGCATTCAAGTTTGGTTTTGCCCCTTTAAATGCTTTTTGGCCTCAGCTGCTCTCTTGGCCTTTGGAAAGCCAAATAACCTGATGGCAATATCAGCAACATTTCTGGCTGGTATCCCTAAGCTTCTATGTGATCAATGCCTAGGTGATCATGCAGGTAACATTATGATTATCATGACAATGTCAGGCTTACAAACAAGTATGTGATTCTGATTTATTGTTAATATCTCAATATTCAGTTTTGAACAGAGTAAAGCTCCAGAGACATAACTTTAAATGAAATCTTCTTATGTGATTTATATGGAAAAAGAGTATCAGTCAGATGAATTATTTATCATTCCAAAAGAAAATAGCTCAACCATTAATAATTATGGTAAGAGCTGTAGGATTTATGTACTACAGTCATTATTAAGAACTTTGAAATAGTTACAGATGGGGAGAAATATTGACAGTTAAATATATTAAATCTGTTAAAACTATTAATCTATTAAAATTATTGAGAGTTTATGCTAACCAGATAACTTTAGGAAGATATTTTGTCCTTTTTGGATCAACAAATATTTCTGTAAAAAGTTCAAAAAATAATACGGGATACAAGAATAAGAAATAATGTTATAATTTAACATGTAGAATTGAATAGTAACTTAGATTCATAACTTAACCAAAACCACCATGAAGAGCTATATTTCGATTTTGATTGTTTGACTCCATGCAAAACAGGAATTAAACAATTTTTATTTTATTTATTTTAATGTTTATGTATTTTTGAGAGAGAGAATGAGAGAGAGAGGAGGGGCAGAGAGAGAAGGAGACACAGAATCTGAAGCAGGTTCCAGGCTCTGAGCTGTCAGCACAGAGCCTGACACGGGGCTCGAACCATGAACCGTGAGATCCTGACCTGAGCCATAGTCAGAAGTTTAACCGACGGAGCCACCCAGGTGCCCCTAGACAATTTTTATTATGAACAAAATATCTACCTTAAAATTTCAGTACTTTTAAAAGCTCCACACTCATGTATAACAATGCTTTTGGTAAATCATGCTTATAGGGTTGAGTCTAAATATTTAAATAAAAAGTTTGATAAAATATTAAAGAATTGTCAACCACTTTCAACAAAGACACATGATTTTTAAGTTTTTCACAGGTTATAAATCCCAGGTAACATATTCTTCCTAGAAAATATGCTAGTAAAACATGTTTTTGTTTAATGATAATATACTGTGCATAAGAAGTGATTTATTCAGTATACTTCATCCGTCTAAACAGATATTTGGGAGAAAACCAATGAAAGCCCTTCTTTCAAAAAACTTTGGAGCAAATTAAGGATTGTACTTTTGATCTATGTCCTTGGCAAGACACTTTAGGATCTCAGGCAATTAGCAACATAGTAACCATGTGAAGAAATGCTTTGGAATGGCAAACTGACAGACAAGTGTTAAGTACAATGACATCAACAAGGGGATAGGGTTCTGAGTAATTTAACAATCCCAAGGGTACAGTGTCTTCATCACATTTTTCATTGTGTACTTAGCGCTGCTAACATTAAAGAAATACTGACCATAAGTAAAAATAAATACATATAGTCATGTTTACTGTTCTTTAGTCAAAGACGAGGTACATAATTTTTGACCTTCCACAGCATATGCAAAATATTGAACCAATATGAAATGGAGGCTATTACATTTTAAAAAGGCTGTTTAAACAAAGGAAGCCTTAATATTGTACCGTGCAGATAACAATAATGCAGGGCTTGCAGAGAAAGAAGTTTATTTGCTGGAACCTGCTGAATAAGTAATCAAATTGCTGTGCTTCAAGAGTGCAAGTGTTTGTTACACAAAATCTGTGGTAAAGATATATACAAATCATTCCACTCCAGGGAAGAGGCTGAAATTGGTGTCACGCATCGCAACGAAAGCTGAGATGCAGAGAGAAATTCGCAAGCAGTATTTGTGTGCCAATTACATTGCTTTGTGCTCATTTCTAGATATAAGAACTAAGGGCGGGAGTGCCTTGCTGTCTCAGTCCGTAGAGCGTGCAACTCTTGATCTGGGGATTGTGAGTTCAAGCCCCACATTGGGTGTAGAGATTACTTAAAAATAAAATCTTAATGGTTATGAGTCTGTTCAAAATATCTATTTCTTCCTGTTTCAGTTTTAGTAGTTTATATGTTTCTAGGATTTTGTCCATTTCTTTTAGATTTCCCAATTTGGTGGCATATAATGGCTCATAATACTCTCTCATTATTGTTTGTATTTCTCTGATGTTGGTTGTGATTCTCTTCTTTTATTCATGATTCTATTTATTTGCATCCTTTCCTTGTTCTTTTTGATCAGTCTGGCTAGGGGTTTATCAATTTTGTTAACTCTTTCAAAGAACCAGCTCCTAGCTTCATTTCCCTGTTCTACTGTTTTGTTTTTATTTCAATATCATTGATTTCTGCTCTAATCTTTATTATTTCCCATCTTCTGCTGGTTTTGGGTTTTACTTGCTGTTCTTTTTTCCAACTCCTTTATATACAAGGTAAGGTTGTATATTGGAGACCTTTCTTCCTTCTTTAGTTCCCTTATAGGACTGCTCTTGCTGTGTCCCAGAGGTTTTAGAGTGTCATGTTTTCATTTTCGTTGGGTTCCATGTACTTTTTAATTTCTTCTTTAATTTCTTGGTTAATTAATCATTCATTCTTTAGTAGGATGTTCTTTAATCTCCAAGTATTAGTGGTCTTTCCAGTTTTTCTTGCGATTGATTTCAAATATCATACTGTTGTGATCTGATGGCATGCATGGTATGATCTCAATCTTTTTGTACTTGTTGAAGGCTGATCTGTGACCGAGTACATGGTCTATTCTAGAGAATGTTCCATGCGCGCTTGAGAAGAAGTGTATTCTGTTGCTTTAAGATGAAAATCTCTGAATATATCTGTTAAGAAAATCTCCCAACAGACAAGGGTCCAGGGCCTGATGGCTTTCAAGGGGAATTCTACCATACATTTAAAGAAGAGTTAACACATATTCTTTGGAAGCTGTTCCAAAAAAATAGAAATAGAAGGGAAACTTTCAAACTCATTCTATGAGGCAACCATTACCTTGATTCCCAAACCAGACAAAGACCCCATTAAAAAGGAGAACTACAGATCAATTTCCTGATGATGGATGCTAAAATTCTCAATAAGATACTAGCAAACCAAACCCAAACTGTTCACCACAATCAAGGGGAATTTATTACTGGGCTACAGGCTGATTCAATATCTTCAAATCAATCAATGTGATACATCACATCAATAAAAGAAAGGACAAGAACAACACGATCCTCTCAATAGATGCAGAAAAAACATTTAACAAAATACAGCATCGTTTCTTAATAAAAGCACTCAAGAAAGTAGGGATAGAAGGAACATACCTCAAGATCATAAAGGCCATATATGAAAGATCCAGAGTTAATATTCTCTTCAGTGGGGAAAAACTGAGATCTTTCCCCCTGAAATCAGGAGCACAACAAGGATGTCCACTCTCACCACTGTTGTTCAGCATGGTCTTGGAAATCCTAGCCTTAAGTAATTGTACAAGAAAAAGAAATAAACGGCATTCACATCAACAAGGAAGAAGTCAAACTTTCACTCTTCACAGATGACATGATAGTCTACATGGAAAACCCAGAAGACTCCACCAAAAACAAACAAACAAAAAAACAAAAAAAAACAAAAACAAAACTGCTAGAACTGATACATGAATTCAGCAAAGTCTCAGGATACAAAATCAACATGCTTTAAACCATGGCATTTCCATACACCAATAATGAAGAAGCAGAAACGGAAATCAAGGAATCGATCCCATTTACAATTGAACCAAAAACTACAAAATAGCTATGAATAAATGTAACCAAAGAGATCAAAGATCTAAATGCTGAGAATTATAGGAAGTATCTGAAAGAAATTGAATAATACACAAAGAAATGTAAAAAAAAAAAAAAAACATGCCATGCTCTTGGATTAGAAGAACAAATACTATTAAAATGTTAATACCACCCAAAGCAAAGATACATATTCAATGTAATCCCTATCAAAACCAGTATTCTTCACAGGGCTAGAACACCAGTATTAACCAGTATTCTTCACAGTATAACACCAGTATTCTTCACAGGGCTAGAACAAACAATTATAAAATTTGTATGAAACCAGAAAAGACCCTAAATAGCCAAAGCAATCTTAAAAAGAAAACCAAAGCTGGAGGCATCACAATCCCAGACTTCAAGCTGTATTACAAAGCCATAATCATCAAGACAGTATGGTACTGGCACAAAATCAGACACATAGATCAATGGAACAGAATAGAGAACCCACAAATGTACCCACAAATGTATGGCCAACTATCCTTGATGAAGCAGGAAAGAACATCCAATGGAAAAAAGACAGTCTCTTCAGCAAATGGTGTTGGGAAAACTGGACAGCTACATGCAGAAGAATAAACCTGGACCACTTTCTTACACCATATGAAAAATAAATTCAAAATGGATGAAATACCTAAATGTAAGACAGGAAACCATCAAAGTCCTAGAGGAGAAAACAGGCAACAACCTCTTTGAACTCAGCTGCAGCAACTTCTTACTACACATGTCTCTGGAGGCAAGAGAAACAAAAAGCAAAAATGAACTATCAGGACCTCATCAAGATAAAAACCTTCTGTACAGTGAAGGAAACAATCAGCAAAACTAAAAGGCAACCAATAGAATGGGAGAAGGTATTTGCAAATGACATATCAGATAAAGGATTAGTATCCAAAATCTATAAGGAACTTATCAAACACCAACACCCATAAAACAAATAATCCAGTGAAGAAATGGGCAAAAGACATGAATAGACACTTTTCCAAAGATGACATCCAGATGGCTCACAGACACATGAAAAGATCCTCAATCACTCATCATCAGGGAAATACAAATCAAAACCGCAATGAGATACCACCTCACATCTGTCAGAATGGCTAACATTAACAACTCAGGCAAAAACAGATGTTGGTGAGGATGTGGAGAAAGAGGAACCCTTTTGCACTGCTGGTGGGAGTGCAAACTGCTGCTCTGGGAAACAGTATGGAGGTTCCTCAAAAAAATTAAAAATAGAACTACCCTATGGCCCAGCAATTACACTACTAAGTATTTATCCAAAGGATACAGAAGTGCTGTTTTGAAGCTTATGCTTATAAATATATATATTAGTATAATATATATTTATAAATGAAATGTTACTCAGCAATCAAAAAGAATCATATCTTGCCATTTGCAACAACGTGGATGTAACTAGAGTGTGTTATGCTGAGAAAAATAAGTCAGTCAGAGAAAGATAAATACCATATGATTTCACTCATGTGTGTAATTTCAGAAACAAACAGATGAACATAAGGTGAGGAAAAATAAGATAAAAACAGAGAGGGAGGCAAATCATAAGAGATCTTATATACAGAGAACAAACTGAGGGTTGCTGGAGGGGAATTGGGGTGGGATGGGCTAAATGGATGGTGGACATTAAGAAGGGCACTTGGGATGAGTACTGGGTATTATATGTAAGTGACCAATCACTAAATTCCACTCTTGAAATCATTATTACAGTATATGTTAACTAACTTGGATTTAAATAAAAATTTAAAAATTAAAAAAAAATCATTACAGGGGCGCCTGGGTGGCTCAGTCGGTTAAGCATCCAACTTTGGCTCAGGTCGTGATCTCTCAGTCCATGAGTTTGAGCCCCGCGTCAGGCTCTGTGCTGACAGCTCAGAGCCTGGAGCCTGTTTCAGATTCTGTGTCTCCCTCTCTTTGACCCTCCCCCGTTCATGCTCTGTCTCTCTCTGTCTCAAAAATAAATAAAGGTTAAAAAAATAAAAAAAAAATCATTACAAAAAAGTCAATGAACCAGTCATAAACAGGTAGGGTTAATTTTGACAAATTTTGAGCCAGATATAGAAAAAAGTAAAATCTTAAAGACTTCAAAACAAATCTGTTTCAAGTCACTGTGAAGCAGAAATTTCACACACAAATATTAAACATAAAAAGGACAGGTGAGTAACAATTCTAAGGCTGCTTCTGTAAATATTCAGACACCATTTTTTTTCTTCAAACAGTACACAAAGCTCTTAGTGTGGAATGTTTTCAGTGAAATCACAGGAGCCATCTAGCCAGTAACAGAGCTGAGAAGTTGTATCAAACTTTGAGAACGTAACATTTGAAATTGCAACAATAAGGGAGTAACAGTAATTTAACAGGATAAAATTTAGGATTTGCTTTCATACTACCAGATCTTAATATATGATTGTGATAATGCAACTTCAGCCTTGGTCTTGGATTTAGCTAAATATTGACTTTACCACTTAAATATGAGGCATCTGATTAAAATACATATATTGTCATGTTTTCTCTCTTTATTTCCCTTCCATTCTCTAAAAGTTGCCTGATTCATGTGGAAATAGAAGCAGGCAAGGGAAGGTATGTTCAGTTCACTTCAACTCAGCAGTACTGTCTCTGACAGTACTAGATTCTGTGATGGAAAATAAGGAACCTAATTAACAAAGGGAGCCCTACAGATATCATTTGCTCTCCTGCTTCTTATACCTCATTCCATTTGTACCTCTTGGCTTCTTCCTTTCCTGACTGCCATCTCCTTCAGAGTTTTCTTTTTTTCAAATAAAATTATATTTGAAGACTTTTAAAGTATAAAATAGGGCATACCGACTAGAAATAATTTGGAAAAGAGAAAACTATAATTTTAAAGATGTAAATTTTCTATATATGGCTAACCATCTAACAACTTGAGGTACTGAAGTCCACATTACCAAGCATACAGGACCACAGATTTATATCCCAAGTGTTTTAACAATTTTGCTATTTCATTTTCTGTTTATATTAAATAATCCATATTATTCCATGTCCTTAAGTATTTCTCAAACAGTTCTTTTTAATGTCTAAAACCTATTCAAGTATTCACATACACTATAATTTAAAAAATGATTATGTAATTTTGGATATTTGATTTATTTTTTATTACTTGTCTCAACTAGGTAATGCTGTCAAGATCTTCTTTTTGCCAAAGACAGTTAAACTAGTAGTAACTCATGCATATATTTCTGTTTTCTGTGAGATTTAAAGATGAAAGTGAACAAAGGATATGAAGTTTTGAAATTATATTTGTGGTTATTTTCATTTTATTTTCCATTTTTAACAGCACAAAAAGTATATCAGAATGCTCGGCTCCTTATCTTCCAACATAAAAAGAAAATTGTATTTCCTGTTCCTATTCCTTCTCTTGTTTTCTGCTGTCTCTGCCTTATGGCTAATAGAAATTATTTTAGACCTTGCAAATCCCTTTCAGTTTGGTCAGGTCTATAGCAGGCACTTTGACTTTTATTTAGTGGTAACATGTATATCACATGTTGCATTAGGGCTTGAGAGAGAGAAAGAATTTAAGGAACTAGCCATGTGATTGTGGACACTTATAAATGTAAAATCTGCAAGGTAGGCTGTCAGACTGAGGACTCAGGAAAGAATTGATGTCCAACTCAATCTGAAAGCCATCTGAAGGTAGAATTTCCTAGTCTTTAGAGGACCTCAGTCT
This sequence comes from Felis catus, assembly GCF_018350175.1. Classification (NCBI taxonomy): domain Eukaryota; kingdom Metazoa; phylum Chordata; class Mammalia; order Carnivora; family Felidae; genus Felis; species Felis catus. The sequence continues at coordinate 112,720,789 of NC_058375.1, read as the reverse complement.
TCTCTTAATACTTCAGCTGGTTGAATAAAGCCCACCCACATTATGGAGAGTAAGCTGATTCATCAAAGTTCAAAGATTTAAATGCTAATTCCATTAAAAGAAAAAAAGAAAAGAAAGCCAGCTTCAAAGCTACATGCAGACTGGTATTTGACCAAATATCTGGGTAGCATGACCTAGTCAAGGTGACACACAAAATTAAGCATCATAAGTGTTCCAAAAGAACAAACTCAGTACTAAAATTAAAAAAAAAAAAAAAGCCTAAATAGTTCAATCAAGCTACTAAAAATCTATATCTGGTATTTCTTTGAGAGAAGAATTTGCAAACATCGCATCACTATGGGGACATGACAAATACCAGCAATCACCTAAGTAATGAAGGTCCTCTATCCCAGAAGAGTCCTTATGAACCAACATGTCCCAAAGGGCAATCTGAGGCCTTCATCTAAACAATAATGCTGCCAAACCACATGCTAATAACAATGCCATAAAACCCATGACCTCTTCCTTCTGACACTTTGGACCAGAAATTTAACTTCTCAACTCTAAGGGACAACAGTGTGGCTCAGTCAGTTAAGCATCTGACTTCAGCTCAGGTCATGATCTCACAGTTTGAGAGTTCGAGCCCCGCGTCGGGCTCTGTGCTGACAGCTCAAGAGCCTGGAGCCTGCCTCAAATTCTGTGTCTCCCTTTCTCTCTGCACCCCCCCACTCACGCTCTCTCTCTCTCTCTCTCAAAAATAAAATAACCTTAACTTCTCAACTCCAGGATTCTCAGATTATATATTAGAGGATTCTCACATTTACCTCTCAGAATTCTTTTGACCATTGTATCACATAAGGTCTCTACCATTGTACCTGGCACACAGGAGGCATTCAACACATCACATGTCCCTCCCTGTCCATGTCACATTCTTAAAATATCTCTCCCTTAACATTGAGTCAGACAAGAACAATATGATTGTTCATTAAAACTTGGCCCAGGTAGGTGTTCCGCTGCTGTCTTTCCACCCTTGTGTGCTTGAGCCAAGTGTTTGGAGGAATATATTCCCAAGAAATAGTTATTAGTCCAAAGGTTAGGATGTCTCTATCACCCCTTCTAACACGGAATAGATAGGGGCTAACTGGATATTTTAAATAGGTATTTTCTATTATGATTCAACAGTATTATATTTTTTTCTGGAATACAGCTAACACTTGGCTACTACTTAAGCTGAGTCTACATATTTATCCAATGATATGTGAATTAAATGTGTATATATATTATACACATAGGAAACTGATAGATACATATAACGAACATTTTCATTATCACAGAGCAAGGTAGAATCACATGGTAGTTGTTTTAAGTCTGTCTCCAAGCGTGAACTTCATTCTAGATACATGCTCCTCATCTCCCATTAGAAGTCCATTATCAGGACAGACTCACAGTTTAGTAAGTGCAGTGTGAATCAGGTAAATGGCAGTTATTGATAGCAAACACTTTTCATTGAAAAGAGAATTCAGTATTTAACTTGAAGAACCAAAGACATGCTTCATTTATATGTTCTAGATTCACTAAAACGTTTCACTGTTTGCTTCATGAAGCAGCTTATAAAAAGCTACCTAGCAACGGGGAATATTGAGGCCATCCTGATATTGTCTGAATACACCTATTTTAGAATATATTTGATTCTTTAAAATCACTTGCCTGTAGGTTAGTGACAGGTAAAGGAAACTCGTATGGGCCTTAGGTGTTTAGAGCTCAGATTCCTAATCTATCACATGGGGACTCTAATATTCTTTTCCTGAAGTTTACTTAACCAGGAGAAGTAGCGATGGGGTTGGAGGTCTTCATAGTGATACAGGTTTGGCTCTGGCTAGCAGATGTAAAAAGGAAGAAAATAACCCTGTTTAGCTGTTGGTGGTACTGAATTTAAAAATAACTAGATAGAGATAGGTGATAGAGAGATGATAGACAGATGATGATGCTAGATAGGAAGATAGATAGATGGATATGATTATATAGGTGATAGAGATAGGTAAATAGGTAAATAGATAATGTGCTGTTTCACAGAAACCAAGAAAGCTTAAATGTTGTAGAAGTACCATATATCAGAAATGTGTAACACACTGTACAAGAAAGTACAAGGAAAAGAGAAAGTAGTAGCAAGCATCAATAGCAATGTCAGGATCTCTGCCAGGTTAGGAAGGAACACAGATGAGTCCCCATAAAGGAAAGCTGGCTTGCTGAGTCGGGAACCAGGTGGCAAGGAAGCAAATAAACAGATGGTGCTATTGGCCGGACAACAAATTCAGTGCGAAGTGATCTAAAGATCTAGAAAATGTGTGTGAATTACAAGAGCGTGTGTCCTCCATGGCTGGCCCTGTGCCTTGTTTGAGTGCCTGTTTTAGGATGCTGGCATCCTGGATGCCTCGCATGCTTTCCTGATGGCCATCTACTTGTCTGCCCAGGCACTGCTATGATAAATGGCCCCGAGGTCTGTGAGTCTCTACATCTGTAGGGAAAGACCCCAAGCTTCTTACTTCTCCCAGTACTTCACACAGAGGCCCACAATACAAAGATAGAATGTAGTTTGGTAGTTGCAGTCTGAGAAGCTGTATGACACCACCTGGAAATGTGGGTATGTGTGTGGGTAAGAAGTGTCCTAGGAAACCAAAGGAAGTCAACAGATAAATTGCCTCTTCAATGCTCCCTCCACTGGGTGGGCCTCAAGCTTAGTTTTCTACACACCTGTTAGAAGGCACGCTGTGTCTCCCGGTGAGATTATGACTAGTTTTATAACATACCATCTGGTATTTGTTTTTCAATCCTATTATGCCTCACTTACATTTTCTTCATTCTTGCTGGTCTAGGGCTGCCCTTTACAATAATGCTTTAGCACATAAGTTTTTCAGCGAGCTGTGTTTTCTAGAGAACTTGAGCTAACACAGTGATTCTACAAATAGTACTAGAAAGCAAACACTGAGGATGAGGTTTTGGACTAGGATTGCCTACTTATTTGAGACCAATAAGATCCTTTTTTTTTATATATGAAATCTGTTGTCAAATTGGTTTTCATACAATACCCAGTGCTCATCCCAAAAGGTGCCCTCCTCAATACCCATCACCCACCCTCTCCTCCCTCCCACCCCCCATCAACCCTCAGTTTGTTCTCAGTTTTTAAGAGTCTCTTATGTTTTGGCTCCTTCCCTCTCTAAACTTTTTATTTTTTCCTTCCCCTCCCCCATGGTCTTCTGTTAAGTTTCTCAGGATCTAATTAGGAGTGAAAACATGGTATCTGTCTTTCTCTGTATGACTTATTTCACTTAGCATAACACTCTCCAGTCCATCCACGTTGCTACAGAAGGCCAGATTTAATTCTTTCTCATTGCCACGTGCAATTCCATTGTGTATACAAACCACAATTTCTTTATCCATTCATCAGTTGATGGACATTTAGGCTCTTTCCATAATTTGGCTATTGTTGAGAGTGCTGCTATAAACATTGGGGTACAAGTGCCCCTATGCATCAGTTCTCCGGTATCCCTTGGGTAAATTCCTAGCAGTGCTACTGCCGGGTCATAGGGTAGGTCTATTTTTAACTTGTTGAGGAATCCCCACACTGTTTTCCAGAGCAGCTGCACCATCCCATTTTTGATGGGCACCAGAGAAATTCTCCTCCTAGCACGCTGTAGCCTCAAAATTACTAAAACTTTCACCTGTGGTTAATTGAGATGAGCAGCAGGTGAAGGTCGTTGTGTGAACAAATAGCTGTGATGTTTAATCAGCATGACATAAATATACACTTATGAATCTCCTTTTGATAGCATTGGAACCTTGTAAAAAGAAAGGCTCTGGGGGATGCACCTAGGGGAATTACTTGCCAATTTAAGGCACGCTTTGAGAGTCAGAACTCCTTGATGGCAGTCTTAAAAGAGGTCCTATCTTCAGCTTCAGCAAACATTGAAGCAAAAAATCAATCCCAGACTCTTATTTTGAGGGTTGCAGGAATATAAAGGAGACAAAAATATGCATTCTCAACCTATCTCCCTTATCAGAGGCACAGCCTGGGCAGAAAAGAGTGAGATCCATAAACCTGGGATAGGGATGTTTTAGTGGGTGAGCACAGCTTTACTGAGATACAATTTAAATATAAAGCACGACATATTGTACAGTGTACAATTTTATAAATATCGGCATATGCATAGGCTTGTGAAACCATCACTAAAGTCCAGAAAATAAAGAGATATATCACCTTTGAAAGAGCGGATCTACTACGGCCGACTCCATCTTGTTCTGTGTCCTCCACCTTGAGTGACTATGTCCCAGACATGGCCCCTTTCCGGAAAAATCACAGAAACCTCAGACCACGCCTCCTCCCCTTGAGTAACCTCCCGCTCACCTGCTCAAACTTCCCTATCAAAACACGCCCTGCGACCTGCCTAACGGGACTCTGACACTTCCCCAGCCAGTCGGCTAAAGCCACAGACATTACCTCACCAACTGCCCCTAGACCCCTATAAAACCTTTGTGATTTTGCAACCCGCTGGCTCTCTCCAGCATGTCACCGCTGCGTTGGTGCAGGTAGGGGATTGAGCTGGAGCTAGCTCCAATAAAGGCTCTTTGCTTTTGCATCGGACTCGGCTCCCTGGTGGTCTTTGGGGATTGCGAATTCTGGGCATAACACCTTCAAAATTCTTTTGTGATTCCTCCCTCCTGTCCCTTCCCCATACGATTACTGATCTGTTTTCTGTCACTAGAAAGAAGATTGTATCTCCTAAAATTTTATAAAAGTGAAATGAAATATTTTTGCGTGCTTCTTTTACTCATTGTGAGTACACTGGGATTCATCCAAGTTTTTATGAGTACCAATAATTCATTCCATTTTATTGCTGAGCAGTATTCTATTGTACAGATATTCCACAACTTGTTTACACATTCACTTCTTGAGTGATACTGGAGTTGTTTCCAATTTGGGGCTATTATGAACAAAATCTTATGAAAAATTATATACAAGTCATTGGATAGACACATGCTTTTTTTTTTTTTTTTTCCTTGAATGGATGCCAGGGAATAGAAAGACCAGGTCATATAACCGGAATATGTTTAACTGGGAATCTAGTTTTAAAAGTAGTTGAATCAGTCATTCTTTATTCTCACTAGCAGCGTAAGGGAATTCTAATTGCTCTACACACTTGCCTACACTTGGTATAGCCAATTTTTAATGTTAGACATTCTTTTGTTGTGCAATAGCATATCGTTATAATTTTTATTTCCTTAATGATAATGATGTTGAATATTTTTTCATGTGGTTATTTGATATAAGCATAGCTCTTTTTGTGAAAAGTATTTTCAAATCTTTTGTCTTTTTTTTGGCTTGTTTTCTTACTATTGAGTTTTGAAAATGTTTCATATATTTTGGAAACAAGTCATTTATTAGATATGTGAAATGTTAGTATTTTCACCTAGTGTGTTGCTTATCTTTTCTTTCTTTTAACAGTGTACTTTGAAGAGAATTATATGTTTTGATAAAGCCAAAGTTTTATTTTTTTATAGGCAGTGACATTGGTGTTGCAACTAAAAAAGCATTGCCTAAGTCAGGATTGTAAACATTTACTCATTCATTTTCTTCTAGTGTTATAGTGTTTGGCTTTTATTTAGGGCTTTGATCAATTTTGAGTTAATATTTTTATACAGTCAAAATTAAGCATCATTTTTTTTTTCATGGAGTAGTTATTTATTTGGACTCTGGAAAAGAGTGTGTATTAGCCAATAGAATGGCATTTTTTCCTTTAACAAAAATTAAGTGAATGTGTAAACATATTACTTTACTTTCCTCCTCTCCCCATGACCTATTTAAATAGCTTGATGCCAATATCACACTGTCTTGGTTATTATAGTTTTATAACAAATGTTGAAGTTAATGTAATTCTTCCAGTTTTGTTCTTTTTTATTAAAGTATTTTATTTTTTGTTGGTCCTTTACATTTCTGTAAGAATTTTGAAATAAACTTCTCAATTTTTATTACAAAATCCCTGCTGGTACACTGATACCATGTTGAATCTAGAAATTCATTTGAAGAGATTTGACATCTTAAAAATCTTGATTCTTACAATCCATGGAAATGGTCTCTCTTCATTTATGTCTTTCATTTATTCAGCATTGTGTTTTAGTTTTCAGTGTAGAGATCTTAACTTTTATCATATGTATCCTTAGTTATTCCATTGTTTTGTTACTATTATAAATGGTATGTTCTATTTTTTTTTACTTTAATTAAATCTCTGATTGATTGTTCTATTTTGTAAAACTGCAGTTGTTTCTTGTTGGTTGAATGATCTAGGATCCTGTACATGAAGTGAAGCTCAGTTATTAAGTCTACTAATGCCTCTTTGGTTGTATTCCATAGGATTTTCTACATAAATGATAATGCTATTTATGAGCAAGGACAGCCTTATATCTTATTGGTTTGAAGTCTTTCATTTACTTTTTTTTTTGTCTTATACAATGGCTAGCACGTTCAGCACTAGGTTAAGTTAGTGAAAGGAGGCATTCCCACCTTTTTCCTGCAATTAGGGAGATCATATGCAAATTCTCACTACCAAGTATAATGTTAGCTTATAAGTTTGTCATAAAAGCCCTTTTACAGGTTGAAGAAATTTTCCTCTTTTTGTAGTTTGCTGAAATATTTTTTTAACAAGAATGGATACTGAATTTTGACAAATGAGTTTTCTGCCTGTATTGAGATAAATTTTGTTAATATTGTGAATTAAAAATCTGTGAATGCTAGATCCATCTTGCAGCTCCAACTAAGACAACCAAGCCTTAGTTGGTGATGGTGTATTATCTTTTTACAAATAGTTGTGTTCAACTGAATGAATTTTGTTAAGAATTTTTTTTTTAATTTTGGAGTGCTTGGGTGGCTCCATCGGTTAAGCATCTGACTCTTGATTTTAGCTCAGGTTATGATCTCGTGTTTTGTGAGATTGAGCCCTGTATCAGGCTCTGTGCTGATAGTGTTAAGGTGGCTTGGGATTCTCTCTCTCTGTCTCTCTCTGAGCCTCCCTTGACTGCACTGTCTCTCTCTCTCAAAATAAACACTTTTTTACAAAAATCTTGAAAAAAATAATAAAAATAATCTTGAATTTGTGCTCTTGAGGACTTTGACTTTATGTTTTTTATTGATATATAGTTTATTGATATATAGTTTTTATTGATATATAGTTTATTGATATTGATATATATATATCAATTATATATATATAAAATTGATCATCAAGTTAGCTAACATACAGTCTATATAGTGTGCTCTTGGCTTTGGGAATAGATTCCTGTGATTCATCACTTAGATAAAACACCCAGTGCTCATCCCAACAAGTGCCCTCCTCAATGTCCATCACTCATTTTCCCTGCCCCTTGCCCCCCCACTCCATTCTACCCTCAGTTTGTTCTCTGTACTTAAGAGTCTCTTATGGTTTGCCTCCCTCTCTATTTGTAACTATATATATTTTTTTTCATTCCCTTTCCCCATGGTCTTCTGTTAAGTTTCTCAACTTTCACATATGAGTGAAAACATATAATATCTGTCTTTCTATGACTGACTTATTTAACTTAGCATAATAACCTCCAGTTCCATCCATGTTGTTGCAAATTACAAGGTTTCATTCTTTTTCATTGCTGAATAGTATTCCATGTGGAAAATTTATTTGTTTTTGTATCAGAATTATGCTGGCCTCATAGAAACAATTGAGCAGCTCTCACTCATTTATTTTTTTTAAAGATTTTTATGGATTAACAATTATTTATGCCTTTAAGGTTTACTAGAATTTTGTGGTAAACCTTTTTAGGCTTGGAGTTTTCTTTGTTGAAGAGCCCAACCCACAAATTCAATTTATTTAAATTCAAATTTTCTCTTTATTCGTGGGTGAGTTTTTCTAGTTAATATATTTCAAAGAACTTGTTGGTTTTATGTAAATTGTTGATTTTATTGGCACAAAAATGTTCAAAACATTCAACTAAGTGGTTATAGAAAAAATGTTCCTCAACCTAATAAAAGCCATATATGATGAGCCCACAGATGACATCATACTCTTCGGTGAAAAGCTGAAAGTTTTTCCCCTAAGATCAGAAAGAAGACAGGATGGTCATTCTCACCATTTTTATTCAACATAATATTGGAAGTCCTGGTCAGAGCAATTAGGCAAGGGGAAAAACAAGTAAAAGGCATCCACATTGGAAAGGAAGAAATAAAAAATATCATTATTTCCAGATGGCATGATATTTTACGTGAAACCCTAAAACCTCCACCTAAATATTGTTACAACTAATAAATAAATTCATTAAGGTCACAGGATACACAATCTTCATAGAAAATTTTATTACATTTCGGGGCACCTGGGTGGCTTAATTGGTTAAGTGTCCAACTCTTGATTTTGACTCAGGTCATGATCTCACGGTTCCTGGGTTCAAGCCCCACATCAGGCTCTGAACTGACAGTGCTGAACCTGCTTGGGATTCTGTCTCCCTCTCTCTCTCTGCCCCTCTCCTGCTTGCTCTGTATCTCTTTCTCAAAATAAATAAATAAACATTTTTAAACAAAGAAAAATTTGTTGCATTTCTATCTGTTAGTAATGAACTATCAGAAAGAAAGCTTAAGAAAAATAATCTCATTTACAATTGCATAAAAAATAACTAGAAATAAATGTGAACAAAGAGGTAAAGACCTGTATACTGAAAACTATGACATTGGTGAAAGAAATAGAAGAAGACACAAATAAATGGAAAAAAAATATATTCAGTGTTCATGGATTGGAAGAATTAATATTGTTGAAACTTCCACACTACCAAAATTAATCTGAAGATTCAGTGCAATTCTTATCAAAATTCTTATGGCATTTTTCACAGAAATAAAAAAAAAATTCTAAATTTTGCATGAAAACCTAAAAGACCCCAAATGGCCAGAGCAATCTTGAGAAAGAACAAAGCTGGAGGCATCACGCTTCTTGGCTTCAAACTATAGTAATAAACTATATTAATCAAAACAGTATGGTCCTGGCATACACACACACACACACACACACACACACACACACACACACACACATCAATAGAACAGAATAGAAAGCCCAGAACTAAACCCATGCATATATAGTCAATTAATTTACAACGCAGGAGCTGATAACATAAAGTAAGAAAAGGACAATCTCTTCAATAAATTGTTAGTAAAGCTGGACAGCTACATACAAAACAATGAAACTGGATGTCTATCTTACATCCTACAAAAAAGTGAACTGAAAATGAACTAAAGGCTTAAACTTAGGACTTGCAACCATACAACTTCTATAAGAAAGTGCAGGTAGTAAGCTCCTGACGTTGGTCTTGGCAATTAATTTTTGGATGTAATACCCTAAGCAAAGGCAATGAAAGCAAAAATAACCAATAGGACTACATCAAAACAAAATGCTTCTGTACAGCAAAGGAAACTCAACAAAATGTAAAGGCAACATACTGAATGGAAGAAAATATTTACAAATCATATATTTGCTAAATGGTTAATATCCAAAATATGTAATGAACTCACACAACTCAGTGCAACTCAATACATACAATCCAATACGACTCAAACAATGCAATTTAAAAAAGGACAGAGGATTTAAAGACATTTTTTTCTCCATAAAATATATAAAAGTGGCCAACCAGTAATGAAAAAATGCTCAATATCACTGAATATCAGGGAAATGAAAATTAAAACCACCATGAGCTATCACCTCACATCTGTAACAATGGCTTTATCAAACAAAAGAAAGAAGTAGAAAGTGTTTTGAGCACGTGGAGAAAATGGAGAAGAGAGAATTGTTGTTCACTGTTCGTGGGAATGTAGATTGGTGCAGCCACTAAAGAAAAAAGTATGCGGATTCCTCAAAAAATAAAGAATAGAACTATCATATGATCCAGCAAGTTCATTTCTGTATAATTATCCACTGAAAATGAAAGCACTCACTCAAAAAGATCTAGGCACACCCCATTTTCTTCAGTATTATTTACAACAGTCAAAACATGGAAGCAACCTAATTGTCCATCAGTGGATGAAAGGATAAAGAATATGTGAGATACGCACCCACACACACACACACACACACACACACACACACACACACACAATTCCTATGGCATTTTTCACAGAAATTAAAAAAAGAAAAACTCTAGATTTTGTATGAAAACTTAAAAGACCCCAAATAGCCAGAGCAATCTTGAGAAAGAACAAAGCTGGAGGCATCATGCTTCTTGGTTTCAAACTATAGTAATAAGCTATATTAATCAAAACATCACAAAATAGTATGGTCCTGGCATACAAACACACACATAAATCAATAGAACAGAATTCCACATAGAATGGAATGTTATTCAGTCAGAAAAAAAGAAGAAAATCTTGCCATTTGTGGCAACATGGATGACATTATGCTAAATGAAAAGTCAGACAGAAAGAGACAAGCACCATGGGATCTCATTTATATGTGAATTTTTTTTTTAAAGTAAAAGACACACACTGAACTTATATGTACAGCATGGTGGACTAGAGCTAATAATATTGTGTTCTGTATTTGGAAATTGTTAAGAGAGTAGATCTTAAAAGTTCTCATCCCAAGAAACAAAATTGCAACTACATGTGGTGTGGGATGTTAACTAAGATTATTGTGGAGATGATTTTGCAAAATGTTGAGTCATTATGTTATACAACTGAAACTATTATAATGTTATATGTTAATTGTATCTCAACTTTAAAAACTATTTATTGAGGATTTAATTTATGCCAGGCACTTCTCTCACTGTTGTGCATGTAAAAAATACCTTCTCTCAATATATCTATGCAGGAGCATGTGGGTGGCTCAGTTGGTTAAGAGTCAGACTTCAGCTCAGGTCATGATCTCACAGTTTGTGAGTTTGAGCCCTGCATAGGGCTCTGTGCTGACAGCTCAAGAGCCTGGAGCCTGCTTTGGATTCTCTCTCTCTCTCTCTCTCTCTCTCTCTCTCTCTCTGCCCCTCCCCTGCTTGTGCTCTGTCTCTCAAAAATAAATAAGCATTAAAAAACTTAAACATATATATATATATATATATACACATATATATATGATATATATATCATATATGTGCAAAATCACTTTTGCTTTAAACATTTTTTCAAATGTTAATTATTTAAACTGGTTGTGGGGTATATGGATAGTCTGTAATATTCTTGTACCTTTTCTGTAAATCTAAAACTATTCAAACATATTGTTTTTTCCATTTTTTTTAAGTTCAAACTAGGGGCACCTGGGTGGCTCAGTCAGTTAAGCATCCAACTCTTGGATTCATCTCAGGTCATGATCTCACCATTTCTGGGATCGAGCCCCAGATCAGGCTCTGCGCTGACAGCATGGAGCATGCTTGGGATTTTCTCCCTCTCTCTCTGCCATTTCCCTGCTTGTGTTGTCTCTACCTTTCTCAAAATAAATGAATAAACATTTAAATAAAAAAAAAACAAGTTCAAGATTGTGACTACTTATCCTTTTAATACCTTTAGAACTTACTGTGATGTCAACTCTCCCATGCTTGATGTTGAAAATTCATGTTTTCTGTCTTTTTTGGATCAGTCTGACTAGGGTTATCAATTTTGTCAATGTTACCAAGGAACTAGCTTTTGGCTTCAACAATTTGTTGACTATTTGTCTTCTATTTCATTGGTTTCTATTCTGATCTATATACCTTTTCTTTTCCTTTATTGGGGTTTTTATTCTTCTTTTTGTAGTTTCCTAAAGTAGAAGTGAGGGCTATTGGTTGGAGACCATTCTTTTTGCATATTGTGTTTAAGTGCCAGAAATTTCACATTTGACTAGGTAAGTGTTGCTTTACCTGCATCCCATAAATTTTGACATGGATTTGTTTCATTTTAATTTATTTCAAATACATTCTAATTTCTGTTTTGAAATTAACTTTGTACCATAGGTCATTTGGAAGTGTTTTTGGTTTTGTTTTTAGTTTTCAAATATTTAAGAATTTTCCAGATATCTTTCCATTATTGATTTTTAATTTAATTCCATATTGGTCAGAAAACAAAAATTCAGTAACTTTATTCCATTTAAGTGTATTGTAACTTACTTTATGTTTCAATATATGATCAATAGATCACATTTATATGATATAATATGATGCTATATTAAAGGATAAAATATGATATTTCATGATAGGTCATATCATTGGTAAGTGATTTGTGTGAATATGAAAAGAATATGTACTCTGGTATTCATGGATGAAGTGTTCTATAAATGTCAATTTGATTAAGTTGAACAATAATATTTTCAAGTTTTCTGAATCCAAACTGATTCATAAACACTTTTTAAAAAGATTGTTGAAACCATGTGTTGAAATATTTGCTATAATTATGGATTTGATTATTTCTCCTTATAGTTTTATTAGTTTTTGCTTAATGTATTTCAAAATTCCATTATAATATGCATAAACATTTAGCAGTATATGTGCTCTTCAAAAACTGAACCTTTTATTATTATGAAATTACCTTGTTTATCCACGCTAATATATTTTCCTTTATTATGTCTGACAATATAGCTATATAAGCTTTTTCTTTATAATAGGGTGAGGATGGCATAGCTTTCTCCATCCTTTTACATTTTTTCTTTGTATCTTCATATTTATTTTTTTTAATGTTTATTTGTTTTTGAGACAGAGAGAGACAGAGCATGAACGGGGGAGGGTCAGAGAGAGAGAGGGAGACACAGAATCCGAAACAGGCTCCAGGCTCTGAGCGGTCAGCACAGAGCCCAACGCGGGGCTCGAACTCACCGGACTGTGAGATCATGACCTGAGCGAAGTCGGACGCTTAACTGACTGAGCCACCCAGGTGCCCCTGTATCTTCATATTTAAAGTGGATTTCACATAGACAGTATATAGATCTTATCTAATCTAACAATCTTTGCCTTTAATTACTCTGTTTATACAATTTACATTTAGCATGATTACCAATATGATTATTTCTGTCTCCCATACTGTTATTTGTTTTCTATTTGTCCCATTTGTATTTCTGTTTAATTTATTTTCTTTTTATGACTTCCTTTGGATTTTTATTTTATTTTATCTTTTATCTTTTATTATTTTAATTATTGTTTTAGAATTCATATGATACATTTTAATTTGTCACATTCTTCTTCTAGAAGAATATATATATATATATATATATATATATATATATATATATGGCTTATTTCTGCTGGTGATGAAGTATTTCAGCTTTTGAATGCCAAAAATATCTTTATTTTATCTTTGCTTTTGAAACACATTTTCCCTGGGTAATGAATCCTAGATTGCAATGTTCTTTTTCACCAATACTTAAAGATATCCCTCTGTTTTCTAATTTTCATTGTTTCTATTAAATCTACCATCAATTTTATCTTTGTTCCTCTATACAAAGTAAATCTTTTTTCTCAAAATTTTTTTAAGATAATGTCTTTATCACTCATTTTTAAAAATTTGATCGCTATATTGTGGTGAGTTCTTTTTGTTCTTCTTGTTTCTTGGCTTGGGGCTCGTTTTATTGAAGTCCTAGTATCTGTACATTTACAGTTTCACAACATTTACAGTTTTCATGCAGTATCTTTTAAGTATCCTTTCCTAGGGCTCCTGGGTGGCTCAGTCGGTTAAGCGTCTGACTTTGGCTCAGGTTATGATCTTGCGGTCTGTGAGTTAGAGCCCAGTATCGGGCTCTGTGCTGACAGCTCAGAGGCTGGAGCCTGCTTCGGGTTCTGTGTCTCCCTGTCTCTCTGCCCCTTCCCTGCTCATGCTCTGTCTCTCTGTCAAAAATAATAAACATTAAAAATATATAAAAATAAATAAATATCCTTTCCTTTATTATATGCTTTTCTTTGGACACTCGAATTATAGGGATATTAGATCAATTAAAATTTTTCTACAGCCCTACAAATCACTATTACTCTGTTCATTTTTTCTAGTTTTTCTTTTTTTTTTAATTCAATATAGTTTCTTTTGCTATTTCTTGAAGCTGAGCATTTCTTCTGCAATGGCTACTCTGCCATTACTCTCATCCAAAGGGTTTTTTCCTATGTATGTAAATATTAATATGTAAATATCAAATATGTGATAGATATTCATATATTTCATTATTCCACGGCTCTACTAACTTGTCCAATGTTTTCTCTAGGTCCTTAAATATATGGAATATAATTTTAATGACATTAACCTTAATGTTTTAATGTCTTTGTTTTATTCTGTCAACTGTGTAATTTCTCATCTGTTTCACTTGAATAATTTTTCTCCTTATCCTTTTCCTGTCATTTTACCAATCATTTTCCTATATAGCTTGCCTAGTAATTCCTATGGCTTCCACACGGTGTGAATTTTACAGTTTGTTCTTCAATATCCAACTTCCAAAGTTAATAAAAAATATTGACCAATATAAGCAAAAAGCTCTCCAAATCTCAAAAATCTGCCTCAAAATACATCACAGTAAAATTTCTAATTCCTCCCACTAAAAAACAAATACAAAAAGGAATATAACGGATGAGTTAAATAGAAAATAAATGATAAAAAGTTAAAGAAACCAGATCAATCAGTAAACGCATTAAATGTATTTCGATCAAATACTTCATTAAAGGATTAGCATTATCAGACTGGATAAAAAATTAAGGAAATAAATAAAATTCTTCTGTATACTTCTTTTAAAGACAAACTTTTTAAAAGAAACGTGCCACAACAATGTCAAAATAAAGAATAAGATGGTTTACTAAACATTAACCAGAATAAACTGGGGTAGCTATGCTAATATCAATCAAAATATTATATATGAATCCATTGAAAACTGTGGTTACAATATAGCATATAGGTTTTTTTGTTACTTGTTTTAATTTCCTTTTTTTTTAATTTTTTAATGTTTATTTATTTTTGAGAGAGAGAGACATAGTGTGAGCTGGGAAGGGGCAGAGAGAGAGGGTGACACAGAATCTGAAGCAGGCTCCAGGCTCTGAGCTGTCAGCACAGAGCCCAATGTGGGGCTCAAACTCACCAACCGTGAAATCATGACTTGAGCTGAAGTCGGACACTTAACCGACTGAGCCACCCAGGAGCCCCAGTTGTTTTAATTTCCTTTTTAAAGTTTTTATTCAAATTCTAGTTAGTTAATACAGAGTAATATTAGTTTCAGGTGCACGATATAGTGATTCCACACTTATATACAGCACCCTGTGCTCATCATGACAAGTACATCCTTAATCCCCATCACCTACTTCACCCACCCCCCACCCACCTCCCCTCTGGTAACCATTTGTTCTCTATAGTTAAGAGTCTGTTTCTTGGTTTGCCTCTCTCTTTCTTTTTTTCCCCTTTGCTAATTTGTCTTGTTTCTTAAATTTCACATGAGTGAATTCAAATGGTTATCTGAGTTATTTCACTTAGCATTATACTCCATCTGTGTCATTGCAACCATATTTCATTATATTTTATGGCTGAGTAATACTCAATTGAAATACGTGTATATACCACATCTTCCTTATCCATTCATTAGTTATTGGGCACTTGGGCTGTTTCCATAATTTGGCTATTGTAGACAATGCTGCTATAAACATCAGGGTGCATGTATCACTTTGAATTAGTATTTTTGTATTCTTCGGGTAAATACCACTAATGCAATTGCTGGATTGTAGGATAGTTCTATTTTTAACTTTTTGAGGAACTTTCATAGTGTTTTCCAAAGTGTCTGCACCATGCACCAGTTTATATTCCCACCAATAGTGCAAGAGAGTTCCCCTTTTTCCACATACTTGTCAACACTTGCTATTTCTTGTTTTATTTTATTTTTTTAAATTTTTTAATGTTTATTTATTTTTGAGAGAGAGAGAGAGAGAGAGAGAGAGAGCATGAGCAGGGTAGGGGCAGAGAGAGAGGGAAACACAGAGTCCAAAGCAGGCTCCAGGTTCTGAGCTGTCAGCACAGAGCCCAATACAGGGCTCGAACTCACGAATGTGATATCATGATCTGAGCTGAAATCAGATGCCCAACTGACTGAGCCACCGAGGTGCCCCTCATGTTTTATTTATTTTTTTATAATAGCCATTCTGAAGGTGTGATGTGACATCTCATTGTAGTTTTGATTTGTATTTCCTTGATGATCAGGGGTGTTGAGAATTTTTTCATGTGTCTGTTGTCCATTTGTATGGCTTCTTTGGAAAAAAGTCTATCTGTGTCTTCTACTCTTTCTTAATTAGATTATTTATTTTTATGGGTGTTGAGTTTTACAAGTTCCTTATATTTTTGCATACTCATCCTTTATCAGATATATCATTTGCAAATATCTCCTCTCATTCCCCTGGTTCCTTTTAGCTTTGTGGATTCTTTTTTTTTTTTCTTTTTTTTTTTTTTCTTTTTTTTTTTCAACGTTTATTTATTTTTGGGACAGAGAGAGACAGAGCATGAACGGGGGAGGAGCAGAGAGAGAGGGAGACACAGAATCGGAAACAGGCTCCAGGCTCCGAGCCATCAGCCCAGAGCCTGACGCGGGGCTCGAACTCACCGACGGCGAGATCGTGACCTGGCTGAAGTCAGACGCCCAACCGACTGCGCCACCCAGGCGCCCCAAGCTTTGTGGATTCTTTATTTCTCTGTGCAAAAGCTTTTTATTTTTATGAAGTTCCAATAATTTATTTTTGCCTTTGTTTCCCTTGTGTGAGGAGACATATCTGGAAAGCAGGTGCTATTGCTGAAGCCAAAGAAATTACTCCCTGTGTTCTCATCTAAGATTTTAATGCTCTCATGTCTCACATTGAGGTCTGTAATTCATTTTGAATTTATTTTTTGTATAGCATAAGAAAGTGATCCAGTTTAACTCTTTTGCATGTTGCTGTCCAGTTTTTCTAACACCATTCCTTGAAGAGGCTGTCTTTTTCCCACTGGATATTTCCTGTTTTGTTGAAGATTAATTGACAATATAGTTGTGGGCTTATTTCTATTTTGTTCTATTGAACTATGTGTCTATTTTTGTGCCAGTAGAATACTGCTTGGTCACTACAGCTTTGCAATGCAACTTGAAGTCCAGAATTGTGATGCCACCAGCAACATACAGTTTTCAATAGACAGGCTAGAATAGAAAAACTATTTCAAATCACAATCTAAATGTCATTCACAAAAAGTTACAAAAGAGCACCAAATTAAACCTAAAGTAAGTAGAAAGACATTTTAAAAATGAAACCTGCAACTACTGAAGTCAAAAATAACTTAAAATATGGCAAATTATAAATTCCAAGTGGTGGTTTTTGACGAAATTAATAAAAGTGAACAACTCCTGGCAAAACTGAGAGAAAAAAAGTGAAATACAGCTTATCAATAATAGTTAAAAAAGGCTACATCACTAAAAGTCTTATGAATAATGTTACATGATTAAATTTAGCAAATTAAATAGACAATGTTGTTGAGACAATTTACCAAAAATTACAATGAGATGAATATATGTATGTATATAGTATGTAAATAAACTATTCCTGTGTATTTAAGAAATGAAGATACTGTTAAAAATATTCTTGCAATGAAGCTATAGGCCTAGATACCTTACCTGACAAATTCTTCCAAACTTATAGGAAATATATATATTTACATATAAGTAAACATCTAATAAAAAGTGTCATAATTATGAAACCAAGAGGAGATAAAATGAAATGATTTAACAAAACTGATTAATTGAAATAAAGACAGAAAATAAACATCAGAGGAGGGAAAGCAAAATGGGCAAATGGAAGAGAAATGGAAGAGTGTAGCTTCCAACCCAAATATGTAAGTATTCATATTGAATATAAATAGATTAAGCCTTCCAATTAAAATGTAGATATTGTTCCGGGGGAGAGGGGTTAATAATATATATTTATTTAAAATGCAATTGAAATTTAAAGACAGAACTAGGTTAGAGTAAGGATATGGAAAAATTATACCATAAAAAGAGTAAGCATAAAAGGAGTCACGTAGTATATTAAGTAGATGTCAAAACAAGAGTACTACAATAGTTAAAAAGAATAATTTCATAATGATAAATTAGAAAATTTAAGATGAAGACATAAAACTGTGTGCATGTCATGTTTCAATATAAATAAATGTAAAGCTACAGAGCCAAAAGAAGAAATAGACAAATACAATAATTAGGATTGATTTTCTTATTTCTGTGAAAAAATGCCATTAGAAATTTGATGGAAATTGCATTGAATCTATAATGGTATAAGGGATATGAGTATCATGAACAATTTAATTATATTAATTGTTCTGATCCATGAACATGGAATCTTTCCATTTGTTTGTGTCTTCTTCAATTTCTTTCATCAAGATCTTTAGTTTTCATTGAATAGATCTCTCACTTCCTTAGCTAAATTAATTCCTAGGTTTTTTATTGTTTTTTATGCTATCGTAAATGAGATTTTTTTTTAAATTTCTTTTTCAGATGTTACATTGTAAGGTTTACAGAAACAACTGATTTCTATATGTTGATTTTAGTTCTTGCAACTTTACTGAATTCTTTGATTTGTTCCAATAGTTCGTTGGTTCAGTCTTTAAGATTTTTTATATATATGATCATATCATCTGAAATAATGACAATTTTACTTATTCCTTTCCAATTTGGATGTCCCTTATTTCTTTATCTTAGCAAATAGCTTTAGCTAGGACTTCCAGTGCTCTGTTGAATAAAAATGGCAAGAGTGGACATCCTTGTCTTATGTCTGATGTTAGAGAAAAAGCTTTCAAATTTTCACTTTTCAGTGTAATATTAACTGTGGGTTTGTTATATTGGCTTTTATTATGGTGAAACATGTTCCTTCTATACCCAATTTGGTGAGTATGCAGAAGTATGCAAATGATACATGAATATATCCATGAGTATACCCATAAAAAGGTATTGTATTTTGTCAAATGCTCCTTCTGCATCTACCATATGGTTTTATAATTTTATCTTTCATTCTGTTAATTTGCTATCTCATTTATTGATTTGTATATGTTGAACCATCTTTACATCCCAAAGATAAATCCCACTTGGTCATGGCATATAATCCTTTAATGTGTTGCTGTATTCAGTTTGTTAATATTTGTTGAGAATTTTTTTTCATGTATATTCATCAGGGATGTTGTCCTGGAGTTTTCATTTTGTAGTGTCCTCATCTGTCTTTGTTATTAGGGTAATGCTGCTAACCTCATAAAACAAGTTTGGAAATGTTCTCTCCTATTCAATTTTTTGGAAGAGTTTGAGAAGGATTGACATTAATTTATTCTTTAAATGTTCGGTACAATTTGCTAGTGAAGTCATTTGATCTCGGTATTTTCTAGGTTGGAAGGTTTTTTTATTGCTGAGTCAATACCCTTGCTTGTTATTAGTATTTCAGATTTTCTATTTCTTCCTGATTCAGTCTTGATGGGTTGAATGTTTATAGGGATGTATCCATTTCTTCTAGGTTATCCAATCTGTTGGTGTTATCACTCATAGTAATCTCTTATGATCCTATTTATTTCTGTATTATCAGTAGTAATATCTCCTCTTTCATTTATGATTTTACCTAAGTCTTCTCCTTTTACTCATTAATCTAGTTAAAGATTTGTTAATTTTGTTTATCTTAAGAACACAGGCCTTACTTATATAAAAACTCGATTACTAAACAAAACAAAACAGGTCTTAGTTTTGTTAATTGTTTTCTATTGTTTTTATAGATCTCTCTTTCATCTATTTTCATGCTGATCTTCATTATCTCCTTTCTTCTGCTAACTTTGGGCCTAGTTTTCCCTCTGTTTCTAGTTCCTTGAAGTATAAAGTTCGATTTTTTTTTAATTTGGGATCTTTCAATTTTCTTAATATATGCATTTGCCACTATGATTATAATGGATTTAGCTTTTACCTGGGACCTCTGTCTTATTTCATGCATTGTTACATGTTGCATGTGGGGATAGCAAGCAGTGACTGCATTTCTGATGCATATAGAAATAGGAACTGACTTTATCTTCAAAAAAGCTATTTGTTTACATTTAAAATTTTTTAATGTTTATTTATTTTTGACAGAGAGAGACAGAGACAGAGCATGAGCAGGGAAGGGGCAGAGAGAAAGGGAGACACAGAATCCGAAGCAGGCTCCAGGCTCTGAGCTGTCAGCCCAGAGTCCAACGCAGAGCTCAAACCCACAAATCATGAGATCATGACCTGAGACGAAGTCCGATGCTTCACTGACTGAACCAACCTATTTGTTGGCACCCCTATTTGTTTACACTTAAAAAATGAATTAAATATGTACACAATGCTCTTCTTCATTCACAGTTAAAGAAATACTAAAAGTTAATAATTTCCAAGATTTTTTAAGATAAAACTTATGCAGAATATTTTGTTTCTTTTTACCATCTGAATATTCTTCAATCCCTATAATTACCTGATTCTCCTTTTCTCAGGACAACCTCTGAACTTTTCAATACAAATCCTAAAGAATTATTGAATACCTAGTCAGTTCTAGAACATGCTGGGATTACCCCAGCTGGGTATTACTCTTCATTCTTCTATGACAGTTTTATGCCCTTGGTTAATGAATGAGGATGTGTGAGGCCAGTGTGTGTATATATATATATATATATATACACACACACACACACACACACACTAATATAAATAAATATACACATAATGTATACATATAATATACATAAATGTAAAAAAAATACTGAATTACATTTTTTATGAATTTAGAAAACTGTTAGGTGGCAGCAGAGGATGATTTGAACTGAAAAAATAATTAGGACTGCTCATGAATCAGGAAGATCAAGTAGTAAAACAGGAGGATAGTAAGTGAAAAAAAGTGATTTGGTGATAAATGATGGTGAAGTTTGAGAATTCTGAACTTAATTGTTGGAAGAAAAGAAAATACAACAAGCTGACTCTTCGAGCTATCAGGATTCCTAATGGAAACAGCTTATTTGAGATGTCACAGAATTGGAAACCATAAAATTAGTTCTGTCCATCAACATTAATCAGTTTTATGGAGAAATGTACTAATGATTCAATGCTTCTACTCACTGGAGGAGAGACTGGCAAGAATCTGAAATAATGCTCTAAATTCCCCAACTGCTGAATTATTTTTCTAATAAGTTCAGTAATTATTGCACATACTTCATACTTTTACCTTCACTTAAATCAGTTCTGCTCCAAATATGACATGAAGGAAGATATTGCCGAACATTAGTCATTAATGTGCTTTGATTTATAGCAAATGGTGTTTAATATCCCTATAATTACTAATAAAACTCTTTTATTTCATTTTTATATTCCTATGGAAGAGAGCTAAAAAGTCCTAATGGAATTGATTGTCAGAGTTATTTCCAAATTCAAAAATATAACTTCTCTAATATTAAAACTCTTTTTAGTTCTCTATATTTTACATCTTCACTGTAAAAAATAAAGAGCTGAAAGAAAATCTCACATTTTATAAAATTGCCTTTAATTTAATATGATGAAATAAACTTCATGATACAAATATCATATCCTCAACCTTGACCAACATTGTGTACCCATATGTTAATTTCCTTACGGGTAAAATATTTCTAGAATTTTATCATGTTTAAGATGAAATAAAGGTTTCTGGACTGTGTTTTCTTATGGGAAAACAACTATTTGAGAAAGCTGGTTCTAAGATAGCTTTATACCTTCACATTAATCAATTCAATTCACTGTGATAATAAACACCCACTTAAATTATGAGTAACACAAAACTTGGTGTAATAGTTTAAAAAAAAAACCCATTTGATAAACTCAGAGAAAAGTAACCTTTTTGCCTAAACTTTAATTTCTATTTTGACCACCTTTATCCCGCCCTCCCTCTGTGGGCTTGCCCACAATATATAAAGGATTTTCTTTTATCCCCTCAGACTTTAAGAGGTGGGGAAGCCTCTTGCAGAAGGGTGGGGCTTGGGCACCAAGGGAGGTGTGTAGATGCCATTCACTACGGTGTCTCCTGAGGTGCACGGTGTTCCTATCAAGCTTTAGTTGTTGGTTCACGGATACCATTCATGAATCCTTCCTCATTCCAATGTCAAGCCTCTTCAGGTCTGGGATTTCTTCCAGCAACGTTTTTTGCCCTTCTTGGCCCCATGGGATTATTCTGGTGCTTTTGTGGCACTTTGGAGCCACAGGAAATGTTTAGAGGCTGTCTCTGCAGATTTACCTAGACTAACCTTTCTCCATTAGGATTTCTCATCAGAACTGTAGACCAGTTAAAGACCTGAGTGACTCTTCTCAACTTTCCAAGACTGCTACATAATCAGTACCATTCTAGATGCATGAGACATTTTATGAATTCTCTAGTGGAGTCGACAATTTCTAGACTCTGCAGGGATGTAGCAGTGTTTTCAGACCTGTCTGAAAATAGTATGGGGAATCTGACCAGGGTAGAGGGGAATATACAGTGCCCCTTCTCAGTAGCCCATGAATAGCCAAATCCTACTGGCTTTTCCTGTGATTTGCTCATTACCTCATCCAGGATATCATATGTGGTAGGAAAAATTTGCTCTGGTTCATTATCAATCCATTTAATTTTTTTCTTTACTTTTGAACTTGACAACCTAACAATTTGGCATGAAATGTTTCATCATCCTTTTTCTGTAATGAATGAATGAAGAATACCAAGTCAATTGAGTAGGGTTAAGGATAATCACTAAAGAAAAAACAAGGGGTGGAGTGGGGAATGTAGATTAATGTTTCAAAACTATTTGTACACCACACAAATAATACAAAGGTGAATATATAAAGTCCTCATGAAATTAACCATCCGGAATAAAACATATAATTTAGTAAGTGGCTCACATAGAGTTGTTTTTAATTGAAATATGCAAGAAATGAAAATAACTACTACCCACTGAACCTAGGTCATGAAAATTGGTGTGGTGTTTATATTTGTTAGATGTTACTTTACAAATAAGGAGGCCAATGCTCAGAGAGGTTAAATGACTGTGATAATAAATGTAATTAATGATGGAGGCCAGAATTGAGCCCATGTGGTTAGTCTCCCATTATTTTATATGAAAGGGCAGAATATACATATGTAATTAATGCTAATGAAATCAAATTTTAAAAATAATGTTTAATTAACATTAGTATTAGATTCAAAGATCATCAAGTGAGACAGAAACTTGGCTCCCCTCCACTGCATCTACATATTTGTCCTAAAAATGGCAGGGATTGGTACAAAGACTCCATATTTTCTATGTAAAACAATTTTTCAATTTTTTTAAATATTTATTTTTGAGACAGAGAGAGAGAGAGAGAAAGGGAGAGAGCATGAATGGGGGAGGGGCAGAGAAAGAAGGAGACACAGAATCAGAAGCAGGCTCCAGGCTTTCAGCTATCAGCGCAGAGCCCAATGTGGAGCTCGAACTCACAAACCATGAGATCATGACCTGAGATGAAGTCAGATGCTTAACGACTGAGCCACCCAGATGCTCCTATGTAAAAAAATTTTTAAAACAGTTTCCATAGTATCATTGAATATACTTGGGGCTCCTGGGTGGCCTGGTTGGTTGAGAGTCCAACTCTTGATTTCAGCTCAGGTCATGATCCCAGGATAGAGGGATCAAGACCCACAGTCTCTCTCCCCTCTTACACACTCTCTCTCTCTAAGAGAAAAAAAAAAAGAATTAAAGATACAAAAATGCACACACCAGCTACAGGGAGCAGAATGTTTAGTGGCATATCCCCATAGGTGTACCCACTTCCTGAAGACACCTCTGATGGAAGTAAGGATGCTGTTAATGGAAGACAGGATTGTCTGTGTGTCTTTGTACTCCTGGCCTCCCCCTACTCTTTTGGAGACTCAGGCTTTCTCACCAGGTGTGGACAACAACTAATGCTTGTTTGTGAGAGAGTACTGGCAGATGGGATGGACAGACCAGTTTCCCAGAGAAAGCAGGGCTAGTACTTAGGCCTGCTTGAAACATGTTTCTGCAGTGCCCCTACCAGTGGGTCACTAATCTGTCCTTAATTACTACTAAAAGACCTCCTCTTATCTCTGAACCACTCTCTATTTAAAGATGCTTCTGATATTCAACTGAAACTTATTTTTGTGCAACTTTACTACATACAGAAGCTAGAACGGAGGCTGCTGGCCATCTATGGTTTACAATCCTCCACAACAGTCTAGATGATTCCCATATGTACACAGGTTTAAGAACCACTGATCTAAACAGTAGTTCTTAACCTTGGCTGCACATTCTAATTGCCCAAGGAGTTTAAATAAAAATGATTATGTCTGGTCCCACTCCAAGAAATTCTGATTTAATTGATTTGTGATATGATCAGGATGTCTGATTTTTTAAAACTCCCCAGACAATTTTAATGTGCAGTCCATATGGTAAATACTGATCTAGAAGAATGGATGAACATTTGTCCTTCAGTCTAATCCTCCAAAATACTTTCTTTCTTTTTTTTTTCAAAATTGATATTTTATTCACTCTTTTCTACTACCACCTTTAATCCTGTGTACCAGATCAACTAGAATTAAACAAGATTCAGTATCTTGACTGGATACTGCTACTAATAAAAAAAAAAGTATAATAACCATTGACCTCAATGAAAAATACTTAAATGTAGATATGGTCCAACTATTTAATATAAAAAGTTCTCATATTTCAGTGTACCTCCTTATAGGCTTAGAATTACTTTCCTTGAGTTCCCCAAAGTTAAGCATGACCATAGTAGTTGTTTTATTCAATGAGATGAAGGTCAAATGACATAAGTGTGTGTGTGTGTGTGTGTGTGTGTGTGTGTGTGTGTGTGTATAATTTGGTATCTGACCCTAGTTTTTAGGACAGAGCTTCTAAAAATCTTTATAAGTTCCTGAGTGTAGAGGTCATAGGAATATTATGACCACAATATTTATAATATTTTTCATCCTAAGTCCCTTTCAACCATACTGAATTGAGCTATGAGGGGACTCTTGGTAGAACCCTCCATAGTTTCAGAATGGGAGCAGGTTGTCAGAAGAATCAATCATGAGATTAGACTTTTAGAACTTTCAGCCCCATCCCTTGACCTTGGATTAGGGAAGACAGGCTGGACACTGAATTAATCACCAATGGCCTAGGGCTTAATCAACCTTATCTATGGAATGGAACCTCCATAAAAATCTTAAATGACAAGATTCAGAGTTCTGAGAGCTTCTAGGTTGGTGAATACATTCACATGCTGGGTGGGTAGCGCTCTTCAAACTCTTGAAGACAAAAAGTTTCTGTACTTGGGATCCTTCCAGACCTTGCCAGTGTACATCTTCATCTGGCTGTTGATTTGTATCCCTTTTAATATTCCTTATAATTAACTGGTCATAATAAGTAAACTGTTTCCTTGAGTTCTGAGAGTCATGCTAGCAAATCATCATATCCAAGGAAGGGGTTGTGGGAACCCCTGATCTATAACCTGTTGGACAGGAGCACAGATTTCCTAAATTTCCAATTGGTATCTGAAGTGGAAGACAGTCTTATGAGACTGAGCCCCTAACCTGTGGTCTACACCAACACCAGGCAGTTAGTGTCAGAATTGTTTAGTGTGGGGAAAATAAAATTTTATACATTTGGCAGCAGAAGCATTGAAAGCAGAAAGACAATGCTCCTTCGGGCCAGTATAAAACTTGCTATATCTCTTATCTTCTCATATCTATTATCCATGCTATATCTATTATCTATGCTATCTATTACCTATCCATAGAGATTTCCCACATTATGGGCATTCTTTCAGCCTGAGGCCCTAGTGAAAATGTTGTGAACCAGAGCCCCAGCAAACTAACAATGGACGTGTAACAGGAAAAACAAATTAGACACTGTTTGTACTGTAAAGCAACTTAAACTATGCTAACCATTTCACAGATGAAGCTTCATTCAACTTAACTATCTTCGTCACAAAGATCATCATGAGACATCTCATTAGATATTTTCCTGAAGCGCAGATCTAAGATTTGCACAGCTTTCCCTTACTTGAGTAATCTCAGAAAAAAAGAAATAAAGTTGTTTTAACAAACTTACATTAGGCCCCATTAACAAATGATTTATTTTCTATGCCAGAAGCTTATTAAACACTGGGTCTTGGAAAAGTTCCCAGCTGGCAGTATTATAGTGACCTGAAGAATTAAATATACAGATTCCTAGTCTGTACCCGAGGGAATCTGTTTCAGTAAATCAGGGGTATACCTGAGACCCGATACTTTATAAGCTCAAGATCTGATGAGAGTCTAATGTGCATCAGATTTGGATGACTGACTTAGGTCAGTGATCCTTAATAATGTTGGCATGTTGCAATCAATAGTTTACCTTTTTCAATCTAGGTAGGACTGTCACATCAGTAGAGGGTCTTGTATACCAAGTGGCATAATAGAATGCTGAACTACAATTTTGCAAAATAAAGAAGAATGGACATTCAAAACATTTTCTCAGCTAACTGAAATCATTTCTTTTTGTTCATTGAAAACAACTGTTCTTACAATCGCACTGAGAACAGAGATTGTATCATGGCAATTTTGACTTTTTGTTTTACACATCAACAATTCAGGTTTGTTGTATTATATTAACACAACATCCTGTCAAGAAGACAGATATTCTTTGCATTTAACTTATTACACTAAGTAAATTTAGAGGTTCAGTGGATGCCTGGAAATCACAGGCATTCTCTGGGTTCTGAAAGCCCATGTAATATCTTTGAAATATAAGAATCTATTCCTTTTAGGGATCTCTAAAAGAGGAGATTTAACATGTCTAACCTAACACTGCTTTTAATTTAGTTTTTTTTTATTTTTAATACATAAGGACATGATCACTGTAATCTGAGAACTCCTCATTAACCTCTTGTATAAAGTTGAGTATTAAACTCATTTTTTACCCAAAAAATAACCAAAAAACAAACATTCTAAGTACTGGTAAACAATACATTTAGTAGGGCAATTATACTGAAAAGGTTCTTAGGTGTAAAAGAAAAAAAAAAGATGTATGGATTGTTTAAAAGAAAGATATTTATTTTAGGGTATTTTATAGATTACAGAATTTCTAAACAGTCAAAGAACCACAATTGTGTACTACCCAGCCAAGAACAGTGTGACTGGCAGAAATACATAATACATTAGGGAGCCTTTAGTAGAAACTCTACCATAGCTGATTCAGAAAAGGAAAACTCTGTTCTGGATGTCGTCACCCCATTTTCTGGCATGAGGCCAAAAAAAAAAATTGCTCACTTTCACCTAAGTCTCCTACATGTGCATAGTAGAATCTGTAAAATTTAGATACAGCAGAACCTGGGTATATGCAGGGTTTTTTTTTTCCCTGTATGGTCCCTACCAAAATGCTGGGCTATGACTGGAGATAGTATGTCCTGTACCAGTTTGTAGTATCAGCTCTATTAATCTATGTCAGTTTGCAACCTCTGGAGCTTCGAGTTATAATCTGAAACCGGCCACTGTACATCCATGGCCTGGAGAGACTCTGGAGAGAGACCATTCCAAATTGGTAGGTGGCAGGTTTAGCAAGCAGAGGGAATCTACATAGATGGCTTGTCTTGGGCAGCCACAAAGCAATTTTACTTTTGCATCTGTCTGCCAAACTGTAGAAGTTTACAAAAATGCTTTACCCGGGTTCAGACTCATATACCATCCTGGGCACTTGGGCAGCTTCTAGTGAAAGAAAGGCAAACAAAGTGCCCATTCTAAGGACAGGAGAAGGGGTGAGGAGCCTCTGATAGCCTAGGTCTAGCTCATTGGTCACCCAGTAGTCCTATCGTCTGGATGACCTCCAACAACCTGGGTCATAAGAATCTTATCCTTGATTGGAATTTTTAAAAGCACCTTTCATATGTATCTGCTTGCAAGGGCTCATCATTTCCTGAATACAGCCTTCCAGCATGGTTACTCAGTCATCAAGATGTCTTAATATCTCTGTCTTCTAACTTCTTAGATCTCATTTTCCTTGGACTATCCAATAATCTTTGAAATTAAGGAAACTCGTGTTCATGTTGAAGAGTTAAATAAAAAAAAAATATGATGTTTGTTCACCTATGCTCATTTTTTAAATATATATTTATTTACATGTGTCAAATTACATATGTAACATATTATTGCATATACCAACCAGAATGCTAGGAGTTTTGCAGAGTTGCCTCAGTTAGGATTACCTCCAGAACTTCATTTTTTTTTCTGATCTGCATGGTAGTTTTCTTATAATAGAAGAGTTCTGTTGTTTAATAAACTCATTAAATTTATAGAATTATGCTTTTATGTGGGTCAAAACTTAGCTTACAACCAAATGACCAAATATTCTAATCATCTCAAAGACCATAGAAATAAAATTTTTGATAAACACATATGAAAGCAAAAATGATCATGCTCTACAAAATTAAATAAATGAATAGATACATTACTGATGATAGAGCTGCTGCTTTTTGTTCCTGACCTACTGCAAGTGGTAATAGGATGTCACAAATGAGGTGTGGGGTTTCCATGACAACCCACATTCCCTGAAACCATAAAAATTATGGCTGTTTCTTGGGGTTCCTTCTGTCAATTTATAGTAACTAATAGCAGAGTCCTAGTCTTGCAATGAATGTTGGTTTCACTGCCTATTTATGAGAATAATTTGGTTCTGATGTTGAGATTGGAGTCATGTAGGTGTCTCTGGTTTACACTCCAGAAAACTTACCTACCTGTAAAGAACAATTCACTTTCCTTTCCTCCACCCCCCCCCCATTTTAGTGACTGATCTCTTAGGTAGAAATTTATACAAATGCCACTTAGAGGAATAAATTACTTAGTGTGTCCATGACAGCCACTTCCTATACCAAGCATCCATTTAGTAAAATAATTTACAAATAAAGAAAAGTAGAAAGGATAAATACGGTGATTTCCTTGGCTGGTGATGCAAAGCTGGAAGTTGCTGTAAAGTCACCAGTTCTTTTGATTAAAACTTAATTGTTTGATAGAGCAAGATCTAGCAGCTCAAATGTGGAGGTCTAAATTTAAGAGCCTTTATTGGAAGGCTGCTGCCCCCTCATAATGGCTTCTTTTGGATTCAAATGAATCTAAGGGATTTACCTTCTTCAGAAAGGAGAGAGAATTATAGGGCATTAAATCTGCCTTCCTTTTCAAAGACATCATGTTATTCTTACTTGAATGGCACACTAAGCTGGTTTTCAATTAGAGGAAGTCTTCACCAACTAAGTCCTTTTTAAAAAAAAAATTTTTTTACCTTTATTTATTTTTGAGAGACAGACCACAAGTCAGGGAAGGACAGAGAGAGAAGGACCACAGAATCTGAAGCAGGCTCCAAGCCATCAGCAAAGAGCCCGATGCAGGGCTTGAACTCACAGACCTGGAGATCATGACCTGAGCCAAAGTCAAACACTTAACCAACTGAGCCACCCAGGCACCCTGACAAATAAGTCCTTTCACAATACATGCCCTGCATGCACTTCCCAGCAGCCCCATTCTGGTGCCCCCTGGATGTTATTTGATATTTAAACCATCAGCAGAATGACATGTGTGGATAGTACTCATGCAACACCACCTTCTAAGTGACAGAAAATTACGAAAGATTGCACTTCAGACACTGAAAACATTGGCACTGAAAGGAGACTGATGGAATGATATAGGAACAAGAGGCAAGAGAGACAGGGACAGGCTGAAATGGACAGAGGTAGACATTTATAGCAGAATCTGATGAAGAAGAGACAGAAGCAGATGTGTGAGGCAGCTGGTACAGCTTGTAAATGGAGGGGGCTGATTGGTTGATGCCAATTGTGTGCATGATTTTTAGACACTTTTTTGAATTACTCAACAATTGATCATACACACAGTCCCTGATACTTAATGAGCCATTCATTTGCTTTCTTCGTCTTATTGTCAGTGTTTAATAACATATGGACGGTAACCTGACATGCTGTAGAAAGATGAGGTGACGTTATAATTGCCTTAGCAATTATAATAGCTGACAAAATGAAACAAACAGCAAAAGTGGGATTTTAAAAGCCAAACTTTTATTCCTTCTTTATTTGACTTTTAATTGAAAACACTTAGCTTTTATTTACTCTAAAACGTAATGATTTTTGCCAGAGGACGATCTATCTCTTTAATGTCAAGAATGATTCTCTTCTTAAAAAAAAAAAAGAAAGAAAGAAAGAAAGAAGAAAGAAAGAAAGAAAAGAAAAAAGAAAAAAGAAGGCAGGAAATAATGGATCTTGGAGCATTCATTTATTTATGAGATTCAATTTGTTCAGTTCTTTAAAGTGTGCTATATTCCTCCTCTGCTCCTGGACATTTACATAAAATTCAAATGGCCATGCTAATTACATTTGTTAAATCTTCCTTAAGGAGGAAGTCTGAAAGTTTTTTCAAGGTTTCAAACTCCAGACTAAAGACGACCAAAAATTGTCCTTTGAAAATTGAATTGTTCCAGCATTATTGTGGTCAGACTGAAGATGACCCAACTCTGTGTCTTCCCTCCACATCATTTCTTATAAGTCAGGCCCTCATCTGCATCAAAAATATGTTATCATTTGCTTTTCCTTTGTGGAAGGATAATTTCTAAGCTGTGGATGATAAATATGCATGCGCCTTTGCTCCCAAACACATAGCTAGACTATGTGCCAGGATTTCTGACCCAGTGTGTTCTTCACCACTACTCCCAAGGCAGGATCTGACTCACCAAAATGGCAGCCCTGCTTCAGAGCTTCATTGCTGGTGGGTAGTGATATATCTCTTCCTGTGGATGCAGAGCACTGTTGGTCTGCTGACCTCAGGTACCTGCTCAACCTTATCATTAAGTGTATATACCTAGAATTCGAATATTCCCTAGGATACTAGGACAATGGGATTATAGCATTTAGGGTTGGAAAGCACTAGAAGTCACCAGCTCATTCTGTGTTTCCAGATGAGAGAACTGAACTTCAGACTGAGTGATGAACGGAGTCACACAGCTCCCTAGAGGTATGGACTAACCTCTAAGTGGTGCTGTGCTCAATACAACGCTTCCTCTGAAAATCATGGGCTCCTTACCACTCATTTGGGAGTGTGGGGGGTGGGGGGGATAGATTCTGAAAATGTTAGTTTTTATGGAGAAAACAGTCATTTAGAAAAAAAAAGTATAACCTTCCCATTTAGGCATCCTTTATGTATATGACTATTTCAGTGAAATAAGAACTGTGTGTGCTCACAGGGAGTTAAGTTTGAAAAGGCTTTATTTTGGAAAAAACTTTAGGAGGTGTTAATTCAAATTATCCATGAATGTGTTCATTTGGATTCCTGCAGGACTTTAAAGGAATCTTCCCTTCTTTATTTCTGCCAGTTTGTGAGAAGCAGGCAAAAGCTTGTAAACACAAGAGTCCATCAGTATTTTTGCATAACAAAGAGCTGTGTTGTTTTCTGAAGTAGGGTACTTCTACAGTGTAAAACACACGCAGAAGGGACTCATTTTCACAAGGAGAAAAATGAAAAGGAGAAAGACTCCTGGGCTTACTAAAAACAAGACTTC
Organism: Felis catus; assembly: GCF_018350175.1. NCBI lineage: Eukaryota > Metazoa > Chordata > Mammalia > Carnivora > Felidae > Felis > Felis catus. The sequence continues at coordinate 112,689,261 of NC_058375.1, read as the reverse complement.
TCTGTATGCCTTCTGATCTGTCAGCAGGTGTAAGTGCATAAGGGAAGCCAAAGGGATCTTCTCCCTTGCTTTTCCTCCTTTTCTGTGTTGTGTGTTGCTTTCAGTCTGTGGAAGGGGGCTGAATGATCATGCACAGGAGCCCTTAACAACTTCTATTTAGAGCCAGGACTGGATTCTCACAATAGCTGACCCACTTCAAAAGCTTAAGATTTTAGAAATTGATTTGGATGACAAAAGATTCGTTGAAATAGGCACAGGTAGTTAAATGTTTAATTCATAATTGCTTAAAGTAATTGTGATAATGAGATATATTTTGAGTTTTTGTCCCTGGTTCCTGGCAGATCCCTGAATTTTCTGGGTGATAAGAGTGATAATGGCTTTCCTTACTCATAATAAGGCCCTTTCAACCATACCTGAGTTTATGCACATAACGTGACTGTTGCTGGACCCCTAGACAGCATCAGAATGGGGACTTGTGCCAAAGGAAAACAACCATGTGATTGGAGGGTTGGAACTTAGAGCTCCATCCCCAACCTCTGGGGAGGAGTGAGGGGCTGAAGATTGAACCAGTGACCAGTGATCAGTGATTTAACCAATTATACCTATGTAATGAGACCTCTATAAAAACCCCTAAACAATGGGGTTTACGGGCTTCCAAACTGGTGCAAAGCTTCCAGGTTGGTGAATACAAGGTGCTTGAAGGATGGTGTGCCTGGAGAGGACAGGGAAGCTCTGCTCCAGGCACCTGCACAATTGCCCTGTGCCTCTCTTCCATCTGTTCCTGAGCTGCATCCTTTACAATAAACTGGTAAATGGTAGTAAAGTGTTCCTCTGACTTCTGTGAGCCATTCTAGTAAATTCTTGATGGGATGTGAGGACCTCCTGAGGTGCAGGTGGCTGAGACTTGTGATTAGTGCCTGGAGTAGGGGGACAGACTTGTGGGACTGAGCCCTTAACCTGTGGGGTCTATGCTAACCCAAGACTGGAACCATCAAAATTGAAGTGAGCTGTACAACGTCTATTGGCATTGGTTCCTGGGGACGGAGAATTGGTTGTGTGAGGAAAAACACCCAAATGTTGGGTGTCACAAATCTGCAGGGGAAATACAGTTTGGAAACATACTTTAAGTAAAAAGTTTCTCAGAAAAAAAAGGCTTTTGAAACATTTTGTAGATTCTTAAATCTTGATTTTATATGAAGAAAAAAAAAGCAGAATTGTGAGATTTGAATTGAAGTGTATAAAAGCATTTTTCTAAAATAATAAAATTCTATAACTTTGGTCTATGAAGCCTCCTATGAGCTTTATTATTTCATTCCTATAGTCTTATTCTCTATCTCTCTGTCCCTCTGTCTTTCTGTCTCTTTCTCCAGATCCTTCATAAGTAGAAAGACAGATATGTAAACAAATATTTATAATAAAATGCAAATTTTTGTATATAAAAAGGAAATTACCTTTACTTCTCCAAAGGATCATAGAATCTTTGCCATTTGGGAAAGCAGGTAACATTTAAGATGCAACTTGGAGAACGAGTGGCATTTGAACAATGCTATAATTTTAACATGAATCAACAATAGCGATTTAAAAAAGATAAGAAAAGAATGAGTAGTTTGGAATTCTTGGGATTTGAGTTAATCAAGGAATATTTTGGTGGCATAGGAATACATACTCTGAGACAGGCAAGACGGTTTGAAATTATATTGTGGAAGTTATGGTTGGAGTGCCAAGAATTTTGTACTAAGTTCTTTAAGGAATGGCAATCTGGTGTATACTTTTCAAAGAGAGAGTAATCTGTCTAGGTTAAGAAATCAGTCTTTTGGTAGTAGAATGAGGGATGAAAAGGCAAGAGTTTGGGGAAAGGGAAGGAGTTGGAAAGGTATTAATTTATGCGATTTATAAAAAGTGCTCATGGCAAAGGTGATATGGTAGAGAGAGGGTAGAGGCAGAGAATGTGAGGAATAGCTAAAAATAAAAAAAAAATGTATTATTCATTCATTCACTCACCTAAAAACATCTGAGCTAACTATTGAAGAAAAAACTTGATTTCTCTTCATTGCAAGAGAAGCTAAAAATGTGTAGACCGGAAGGCATACAAGTGCAAAGGATATTTCTGAGCCATAACGCATTTGCCATTTCAAGAGTTGGAGTAGACAATTAACCATAAATTGAGTTTGAAGGAGTTGGTAAGTCATATTGAACAATCTTTTTCTATAATTACAATAGACATTTATTTAAAGTCATACATTTGCAGCTCAAATATTTCCAGATTGTACATTTCAGCTTTACCCAACTTCTTAAAAATATTTGAGGCAGCTGCAACCACAGATTTCATAGCTTTCAACTCCACAATTCTTTCTTTGTCCATTCTTCTCTCTCTTTTCTTTCCCAAGTTTGAATTTGTTCTGAGGTTTATAGTGGACATAAATAGGTTCTTAATCACATTTGCATTCTTAGCATGATTTTTCTGGTAATAACATGGGATCAAGTTTGAAGAAGTTTGTTAAGTTTATCTCTGTGATTATTTTACCCTAGAGGATGAAGAAAGGATAGACTATGTAAGCCTGTGTAACACAATTTTGTTAAAATATATTATAATTATGTCCTTTGTAAAGTGATAAACCTCATCCTTCATACTATTTTCAACTTAGTTAATAAAATCTGGCCATGAAGATATTTTTCCAAATATTTTAAAATATTGTTTCCCTAAATGAGATGAAGAAGGTGTACCACCACTGTGCAAACTTCCCACTCAGCAGAAGTAAAATATCAATGAAAACTAAATCCCACTTTTAACAGAAGTACCTCGAAAGGAGAGTGGACTGTGACAGGCAAGACTTGCTCTGATAGGCACTTCTCTCTTTGCCTACAATATTCAACAATGTTCAATTTTTTTAAGTTTATTTATTAATTTTTTGAGAGAGAGAGAGTCGGTGGGGAAGGGACAGAAAAAGATGGAGAGAGAATCCCAAGCAGGCTCTGCACCGTCAGTACAGAACCCAATGCGAGGATCTCATGACTCTGGGATGATGAACTGAGCTGAAAGCAAGAGTTGGACGTTTAACCAACTGAGCCACCTGGGCGCCCCAACAGTGTTCAGTTTTTTTTTAAATTCCTTTAACATGCTTTTAAAAATGTGTCCAACAGTCAATATGATAGAATCATAGAGGTTAGTTTGTTAATTAACAATTAACTAACAGAATTTAGTTTAGTTAGATCATCTGTTTCTCAATGCTAATTCACCAAAATAATTCAGAAACTTTTTGGAAAAAAGACAAACCTGATATAAAATAATCTAGTTAAAAATATGTGCTAGCAATGTTGGTGAGTTACACTGTGTGTTTGAATCCTGAGTATATGAGTATTTGAGGGGCAAAGGAAGATGTTGAATGAGAGAAGTCAGGGTTGAGTAGGTGTATACATTAAGTTTGTAGTGGTATGGTCACAAGATCAGGTAACTTCCACCTGAAGATCTCTAGTGTCTCAAGAGCAGAAATTGAGAGTCATCTACTGAGATGTGAGGGATCAAAGAAGTTGAGCTACGTGGTAAAGGCTGAAAAATCAGAAATGTGAGAAGCCTCTCCTTGATTCATAGAATTTCCAGGCAACCCAAGATGTAGAGTCTTCCATTGGTGAGTCTTACCATCTTTATAGCTGTACACAGAAGCTTAGGTTGAGAAGCAATTGATTAAAGATAAAACAGTGGGATCAAATCAAAGATAGTTTTTAAAGGAATAAAAGGGGAGGAAATTAAACACATTAACAAGAGACAGCAAGATGGTGAGCTTATTGGATATACATAAACAGGTAGAACATCATCTGCAGACCAAAAAAGAACACAGTTTTCAAAGACAAGCACCTGAGACAGAGAAACCAAGATGTCTCCATCCTTTTTCACATAAATTATTGAAATGCTACTTATAACATCAATTGAGATGGGGCACATGATAGGAGCATGATGTGGATAAAATTTCTAGGAAGATGTTTTGAGATGCTGTCAAGAAATCCATATAACAAGAAGATGGGTGTGGAAATAAATGATGGAGACAAATATATGTTTTGAAATAATAAGCACATGGGATTTCTATGAAGTAATAGGAATAGTTAAAATCACCAAGAAAATGGGGAGTGAAAGAAAAAAAAACTTTCCAAGGAGAGTATTATAGGGAAATATTTATTGCATACAGGCAAAGCAAGGAGTGACCCGGGAGACAGAGAAGGAGAAGTTAGGGAAACATGAGAATACTCAAGATAAACAGTATTGAGAAAAAAACTATACAACAAAACTGAATATGAGGATAACATCAGTACTTTAGAGTTCAAATGGGTGGTGATAAAAATAATAGAATATTTGGTTTCTTTTCAAGCCCAGGTTCTAAGAATCTAAGACCTTTTCTAAAACTCAATCCAACATAACCAAATGTAAAGAAATAATGAAACAAAAGTCTTTTTAAGAAACATTACTGGGATTCTGCATTTAAAAACAGACAAAACTTGGGGTGCCTGGGTGGCTCAGTGGGTTACATGTTTGACTTTGGCTCAGATCATGATCTCACTGTTCATGGGTTCGAGGCCCACTTCAGGCTCTGCACTGATAGCTCGAAGCCTGGAGCCTGTTTCAGATTCTGTGTCTCCCTCTCTCTCTGCCCCTCCCCCATTCATGCCCTATCTCTCTCTGTCTCAAAAATAAAATAAATATTAAAAAAAAGTTTTAAGAAAAGAAAACAAACAAAAGGTAAAATCATACACACACACACCAAACAAAAACAAAAAAACAAACCCTCAAATAAACAAAAATCATACACAAATACACACAGTAATTTAGCCATTCTATGTTTAAATATCCACATTATATTTTAATAACAATGATTTTAAGTACATGAGCTCTTGGGGTTAAGAACTTTGAGTCTGAGTTGCTGTGTGACCTTGGATAAATGGCAGAATCTTCCTGACTGGCATTTCTTCCAGTGTGAAATAATGAAGCCATTCATTCTTAACATGACTCAGGTAATTGTCACACTTGTCATCATTAATTAGGAAGAAGTTGAGACCTGAAAGGTAATGGAATGGATATGATGTTTCTTTTAGCTTCTTTTATGAATTTCTCTTTGACCAGAAGCCCTGTTCTGATGCTAACTTACTTTACAGAGCTAGTAATTTTCACATGGATTTTGATAAGTTCGTCACACAGTCCAAACCTGAAGTATGAGAATACTGTATATGAAATATATTACTTTCCACGAAGTAACACCCCTATAAAATATGGCGATTTTACACCATAAGAAACATTTTTTTAATATGAAATTTATTGTCAAATTGGTTTCCATACAACACCCAGTGCTCATCCCAACAGGTGCCCTCCTCAATACCCATCACCCACCCTCCCCTCTCTCCCACCCCCCATCAACCCTCAGATTGTTCTCAGTTTTTAAGAGTCTTTTATGGTTTGGCTCCCTCCCTCTCTTTTTTTTCCTTCCCCTCCCCCATGGTCTTCTGTTAAGTTTCTCAGGATCCACATAAGAGTGAAAACATACGGTATCTGTCTTTCTCTGTATGACTTATTTCACTTAGCATAACACTCTCCAGTTCCATCCACGTTGCTACAAAAGGCCATATTTCATTCTTTCTCATTGCCACGTAGTATTCCATTGTGTATATAAACCACAATTTCTTTATCCATTCATCAGTTGATGGACATTTAGGCTCAAGAAAGAAACATTTTATCATTATATTGAAATAGATTGGAAGACGCAAGCCATATCAGTGCAGGCAAACATCTGGAGATGTTTATCTTCCACATATAGATCATCAGTCGCATTGATTGCGTGTTTATTATTAACATGATCAGACTACAAAGATAGGGAATATTATTTTTGAGCGAGTCCTTTTTTTCTCCCAAAGGTGTAGACACCACATTTAGCATTACAGAATTAGATTGAAGGCTGAATTTTAGTTTCATAAAATAAACACCAGCCCTTATTCACCGGTGTCTACTAAATCCACTTGCTAAAGAAGTCAGCAACGTGAAGAATAAGTTAACAGGGAAATGAAGTAAAATTTCCCTGGCTAATGGTTTATGAAGGAAGCAAAGGCAGTGGTTCATCTGAACCTTACCTGTGTCAATTACTTAGATGAACAGCTAACAGCTTACCTTTCAAAACACTGCAAGTGGTATTAGTGGACTAAGTAGAGGAAATGAGACACCAGATGCTGCACAAGTAGTGACTCTGCCAAGATTTTGATGGGAAGTATCCACTTGACAGCTGGAATTTTGCATGGGTAAGTGAAGTTTGCATAATAAAATTTAATTATTAATTGCATCTTTGCGGTAAGAAGCAAATAATGCAAGCAAATGATTTTAGCACAATTAAATGAATTTTAATACATTTTTCTTTCAAACTTGTTTCTTCAAAGACAGCAAATGGATTGCCAAAAAAGATCCTAAAGATATCATTCCTAACAAATTGTGTCCTGCAGATACCCCATTTTTACCAAGACTGCTAACTTCTGGTTGGATTAATTATGTAGGACTAAATATTCCAACTCTGATAATAGATACTGTTGCTCATGATATTTTGAAAAGTACCAAAATATGGACTCTAAAAATTTTACATAATTTCTGCCATGCCTTAGACGTTTGATTTGGGCAAGCTGTTTAACCATTTTTGGTCATATTTTTCTCATGCGTCTAATGAGAAGTCTGTAAAATATGTATGAGAAAACACCTTAAAAATAAATGTGTTTCTTAATTGAGACAAATTTATTTATCAAGACAAGGTGATTTCCTTGTTTTTTATGACAAAAAGTCATCAAAGGATCACTAATCTGAGATCAAGGACCTAAGTTCAAACTGTTTATGCTTATGTGTTATGTGACCTTGGGCAAATCACTAAAGGTACTGATAGGCTCAGACCACTTCCTTTTTTGTTATTATTTATTTTTTAAAGCTTATTTATTTATTCTGAGAGAGAAAGAGAGCGGAAGGATCAGAGAGAGAGGGAAAGAGAGAGAATCCTAAGGAGGCTCCGCACTGTAAGTGCAGAGCCCGATGTGGGGCTCTAACCCACGAACCGTGAGACCATGACTTGAGCTAAAACCAAGAGTAGGACTCTTAACCGACTTAGCCACCCAGGTGCCCCTAAGCCCATGGACAGTGAGAGTAAAAGCTCTTCCTCTCTTTGGCATACAAAAAGGCCATACTTAGAAAGGAAATTCTATTTCCCCAAAAAGTGCATTCAGGGTGAAGTTTTATGATTTTGATTTCTCTATATCCAACCACCACAACAGATTTCAAAAGCAACATTTATTGCAGTTATAAAAGTTTCTCAGAACATAATTAAGCTTTTGCAAGCTTTTGGAGTGGAGTGTTCCCTCACCTAACTGTGGTTGCTCTGTTAAGCCACCTTTCAAGAACTACTGCTCTTAGCTGCCAAGGGGAAGTTTACAAAATGTTGCAGGGAATGTGCACTTTTTGATTCCCAGCTGCAGGTTCAGCAAGGGACCCTCATCTCTCCTGCTATCAAACAAGGCATGTCCCTGAGTCCTTTCTAGTTAAAGGAAAGAGAAATAAATAAAGGGAGAGAGAAGCAAAAGTTTTCTCTCTTTTTTCCTTACCTAAGTACAGACAATGCCCATTCACCTCCTTGGCGCCATCTCTGATCTTTACTCTGTAGATATTATACAAGGGAGTACTGGGGACCTTCTCTCTCCATCAGAAGAGTCAGACTGTGTGTCCAGCAGTGTCCTGAGGTCATGCTGAAGCAGTGCTCTAAAGTCCACTCAGTTGTGAAGTACAGATAAATGCAATTAAATTAAATTAAAGGGAGGTGTTCAATCTATTAAAATATGAAACATGATGTCTAAACAGTTATAAGCATGACCTACTATTAGCTATTTGTTTATTTATAATTCAGACTTAAGTTAGAAGTGTAAAGAAGTATGAATTGAAGGTCCTTATCCCCTGGGAGTGATGGCCTGTTGCTTCTCAATCCAGAACTCTTGTAGAGTAACTAATCCTTTGTTAAGTTATTAACACATCAAGGGTATATGTTGTTTTATCCATCAGTATCTCCCCAACAACAAGCAAAGAGCTAGGGTAGAGTAGGCTAGTGTTTGTAAATTGTGGATAATCCACTGGTCTTCAAAAATACTTGTGGTAGGTCCAGATTAACAGGGAGAGTGGGGTAAATAAATAGAAAAAAGAGATGGATAGTTAAATGATAGATGACATAAAGGTAGATGGTAGATGATTGGTATTTAGATGAGAGACAGAGACATACATACATACATACATATTATAAAGCATTGACTCATACAGTCATAGAGGCTGAGAAATCCCATGATCAGCATTTGGCAAACTGAAGATCCAGGATTGATGGTCTAATTCTAGTCCAAGCCCAAAGCCTTATAACCAGTAGAGCTGATGGGGTAAGTTTCTGTGTGAAAGATAGGAGGCTTGAGACACAAGAGAGCCACATTTTTAAATTTTGAGTCCAAACGCAGGAAAAGACCTATGTCTCCAACAGTCAGGCACTTGCCCCTTCTTACTGAACCTCTTTGTTCTATCCAGGTCTTCAACTGAATAAGGACTACCCACATAAACAAAGACAATCTTAGTCTATCAAATCAAATGTTAATTTCATCCCAAAACACCTTCATCAAAAGACCTAGAATGATGTGTTAGCAAATGTCAGTCCCATGGCCTAGTCAAGTTGACACATAAAATTAGCCACCATATATGTGTTCAAACCCTCAGTTTATGACCACTTGGCTCTGAAAATCTAGTGCTAATTGGGTTAATTTTCAAATGCATCTGTTCCCACTAGGCACTGATGCTCAACGAGTAGGCTGAGGCTGATTTACAAGCTTGTGAGTTCCAGTTATTACAGTTTCAGGAATTTTGTTGGCTAGTTATTAATCCATTGGCAGATCAAACTTGAGCATAGTCAAAATATTGATACCACAGAATTTGGCAAACACTATAAATCAGATCCCTTTTTTAAAAAACCCAGAGGGCTGATTATTAAACATTATAGCACCACTATGATGTCTAAGGAGCAGAGATGAAAATTTTTATGAGATATTTGAGATTTATTAAAGTTTTTAAATATCCCATTTTTGTTCAGTCTGTGATTTTATAATACATGACCTACTCATTTATACTTCTTATGAACGCATATATCATTATTATTGCTATTATTGGAAAAATTACAAAAAAGATTCATTTTACTCTGGAGACCTAAGTTAAATAAATATATTACCTAGACAGATATGGATCACAATCAGTGGATGTCATGATTTAGACTCATCTTGGTAAGATGATTTAGTTTCCCTGCTCACAACCACATTTCTTCAACCAAAAGTAATTTAAATCAAAGTCAATCTTTAATTACACCTTTGCATGAAGCAGGTACACACTAATTGGGATCCTTCAAAATGTTTTTTGTGTTTTTTTTAACCTCCTGCTTTCAAGTAGTTGTTAGTGGGCCCCATCCTGCTTATCTAAAGAATAGAAGAAACCTATCCTAAAACCAGCATGACTATAAGGTATTACATAAATGAACCCAGGATTAGGAGTCCGATGTTAGAAAATCTAAAACCAGATCCTGACCCCTCCACTAACTTATTGATTGATCTTCAACACATCATATTTTTAGAACATAAGGAACTGCACTTTATTGATAGATTACAAATTCAAGGTATGATCATATTTCAGAATTATCAAACAACTTTTTTTGGGGGGAAAAGGAATATATCCTAAAAACTAAGTCTCTCTTCTAAATTTGCCTTCCCCAGACACTTTAGCCACTACTAAAGGTTTCTTATATATACTCCAGATATTGTAGATATTGTCTGAAACTACACACACAAACACACACACACACACACACACACACACACACACACGGACACTCACGGACACTCACACCTACAACATGCATGTTTGGAGAGAAAAAGAAAAAAAGAGAGAGGAAGAGAAAGAAGAATAATTTAATAAACTTAATTCAACTTTTACTCAGTTCCAATATACCCAAGCCTATTTCATCTATATCCCTAAACACTTAATATTTTAAATTAATTCTTAATCACATAGAATTTCTGCTATAGATATTTCAGTATGTATGTATCAAAATTAAGACTCATATAAGCATAACCATATGAGGTCTGCCCCTAGTATGACAGTGTTGGAAGTTCCACTGATCTCCCCTTTGAAACTAGTAAAAGTTGTATTTACTAATTATCATTGAAAACCCGTGGGAAAAGTCTGAAGGATAAATAGACAAAGGAGAAAAAGCCAGTGGAGAAATATCTACAAAGTGAACAAAAATTTGATAAGAAAGGTGAAAGTTTGTGGCATTTGAACTGACTGCCCTCTCCTTCTTCTTTCCCATCTTGGTGAGGTAGAGACTATACTCCAGGCTGTTATAACAGAGAACATAAAGATCTCTGTCCCCCTCTCTCTTAAGAAGAAGACTTTATTTCTGGGAAGAACAGGAAGTCAGGGGTTTTCTCCCAGCCCCCAGCTTCTTGTTGCCAAGGTTAAGTTCTGCTGAGTGCAGTTAAGAGGTGGGGGTTCCCTTCCACCTCCTTGTGCCCACTCATGTAATGGACACTTACATTATACGTCTCTTTGGGCACAGCACGCTGAGAAGACTGAGGGCCTGATCCCCCTAGCCCTAGTGCATGAGGCAGTGGTTTCATGGCAGACCCTCCTGTCCACTCTCCTAGAGCAGGGCTTTCACTCAGAGAGAAACTTGCCTATGTCCCAAGATTTATTCCAGAACTCTGGTTCAGAGATTTTTGCCTAGAGGAGACACAGACTGTAACTCCTAAACTCTCCCTGAAGGAACTGAATTTATCTGTGACAGAGTGAAACAAATTCAAGCCTAAAGACATTCTTAATAATAGTGGAGCTTGTAGCACCTGGGTGGCTCAGTCATTTAAGCATCCTTCTGCTCAGGTCATGATCTCATGGTTAGTGAGTTTGAGCCTTGCATCTGGCTCTGCACTGACAGTGAGGAGCTTGCTTGGGATTCTCTGTCTCCCTCTCTCTCTGCCCCTCTTCCACTCACACTGTGTCTGTCTCTCTCAAAAATAAATAAATAAACTTAAAAAAAAGTGAAGGTTGTGGTGAAGGACAGTTGGGAGGAGATTCAAGATTAGAGGCTGAAGTCTAGGCCAGTTAGCGTGCTGTAGACAACTAAGGTGTAAGATTAGCTGAGAGGAACAGACCTGGTGTCAGAACAGATATCAAGAACTGACATCAGAAACTACTCCTGCAAATAAACCACCATTTGGTTTATTATTTTGTACAGCAACTGATGCCAAAAAGCAGTGTAGAAACAAGTTGAACAATAGGCCAGCCCCTAGTGGAACCAAACACTTGGACGAGATCAGGGAAATAGTGGAAAAGAACCTCCTCAGAGCTATTGTCTTCCCTTGGTCACTGTGAGGGTACTCAAAGTTTTGCCTCCCTGAGGAACAATAAGCAAACGCTTAACACAGTGAGAGGGGAAATAGATATCACTGAAATAATGCAACCAAAGACACAACAAGGAAACAAGAAAATCACAATAACAACCCCTCCCATTCGTGGCTACAATATATTATTTAAATGTTCAATTTCTAATAAAATAGTATGAGACATGCAAAGAAGCAGAATATTATGATCCACACACTGGGGAAAAAAATGTAGTCAATCCTGTAAGAATGACAAGATGTTGGATTTATCAGAAAACAATTTCAAAATGGCCATCATAAACATGTTCACAGAACTAAAGGAGACCACTCCTGAAGAAATAAAGGTATAATGCCAGCATTACACCAAATAGAGAATATTAATACAAAGATAGAGGTTATGGGGGCGCCTGGGTGGCTCAGTCGGTTGAGCGTCTGACTTCGGCTCAGGTCATGATCTCGCAGTCCGTGAGTTCGGGCCCCACGTCGGGCTCTGTGCTGGCAACTTGGAGACTGGAGCCCCCTTCAGATTCTGTGTCTCCTTCTCTCTCTGCTCCTCCCCCACTCATGCTCTGTCTCTTTCTCTCTGTCAAAAATAAATAAACATTTTAAAAAAATAAAAAAAAATAATAAAAAAAAAAAGATAGAGGTTATGAAAAAAACAAAATGGGAATTGTGGATTTGCAAAGGACAATACCTGAAATTCAAAATAAAATAACTCCAGGGGCACAACAGTGATTTGAGCTGGCAGAAGAAGGAATAAGTAAACGTGAGGTTGGATTGATAGATTTTTCAAGCCAAAGAACACAGAGAAAAAAGAATGAAGACAAACAAAGAGCCTTAGAGAAATGTGGAACAATATCAGGCACACCGACATATGTATAAGACAAGCAATGGGAAAAGAAGGAGCAGAAATATATACAAAGAAATAGTGGCATATTATTTTGACTAATCAGAATTTAAATAGAAACTTGAAACAAAACAAAACAAAAACAAATTTATATTTATATTTATACTTATATTTTAAAAAAGAAAGAAAACCTGAATGAAAAGAATGAGATTTTTGTCTAAAAGTAAATAAGTAAATAAGTAACTAATGTGAGAAAGTTTCTCACATTTATTGAAAAATAATACTCTACACATCCAAGAAGGTCAATAAATTCCAAGTACAATATAACCTCAAAGATATTCACAAAAGTAAGCATCATAATAAAAAGGCTGAATGTCAAAGACAAGAGGAAAATCTTGAAAGCAACAAGCAAAAACCAATTTATTACTTCCAAGGGAACCCCAATAAGATTTACAACTGAGTTCTCATCCAAAGTGCTAGAGGTCACAAAGCACTGGGAAAACTTACTGAGTGCCTCAAACAAAACAAACTATAAACTAAGAATCCTGGGTCCACAAAAGCTTTCTTTTGAAAATAAAGGTAAAATACTTTCCCAGATAAACAAAAACTGAAAGAATTTGTTGCTGACAAACATACCTTACAAGGAATCATAAGCAAGTTTTTCAGGCTGGAAACATGTTACCCCAGACAGTAATTCCAACCCACATGAAGAACAAAGAACACTGGTAAATGTAATTATAAAAGATAGTTTATTTTCTGTCTTTCTTCTCTTATTTTAAAAACGCTTGAATAAGATGTATATAATGTACTGTTAGGTCTATAACATATAGAAGTACACATGTATAATATATTTGCCAATAACAGCACAGGAGAGGTGAGTAGGAGAAACACTGTACAGAACTAAAGAAATAACTACAGATGGTGATGTTATAATTATAGCAAAGTATCATTGTATTATAGCAAAGTAACATTAACAAACATAATATGGACGACAATAGAACAAAGGGGAAAGGGAAGAGAACTACACAGAACTAATGTTTATATATCTGGAATTAAGCCAGTATAAATCTGATGTTGATTTGATAAGTTAAGATGTATATTATAAATTCTAGAACAAGTACTATAAAAAAATTTAAGAGACAGTGAAAAAATTAGTAAAGATATTAAAATGCTACATTAGAAAACATTTACTAATGGGAAAGAATTTTGTTAAAGAGAACTAGAGAAACAGAAAAGATCTGAGACACATAGAGTAAAAGGGCAAATAACAATAATAGCAACAATGAGTGAAATGTACTAAACAATTTAATCAAAAGAGAGAAAGATTAGATGGTTGAATTTAAAAAAATGGCCTGATTATTTGCTGTCTACAGGAGAAATATTTTAGATTCAAAGATATGATATATTGAAATCACTGGTTGGAAAAGTTATGCAAACAGCAAACACTAGTAAGCTGGCATGACTATACTCATACAAGACTATCTATAAGATAGATGTTAGAACAAAACAATGGCACTAGAAACAGAGGGGGACATTTTGTAATGATAAAATAACTAATCTATCAGGAAGACATAATAATTATACAAATACATGTCTTAATAATAGAGCATCAAAGTATTTCATGCAAAAACTGATGGAAAAATATAGAAAATTAAATTATAATAATTTGAGCCTATAGCACTTTCAGTAATAGAATTACTTGGCAGAAGATCAACAAGAAAACAGAAGACTTGAACAGCACTATACACCAATTGGAACTAACAGATATCTATAGAGTACTGCACACAACATCATAATATATATTCTTTTCGTGTACACATGGAACATTTTCCAGGTTAAACCATAAGCCAGATGTAAAACAAATCTCAATAAATTTTTAAAAGGATAGAAATAATACAAAGTATATTCTCTGACTAAAATGGAATCAATTTAGAAATCAGTATCAGGAATAAATATGGGACACAAAAATATGTAGAAATTAAACAACATACTTATGAATAACCAAAGGGACAAAGGATGAACTGAAAGGAAAATCAGAAATTATTATTAGATGAATAAAAGGGAAAGTGTATCAAAATATTTGTTGCACAACTAAAGCATTTCTTTGATGTAAATTTATCAATGCAAATGCTGATATTAAGAAAGAAGAAAGATCCTAAATCAATAACTTTTCACCTTAAGACACTAGAAAAACAGGAGAAAATTAACATAAGATCACAGAAATGAAATAATAGAGTGGAAAATAATTAAGTAGAGAATAGAAAAAGAATAGATAACATCAATGAATCTAAAATTTAGTTTGTTGAAAGATAATTTAATAAACGTTTAGCTAGAGTGACCAAGATAAAAAAGAACATAGACTCAAATTACTAGAATCAGACATAAAAGAAATATTATTTACCTTGCATAAATAAAAAAAAGTTATAAAATATTGCTATAAAAATTGTACACGAATTAGACAATTTAGATGAAATGGACACATTCCCAGAAAGACACAAAGTACTGAAACTGACCTCAGAAGAAATAGACATTTTGAATAGATCTGTATAAAGAAAGATACCAAATCAATAATTTAATAAAATGCTCCCACCCAGAAAAGCAAAGTTCCAGAGGGCTTCACTGCTAAATTCTACCACACTTCTAGAAGAATTAATATCTATTTTTTATAACTCTTCCAGAAATTAGAAGAGGAAGGAGCACTTCTTAACTGATTTTATGGGACCCATATTATTCTGACATCTAAACAAACCAAATAAATCACAAGCAAAGAGAAGTATAGACTAATATCTCTTATTGGTATAGATACAAATTATTGACAACATTACGCCAGCAATATAAAAAATATATATACCATAAAACATGGCCAAGTGGGAGTTAGTACAAGAATGCAACGTTGACTTTCAACATGTGAAAGTCAACTAATATACATCATATGATCAAAAAAGCAAATCACATGATTATCTCAATAGATGCAGAAAAAGCATTGACAAAATCTAACACACTTGTGATTAAAACAAACAAACAAAAAACAACACAATAGGAATAGAAGGAAACTTTTTCAACCCTTTTTCAAACCATCTATGAAATGTCCAAACTAGTATCAGACTTAATGGTGAAAGACTGAACACTTTCTCCCTCAAGATCAGCAACAAGAGAAGTATTTCTTTTTTTTTTAATTTTTTTATTACATTTATTTATTTTTGAGAGATGGAGAGAGACAGAGAATAAGTGGGGAAGGAGCAGAGAGAGAAAGAGACACAGAATCTGAAGCAGGTTCCAGGCTCTGAGCTGCCAGCACAAAGCCCAACACGGGGCTTGAACTCAGGAGGCATGAGATCATGACCTGAGTTGAAGTGGACACCTAACTGACTGAGCCACCCAGGTGCCCCAAGAGAAGGATTTCTATATTGACTAATTCTGTTCAACATTGCACTGGAGGTACTAGTTTGGGCAATGAAGCAAGTCAATGAAATTTGAAAAATTCCGATTGCAAAGAAAAAGTAAAACTATCTCTCTTTGCAGATGAAATGATTTTGTATATAGATAATCATAAGATCTCCACTGTAACACTATTCATGCTAATAAATGAGTTTAGTAAGTTTGCAAGATACAATATCAGTACACAAAATCAATTGTATTTCTGTACTCAAGCAATAAATGATCCAAAACTAAAATTAAGAAAAATAATTACATTTACTACCATATAAAATTTTTAGAAAAGAACTTATCGGCAATAAGAAACATACTTTGAAACTACAAGACATTGTTTATTTAAATTTTTTTTTCAAAGTTTATTTATTTTTGGGACAGAGAGAGACAGAGCATGAACGGGGGAGGGGCAGAGAGAGAGGGAGACACAGAATCAGAAACAGGCTCCAGGCTCTGAGCCATCAGCCCAGAGCCTGACACGGGGCTGGGAACTCCCCGACCGTGAGATTGTGACCTGGCTGAAGTCGGACGCTTAACCGACTGCGCCACCCAGGCGCCCCTACAAGACACTGTTTAAAGATCTACACAATTAGAAAAAATATTCCATGGTCATGGATCAGAAAACTTAACATTGATAACTGGCAATACTACTCAAACTAACCTAAAGACTCAGTGCAATCACTGTCAGACTTCCAGATGGCTTTTTTTTAATAGAAATTGGGCTGATTCTAAAAGTCATATAGGATTTCATGTGAATTGGAGGCATATATATATATATATATATATATATATATATAATACACACACACATATGTATGTAGTTGAATATGGGGCTTAGAAGACTATAAGGAAGAGAAATGAGAAATGAGGGAGGAGTAAGGAATAATGCAAATAAGATAAAGAAGGAAGAAAAATTGCAAATCAGGTATTCCTTCTTAGTGATATATAAAGAAATTCTCACATAGATAAATAAAGGGTATGTACAGGAGAGATCAGTGATTGTAAAATATTTGAAGCAAACTGAATGTCCATCAGAAGGAGAATGGATAAATTATAGTATATTTACATTAAGGAATACTACATAACAGCTAAAGCAATCAAGTGATTAATGTTACAGACACCATTAGGAATAATTTACGAATAGGTTGAGAAAACAGAACTACAGAATAATTTGATCAGTTTGATACAACATGACATGTTTAAATAATGTAAAATAATACATTTTTTAATATTACTTTTAGAGCTAACAGATATGTAGAAATAATATTAGCCCATGGATAGCAGTCAAATACATTTAATTCCATCTAACTGCTACATCCTGGGAGTTACATGATTCTTTTCTTCAACACTTTAAAAATTTTTTTAATGTTTATTTATTTTTGAGGGGGGGAGGGGCAGGGCGAGAGGGAGACACATAATGTGAAGCAGGCTCCAGGCTCCTAGCTGTCAGTACAGAGCCTGACACAGGGCTTGAACTCGTGAACTATGAGATCATGACCTGAGCTGAAGTTGGACACTTAACCAACTGAGCCACCCAGGCACCCCTGTCACACTTTAAATATATGGTTCCAATGGCTCCTTTTCTTTATGGTTTCTGATGACAAATTCATAGTTATTCAATTGTTGTTTTCCAATACTTAAGATAATGTGACTGGCTCTTGTTTGTTTGTTTTCTTATTGGTGTCAAGCTTTTTGTTTTTGTTTTGGTTTGGTTTTCAGCGGTTTGTTTATGATGTATTTGTGTGTGGCTTACTTTGAGCTTAATCTCATTTTGGTTCTCACTGAGCTTCCTGAGTATATAAACTTATGACTTTCACCAAATTTCTTAGCCATTATTTCTTCAAAAAATTTTTTGGCATCATTCTCTTCTCTTTGCCCTCAGAACCCAACTCAAAAAAATGTTAAGACGTTTTGATATTGCACACAGGTCCCAGAAGCTGTGTTCATTTGTTTCCAATATTTTTTCCTATGTTCCTCAGATTCTACAATTTCCTTTGAAACTTTCAAGTTCACATAATTATGCCTCCGCTATCTCCATTCTACCTTGGCCAATGTTTATATAGTAGTTTAGCTGTCTGAATCTTGCTATTGTCTATTGGGGGGTGTGTTCCACAAATGTGCAGCTGGAGAGTGGTGTCAGGATTTGCATCAGACCAAAATCAGATGCAGGGATCTTCTTTTCCATTTCTCTCTTTTCAGGAAGCCACCGGAAGCTCCCTTTCCAGTTTTTATATGCATGAGGGTGAGTTTTTCTACGAGGTTTAGTCTCCTGTTCTGTGACATAGTTCTGTGAGACAGAGCCTGCCCTGGGCAAATGTCCCAAGAGAAAGAATGCCACTCAGATTCTTTTCCTGGCCCTTCCATCCAGGCAGAGAAGTGTTTTCACCGTTGTTTAGGTGTTGCTGCTTCCAATGTCCTGTTGCGGTAGTGTGGTTCTATGAATGAGGTTGTCCTTGAGTAGGACTGGGGTGAAAACCCAAATTAATAGAGAGGATTTTCCACCACTGTCTGGGAGATCACTTCTTTCTGGTCTTCTGTCTACAAAGACAACTTCTTTTGAAGATTTTGCTGATGGGTGTCCCCACTCTTTATTTCTCTGATTTGTCCTGCCCTCTGATCACAGCTGGGAGATAAAGAGAAGAGGAATAGGAAATTCACCAGTATCCTTTTGGCAATTCATCAAGTTTTGGTTTCTTTTCCCAATCTGCTATTATTCGCTTTAAGAGTCCTCAGATAGTTGCCTTTTGTATTTATCCAGTTATTATTTTAGGAAATAATTCAATATTCAAGGAAATATGATACATTGGGCTTGCACCATCTTGGCTGTTACCAAAGCTACAGTTTATGTTTTTAAATAAACTTTTTTATTTTGGAATAATTTTGGATGTACAGAAAACTTGCAAATGTAATATAGGTATTGCTTGTATACCTCTTACTCAGCTTCTTCTAAAATATTTTCCATTTCTATAATACATTTGCCTGACTGAACTTAGAAACTAATATGACTGTTGGTAGTATATTGATAGCAAGTAAAACTCTGGACTTTACTTGGATTTTGCTATTTTTTTTTACTAATCTCTTTTTCTGATCCAGGATTTAATCCAGGATACCTACCACCTTGAATTTAGCATGATATATTTTGAACACACAAATTCAGAAAGGAAACTTGGCTTAATATTCTAAACAGTGATGGAATATGCAAAGTCACTATTGGCTGAATCTGGAGAATGCACTGCTTCCTGTAGAAATGGGACTCTGTGCACATGGATTTTTTTTTAAGCTAGACTAAAATTGTTGTCAGTGATCCTGTGATAGTTAGAGAACCTTAAATGTGTGTCCTGATATACAAGTTCACGTGGTCACTGTTGCCCCCATGGTCACTGTCTCCATGAGGTAAACTCAACCTGGTGTTACTAGAGCACAGCCCCCACCTAGATCAGGGACTAGGCTGAGAAAGATATTTATACTAAACAGAGAGCACTGGTGGATATCCATTATATAAAAAGATTCTATGTGAGTCCCATGAAGCCAAAGAAAAATGTTAAGAAGACAGGATCTGTGGAGGAATGGACAAAGTGAGGAATTGGTCTTGGCTCAAGCCAAGACATACAAGAATGTCTGAACAGGTTATACAGAAAAGGATCAGTATCCATTGGTCCAGGCCAGGTCAAAGGACACGGGAAAGACAGTAAAATCTACGTATACAATAATAAATACAGGTTTCCACTATACAAAAGAAATGAAAGAGTAGATAATAAATGAAATTGGAAAATAATATTAACATGGAGATGGAATGAGGTAAGGCATGTAAAAGCACCCGAGGTTCGGACTTCTGGCAAAGAAGAATTAAAGACACATTGTTCAGGAGTCTAAATGTACACAGTGAACCATGGAGTCTAGTTTCCTTAGAGACGCCTCCTTATTGATCTGAGGTGGACATTATGTACTTATCTCACTATCCATTTTGTTCTTTTCATTTCCTTACCAGATCCACATTTTTTTAACTCAGCTTATTTTTCTCTCTTAGACTTTATTTTCAAAACTTCACTTAGCTTTTTTTTTTAATCTTCTGGTATCATATAGCCATGAACAGGTAAACTGATGACCCACTTTTTCTGGAAAATCTCCAAGCTCTCCTGCCATATTCCAATCACTTTGGTTGGCACCTCTGACCAGGGATTCCATCCTGAAAGGATGTTAACTGACTCCTGAGATTGACGTGCTGCTGGTCATATTTTAGTCATATATTAGTCTGACAGGACACAGTGAAGAAAACTTAGGGGTATGAGGTGGTTAAATATCTACTGTCACTGGAGGTTTACTGTACCCCAGGTACTGTTTAGTCATCTTTCTGATACTCGAAGAACCCCAAAAGGCATCGTCGTTCAACGTCAGATGAGGTAGCTGATACTTAGGTCAGGTTCCTTGCTCAGGTCATAGTTGTAAACTGAAATGACACTGTCTTGTGCCTTCTGCACTGCTTTTTCCTGAACCTTCCAAATCACTCAGAAGGCCTTTGTAATGATTCCATGTAGAAATGTCAACCATATCTGTTCTGAGTTTTTCTTTTTGAACAGACCAAAGATGCTATCATTCCCTGAATAGAAAATCCTTGCAAATTAATTCATTTTCCATGTGATTGTTTAAGAACTAATCCCCAGTTTTTTGCACCTGTATGCCATCTAGCAAACCTGCCTCGAATATAGTAGAGCAGACATTACATGCTTCAGTGGTAAGGTGGGCTGGGTCTTAAGCACAATGGGGTGACTATCCTTTGCCTCAGGTGCTGCAACAAGGCACAGTAGCTGGACTCAAGGATTTTAACTACTTGAAACATATCTTAATTTCTATAAATCTTATAGATTTATGTTTCACTGTCATGTTTTACTGAGATTTTGAAATGGAATTTGTAAATTAAAAATAAGGCATACAACACACAGTGCCACGTCACAGACGTGGATATGACTTTAACGGCAGTCAGCTGGAAACTTCCATTAGGCAACACTTGAGTTCCAAAGACAGTATCCCCAGGAGTTCTAAAAATCCTGTTTTGAAAAAGAAAATACATTGATATGTAATATTCTAGATGGAAAGGAAACCACTAAGTCTGAAATATGCTTGCTATTGTGCCCTACAACTATTAATTTGCACAATGCCTGCTTAAAAGGCCCAATAACTCTCAGATCACACCCGTTTTGTCAAATTACCCTTCCATTTAGTTGAAAATTTGGTTGACCGGAAAGCATGCGGTTTGGGTCCAAATTACATGGCCAGTTGTGTTCTTTTACAAATGTTCTTCACAATCACTGGTCATCCCCACATCAGCAGGTTTTTACACCTTTTCTTATTGATCTCCCTCCTCCAGCTTCCAGGCATGATCACCTTCATTGTGAAATACACATCCTGCACAACATTCAAGCCGAGCCTAACTGTCAGCACTTCAGGAATATCCCATTCTCATTCTCACTTCCGTATTTTCACCTGGTTTTTTTCTCCTGCTTGAGATGTTTATTCATCTTTTAAACTACATAATAAATGAAGGAATAAATGAATAAATAAATGGTAATGCCTTACCTTTTTTGTGTCTCCTCTTTGCATATCTAAAATAGTCAATCTGTGCTTTTCTACTTTGAATGCACTCTTAAAAATTCCTTCTTGAAACACAAGTTCACTGATCTCCATTACAAATAAAGCTCTGCCAAAGGCAAACAAACAAACAAACAAACAAGAAGTTGACAATACCTCTACTTTCAAGGAGATAGAGTCTAATGGATAATCATCCTTATCTAAATATCCTCAATGTGGTAGAGCTTTAGAGTAGTGATTTGAAAGGTACAAGAAAAGTTTAGAATTAATTTGTCTACTTTAGTACTTAACTGCACACTCTCCATTGATCTGTACTCCCCTAGAAAGTAGAAATTAGATAGCAGTTCTCTATGCATCCTCATGACCATACAGAGACCATGAAGAATTGGAGAGTACCTAGATACATGTGTATATTCATTTATATTTATATTTATATTTATATTTATATTTATATTTAAGTACACACACACACACACACACATATATATATATATATATATATATATGACAAGGATATTCACTGATTTAAAAAAATTTAACATTTATTTATTGTTGAGAGACAAAGTGCAAGCAGGGGAGAGGCAGAGAGAGAGGGAGACACAGAATCAGAAACAGGCTCCACGCTCTGAGCTGTCAGCACAGAACCCAAAGCAGGGCTCAAACCCATGAACTGTGAGATCATAACCTGAGCTAAAGTCGGATGCTCAATGGACCAAGCCACCCAGGTGCCCCAGAAATTCACTGATTAAATTAGAAACAGAGTTGTGTAGTTGAAGATCTGGGTTTTAAAGACAAAGAAAATAAAGGATTTGTCACTGGATCTTTGACAAATACCTCATTCTTTGTTTGATAAGAAGCGTCTCAAAGGTTGTCTGTCAGTTGGAAAAAGCCTGCAATAAAAAGGTGGATACCTGAAAATGTCTAGCATCTTCTAAGGGCAATCTTTAGGGATTATTTTTGTCTGGATTAAAGTAGGCATTCCATGTAGCTCCATATGTTTTTCACTTGGAGATCTCACTGATGTCTCAAATTTAATGCCCCAGAAATGAATGTATCATCTTCTTACCAAAATATGTTTTACACATTCAGTCACCTTCTAATCATTATTTCAGGCAGTCCTAAATGATACTTCATAGCTCAGGGGTTCAAAACTTTAGTTATATTTGACTTGACCCTGGCCTTTGAGTTCCACATGGAATCAGCTACTGAGATCTATTATTCTACCTCCAGATGATTATTTTATCAGATCCTACTTTCTACTTTCATTAGCATCACGTGAGTATAGACTGATAGCCTAAATATTTACAATTAATGATGAAAGAATGGATGGTTATGTGGAGGGATACTGTCTGCATTGGTTTCTGGTGCTAGACATCTGCCCTCTAAGTGTATAAGCAGAGGAAGGGATCAATATCTATTCTTTTTGGTAGTCCACATATTATTTCCTAAAGAGTTTGTAGATATAATCACTAAAAAAATTTTTTTGTTTGTTGCTTCTTTGGTTACCTGAGAACAACCATCATAAATACTGTATGAAACTACAATGCTTTAAAGAAGATGTATCAGTGGTTTTTAAATGTCCTTGAACAAACAGGTGTGAGAAAAAAAAAACACAGGAATGTATCCATATTTAAAATAGTATCACTCTAAATGGGAGGGAAGCAAATTATAACCGATGAAAGTATGGCTTTAAGTGGTCATTTGTTTGCTGAAATTGCTATTACAATTGAAACGAAAATCAGCAATCTGCCTGGATTCTTTTAATAAACAAAAGTTATTTAACAAAACTATAAATTACATTTCTGTGGCAAGAAAATAGGATCAGCCATGCTGAAATGATCCAGCTGTTTTTGATTTTGTCATCTCAAAATATTTTGTTTCTATTTCTCCCCACATATCGTTGTATTTGTTTAAATAGAGTGCATTGTGGCACTGATTGAAAGAACAAATTCCAATTCTTTCAACCCTGTGATTATGCAGCTTATGTATTGAGTTCTATTTGGACGTCAAACTAGGCAGGACCTTTTGTGTTGAACTGTCTCTGTAATGGCAGACGTAGGAAGGATAACATGGATTTCATGAGCTCTGACAAAATGTCATGTATTTTGTGTCCCAGAGCTCATCAAGATCTTCCTGTGTAGCATATCTTAACTTCCAATATATGTGTGTTACATTCTCTCACTTGTTCTCCCTTAGAGTATTTCCGTTTACTTTGTTTTTTCTAATACGTACAGAGAGTTGGCTTTAATTTAACATCTGCATAATTCCTCACAAAGGGTAATGTGATTCAAAGATGATCAATCCATTCTGCCTGTCAGGGAAGGCAGGGTATGACCAAGAGAGACTCTTTGTAAGGGTAATTCTTGGGCCAATCAGACTTAGGGCAGTTTATTTATTAAAAAGTAGGTGTTCTACCGAGGTGTCAACAAAGTTCAGAGTATCCACAGCTTCCCTCATTAAGCCATATGTAGATAATTGTGTCCCCAAATCTGCTCTTTTAACTAATGTAAAAAAAATGGTGCTTAATTTAAAAACCTCAAAATTGAATTGGGGTCTTTACAAGATTCTGTCCTACTTTGTCTAAAAACAAATCCATCTCAGACACATTCTGTTGTTCGGTGGGATTTGGGCATCTACCTAAGGTGCCTTATTGTCAGAAAGTGGTGAACTTAATACACTCACATTATCAAAGGGTCCTAAGGCATCCTGGTGCAGTTTTAATAGCACTTGATATGAAGTCTTTCTATTTTAAATCTCTTTTAGGAGCTCCCACCTTAATTTTCAACAAAATTATTTATCCAGGTAGTCTTATCAAGAATATTAGAGAAAATGAATCTTTAGTCTATACTTGTAAGAGCAATGAATTAGTTTACATACAGAAGCATTTGAAATAAATTGTTACTTCCACTCTCTGTAACTAGATATTCCCCTACTTCATGCTATTCATGTCCATATTACATTTAAATTCTAGAAAACAATAAAAAAGGGAGATGCTAGCAAATATTTAAAGTATGTCAGTTTTTATATGTGTCTATATGTTTACCTTTACTGAAGAACTTTATGTTTTCTAGGTTTTTTTTAATTAAAGTATATTGACATACAATTTTATGTTGATTTCATGTGTACAGCCTAGCAATTCAACAATTCTATATATTATGCAATGCTTACTGCAATAAGTGTAGTTAGCATATCTCACCAAAGTAATTGCAATATTATTTTCTCTATTCTCTGTGTTATACCTTTCATTTTTGTGACTTATTTATTTTATAACTTGAAGTGCGTATCTCTTAATCTTCTTCACCTTATTATCTCCTCCATCACCTTGCCTCTAGCAACCACCAGTTTGTTCTCTATATTTATTAGTCTGTTTCTGTTTTGTTTGTTTGTTCATTGTTTTGTTTTTAGTATTTATCTTACTTTGTCTAGACTTCTGTCACTTCAGTGGAAGGGGGTCCCTTTAGTACTTATTGTAGGGCAAGTCTAGGGGTAATAAACTCCTTTAGCTTTTCTATACATGGGAATGTCTTAATTACTCCCTCATTTTATAAAGGGCAGTTTTAATGGATATAGTATTATTGGTTGACAGTTGTTTTTTCTTTTTCTTTTATGGTTTAATTATAACATCCCACTGCTTTCCAGCCTTAAAGGTTTCTGCTGAGAAATTCACTAAAAATTTTGAGGATCTCCTGCACATGATGAGCCAATTTTTTCTGCTACTTTCAAGAATCTCTGTCTTTTACTTTGACAGTTTGATTATAATGGGTCTTGGTGTACATCTTTTGAATTTTTCCTTTTGGAGTTCATTAAACTTCTTGTATTTATATCGATGTATTTCCTCAAATTTGGGAAGCTTTTGGCCATTATCTCCTCAAATAAATTGTCAGCCCATTTCTTCTCTTTCTGGAACTCCCATAATGCAAATATTATTCTAATTGTGGTACCCCATAAATTCCTTAGGTTCTGCTACTTTTTTATCCAACTCTTTTTTTTCTTTTTCCTCTACAGACTCAATAATTTTAAATGATCTGTGTTCAAGTTAATTGATTATTTTTTTCTGTCTATTCAAGTCTGTTGGGTCCCTCTTGAAGATTTCAATTCAGTTACTGTATTTTTAGCTTCAGAAATGCAGTTTGATTTCTCTTTTATCTTTTATGATTTATCTTTTTTGTTTATGATTTATCTTTTTTGTTTATATTCTCATTTTGTTCATATATCATTCTCAAGATTTCCTTAGTTCTTTTTCTATGTTTTCCTCTACCTCCTTGAGCATATTTAAGACTGATATTTTAAAATATTTGTCTAGTAAGTCTGAATCCTATGATTCTTTTGGGTCAGTTTCTGGGGATTTATTTCCTTTCTTTGAATGAATCATTCTTCCCTGTTGATTTATATGCTTTGTGATTTTTTGTTGAAAACTGGCTGTAAAAAAAATTAGAAACACACACACACACATACACACACACACACCTTTGCAGATTGGCTCCATGCAAGGGAGCATCACTCATCTGCCCATTGAGAGGAATTAACTTATTTTCAGGTCTTTCTGGGCAGGCATCTTCTCCGGGTCTGTATGTATGCTTTTCTTTCTCCATTCACTCAGACACACAGCTCATTTTAAGTGTTTTCACTCCCCTAGGAGGCTCTCCCTGCTTCTTCTCTGCACTTCGGTGTTCTATGTGTTCCTCTGTTTGCAGTCTCTTACTCTCAGGCTCTTGTGGGTTTCCAGTCTTCCTGCATTTTTGACATGCTGCAACACCTTCCACTGCTTTTAATGGCCTTCAACTTGATATAGAAACCATGGTTCCATTCTTGTCTCAACTCCAAGTCAGGTGAGACAGAAATCAATCCCTGGGGGCAGCCCAAAGACCAGTGAGTCAACCCCCATGCAAGCAACTTCCTTTTTGAGGGAAAAGCAGGGAATTGGATGACTTCCTCTCAACAGCATCAAGCTGCAATGCTCTGAGGAGGGGATGAGGCAAGAGTGAGAAAAACACCACACAATTTCTTACTGCTCTATGTTTTTTTTTTTTTTTATTTTTTGTTTTCCTGGTTGGGAGTTCATTTGGTTGCTTCAGAACCTTGACTGTTTTCTAGAGCTCCCACAAAGCTATTCACATTAGGGTATTGTTATTTACTTCATGTTTCCATGTGTGAACAGGGTCTGTGGCTTTATAGTCTGCCATCTTGCTAATATCATTCTCCTAGTGCAAATGACTTCTGAAAGTATATAAAACCTTGAGAAATGAAAGGCCATCCTCCAAATTGGCAAAAGACAGACTCAGCTTGTTCCACTTTTTGTTGGGAACAGAGAGAACGAATTTATGATTTCCCATATGGCTTATAGTGGAGGAAAATTGAAGCTGCAAACTCTCTTGGATAGAAAAGAGAAAAAAAAAAAAGATGTGGCACTTCATGTTTTTTCAGGAACTTTAAAAAGAAAAAAACAAAACAAAACAAATGGAATTCTCCATGCTTCTGAGGTGCAATGTAGGTATAAATTGTTGCAGACATGAAAATACTTACCATAAAAATAACCTACAGATTTTAATAGAAAAAAAATCTGAATATCAATAGGAAGTTAAATTAATAGTGATGTTTGTGTCGGTGATGGT
Source organism: Felis catus (assembly GCF_018350175.1). Classification (NCBI taxonomy): domain Eukaryota; kingdom Metazoa; phylum Chordata; class Mammalia; order Carnivora; family Felidae; genus Felis; species Felis catus. The sequence goes on along the minus strand of NC_058375.1, from coordinate 112,662,333 downwards.
ATATGATAGAATGGGATTCTCATTCACTGAGAGAGCCAATTTAAGTTGGTATAGACTTTCCTGGGAAGCATTTTTACAATAGAGGACATAATCCAATAGCTCATGTATTCATTTATTTATTCATTCATTAAATATTTCCTTTTTTCTTGTTTTTTTTTAATCATTTATTAAATATTCCCTGATTTTCTGCTGTGAGTTAAGTTCTTTGCACAGCAAGTAGAAATGAAAGGTGTCCATATTATCCTTGTATATCTTCGAACTACACATGGAAGAGATACATATATTTCAAGTAACTGCATAGTTTAATATTAAATTACAACTGTGATGTATAAAATTATGGAAAGATATACCAAACTGAAAAAGTGTAAAATAGGAGTTTCTTCCCAAACATGGGAGATCAAGGAAAAATTCCTCGATAAAACACTGTTTGAACTATGATCTAAAAGAGAAATTAATAATGTAGTAAGGAACAGGGAAATAATTTGGAGTAAAGGAATAATATATTCAAAAGTTCTAAGAGAAAACAAAACAGCACATTTGAATATTTTAAAGTCCAGAGTGAAGAGCATAGGATAAGGGTTGGAAGAGTTGCTCTAGATGAGACCAAATTATTTAGAGTGTTGCATTATCTGTTAAGAATTATGGAACTTATCTTAAGAAAAATGATTAAAAGGTTTTAAACTGGGGAGGAAGATCAATGTGGACATTGGAATGGACCAAACACAATGAGATTTCTATTCTGTAAAAACTGGCAACTGGATGTAGAATTGATTTGAAAAGTTGAATAGTGAATGTGTGAAAATAAAAGGAGTTTATGTCAGTCAAATGACACCAACTGATGACTTAGATAGGGTGGGAAATATAGAAATCAAAAAAGGTGGACATACTAGAAAAATGTTAAACAGTAAAACAAAGACCTAGTGATAGGACGGATATGGGAGCTATTAAAAAAGAGGTGTCATGAGTAATTCCTTGTTTTTGGTTTGCAATACTGGCTACATGATGCTGCCAATTATTTAGGTAAGGGACCTGCATGAGGCCCTGATTGGGAGGAAAAGGTTTTCATGTCTTGCATCTGGGGGACAGCAGATGAGGCAATATATTCACCACATTTCTTTTTCCTCCTGAGCAACTTTTTCTCAGTACATTACAATGTAAGAAATGCCAGTTCTGGCCAACAAAATATGAGCAGATGTAAGATAATGAAAGTTATATTTTCAGTGCCTGTAAGGTCCTCTGTGACCTCCTGCTCTCTTTTTTCTTGTGCACAAGTTTGAGGGGCTATGATTCCAGAATAGCAGAGGGACATTGTGGAAGGAGACTGGATCCCTGAGACATTACTTGGAGAACATCTGACCAATATTTGTGAGACTTCATCTGAACAGAAATTTATAATGCTAAGTGGTTATGATGTTCCTCAGCATAGACAAAGAAGGACCTTCAAGACATTCTTATGTGCAGAAAGTATATTTACCAATGAAGAAATTAAGGTGGAAAATAATATTTGGGAGTTGTCAGTGTGTGGATGATAATTAAAATTATGAGTTCAGATGGGAAATATAGAATAAAAAGGAAATAGGAAAAAGACAAATTTGTGTTCAATAGTGTTGAAAACTATTACAAAAGCAAGTGAGATGGAAATATAAAAATATGCATTAGCTTTATGGGAAAGGAGGCAATTGGTGATCTTTGGAAAAGCTATTACTCGCTTATGACTTGGACAAAAGCAAATTGGAGTAAGTTGAGCAATGAAATGAGATAAAATAAAGACAGTATAGACAATGTCCAATGAATTTTGACTTTAAAGACCATTCTATTTGTCATATAGGAAGATAATTAAGTAGGTTTAAATATTGAATACTTAAAGTGAATGCAAAGAACATAGAAGGGACAGTCAATATTTGAGGTTCTTGAGAAGACAAGAAACTATCATATGCAAAGGCCTTGTGAAAGAATTGACCTTGAATATAAGGAAGGACAGCTCTTTCATTGTAACTAGAAGAAAAGAGGACAAGTGGCAAAGCATGAATCTGTCAGTAGGTTGATCATTAAAAAAATGGGAGAGTATTTCTTTTCTCTGTGTTTTGGAGGTATGGACATTTGCTGAGAAGGTGATAAAAGAAACATGATGAAGACATTGAAAACAGGAATGGTAAATTGACTGGAAAAATGTGACTTATAATGTTCAGGGTGTATAAAATTATTTACATAGAATTTTTCTCTTAAAAACAAATTCTAGGGAAATAATGCATACAAAACTTCATCAACAATTGTGTTTTTATCATGGTTTTATATATAATTGTAAAAATGGGAACAATCTAAATATTAAAGAGGAAGATGATTCAATGAATTATAGTGCATCTGAAATATAGACATTATATACATTCATTAAAATGTGTTAGAATATTTAACAACGTGGACAAATGATTTTTTATTGTTAAATGAAAATTCAGTATTAAACTTTTGTATAAATGTGTGTATGTTTTTCCATGGAAAATATAAGACTGAAATGTAATTACTAGTGTTAGTAATGATCATATGTTAGTGGTGAGATAATAGGTGTTTATTTTTCTTTTATATACTTTTTAGATTTGAAGTTTCTTACAATGAGCATACACTACAAAAGTCATAAAAATATACCATATGTTTTTCTTTTAACTTTTATTTCCACGTATTTTCATACTTGCAGAAAAGTAGTAAGAATAGTACAAATAGTTTCTTACACTGTGCATTTAAATGCCCCGAAATTCTAACAGCTTACTCTATTTTCCCTTTTTTCCAAATATATGTGCATATTTTTTTCTGAACACATAATTTTCCTTATCACTAAATATTTTAGTTTGTGCTTTATAAAACAGGAACTTTACATTACTAGAATAAAATTCTAAAAATCCAAAATTAATATTGATACAATACTATTATAAAGAGTATTTATCAAAATTTTGCCGGTTTTATAACTAGTGACCTTTATAACAAAATTAAATTCTAATTGTGTTGTATTCGAGTTTTATGTCTTTTTATTTTTCTTTAATCTAGAAGAGTCTTGAAGTCTTTCTTTATATTTAATTTATTTGGCTTTTTAAGAGTAAAAGCAAGTTATTTTGTAGAATGACCCTCAGTTTGAGAGTATTTATAGTTTCCTTATGATAAAATCAAAATTAGTTATGTTTTGGCAAAGATATTAGACAACTGATATTGTGTTGTTCTCAGTGCATTGTATCAGGAGGCACATAATGTCATAATAACTTTGTTTGGACAGTGTCTGTCAAGCCTCTCCATTTATAATTAATAAACATTTTATAAGGACAGACTTTGAAAATATCTTGTTACTCCTCAAACTTTGGCCCATTAGAATACACCATTGTTGATTCTTGACTCAAACAAGTCTTGCTATGGTTGTGGCCAAATGATGATTTTTAATTCCATTATACCTTCTATATTCATTAATTTCCTTTTTCCTAAAAGGAAAAGTATTATTACATTAGGTATATATGTATGTCTGTCAGAAGACTCATGGATTCTTCTTTATCCCTAACCCCATGTGCTCTATTTCATTGGCCTTCTGTCAATCAGTTGTGCAAGCAAACAATGAGGCTATGATCCTCCTTATTGTACTTTTCTTTATTACCATATCCAATTAATGAATACTTGCTGTCAAATTTATCTTGTAATGGATTTAAATTCTATCAGTTTTTCCCATTTCCAATGCCACATCCTAGTGTAGAATAAAATACTTTCTCTTTGCATTGTAAAAATATTCTCCTCTCTTCTTATCTCAACATCAGCCTATATACCTACCAATTCATATTTATCTCCGTAAACACTATATATGTATATCATTAAATTTTAAGTGTGCTTTAAAAAAACACCAATAAATTAAATTTCATTAACATAAAATTTCATTAGCCCTAACCTTGGTCTATAAACACATGTGCAATCTGGCCCCTACTTTCTTGACATGTATAAGGTTGATTCAGCCAGTCACAATCCAATAGCGATAGCTTCCTATAGGTTCATCAAATGGGCACTCATGCCCTAGGATCTTATCACATATTATTCCTTCTCAACCAAGTTAAGTTCAATTTATACTTCAAAGTTCTGTTCAAAAGCTAATTTTTAAAGGCCTGTATCCCTAGCTCTTAATGGTATATCAGCACCCTCCCATTCCACTCTAATTTTCTTCATAGAACTTCTTACAGTTGGAGTCAATTGGATAGTGACATGATGTTTGAATCAACCATCAAGAAAAACAGTTTTATTAGGACCAGGACCAAGCTGTCTTGCTCATCTCTCTAATTCAAAACTCTAGTGCTGCATTTGGCACAGTATCTGAAGACCCAATCAATACTAGTTGAATATTGAGCTAGACCTTTGTGGACCAGTGACATTTACATAAATATAGAGAAAGGTTCCCAAGTTGAACCCAAAGCATAAGAAAAAAATGTTAAGAGAGGAATGGATGTGTGTGCTATTGTCAAAAGAGTATAATTAAGTAAGGAAAGAGTATTGAGGATAGATTTAGGGGAAAATTTTTTGGTTGATCCAGTAGAGACTTTTTTTCTGAAGGATTTGTTTAAGAAAACATGTGTAAGCAATGGAATATAGCATAAATATTTGTGCACATTTTTAAATTCTGTCTTCCCTCACATGTCTGGTCCATATTTACATACATATACAATATAAAGTCTCCTTTCTTTCAGGTTATAGAATAAGTACCATCACCTCTTTCATGATTAGCATTTTCAGGAAAATCCTAGGTAGTCAGGTTTCTAGGTGATGATTTAGCATTTAAATGGGCATTATAATTTAAATGCACATTTAGCATTTAAATGTAATGTATTCTTGGTTGAATGGTATTTTATGAGCTGCACTTTGTTCTGTTTTCTTGATTTAGTTTATGTGTTGATCACAACTATGTATCCTTACAGCCCCCTGTGCTTACTTCTTTTACTGCCCACATCCTAGTGACTGATATTTGATTCACTTGTCTGTACTTTTCTCGACTGTGAAGTCTTTAAAAATAGATATCTTCTTTTCATCTCTAGTGTCTAACTTGGTGCCTGGCTCATAATGGATGTTCAGGAAAAATATACAGGAGAAGTGGACAAATAGATTAATAAATCCACTCTAGTAAATAGTTCTGATTTCTTTGGAGTTATTGGAGCTGAGTGGTGCAAAAGGAGAAAAGAAAAAAAAACACCTCATATTAAGGAAAACCAAAAGGTAAATCATGCGACTCTAGATTGTCATCCATATTTCATGATTGAAGGTGGGGAGGCATGGTCTCATGGTGCACTAAACAGAGCAAAAAAACTGTGCCAGCTTCATTCACATTCAAATGCCAGTTTTGCTGCTTTATAGCGTTGTGGCTGAGTATTCAAATTTCCTGACACTGTGTTTACTCATCTAGATAACACATTAAAGAAAATAATAGACATCTCACCAGATGAGTTTATTTACATTGTCAAGATGACACGTGGAAGAGGTGATACAGCTAGACATGAAGTACAAGGACAAATGTTTCACTTTAAATTAATGATTTATTTCAAATGAGTATTAGTCATTCAAACAACTGACCAAATTCATTATAAAGTACACACTGAATTATGTCCCTCTTTTAAAAAATGATTTTATTTTATTTTTAAGATAGAGCGAGCAGGGGAGGGACAGAGAGAGAGGAGGATGGAGGATTCAAAGCAGGCTTGGTGCTCACAGCACAGAGCCTGATGCAGGGCTTGAACTCAGGAACCAAACTGCGAGATCGTGACCTGAGCTGAAGTTGGATACATACCTGACTGAGCCACCCAGGTGTCCCTCAATTAAGTCCTTTTTAAAGAAAAGTAGGGGGGGGGGCTGAGTAGCTCAGTCAGTTAAGCATCCAACTCTTGATTTTAGTCTCAGATCCTGATCTCACAGTTTGTGGGATCGAGCGCTGCATTGGGCTCTGCGCTGACAGTGTGGAGCCTACTTGGGATTCTCTCTCTCCCTTTCTCTCTGTCCTTCCCCATGTTCTCTCTCTCTCTCTCTCTCTCTCTCTCTCTGTGTGTGTGTGTGTGTTTCTCTCCAGATAAATAAATAAACATTAAAAAATAGTAATACAGGAGTAAAGAATTCCTGCCAAAAATTCCAATAATAGGAAACATGAACGTGTTTGGTGTTGCCCTGAATAGGTCTGAGACATGATTGAGAAAGGTAATGTCTTCCTCATTTACCTTACAAAATGGGAGCAATCAAAGCAATGCCCATTTTATGGGGCAGGAGAGGGAGGGCCCCTATAACTAATGTTCTATGGACCTGAATTCTGGTTCTGAATGAAACCAAACACAAGACTTAATGCAAGTCACTTAAACTCCCCATGTTTGGTGCTTACCTATATATCAGCTTCATTGCATCATGAATCACCTTATAAGATTACATGGAATTTAGATAGGAATTTATTCAGCGTGGGTAAACTTTAGGAAGCTTAGGTAGCACATAAATCCAGAGGCGTGGTGGTCATACCTTCAGCAGGGTTAGGACATTCTGCTAGAAGATTTTGTTATGTGAGTGCATGACAGAAAGTCAAAGCCCAGAAGCAATTTGGGAATCACTCTTAAAGCCTGGTGAGACTGTGAACAAAATCATACCCTTTGCACATCTATCCATCTTAATGATTTTTTAACAAAATTGCATAGCTTATGTATCTGAAAAATCAGTATCTCCCAACATAAAAATGTTCATATTAATGCAGCTATATAGAAAACATGCATCCATATAAAATGTCCTGTGCTAGAATATTCAAACAATATTCATATATATTCTCACTCACCCTACACTAACCCATAAGGTTGGCATTATAATTATTTTATGCATGTTAGAGATTAGCAAAAAGGGGCTGGATGGAAATCTTTGGTTCTTTCTGCAAACCCTCACAATTTGTTACAACTAAGTGACAGAACTGAGATAAAAAGACAATTTTCCTGACTCAAATATAATTGTCGTAGTGAGGTTTTGTGCTGATGTATGATAAGGCTGTGATTTTCTGTTTCCCCAAATATATTGAATACTGTAGTATTTTCATTATAGATTTTAAAAATAACATAAGAGGTTATACACTTATTTTAAAGCAACTCTATAACAAAAAACTTGGGGGATTCCTTTTTACAGTTGCATTCAGAATCAACAGAATGCCTTCTTAAACCAATCAACATTGTGAAATAATTTGATTTTGGAAATATTGAGATTTAGAACTAAGACTGGAGGAAAAGATCAACTGTCAAAGTTGATGAAACGTATTTTGTCAAAAGTCAAATGTGGCTATGGAGTTATGACTGTTTCTCTTTGTGTTTCTAATTCTCTAGTCGGCCTACTGTTTCTAAAGTCCTTTAAAAAGAGTGCCCATTGGGGCGCCTGGGTGGTGCAGTCGGTTGAGCGTCCGACTTCAGCCAGGTCACGATCTCGCTGTCTGTGCGTTCGAGCCCCGCGTCGGGCTCTGGGCTGATGGCTCAGAGCCTGGAGCCTGTTTCCGATTCTGTGTCTCCCTCTCTCTCTGCCCCTCCCCCGTTCATGCTCTGTCTCTCTCTGTCCCAAAAATAAATAAACGTTGAAAAAAAAATTTAAAAAAAAAAAAGAGTGCCCACAAGTGTTTGTATAAATCCATTTTCCCAAAGTAGCATTTTTTAGAGGAAAAATATTTAAGGAGATGTAATTGCTGATTTTTTTTTCTTTTTTGCATGTATGGTGTAGGTGTTGGTCTCTGTGCAATGAAAAGAGCTTAGTTTTTCAGTCAAAACGGCATTGATTCACATGCTGATTCTTTTACCTTCTACCATGAGCTCAGCCTTCATTTATGAAGTGGAGATAAATAATGCCTATCTATAGGCTGCCGTGGAAGTAAGGGGAAGGACATGTAAATCACTGAGCCCAGAGCCTCTCCTAAAACACTGTGCAAAAATCTGTCATATTTTTTTTTTAAAGTCTAATTTTACTGTTTGAAGGAAAGAAGAATATGTTACACAGTTAGGTTTGAAAGGTGACCCACCTACAGAAACAATGAGTGATAGAAACTAGTGTTTAACATAACATTTTAATAGTGTATCTGGATATAAAATACAGCTTTGGTCAATTCCTAAGACAGATGTGATTTGGATGTTTTTTTATTCTCTCTTCCATAAATCTGTTAGTATAATGGACAGAGATTCAAAAAATGATTGAGCTGAATACATTTGTAATTGAATATATGAAATTCTCCTGGGAATTCAAGAAAATTCACATGTAATGAGCATACATGGGGGAGTTATCTTAGCAATAGGCTCTCCTTAGATAATAAAACACTGAATTATTCTTGGTTGTTTTTAGTGTCTTCTTGATGTCCATTGTAAAATGTTATTGTAGAGCTAGTGCTAAAGTCATATCCCGTGAGATTTTCCGATGCTGAAAATACTGCTCAAGCAAAAGAGAGATAATACAGAACCAGGAATCCTCAACACCCTTCGAGGATAAAAGAATGTTCTTTGGGTCAGAATATAGCACCATACTTCCAGTCTCCTTAACTTTAAATGTTGGGAGAAATATGTTATCTTTGATCTTTACTTCAGTAGAAAAGTGCATAATAATATAGACCTGAGATGTAATTGAGATATGGACACCTTTGTTAATATTTTCCTTTTATACTCAGAATAAAATCTGGTATTTTCTTAAATATAATATACATTCCACTTAAGTAAACATTTATTGGGTATCTGCCATATTCCAGGCCTTCAGCTATAAATTGAAAGTAGAGAAATACAAAACCTTACATTTGTGGTGGGTAGAGAGTGTTAAATTAGTAGTTAGAAATATTGTATTCAAGATGTAATATCCAAGGAGAGATGCTCTTAGGTGGCTGGAAGAGATTTGGGTTAAAGATAAGGATTTGAAATATTTGATAGGGAAGGCTAATTAAAGCATGAAAATAGGGGAAAATGTATCCACAGGGAGCATGAGATAGGTGGAAAACCTGAGGCAAAATGAAGGAATCCAACATTCAGGGGCAGATGAGGCATGTAGAAACCCATAAAACAGATTAAAAAGAAATGGTATTAACTGAATAGTCAGATTTGACAACTTATTTGAAGTGGAAGGAATTTTGAAAATCCCCTCCAATTCCTTAATTCAGTTAATAAAATGACCCCAAATGTAAATAGGTTATGTGATTTTGCAATGTTCATTCACTGGAAAGGGAGGAAAGGATTAAAACACAATATCTGTGGATTATCTGTCTATTTTCACTTCAGCACAAGATATCTCCATTCCTTTATCTGCCATCCAAAATATATTTAAAGAAATTAATTGTTAAGAACTCCAGTATCATGAATTCAGTTTAATAATTATCACGTGCTCCAATATGTGATAATAATAAGTAATAATAAGTTTATTTAATAATAATAAGTTTATTTTGAGAGAGAGAGCACGAATGGGGAGGGGCAAAGAGAGAGGGAGAGAGAGAAAAACTCAACAGGCTCCACACTGTCAGTGGGAAGCCCAAAAATGGCACTCGAACTCACAAACTGGGAGATCATGACCTGAGCTGAAATCAAGGATCAGTAGCTTAACCAACTGAGCCACCCAGGCACCTATGGCAAGAATTTTGTCAAATAATTCTCCCTAATCTTTACCCAGTTTTTCAAATCAACCGTATTTTTCACTTTTCCACAACATAAAAGTCCTTCTCTACTTAGGGTGCACTTTCCGTCATCTCTGTTTGGTTTCTGCATTTGAAACATGCCTACTTTGTTCATCTATCCAAAATATCCGCCCATTATCTCCACCCACGTATGCTCCAATTTTCTCCATGCCTTATATCCCAAGGCTTTTGCTGTCTAGACAACAAAAGTGTGTGTATGTGTGTGTGTGTGTGTGTGTGCGTGTGTGTTTCCTCACCCAAATGTCATTGAGAACAACAACAAGAAACATACCGTCTGCTTCTTCACAGTGCATATGGAATGGGGATTTTTTGCATATTTTATAAACATGTCTTTTGGGACTCTGAGTTATTTATTTTCAGCAATCTAATTCCACTTCTTGACAATCTGAATGCATATCTGTATTATATACTTTGGCTTTCTTAGTCTTAGGTATTTTTTTTAACTTTTATTTTATTTAACTTTTTTTTAATTTTATTTAACTTTTTTTTGAGAAAGAGAGGCAGACAGAGAACAAACGGAGGAGGGTCAGAGAGAGAGGGAGACACAGAATCCTAAGCAGACTCCAGGCTCTGAGCTGCCAGCACAGAGCATGACATGAGGCTCAAACTCACTAACTACCAGATCATGACCTGAGCCAAAGTCAAACACTTAGCTGGCTGAAATACTCAGCCCCCCCCGCCCAGTGTCAGGTATTTAAATTAATATCATTTGAAATCAATTTGTGGGTGCAACATCCCCATGGATTCTTGGATAAGTTCATGTTTCCCTACTATGTTCTGCTACCACAGGCAAGATTTCCTAAGAATTATCAGGGACCTAAGACTCAGATCCTCGACCTTGGAAAGTTGTTACTTTTTAAAGCTGAAATTGAACAGCAATATAATTTCTCTTTGTTTTCGAAGTTTTAAGCATCATGGCCAATATATCCATTGACACTACAGCCCTTAGGATTAACTGATACCGGACTTTTCTGCAAGACTAATTGTATATTTCCATTCTCACTTCGTGACTAAAAAAGATATCAAGGCAGTTAGGAATGCGTGTCAATATTTTCCGTAGTTTCAAGATAACTTGGCTAATATGGAGAACAACTGAATCAAATGCAGATGTAACTTTAGATATGACTTCCAGGCTGGGTCATTGCTATTGGTTACTGGTACCAATATAGTCTGTTATGCAGGACTGCATGCTTATAGCTCCTAAAAGTCTGACTTTCATGAAAATTAGTCTTTGTTCTTTTCTTAGAATAGTGCAGTACTGTATACTCAACATGTCTTTAATAAATGTTGTAGCATAAAATTTGACTGAATCAAATTTGTGGAAATAGGTAGTTTTGTTCATAGACTAATAGTTTTTCTTTTTTGGACTGTCTGGCAACCCTAGTAATGTCTTATGTGCCTCTATGGTTATCGCCACTTTTTCCCCCCAAATATCAAGCCAAGGACCATAATGTCTATTTCCTTTACAACGATGACTGAAGATTTAGTAGAAAAAAACAATACTGATTTCTAAAATGAAATGTCACAGCTTCCTCCTTCCCTTCCTTCCTTCCTCCCTTCCTTCCTCCTTCCCTTCCTCCCTCCCAGCCTCTTTCTTTGTCTTCCTTCCTTCCTTCCTTCCTTCCTTCCTTCCTTCCTTCCTTTCTCTTTCTTTCTTTCTTTCTTTCTTTCTTTCTTTCTTTCTTTCTTTCTTTCTTTCTTTCTTTCTTCTCTCTCTCTCTTTTCTGCCTTCTTTCTTTCATTTCTTTCTTCCCTAGAGTACTAAGTCATTTCTATGGTTAGGAAACTCTAGAACCAACATCAAAACTCCAGATGCAGATTCTTTATCTTTGATCATAATTAGCTGCATGAATTCATCTAATACCTTCCCACCTTCTTTATTTTCTCCAACATAGAGAATATATTATTGTAATTTTCTGACACGAAGGACATATTACTTAACAGCTTCTGTGAGGATCAAAGATGTGAGTATATATGAAAATACAGAATATTATAAGCTTAATAAATACTAGTGTATCAAAATATGTGGCATATAATATTGGAATTAATACTGTGTAAAAAAATTTATAATCCCTACCCTCGTATCATTTTGTATTTCCAGAAGTTGAAGCGCAGCAGAAAAAATAAAAACATTTGATTAATGTGATTGTTTTTTTGTTAAACTTTTTATTTTGAGAAAATGGTAGATTTACAGCAGCTGTGCATAATAATATACAGGGATCCTTGTACTCATTATAGTTTCCCCTAATGGTTACATCTTACAAAACTGTAGTAGGAAATCACAAACACGATATTGACATTGATACAGTCCAGACCCAGAACAGTCTCACCCCCACCAAGTTACCTGATAAGACTCTTTTACAGCATAACCACATCATTCCCCACCTATTGCCTTGACCCCTGCCAGCCACTTACAGGTTCTCTGTCTAAAGTTTGTTATTTTAAGAATGCTATATAAATGGAATTATGTAAAATGCAATCACTTAGGATTGTCTTTTTCTCACTCTGCATAATTGTCTGGAGGTTCATCCAAGTTGTCTTGTGTATGAATATATATATTTTCCCTGACACCTCCACCCCCCCTACTCTCTTCTACCCTCAGTTTGTTCTCTGTATTTCAAAGTCTCTTATGGTTTGCCTCCCTGTATGTTTGTAACTATATATATTTTTCTTTCCCTTCCTCCATGGTCTTCTATTAAGTTTCTCAACTTCCACATATGAGTGAAAACATATGATATCTGTGTTTCTATGACTAATATATTTCACTTAGCATAATACCTTCCAGTTCCATCCACGTTGTTGCGAATGGCAATATTTCATTCTTTCGCATTGCCAAGTAGTATTCCATTGTATATATATACAACATCTTCTTTATCCATTCATCAGTTGATGCACATTTGGGCTCTTTCCATACTTTGGCTATTGTTTACAGTGCTGCTATAAACATTGGGATACATGTGCCCTTATGAATATTCCTGTATCCTTTGGGTAAGTTCCTAGTAGTGTTATTGCTGGGTTATAGGGTAATTCAATCTTTAATTTTTTGAGGAACCTCCACATTATTTTCCAGAGTGGCTGTACCAGTTTGCATTCCCACCAACAATGCAAGTGGGTCTCCCTTTCTCCACATCCTTGCCAACATCTGTTGTGTCCTGAGCTGTTAATTTTGGCCACTGACTGGTGCGAAGTGATATCTCAATGTAGTTTTGATTTGTATTTCCCTGATGATGAGTGATGTTGAGCATATTTTCAATGTGTCTGCTAGCCATCTGGATGTCTTCTTTGGAGAAGTGTCTATTCATGTATTTTGCCCATTTCTTCACTGGATTATTTGTTTTAAGGGTGTGAGTTTGATAAGTTCTTTACAGATTTTGGATACTAACCTTTTATCTGATATGCCATTTGCAAATATCTTCTCCCATTCCATCGGTTGCCTTTTGTGTGCTTATTTCTCAGTTGGATTGTCTTTTTGGGGGAATCATTTCTTCATATCTTTTACTCATGGTCTAATTGAGTTGTTTGTGTTTACTGTTGAGTTTCGTCTTCTTTACCTATTTTAGATAACAGTCCTTTGTCAGATGTGTGACTAACGAATATTTTATCTCAGTTTTCAGTTTATATTTTTATCCTCTTGAAAGAGACATATAGGGAGCAAACACTGTTAACCTGATAAAGTCTAATTTATCCATGTATGCTTTTATGGATCACACTTTGGTATTAAAGAATTCTTTACCTGGTCATAGATGCCAAAAATATTCTCCTGGTTTTTTTCTTTAAAAAAATGGTAACATTAAGTTTTACATTTAAGTCTGTGATTGAGTTAAATTTTGCCAAAGGAGTGAGGTTTAGATAAATGATTACTTTTGTGTGTGTGTGTCCAACTCTTCCAGCACAATTTATTGAAAAGGCTATATTTCCTCCACTGAATTGCTTTTGCATCTTTGTCAAAAATTAGTTGACTATATATATGTAGGTCTATTTCTTTGATCTTAATTCCTTTCCATTGATCTCTGTATCTATCTCTCTACTAATAACACACTATCATTTTAGCTGTATGGCATTGATATCAACTAGTGGTTCATCCCACTTTATTTTTTGATAATTTTAGCTGTATTATGGCCTACACCTTTCCACATAAATTTTATATAAATTTGTCCATCTCATGCCCCTGGGACTCTCTCACTGGTCACAAACTGGCAGCTGACAACCCCTGCTTTAGGGGCAGAAGGAGCCTTCTCAGGCTGAACTGTCTATTTCTTCTAGGTGGAGGAAAGAAATCTCTACTCTGTGGGAACAATAGCACTCTCTGGGTGAGAAGACTCTTTAGGTAGGATTACAGTGGGGAACAGAGAACACTTTATGAGATGGCTGTTTTTGGTAATAGGATCCCCCTTTCCTGTGTCCCCAGTCCCTGGGAGGGGAGTCTCGGGGCTGGCAGAGAAAGATATGATGGTTGGGGCATCTGGATGGCTCAGTTGGTTAAGCGCCTGACTTTGGCGCAGGTCGTGATCTCGCAGTTCATGAGTTTGAGCCCTGCATCAGTCTCTGTGCTGACAGCTCAGAACCTGTAGCCTGCATCTGTCTCTGTCTCTGTCTCTGTCTCTCTCTCTCTCTCTCTCTCTCTCTGCCCCTCCCCCGCTTGCTTGCATGCACGGGCTCTCTCTGTCTCTCAAAAATAAAATAAACATTAAAAAAAAAAGATGTGATGGCTTTTTTGATGTGTCAATCTGTCTTAGCTCCAGTCCCCAGTTATTTAATCAAACACTAATGTAGGTGTTGCCGTGAATGAATTTCACAGTTAATGTTAAGTAGTGGTTATTATCCTGATAATCGGGTGGGTCTGAATGGATCTGTTGAAAGGTGCCAAAACAAAGCTACATTTTTTCCTGGGAGAAAGAAGAGATCTCACCTATTTATGACAGATTTTTCTATTCTTATGCAATTCTAGTCCTGCCCACAATCTTACTTCCTTACTGTTTGTGGATAACAGTGTTAACCTGTGTCTGTGGCTGGGTAGTTTGCCTGACATCTTCCCTGCTTTACAGGTTCTGCTTCTTTGGCTGAACCATGGCTGACATAATCAATACTTCTTTAATTTACAATGTTAGGCCAAAGAGAATCTTAACATAATCAAAAATTTAACCAATGGCATTAAAAGGAAACTATCTCAATTAAATAAATAAAAAGCAATTGTCAAACAATGGTTTAATGCCTTTATTCCTGTCAATTCACCTTACAAAAAGACCACTGAATAATCAGGCTGGTCATTTCGGTGTCTTAAGTGCAAATTTAGATCAGGGTACCGTCAACCTGATTGGTAATGTGACAAGCAGGCAGCCATTAGCACAGTTGAGCAAGTACATGAAGCACAATGGTTACACTGATGAAGCCATTGTTGTCCTGTGTGCAGGGCCCAGTTTCCTTTTCAAATCTAAGTGTCTACTCACTCAATAAGTAACTGACCTCCCTCTGGGAGTCTCTTCCTTAATGGATGATTCCCTAGAAATAGAAGCCAAGAAATAGATTTCTGGCTTCATGGAGATTTCCTCCTAACAGAAAAAGATTTCTAAGGTGCACAAATACAGTTCTAAATGATTTCATTATTTAGATAAAAACATTCACTGAGTACTTGCTCTGAAATAGAAATGGCACACTAAATGCATAACTACAAAAAGAGAGGTAGAAAAAAATTACTGCATATTAGGCACAGCTAATTACTATTTTTAGTAGTACCATGATTTCTTGGATCATTCATTCATTCACTCATTCAACAAACTGTTACCTTCCTTGGCATAATCCTTTCATAGTTATAACACCTGGGGACATGTGTAGTATGGTGTTAAAAGAGACCATTCTAGGTTTCTATTAAAACAGGGTTTTAATTAGCCACATAATTTCCAGTGAAATCATGGAAACTTCATGGTTGCATTAAGCCTAACTAAAAAAATAAATAGACCAACATAATTAATTTAAAAATTGTTCCCCAACTGTAACATTATATAATTAATACTCTTACATCTCAGCAGGCTTCTATGCCTTCGCCCAATACCCTCTTATTGTGATCAAACAATTCACATCATATGACCATATCAGCAGACATGGAAGCAATGATATTGCCAATAAAGTCTTTGACCTCAGCTTAGCAACACCAATTTGATATTGCTCTCTTCTTTGAGGTTCTCAGACTACCCACTAGCATCCACCCCTAAATAGTAAAAAGTCCCACACGACTTGGCGGTACTTAATAATCACCATTAGACAAATGGAAAAATTACAGAAGTTTACACAACCATTGGGGAACAGTGGCCGCATAGAGCATACCATTCTGGTTTCCCTTTGATGGGTCTAGAAGGGGACAGAGTTGTGACAGCAGTTATCTGAAGTGGAGAAATGCTAGTCAAGAGAGACTGGAGTCCACTTATTGCCAAATGCTTGGAGAGACTGATATAGCCCCCCTAATTCTAAGTGAAGCCACACAAACATTTATACAACACATTTTCAAAGCCAAACATTAACTTGATATGTAAGGATTACATAGACTAATGAGGCAATTCCTGTCCTCAAGAATCTCTCAGTATCACAGAGGGAAGGATAATTGAAATTCAGTAATTCCAAACCTGTGTAAGTGCTGTGACAGGTTATGTGTACAGTGGCAGAACCTAGTGTGGCTCTTGACTCTGCTTCGAGAAGCTCACAGGAATCTGCGCAGGAAAGAGCTATCAGACTGGTGTTTTGGACGTTGAGCAGGATTTTGTTGGGAGGACGGTTCAGGCAGAGAAAAGGCATGAACAAATTCACAGAGATAGAAATCAGTATAACACTGCAATGGTTTTAAAAAGTAAAACAAGCAAACAGCATAAAAAACTGGAGTCTTTGCAATTAAAATTTAAGTAAGCATTTTGAGAGTCCCCTCCCCTCTTTGAATTGAAGTGTTTTGCTGATACTATAATTAGGTATGGAACTTAGACAGACTTTGTTATAAATTATTTGGTAAGTAAGCTTAATTATTTGTTCAGTAAAATTAATAATTTATGATGCTGTGTATAAACACACCTGCCAGGCCAATACAAGGACAAATAATACACCTAATCAAGAGTAGACATGTCTACATTTAATCTTTCTATCTGGAAGACATTTAAAAATGTCCGTGAAGTGCTGGTCAGATGACACTTCTTATTACTAGAAGGCATGAGTGTAAAATGGAGATCAATGCTCAAATTGAATATGCACCTATTGATAATAAGAGAGCATTTGGGCAAGAATAATTCAAAAATGCATAAGGGATTTGATGACATCTATGTAACAAGCTCAATTATAAAATATTGAAATAGAATAATAAAAACAGCAACCGCGTTTTCAATGATGAAGAGGTATTGATCTTAGAGAAATAAATATTCATTCCTTGTGTGCATTTGAGTGATATTTGCTTTTATGTTTTTTTTAATTTTTTTTTTCAACGTTTATTTATTTTGGGACAGAGAGAGACAGAGCATGAACGGGGGAGGGGCAGAGAGAGAGGGAGACACAGAATCGGAAACAGGCTCCAGGCTCGGAGCCATCAGCCCAGAGCCTGACGCGGGGCTCGAACTCACGGACCGCGAGATCGTGACCTGGCTGAAGTCGGACGCTTAACCGACTGCGCCACCCAGGCGCCCCTGCTTTTATGTTTTTGATGTAAGGAACTGATTGATGAACTCCAGAAAGCAAAATTTTCGTGTATTAACATGTATAAAAAAGAGAATAACTATTGAAACTGTGATCTCACTTCAGGGAAACTCTCCTAAGGAAATAATAATCACAAATACAAGGAAAGTGAAACATAACATTTTTTTTTCTTTTTTAGCCCCCTCTCCCTCCCAGATACATAAGACTTTAATGATCATTTTTAATGGTAAAGATTTGATACGATTTGGTTAACTAAATTGTTACACAGTCATAGAATGAAGTAGAATAGATGTATCAAATCATGTTATTATTTTAGCTAACTTTTACTACTCACTATGTACCCAGAATTGTGATAAGCATATTCTAGGTATTTTATCATGTGCTAATCCCAATAATCTTACAGAGAATGCATTATTCTTGCTACCATTATAAAACAAATAAATCAAATTTAAGTTAGTTAAAATGTCTTGCTCAAGGTTAGGCAATAGGTGTATGAGAAACACTCATATTCAAGCCCAAGTTCCTTATCCCCTTGGCTTCTGTCATTACAAAAGCCTATGATAATACAGAGGAAGTGGAAAAAACTAATTTTAAACCAGGGTATGTGGAATAATCATCATTCCACAGAAAATATACATTGAGAAATACTGAAAGAAAATTGCCTTAAATATTAATAACATATTATTTTTGGAAGGTAGAGTTACAGGTGATTCCCCCCACCCCCCAACCTTTCTTTTCTCAGCATTGAAAAGGTGTTTGCTTTACTGGGAAAACATTTGGATGCATTTTTGCCGAAAGTTGAAATTGCACAATATCTTTTAAACATTTCCAACAAATATGCTGGTTCATGCTGAACCATTAAGGCTAAGGGACACGTTTTCCATTCTATATTTCCAAGTTTTTGAACCCTTATTCCATACATTTACCCCAAGTTTCCTTTTTGTTTTACTGTCAATCAAGACTGTAAAGGCCCAGGCTCTGCCCCTCTCAAAGAAACTCATTTCTGAGCATCTTTGGGCAGTAAGGGTCCTTTGCCTCCTCAGAGACTGAAAAGATTAATTCACTTTCAGAGCTCTGGCTTGGAATAGGAGAATCTTTCCACTCGCAAGACCTGAAACCCAGCAGCCCTCCTCCTCTTTTTCTATTATGACTGAAGCCTTTCAAGGTCATGGGATTAAATACGACTAGAGAAAAGTTGATAGTGCCACAGGATAGAAAATGTATTATGATTTTAATTATGTGTGGAACAGGAAAGAATTGCCCTGCTTCTGCTGTGTGTATATTTGTTTGTATCTCTTTCCTTTTTGCAACAAGGCCATCTCCAGATAGTAATGAAAATAGACAAAATGGATTTTACTTGAAAAAAGTAAACAAGAAATAAACAAAAATTTTGGGCCATGGAAAGGATTTATTTCATTTTGCTCCAGAATCTAAAATGTTTTAATAATACAAAGAATATATGTGTATATATATGTGTATGTGTATACACACACATATAAATACATATGGCATGCTTATATGCATGCATATATGCATATGTATGTATACAGGCACACACACATGCGTATGTTAGGGAAATACATATGCACACATACACAACATGCACACACCAAGGGTCCTATAAACACAGTGTTGCTGTTGTTGTTGTTATAAAGAGCAAAATGTTATGTAACTGTATAATTAAATTTGTGAGGTTCACTGGGGAAATGCTAAATGGTAGTCTTCCCTGAATCTAGATGACAACAATGAATTTGGATACAATTTTCCTGTTGGGGAAACACTATCTAATACCTTGGTGCATGTGGGTACTGAGGTCAATGATGTTGACTACATGGTGTTCCTGGAGATCCTGGACCTAGACCTGCAGGACCCAATCCAGTGAGATTGACCTTGACACAGGTTACAATTTTACAAAATTATAAGGGATCAGAGGGGACTGTTTGATTGGCTTCTTAGCAGGTACTAGTGGAAGAAAGACAAGTGAAGTCATGCTCATCTTGAGACTCCACAGGTGTTCCCATGAACTCTGAGATTCACATCTTTTCAATAGTCTTAGAATGTAGAAGATACCTTGATTCTATGGATTCTATATGGTAGAGTAGTTCACAAAATTCTAGGGACTCTGTACAGTATATCAAAGGCTGGGACTATTTACATGGACAACTCAAAGAGAAGGGGGGCAGAGTCTATAGGATTCCCCATACTTGCTCATTCATGGAAATTTCAAAACAAGCAAAAACACAAAACACATCATTTACTTTATCTGCTATAAACACTGGACTTTTCCCCCAAAGTATAAAGTTTTATTGATCTTAATATATTTTTTCCTAATTGCAAAAGTATGG
This sequence comes from Felis catus, assembly GCF_018350175.1. Taxonomy (NCBI): domain Eukaryota; kingdom Metazoa; phylum Chordata; class Mammalia; order Carnivora; family Felidae; genus Felis; species Felis catus. Next base: position 112,642,659 of record NC_058375.1, on the reverse strand, counting down.
ATGTGTATTGTAATATTTAAAGCCATATAGAAATGTATAAATAATAAGAGTGAGTGTTTCCCCAATAAAACCGTCAACATCAATTGACAACATAAAAATATTAGGCTGGCATGTATCCACTTATAGAATCATATGCATGCATAATTTCCTATGTTTTCTGTCCTTTTCTTTGAATCAGAAATGGAATCACATTGTGTGGTATTACTCCAATTTGCTTTTGTTATTTATTATTATAACACAGGTATTTTCTAAATCATTACAAGTAGATTTAAGTTCTTCTGTTTTGGGCACCTGGGTGACTCAGTGGGTTGAGCGTTCAACTCAGGTCATGATCCCAGGGTCATGGGATCTCTCTTTCTCTCTCTCTCCCTCCCTCTGCCCTTCTCCTCACTCTTTCTCTCTCTTTCTCTAAAATAATAAATAAATAAATAAATAATCCTTTTTTAATTGAATTCTTTATTTTGAGGTAGTTGTCTATTCATATGCAGTTGCAAAAAATATTACAGAGATATTCCACTTACCCTTTACCCAATGGAAATACAACAGCTTTGCAAAGGTATACTACATATATTAATTCCAATGGTGACATTGGTAGAATCAAGACACAGAACACCTACATCACCACAAGGTTCTCTTGTGTTTCCTTTATACCTACAGCATTTTCTTCTTGCCCTCAGTGCCCCCACGTCCCCTAACATCTGGTAACTATTAATCTGTTCTCCATTCCTATAATTTTGTCATTATAAGAATGATCAATAAGTAGAATCATACAGTGTGTAACTTTTACCATTGGCTGTTTTACTTAGCATGTTTTCTTGAGTGTTGTTCAGGTTCTTGACTGTATCAATCATTTGTTCCTTTTTATTGTAGAGCAGCATTCCTTGGTAACAATGTACCCCAGTTTGTTTAGCATTTCACCTACTGAAGGGTATCAGTGTTAGTTTCAGTTTGGGACTATTGTCAGTAAAGATGGTATGCAGTCTTGAACAGGTTTTTGTGCGAATATAAGTTTTCACTTATTTAGGAATAATTTTCAGGAAGGCCATTGTTGGGTTTTATTGTTGTTACTTGTCCAATTGGATAAGACACTGCCAAATAGGCTTCCAGAGTCATGATACCATGTCACAGTCCCATCAAAAACATGAGTCATCATCTATCATCTCTGAATCCTCTCCTGCATCTGGTGTTGCCATTAATTTTAGTTTTCCCCTTCTGATAGTTGTGTTGAGATATCCGTTTGTGGTTTTAATTTGTATCCCTTAATTACTAATCTTTTCACGTGGTTGTTTGCCATCCATAGGTCCTCTTTGGGGATATGTCTCTCCACGTCTTTTGTATCTTTTCTAATTGGATTGCTTTAGTGTTGACTTTTGTTAATAGTTCTTTATTCTAGACATTAGTCCTTTGTCAGATAGGCAGTTTGTGTTGTTGTTCTTTGCCAAAAATCAGTTGAGCATATTTGTGTAGGGTGTTGCTGGGATTCTGTAGTCCATTCTATTGATCTATGTGTCTCTTCTTGACATGATATGCTGTATTTTCATTTTCATTCAGTTCAATATATATTTTTAAACTTCCTTTGAGCCTTCCTATTTGATTCATGAATTATTTAAAAGCATGTTGTTTAGTTTTTAAATGTTTGGGGATTTTCTTGTTTTCTTTCTGTAATTGATTTCCAGTTTAATTCTGCTGTGGTTGGAGAACTCAGTCTGTATGATTTCAGTTCTTTTAAAGTGTTGCAGCTTGTTTTATAGCTCAAGATAAAGGGTATTTTGGTTATGTCTTATGGACACTTGAAAAGAATGTATACTTTTGCTGATTTTTTGCCTAGTTCTCTTTTCAGTTGTTGAGAGATGGGTGCTGAAATCACCAAAATCATTGTGGGGATTTGTTTCTGTCTCCTTCCACTTTTATCACTGGTTGATACACATATATTTCAGCTCTGTTTTTTGTTTCATACACAGTTACAATTTTTGTAATGTATCCATGGATTGCCCCTTTTTTTGTTATATAACATCCTTCTCCATCTCTTGTAATTTTCTTTGCTTCGATGTTTACTCTATTAGATATTAATATAGTCACTTCTGCATTTTTTTGATTAATATTTATATTAGCTCTCATATAGCCCCTTCCCCTTTCATAATTACAATGTATTTTCCTTAAAATTGTAATGTATATACATTTAGAACCATATCAGACAATGTTGTAATTTTTGCTTCAACCATCAGACATAGTCTCATCAGGAAAAGGACAGTCTATTTTGTGTACTTATTTTTTTACTTACAATGTTTTTTCTTCTTTCCTGATACTCTAAGATTTCTCCTTGTATTGTGTCCCTTACAGTTTAAGAACTCACTTTAGCCATTTATTTAGGGTAGTCTTGCTGGTAACACATTATTTTAACTTTTCTTCATTTGAGAACTTCTTTATTTTCTTTCTATTACTGAAGTATGTGTTTGCTGGATATAGAATTATGAGTTGACAGTCTTTTTTTTTTCCAGCACCTGGCACTTAAAAACTTTATGGCACTTCTTTTTTACTTCTATGGTTTCTGATGAGAAATCTGTTATAACACAAATTTTGTGTTCCTTTACTGGGGATGTGTCATTTCTCACTGACCACCTTCAAATTTTGTTTCTTTGATTTTCAGAAGTTTGACCATAATCTATCTACTTCTTCTTCCTCTTCTTCTCCTTCTCTTTCTCTTCTCCTCCTCCTCCTCCTCCTCCTCTTTCTTTTTCTTCTTCTTCTTCTTCTTCTTCTTCTTCTTCTTCTTCTTCTTCTCCATCTTTTGAGTTGGTGAAGCATCTGTGATCTCTAGCCTAAAAAAGCTAGGTATTTTTCTTTGAGGACTTGTCAACCTTCCCTTTTTCTCTCCTCACTTTCTAGGACTCCAGTAACACAAATGGTATTTTGTGATATTCTGCAAGTAAGTCCCTGAGGCTCTGTTCATTTTTATTCAGTCTTTTTTCTGTCTCTTTTTCAGATATATAATTTTTATTATTGCAACTTCCAGTTTACTGGTCTGTCTCTTCTATTCTACTATTAACGCTAACCAATGAGTATTTTTTAAAAATTTTGAGATTTATTTTTTTGAGAGAGAGAGAGAGAGACAGAGATAGAGACAGAGAGACAGAGCATGAGCATGAGCATGAGCAGGGGAGGGGCACAGAGAAAGGGAGACCCAGAATCTGAAGCAGGCTCCAGGCTCTGAGCTGTCAGCACAGAACCCAATGCGGGACTCAAACTCATGAACTGTGAGATCATGATCGGAGCCAAGGTCAACCACTTAACTGACTGAACCACCCAGGCATCCCTATCCATTAAGTATTTTATTGCATCTATTGCATTTTTCCGTTCTAAGGTTTATATTTGTTTTTTTTTTCTTCATACTTTTTGTTTCTTTGCCAACACTATATTTCTTTTCTGACATTATTTTTTTCTTGTGTTTCAAGTGTATTTGTAATTGCTCATTGAAAAACGACACTGCCTATAAATCTTTTCCAGATAATTCTAATATCTCTGCCATTTTGAAGATAGTGTCTCTTAATTGTCTCTCTCATTCAGTTTGAGTTTTTCCTAGTTCTTCATATGACAAGTTGTTTTCAGTTGAAACCTAGACATTTTGGACATTAAATATAGAAACTCAATATTATTTAAACCATCTGTTTTATATGACTTCCTTTGGCACTGATCTGTCAAGAAAAGAGTGTGTGCCACCTTGTTACTGCCAAGTGGTGGTAGAATTCTGGGTTCCACATTCCATAAGTGTTCCTACCAACATTTGAAAGGCAGGTTTGAATGCTCTGGCTCCTTAGTAGCCGTCCACAGACACAACTGGAAGCAATTGAACTCATGACCCCTCACTGTTTCACTGAGTCTCCTCTGACACCACTCCAGAGGGATGAAGAAGGATATCATCTCGTTGCAGCAGTAGGGGAGTGGAAATACGGGTTCCCCTAAGTAGTCTCTATTGACACCAGAGGGATGTGGGTCTAGTTACTTCCTGGTAAAGATGGAAATCTAAGCTTTTCATTCAGACTTTGCTGGCATGGGGAATGGAGGGCTGATGTTTTTTCTGAGGGTTTGCCTGCAGTGGAGTGGTTATTTTCTATAAGTTTTCTGTCTGGTTAGGCTGCCCCTTTTCTGGTCTAAAGAGAGGAGGCTTCTGTTGAGAGTGTTTTTGTTTGCAGCCATTGGTGTTACTTTGTTAACTCTTCAAATACCAAGTTGGGGATATTGAAAGCAAAAGGAAAACCCAGAAAACTCACTGTTACATCATTATTCTTCAAGTTCCAAGGTCCCTGGCTTATTTGCTTTCTTTTTCCACATTTCAGGGTCTTGTTATCATTGTTTTATATGTAAAGTTTAGGGCTTTTAGTTGTACTTAGTGGGAGGAATAGGAATGCATGTCTTCTCTATCTTCCCAGAAGTTGAATTACAGTTATTGTTGTTTTTGTTTTTTTTTTTTACGAGAAACATTTCATTTTAAAAATAATTTTAAAAGTTGGAAGCTTCTAGTTGGCAAAAGAGAAAAAGGATTCTTAAAATAAGTGGCTTGCTGAAGACCTTTGAGCTAGTTAGGATAACAGTAAAGATTGGAATTAACTCACTGATTCCCAATTTAATTCACTTTGTACTTTTCTGCTATAATATATGGTGACTATTCTGGGGCCTCATATTTTTCTTTGTAGTATTTTCCCCACTCCATGGGGGCTGGGGACTAAACAGTTTCCCAGTGGCACTGAGAATCCCAAGAACCGTCCATTCTACATAATGGAAGCAGTGTTGTACTCATCTTTGAGAAGAAGACTGCTAATATATCATACCACTCTCATTACCTAAAAAGATGGAGTTCAAAAAAATCTGGATGATATATTTTTTTGACATTTATTTTATTTTTTTTGAGAGACAGAGTATGAATGGTAGATGGGCAGAGAGAGAGGGAGACACAGAATCTGAAGCAGGCTCCAGGCTCTGAGCTGTCAGCACAGAGCCCGACGCAGGGCTCGAACTCATGACTCGTGAGATCATGACCGGAGCTGAGGTTAGATGCTTAACCAATTGAGCCACCCAAGCACTCCAAATCTGGGTAATATTTTAAGGATTATGTCCTTCATCTTCCTCAACCTTCATCTACTTCTAGTCATGATCATTTATTTCTTGTTGATCAGACCATAGCTCTTGTCCTTTTCTTCTTTGTAGCTCTGATACATTTCATTCTCCTCCATTTTCCCCTTAAATTATCTATTGTTTTTTTTTTTTAGTTCAGCCATAGTCAAGTTTTCAAAATGCTGAAGTATTATTAATTTGTTTTTATTCTTCCTAAAATAAAGATAAAATACTTAAACCGGTAACAAACAAACAAACAAAAAACATTAAAAAACAAGAACCTCAGCATGTTTCACACTTAGTTCAGCTTCCTCTGGTACTACTTCCCCAGTCTTGTTGCACTTCTGTTTCACTGCAATTCTCCTGGGCCCTTGTTCATGCTGTACTTCCTCACCCACTAAGGCCATTAGGGCTTTGCATCTGCCACTCAACCATCCAGAATCTATCTCAAGTCTACACACTTCCACCCCTTCCTTAGTAAATTTGCTCAACTGTTAGATATCAGTTAAGCTGTCATTGTCTAAGGATGTCTTCTTTAATCACACATTCTTTTCTGATACAGCACCATATTCCTCCTTTCATGGCACTTCTCTCATGTGCCATGTGACCTTCACAGATGCAACGACTTGATGTATGTTCATCTCCTCAATTTTAGAGTCACCTCTGCTGGAAGTGTTCAGGGAGGTTTTCCCTCCCCTGCTCAGTCTCCAGCGACTAACTCAGTACCCAATATATGACATATGTTCAGTAAGTATTGGTTAAGTTAATGGAGGAACACAGGAAGGGAAGGAAAGGGAGGAGAGAAGAAAGGAGGGACAGAGAAGGGCAAAGAGAGAGGCTGAGAGTAAGGGGTGGGAAAGAAAACTGCCAAAGTGGACCTCTGTTACAATCATAGCTCTGCTATTATTTAGATTCTCTGATCTTAATATCCTCAACCAAAAAGTTAAAAAATTAGCCCTTATTGAACTGTTGTGAGAATTATGTAAAGTAACACATCTAAAATACTTAATGATGAGCCTAGAACATTGAGCAGATTCTCAGTTGATATTAGGTCACATCCCTTTCTACCTAACATTAGCTAATTAGCTAATGGATTTTCTCTTAGATGATTTTTTAGTTCAGTGTGGGTGTTTGTTTAATCCAGGAACCTCATCCATCAAATAATATTAAATTGTTATTACTTGATGATTTACTACCACTAAAACTATTTGTCTTTCACACACATTAGGCAGTACACTAACATAACTGAGAGATTGCACTAAAATGTGCAGTGGTCCACAAAGTCTTTAATTATAAAATGATGTGCAAACTTCATTCCTAGCTCACTTTGAAAAGTTGAGAAAGCATTACCCCATTGTGTATGCATTACACTGAGTCCATGAAATACTCCATTGATTTTATAATCCTTGCCATTAGCAGTTAAATGTTTATATTATTGTGTTCCCTGATAGTTAGAAAAACTTGTAAGGATATTATTTTCTTTGGCTTTGTTCTATCCCAAGATTTCTTGTCCCTCAGGCATGTCTGGGTTGTAGTGGATATATTCCTTATTTTCGACATTTTGCTCTTGAGGATTTTTTGAAATGGGATGCCTGTGCCTTGTAGATTGGCTCTTTTCAAACATGTAACTGTATACACAGAGTCATTTCACTGAACCCAAGTGGTGTTATGATATGCTCCAGGTTTTAAATACAGACCACTAAGGCTTCAATGTTAAATGTACCTCTTACCTGAGATGTAATGTAGGAAAAATTATTTTACTTCCCTGACCCTCACTTTGTCCACTTCAATACTTAACTTCTAACACTGTTTTGAAGATCAAATAAGAAATGTCTAAGGCTTATTATTGGCCAGCTTATTATTACATTTTTCTAGGTGGTAACTGCTTATCACATTACTTAATCTTTGCCAAACCCCCGTGAGGTTGATACTATTATTGCTCCCAGTGTACAGATGGGGAAATTGCATTCAGAAGTAACTTGCCCATGGCCACACAACTATAAGATGGGCCCATAGGACAATGAACCTAAGCAGTGGGACTCCAGAGTCCGCAACGGCACCTCTCGGAGTACTGATGTCTTATGTACTTGCATGGCACAGAAATGCCATGGAGTTCTCACGGCGTCCCTCTCCTGCTACCAGCTGGCAGTGGTACGGATAACATGTGTACAGTGCTTCATGTTGTCATCTCACACCATCCAGATTTGGTAGGAGCCAAGCCATGGCACATGCCATAGTTTCCTGGAGATACTTTGCTCAGAGGGGGTAAGGATGCACTTGCACTTGGCACCACAGTGCACCTTCCTCTGGATGAAGACACATTCAGCACAGAATCAGACAACAGTAATGGGATCAGCTGTAGAGGTTCACAAAAAAAAAAAAAAAGATAGAATCATGGAGTCTGAGAGCTGGATGGTACCCTGAAAATAGTAACTGGAAATTCTTTCAGTGTTTTTTAATTTTTTTTTATATTTATTTTTGAAAGAGAGAGAGAGAGTGTGAGCAGTAGAGGGGCAGAGAGAGAGGGAGACACAGAATCTGAAGCAGGCTCCAGGTTCTAAGCTGTTAGCACAGAGCCCATCGTGGGGCTTGAACCCACGAACTGTGAGACCATGACCTGAGATGAAGTCAGACACTTAACAAGCTGAGCCACCCAGGTGCCCTTTTTAGATTTTTTAAATGTTTATTTATTTATGAGAGAGACACACACAGAGCGTGAGCAGAGGAGGGGTAGAGAGAGGGGGACACACAGTATCTGAAATAGGCTCCAGGCTCTGAGCTGTCAGCACAGGGCCCGACACGGGGCTCAAACTCACAAACCTTGAGATCATGACCTGAGCCAAAGTTGGACGCTTAACCCACTGAGTCACCCAGGTGCCCAATTCTTTCAGTTTTAAGATGAATACCTTGCAGCTCAAAGGCTTGCTTTAGGTCTTGTCGCACTTTCCAGGCTATAACGATGTTTTCATTCAGATTTCACCATCAGGGTAACTGTTTCAGGAAGGCAAGACCTACCCCTTTTTAACAGCTGACAACACTTGAGGTCCCTAGAGGTTACAATTTGACTGAAAAAACTGAGGTGGTAATGTCAAAATTTGAGTTTGAAATCTAGATGCTTCTTGCTTTCAATTAGTGTTATCTTGACAACAACGTGTTTATCTCTCATCATGTTTTTTTCCTATGTGTTCAGGACAATATATCAGAGAGAAAGAACTGGGATTGCAAAATGGACCTGAGGCCAAGGGCAGAAAGTTCCATTGACTTTTCAATTGGCTTCATTTCCTTACTTGCCTGGGTCTCAGGATCTCCATTTTATAAAGAAGAAACTACTCAAATAAATGTTTAGAGCATACAAAACCTCTGACATGCAGCTTAATTGGTGGCAATTCCACATTTATTTGCATATATTTATTGTACTTTCAGTTCCCATCTCCTGCCTTATGGCACAGAAAAGCTGCCTGTGACTTGGGACCTCAGAACTAGAGATGGGCCACCTGGCTGGCTCAGTTGGAAGAGTGTGGAACTCTTGATCTTGGGGTTGTTTGAGCCCCATGTTGGATGTGAAGTTACTTAAAAATAAAACCTTAAAAAAAAAAAAAAAAACTTCAAATAGAGGATGAACCACAACAAACACCATGTCAGCATTCAGGAAGGAAGGAACATGTTTTCTGCTTCCAAGGCCCAGGAAAGTCATGTCTCCCTCAAGGTGGGGAGAGTAAGGCAAAATAAATGATACCATAATAATGAATTGTAAACATATATTTTAAAAAAAAATGTGCACTCCTTTTCCAGGATCCTCTGCCACCTCAAAGATCTGAACACATACACGTTATTTCACACACTAGAGCTCCAAATGCAAGCACTGCTAAGTCATCAGAAAGTATGGATCAAGGATAGAAACACAAAAAGCTGCTCTAATCAAGAAAGTTCTGCCAAAGGATTATGTTGTGGACTTATTTGTTTGCTTTTCAAAAATAGGTAAGATTATCTAAGCACTGTGAGAATACCTGAGCAGGAAACAAGTGTCCCAAACTTTACCACCTCTCCAGAAATCCCAAACATCAAGTGGAAGATTGGGTGACTGAAGAGTCAGTGAAACACGTCACTCAGAGAAAGACAAATATCACAGGATTTCACTCATATGTGGAATTTAAGAAACAAAACGGGTGAACGTAGGGGAAGGGAAGGAAAAATAAGATAGAGAGGGAAGCAAGCCATAAAACACTCTTAAATACAGAGAACAAACTAAGGGATGCTGGATGGTATTGGGTGGGGGATGGGCTAAATGGGTGATGGGCATTAAGAAGGTCACTCGTTGGGATGAGCACTGGGTGTCATATGTAAGTGATGAGTCACTAAATTCCGCTCTATTACAATATATGTTAACTAACTTGGATTTAAATAAAATTTTAAAAATAATAATTTTCAAAAGCTATGTTGACATACACTGGAAAAATAAAGTGTCAGAGAGAGAGGAACTGGTATATAACAAGGGCAGAGTGAAGATATATCCTTTTACAAAGATCTGAGCATTTGCTTAAAGCCATTATCTTCCTTGTTATGAGGAGGAATTAGATTTTTTCAAAGCACCATATAAAGTGGTGTTTTCTCCCTTTAAAGTAGATAAAACTTTGGGCAGAGTAGTTGAGAACTGAAGGTAGAAGCAACAGAAACATTCCAAAACTGAGAAAGACAACACAATATTAAGAAATAGAGGGGCACCTGGGTGGCTCAGTCATTTAAGCGTCTGACTTCAGCTCAGGTCATGATATCATGGTTCATGAATTCAAGCCCCGAATTGGGCTCTGTGCTGACAACTCAGAGCCCAGAGCCTGCTTCAGATTCTGTGTCTCCCATTCTCTCTGCTCCTCTGTTACACTCTGTCTCTCTCAAAAATAAATAAACATTAAAAGAAGAAGAAGATGAAGAAGAAGAAGAAGAGCAAGAAGAAGAACAAGAAGAAGAAATACACTACAGCCACAGTCTTAATCTTAGGAAAAAATGAAGAAAATATTTAGCTCCTTAAAAACTAACTTTGGAGAAATTTCTAGATCTACGTTTTTACCCAAAACCTTCTAAGAAAGAATGTGTTGTGGGACGCACTTACATCCTTTGAGTCTGAGAGTGGGGAAGAAAACTGTGAAGACTGTGAACCATAAAGAAAATCCGGTGAAAGGTCCAGAGACCCAATCTCAGCTCTGGCACAAGTATCTGCATAATCTTAGCCAAGAGATAAATAACACTCAACTGGGCTTCGTGTATAAAGTGTTGATTATAATACTATCTTTTCTACCTCAAAAGACTATTCAAAGGATATTACATCCAAATGCAGGTGTTTAATGATGGCAATAATAATAATAACACCTGTCATTAGTTTTAATTGCATTTGCAATAGCTTCTCAATTGGCATGCACATGAGTTTTCTGGATATTGCATTTCAGGAAATGACAGAGATAAGCCTAGCTTAATATATTATAGGGAACATCAAAGCAAAACAAGCAAACAAAACTTTAGAAAGTATTTATAATAACAGCTGAATAAATAGCATGGTAATGTGCGTTTTGATTTATATACAAAATGGTAGATATCATTTCTTTATTTTAGACTCAGAAGAAATTCAGTGCCTGAGTACTTCATAAACATAAACTTTGAGAAAGAATGCTCACTCATTCTCTTTGAAACATGATCCACGAGATTATTTGTAAAGTTAATTACAGCTGACTATGTTGGGGTAAGATTGAAAATTTCCAGAAAGCAATGTAGGCACAATTTACATTTTGTTCATATATGATTGTTCAAGTCTGGATCTGACTTTCATCAATACAACAAGTATAAAAGTTAATCAATCAGTCAAATTCCTGGTATTTTCTCCCTATTTCTTTATTGTGGTAAAATACACACAACATAAAATTTACCTTTTTAATCATTTTTAAGTATACAGTTCAATGGTATTAAATACACTCTTAATGTTGTTCAATCATCAGCAACATCTGTCTTCATAACTCTTCATCTTGCAAAAATTGAAACTCTGTATGTATTAAAAAATGGCAACTCCCTATCCTCCTTCCCCTAGTTTCTGGCAACCACGATTCTATTACCCATCTCTATGATATGATTACTTTTAGTAACTGATATAAGTGGAATCATACAGTGTCTTTTTGATTGGCATAATGTCCTCAAGAATAATCCATATAGTAGCATATATCAGGATTTCCTTCTTTTTAAAGTCTGAATAATATTCCATTGCATGTATACACCATATTTCATTTATCCATTCACCTGTTGGTGGCCACTTGGGTTCCTTCTACATTTTAGCTCCTATGAATAATGCTGTTATCAACATGAGTGTACACATATTTCTCTGAGACACTGTTTTCAATTCTTGTGGATATATCCCCCTCAGTATAATTGCTGGATCTTGTGGTAATTATATTTTTAACTTTTTTGAAGAACAACTATGGTTTTCCACTGCAGTTGTACCATTTTGCATTCCTACCAACAGTGCACCAGAATTCTGATTTCTCCACATCCTTGTTAATACTTGATGTTTTCTGGTTTTTGTTTTGACAGCCGTCTTAATGGATATAAGTTAGTATCTTGTAGTTTTGATATGAATAATAATAAATAGTTCTTATGGAGCTTAGGATGTATCTAGGGTGCAAATGATACTAAGGTAAGCAGGGTGCATAAGAGTGTCATCGAGAAAGGGTCTTGTACAGCATGCTGAGGAGTGTATCTCCTCTCTATGCCTACCTCTTCTATCAAACATGTCCCAAAGACACCAAATGTTTCCTGGGCCTGTGCCCAAAAGGAAAGTATCACTCTCTCAAAGGATAAGATACTGAGTGGGTTATGGATGGTAAGAAGGTGTAAAATATGTAACTATGTGAAGACTGTTCACTGTCATCATTATTTCCATGACTTTATTTTCTATTTTCATTTTGTATATCTGTATAGCTGCATTCGTGAATACAGTTAATGTACATTTCAACCATACAAAAGCATTGTGGTTTAAAAACACCATAAATTTCAGATTAAAGAGAAAATCAACCAGACACAACAAAAGACATATATTGAGTGTGTTTTCATATTAGAAGTTTGAAGTATATTGCTCTATAGAATAAATAGATGAGTAAGTCATACCTTAACCAGATGACTCTCAAGTTCTGGCAGAGAAGTGTTATTACTGTTTGCTTGTTCCTTACTCTGAATCTAAGCATCCAAAGCTGTGTCTGGTGTACAGTAGGTGCCCAAAACATTTCTGTGCAATAAAATATGAGGAAAACAAAAGGAAAAGTTCATACTGACTATCAATTTATATTCGAAATACCAGGTACTCTTCATCAGCAGCCGTGGACCCAATCCATCTAGGCAATAAGTCAGTAAATAATAAAATACTTAGGGAAAATATGTAAAGCCTCAAGAGAAGCTCTCAAGAGAGAACGGCAGAAAAGGAGGACTCATGAGACTCAAAAGTCTGCCAGGAACTACGTTAAAGATTATTTACATAGTGTCTCATTTAATCTTTGTAGCCATCCCACTAGATGAACATCTATATAACTCCACTTACAGAGGAGAAACCAAACAATAGGAAGGTAAAGTAATTAGTTCAAGGTCACATAATGAAGAAGTATCAGAGGGAAGATTTTATTTTTTTTTTTAATCTGTTTGACTCCAAATCCAATGCTGTCTTTTGTGATACCATATTTACCTTTTGGAAGGTTTCAAAATCTTTAGGTTAAAAAAAAAGAGATAGAGAATTATTTTTAAAATGTTCATTAAATAATATAATAAGGGATCATCTATTTTAGAATAAAAATGCATTCTGGGGACAGGGAAAAGCAAAGAGAATTAGAAGTGTTTTTTTTTTCCATGTCTACTGACATGTTTAACCCTACAATGCCATATCATATGATCATTGTCAAGAAACAGAAAACAAGACATCTCTATAGTCACACATCAGATGCAAGATTTGAACTACAAAATCCATACTCTTCCATTATATTGTGAGGTTTCTATGTAAACGATGGTAGAAGAGAGAACACTGAGATAAATCAGCATGCTTAAATCCTTACACAGATGATTCTATGAAAAATCCAGAAATAAATAGCATAACAAATGCCTCATTGTATTTAGATTAAAGAGAGTAACAACCAGATACAGCAAAGAACATATATTGAGCATGTTTTCGTATAAGAACTTTGAAGTATATTACTCTATAGAATAATGTATGAATAAACAAACAAACAAACAAATAATAAAATCTGGCTGACAAATTCACTAAGATTCTTGGGATTCCTCTAAATTATGCTGGATTTTAATTAATTTGTATTCTTTCTAATTCTCTATCAGATGTTGCAGGTCTATGAGCCAATAACAGTTAACATATTGCATTACATTCTGGTTACCACAACGAATACTAAAATTCCTAAGTAAATTCATTTAAAAAATGGTGTTTTATCTTCATAATTAGAATGCCAAATAATTGCCATTTCAAATAGGCAGATTTGAATATTTCCTCTTTTGGTGCTTTCCTCTTCCCTAAAATGTATTCAAAGTCTTATTTATTTATGCATAGATTCTTTTTTCTTTGGGCTAGATGCATAAATTTGTAACAGCTGACATACTTCTTATAAAAAAAACTGCACAAAAAATACACATAAATATGCACACAAAACTATCAAGTTCTATTTTCTATTCACTGTCTACATATACTAATCATTTTTCTGTTTATCTGCTTAATATGGCAATAAAAATCTGTCAAAAGAAATACATTTTATAAAAATATAGTCATAAATTAAAGATTTTGAGTAACTCAAAAAGCATAAAATAACTATCCTTTTTTCCCAAAGTAATAGTATTTTTTTAGCACTTCTGAGAGATAGTGAAATAGTTTATATATGTCTGATTGATTGATATATTAATTAGTGATAGACTAGAATTTTAGATCTTGCCTAGGAAATAAATCATAAATAATGTGAAATAAAAAATTAAGTTATTGCAAAGGCAACTTACTGAATTTGATGAGTCAAATCACTTGGGTTTACATAGAGGACCATTTGTACACTCTTCTAATTTCCTTACCAAACTAACTCAGATTTTTCCAGTAATAGTTTACAACCTAAATTGTCTCAATCCTCCTGATGAGAACAACTAAACCATAAATAAATAAATAAATAAATAAATAAATAGTAAAAGAAAATAAGGCAAAATTAGACTGAAATATTACTGGATAAGATCCAGGGGGAAAAAAAATATCTTGGAAACATAAGCCATCATTTGGGATCCCACTAACTTTGGAGGCATCTACCAAATCTGGAAAAATCTACTGAGACTTTGAAAATATTAAAATTTAAACAAAGCATTTGAGAGACCCATGAGATAGGAACAAAAATTAGAATTTAGGAAATACTAAGAAAGGGGGATAGGTTCTGACAAATATTTAAGATACAGGCCACAGGTAATGCAAAAGTAGAACAGAAATAGTAAATTATACTATCTTATAAAACTGAGATAATGAAACCCAGTTTTAAATAAATTTAGTAGTCAATAAAAATTATATTAAGACAATAATGGAATGTTATTATCTTCATGTTTTTAAATCCAGAGGTGAATTTACACAATCATGGAATATTATTACCTTAATGCTGTTAAGTCCAAAAGTGAATTTATCTCCAGAGGAACATATATCATCCTGGATCTCAAATTATGTCTATACTTTGACTATATGACAGTAAACAGCAAATGAGGAGACAAGATATGAAGTGATTTTAAACTTAGAAAATAAATACAAAGCAAAAGTAGACTCCCAGAGTATCCAGACAATGAAGTCATCATTTAAGATAGCTAGATTTCATATGTTAAGAAAAACTAAAGATCGAGAATTTTAGTAGAGGACTGAAAACGATATAAAAATTAACTCAAAATTTAAAATTAAAAAGAAAGGTAAAGTGACTAAAATTATAAATTTGAAGAATAAGTTAAGCAGCATAAATGACACAGATTAAGTAAATTACTAAAATGAAAAGTAGGTCATATGGAAATGTATAGAATAAAGCACAGAAGAGAAAGAAACAGATACAATGAAAAAAAAAAGTAGTGTTAATTGGAGAGCAAAGAAAAATGAAGATCCCATATTTGAAAAGAAACTGGCTTAAAGTTTTACAGAATGTATGAAAGACATCAAACCTGAGAAAAGAGGCAGTAGTAACTCCTACTAGGATGAATTCAAAGAAAATCATATTTAAGAAAATGATGCTAAATCTGCTGGAAACTAAGAGAAAAAGAAAAATTAAACATACATAATAAGAAACACTAATTACAGAAAAGTAAACTAAGGTTCCAAGTCTCTTAAGAAGGATACTTAAAATATATTTTTAAAAGATTGTCGACTTAAAATTATATAACCAGAAGGAATTACATTTAAAATGAAAATACCATAAAAACAAAAACTGGTTATATCTGATAACAAGAGAATATTATCACATTTTATTAGATTTTAATTAGTGAAGTTTCTATGTTGCAATATCTAGGGTAGCCATTAAGTGAATTAGATAAATTATATAAATGAAACTAAGGTATTAAAGAGTGAATAGAGGAGAATTACAAAATGATAAAATACTAATCAATAAAAAAGTAGCAAGAAAAACATAAAGAATGTAAAATAAGTGGAGCAAACAGAAAGCAAATAGTAGGAGTGGATTTCAGCCCATACATACCAATATTCTTAGCAGATTAAGCTCTAGTTAAAACATACACATTGTCTAACTGGATAAAATAACAAAATACAACTACATGGCAATACAGAAAGTTTCTAAAAGGTAGGCTTAAAAAATAAAATACAAATACTCATCAAAAGAGTTAGAATAATTATCATTATCAGATAAAGAAGATTTCAGAGCAAGCAGCATTACTAAAGATATAGTGTACTATTTCACGATAATAAAAGTTTCAACTCAAGGTCAAAATATGACAATTTTAATTTATGCAATTATTAACATAGCCTAAAATGTATATACATAAATTTTAAAATGAGAGCATTAATAAGAGATACACACCTTCAAACATTGTAAAACACACAACTGAGTAACTCAAAACAAGCAAACCATAAATACGTTAGGGATTCACTACTTTATCAAAATTATACACTAGGCTGCAAAACAAGCCTTAACAAATATCAAATAACTTAAATCATACAGAATATGTTCTCTGATTACAGATTAGGAAGCAAAACAAAACAGCCAAAAAATAACTAGAAAATGTCCATTGATTATTAAGAAACAACCTTCATAATGAACTATAGGTCAAAGAGGACATGATAATGGGAAGTAGTATATGTTTTGAATATGTACACATACACCCCCCCCCCACACACACACACATACAGCTACATAATAAAGCTTCACTTCCAAGGAAATGTATAACCTTAAATTTGTGTGTGTGTGTGTGTGTGTGTGTGTGTGTGTGTGTGTGTGTTTCTTAAAGTAAAGTTAAAAATGAATACTCTTAATATCCACCTTAAGAAGTGAGAGAAAGAATGGCACTTGAACAGCAGGCTTGAACAAAGAAATTAGAAATAAATTAGTTACTCAGAAAGAAAATAGACAAACAAATAGATAAATAAATAATAAAATAGAGAAGATCAACAAAACCAAAAGTTGGGTACATGGAAAAGTTAATACAATTTATGAAACCAAGGTAAGTGTGTATTAGAGACAAAGAGAAGACACAGAAAAACATCAGAAATGAAAAGTGGGGCATAACCTCATAGTCTCAGACACTACAGACAATCCAAAATCACAATAGAAATAAATATATTTCAACAACTCAAAAATGTAGACAAATTGGAGAAATATTAGAAATGCACAGCTTATCAAAAGCAACCTAATCAGAAAGAAAACAAAACTGAATGAGCCTACAATATTAAAAGAAATTGTAATAATTGCCAATGTTGACCAACACCACTTTCATTTCACAAAAAGAAATTTCACAAAACCTTCATGTCCAGTTGCTTTTACTAAATTTTACTAAACTTCAAGGAAAAACATCCTTGATACAAAATCTTGCTATAAAATTAATAAAAGGAAAACAGAATTGAAATTCTCTCATAAATCTATCAAAAATTCTATGGAATATTAGCTTATTAAACCCTGAACTGTTTAAAAATCACGTATATTGAGAAATCCAGGTTATTTCCAGAAATGCAACATTATTTTAATATCCAAAAATCAATGTATTCCGTTGCTAACAGAATAAAGGATTAAAAAACACACATGATAATTTCAGTAAATGCCAAGAAAAACAATATTATACAATCCCACACCTTATTAAAAAGAAATAGGTTTTTAATAATAGGAAAACCTTAATGAACTAAAAAAGGGAATCTTATTCATTCTCATAAAATGTATATAAAAAACTACAACAAACATTATTCATAGTATTTAAATATTAAAATCTTTCTCTTTAAGATGAGAACAAGAAAAGATCTTAATTACTACCACTTCTATTCAATATTGAATAGGAGGTTACAGGCAAAGAAGAAGAAGAAGAAGAAGAAGAAGAAGAAGAAGAAGAAGAAGAAGGAGGAGGAGAGGGAGGAGGGGGAGGAGGGGAGGAGGGAAAGGAGGAGGAGGAGAAGGGGAAGGGGAAGGGGAAGGAGAAGGAGAAGAAGGAGGAGGGGGAGGAGGAGGAGAAGGAGAACAACAAGAAAAATAAATAATTGTTATATGGTTTGGAAAGAAAGAAAACTCTCATTATGCATAGATGATATTATTGTGTTCATAAAAAATTCAATGTAACATAAAAATTATAATTAATATATAAATTCAGTTAGTACCACAGATCAGGGTCAGTGTAATAACACCAATTATGTTTCTTTTTTTTTAATTTTAATTAATTAATTTTTTTAAGAGAGGGAGAGAGCGTGCCCATGAGCAGGGGAGGGGCAGAGAGAGAGGGAGATACAGAATCTGAAGCAGATTCCAGACTGAGCTGTCAGCACAGAGCCCGTTTCAGGTCTCAGGTTCAGGTTTGAACTTGTGAACTGGGAGATCATGACCTGAACCAAAGTCTGATGTTCAACCGACTGAATCACCCAGGTTCCACACCAATTATGCTTCCATGATTCAACAGTAAGCAACTAGAAGAGATTTTATAAAATATAGAGTAATTTCTGCAAATATTAGTCATCTAGTAATAAATCTTTAAAAATCACCAAAAGTGTATATAGAAATTTAACAAATATTTTTAATGTTTTAATGAACTAAATAAATGGACTAATTTCACCTAATTATAGATTAGGACTCAATATTATAAAAATATCAAATTTCCCCCAAATGATATACATATTAAACACATTCCAGTAAATAATCATGCAGAGTTTATTTTGAGAAATTGGCATGATAAATGTTACATTTTATGAAAAATCAGCGAGATAAAGATGTTTTATTTTTTAGTCTGGACTTAATTTGATAAAACTTTTTATTACAGAAAATATTAAGCACCTTTAAAAGTAGTGTTAACAGTATAATAAACCTCTATACACCCACTGTATAACTTTACCAATTATCAAATCACAGGCAATCTTTTATGTCCATAATTCCAATTTTGCCAGCAACACATAAATTAATTTGAAACAAATCTAGACGTCATATAATTTTATCTATAAATGTTTTAGAAAACATCTTTAAAGGACCTCTTTTTAAAATATAATGTCCAGGGTCACCTGGTTGGCTCAGTCAGTTAAGCCTCTGACTTTGGCTCAGGTCATGATCTCACAGTTCATGAGTTTGAGCCCCGCGTCAGGCTCTGGGCTCACAGCTTAGAGCCTGGAGCTGCTTTGGATTCTCTGTCCTTCTCTCTCTGCCCCTCCCCTGCTTGTGCTTTCTCTGTATCTCAAAAATAAATAAACATTTAAATAACAATAATAATAAAATAAAATGTAATGTTGGGGCACCTGAGTGGCTCAGTTGGTTAAGCATTCAACTCTTGATATCACCTCGGGTCAGATCTCATGGTTTGTGAGTTTGAGCCCCATGTGGGGATCTGTGCTGACAGCACAGAGTCTGCTTAGAATTTCCCTGTTTCTCCCTCCCTCTCTGTCCCTGCCCTGCTCACTCATGCTCTTTCTCTCTCTCTCTCATAAATAAATAAACATTTAATAAAAAATAAATAAAATACAATGTCAACCCTAAAATCAGCTGGGCAGTGACATGTAAAAGACTAAACCTGAACCACTTTCTTACACCATACACAAAAGTAAACTCAAAAAGGATTAAACACCTAAAGTAAGACAGGAAGTGATCAAATCCTAGAGGAGAAAACAGTCAGCAACCTCCTTAACCTCACCTGCAGCAACTTCTTACTAGACATGTCTCTGAAGGCAAGGGAAACAAAAGCAAAAATGGACTATTGAGACCTCATCAAGATAAAAAAAAAACTTCTGCACAGTGAAGGAAGCAATCAACAAAACTAAAAGGCAACCAACAGAATGGGAGAAGATATTTGCAAGTGACATATCAGATAAAAAGTTAGTATCCAAAATATATAAAGAACTTAGCAAACTCAACATCCAAAAAACAAATAATTCATTGAAGAAATGGGTAAAACACATGAACAATCATTTTTCCAAAGAATACGTCCAGATGGCTAACAGACACATAGAAAGATGCTCAACATCACTCATCATCAGGGAAACACAAACCAAGACCACAATGAGATATCACCTCACACCTGTCCAAATGGCTAAAATTAACAACTCAAGAACAACAGATGTTGGCAAGGATGGGGAGAAAGAGGAATACTTTTGCACTGCTGGTGAAGAAGCAAAATGCAGCCACTCTGGAAAACAGTATGGAGGTTTCTCAAAAAATTAAAAATAGAGCTACCCTATGACCCTGCAACTGCACTGCTAGATATCTTTCCAAAAGATACAAAAATGGTGATTTGAAGGGGTATGTGCACTCCAATGTTTATAGTAGCACTACCAATGAAAGCTAAAGTTATCTAAGACAAACTATCTAAAAAACAGAACAAACATTGAAAAATAATACTATATATATATATAATAGCTTAATATTCAATATTATTTATAATATATGCACATAAAAATGTAATGCTTATTAAAATATACACATATGTAATTATATATAATTATCATAAAGCTATAACAGTAGTCTATTGTCTAATGATAATGTGGCATTATTTTAAGGACAGACAAAAGTAAGTAAATAAACAACTGGAAACATGGAGTCCAGATATAGACCTAAACGTCAATAATCACTTGATTTACTTTAGAAAGTTAATTTATACTTAGAAAAGAAAGATGGTCTTTTTAATAAGTAATGATGGGTCAATTGGATACCTATGTAGAGAAATATAAATCTTAATCTATACCTCATAAAATATATATGAATGAATCTCAGATTTAGATAAAAAGGCAAAAGGTTAAACAATATGATTCCAGATGATAGCAAAAGCAATTACACTGATTACCTTGAAATTGGCAAACATTTCTTAACCATAATGCAAAAGGAAAAGTCCAATAAATTGAACTATGTTAAAACTGAGAATGTCTTTTCATCAAGAGATATGATTTGAAGTAAAAAGGCATAGAGTGGGAGATGATATTTTTAGCACATGTATTTGATGATGAACTGATAATAAAAATGTATGAATTAAAATTTCTAATATTTTATTAGAAAAAATAGTAAATAAATCTTTACCTGTCACAAAATGAAAATCCCAGTAACCAAAGAACATACCAAAGGTGATAGACTTTAACCTTTCGGGGAGTGCAAATTAAGCCACAGTGAGATTTGACTATTGTGGGAGATGCAGGAGAGAAGCATCAAAGGAAAAGACTTCAAAAGGGAAGGCCTGGAGAAGGTGCAAGGAATTAGGACATGTTTGCACAGCCGAATGCGGCTGCCGGTCTTAAGGAACGCCTAGAGCCATTGACATTGTCCAAGGCTGGATCCTCCTTCACACCTGACCCTTCCTAGTTGTTATAGAAACCAATTAACTCTAAATTCAACCTCCAAAAGCTAAACCATTAGATTGATTAACACACTTGCTTGGCTGACTTTATGCATGTAGTCTTTAACAATTATCCTAATAAAAAGAAGCTTCATTCTGGAGTGGGGCTTCGTTCCGACTCGAATATGAGTAACTTCACTTAACTGTACTTTGCGGATTCATCTTTTGCGACTCCGTCCATACTCCCTGCAACAGACTATACCTCCACCAGAATAGTTAAAGTTAAAAAGATTGAATTTGCAAAGTGTTGATGAGGATATGGAAATGAAGCTCTGGTGTAGGAGCATACACTGATATACAATGTCTTTGGAAAGGTATTTGGTAATATTTACCAATTCTTTTTAGACCCTACAATCCCGTAGCTTCATTCTTTTTTTTTTTTTCGTAGCTTCATTCTTAGGAATATATTTCTAATTACAAAACCAGCACATGTGAAACAATAACTATATAAAAGAATGAAAGATTGGGTGGGGAAAATGGCGCCAAAGTAGGAGGACCCTAGGCCCACTTCATCCAATGAAGCAACTAGATCACTATCATATCATCTTAAATTACCACCCCCTCCCAATTGACCTGAAGACTGGTGGAACAAACTCCAGAACTAAAGGTAGCGAAGAGTCCACATCAAAGAATGTAGAAAGTGTGGAGATGCACACTTTGGGAGAGAAATGAATCACATACAGCCACTGAGGTTGGAAGGGAGCCATTGTTGTGGAGAAGGGTGAGAGAGACAGAGGGGAGCACTTGGGGAAAACAATTCACCTTAGTAATGAGGGAGCACGGGGCAAGTTAAGGGCAAAGTACAGACTATCACCCCCCCCAATCCCATGTGGGATGCTTGTGACATTCTTCAGACACTCCTGGCTGCCCAAGGACGAAGGAAAGGACAGAAAACAAGTGGTTAAACTGATAGAGTCTCCATCAGTTTACAAATATCTTAATAAATTACATGAAAAAGGCAGTCTTATCAATGGCCTAATCTCCAGAAACCTATAGACTCAGTTTCCTGGAGCCCCAACATCACCCCTCCATAGGGATATGGAGGAAAAAGGCAAGAAGGAAAGGGCAGGTAAAATTCAATTTCCTTATAACCTGCAGCTCATGAACAGATACTTGAGGCAGGCAGAGTAGTTTCTCCAGGAACTCCCTTAATGTTAATGTTTTACAAGAGGGAAAAATAACCTTAGCTGGACAATAGCTAGGCCTTCAGTAATCTGTGAGTCTTCTTTAGCATATTAAAGCCTCTTTGAAAATGCCCCTTTAACTTTACCTCCTCCACATCCATAGTACATAACAAGCCATTCTTCACAACCCTTGGCTTCATCCGACCCGTGGGCCCTGCCACAATGTTTTAATAAAATCACGTTTTTGCACCAAAGACATCTTCAAGAATTCTTTCTTGACTTTCGGCTCTGGACCACCCGACCATCAGCCCAAAACCTCATTACTTAGCAATTGGCTTGGAGAGCAAGAGGTGCCAATTTTGTGAGTTCTTGGAAACAGCAGAGCTTAAAGATCAAATTGTAAACATCAATGGGCTTTGCCCCTGGAAAGCCTGAAGGCACTGGGGCTTCTCTATGAGAGAAGGAGGGGAAAACAACTGCGGATTCAGGGCTTGGAAACAGTGATCTGAAAAGTGCCTGGGGCAAAGAGTGGGGAGGTTAGTGCTTATCTTGGAGTCTGTTCCAGAGAGGCAGCATTCATGAAAAGACACCATATGTGGAAATTAAGAAACACAACAGATGAACATAGGAGAAGGGAAGGAAAAATAAGATAAAAACAGAAAGGGAAGCAAACCATAAAAGACTCTTAAATAGGGGCACCTGGGTGGCTCAGCCTGTTGAGCAACCAACTTCGGCTCAGGTCATGATCTCATGGTTTGTGAGTTTGAGCCCCATGTTGGGCTCTGCACTGACAGCTCAGAGCCTGGGGCCTGCTTCTGACTGTGTCTCCCTCTCTTTCTGCCTCTCCCCCACTCATGTTCTGTCTCTCTCTGTCTCAGAAATAAACAAACATTAAAAAAAATTAAAAAATAAGTAAATTCATAGAACAAACTGAGGGTTGCTATAGGGGAGGTGAATGGGGTGATGAGCTAAATGGGTGATGGGCATTAAAGAGGGCACTTGCTGGGATGAGCACTGAGTGTTACATGTAAGAGATGAATCTCTGGGCTCTACTCCTGAAGCCAAGTCTACACTGTATGTTAACTAACTTGAATTTAAATACATAAATAAAAATATTTCTGTAAATAATCAGTCACGGAACTTATAAAATAAAAGAATGTAAAATATGATTCCATATACCTAAAATGTGAGGAAGAAGAAGTATAAAGAATGGGTTCAAACTTAAACAATC
The DNA here is from genome assembly GCF_018350175.1 of Felis catus. Lineage (NCBI taxonomy): Eukaryota > Metazoa > Chordata > Mammalia > Carnivora > Felidae > Felis > Felis catus. The sequence goes on along the minus strand of NC_058375.1, from coordinate 112,619,160 downwards.
ATCAATTTAACATGGACTGCTAAATGCAGAAGAGGTTATATGAAAACATAACTGTAGTCACAAATAAAAACACAGTAATAAATATGCAAAGAATAAAAAGAAAGATATCCAAAAATTTCATTAATGAAACCATGAAAGAGAAAGAGACAAAAAAGATCAAAGAAAATCTTCAGAAACAACCACAAAACAAACAACACAATGGCAATAAATACATATCTGTCAATAATTAACTTGAATGCAAGTGGACAAACTGCTCCAATCAAAAGACATAGGGTGACAGATTGATTAAAAAAAAAAAAAAGGAAAAAGAAAAGAAAAGAAGAAACAGGACTCATCTATGTGCAGCCTACAAGAGAGTCATTTTAGACCTAAAGACACTTAAAGATTGAAAGAGGGAATGGAAAGAAAAGATTGAAAGGATTGAAAGCTTCTGATTCTTGGTTTTAGCTCAGGTCATGATCTCAGTTTTATGAGTTCAAGCCCTGCATTGGGCTTCATAGAGCAGAGCCTGCTTGAGATCCTCTCTCTCTCCCTCCCTCTCTCTCTCTCTCTCTCTGCCCCTCCCCTACTTGCACTGCCTCTGTCTCTCTTGAAATAAATAACGAATAAACTTTAAAAAAAAAAATGAAAGAAGGGATAGAGAAACATCTATCATGCAAATTGATGTTAAAAGAAAGCGGGAGTAGCAATAATTACATCAAACAAAATACACCTTAAAACAAAGAGTCTAACAGGGGTCAAAAGTCATTATATAACAATAAAGAGGACAATCCAAGAAGATAAAACAATTGAAATATTTATGCATCTAGCATGAGAGCAGCCAAACACATAAAGCAGTTAATAATATATAAGAACAAATTGATAAGAATACTATAATTGTAGGGAACTCTAACACTCCACTTATATCAATGGATAGATAATCTAAGCGGGAAATCAACAAGGAAACACTGAACTAGATGGACATAACAGATATATTCAGCACATTCTATCCTTAAAAGCAGAATATGTAACGCCCCTGATTTTGAATCCGAGAGACCACCAAGGAGCTGATACCGATGCAAACACATGAGGGTTTATTTGCAAGCTTGAGCTTGGGCCCAAGTATACTTGACACAGTGGAGCAGGGACTTGGACCCCTAGGTTAAGAGGCATAGCAGTTTCATAGGGGCCAGTGGCCAATGAGATTGTAACACAGAAAGTTTCATAGTCATGTCAGTCCACATGCACGTGGCCAATTGAATTATAATTTATCCTCTAGTAACTGTTTGAACTAGCCTAACACTCTGGTCAGAATTGGTGCGCAAGTTTGGCGGGCAAAAGGCGGGGTTTACATTCTTTCCTGGTTAGGGGTTCTGCATTCCTATATGAGCTGGTTTCCAGTAAGGGTGTGCTCAGCGGCTTGACTAGGGTGGGGGAGTGTCTTAAGCAATAAGTAGGTCATGTGGGGGTTATACAGGAGATGGTGGGTGTAGCACAAAATGGAGTTAGTCTTGCTCTGCTTGTCCAGGGGTAGGGAATTTTTGTTAAATTCCTTGGGTCCCACAAATACACATTATTTTCAAATGCACATGGAACATTCTCCAGAATAGATCACATATATTTCCACAAAACAAGCCTCAACAAATTTGAGAAGATTCAAGTCATGCCATGCATCTTTTCTGACCACAACACTATGAAACTAGAAGTAAACCACAAATATATATATATATATATGGAAATACCACAAGAACATGGAGGTTAAACAATATGCTACTAAACAATGAATGGGTCAACAAGGAAATCAAAGAAGAAATTAAAAAAAAATACATGGAAACAAATGAAAATGAAAACACAGCAGTCCAAAACCTTTGGGATGCAGCAAAAGTGGTCCTAAGAGGGTAGTATATAGCAATACAGGTCTACCTTAAGAAGTAAGAAAAATCTTAAATAAGCAATCTAGCCTGATACCTAAAAGAGCTAGAAAAACAACAACAACAACAACAACAACAACAACAAATAAAACCTAAAACCATCATCAGGAAGGAAAATAAAGATTAGAGCATAATATATGATATAAAAACTAGAAAACAAGCAAACAAACAATAGAACAGATGAATGAAACCAGGAGCTGGTTCTTTGAAAATATAAATAAAATTGATAAACTTCAGATTTATCAAGAAAAAAAACAAAAAGTACCCAAACAAGTAAAATTACAAATGAGAGAGGGGAAATAACAATAAACACCACAAAAATACAAACAATTATAAGAGAATGTAATGAAAAATTATATGTCAACAAGTTGGAAAGCATAGAAGAAATGAATAAATTCCTAGAAACATATAACTGATCAAAAATGAAACTGGAGGAAACTGAAAACTTGAACAGACTAATTACCAGCAAAGAAAATAAATCAGTAATCTGAAAACTGCCAACAAACAAAAGTCCAGGACCAAATGGCTTCACAGGAGAATTCTACCAAATATTTAAAGAAGAGTTAATACCTATTCTATTCAAACTACTCCAAAAAAATACAAAAGAAATGAAAACTTCCAAATTCAATCTGAGAAGCCAGCATTGCCTTGATACCAAAATCAGATAAGACACGCCAAAATCCCTGATGAACATGGATGCAAAAATTTTCAATAAAATACTAGAAACCAAATCCAATAATACATTAAAAATATAATTCACTACAATCAAGAGGGATTCTTTCCTAGTTTTTAAGATTATTTCAATATTTACAAATCTATCAACATGATACAACACATCAATAAGAAAAAGGAGAACCACATGATCATTTCAATAGACACACACACACACACACACACACACAAAACAAAAATACTGGACAAAATACAACATCCATCCATGATAAAAACCCTCAACAAAGTAGGGTTAAAGGGAACATACCTCAACATAAGAAAGCCAGTTTATAAAAAAACCTACAGTTGACATCATCCTGAATGAGGAAAAGCTTTGAGAGCCCTTCTGGAAAGTTAGCAACAAGACAACAATGTCCACTTTTACCACTTTTATTCAACGTAGTACTGGAAGCCCTAACCACAGCTATCAGACAACAAAAATCAAATCATCAAGGAAGAAGCAAAACTTTCACTATTTGCAGATGACATGATACTCCAAATAGAAAATCCTGAAGACTCTACCAAAAAATTACTAGAACTGAGAAACAAATTCAGGAAAGTAACAGGATACAAAATCAATGTATAGAAATCTGTGGCATTTCTACACACAAAGAACGAAGCAGTAGAAAAATAAATTAATAAAACAATCCCATTTTCAATTGCACCAAAAATAATAAAACACCTAGGAATAAACTAACCAAAGAGGTGAAAATAACATACTCTGAAAACTATAAACACCAATGAAAGAGATTGGATACAAAACAAAGAAATGGAAAGACTTTCATGCTCAAAGATTAGAAGAATATTGTTAAAATGTCTATACTACCCAAAGCAATCTACCTGATTAATGCAATCTCTATCAAAATACCAACAGCATTTTTTACAGAACTAGAACAACAACAAAAAAATCGTAAAATTTGTGTGGAACCACGAAATACCCCGAATAGCCAAAGCAACCTTGAAAAACAAAAGCAAAGCTGTAGGTATCACAATTCCACACTTCAAGTTATAAAGCTATAGTAATCAAAATAGTATACTACTGGCACAAAAATAGACAAATTAATAGAACAGAATAAAAACAAACAGAAATAAACCCACAATTATACGGTCAATTAATATTTGGCAAAGCATCAAAAATATACAATTGGAAAAGCCTCTTCAACAAATGGTGTTGAGAAAACTAGACAGGAACATGCAAAAGAATGCAATTGGACTACTTTATTACACCATACAGACACACACACACACACACACACACACAAATCAAAATGGATTAAAGACCTAAATGTAAACCTGAAACCATAAAAATTGTAGAAGAGAACACAGGCAGTAACTTCTTTGACATTGACTCCAGCAACTTTTTACTAGATAGGTCCCCCGGGACAATGGAAACACAGGCAAAACTAAACTATTGGGCCTTCATCAGAATAAAAACCTTCTGCACAGTGAAGGAAACAATCAACAAAACTAAAAGGCAACCTATGGAATAGGAGAAGATATTTGCAAATAACATATCTGATAAAAGGTTAGTATCCAAAATATATAAAGAACTCATACAAGTTGACCCTTCAAAAACAAATAATCTAATTAAAAATGGGCAGAAGACATGAACAGACATTTCTCCAAAGAAGACATATAGATGTTCAACACACATATGAAAATATGCTCATCATCACTCATCATCAGGGAAATGTAAGTCAAAACTGCAGTAAGACATCACCTCACACCTTTCAGAATGGCTAAAATGAAGAACACAAGAAAGGTGTTGATGAGAATGTGGAGAAAAAGAAACCCTCTTGCACTACTGGTGGGAATGCAAACCAGTGCAGATACTGTGGAAAACAGTACAGAGGTTCCTCAAAAAGTTTAAAACAGAACTACCCTATGATATGAAATTGTACTGCCATTTGCCCAAAGAGTACGCAAACACTAATTCAAAACGATACATGCACCCCTACATTTATAGCAGCATTATTTACAATAACTGCATTACTGAAGCAATCCAACTGTCTTCAATAGATGAATGGATAAAGAAGATGTGGTATATATAATAGAATGTTATTCAGCCATAAAGAAAGAATGAAATCCTGCCATTTGCAAAGACATGCATGGAGCTAGGGAGTATTATGCTAAGCAAAATAAGTCTGAAAAAGACAAATACCATATGAGTTCATTCATATGTGGAAATTTAAGAAACAAAACAAATGAGCAAAGTGAAAAAAGAGAGAGAAAGAGAAACCACGAAACAGACTCTTAACTACAGAGAACAAACTGATGGTTACCACAGGGGAGGTGGGTGGGGGGATGGGTGAAATAGGTGATGGAGATTAAGGAGTGCACTTGTCTTGATGAGCACCAGGTGATTAAAATAAAAACTTTTTTCAAAAGATTGAAAAAATTAGTCAACTTGTACATTTATGATTTGTGTACATTTCTTTTTATTGTATATTTCAATGAAAAAGTTTACTTAAAAATCATTGTAATTGGGGTGGCTGGGTGGCTCAGTGGGTTCAGGATCAGACTCTTGATTTCAGTTCAGGCCATGATCTCATGGTTCATGAGCTGTAGCCCCCTATCAGGCTTCGTGCTGACAGCGCACAGCCTGCTTGGGATTCTCTCTCTCTCCCTCTCTCTGCCACTTCCCTGCTTGTGCTCTCTCTCTCTCTCTCTGTGTGTCAAAATAAATAAATAAACTAGGAAGAACAGAATTTTCTTAAATCTGATACCATGTAACACAGCAAACATCCTGATTCATGGTGAAATATTGTTAACATTTTCCTCTGAGTTTGGAAAAGACTTAGAAATACTTGCTATCTCAGTATCTATTCACTAGTATACTGTTCAAACAGTCATGGAGTAATAAAACTGTCAACTTTGAAGAGCAATGGTTGTGTAAACAAAAATACAAGAATATCTACACAGGTTGTCACAATTAACAAGTGAATTCAGAAAGATTACTTGATTAAAGTTCCAGTACCTATCTATATTTCAGCAAGGAATGGAGGCCAAAATTTAGAAAATAAAAAATACTTAAATTAGTGTGAATAACACCAAATACTGAGGAATAAATCCAATGAAAGATGTGAAAATCCTCCATATGGAAACTGTCAAAAAGTAAACAAAGAGAAATTTTAAAAAAATAACCTAAATATGCGATCTTTAAAAAAAAAAAAAGAAAGTTGCTATATCAAAAAGATAACAGGAAAAAACAACCTTACTAAAAATAGTCAGGGGATCTGGATTGAAATTTTTTCAAAGGAGATACAGGTGGCCAACCAGGAAAGAAAAAATGCTCAATATTACTAATCATCAGGGAAATGCAAATCAAAAACCACAATGAGATATCACCTCACACCTATTAGAATGGTTAGTATTAAAAAGACAAGAAATAACAAATGCTCGAGAGGATGTGAAGAAAAGGAAACTCTGGTGCACTATTGGTGGAACATAAATTGTTCCAGCAACTATGGAAGACATATGGAGTTTCCTCAAAAAAATAAAAATAAAATTACTATCGTCAAAGAAAATGAAAATGGTATGTCATTGAAATATCTGCACCCCCATGTTCATTGCAGCATTGTTTATAGAAGCCAAGACATGGAAACAACCAAGCATCCATTGATGGCTAAATGTATAAAGAAACTATGGTATGTATTATATGTGTATAACATAGGTGGGGTGTGTGTGTGTGTGTGTGTGTGTGTGTGTGTGTGTGTAGTGGAAAACTAGTGTGTATATACATACATTAGAAAACTAGCGTGATGGGGCGCCTGGGTGGCGCAGTCGGTTAAGCGTCCGACTTCACAGGTCACGATCTCGCGGTCCGTGAGTTCGAGCCCCGCGTCAGGCTCTGGGCTGATGGCTCGGAGCCTGGAGCCTGTTTCCGATTCTGTGTCTCCCTCTCTCTCTGCCCCTCCCCCGTTCATGCTCTGTCTCTCTCTGTCCCAAAAATAAATAAACGTTGAAAAAAAAAATTTATAAAAAAAAAAAAGAAAACTAGTGTGTATGTGTGTGTGTATATACAAATACATATATATACATATGTATACCCACATACACAAACATATATTTATATAGTGGAAAACTAGTCAACCATAAAAAATGAAATCTTGCCATGTGCGACAACATGGATGAATCTGGAGGTCACTATGCTAAGTGAAATAAGTCAGACAGGAAAACATATAACGTAAAATCTCACTTATATGTGGAATCTCAGAAAAAAGCTCATAGATACAGAGAACAGATTTGTGCTTGCCAGAGGTAGGGGACTGGGGCTGGGTGAAATGGTAAAGGCAGTCAAAAGCTAAAAACTTCCAGTTATTTAATGAATAAATTATGGGGATTTAGTGCACAGCATGGTGAATGCCGCTAATAATACCGTATTGCATATTTGAAAGTTATTAAGAGATTATATATTTAAAATCTTCACCATAAGGAAAAAAATTACCTATGTATGATGACATATGTTAACTAGACTTACTGTGGTGCTTATTTTGCAATATATACAAGTATCAAATCATTATATCGTACACCTAATCTAATCTAATGTTATATATTAATTATACCTCTATTAAAAAGAAATATAGGTATTGATAATCTACTTCATGCCCTACATGTAAACAAATTCCAGAAGGATTATAGAGTTAATTATGACAGAAAAAAAATACATTGTCTGCAAGATGACATTGTATAATAGCTTCATAACTTCTGGGCAAAAAGGGACTTCTTTAACAAGATATAAAAAGTACTAATCCTGAAAGGAATTGATAAATTGTACTACATTAAGATAAAGAGCGTTTAAGGAAAATACCATTTGGAAAGTGAAATGGCAAGCCGAAATATGGGAAAATGTATTTGAAACATATATAATTGAAATAGTGTTCGTACATCATGTACATAAATAATTCCTTCAAAATAATAGGAAGAGAAACAGAAGAGAATATCAAAATGGCTAATAAACCTGTTAAAAATGTTTTATTTCATTAAAAATCAAGGAAACAAAAATTAATTCTACAATGAGATACAACAAAATCTCAGCAGAATGGCTAATGCTAATTATGTAATACCAACTTTGATGAGGATGTAAAGCTATAGTTATTCCCACTTACTACTGATAGGTATAGACATAAGAACCACCACCTTACAAACCTATTTGTGAAAATCTACTGTCTGCAGGTTTTGAACACATGCAATCCATTACCCACCAATTTCATTCTTTGGTGTATACCCAATCTATATGTACAAGTATACACCAAAATCCAAAAAAAAAAAAAAAAGCATAATTTATTATAATAGCTCAAAACTAGAAACAACCAAAAATGTGTATCAGAATGGATATGTAAGTCATGGTTTTCATGCAGTAAAAAACTTACAGCAATTAAAATAAACTACAGCTGGGGTGCCTGGGTGGCTCAGTCTGTTAAGGGTCCAACTTAGGCTCAGGTCATGATCTCACAGCTGGTGGGCTGGAGCCCCATGTAGTGCTCTGTGCAGACATTGCAGAACTTGGGGACTGCTTCAAATTCTGCACCCCCTCTCTCTGCCCCTCCCCTGCTCACACTCTGTCTCTCTCTCTTAAAAACAAATAAACATTTAAAAATTAAAAAAAATGAAATACAGCTGTACTCTGTTCATAAAATGGCACCATTAAAGGAGTGAAAATTCATGAAAAATAATACAATATTAGAAGTTATACTACTGATTACCTTTGGTGAGATGTGAGGGACTATTTATTGGTCAGAGTCAGGCAGATGAGTTCTTGTGGGGATGATGTTTTCTCCTTATTTTCAGAGTTGATAGTTAACAAGGTATCTTCACTTTGAGATGCTTACTGAGCTATGCAAGTATGATTTATGCACTTTCTACATTCATGTTTTCTTTCATTAGATAAATGTTTAAAAACATATCCAAAGTTATTTGAATAAAAAAATATACTGACAAATAAGTTTGAAATATATCTCTATCTCTACACCTGTCTTTCTATCCATCTATTCAGATACAGATGCATATATTATAACCATATGCTCCAGCAAATTTGAAGCTTAGTAGAAATGGATTCATTTATAAAAAATATCACTTACCAAGACTGATATAAAATGAAATACAAAATCAGAATTATCATATTTCTATTAAAGAAATCTGTAATTAAAAGTGTCCCTCAAAGGAAACCCCAGGCCCTTTTGTCTTATGAGAGAATTCTATTGAATATATAAGAAAGAAAAATATCAACCTTATGCAAATTTTTCCCAAGGATAGGAAACAAAAGAACCTATTTTATGAGATCAGCATATTTTTAATTCTAATACTTGACAAGAATATTACAAGAAAGAAAATTTCAAGCCAGTATCATTCAAGAACATAGACATGAAAATTTGAGCAAACAAAAGCTAGCACTATGTAGAGAGAATAATACATCATGAATAATTTGGGTTTATGACAGAGATACATCATTGACATGTATGGAAAATTTATGTGATCATTTCCATAAATGCAGTAAAAAGACTTTGATAATATATATCAACCATCATGTTTTAAAAATAGTGTTTTTCAAGCTAAAGATAAAGATTATCTTTAATCTACAAAAACAAACAAACAAACAAACAAAAGATAGCATGCTTAGTGGTTAATGAGGGAATAAAGCTTCCCCTGTGAGATTAGGAAACTGCAAGGATTCATAACATGCCACCTATCTTCGTTGTTGTACTAAGGGTACTAGTCAGTGCAATAAACCAAAGTAAAATAAAATGAAATCAATATTTAAGACTTAAAAGGAATAAATACACATGCTACTACTTTTAATCCATTAATTTAATACAATGAATTAGCAATTTTGCTGAAGAAAAGACTAATATGCAAAATTTATTGTTTTTCTATATTAGCCACCACTAGTTAGAAATAAAAGTAACAAAAGTATTAAAGACCTGGGAAGAGACCTAACAGAGAGTGTATGAGACATCCTCCCTACAGAATGCTGTAAAGCACTCTAAATTTAATGCACAATTTTTTAGTGCAGTTTTAGGTTCACAGAAAAATTGAGTGAGAAGTACAGCGAGTTCACATTGACCTACTGCACCAATGCTTGCCAACATTCCCCATCAGCAACATCCCCTGACCTGAGTGGCATATTTGTTACAGTTCATACTACATTGACATGTCATTACCATTCAAAGTATATAATTTACGTTAGGGTTTATTTATGGATTTGACAAATGTGTAGTGACATATATTTACCATGATAGCATCACATAGAATAGTTTCACTGTCCTGGGGTGCCTGGGTGGCTCAGTCAGTTGAGCGTCTGACTTCAGCTCAGGTCATGATCTCCTACTCTGTGAGTTTGAACCCTCCCTCCATCGGGCTCTGTGCTGTCAGCTCAGAGCCTGGAGCCTGCTTCGGATTCTGTGTGTGTCTCTCTCTCTCTGCCCCTCCCCTGCTCATGGTCTGTCTCTCTCTCTGCCAAAAATAAATAAACATTAAAAAAAAGTTTAAAAAAGAATAGTTTTCTGTCCTAAAAATGCTCTATGCTTCAAAGATTCATCTTTCCTTTCCCCCTGATTCCTTTCAACCACTGATAATTTTACTGTTTTGCCTTTTCTCATGTCATATAATTGGACAGGATGTAGCCTTTTCTGATTGGATTCTATTACTTAGTAATATGTATTTTAGTTTTCTCCATATCTTTTCATGGCTTGATCATTTCTTTTTTTACTGCTGAATAGTATTCCATTGCCTGGATGCACCACAGTTTATTTATCCATTGACCCACTGAAGGATGTCTTAGTTGCTTCCAAGATTTGACAATTATGAATTAAATTGCCGTAAACATCTACGGACATAACTTTTTCCCTCCTTGGGCATAGTTTTTAAATTCCTCTGGGCAAGTACTGGGGTCCGACAGTTAAGTGTTTGACTTTTGAGTTTGGCTTAGGTCATGATTTCATGTTCATGGGATGGAGCCCCACAACAGGCTCTGTGCTGACAGCCTGCTTGGGATTCTCTGTCTCCCTCTCTCTCTTTGCCCCTCCCCTATGAGTGTGCCCTCTCTCTCTCTCTCTCTCTCTAAGTAAATAAATACAAATTTGAAATAAAATAATAAAATAAAATAAAATAAAATAAAATAAAATAAAATAAAATAAAATAAATCCATTTGGGTAAGTACTAAGTAGTGCAATTACTGGATCATATTAAGAATATGTTCTTTAGTTTTTAAGAAATCGTCAAACTATAGCAGTTTTCATTCCCATTAGCAATAAATGAGAATTCCTGTTGTTCCACACCCTTACCAGCATTTGGTATAGTTCCAAATTTGGCCATTCTAATAGATGTGTAGAAGTACCTTATTATTGTTTTAATTTGCATTCCCTGATGACATGCAATACGGAACATCTTTTTATTTGCATATTTTTCATCTGTATACTTTCTTTGATGAGGTGTCTATTTAGGTCTTAAACCCATTTTTTTTACTTGGTTGTTTTCTTAATACTGAGTTCTAAGAGTCCTTCATACATTTTGGATAGCAATCTTTCCTGAGATATTTATTTTGCAAATATTTTCTTTTAGCCTGCACCTGATCTTCTCATTCTCTTAACATTGTTTTTTTTGTTTTGTTTTGTTTTGTTTTGTTTTTTTGCTACAGAGCAGAAGTTTTTAATTGTAATAAATTTCAATTTATCAATTGTTTTCTTTCCTGGATCAAGCCTTTGGTGTTGTGCCTAAGGTAATCTAGATTTCTCCTCTATTGTCTCCTAGGAGTTTTATAATTTTTCATTTTACATTTAGTCTATGATCCACTTTTGAGTTAATTTTTGTAAAGGGTATAAAGTCTGCATCAGGAATTTTTCTTGTTTATAATTCATTTTCTTTTCTTTCCTTTTTTTTTTTTTTTTTTTTTTTTTGGTGTATGGATGTCCAGTATGTAATTCTGGTATCATTTGTTGAAGAAACTAACTTTTCTCCATTGTATTGTATTTGGTTCTTTGTTAAAGACTATTTGACTATATTTTTGGGCTCTTTGCTCTATTAATATATTTGTCTATTATTTTTTTAAATACCACACCATCTACATTATTGTGGTTTTATAGTAAATCTTGAAGTTGGGTACTGTCAGTCCTCTGACTTTGTTCTTATTTAATATTGTTGACTATTCTGGGGTTTTTTTTGCCTCTTGATAGATATTTTAGTAGTGGTTTTTGATTACCACAAAGTAATTTGCTGAAATTTTTACTGGGACTGCATTTAATCTATAGATTAATGGGAAGAATTGATATTTTGGCAATAATGAGTCTTTGTATCCATGAACATGGAACAAATATTTACTTTGTTCTTTTTTAAATGCCTTTTATCAGGGTTTTGTAATTTTCCTCATATAGCTTTCACTCACACATATTTTGTTAGATTTATAACTAAGTATTTCATTTTGAAGGATGTTAATTTAAATGGTATTGTGTTTTTATTTCTTTTTTTAATATTTATTCCTTTTGAGAGAGACAGAGAGAGAGAGAGAGAGAGACAGAGCACAAGTGGGGGAGGGGTTGAGAGAGAGAGGGAGACACAGAATCTGAAACAGGCTCCAGACTCTAAGCTGTCAGCACAGAGCCCAACGTGGGGCTGGAATTCATGAACCATGAGATCATGACCTGAGCTGAAGTCAGAGGCTTAACCTACTGAGCCACCAAGGCACCCCTAAATGGTATTGTATTTTCAATTTTTTAATTTCAAATTCCACTGGTTCATTGTTGGTAGACTGGACAATTATTGACTTTTGTATATTAAGCTTATATCCTGCTGCCTACCCATAATTTCTTATTTGTTCCTGGAGTTTTGTTGTTGTTGTTTTGATTCTTTCAGATTTTCTACATAGGTAATTGTATCACCTGCTAACAAAAACAATTTTATTCATTATGTTCATATATTGCAAGGACAAATATTGGAAAACTATGAATTACTTCTTTAAATGGACTTACAAATTCAGTGAAGTCCTGATTAGTATCCCAGGCTTTATTTTTGTGTACAAGAGTTTGATGATTAAAAACTAAGCAAGATTCAAAAAATCACTTTATAAAGTTACTGTAGTTAAGACTGTATAGTAATGGGACTAAAATAGATTGAAATATAGATAGACAATAACACAAGAATGATCCAGAAATAAGTCTGAGCACATATAGTGACACTGAATTAATGACACTGATGGTAGCATGAACTTAGTGGTGGAAGGACTATCTGTGACAGTGCTGGGAAATTTCTATATCCATATGGAAAAGTAAATTAACATCCAATAATGGCATACAAAAGTTGGTTCCACATGTATTGTAGTTGAAAATATGAAAGTAGTCAAAACAATCAAATTTTTAGAAAATAAAATGGAATAATATATTCAAGAATTTAGAATGTGGATATTTTTAAAATAAGATGAAAGCAATGAAAGTTGGAATAATATTGTTAAATTGGTCCCCCAAATTAGAAAATCATATTATCTGAATGAAGATGAACACTGTAGAGTTAAAAAATAATATTTGAAACATATAATAAAAATAAAATATACAGCAAATATAAAAGTATTCTTGCAAAAAGAGACAACCTAAACATAAAATTGGGCAAGCATCTTGAATAGTTATCTGGCAAAACAATATGTCCTCTTAGCCACTTAGCCTATGAAAAAGTGCTTGTTTAATTAATAATCATGAAAACATGAATTATCTACAATAAGATACTGATATGCACTCACTAGAGTGGATAATATTTAAAAAGACTGAAAATACAAAGTGCAAGTGAGGACAAGAAGCAACAAGTATATCTTTTTTTGCTGGTGGAAGTATAAGCTGATTTATCCACTTCAGAACACTTTACTAAAAATGAACAACCATGTATTAATGATCCAGTAATTTCACTGCTGGGAAATATTCAATAAAATGTATGAGCAAGTATACCAAGTAAATGTGCAAATGTCTTCATAGTAGCATTATTTGCAATATAAAAGCTGGAAAAAAGTATATCAATGTTAGGATGAATAAATAATGGTACATTTATTCAATGAACTATTTTTTTGTAAATAATACAGTTAAATTTTATAAAAGTATCACGAGGGCAAAATGATAAACACCAATGAATAAATAGTGTAAAATTCCATTTATATGGACCTCAAAGACAGGCACAATTACTCTATTACATTAGAAGCCAGAATGGGCATCACCTTTGGCAATATGGGAAGGAATGGCAATTAGATTGGGTGAAAGGTGTCTTCTGGACTGCTGGCACTCTATTCTGTTTCTTGATCTCTATGGTAGCTATGCTGTACATCTATGCCTTATATACTTCTCTGTACGCATTTTCCTTCAATTGAAAAATAAGCCAACAAGTGAGTTAGTCTAATTGGGATAACTAGCTTGGTGAAATGACAATCTGAATGGTCGCTGGGAGAAATGATTTTTTAAATTACTGTAAAAATGTAATCTTTAACATATAGAAATGCAGAGGAAAATTGATATCTGGAGGTGCCACTGGCTGGGAACACTTGGATAGTACTGCTGATTTGGTTCCTTATCAAGTACAGATTTAGCATGGACTCCGTGGTCACCCATATTCTCTGGTCAGGTTTCCTAGTTGAGCAGAACTGGGTGCTATACTCAGCAGCTGGGGGGTACTGAAATTTGCTACCCTTCCTGAGTGAAACCACTGAGCAGGCTCTACAGTTGTTCTGTGAAGCTGTTACAGCTTAATTGCTGTGGATCTAAATCTGTAGACCCCCTAAGCTCTGGCCTGACAGGACCACTGGTCTGGCTCTGCAGATGGACAACCACTGGCTGAGCTCTCTGCTCAGATTCCACTGTATGCAGGGCTGTAGGATCGGCTACCTAGCTTCCTGGGTGCTGTAGTCTGGTTAGTTTTCCTGGTCAGGCAGAACTGAGATCTGTATTTAGTAGGGGCAGGAGGGGTATGCATTTGCTCATGCCTGTGTGGAGTGGCACAAAATGCCCTACGGTTGGCACAGCTCATTGTGGATTTAAATTAGACAAAAATGCACACTGAGTTTGTTGGCCAGACAGAATCACCAGATTAGCTCTGCATACAGACAGAAATACTGGCTGGGCTCTTTGCTCAAGTGATATTGTCAGTGGAGTGGTAGGATGCTCTGTACAGCTTGCCACAAGTTCTGTTTGGGTTTCCTGATGAGGCAAGACTGGAAACAGTATTTAGCAGTAGGTGGGGGCTACAGATTACCTTTCCTGCCTGGGCAGGGTGGCAGAACAGACCCCAAAGTTGGCAAGGCTCATTGTTTAGGGTCCTGAATTAAGCAGAACTGTGTGCCATATTTCCTGGCCAGACAGGGTCCCTGGCTTGGCTCCAGATGGGCAAAACCTCTGGCTGGATCTCTACTTGGGTGTCACTATGAAGAAGAACTCAGTTTGCCAAGATATGAATACTGGTTGGTAAAAGTGTGAATCCCCTAAGCCATAACAATCTGATCTCCAGTGGTCAAGCCAAGCAGAATTTTCCCACAACCCCTGTGAGGCAAGACTCGAGTGGAAAGTGACCCAATCACCAAAGGTGTCCCATAATGCTAGGTGAGCTAGATATCCACCTTAGACTTTTTTTTTTCCACTTGAGAAACCAGAGGTTCTGGGGAGTCCTCTTGGTGCAGTTTTGGGCCAGCATGTGGGAGGAACAATGTGGTCAAAGTGTAGCCATTCCTATTACTCTTATAATGTAGTGATTCTTGGTCTCAGTGGTCCTAGGGGGTGCGACAGTCTGTCTCCCATGTTCTGGGATTTTCACATGTCTTATTTATGGATAGTTACCAGTTGGTCTTTTTCAGAGGGGAATTGAAGTTGGGAGAAACTCAAGTTGTCATCTTAATGATATCATCCTCCTTTTCCCTTTTTGTGAATCCAAGTTTCCCTGGTATTATTTTCTACATTCTGAAAGAAGAAATAAATTGTTATTTTTTATTTAACATAACTGCAATATGACTCCCACATTTCTCTATTTGGCATGGCTGTGAAATTAAGTTTAAAATGGGATAGGGAAAGATTGTGAGAAATGATCCTGGAAGAGTAGGAAGGAAAGAAATGAAAAAAAAAAATAAGAATTTATGTCACATCAGGGAATTTGAAGCCTACCATGTGTGTGATGGGAAGGCTGTAAATGGTTTTACTCTTGATCAATTTTGACATAGTTGAGCATTATCTTAAGAGACCACCAAAAGGTTGACTTCTAACTCCTCACCTATGGAATGTGACTTTTATTAGTTATAAATCTTCTGTAAACTTCAGTCTTTTATTTTTGGTAAAATAGTAATGATATATAACAAAGTCTATTGTTATACATCATACATTGGGTAATGACATATGGCACAAATCTCATATACACTTGTTCTTTTTCTCCTAAAGACAAAAAGGAAAACTGAATTGCTTCGTGCTTTTTCCAGGAAACACATTTATTTTTAAGAGCATTCTGTATGTAACTTGAAGGAAAGCTTGATTTCAAAGATGGGATTTCAGGTATCACATTTGGCCAGAAAGGGAAGCACAATTGGGAGAAACAGGACTCTAAGAAGACCATCACATGGCCACATCTATATCAATTGTCATTATTGTCTTCACATAGTTTGGGGACTATGGATGACTTTATCTAACTGCCTTCAAATTGGAGGCATGCTTATGCTTTAGTTTAGATTGGAATCTGAGTGCCATCACGTAGCTTTCCAGGGGGACACTTTGCAAATTATGAAGAGCATTTATTTGGTTAATATACGTAAAACACCTCATCCAAACACATGGCATACTATAGATACTTCATAATTTAAAAAGAATAGAGGAATAGAAACTTAAATACAAAGAACTTCCAAGGTATAACTTCTAATAATGACCTATTTGCATGTGTGTGCAGGCAGAAGGAGGTTCTATTTCAAATCACCAGCTCAATATGACAGACTCAATATATCAGAGGATGTGTTATTAAATAGATTGCTATAAAAAAGGATAAAATTAATTTTACACTACAGCGCCTCTTCTAAACGTGTGTGTTTGCTAGAAGAACTTGGTGCTGCTTTTTGAATAAAAAATGACTTTTTATTCATAGTATTCGACCAAGTTTACATCCTCAGGGAAATTAAGCAGACTGGTCACATTTTATCCATATGTAAATTCATGTTCTCTCCAACAATTTAGCAGGAATATTGGCTTCTGGTAAGTTGCATCATCGGGGGTCAGTAAAGTTAACACAGTTAAGCTGATTTGGGGTTTGCTTAGTCTTACAGAAATTCTTTTTTTTAATGTTTATTTATTTTTGAGACAGAGCATGAACGGGGGAGGGTCAGAGAGAGAGGGAGACACAGAATCTGAAGCAGGCTTCAGGCTCTGAGCTGTCAGCACAGAGCCCGACGCAGGGCTCGAACTCACAGACCATGAGACCACGACCTGAGCCGAAGTAGAATGCTTAACCGACTGAGCCACCCAGACAACCCAGTCTTACAGAAATTCTTAACGTTAACTGAAGAACACTTAAAAGTCTTCCCCTACTTGCATTTGGTATCTTTTATCTCTATTGAGTTCTTGCCGATAAATAAATAAACACAATTCTAAACAAAATTCTAAATGTAAATTCACCATCATATATTTCTTTGTTACATTTTGGGGGGAAGTTCATAGATCAGTGGCTTTTATTTATCTCAAAGGACAAAGACTATAATTTTAGATTTTCTGCAAATACATGCTTTATCACTGAAATGACAAATATCCTAAATGGAGATCTTTATCTTTCCTCTGGTACATTCTGACCTGGTGAAATGTTTATTATATTATTTACCAGCATAATATAAACTGATAATTGTATCAAATAACTTTTCAAATTTTAAAGCAAAATGCAAATATTTTCTGTAATTAATATAGCATAATTTTCTCTGGAAGAAACAAACTGATGGCAGTATGTCAAATCCTCAAAAACATTGTAGATTTCTATTTTAGAAGCCCTCTTCCCTTTTCTCTGTCAACCCTTTTCCTTCCTTTTCTCCCTCTACTTCCTCTTCCTCTCTTCCCGCCATTTAAAAATTTTCTCTCTCCCACCTTCCCTCCTGCTCTCTTAGTCTTTTCCCCCCATTATTCCAAGGTTTGAGGATACAGTGATAAATGAGACATAGTCCCTATCCTGAGGCAGGTCACATATTCTTAAAAAATGAAGGAAAGTAAACCAGGTTCACAACTGCAAAACCACCACTGTTGGGTAGCTCTTCATCATAGGCTGCTGGAAATTTACCTGTTTCACCTTAAACAGTCTCCCTATCACGGACTCTCCACCCTAGAATCTCATCTACTGCATGATGGCTACCATGGATATTTATTTTATTATTCTTTGTATTTTTAAGTCTACTTATTTTTTTTTTCATAAAACAGGAAAAAACACCTTAGAACAGATGCACACATCACTTTCAAGTGCAATAGCTGAAAGAACTTGCCATGTTTAGCCTGGGCTAGTTCATAATCAGAGTGGCATTATAAGTGTTTTCAGAGGTGCCTTGGTGTCTCAGTCAGTTAAGCCTCAGAGTCCTGATTTTGGCTCCTGTCATGATCTGGTGGTTTGTAAGACTGAGTGTTGGACTCTGCGTTGACAACATGGAGCCTGCTTAGGATTCTCTCTCTCATTCTCTCTTTGTCCCTACCCCTGTTCACATGTGCATGCACACACATACTCTGTGTCTCTCTGTCACCCTTTCAAAATAAGTAAATAAACATTAATAAAAAAGTGTTTTCAAACAGTTCATGGAAAGGAAGACAAATTGGCCAAATAAAAGTTTTAAAATGGAATGTTTCATCTGCATAAAATGACTTGATTTCTAATAGACATATTCAGAAATATAATGGACTATTTGAGGAATAAGTTCCTCAGCCTCTTGTCATAAACTCAATGACTGGAGTTGATGCTAAGTTACTGATGTCAAAGAATTTCGTACAGATCTATCCTGATGGGGAGGAGGGAAAGATGAGTAAGAGGTTACTTTAAGGTACAGAAACACCATGGAATGTATACACAGACATAAATTGCCCTCCTTTGCTCAGGGAACAAGGGCATTCAATATGCTACACCTCTTATGGACTTTTTTTAAATAGGTGATATTATCCCAAATATTGATGGAGAATCTGAGGCTAGAGTAAGTGGCAAGATATAGATGTGAAATCAAGTATGGCTGATTACAAAATTAATGATGTCTCCCTGTTATATGCTCATGTCCCAAGGGTACAGGAGACCCTTACTAGCAGGAGGGACAAGAATGAGCAAAGGGAAGCTGTATGGATTAAAGGTAGGCCCTGCTCAATGCTTCTACTCAAAAATCAGGAACCTACTTGAGTTTGGAGACACTGCACTTAGAAGACCTGTTTTCAAAATCTGGCTCTGATACATGGTCTGGGATAATTTATTTTTATTTTATCATCTTAAACTTCAGTTTAAAAACTAAAAATAGGGTTGTTTTCAAAGTAAAAATTGTGTATAATAACTAAATAGTAACTTTTAGCTCTCCAGTTGTTATATACTATAAACATACCTGGCCTTGACCTAGCTGGGAAGTTAGACTCAGGAGCAGTGGTACATCTAACCAGTGGGTTCCATTCTGGGCTTTTACTACATTCTTTCTGAAATCGCCAATCAAGTCAGCTGCTCACTAGTAATTTCTTCTGGTGTAATAAGATTCATTGGACTCTCCTGACATGTTCTTTGCAGCTGAAGAAGCCTAGAGGGAGGTGGCAGCTAGTGTCCTTACATTTTCAACAACAAAGAGAAGAGATGATTTTCTGGGGTAATTTTTTGTTTACTTATTCTGTAAGACAGTGGCAAAGGCTTCACTAGCACATGCTTATTGACTTCATAAGAGAGAGAGAGAGAGCGCCTGGCATTCTTATATCAGGTTTGACTGGAGGCTGATGTTATTGAGCTACGGATTTTCATGTGCCTGGTGGTCAGTTCTCATGGTAGGTGCCCGTGTTTCTTGCATGGATAATTACTTAAAACACATTTATGGGAATTAACCAAACTGAATACACTCCGGAGCCCACAAGCTCATGCCAGCACCCCTAGGCTGTTCACAGTCAGAGCAGAGCCCATTAGAAGCTGAAAAAGGACAGAAGGTGAGCTGGGAACTAGGAAAATGTCATTTAGGCATGAAAATCAGGAGGAACCAAGTAGTCAAGCCCAGGGCCCCAAATAAATTAGAGTGGGCATAATGAAAAACAGGCAAGAGAGCTCAAGGAAATTGCATCCTCCACTACCTGCCTGCCTCTGTTTATGTGCCCCTCCGGTAATTGACCATTTAGGAGCTGATTTGAGTTTTACAGCTGCCATAAGAGTCAAGTGCAGGGCAATCCATCATCCCATTTCAATCTAAGTCAGGTTCACTTTGGATGCTCCTGATTCAATGCTGTAGCGCCATCTCTGTCCCGTCTGTTCTACTTCTCCTTGTCCTGCAGCCCACCGTTAGTCTGTTGGAAAAAATAGAGCAAGAACTCCAAGGGAATCCACATCCGTTAACAGCTAGTTTCTCAGGTTGCGCATGTGTGTGTGTGTGTGTGTGTGTGTGTGTGTGTGTGTTCAGATACGGTGGGAAAGCCTAGACAGATAAAAGGATCATGTTTCCCTTGAGCTGTGTGGCTCTATACTGTATTTTATATTGGGATTAACTACTTCCACATGTCTTTTTTCACATTTCTGGTACTCATGAACCTCACATTAGGAGGGTTTTTATGTGTTCAGTGTGTCTCTGCGACTTCTCTAGCTCACAAACGATATGAAAGGAGTCAGACTCAAACATCTGTGCTTATGTTCACTTGCGGTACTTCTCATTGAAATGTGGTTCCCACTGTCTTTTCTTGGCCCCGGCTTCCCCACACCTCCCACTGTCCTTAGTCCACACATCACCTCATCTGGCGAAAAGTTACCTGGTACATCCCTCCACCTGCCCTGGTCTACACATACATGCTGGGCAATGCACCCCATAGGCTTTCCACCTAAATATGATATTGCCATTTTGTATGGACTTTCTGCTCACAGCCAGCTACTTTGAGCAGCATCTCAATCTCAAACATATCCAGAATAGATGGCCCACTGCCACTCCCTCCACTCCACACATACTCTGAATCTGTCCATATTCCTTGTTATCTACTTCAGAGTTTGTCACCAGCATTCACCCAAGATAGAAACCTGACCTCATCATAACTACTTATCCATCAGGTCCTATCTATTCTAACTGCTTAACATCAACAGAATTCCTCTACTTTCCCATGAACCAATCACCAGTTCCTATGCCCAAGGCACTGTGATTCCCAGGTCACACTCTGCCATAGCCTTCTTACCTTTAGGAAGGGGCTGTCCAGGGATCTTTCTGTGACACAGATGTGGCACCATCATTGCCTGGCTTTGAAAATGTTGCTTCTCTCTGTGGTTCCAAGGCTCAACCTCCAACATGGTTTATATGGCCTGTCTTTTTTTTTTTTTTTAATTTTTTTCAACGTTTATTTATTTTTGGGACAGAGAGAGACAGAGCATGAACGGGGTAGGGGCAGAGAGAGAGGGAGACACAGAATCGGAAACAGGCTCCAGGCTCTGAGCCATCAGCCCAGAGCCCGACTCGGGGCTCGAACTCCCGACCGCGAGATCGTGACCTGGCTGAAGTCGGACGCTTAACCAACTGCGCCACCCAGGCGCCCCTGTATGGCCTGTCTTAATCTCAATCCTGCTTACTTGTTAGGCTTCTCTTTTACTGTATCTTTTTAACTCCCTAATATACCGATAGAGAAATTATATTTTATGTATTTATTTATTTATTTATTTATTTATTTATTTATTTTAAAGAAAGAGTGTGTCAGCGGGGGTGAGGGGGGCAGAGGGAGAGGGAGAGAGAGAGAGAATCCCAAGCTCAACACAGAACCTGATGTGGGGCTCCATCCCATGACCCTGGGATCATGACCTGAAATGAAATCAAGAGTCAGATGCTCAACTGACTGAGCCACCCAGGTGCCCTGAGAAATTGTATTTTTAGTTTTTCAAGTCTCTTTCTTCTCCTTTTTTTTTTAATGTGTTCTAGACTTTTCTGCCTGAAAGACATTTTGCTGACTTGCTAACTCTTTCTCATGTTCTAGGTCTTGGTTTGGAGGTCACCCCTCTTGGAATCCATCCCTAGTTTTCAAAGACATTTTGTTGCTTCCGGGTTTGCTGTTTCTTTTTTCTTTTTTTTTTTTGGATGCTACACAATCTAACCTTAACATGGCTACATCTATTCCCTGTCCTGACACGCACCACTTCTCAGTGCTTTTGTTTATTTTAATATTTGTATCATGACGCAGTCATTGCTCTCCTTAAGGGTAAGGACAGGTCTGTGTTATTTACTATTGCAGGGGCTAGGACAAGGATATATTAGGTGCTTATTTAATGGATGCTGCTGTAATTATTCTTTCTTCACATTCAAGAATTCTGCAAGGCATTATTTCCACTTTACACAGTGGAAGTCCAAGGCTAATGGAAGTCAGGAAGTTCTCAAGACCAAGTGGTTATTAAATGGTGAAGTTGAGATTAAAAATGAGTTTATTTCTGATCTTAAATTATATACTTTTATACTACAATAAACTGCCTTTGTGATTTGTAAATATATAGTAAATAGTATGTATGATAAGCTGTATAATGGCCTCTCAAAGATATCCATATCATGCCCCAAGCCTGTCAATGTTACTTCATATGGGAAAGGAACTTTGCATATGTGGTTATTTTAAGGACTTGGGGATATGGAGATTATTCTGGATAAGCTGGGTGGACCCAGAGTGTAAGGACAAGTGTCCTTATCCGAAGGAAGCAGAAGGAGATTTTACTATAGAAGAAGAAGAAGAAGAAGAAGAAGAAGAAGAAGGAGATGTATAGTGTATAGGTTGGAATGATATGAGGAAGGAGTTACAAATCAAGGAAGATAGGTAGCCTACAGAAGCCAGGAAAGCCAGGGAGACAGATCTCCCTCAGAGCCTCCAGAAGGAACCGGCTCTGTCGATACCTTGCCTTTAGCCCAGTGAAACTGATTTTGGACTTCTGACCTCCAGAGCTGTAGAGAACGAATTGTGTAATTTTAGCCTCCATGTTTGCAGTAACTTGTTATAGCAACAATAGGAAACTAATACAGTATGTATGAAAAATGCAAAATACGTAATACATATTTGATACATATGTGAAAAGCATGTATTCTAACTAAATCCGACTTCTTGAATGGCTATCTGCTTACCTGCACAGGACAAATTTAGCTGGAATCATTAACTAAATGCAAGGCTACACAATTTCCTGAAAAGCCCAAACCAAACAAACAAAAAATTTGCTTGAAAAAATTACTTTTTTAAGGAAGGTATTTTATGACTATTTTCTTATTGTTTTCTAATAACTCTATTTCAAAGTAAGGGGAAAGAGAGTTAACCCATGGGTTTCAAAAAAACATGCAATTCTTTAATGAGATCATAGAAGTATCCCAGTTGTCTCAATAGTTGCTTAAATACAAGTTGTTTCATTAAAATTGCTGTTGGCCTTCATGTTTAATTAGGTTTCACATTACAGTATGTAAAGGACACTTAGTTGGTAAACTTCAATTAATTAAAGAGGTTGGTGTTATCTGTCACTTAAACACACCCATCTGACAGGGGCTCCTGGGTGGCTCAGTTGGTTGGGCATCTGACTTTGGCTCAGGTCATGATATCATGGCTTGTGGGTTCCAGCCCTACATTGAGCTCTGTGCTGACAGCTCAGAACCTGAAGCACACTTCAGATTCTGTGTCTCCCTTTCTCTCTACCCCTCCCTTGCTTGCCCTGTCTTTCTCTCAAAAATAAATAAATGTTTTTAAAAAAAACACCCATCTGACAGACTCCATGTTCAGGAGGGACAAGACTATCTCTCTTGGCTAACACCTAGAGCTGGGACCAGTGGTCTGCCATTTCCTTCTCACTGTGGGCACTCATTTCTTGCCAACCTCCTGCATTTCCTACAGGCTCCTTCTCGTTCATTTTTGTGTGAAAAACCTCTCCCACATCTCTTCCTCTCCTAATTACCTCCTTGGCCAATGTCTTAGTTCCAGTCAGTTTCCTTCTCACTGGATTAATCTTAATAGTGTTCTACCTGATGCCAAGAGCTCCCTATGCCCTTAGAGTAAATGTCAAAGTCCCTTCAGTAACCTAAAAAGCCCTATATATATATGTTCCTCTCACACATTCTGGGTTACATGCATGGTCTTTTGTCTGGCCTTGGAGTCTGGGCGGCACACTTACACATCAGTACATGTGCATTTACTAGTTTTCTTCCTGCATGTTCCTCTTGCAGATGTCCATGTGGCTCACTGTCTCACCTCCTTCAGGCGTTTGTATAAACATTATCTTCTTAGTAACGCCTTGCCTGACACCCCAAGCTAAAACTACAATTCCTTCAGACACTTTCTATCTGCTTCCCTACATTCATTTTTCTCCTTAGCACTTACCACCAGCCAATCTACAACACGGTACCTACTCACCTCCTGTATGGTGTCTGCCTTCTCACCAGAGATAAGCTCTCTCAAAGTGGGGATTTTTGTCTGCTTTGTTCAGTGTTGTTTTCCCAGATCCTTGAACAGAGCCTGGCACATAATGGAGACATAAGAATTGGTTGAGTAAACAATTTGGTAACCCACCTCTCTTTACTAAGTCTAATCATCATGTAGTATATTTTATCTTTGGAAAAAATTCCAGCAAATAGCAGGTCATCCATGTTCAAAATTCATTAGCAGTTCTCTATTAAGGAACAAGGTACAATACATATTTTTGTTTGGTTTGGTTTGGTTTTTAATTTATTTTACTTTTTTAAATATGAAATTTATTGTCAAATTGGTTTCCATACGGCACTCAGTGCTCATCCCAACAGGTGCCCTCCTCAATGCCCATCACCCACTTTCCCCTCCCTCCCAACCCCCATCAACCCTCATTTTGTTCTCAGTTTTTAAGAGTCTCTTATGGTTTGGCTCCCTCCCTCTCTAACTTTTTTTTTTCCTTCCCCTCCCCCATGGTCTTCTGTTAAGTTTCTCAGGATCCACATAGGAATGAAAATATATGGTATCTGTCTTTCTCTGTATGACTTATTTCACTTAGCATAACACTCTCCAGTTCCATCCACGTTGCTACAAAAAGCCATCTTTCATTCTTTCTCATTGCCATGTAGTATTCCATTGTGTATATAAACCACAACTTCTTCATCCATTCATCTTATGGAAAGAGCCTAAATGTCCATCAACTGATGAATGGACAATGCATATTTTTTTTATTCAGACGTACAAGTTACTCTGTGATCAGACATCAATTCTGTCTTCTCATCAGCCCTCCCCATCACACACACCGGAACCCATGACACATGTGCTCCAGCATGTCCGCATTTGCTGCCCCATATCCAGTGCCTGATATGCTCCAGCCCAGAGAGTTTGCTTACCGAACTCTTCCCTCATGTCACAAATCAGCGTGACCGCTACTCTCCAGAAGATGAACTGTGGTCCTCTTTATTATTAACACAGAAAGAACACTTCCAGATTGCAAGGTAACTTACTTGCGTGGGCCTGCCTCTCTCAATGGCCCAAGCTCTACTGTAAAGAGTAGAGTAGATCTTAGTCTGTTAGCAAAATGCCTGGCATATGTTTAATAAAGAATAATTGATTGAATCGAATACACGAGGAAGGCATTACCTTGATTCCAGGGATTTAGAGTAGCTGATCCACCCTCCATCCCCAAACTTTCCATGTCCTGGCATACATAGAAATTTTGTATGCACTGTCCCAAGAATAAGTGAAGGAGGATGTTCTTGGAGGAGGGGACTGGCCTGGGGACATTAGTCACCTCACTCTCAGAACACTAATGTAATCACTATATCTGCCTATTTGAAAATCACTTGAATCACCCCAGATGAGGCACTCTGGATTGAGGGACCAAAACTCCAGTGGGAACCAATTTTTATGACTTCTGTGCATCACTCTTGTTTAATAAGCTTAGGAATTTTCCTCTGCTGGATTTCAAGTCTCACAGTT
This sequence comes from Felis catus, assembly GCF_018350175.1. Taxonomy (NCBI): domain Eukaryota; kingdom Metazoa; phylum Chordata; class Mammalia; order Carnivora; family Felidae; genus Felis; species Felis catus. Next base: position 112,593,494 of record NC_058375.1, on the reverse strand, counting down.
AATAACAGAGCCAGGACTTTCCCCACTCTGCTCATTCAGCCCCAGGCTCTGTGACCCAATTCCTTTGAACAACTCCCCCTACTCTGGGAAATATATAGATATACATTAATATCACTGCAAATGCACTTTTACACATTATATACATTCAAATAACTTATAAAATATATGTGTAGTTATAGTATCCAGACATAAACAAAAAACTCAGATAATACTGCTGTTTGTTGTTGGCCATGAAAAAAAAGTAGAGATTTGTAGAAATAGTGTAGACACTGAACACGAGTTATTTTGGTTCATAAAACACGTGGTGACGTGCATTGGTAAAGAATAAATCATAAAGCAATACAAGAGGAAAGATTGAGTTTTATCATTCTTAAAGAATGAGCCAGATGTAAATAAAAGTGTAAAATGCAAAAAAGGTAAATAATTACTCAACTGTGAAGACATCTAGTCTAGACCAATTAAAAACATTACATATTTCTTGTGTGATTAAAAGTAATCACTTATTCAGACAAAATGCAACCTGATTTTTGTGTGAATCCTGCATGGGGGTTGTGGTTGCATTTAACCCTGCGTTTTGTTTTCATTTACCTTTACTGCCAACCAAAGGATACTGTTTATTTTGTGTGATTCCCTCGCATTCAAATAAGATGTGTGACATTTACCAGAATGTTGGCTACCTAGACTGAAGGTTATTATGGACTTCCCCACTACATTTATAAACAACATGGAGTTTTCTGTATAAAAGTATGGCTTGCTTCTCTTCATTTCCATACTCCTTGTTAGTCTAACTGTATCAGCGGAAAGGAAGTCCCTACATGCTCTAATTACCCACACATGCAGTACTTTATTCCACAGCCTCTAAAGAGGTCTCAGATTTTCCTTTAAGATCTTGAACATAATATTAGAAGGGACCAACTTTCTTCCCCTAGAGCAAGGATTTTACTTTTTAATAGTATTTCCTACATTTCAGCCAAATCATTGCAAGGAGATCTAACATAAAAACAAATTTAAAAAGCAGCAGTGCTCTGGTAGCTGCAGACGAGGGGCTCTGGGACTGCTGTGCTCAGGTCCCCCCTGTGCCTTCTCTGAGGCACCTCTGCTGTAGCTGGAGACTCCATGGAGCGTGATTTGAAGACCAAAGTGCTAGACTCTTGTTCACAATTGGAAGCCTACAAATATGGAAGGGTAGTGAAGAACCTACATAGCTTTCAGGGTTGCCCACCTGGAGTGACACAGCTGGTCTCAGGAGTCAAAAAATGAAAAGGAGTAAACAGGAGTTGTCAGCCTTGGGCAGGAGCATATAGGCCATTGAGAGCAAGGAAAGTGCCTAAGGAAGACTGAGACACTTTCAGGAGCACACAGAAATGGTGCAAAGATAACCTGGGCGGGGAAGGGTTGAGAACCAGGAAAATGCAAAGGATCTTTCTGAAAAACCCACAGGTGAGCACAGAACAGCACCTGAGCAGACCGGAGCAGCACTGGGTTGCAGTGGGGGAACCTGAGCTTATCCAGGGGTGGGCCCTGGTATCAGGGAGAGAGGACAGGCTGAGCACACATACAAATGTCTCCTCTTCTAATTTCCTCAAGCTTCTGAAGCTCAGAGGCTGCTTGGCTCACAGTGGCTGCTGTACTGGTGTAGGAATTTATGAGGGAGAGGAAGTGCACCTGAAAACTGCTTTCAGTTTTGGGGTGCCTGGGTGGTTCAGTCGGTTGAGCTTCTGACTTCGGCTCAGGTCATGATCACATAGTTTGTGGGCTCGAGCCCCGTGTCGGGCTTTGTGCTGAGAGCTCGGAGACAGGGGCCTGCTTTGGATTCTGTGTCTCCCTGTCTCTCTAGTCCTCCCCTGCTCGCACTCTGTCTCTCTCTGTCTCTCAAAAATAAATAGAACATTAAAAAAAACTGTTTTAGGTTTTACAGTAAAAAATCATAACAAACAAAAGAAGCAGATTCATAAATACAGACAACAGTGGGGGGTGAGCACACTGGATGAAAGGGAGTGGGAGGTAAAGGCTTCCAGTTATGGGAGGAGTAAGTCACCAGGATGAAAAGCACAGCATAAGGGGCGCCTAGGTGGCCCAGTTGGTTAATGGGCTGACTCTTGATTTCTGCTCAGGTTATGATCTCATAGTTTGTGGGCTCGAATCCCACATCAGGCTCTGCGCTCACAGCATGGAGCCAGCTGAGGATTCTCTCTCACCCTCTCTCTGACCCTCCCTCACTTGTGTCCCCCCCCAAATAAATAAATACATAAACTTTTTAAAAAAGCATAGTCTAGGGAAGATATTCAATGTTATTATAATAACATTGTGTAGTAACAGGCCACACTTGTGGTGAGCATAGCATAATGTAGAGAGCTGTTGAATTACTGTGTTGTACACCCGAAACCAATGTGACATTGTGTGTCCACTATACTTTAATAATAAATAAAGAAATATTTTTAGAAAATTAAAAAAAATAACAAATGACTTTGTAGTCACAAAGTAAAACATCTTAATGAATATGTTGTGTTTGGGACTGGCATACTTTATCTTAGTGAGTTTAACCAGAGATTCCCAGTGTCGGACAGACTTTGTGTCCTCGGCTACATGTCAGAACAAGTATTTGGCCTGCTCCGGGGCACATGTTTACAATTTCTCCCACTATCTAAATTGTTACTTTTATAATTTAGTTATTTTATTGGAGGTAGAAATCTTGACTTATACTCTCATAACCTATATACTGAAACACATAAAACTGTACTCTCAAACTGCAAAAGAATTGGCTTCTCAAAATTGAAAAATTGTCTAACTTTAGGATAGCCCATTAGTGTGGTCACCTGTCTTTCTCACTGTTGATCACTATGTATTACATAGTCAATTACTTATGTGAATCTGTGTGAGGCTTAGGACATCACAAACATCGCAGTTCCAAACCCTGAGAAAGTGGATCATGAGATGTTCAAAGACTAAGAGAGACTATCCCAGTCAAAGAGTGAGGATGGCATCCACTGAGAACGGAATTCAGTTATCAAGGGTGAGAACCAGGACAGATGCGAACAGTCTGAGACCATTAGGCCCTTGAGGCAGATACGTGTGAGAAGTGAGGTATGATTGAAAGGGTCTAAATTCAGGCCAGGTGAAGGCAGGTGAGCCAAGTAGACCAAAGATTGACATAAAAGATGCTTTGGCATAACACAAGGGGCCAGAGAGGGTATGTTAGTAAGTTCCTAGAATTCAACTTTTCTCTTACTACTGCAGTTAAAAGGCAAACACATGCATTCATGCACACACACACACACACACACACACACACAGTGCAACCAATGGCCATTTACAGATTTTTATTCTTCAGTTAAAGGAAATTAAAAAGAAGAATGGTATTTTGAACGAGACAAATAGAAACAACCTACTATTAGCCTAATGGACAGTGTATTTAAACATTTAGGTTACTTACATTTAGCATCAAGAGCTTAAAAATTATTCACTGGTGTATAGATAGAAGTACATGATAGATTTGTGTTTATTAGCTATAGATATATATATTAATTTTTGTGAGAAGGTTTCAAGTCCTGCTTATTTTCTGAATGTGAACAAATTGGTTGCATCCTAAGGTTATTCATCTCATCTCATGGAGCATTTTCCTCTGGGTTATGGGTGTCTCCTGGAACTGAAGTGCAGCCAGAGTCATAAAACAAATACCAGAGCTCACAAGTCTCCAAGATTTCCTTCTGTGTTGCTTTGATGCTTCTGTCAGTAAGCACTGTATGTTCCCCTCTTCCTGTGAACTAGTCTTCTCCACCACTCACCCCAAGGTGCAAGAGTGTGGTGCTCTATACTCAGGATTTTTCATGTCTTCTCCACGTGATAGAGAAGCTGAGGCTTCAACTGGACCATCTTGGTATGGATTCGGATTTCCAAGGAAGGGATCTGACTGGTTCAGTTCAAATGAGATTTCACTCCTGACTCTGATAAATAGTTCTGGGCATAAGTCAATTCTCCCACAATCTTTAGTTGATGTTCTAGGTGAAGTACATAATTAGGAAAGTAGAGAAGGAAAAACAGGAGTAGGACCCACACTGCCAAAGTTACGCAGTATGAGGGGGAAGGAGGAGTTTAGAGAGCTGTAACAGAGATTGGTCTTCTTATCCACATTCCCCTTCCTCCTCCCACAGAATCTTGCCCATCCTTTCGGAAGGAAGAAGGTTAAGAATAATACGTCAGTTTGATGCAAAAGTGAAAATGTACACATGAGAAGTGAGAAGTGTTTCCATGGCAGCATTCTTGGTAATGTGACTGTGATAACCAAAGGGGTGTGTGTGTGGGTGCACATGCATGCACATGTGTATGTGTGTGTGTGCGTGCACGCCTGCGTGTGTGTGTGTGTGTGTGTGTGTGTGTGTGTGTGTGTGTATTCACGTATGGCATGCCGGGAGGCAGCAGCCAGCTGTGCCGGTCCTCACTGAGTGACCTTAGTGTGGTAGCAGCACAATCTACCACCACGCCCTTTAGTAGGAAGTAACTATGAACCTTCACGGCTCAATGAAAGTGACTGTTTAAGCAGAGGAAGAGAAAAGTGTCAGATGCCCTATGCAACAGAGGGGACATACTCAGGAAGACCTGAGACTCTTTGAGATCACCTGGGAGTCTCGAGAGAGTCAGGGGTGTGGAGGACCTGGCTCTTCTACAACAGTGGGTCTAGTGAGGTACAGAACACTTGGACTGGTGATTCCAGATGACTCTCTCTGTTCAGCCTGAAGCTAAGGAACTGGCTGTCATGGCACATTCCAGTTCTCTGGTCATTCTTTACTTCATAAGCAACCACCCTTGAAGTTCCCAACTTTTTGGATCTGCTAATCTGCTATCATCAATCTCTTCTCATCTAAAGCTGAAAAGGGTGATTTTTTTTTTCTCAATGACAACAATGAAGCAGCTCCCATTGGGCAACATAGAGGGTTTGGAGCTAGGTAATCTTACCTGGCAGTAAGCAGAGGCTCTGAGCCTCACCCCACATACCTTGATTCCACAGTGCTGAACTGGAAGGTTCTAGTCCAGGCATCCTTTCCCTCTGCCATTTAAGAAAAGGCATTTATTCTTCTGATCTTTAATTTCTACATCTGCTAGAGTGACAGTGTATTCACTTCCCTTGTCCTCTCCAGGAAGTACTTGTCAAAATCAAAGGAAATTCAACAAAGTGCCATTGCCCTTGGTTACTAATCGGTTGAATTTGTTCCGAGAATCGAATTTCCCAAAGCCTGAGCAAATGTTACATTACTTGCCAGATTTTCAGAGAAACAAGATTCCTAAACCAAAACCCACTGTTTTTAGGCAAGCCTGATGAAGCTAACATCTTCTTTAGCTGACAGAAGAGGAGAGAGGCCAAGAAGAGAATTCTGGGCACACACAGCTCTCTTACTACTGGCTTACTTCACTTCTGCTGATTGAATGGAAAGATTTGGAGACATGTAGGTTGGAAAAATGGGGGGTGATTGGGCCCCTGTGTGATTTAAAAAAAAAAGGAAGAAAACATACACTAAGAGGCTAGCAGCTGAAAAACCTAAATGTGTAGGAGGTAGAATTCTTTGAAAGATAGGCTTTAGGCAGAAAAATAGAACACTACCGACTGTTATTGGTGGAGACTTTTTAATCCCATGTAGCAAAATTGCTAGACATTCTCTTGGCATTTGGGAGGATGTGAGTCTTCAGTGAGAAATATCTGTTTACTTTTCACCATGCAAAGACCAACAACAAAATAGGTGAGGAGGTTGGGTGTCATTTTATTTATGTTTGTATTCCTTATTTGATGACTCCGATAAACAGTTGGTGGCTGGATATAGACATAGATAATTTCAAAGTTGTATTGTGGACCAAGTGTTTATTTAACTAAGAATATGCAGGTTCCTTTGTCCTTTACAGAGAGAAAACGTCAGTACTTCTATCACTGGTCATGATTTAGTAGCAACTGAGAGTCAGCACTCTTACCTTGCAGCATCCCTACTTGGACATCCGTGCTCAATTCGAAAATATTTCAGAAATGTAAACTAAAATACCAGTGAAAAAGAGCATATTCGATAAGCACTTTCATAATTAAAAAAACTATATCTATAGAGATGTGCTGGTTAACTCTACAATGGATTATAAAAAATAATGATAATAATAATATTCAATGACACTTGTGGAACAACTATTTGTATTAACTTGTAATGTTTTTCATGTTTCAGCTTATTCAATTCCTCTAGAAACTTATGAGCTAGGCAGTCAATTTTTTCCCTTCCCTAGATAAAGGAATTCAAATATTAAACATTTGGCTCAAGTCGACACTACCAGGAAGTCATATGATAAAACCCCATCTCACACGTGGGTCTGTCTGACCCCACAGTGCACAAGGCTTCACTCACTGACATGGGCCAAGCACACAAGAATTCCTGCATATTGAACCCCTAGGCCTACACCCACTTCCAAGTTTCATTTCGACTTCACTTTGGATCTACTGACTTTCTACTGTAAGGCCAACTGATTGCCATCAATGATTGCTGTTACTTTCTTCTCCCACTAAAAATCCCCCAACTGAGGCTGAGTGCCCTCCATCAAATCAGTGGAAAGCTTCGTCAGAGAATAGATGCAATTCTTTTCAATAGTTTTGTTTTGTGAAATTAGTCACCTTCCTGGTCCTTTGAACTTGCCACACTGTAGTAAAGCTCATAGAAAATCGGGAGGTACATCTATTGGCCAAAATATACCATGCATCAATTTATCTCAGAAGCATAAACTGAAGGTTGACTTGTGATAAATACAGATGAGAAAAAATGCATATGTGAAAGCCCTTTGTGAATTGTGGAATGCAGACCAAATGAAGGTAAGAGCTGCCATCTTGAACATTGCCAGCAATGTGCAGGGCATGAGTTAGCAACAAAAATTGGCATTTTTGAAAGCCATCAGGGAGAAAGCACTTGACAGACACAAAGCACAGAGCTCCGAGGAGTCAACAATTATGCTTTTATATTAATTAACTAACTCATTAATTAATTCATTCATTTGCAGACATACCTTGCTTGATTGTATTTAGCAGTTTAGCATTAAAAGAAAAAACACAAAACTGAAGGCTCGCAGCAACCCTGCATCAAGCAAGTTTACCAGCACCATTTTTCCAATGGCATCTATTCATTTCATGTTTTTGTGTCAATAAAGCATTTTTATTTTTATTTTTACTTTTATTTTCAATATATGAAATTTATTGTCAAATTGGTTTCCATACGACACCCAGTGCTCATCCCGGAAGGTGCCCTCCTCAATGCCCATCACCCACCCTCCCCTCCTTCCCACCCCGCATCAACCCTCAGTTTGTTCTCAGTTTTTAACAGTCTCTTATGCTTTGGCTCTCTCCCACTCTAACCTCTTTTTTTTTTCCTTCCCCTCCTTCATGGGTTTCTGTTAAGTTTCTCAGGATCCACATAAGAGTGAAACCATATGGTATCTGTCTTTCTCTGTATGGCTTATTTCACTTAGCATAACACTCTCCAGTTCCATCCACATTGCTACAAAAGGCCCTATTTCATTCTTTCTCATTGCCACATAGTATTCCATTGTGTCTATAAACCACAATTTCTTTATCCATTCATCAGTTGATGGACATTTAGGCTCTTTCCATAATTTGGCTATTGTTGAGAGTGTTGCTATAAACATTGGGGTACAAGTGCCCCTATGCATCAGTACTCCTGTATCCCTTGGGTAAATTCCTAGCAGTGCTATTGCTGGGTCATAGGGTAGGTCTATTTTTTAATTTTTTGAGGAACCTCCACAAGGCTTTCCAGAGCAGCTGCACCAATTTGCATTCCCACCAACAGTGCAAGAGGGTTCCCATTTCTCCACATCCTCTCCAGCATCTATAGTCTCCTGATTTGTTCATTTTGGCCACTCTGACTGGCGTGAGGTGATATCTGAGTGTGGTTTTGATTTGTATTTCCCTGATGAGGAGCGACGTTGAGCATCTTTTCATGTGCCTGTTGGCCATCCAGATGACTTGTTTAGAGAAGTGTCTATTCATGTTTTCTGCCCATTTCTTCACTGGGTTATTTGTTTTTCGGGTGTGGAGTTTGGTGAGCTCTTTATAGATTTTGGATACTAGCCCTTTGTCTGATATGTCATTTGCAAATATCTTTTCCCATTCCGTTGGTTGCCTTTTAGGTTTGTTGGTTGTTTCCTTGGCTGTGCAGAAGCTTTTTATCTTCATAAGGTCCCAGTTATTCATTTTTGCTTTTAATTCCCTTGCCTTTGGGGATGTTTTGAGTAAGAGATTGTTACGGCTGAGGTCAGAGAGGTCTTTTCCTTCTTTCTCCTCTAGGGTTTTGATGGTTTCCTGTCTCACATTCAGGTCCTTGATCCATTTTGAGTTTATTTTTGTGAATGGTGTGAGAAAGTGGTCTAGTTTCAACCTTCTGCATGTTGCTGTCCAGTTCTCCCAGCACCATTTGTTAAAGAGGCTGTCTTTTTTCCATTGGATGTTCTTTCCTGCTTTGTCAAAGATGAGTTGGCCATACGTTTGTGGGTCTAGTTCTGGGGTTTCTCTTCTATTCCATTGGTCTATGTGTCTGTTTTTGTGCCAATACCATGCTGTCTTGATTAAAGCTTTGTAGTAGAGGCTAAAGTCTGGGATTGTGATGCCTCCTGCTTTGGTCTTCTTCAAAATTACTTTGGCTATTCAGGGCCTTTTGTGGTTCCATATGAATTTTAGGATTGCTTGTTCTAGTTTCGAGAAGAATGCTGGTGCAATTTTGATTGGGATTGCATTGAATGTGTAGATAGCTTTGGATAGTATTGACATTTTGACAATATTTATTCTTCCAATCCATGAGCAGGGAATTTCTTTCCATTTCTTTATATCTTCTTCAATTACCTTCATAAGCTTTCTATAGTTTTCAGCATACAGATTTTTTACATCTTTGGTTAGATTTATTCCTAGGTATTTTATGCTTCTTGGTGCAATTGTGAATGGGATCAGTTTCTTTATTTGTCTTTCTGTTGCTTCACTGTTAGTGTATAAGAATGCAACTGATTTCTGTACATTGATTTTGTATCCTGCAACTTTGCTGAATTCGTGTATCAGTTCTAGAAGACTTTTGGTGGAGTCTATCGGATTTTCCATGTATAATATCATGTCATCTGCAAAAAGCGAAAGCTTGACTTCATCTTTGCCAATTTTGATGCCTTTGATTTCCTTTTGTTGTCTGATTGCTGATGCTAGCACTTCCAACACTATGTTAAACAACAGCGGTGAGAGTGGACATCCCTGTCGTGTTCCTGATCTCAGGGAAAAAGCTCTCAGTTTTTCCCCATTGAGGATGATGTTAGCTGTGGGCTTTTCATAAATGGCTTTTATGATGTTTAAGTATGTTCCTTCTATCCCGACTTTCTCAAGGGTTTTTATTAAGAAAGAGTGCTGGATTTTGTCAAAGGCTTTTTCTGCATCAATTGGCAGGATCATATGGTTCTTCTCTTTTTTTTTATTAATGTGATGTATCACGTTGATTGATTTGCGAATGTTGAACCAGCCCTGCATCCCAGGAATGAATCCCACTTGATTATGGTGACTAATTCTTTTTATACGCTGTTGAATTCGATTTGCTAGTATCTTATTGAGAATTTTTGCATCCATATTCATCAGGGATATTGGCCTGTAGTTCTCTTTTTTTACTGGGTCTCTGTCTGGTTTGGGAATCAAAGTAATACTGGCTTCATAGAATGAGTCTGGAAGTTTTCCTTCCCTTTGTATTTCTTGGAATAGCTTGAGAAGGATAGGTATTATGTCTGCTTTAAACGTCTGGTAGAACTCCCCTGGGAAGCCATCTGGTCCTGGACTCTTATTTGTTGGGAGATTTTTGATAACCAATTCAATTTCTTCGCTGGTTATGGGTCTGTTCAAGCTTTCTATTTCCTCCTGATTGAGTTTTGGAAGTTGTGGGTGTTTAGGAATTTGTCCATTTCTTCCAGGTTGTCCAATTTGTTGGCATATAATTTTTCATAGTATTCCCTGATAATTGTTTGTATCTCTGAGGGATCGGTTGTAACAATTCCATTTTCATTCATGATTTTATCTATTTGGCTCATCTCCCTTTTCTTTTTGAGAAGCCTGGCTAGAGGTTTGTCAATTTTGTTTATTTTTTCAAAAAACCAACTCTTGGTTTCATTGATCTGATCTACGTTTTTTTTAGATTCTATATTGTTTATTTCTGCTCCGATCTTTATTATTTCTCTTCTTCTGCTGGGTTTAGGCTGCCTTTGCTGTTCTGCTTCTAGTTCCTTTAGGTGTGCTGTTAGATTTTGTATTTGGGATTTTTCTTGTTTCTTGAGATAGGCCTGGATTGCAATGTATTTTCCTCTCAGGACTGCCTTCGCTGCGTCCCAAAGCATTTGGATTGTTGTATTTTCATTTTCGTTTGTTTCCATATATTTTTTAATTTCTTCTCTAATTGCCTGGTTGACCCACTCATTCGTTAGTAGGATGTTCTTTAACCTCCATGCTTTTGTAGGTTTTCCAGACTTTTTCCTGTGGTTGATTTCAAGCTTCATAGCATTGTGGTCTGAATGTATGCATGGTATGATTTCAATTCTTGTAAACTTATGAAGGGCTGTTTTGTGACCCAGTATATGATCTATCTTGGAGAATGTTCCATGTGCACTTGAGAAGAAAGTATATTCTGTTGCTTTGGGATGCAGAGTTCTAAATATATCTGTCAAGTCCATCTGATCCAATGTATCATTCAGGGCCCTTGTTTCTTTATTGACCATGTGTCTAGATGACCTATCCATTTCTGTAAGTGGAGTGTTCAAGTCCCCTGCAATTACCACATTCTTATCAATAAGGTTGCTTATGTTTATGAGTAATTGTTTTATATATTTGGGGGCTCTGGTATTCGGCTCATAGACATTTATAATTGTCAGCTCTTCCTGATGGATACACCCTGTGATTATTATATAATGCCCTTCTTCATCTCTTGTTACAGCCTTTAATTTAAAGTCTAGTTTGTCTGATATAAGTATGGCTACTCCAGCTTTCTTTTGGCTTCCAGTAGCATGATAAATAGTTCTCCATCCCCTCACTCTCAATCTAAAGGTGTCCTCAGATCTAAAATGAGTGTTTTGTAGACAGCAAATAGATGGGTCTTGTTTTTTTATCCATTCTGATACCCTATGTCTTTTGGTTGGCACATTTAATCCATTTACATTCACTGTTATTATAGAAAGATACGGGTTTAGAGTCATTGTGATGTCTGTATGTTTTATGCTTGTAGTGATGTTTCTGGTACTTTGTCTCACAGGACCCCCCTTAGGATCTCTTGTAGGGCTGGTTTAGTGGTGACAAATTCCTTCAGTTTTGGTTTGTTTGGGAAGACCTTTATCTCTCCTTCTATTCTAAATGACAGACTTGCTGGATAAAGGATTCTCGGCTGCATATTTTTTCTGTTTAGCACACTGAAGATATCGTGCCAATGCTTTCTGGCCTGCCAAGTTTCAAAAGAGAGATCAGTCACGAGTCTTATAGGTCTCCCTTTATATGTGAGGGCAAATTTATCCCTTGCTGCTTTCAGAATTTTGTCTTTATCCTTGTATTTTGCCAGTTTCACTATGATATGTCGTGCAGAAGATCGATTCAAGTTACGTCTGAAGGAAGTTCTCTGTGCCTCTTGGATTTCAATGCCTTTTTCCTTCCCCAGTTCAGGGAAGTTCTCAGCTATTATTTCTTCAAGTACCTCTTCAGCACCTTTCCCTCTCTCTTCCTCCTCTGGGATACCAATTATGCGTATATTATTTCTTTTTAGTGTGTCACTTAGTTCTCTAATTTTCCCCTCATACTCCTGGATTTTTTTATCTCTCTTTCTCTCAGCTTCCTCTTTTACCATAATTTTATCTTCTAATTCACCTATTCTCTCCTCTGCCTCTTCAATCGAAGCTGTCGTGGTTTCCATTTTGTTTTGCATTTCGTTTAAAGCGTTTTTCAGCTCCTTGTGACTGTTCCTTAGTCCCTTTATCTCTGTACCAAGAGATTCTCTGCTGTCCTGTATACTGTTTTCAAGCCCAGCGATTAATTTTATGACTATTATTCTAAATTCACTTTGTGTTATATTATTTAATTCCTTTTTGATCAGTTCATTAGCTGTTGTTATTTCCTGGAGATTCTTCTGAGGGGAATTCTTCCGCTTGGTCATTTTGGATAGTCCCTGGCGTGGTGAGGACCTGCAGGGCACTTCCCCTGTGCTGTGGTGTATAACTGGAGTTGGTGGGCGGGGACACAGTCAGACCTGATGTCTGCCCCCAGCCCACCACTGGGGCCACAGTCAGACTGGTGTGTGTCTTCTTTTCCCCTCTCCTAGGGGCGGGCTTCACTGTGGGGTGGCATGGTCTGGGCTACTTGCACACTGCCAGACTTGTGGTGCTGGGGATCTGGAGTATTAGCTGGGGTGGGTAGGCAAGGTGCATGGGGGCAGGAGGGGCAGGCTTAGCTCACTTCTCCTTAGGTGATCCACTTCAGGAGGGGCCCTGTGGCAGCAGGAGGGAGTCAGATCTGCTGCCGGAGGTTTGGCTCCGCAGAAGCACAGAGTTGGGTGTTTGTGCGAGGGAGCAAGTTCCCTGGCAGGAACTGGTTCCCTTTCGGATTTTGGCTGGGGGATGGGCGAGGGAGATGGCGCTGGCGAGCGCCTTTGTTCCCCACCAAACTGAATTCTGTCATCCGGGGGCTCAGCAGCTCTCCCTCCCTTTGTCCTCCAGCCTTTCCACTTTCCAAGCAGAGCTGTTAACTTATGACATCCCAGATGCTAAGTCGCGCTTGCTGTCGGAACACACTCCATCCAGCCCCTCCGCTTTTGCAAGCCAGACTCAGGGGCTCTGCTTGGCTGGCGGGCCGCCCCTCCACCCTGGCTCCCTTCCGCCAGTCTGTGGAGCGCGCACCTCCTCGCCGCCCTTCCTACCCTCTTCCGTGGGCCTCTCATTTGCGCTTGGCTCCGGAGACTCCATTCTGCTAATCCTCTGGCGATTTTCTGGGTTATTTAGGCAGGTGTAGGTGGAATCTAAGTGATCAGCAGGATGCGCGGTGAGCCCAGCATCCTCCTATGCCACCATCTTCCTACGCAGCCATCTTCCAACCCAATAAAGCATTTTTAAATGTTTACTGATTTATTTTTGAGAGACAGAATGAGAGAGAGAGAGAGCACAAGTGGGGGAGGGTCAGAGAGAGAGAGACGGAGAGAATCCCAAAAGTCCCCATTGCCAGTGCAGAGCTTCACATGGGGCTCAAACTCATGAACTGTGAGATCGTGATCTGAGCCAAAATCAAGAGTTGGACGCTTAATCGACTGAACCATCAAGGCACCCCAATAAAGCATTTTTGAATTAAGGTATGCACATTATTTTATTTAAATATAAGGCTATTGTGCACTTAGTAGACTACGGTATAGTTTGCTATATGCAAGTCTATAACTTGTACACGCACTGGTAAACCAAGAAAACCATTTGACTCTATTGTGCTATTTGCTTTATTGTAGTGGTTTTGGAAGCGAACCTGCGATATATCTGAGGTGTGCCTGTGTTCATCTATCTATGCATTCAGTTTTTCAAATACTTATGGCCAGATATTGGGCTTGAATCTACGGCAGATACATATACAATGAGTAACAATGCAGCCTCAGAAGCATCATTACGGAGCATCAGCAAGTACTAGCACATCTAAATCAAGGGATGGCAATATTGAAGAAGACTGATTCTCCACTGCTTGTGAATTACTCTATCACCCTTCTGAAGAAATCAAAGACTTATCACATATACGACTCTAAAGTTATTATTATTATTTTTTATTTCTGAGCCTTATTGCAAATATTAATGTGTGGCTTTATCTTCCCGCTGGGTTGAACAGGAATGGTGGCAAATGAAGAGAAAATCACTGATGTTCCCTAGCTGGCAGGGGTTTCTCTGTACACTGACGATTTTAGCCCATCTGCCCATTTATCTGCACCTTTTTTTTTTTTCTCACAACTAATAGGCGATTTACTTCTGTTAGGGAAACTAAGGGAGGAGTGAGCCAGAAACTGAGCATTTCTTAAACTATGGCTGCAAGCTGAGACTCTGTGGGAATGCTGTGTCTACACTCATAATGGATTTCAGAGAGGATTGCAGAACTGAGAAGCTTAGGAGGCACATGCCTCCCATAAGCTCACAGCTAGTCTCGTATTTGTCCTGGCAGGGGAAGGAGGAGAACTAGCCAGCTTTAGCGCAGGAGCCTCGCTAGAGGTGTGTGGCATGAGGCTTAAGAGTGCCGGCTCCCGAGTGAGTCTACTTGACTTCAAATCCTGCTGCTGCCACTTGAACAACAGTAACAACAACAATAATAATAACTGTGTACCAGGACATATGCATGAGTAATTTTGGATGAAGCCTTTAGAACTGTGCCTGCCACACAATAAGCACTGCATAAGAATTTGCTGTTACTACTGCTACTGCTAACTACTACTACTTCTACCCTTATCATTATTAGTAATGCTGAATGAAATAAAGAAGTAAATACAGACTTATATTTTTGTTTTCATATGGATATGTATGTGTTTCAACCATGTTTTCTTGCAACTGTTTTCCTGAGCCCATTCTCTCCTCTACTTATGGAAAAGTGCTTGCTTCTATTTTAGACACTGGGACATATATCTTCATTTTAAAAGGCAATTGCTGGCAACCATGACTAGAGAAGGAAACAATAGTGTAATTCTCCAATGGGATGCAATGTGATGGAATCAGAACCTTTCATTCCAGGGACTAGAGATTGGCAGAGTCTCAGGGGCTCAGCACTAAGGATCTTCCAGTGTGGGTTCTCACTCCCATCAACCCCTCACCCTTTTCAACTGCCCTGCGGTTGACTTTTGACCGAGATGGAAGAAATTGGGCCAGTTGAGTGTTTTTTTAAGCCGTGTTAAGGGGTGCCACCCTACTGAATTACACAGCTCAGTATCAAGCATAGTTTATGACATGTAGGAGATACTTAGAAATTTATTATGGCTGGGGGTGCCTGGGATATTCAGCTGGTTGAGCAACTGACTCTTGATTTTGGCTCAGGCCATATTCCCAGGGTCATGGGATGGAGCCCTGTGTCAGGCTCTGGGCTGGGCATGGAGGCTGCGTAAGATCCTCTCGCTCTCTCTCTATCTCTCTTTCTCTCTCTCTCTCTCTCTCCCTCTGTCTCTCTCTTTCTCTCTCTCTCTCTCTCTCTCTCTCTCTCTCTCTCTCTCTCTCCCTCTGTCTCTGCCCATCCTCTACTCCTGCTCCTGCACACTCTCTCTTTCTCTCTATTCATGGCTGAATGAATATGTGGCTGCATCATTGAAGTTTTCCTCAGTCTTTGAAGCTTAGTAATGAAGTCTTAGAGACCAAGCCCGCAGTGTTATCCCAGGATTTCAGCATCTGATGTCATCATCGGATATTTACCTGCCTACTGTATTCAGAGTCCATACCTTTAAAATAGTTTTCCACTTGTGTATTTCACAGAGCAGGTGGGGGTAACAGCATCCAAATTCCTACAATTTCTGAGGCGTAATGCTACATTGCTAAAGAATAAATCAATATTTTGCTTTACCTATCACACTCTTTTGAGCTGGGTTAGCTCATGTGAGTTGGGTTGGCATGAATCAGCCTTCTTATATCTAGTTTCTACTAGGACACATACATACACAAATAAAACAACAACAACAACAAAAAAGTGAATTGGCAAAATTTGTGAAGGTGAAAGCCAGACTCAATCTTAGAGATTATACTGTGATGTGTTTTGCCAACCGTTTGTTGGCTTTCCTTCTGGCAGCACCTTCGTTTTTCCCTGGTTTTATTTTCAAAACACAGACTAGTCCCTCAATATGTTCATCTCCATTGTTGGCAACTATTTTCTAAGGGTCTTCGGTAACAGGGGTATAACCTCTACCTTGCTCTGCTTCTCTTTCCTGCTTGGTAAATGGATACACTTCATGACATCTTGGCAAGAATTTATAACTTCTCAGTGATTCTTGGCTTTTGGAAAACTCTCACTTAAATATTTAGACTTGGTCATTCTCCATTTAAAGCTTTATTCTCAATGTAAATGTCCTTATCCCTTTTCCCGCCTCCCCTATACCACCTCAGGCTCAGGTATCCCACAATCTCTTCTTTTGGCTTAGGTGGGGGAAAGGTTGCATGCTGAGCTCTTTACCATCCTTTTCTCCTCCCTTCCTTAGGTATTAACTCCTTGGGTATATTGGGGCAAGGACAATGAGGGCAGGAAATGGTGCTTGTCTGCTAACTTGGAGTGAGTGTTCCCTCCTTGCTGACTGTCACTAGTTCACTGACTGATAATAAATAGCAGGCAAACAAACTGACTACCTCAAAGGGGACAGGTAAAGGTTCTCTGGAGGGTGTGGCTGGGACCCACTCCACTGCACTGTCCTCTCTAGAATGAGATCTAGTCTTGGACTCACCTCCAGCACAAGGTTCCATCATGGACCCCCTTTTACCTGCCTTCCCCCCTCAAGCTGGAAATGAACGCTCCTGATTGGGGTATATGGTCAACTAGCTTCCACACACCCCCTGAATCCCTGAGAAGCTCAGGTGGCACAGCAAAGGGCCGGACTACACTCAACCCGACTGCTGCTGCCCATTTTTGCCCTACCATCTTTCAGCGATTCTTTTGTCCTTGCCCAGATAGCACAGATGAGCAGGTCAATGACTATATGGAGCTCTATCCCAAAAGCTATCAGTCTAATCACTGTTTTATGGATAATTCCTGTGGAATTCCATTCTTTGGTTTTGAGGAGAGAAAGATGTCCTTCTGAGCCAAAAATACATTGATGTTCCTGTTTTCCTATTCCAGAGGAACTGTCTTCAGTTCCACACTATGTGTGTCTTCATAAACCTAGAATATGGAGTTCTTAGTGATCTTATCCTCAGATTTAGGTCTTGATGTAGTTTCAGGCACACAAAATAATGTCTCCTAAAATCCTGGTACATTTTCTTAGTCACTTTCAACTCTCTCTTGGAGCCTTATACCCCCCTTGCCATTTCTGAAAAACAAATACAGGAGGTATGAGACCCTTAGATGTGCCCTGGCTACATATGACATCCTTGTAGTTAGGAAGATACAGGCTATATGGGGAGATGTTTATGAATCGCAAGAACTTGTTATTGGTGAAAACAATTCAAGATATGTTTTTACTCATTCATTTGCTCCAGACACACTTATAGCACTTCAGCTATCTGTTTTGGGAGACAGGTAATTCAGATACCAAGAGGCCATGAGAAAAGGGGAATAGACCACCCCTGGACGAAAGGCATAGGCAGAAAACTTTCTTCCCCAAAGATGCAGACATCATGCTTAACTTTCAAAGAAAGAGGAGAGTAGTTTAAAGACAGGACTTCGGGTGACCAACATCTTAGAGATTTGAAAAAGAACTAAAACCAGTAGGGAGAAAGAAAAGGAAATAAATGATGGCTTTCCAAATCAGACAGCGCAGTACTACAAAGTCAGTGAAGAGGAAAGTTTCAAGAACCAGAAAGAGAGTTAATAATATCAGGTGCCATAGGAAAGCCAAGGATGGTGAGAAATGAGAGGGGGGAAAACATTTCAGAAGGAGAGGTAACCTTTGAGGGAGCAGTTTAGTAGCAGAGGACAAAGGAAGAAGCCAGAGTGCCATGGATTAAGAGCAAGGAGTGGCCAGGGAGGAAACAAAACACTCTTTTAACTTCCTTTTTTATTTCATTGTATTTTTTTGATTGAAGTATAGTGGACACACGATGTTACATCAGTTTCAGATGTACAACACAGTGATTCAACAACTCTATAAGTCATGCTGTGTTCACCACAAGTGTGGCTGCCCTCTGATACCATGTTAACCCTGTTACAATACCCTTGTCTATATTTCCTCTGCTGTACTTTTTATTCCTAGGACTCATTCATTCCATAACTGGAAACCTGTACCTCCCACTCCTCTTCTAAGGAGTTTGAGAGGACAAAGGGTTTGTCATGAGGAATTTTTTAAACCTTAAACAATGACGAAATCTAACATGTGTGAAAGCAGATGCAAAGGCACAGGTCGAGATGAATAGATGAAAGTTGGCGCTGAAGGAATAAAGTCTTAGAAGAGACAGGAAGATGTGAGAGTCCATGGAAAACAATAGGTTAAGAGGCAATGATTCAAACCATCCAAAAGAAAATAAACTTGCCTATTTTGGTCTTTATTGGAGGTAATCCTTGTGCTGAAAATTAGAATTGATTGACATAATCCTTTATCTTCTCCAAGTGTAAACTGAAATACCCCTTGTGCTCCCTTGCCACTTAAGGTATTGACTCCCAGGAGGGAAATTATTCCTTATTTTGTTCCTTTAAAATAGTGCTCATTTAAAATGTGAGTGAAATGAATGAGGGCCCACACACCCCTAGAAGGAAGCATGGCTGAAGTGGCAAGTCTAAAGACCACGATGAAGAGAAGCCAAGGAAACATCCATTTATGCCCAGGTCTACCATGACACCATGCTATTTCCCAGTGCAGAAGTTCCCAGTGATAATATGGATGTAGAGATCTAAGTGTTCACTCAGGCACCAGGTGAATGATAGGATGATTACCCGACAACGTTTTGTCTTTTCCAACAGGTATGATTGAGCTTTCAGAAGGTTTCACTTCACAGAGCTTAGTAAAAGCAAACATGAGTAGGAAACAGGACCAAGGTGGCCTCTGCCACGTAAGATTTTGTGGGGAGAAAGCAAACAGGAATAGTGTTTCTACCAATAATAACAGATCAGAACTATCTTTGCAGTGTCCTCTCAACTCCATGATATATTCTGCTGTTTTGAGGGCAAGAAGCATGAGATAAGACAAATGTGTAATTACTTCTTGACCCACTCTTTCTAGTTTTCCATTTTCATGAGATGCCACAATTCATTATTTGCATTGATATATACAGAAGGATGGGGACGGTTAGTTGATATTCATTTATTCAGCAGTCTGTAATCTATATTTAATGGAGTACCAGACTGTGGCATAATAAACCGTTTAGAAAGATAGCTGCTTCATACACAGGGGTTATTGCTTGCATAACCTGTACTTATTTTTCATTACAAAACTAAAAGAGCAAAGCATAATTCATACAAGCAAATGAAGTTAACATTTAATGGCTTGAAAAATGATAGTATGAGCTTGTACTGTCAGGCACTGAGTGGCTGTAAAATAAAGGAGAGGAGTCCCCCCAAAATTGCTAAATAAAAAGCTGTTTTTTAGTTCACTGTGAAATATGGATGCCAAGGCAAACAATGAGATTCCACTTCATCAGGTGCTAAGTAGCCCCTTAATTGGCTGACTTGTGGCTAGAGGAGCTGTTTGCCCTTCAGAGAAAGCCGCTGCCCCGGAGCATGCCCTGTGCTCCAGAGTTCTGGAAGGGTCTCCCTGCTATCAGAGAGCTTCTGATGAGTCTTCCTGTGCACTCCTGTTGAATATGCACCATGCCATGTGAGCGTAGGGAACCAGGTGTGGAAGCTAACATCACCCAGAGTCAGTGATGAACAGAATGTGAATCCCCAGGGGTGCCTGGTATCTTGGTTGAACATTGGACTTCAGCCCAGGTCGTGATCTCACAGCTCCTTAGTTCCAGCCCCACGTTGGGCTGTGCGCTATGGCTTTGCTCTGATAGAGTGGAATCTGCTTGGGATTCTCTGTCTCCCTCCCTCTCTGTTCTTCCCCCACTTATGTGTGAGCAAGCGCTCTCTCTCTCTCTCTCTCTCTCAAAATAAACAGACATTAAAAAAAATTAAGAACGTGAATCCCTGCTGGCCATGAAGAACTGACATTTTCAGATGCCAGCATCATGGTTCTCAAATGCTTTCCTGTGGAGCAGTGCAAATCTAGAATAAATTTTAGTGAGTCTGTAACACAATTAAAATCATAAAGGCACCATGATTAGTTTTTCAGGTTTTTAAATTCATTCATGTTTTTTTTTTTACACGGGTTTATTTATTTTGAGAGAGACAGAGAGCCAGAAACAGAACGCATGAGTGCAGGAGGGGCAGAGAGAGGGGGAGGGAAACAGAATCCTAAGCAGGCTCTGTGTGGTCAGACTTGGGGCTCAAACCCAGGAATCATGAGATCATGACCTGAGCTGAAGTCAAGGGCCTGATGCTTAACCAACTGAGCCACCCGGTGCCCCAAGGTTGTTAAATGTATTCCTCTTAAAGGACTTCCAATTTTTCTAATACTATGTTTTTCCAAGTTTGGCCTAAGTCATCATTTCTATTTATGAAATAATAATGATAACAAATGGTAGGTGTGAATGTCTTTTTTATGTTATGTAATCAAATAAAATTGGTCACCCAATGTCAGCTCTCAAGGAATATAACATTATGGGAATCATGGTTTAGATTTTTCATTCTCAAAGAGTGATACAGATTAATTTTTGTATGTAGAACCCATCTCAGGACTCATAGGAATTACTCAGAATTATACTTTCTTGAGCATATATCCAACTTCACTTATAAAGTGCCATTTTTTTTCTGTCTGCTATTACCATTGATTCTCCATTTGTGAGAATTTGGCTGATAGAATATTTATGCATTTTATTCATCTTCTGGCCCTTCATTTCCCCCACACCAGCAATTTCCTTGGATATAGTGTATCAATAAAATATATTATCACACCATATATTATAGCTTTCCTTGGGGGGGTAGGAACAGCAATAAATTATTGGTTTTATTTCTGTAATAGCATTTCTTTTTTTTTTTTTTATCTTCTGGTCCAGGAAGTAGAAGTAAATGTTTGTGACATGGATTAGTGACATGCTGGAGGTTTGCTGTTACCAGACATCTACAATAATTGGAATGCCCTCAGCTACATATAATCAAAGACCATCAATAACACTCACAAACATGATTTCAGAGAACTTTAATTATTTGCAACCCATATTATTGGGCCTTTTGATTTATTCTTACATATAACTCCAACCCTTCATACCACTATTTGAATATGAAGGATTAATTATTTATATGAGTCCTTAAGGTAAAAGGAAGGGGTCCTAAAAGTCACAGTATGACTTTTATAAAGTTGGACACAATAAAACTTGATATAAAGATGGCTGGATGGGAACAGAGATAACAGAATGTGGTCCAAAGCAGGCCAGGCCAATAAATGAACAAAAGCTTGAAAGTTCAACACAGGGATCATAAAAGGAGGATTAAGCACGTGGTTAAGCTAGGTTGAGGTACCTTGGTGTCCACTTTGTTGGGCTAAGATGGAGGTCTTATTCCTCGGCCATGCCAGGCCATATTGTAAATGATACCAATGATTTTTAGCCCTGAATCATCAAGATCACCATCATCACCACCATCTTCACCACCAACATGACTACCACTTCCATGATCACTGTCATTGTAATTAACATCTGCTACGTGTTCATTATGTAACAGGCACTGTGCTAGGTGCCTCACAGGCATTTCATTTAATCCTCACAAAACCTTATAAATTACTTGCTATTATTTGTTCTCACTTTACAGAGAAAAAAACCAAGACAGAGGAAGTTCACATCATGTGCTCAAGGACCCACAGAGAGTAATAGCAGAACTGGAATCAGAACTCAAATTTGCCTGACATTAGTCTATCTTATTATTGCCTATTTCTATAATTTTGAGATGAAACCTTAGTCTGAGTAGCTATGGTCAAATCTAATTCTTTTTTCTCCTATTGGAAATGCATAACAGTAGGTGAAAATATGTTACATAAATAACCCTAACAATTCTTACTCTTCCCCCTCTCCCCTGCTCAAAGGGCCAACATTCTTCTCCTAATTCCCTGCTTTGGTTCTCCTCATGTATTCTTTAATTTATTCATGAAAAGAACCTTTAATTATCCTGAGGCAGTTTCAGTTCCTAGTAGTTCCTGCAGAACAATGGTCTTTTGATAGATTTCAGTATCAATAATGCTTTACACAAAGCAATAAGTAATTGTTCATCTTTTAAAATCTGGAGCTGAAAGGAACTTAGATCGTCCAACGTACTGTAGCAAAGTACATCCCAGATAGGCTAAGTAACTTACCTTAGTTCATAAACTGGCTGGCAGGAGAGCAAGTACTGGATGTCAGTCATTCTGGTGCTTGCCATCTTCTGCCTCTGGCATCACTAGCAAAGGGAAATGCATTATTCCCCAGAAGTCTTCAGTATGAGCTATCTATGGAAAGAGGGTGACTTCTTTTGTTTCTATTTGCTACCAAAAGTAAGCTAGGTCCTTGCCACACCATGCATGGGGAGGAAGAAAGACAAAGCAACGCCTTCTGCCCCTTCGGCCCCCCAAAACATGAAAATCAATCAAACAAGCAAATAGCCTTCCTATGCATCAGACTTGTCCATGTAAGATCACTGAACTCTGTCCCTTTGCTTTTGGTTTTTCAGCGTGACACGTTTCCTCACATCTGAGTTTCACTAGGAGTTGTGCACTCTCTATATATACACAGCAAGCTCAAACCTTTAGAGTTTCACTCTTTCTTTCTTTCTTTCTTTCTTTCTTTCTTTCTTCTTCTTTCTTTCTCTATTTCATTTTTTTCACGCTCCCTTTCTATAACCCTGCTGGCTTCAACAGGTTCAATGAGGTTTCACTTGAGAAATTTCTGTTTTTAAAATTGGAAGGAGTAGAGTGTATACCACAGTCTCCACCCATTCTGTTAGCAAATTGTGACCAAATGCTACCCACAAACAAGACGGTCAATGATTTTCTTTGAGCTGAAACAGAAGTTGATCACTGGAAAATGGAAACAGTGTTCCTTTTACTCCCTGCTCAGGATGTGATACAGGGTTGACTGAAGACTCTATTTAAAATTCAGCAACACAATTATCACAAACGCTGGGCAAAGCAAATCTTCAAGCCTAGAAAATGAGAAACTCAGAAAGTAATGACTAAATCAATAGTATCTATAATCTGGGATGGAGGGAATGTCTTATCTGTGGTATTGATAGTTATTTGTAATATACAGAGATTTACTTAATGTTCAGATATAGATGAGAACATAGCCACTCATCAACTGAATTGGCTTAGAAATAAAGCTGAGTGAAGGACAGAGAAAACATTCTTCATTCTTCACTTGGGCAAAGGAAGTTAAAATAATTTTCAATCTTGTAATTAGTAATTAGAGACAGGGTGGGGAAAGCAGTAGAAATAGAAGATGGCTTAGCCAAACCTTCCTTGAACATGCTGGTTAAACTACTGAGAAGTGTTTTGTTTGTTTATTTGTTTGCTTGCTTGTTTGTTTTTTGTGAGTGTTGTTTTGTTAGAAATTGGCTCCGAACCCAGGCGGGGAGGGGTGGGGCTGCATGTGGAGAAATCTGTGGCTGTAAGTGCGAGCATCTGGGAAGGCAGAGGCAGGAAGAGAAATGAAAGATGTTGGCAAACAGGCTTGTTACTTATAAATTCATCTCTTGGGAGCAGGGCAAGAAAATGTACCACTTAACCAAATTTTGCCACTTAAAGTTTGGCCAGTTAGCACTTACTGAATTATGATGTGCAGGCCCAGGTTTTTGGAAAATAAATTAAGCAGATATAAGTATTGCTAATAAATAAAGGATACAAAGCATTTGTTGCTAGAGGGTAGAAATTGTCTATCGCAAACCTCTCAAATGACTTCAGACAGGATGAGATTTTGGTGTCCCCCAACCCCTCAATTCAGTATTATAACTCTTTGAATCAGAGGATGCCGATTAGGAACCTCTGTGACAGAACAAGTAACCGCAAATATGGGAGGAGCGCGAGATCTCCAGGTAGGCAGCGGGGCCAGCCAGGGTGCCCTCCACATGGTGTCCTCCACAGGGAGGGTGGCTCTGCCTGGCCCACAACCTTTGTGCACAATTTGCTTTTACTGCATGTTGGGTGCTTTTGGCTTGGCTCACTGTGGCATGAAGTGTGATTTCTCACTCAGCAGCACAAATTAAGTGAAAAATGTACAATGCCATGAGACAGTGTAAAGAGAAAAGCAACAGTGGGCATATCTTTAGCTATGAAGGCAGCAACGTCTCATGATAGAAGACATTTTGAGGATTCAGACTTCTGAGGGAGACACTGATAAAGGGTATGATGAGGGGCATGAAGGCGAGACCCCAGGAAGAAGGTGGTCATCACCAAAATGGTGTGGTCTTAACACAGTGTCAACAGGCACGGGGGCTACCTTGTGAGGGTGGACACTTGTGGGGGAGGGAAACACACTGCTGAGCTCCATGTAGTGAAGGGCAGAAGGCAGACAATGGGTCTGCAGATGGCTGTTGAAGGGAAAAGACTTAACAATGACTTCCTAGAAGACAGAATGGGCTACAAATGTGAACCACAGTACTTATCTTGAGTTTTACAAGCATGTAAGTAAGTATACTGGTGTTAATGACAGTGAAGTCTCTCTATGCATTTGTCCATGATATAATCTCATTTTCCCTCACCTTCCCCCCCCCCCCCGTTTTTCAATTAAGAATCCCAGTCAGAGTTAATTTATAATAAAAAAAGGTATGGATTACAGGGCACTGAACCAACAAACAATTCAAAACTTGGAAATCACAAATAAAATGGGGCTGTGGCTACTGGAAGCAGACAGGGACAGCTGACAATTTGGGAGGAAATAGTTAAAAAGATGACAAAAGTAGAGGCAAGAATTGGAAAGGCGTAGCCTCCAGGGTTATTTCGCAAAGGGATAAACAACCATACCGTTCAGCTTGGGCCCTTTTCCTTATAGTATTGGTCAAATGATCCAGAGCCATTAAGAATAAGTAAGTAAATACTCAGGGGGTTTGTGTTAAGAACTCAGAGGGTATGACAAATTTTAAGGCAAAGATTGCAGCTCCTTTCTAGGTGCTGAGACAGAACCACTTGTCAGCCTTGTGTCCATTTATTTTCTTGTACAGCTTGCATCCAATCCATCCGCAAATCCTGTAGGCTCTGCCTTCAAATCATATTCAGCACATTCCATCATCCCTCTGCCTCCTCTCTCTTCAGCCAGAGTAAAATAGAAACTTCCCCCCTCACCACCCCACAGTACTCCCTGTCTGCCTTGCCCTAGCAATCCCCCTTCCCAACACTGGGTACAGTCATTTGTCTGGAAAGTTAATTTAGGGAACCCACACTTCCAGTAGTGCTGTGTTGCTGAGCTGATGCTATAACTGGGAAACAGCAATAAGCCGCAGGTTTCATATTCCTGAGGCTTAGAAACAGAGACCCCCTCCATCTTCAGTCTTCGTGTGATTTGGAAAATCAGCAATCCTTTGTCTTTCTGTCCATTTCCTTGGTCGTCATATAAGTTGAAGGCAATGTCGTCCCTCAGCTGGGCCACAGAAATGACTTCCTACCTGGACTCTGTTTCTGCTTTTGCCCCCTCCTTACAGTGACAGGAACTCTAAAATGCATCAGCCCAGTCCACATTTTTGAGAGTGAAGGGTAGTGTTAATAATTACCGCAAGGCAATGGGGTTTACCAGACATCTCTGGTAAACCGGGACGTAGGGATGCTGTACTTTTAATCCATTTTTCTTCCAGCAAGCTCGGTGAATTTAAAAATAAAAAAATAAATAAAATCTAAGGTTTCATCAGTCTCCTTAAAAATCCTCCCATGGTTTCCCATTCCATCAATAATAAATTACAAATCATACTGGGGCTTACAAGTCTCCTTCTCAGACTTTGTCACTTTGCAACATGAGCTCCAGGCCCCCTGGCCTTTGTTCTGATCTATGAAAGTGCTCAGCTCAGTTGTCTCCTGAGGCCATTCTGCCTGCCATGCTCTTTCCCTCTTTGTGCACAGCTGACTTCCTAACCATCACAGGTGCTCACAGGTAACCTCCTCCAAGAAGCCTTTGTTTATTATTCTACCAAGCATATCCCTACACCTTTTTCCTCTGTATCATGTTAATGTGATCATTTGCTTTTTTAGTACTAAGCTTCATCTAAATTTCTATCTATTTCAATTTTCACTGGTTCACTCTCTCTTAGAATACAAACCTCATGCAACCAGGAATCTTGAATCCTCAGTACTTGGACCAGCATTGGGAATTGCAGTGGAGGGAAAATAATTTTCCTTCTATCCTTCTTAGTTCTTGGCTAGGAGCCTTTAACTAAAGACAGATTAACCAGAGAAAAACACACAGGAGTTTACTTACATGCATACCTCACATATACATGGGGGACAACCTGGGGAAAATGAGTTAATTTTCACAGTGGCTTAGAATTCAGGCTTAAATACTATTCTCAGCTAAAGCCAAAAGACAGAAAGGTGTGGGAGGGGTTAGCTATGGGGAGGTGACTAAGAAAGTGAACAAGAGTAAGAGTTTCTTGTGATTTATAGTCATCCTTCTAGGTACAGAGAGGGACCACCTGACACATGGAGAGTTCCTCTATTGATGTAAATTTCTCTCGCAGAAGGTGTAACTTCTACTCTGTTTTCAGGACTTCTTCTGTGTTTGCTGTTTCTCCAAATAATCCGCTCAGAACAATTCTTATACCAGAGAGGCATATTCAGGGATGGTATATTCCACTACCCTTCAGCACCTACTGAGTATTTGCACAGAGGGTGAATAAATAAAACTTTGAATTATGCTCAATGACACGACCATCATAATAAACAAAGGCGATAAAATGTGCTAAAATGCTTTGTAAGACAAGAAAGCGATACACAAAACAAGATGCTCTTAGGTAGGTAAATATGTCTGTTTTTAATCTCAATATATGTAAATATATATTGTAGAGAGAAGGGGCTGTTATAAGTAACAGGTCAACATTTCTGCCATCAACAGGCAACACTCAAGAGAGTATTACACATTAAACTATCTGGTTGGCCGAGTACGGGGAGTGAAAGAGTTAAGCCTCATCAGGGAAGGGGAGAAGCTGGAAGGCAGCAGAGATGTGTAATCAGACGTCTGATCTCTGGTGGAGGGGCTCTCTACATCATATCCAGTATGAGGCATACAGATGCAGAAAACTGTGTCTTCATATCATTACACTTAGATACAGCATAATTTTCCTTCCACAAATCCTAGGCTGCATAGCCCGAAGGTATTCAATAAAACCAAGAGGAACACTGGAAGTGAATCATACCCATTTGACATTTCCAGTTCTGCTGTGACCGCCAGACCAAAATATAGTCTGCGGGCCTCTTTTTCATTAGCGTGAAACTGCCGGGTTTTAAAACAGTTTATCCGTTGAATTAATCTCCAACCTGCCTTTCACACAGGGCAGATACAGCTCCCTGCCATCAGTCTTCTTATTCTGAAACACTCTTATTTTTATTTGTATGCATTCTGGGTAATGAATAACGATCTTTTGTGGTTAGAGAATGCCATTCTCTGAAATAGCTCCTAGCATTTTGTAAATGTTAACTCATTAGATCTCATATGGTCCAGAGCCATCTATCACATGGAGGTAGGTCAAAAGCATTATACTTCACATTTTATAGATGGAGGAATTTTAGGACTTCAACCCAAGGTCATCTGCAAGTCAGCAGACAAACAGAAGAAGACAAGGCACAGAAATATAACCCCAGAATCAAACAAATCTTACTCTGCCTTCTGAGTGAGCCAAGCTTGCCCTCAGGATCACATGAGGACAGTGGTCTTTGCGTTCAACTAACTCAGGGCTTGGGATACAGGTTGGACTAAGGGATAGGAGGCTGATCACACTGCTTGCCCACCCCCCCCCCACCTCACTTTGTCCTGGCAAAGAGTAATCAAAATGCATATCCAAGCAGACCTCAAGTTCCATGGTATCTGAGGCAATTCATTTCTTGTCCACGCAACTCTCTGCTCCAGGCATTTTCCGGGGATTTCCACATGCTTCCTTTACTCACATTGTTTACCATCTTGAGAAGAGGTGCGGTTGCTAAAGGCATTTTCCAGCTTCAGGGAAGTGAACTGCTCTCTGTTATTCCCTCTTCCATCTCCGAAGCCCTTTTAGCTTTCCTAGTAAAGCCAGTGGCCCATGCAGTCACATGGTACACGGAGTACTCTGTGGTCTTGCTGGCCCCGTGTCCCTTTTCCTTTCCATCACAACCCCCGGGTGCACACCTCACAAAGGGAGCCAGCACGTTAATGCTTTTTTTCAGTCTGTACTTCTTACAGAATCCAGTCAAAGGGACGAGCAATGGGGAAACATCTAATGAATGAGGTTTCTCAATGCCTTTCTTCTAAAACAAAGGGGGTGCAGCAGAAGTGAAAAATTCATGGCAGAATATAAAGGAACTTGGAAGTGTATTCTACGGCGGCCCCATCAGCTTACTCAGCTGCCTTAGATTCCCCACCAAGGAGGACTCACTTTTGTAACATTTCCCAAAGAATTGAAAGCAGGAGGGAAGGAAAGAAACGCAGGCAGAGGAGAATGTTCATGCCCCACTGCCTCCATTTTAAGACAATTTTCTGTGTCTGCTGTCAGGCGTGTTTCAAGTGTCAGAAATATAATAGAACTTGAAACATGATAGAAGTTATATTAGTTATGTAACTGGTGAGCTATAAGTCACAACTATATTTATTTTTAGATGATGGCATTATCAATTTTTCCCCTTTAATCATAAACCACCACAGAACAGCCAAATTCCTGTCTCTCTGATGGGAATGCACAGTTAGACATGCAAAGTACACAGGCAAACAAGTCAACAATGTAGCAACAAATGCTCCCAGCTCCAGCACCATGGGAGATGGAGGTCACTTCCTCTCTTTGTCCCCCAGACCCTAATTCCATCCTTGCCTCTTTGCAACCAACAAAAGACAGATGACTTGAACAGGAGTGAGAAGGCTTTTTGGTATCCTGCAAATATCACCCTCTTAATTTTATTTCAGGAGAAAGCTATATGAGTGATCTGGTCCTTACAGCTGCAAGACCCCCACCAACATAAGTGCAATTGAAGGAGAAACCAGGCTATAGGCAAGAAATGGGAGCCTGTATTAATTCCACCAGCATTCATCACTCTATTTAACAGAATTCACTCTATTTAACAGAATGTAAATTCTCCATTATTATTATCATTATCATTATTATAAATTCTATTAATAGAGATCTGTACAATGGATGTACAATCCTTTTACTGATGTGTTTTTAGCTCATTTCTAGTTTTCTGCTTTGGGAGAAGTTTCATATCTGATATATTTACCTGTATATCCTTATATTCAAGCCTCATTACATTTGTGGGAGAAAAGTAGACGTTCTGGCTCTTGTAAAAAATTTTGAATAGAATCACCAACTCATTGTCTAATTAAAAGTATATAGATTATTTTTCTACCCTGCTGTCAATACTGGGCTTAAAGAATAGTTTTAGGGAGATTTTTTTTCTTTGTTTTTTGTTTTGTTTTGTTTATTTGTTTTTTGCTTGCTTGTGTTTGCTTTTGAGAGATGAAAGGTGTAATTCTTTTAAATCTTCCTTGATTTTAGTGTTTTTGTTTTGTTTTGTTTTGTTTTTAACGTTTATTTATTTTTGAGACAGAGAGAGACAGAGCATGAACAGTGGAGGGGCAGAGAGAGAGAGAGAGACACAGAATCCGAAACGGGCTCCAGGCTCTGAGCTCTCAGCACAGAGCCTGACACGGGCTCAAACTCACCGACCGTGAGATCATGACCTGAGCCAAAGTCGGACACTTAACTGACTGAGCCACCCAGGAGCCCCCCTTGGTTTTAGTGTTATACAACTCAGAATTTTTCTAAGGGTAACACATGGAATTTCCTTAAAACCTATGATCAGCCTGGAAGGGCAGAGATGAGTTTAGGAAAGAAGAAAGAAAGAAAGAAAGAAAGAAAGAAAGAAAGAAAGAAAGAAAGAAAGAAAGAAAGAAAGAAAGAAAGAAAAGAAAGAGAAAGAAAGAAAAAGAGAGAGAAAGAAAGAGAAAGAGAGAAGAAAGAAAGAAAGAAAGAAAGAAAGAAAGAAAGAAAGAAAGAAAGAAAGAAAGAAAGAAAAAGAAAGAAAGAAAGACAGGGAGAGAGAAGCAGGGAGGGAGGAAGGAAGGAAGAAAACAATGAGAGAGAGAAGGAAAGGAAAGGGAGGGAAAGGAAAGGAAAGGAAGAGAGGAAAGAAGGAAGAAAGAACCTGTAGAACTCCACCAATGATAATAAGTGTCTGATTTACAAAATAGGCTTTCATGGGACTTCAAATTAACCCCAAAGCTCTGAGTCTGTTAAATATTTTAAAAGTTCACTGTGGGGGCGCCTGGGTGGCGCAGTCGGTTAAGCGTCCGACTTCAGCCAGGTCACGATCTCGCGGTCCGGGAGTTCGAGCCCCGCGTCGGGCTCTGGGTTGATGGCTCAGAGCCTGGAGCCTGTTTCCGATTCTGTGTCTCCCTCTCTCTCTGCCCCTCCCCCATTCATGCTCTGTCTCTCTCTGTCCCAAAAATAAATAAACGTTGGAAAAAAAAAAAAAAAAAAAAAAGTTCACTGTGAGATTATGTGATCACCAGTCTCTCCCTGCCTGTATCAGCCAGGATTCAATCAAAAGAGCAGAATGAGAAGGAACTATATATTACTAGATTTATTGCAATTGGTTTACACAATTGTAGTGGATGGCTGTGCAAGTCCAAAATCCCTAAGGCAGGCTCTAACCGCTGGGCAGTAGGAGCTGGAGCTGCTGTCCACAGGTGGAATTTGTTCTTCAGAGAATCCTCAGTTCTTCTCTTAAGGCCCTTCAGCTGATTAAATCATGCCCACCCAGATTACTTAGAATAACTTCCCTGATTTAAAGTCAACTGATAATGGGCTTCAATCACAACTATAAAACAGAAACACCTGGAACAGCTAGAGACCATAGTCTAGTCAAGGTGCCATCAGTCCACCCTATCTCATTCTATGTCTATTTAAACTGAAAAGAAAAGAGAAGAAAGAGAGAAGAAAAGAGAAGAAAATGGCTTAACAATTTTAACCTTTGTAATTTCTATATCTCTAGCTAAACTGTATCATTCTGAAGGACATGTGTTGTCTCTTATTAATTATTTTAATGCTCATAACTGCTTTATTTATAGTAGCCAAAAATGGGAAATAACCAAACTATGTGAGTGGCTAAACAAACAGTGGTACATCCATACCATGGAATACTACTCAGCACTAAATAGGAAGGAGCTATTTTTATACTCAACAACTTGGGTGAGCTTGAAGGTCATATGCTGAGTGAAAACAGCCAATGTCAAATGTCATACACTATCTGATTCCAACTATACAACATGCTGGAGGTGACAAATTTTTAGAAATGGAGGACAGACTAGTGGTTGCCGGGGTTTAGGGATGGTGGACATGGGGGAGGAATATGTGACTACAAAGAGGTAGCATAAGGGAGCTCTTTGTGGTGATTGAAAACTTCTGTATCTTGATTGGCATAGCGCTTACCAATCTATGTGTGTGACAAAATGGCAAAGAATTACGCAAGGGACCTCCTTCTACCACATTTCTAACTTCTGTGGATCTATAATTATTTAAAAAAACAGACGCCTAAAAAAGAAAGGAATGTTTACAATGTGTACGTAACATTGAGGCTGGAAAGAACTTTCTAAGAAAGACAGGAAATGGAATAAAATAGAAATGAAGACATAATTGAAAGCATAATCACTTTACAACCTTTTGCACAGCAAAAGGCTGCATAAACAAAATTAAGTAAAATTATTGAATAGGAAACTGGGGATTGATCCTTGAACAATGTGGGTAGGGGTGCCCAGGGGGGTCAGTTACATTTGCAGTCTTTGGGCAAACTGGTAGGGTATGTTGATAAGATACTAAGTGTTGTTTGCCAGTTAGGAAACCCAAGTAGATGAGATGGAGACTCAAAGGAAGACACACAGGAACCACTGATTCATACACACTTCTCAACACATACTTTTAAGCACTGTGCTCAGATCCTTCTGAGATAAAGAGAATAGTAATGATGATGATGATGCTGGTGATGATGTTGATAATGGCAATTATTGACTTTTCTTAAAATCCACGGAAAATCTGTTTTCAAAGAGGTTTTAAACATGAGCTAATGTTTTTAGATGTGAGTA
Organism: Felis catus; assembly: GCF_018350175.1. Classification (NCBI taxonomy): domain Eukaryota; kingdom Metazoa; phylum Chordata; class Mammalia; order Carnivora; family Felidae; genus Felis; species Felis catus. Next base: position 112,561,529 of record NC_058375.1, on the reverse strand, counting down.
ATGACCTGTCCAGGGCTCTAAAGTTAAGCTAGCATCCAGAAGGCTGTGTAGTCCTATTATCCCTGGCACACATATTGATATAACAGTACTCAAACCAGTCTTCAGGATTGACTTGCTTCAAGCTTATGTGCCTCTGGCTTGCTGACCTAAGTCCCTTGGTCAGTAGCAGAACTAATCTATTTTCCTAGAGATTTGCAGTCCACTGGCCTTAAGGAGTGAAGGGCAAAACAAGACTTTCCTGAAGATAAGCCCTGATCCCATTCAAATATAACTGCTTCTGATGCCAGCAAGTCTGTTCAGGGTCATGTCTATACATAACTAACTTCCTGGGCACCTGCTTCTCCTGCATGAAGTCCCCTCCCATTTCCTATGCCTTCCCCCTTGAAAACCTTCCAGTTTCACCTGGACTAAGAAGATGGTCTTTAGGATGTTAGTCTATCTTCTTCCCAGGTTGCTAGCCTCCTCAATAAAGTGAACTTTCCTGTCTTGAGTATTGATTCTTGAGCAGGGAACAGCCAAAGCTGAATTCAGAACTGTTTCTCTGTCCAGTAACATTGATGAAGTGGATGCTGGACAGTCTGGAGCCTAGCAGGCTCCTGATGCAAGAGACAAGCAAGGTAGCTGGGCTGGATGGGGGTCAGTGATGGTCCAGAACATGGTGCATTTCTCCCAACCCTTCCTCTGTGTTTTCTGGAGCGGAAACCATGCGACACTGTAATCCTAAGGAATATTAAGCTAGGGATTTTGATGAATTTCTATTAGCCAAGTGTGGGCTAGCTGGAAAGAGCAAAGCTCCTGGGGCCACAGTCATAGGGGAGCTATAATTTTCCTCTAGGAAGCTTACCAAAATCTCATATGAGGATACAGGAGTGAAGCCAGAGCAAGTTCCCCTACCTCCTGATAGTCCTGTTGGAGGCGGGAGAGAAGAGCCTCATATTAATTTTTGTATCCTTTTTTCCTAACATCCTACTTAGTGCAGAAATAGCTTCAGTAAACAGCTATAGAAATGAATTACAAGGAATATTCACATCCATCCACAATTTCAAGAGAGGAAAATGTTTACTTTTTTTATCTCCTACCAGTGCCTGACAGGGTGACAGCATGTTGAATGTACACAGTAGTTTGCTAATAGCCTAACTAGAATACTCTGTATTTCCATAGATTTATCTCCACCAATAATCCCTTTCATCTCTTAACAATTGTTTCTACAAATATCCTGCTGACTCAAATTGCACTTTCATAGATGAACTTCAACTCTGCAAGGTGTTTACACTTGTTACAAGGTGCATCACCTTGAGAGAGATAATTCTTTTTTAATTTTTTAAATGGTTTTATTTTATTTTTGAGGGAGAGAGACAGAGTGCGAGTAGAGGAGGGGCAGAGAGAGGGAGACACAGAATCCAAAGCAGGCTCCAGGCTCCGAGCTACCAGCACAGAGCCCAACGTGGGGCTCGAACGCACAAACTGTGGAATTGTGACCTGAGCCGAAGTCAGACGCTTAACTGACTGAGCTACCCAGGTGCCCCTGGGAGAGATAATTTTTGATGATGGAGTCTTTTACATCCTTCTTGAAGAGAGGATTGGATAAAGTGCAGAGAAACTGCTGATGACTGAGAAGTAGTTAAGATAAATTTGAAAACCTTTAGCACTGAGGTAAGATCCCATTGGGAGGTAAAAGTGATCACTTTTACTGAGTACTTCTGAATCTCAGGCTTTGATGTAAGGCTTTGAAACATGACCCACATGGCTTCTAGGACCCCCTGCCCTTGGATTTTGATGTGTAATTGGCTCAGACTAAGACAAATCCCTTAGCCCCGTTTCTCTAGGTTTGTATGAAGGCCCAAGAACATGTGCACATATTTCATTTCAGGAGTTTATTTCCTTTGTGTGTCTGGGAACCTTAATCTCACAATATCCTGGTGCATGTAACCGGGGCTCAATTTGAGTGGAAACTTGGAACCATGTTACTGGAGCTACTTCGGTTTACTGGCCTTGCAAATAAGCAAGACACTTGCTGAACCAGGAATCTAAAGACTCACATTTAAATCTTGACTTTGAAACTTACTCTATAACTCTCTTAGCCTCTATAAACCTCAATTTCATCATCTTTAAAACAGGGTAATGGCTCTACTTTAATCATTATGCAGGGAGTTACGGGAGTCAAACTAAAAAAAAAAAAAAAACCCTTATATAATTATAGAAATATACATGATCAGGATTTAAGGTGACCTTTTTCTAACTAAATCATGTCAGTCAACCCTCCTCTTCTTTGAAGTTCTCAATTTAAAAAAGTCAGGCCTATAAAAACAATAACAGAATGAAAAAACAAAACAAACACAAATGATACATTTATTCATGGCAGAGAAGTGACTCTGTGGAAAGTTTGATAGGAGTTGTCCTGAAGGGTAGGATATAGGTCAGGAGAACTAGGGGAGAGCTGAGTAGTTGCTCTCTCCTCCATGCCTCAACCCTGTCGATCTAAATTTCGGGACGAGGGGAGTCTGGGTGGCTCAGTTGATTTAATGTCCGACTTCAGATGAAGTCATGATTTCCCTGCTCATGAACCCTGCGTCAGGCCTCTTTGCTGTCAGCACAGAGCCCGCTTCGGATCCTCTGTCCCCCTCTCTCTCTGCCCCTCCCCTGCTCCCACTGTCTCTCTCTCTCTCTCAAAAAATAAACATTTAAAAAATAGATAAATAAATTTTAGGATTAACTAGCACAGTGAATGAATGGATGAATGGATGAATGGGTGGGAAATGGCAGGTGCCAGGAGGAACCCTGAGCTGATCACTGAGTGAATTATAAGAGAGAAGGATGGCTTGCTATCCCCAGGATGCAGGTCCATGCCCATTACTTCCCTGTGAGCAGGAACTGCAGGGGCAACTTAACACATGAAGACAAGCAGTGGGACGGAGAATACCATAGCCAGGGCCCCTATCTGTAAAAAGTCGAGGAGCTGCTCAAGTCACAAATATGGCCAAAGGGTAATAAAGGTATTTCCTATCAGTGGGGCAGTCCTCTTCTTGTGGCCTGGGAGGGATAGTAAAGGGGCAAAGGAAGAAATAAAAAACAAAAACAAAAAAACCCATACTCCTTGACACGTGGAGCATGCATAAAACTTACTCATTTTTGATAACCAAAATAGGAAACAACTCAGTTTGAAACACAAAACCAACTTAATTCATGTGATGAACAGGTTTTGGTTTTGACTTTGAGTTCAGCTTGGTCTAGGGGCTCAAATAATGCAACAAACAGTTCATCTCATTTCATTTTGTGTCCTTTTATTCTTTTAAAATATTTCCCCACCTTTATGGAGATGTCATGGGCATATAAGATTATGTAAGTTTCTGCATCTTTGGCTCTGCCTTCTGCTGCTTGGTCTTCTTTGTTCTTGGACTCCATGTCTCGGCTTTAGGCAACTGTGGGTTCATGTCTTCATTCCCATTTTATGTGCAGATAAAAAAAAAGAGAGAGAATGCATCTTCTCAGAAGATTCGGACAAGTCCGGGTGTTTACTCTGTCTGGGATCAACTTAGGGGGTATGCCTACCCCTGAACCAGTCATTATTACTGAAGATTATTACAAAAGAAAGTTGAAGGACTGTGGCCAGTAGGAAAGAAGAAATGCTGGACATCCTAGAACATGTATTTTGCTATCCAGCCACAGCAGAATTTCATTCCAAAGGGCATATCTCTATGTTCAGAATACCTGAAAGGGAAAAAATAAGCATATCATTGCATTTGTGGGAAAGAAAACCACTAGATTAACATGGAAACATCATGTACATATATAGAATGAGAAGAGAAACTTCCACTGTGGGAAGGGTTTCTGAGAGAAAAAAGGGCCAATTTTATTTTTTGTTTTTATTTTTTAATATGAAATTTATTGTCAAATTGGTTTCCATACAACACCCAGTGCTCATTCCAACAGGTGCCCTTCTCAATGCTCATCACCCACTTTCCCCTCCCTTCCACCCCCCTTTCAACCCTCAGTTTATTCTCAGTTTTTAAGAGTCTCTTATGGTTTGGCTCCCAACATCTCTAACTTTTTTTTTCCTTGTCCTCCCACATGGTCTTCTGTTAAGTTTCTCAGGATCCATATAAAAGTAAAAACATACGGTATCTGTCTTTCTCTGTATGACTTCTTTCACTTAGCATCACACTCTCCAGTTCCATCCATGTTGCTACAAAAGGCCATCTTTCATTCTTTCTCATTGCCATGTAGTATTCCATTGTGTCTATAAACCACAATTTCTTTATTCATTCATCCGTTGATGGACATTTAGGCTCTTTCCATAATCTGGCTATTGTTGAAAGTGCTGATATAAACATTGGGGTACAAGAGCCCCTATGCATCAGCACTTCTGTATCCCTTGGGTAAATTCCTAGCAGTGTTACTGCTGGGTCATAGAGTGGATCTATTTTTAATTTTTTGAGTAATATCCACACTGTTTTCCAGAGTGACTGCACCAGTTTGCATTCCCACCAACAGTTCAAGAGGGTTCCCATTTCTCCACATCCTCTCCAGCATCTATAGTCTCCTGATTTGTTCATTTTAGCTACTCTGGCATGAGGTGATATCTCAGTGTGGTTTTGATTTGTATTTCCCCGATAAGGAGTGACATTGAGCATCTTTTCATATGCCTATTGCCCATCTGGATGTCTTCTTTAAAGAAGTGTCTATTCATGTTTTCTGCCCATTTCTTCACTGGATTATTTGTTTTTTGGGTGTGGAGTTTGGTGGGTTCTTGGCGGATTTTGGATACTAGCCCTTTGACCAATATGCCATTTGCAAATATCTTTTCCCATTCTGTTGGTTGCCTTTTAGTTTTGCTGATTGTTTCCTTTGCAGGGCAGAACATTTTTATCTTCATGAGGTCCCAATAGTTCATTTTTGCTTTTAATTACCAAAAAGGGCCAATTTTAATCAGCATCTGTTTCCTCCTCCAACCTGCCTTTCCTCCCACCTCCATAGCAACTGTTATGCCCCCTATGTATTTCCTTTTTCTTCACTCTTACACTGTTTATTAAATTAATTAATTAAAAATATGTACACATGTATAGTCAAAACACATTTTATAAAATATTAGAATTAAAACTACAATTAATTAAAATATGTTTGCACCCTCTGCAAATTATATTTTACTTCATCTTATTTTGTTTTAACTCCAGTATAGTTCACATACAGTGTTAATTAATTAAAATATGCACATATACAGTAAAAATATATTTACGAAATATTAAGATTTTACAAATTGATGTTTTACATTTAGAAAACATTGAAAAACATGTGCGTTTATATATGTTTCTATATATTGGACCACTGATGTGGGAAAACTCTAATGTAACTTCTCAACCACTATACTATAGCACTGTATCATCTAGCTTTTGCTACAACACATTTAATGTGTTCAGGGATATTGCTATTTTGTGAAACTGCTTCCTTTCTAGGTAGCTCCCTGTTGTTAAAAGTTACATGACACAATGAGTAAACACCTTTGTACAAAATTTAACCCCCTCCTCCCACGACGACGGTCTTTCAGATGCCTGAGAGCAGTGCCTTTGGGGCAGTTTGGAAAACAGACTTTGTGACTCTTTTGTCCACATCTTTTCGGCGTTTGTGCTCCTAAGAGTAATCATGGAAAAGCGAGTAAATAATCCTAGCGAGAAGTCTGGAACCAAAAGGTTACTTTTACAGTGAAAGGGTTGATTGAAATCACGCCTGGTGCCCAGCTCAGCAGCTGCAGCATTGAAGACAGTCAGCAAAGCTGTGGCTGGGGGCTAGCTGGGGAACCAGAAGCCAGCGGCCTTTGGAGGGAGGGCGAGCGCCTCCCTGAACTCAGAGAATGTGCAGCAAGAGCACTCCTGCTTCTCAGAATTGATGTTTTATTTTATTTTATTTATTTATTTATTTATTTATTTATTTATTTATTTATTTTTAAGAAAATGTTTAATACTTATTTTTATTTTTGAGACAGAGAAACAGAGCAGGAACAGGTGCGAACGGGGGAGGGGCAGAGAGAGAGGGAGACAGAGCGGGCTCCCTGGTGACCACAGAGATCCTGATGCAGGGCTTGAATTTATGAACCTCAAGATCATGACCTGAGCTGAAGTCGGAAGCTTAACCTACTGAGCCACCCAGGTGCCCCAGAATTGCTCTGTTTTGTTAACTAAACCTTTTTTCCCTTTTATTTCATTGTTATTATTACTATTCAGTTAGATTTTTCTTACAGATGGTTTGTTAAAATGCACATGCTTCAAGTCTCTTTTCCCACTATTTCAGTTGAAAATAGCCAATTTTCTACTCTCATATCATCTAAATGAGATGCATTTATTCTTTCCATAATGGGTAAGGCTACTGATTAATTTTAGGTCATTTGTATATGCTTATAAGATACAGATAGTTTCTATTTAAGTGGCTGACAATTCGTGTCCTGTTTTTTTTTTTTTTTTGAATATTTATTTATTTTGAGAGAGAGGGAGAGAGTGTGTCAGAGGGGGAGAGAAAGAGAGAGAGAGGAGAGAGAGAGAGAGAGAGAGAGAGAGAGAGAGAGAGACAATCCCAAGCAGGCTTCACACTGTCAGCACAGAGACTGACTTGGGTCTTGATCCCACAAACGGTGAGATCATGACCTGAGCAGAGATCAAGGGTTGGATGCTTAAAGGTCTGAGCCACCCAGGCACCCCAAAGCTTGTCCTTTTTACACCACTAGAAATGAAGGTGTGTCGCTCTGTGTTCTGAACTTCCAGGATCAGACCCCAATTCATTAGGATGGCATTGAGCAGATCTTTAAGGCACCATAAGCAGATTATGAATGTGAAGGAGCCCCAAACTAATCCTTACTTTGTAGAAAATGGTTAAGATGGTATAGTGTTGTTTTATGAGGATTCTGAAAGAGCTGACATTTGTCACTCAAGTGTCTTACATCAAAATATTAACCCCAATTTACCGACGGCCACACTGAACCTCACAACAGCCTAATGGCAGAGCTATAATCATTGCCATCTCATAGGTTTGAAGCTTGGGCTTACAGAGAGTAAGTAATTGCCTGATGGAATGTACAGCTAAGAAACATGACAAATAGACTCAAAAGGTCAGAATGTCAGCCTTTTGAACTGGAAGTCAGCTCTAGCATGATTGCTTCATGTCTCATTGATGAAAATGAGAGACCTGGGCCGCTAGAGCATAAATGATCTGTCCAATTTTACAGAACTATTTCAAACATGGAGGGAAGGAGCTGGGATTTGGCTGAAGGCACTTCTTCTACCAAAGGGAAATGTGACAAAAGATGAGTGAGTAGATGTCACAACATTTCTACCCAGAATCAGTCCTCAATATCACATGAACAAAGTCCATCCATCAAAACCTCAAGTTCTTCCTTATTTCAGGTTGAGATAATTACCATCTCTTCTTCTAGCAAGACTATTAAAATTGAAATACTTTTTGCTTCAACAGTTTTGCAATCACTTTTGACTGATTGAATGATTTATTTATTGATTTATTCATTCATCAAACACATAGCCTTGTAAGCTATGTACCTGACATAGAGACAAATAAACCCAAAAAGTCTTGCTCCCCAGGAAACCCTTGTCTCACCAGGAACAGAATTTGTTACAATAGCTACAAAGCAATGGGTCAAAGTGAACTGGAAGAAGAATAGAGGAGGGGAGTCCTTGGCCGAATAGATTAGCAAAAGCTTCATACAAAAGTCAGAACACAGACAATCCTGTGGGATGATTTTTACAAAGATTTAAACAATCAATTAATCAGCAACATCTTCTAATACCTTATACATGTAAGAAACTATAAGTTGGCAAAGATACAAATAAAATTAATAATGTATGACTAGTTTCATCAGTTGAGCCTTGACTCCATGCCAGGATATTTATGTGTATTTATTCTTCATCTAATATCAAACTTAGAAACAAGTAAAGATAAGCGAAGACTTCAAAGTTCCATAATTTACATGGAATCACAAAACAGTACATTTCTAGGCACTAAGACCATAATCATTCTACTTTTCCATACTGCCTTCCATGAAGTCTCTGAATTGAAAGGATTTACATACCAGTTGTATACTTACAGACAGAAAGACAATGGCTACTAATATGAGAGACAGTAGATAAAAATAAATGATAAACATAATTTACAGATGAGCATGGGTTAGCTGGTTTTTCTACTCAGGATCTCACCATGCTGATACCAAGATGTGCTCCAGGGCTGTGATCTCAGGGTCAGGGTCATCTTCTAAGCTCACTACGTGTTGGCAGAATTCAGTTCCTTGCAATTGTAGAATTTAGGGTCTCATTTCCTCGAAGTAACCCCCATTCCTTGCCATGAGCCACCTCTACAACATAGTAGCTTGCTTCTTGAAGGCCAGTGGAAGAGCATCTCTGCTATTTCCTGTCTTTTACCTCAAGACCTTCTTGAGAGTACTGATCTCACTCCCAGGATAATCTCCCCCATTGAATCTCAAAATTTTAAATTTCTATCAATTTCCATGCTGTCTTTGACACACAATACCCAGTATGGTGCCTAGTACAAAGTTGGAACTCACTAAATATTTGTTGAATGAATGAATAAACACTTTATGTACCTCTAGACATGAAATTAAACTTTGGTGTATTTTTGTTTTCAAAATGCAATCACACTGAAGATGGATAGGGACTGCTCCATACTTTCTCCCACCATACACCCTGGATCACTAGTAGTAATTGCATTTTATTTGATATTTATTTTCCCCCAACATAGTTACATTAATTTTACAATAATGACTTATGGTTTTCCTCATTAATTTAACACCTCCTGTGCTAGATATTTCCTCTGAGATTGTTTAATGGTGTTCTGATTCTTCTCCCTCATTTCCTTCCACAAATATATGTATATATCACCCTAAATTCCTTTATTTTCAGACCTGTGTCTTTGACTATAAATACTACACATGCTAATGTTGAATTTTGCTGTTTCTTTTCTAAGGCCTTTGGCTGTTCTTACCTTTTTAAAGCTCAGTATCTCTGGATTCATGGATGTGGGATTCCACATAATCCCTATTTCATTTCACTATTTAGTCTTCTTTTCAATATATTTTGACTTGGATTAGATGCTCACAGATGTGGAATTAGCTATTGGGTTAGTGCAAATATGGAAGGGGGCACATGCTGTTGGTTGCCAATCCATTTCCACCTGCTTCTCTTCAGTTCCGGAGGGAAGGCTTATATATTGGTTCAAGGGAGGATTTTCTCACTTTCCCCTATTTGGAAAAAAAATAAAGTGCAAAGATCGACTTGCCACTGCATCCATATTATGGGTAGAAAGAAAACCAGTCATTGGGTGATATTGATTCCAAGTAGAGTAAAGGAAGGAATCTGGGCCTTTTTGACACCATTCAATGGTTTGTCATGTCAGGCTAGGAGTCTGCTCTACCTTTCTACTTTTTATTATGTGAAAAAATCTAATTTTTATATTTAAACCAGAAGTGTTCAAAAAACAAAGCAATGGGAACTCAAAGGGACATAGATAGGCCCCATATGAAAGAGCTCTGAATGACTAATGCTGGAATTATTTGAGGAACGAAATAAATAATGTAACACTGGATTATAACCCAGTGAATGAAACAAATATCAGCAGGTCCATAGTGATATAAATAAATGATTACACAAATAAGCAAATGGGAGAGAAGAAACAAAAATAGAATAGAGAAGAAAACACTAGAATTCCAAGCAATTTATATAGATACCACCCCCCTCAAGGAGGTAATTCTGTATCCCTTCAGTGCAGGGTGCACATAGTAACTTCTTTCTGAAGGAGGATTGAGAACAGAGTAACTACCATGTAGAAACATGACAAATACCACCCAGCCATATGATCAAGCTTAACATCAGCAGTGACAAGGTATGTAGGTAGAAGGTACCCTTAATGTGATGTGCTATCTTCGTGGTTTTCCTCCAAAAACCATTACCCTAGTCTAACCCCGACAGAAAATATCAAACGAGCCCAAGAAGGGAGGCATTCTACAAAGTTCATGACCAGTACTGCTCCATACTGTCGAGATCATCAAAAACAAGGCAAGTTTCTCTCACAGTCTAGAGAAGCCTGAAAAGACATGACCGTTCAATGTCTTGTTATATTCTGGGTGGGAGCCTATAACAATAAAGGGCAGAGGAAATCTAAATAAAGTATAGATTTTAGTTAATAATCATGTATCAGTATTTTTCCATTAGAAGTGACAAATGGATCATAATAATGTAAGATGTCAACAGTAGGGAAACTGAATGCAGTGAGGGGTATAAAAGAACATACTGTACTATCTTTGCTAATTTTCTGTAAATCTCTAAAACTATGCAAAAAAAGATTTTTAAAAACCATTTTTATTTACTTATTTTGAGAGAGAGAGAGAGAGAGAGAGGTGGGGGGAGGGACAGAGAGAGAGAGAGAGAGAGAGAGAGAGAGAGAGAAAGAGAGAGAGAATCCCAAGCAGGCTCCACACGGTTGTGGGGCTTGATCTCAGGAACCACGTGACCATGGCCTGAGCCAAAATCAAAGTCAGATGCTTGACCAACTGAGCCACCCACGTGCCCCAAAAAGATTTTTTAATAGTGCAAAGAATTTTCATATATCACTAAATATTTGTTTTTGATGAACAGTAGTTATTTTAATGTAATCAAATTTATCAATCATTTCATTCTGTCATTAGTAGTTTTCTTCCTCTTTTAATCAACTTGTCAACTCGCCCTTCTTAATGTCATAAACAGATTCTCCTGTGTCTCCTAGAAGCTTGATTCTTTTTGAATTTCACATTGAAATATATGATATGCCTAGAATTAATTTTTGTGGTATGTTACAAAGTGAAAAAATGATCTCATCATTCCTATTTTCAATATTTATTGAAATGTTTTTTGCCTACTCTATGAAGTGTCAGTCTTAAGTTTCTTCATATGGGATGGTTTTACCATGTCTAAGGGACTAGGAGACTAACTCCCAGATGGCCCCTTCAGCACACCATCCAACCAACAGACCATCCAGAAGGCCATCCATTCATTGTTAGCAAGTGAAGGTGTGATGAAGTCACTTCTTGAAGGGATTCAGACAGTGTCCAGAATGACTTATTCCATGATTGGCAGCTCCAGTTTCTGGAAAGGGACATGAGCAATGCAATTGTTTGGGCTCTTGTTTAACATCTCTATAGCCTCTTAAGAGAAAAACAAATCTTCACGAATCTTCAAAGCTTTTCATAATATGTCTGCAATCTCTCTCTCTAGCCTTATATATCAAGGCTCTTGCCACACTTCATACTGAATTTCTATCCATCCCTCAAAGATACCACTTCAGTGACTTCAAACATGATATTGTTCTACCAGAAAACATGTGCTAGTGTGAGTTTTCCCGTCATGGGTATTTTCTGTTCCATGTTTCATCTGGATAATTCTTATTTTTCCTTCAAATTTTAGAATAAATAAGATTTCTTCAGAAAATCTTCCCATAATCAACAGAATAAGTGGATTCCCCTGTTATAAGTCTCATGTCACCATATTTTTCTCCTTTGTACTCTGTAAGAATTATACTTGGTTAATTACTTGCATATTGACCAGGTTAATCTATTTCTCCTAATAAATTTCAAGTTTAAGAAATATCTGATTTAGCGATATCCCCACTGCTATTCTATGATGACAGGGACATTTCTGTCTTGTTCCCTCACAGTATGCCCAGAATCTGTATAAGTGCCTAGTAAGTACAGGTGACCCCTGAACGATGCAGGGGTTAGGGCCACCAACTCCCATGCAGTTAAAAACCCACATATAACTTTTTTCCCCACCAATTTTGGATTAATTTTATTGAAATATAAATAACGTACAATGTTATATTAGCTTCAGGTATACAATATAATTCAACATTTCTATGCATTACTTAGTACCCATCAAGATAACTGTTCTCTTAATCCCTTTTCTCTGTTTCATCCTTCCCCCACCCACTTCCTCTCTGGTAACCATCAGTTCTCTGTATTTAAGAGTCTGGGTTTTTTTTGGTTTGTCTCTTTTTTCTTTTTTCATTGGCTTTGTTTTTTAAATTTCACAAATTTCACATATGTGAGTAATTTATGTGAGTAAATTATGTGTGAGTAATTTTACTTAGCGTTATACCCTTTAGATCTATCCATGTTACTGCAAATGGCAAGATTTTGTTCTTTTTTATGGCCAAATAATATTCCAATGTGTGTGTGTGTGTGTGTGTGTGTGTGTGTGTGTGTGTGTGTGTGTCTCCCATCATATCTTCTTTATCCATTTATTTATGGTTGGACACTTTGGTGTCTTCCATATCTTGGTGATTATATATAATGCTACAATAAACATAGGGGAGCATATATCTTCTCATATTAATATTTTTGTTTTCTTTGGGCAAATACCCAGTAGTAGATTCTGGATCACAAGGTAATTCTGTTTGTTTTGTTTGTTTGTTTTTTCTATTTTTTTAATTTTTATTTTTTAAGGAATTTCCATACTGTTTTCTATTATGGCTGCACCAATTTTCATTCTCACCAACAGTGAATGAGAGTTTCTTTTCCCTCACAACCTTGACAACATGCTATTTATTGCTTCTTTGATTCCAGCCATTCTGACAGGTGTGAGGTGGCATCTCATAGTTTTGATTTACATTTCCCTGATGATTAACGATGACTCTGATGACCCCTCCAGAACTAAATTGCATATACCTTGCTGTCGACCAGAAGCCTTATCAATAACATAGTTAACACATATTGTGTGTATTATATGTATTATACATTGCATTCTTACAATTACATAAGCTAAAGAAAAGAAAATGTTATTAAGAAAAATCATAAGGAAGTGAAAATATATTTACAGAATTGTACTGTGTATATATATATATGTGTGTATATATACATACATATATATACATATATATGTGTATATATACATACATATATACATACATATATATGTGTGTGTGTGTGTGTGTGTGTGTGTGCATATATATATATATATATATATATATATATATATACCAACTGAGCCACCCAGGCACCTGTGTATAGGAGGGCTGGGGCAGGGGACGCAGCAGCCCAGGGATGGTAATGTTCTTCAGCCTGGAGGCCTCAGCTCAGTGGCAGGTGGGCCTTAGGGCAGAAAAAGGGCCCCAGAGATGCACTATAGCTGGCACATCTGCCTGGATGAGCGCCCCCTACAGTGGCCCTTGGTAGCTGCAACCACATATGAGTGTATCTGCCTTGTGGAGGTCCCAGTGATACTGGTTGTAGAGCCTTGTGGGGAGGGGGTGGGGGGCGGTCCGTGCCAGCCTGCAAAGCACCCTGGGCCCAAGGTCATCCCGGTGCAGCCCCAGAACTGAAGAGTGGAGGATTGGGAGGCTGGAGTTATGAAGGTGTGTGTATGGGGGGGGGGGGGCAGAGGAGTCCCCCACAGCACTATCTGTGCCCTCTGGGCACATTCCTTTGCTTCAGGCCAGCCCTCTGCCTTCCAGCCCACCCCTGCTATGAACTTGATGACCCTGGTGACACATAGGATGACCAGCAGCCCTTCCTGGTCCTAGGGCCCAGGGGCTCCTGACAGCTTCCGGGGACCTCCCTGGGTACTGGGAGGGCAGCAGGGGTTACTGTGCACCAGTCATCTTTGATTTGGTTTGTGGAGACTGGGGTGGGCAAATGAATGCCTTGTGGGTTTGCTGTCAACTCAAAAAGAAAAGAGGAAAGGAAAGGAAAGGAAAGGAAAGGAAAGGAAAGGAAAGGAAAGAGAAAAGAAAAGAAAAGAAAAGAAAAGAAAAGAAAAGAAAAGAAAAGAAAAGAAAAGAAAAGAAAAGAAATCTGTACCTATGTGGACTTGTCCAGTTCAAACTTCTGTTGTTTAGGATCAACTGTAGTGGATTATATGTGAGTCATTGTTGAATAAATGAAACGATCTAGGTTACCAATGAATAACTGAGTACAGGAATCTTGGATAATTTGGAGTTTCTTGAAATACAAGGGAAATGGAACTTAAGGAAATAACACATTTGTTCTTCAACCTTTCCCATCTTCCATTCTCTGTCTCTGCTTGCAAGCACATGTAACCAGGACTGGAGGCAAAGCAACTGCCACTCGCACTAAACTGGCACCTGCAGAGTGAGGGTCCCAGGGCTTTTCAGTGGGGCATCGTTTGTTTGTGCTGGGATAGTGACCTGCAATCTGTCACATTCTAGCCTGAGGCAAAGGTTGCAAATATAAGACATTCAGACTCCACACCCTGTCAACATTTTGGGAGACTGAAAACACGGTGTGGATGCAAACTCCTATTACTTTTAGAGTTAGAAAATGTGTAACCAGAATGTTCAATATGGACATCACTAAATTAGTAGCATTAAAGAAACCTCGTGTGTGTGCAATTTAGTTCTCTTGGGCTGTTAAAAGGGAAATTGCATTTTATTATTATTATTATTATTAATTATTATTATTATTTTGGTATCAGATTTTTAAAGCACGTAGCTCTATAGCCTGTGATGCACATAGAAGTTTTATTTTTTCCTTCTGTGTTAATGCATGTTTAGAACCTCCCATTTCTTTAATTAAGGAACAGGAGGGCATCAAAATGATGGAATATTATTTTGAGAGTTTTACTATTTTATGAGAAACAAAGTTTGAACCCCAATAAAAACATACAATTAAGCATATTGTCTTAGATTTTGCATATTAATTTAGGAAAAAAGTATAGGAAAAAAAACACGAGAGAAAATTGAGTCGTCAAAATTTTCATGCATTTAATTTTGCTGTATAATACTTCTACTTGTAATTATTAATCAAGTAATATATTTTTAAGAAATCTACTTCTTTTAAAATTTTTTTGTTTTGGGGGCTCCTGGGTGGCTCAGTCAGTTGAGCGTCCGACTTCAACTCAGGTCATGATCTCGCAGTTCACTAGCTCCAGCTCCCTGTCCGGCTCTCTGCTGATAGCTCAGAGCTTGGAACCTGCTTTGCATTCTGTGTCTTCTTCTCTGTTCCTCTCCCACTCACACTCTGTCTCTCTTTCAAAAAATAAATGAAGATTTAAAAAGTTTTTTAAATTTATTCTTAAGTAATCACTACACTTAATGTGGGATTCAAACTGACAACCCCGATCAAGAGTTGTATGTGTTCTACCACCTGAGCCAGCCAGGTTCCCCAAGAAATGTACTTTTTTGGCCATATTCTCCTAATGTCAATATTTCTTGTACCATCAAGCAGCACCTAATTTAAAAATGATTTCAACAGTTCTATTGAACATCACAAATATATGCAATATGTATCCTTTTCCATAATAATGTTGTTCAATTTTTTTTTTAAAGATTGAGAGAGCATGAGCAGGGGGAGGGGTGGAGGGAGAAGGAGAGAGAGAATCTTAAGCAGGTTCCACACCCAGCATGGAGCCTGACACAGGGCTTGATCGCACAACTGTGAGATCATGACCTGAGCCAAAATTGAGAGTCCAATGCTTCACCAACTGACCCACCCAGGCACCCCAAATGGTTGCTCAATTTTTAAAATTCTAATTACTGAGGAAACTTGTCACGGAGTTTGCACATCCATTTGAACTTCTGAATGGGAGAAAGAAAATATTAGAAAAAAAATAGAAAATTAAAGCAAAGATCCCAGAAAATATAATGTCTGCAAGGTATACATATTAGAAAAAGAAAACAGAATATAGGAGGGAGGAAATGATCAAAGAAAAAAATCAAAGATATTATGCAGTCATATAGAATATGAAAGTCTAGCCCAGGGGTCAGCAAACTTTCTGTAAAGGACCAGGTGGCAAATATTATACGTTTTTTGGGCCACATTGCCTCTGTTGCAACCACTCAACTCTGCATTATCAGCTACAATCTGCAAATGAATGAGCCTGGCTGTATTCCAATAAAAATTTTTATGGACATTGAAATTTGGCTGCAGGCCAGTGGGGGTGAAATTTGAGTTTCATACAATTTTCACCTGTCACGAAATCTGTTTCTTTTCAACCTCCTTCTCTTCTTTCCACTTAAAAATGTAACCACATTATGGGCGATAGAAAATCAGGTGTCAGGGTAGATTTGGCCCATGTAGTTTCCCAATGCCTGGTCTAGCTGTAAGAGCTCAGTGAGAGTGCAGTACAATATTCAGAAGTATACTAACACGTGGACCTACCCTTGTGAAATATCAGATACTAGGGACAATAGGAAGGCATTAGGAACTACTGGCTACCTTTATATATAATCAGAATAGAGCATATAAAGATAAACAAGGAGAGATAAGAATTCAGTAAAAACTGTCATTAACTGCATAATCCAAGTGAAATTTTTGCTGAATTTCTTCATTCTTCATAACATAATTTTGTTTTTTGTCTTGTTTTTAGAAATTCAACACAAAAGTGCTCTCCACCTTCTCTCTACATATGAACTTGACAAATTTATTCCAAAATTTATATGAAAGCAGCAGGCCAAGCATAGACAATGTAATTTTAAATGAAAAGAAAAAGAAAGCATGTGCAGGGATAATAAACAGCATAATTTCTAATAATTGAGACAATATACAAATGGATAATGTTTAGATTATGTAAAAAAATAGAACTCTGATTTGTAATCTGCAACAACCATCCAGGAAGCCAACCTGTTTATAAGCCAGAGTTGCAGGAAATCAAATCACTATCCCTAGAAATCAGTCCATGAAACCTAATAACCCCTGTAACAACCAGCCCAAAATGACCAGGACTTGATTAATAACTGACAGCATCCTTAATTTTTATCTCTGTCTCCTTCCAGCTGAGGCACAACCAGTGAAAGCCAAATACATACTCCCTAGACAATCACATCGGGTGTTCTCCTTCCAGATAGTTTGCCAATAGCTGCCAATCAGGGCATGCCTAGAGCCTTCCTCTTGTCCACTACAAAGATTTTCCTGTCTTCTGCCTGTTTTTGAGTCTTTACAAAAATGCAAGTGATGGCCATTGACTCACTTGTAATAATAGCAACTCTGATAACCATTGTCTATTCTCATTTGATTGGTTTTTATTTATTTCCACACAATGTAAGTTTGGAAATGACACCCACTGGTAAATAAATTGTAATAAATCCATACAATGGAAATTAGCTGAGGGAGAAGGGTTCTGTGGTATTTACCATCCAATAAGACACTTGTGACTATTCTTTCACAGATTTTCCTTAGAATATTCTTGAAAAGAAAAGAAACTCAGGTATTTTCAAGATGCTTCATTGCCCCATGCCAACCATGGCCATTGTGGATGTGCCAGGTAGAAAGCTGATTTTCAATGGGGAGATGCTAAGCCCAGCTATGCTCTACACTCTGTCCCTACCTCCCATTCCACGTCAGTGTTCAGAAAGTAGAGAACCTGTAGGGCAAGTTACCAGAAAGTCTGCAAAAGTATCCCTTCTGTTACACAGGCACATCTCCCACAGTGCCCAGAGTCCAAAGCTCATGGCTGGGTATTTTTATATTCAAAGTAGCTTCAAGCAAAGAAAATAGGTAGGTAGAGTAGGGTTTGCATATTAAATACAGTTAAATTTGATTTTCAGGTAAATAACAAATACTTTTCAGGATAAATATGTCCCAAATATTGCACTGGATATACTTATACTAATAACTATTATTTGCATATCAGAAATTCAAATATAACTGCATATCTATCTTGTTTTTATTTGTTAAATGTGGCAACCCTAAGGGAGAGAGTAACACTGACCTTTTCTTATTCCTTTTATGGAGTAAGAAATACAGCAGAGTTGATGGGTTATTTAAAGGTGCACTGTTCAATTTCCAAATATTTGTTTGTTTGAAATATATTTTATGACTATTTCATCTTTAATGAAATGTTAATGATCCTTCACTTTCTTATTAAATAAAGTAAAAGTAAAACATACTAGTAAAAAGTATAAGTTAAGATATAAAATTAAATCAACAAATATGTAATGCATATCTGCTATTATAGAAGATGTGTACTGGAACAGTAAAGAAACACCCATGCTGGATGTTCTAGATCTTGTAATGGCACAATAACTTATATAGGACTAAAATTCACAAAGAGAGCAAAGGCACTGAGGCAGTTCAAGGCTACTGGAGCACTAACAATTGAGGGGAGAAATCATGAAAAGAAGAAAGTCACAGAAGGCAAAAACAAGCTGACAAAACTCCAAGAAAAACGAGATTTTTCACACAAAGGAGAAAGAACTGCGAAGTTAGTAAGTTAGTAAGTTCTGCCAAGTTAGAGAGTCAATAAATATTTTGAGTTTTCCATTGACCTGCCCTATCAAAGTTTAAAACCAAACCTCTACCAGTACAAAGTGTCTGAGCAGTAATAAAATGGCAACCTTAAAGTTCTAAAAAAAAATCTTAGAATTTTATGTCTAGTGAAAATAACACACAAAATAAAAATATTTTTACATAAGCAAGAACTAACAAACTCTACCTCCAATTATTAATTTTCCAGAAGGCATAAAAATCATAAATACACATGCACTTAATTACAAAGCTTCAAAATTCATAAAGCAAAAGCAGACTGAAAGGAGGAAAAAACAAATTCTCTATCACAGCTAGAGATTTTAACACTTCTGTCTCAGCAAATGATTTAGTAATTGTTCAAAAATGAGTAAATATATAACAGAATTGAACAATACTACAAACCAACTAGACTTAACTGACAATTACAGAGCACTGTATTCAATGGCTTCAGAATACTCATTTATTTTTCAAGTGCACATGAAATCTTCATAAAGAAAGTCCATATTCTGGGCCATAAAACAAACTTTGATAAATTGAAAAATATATGGAATATTACAGAGCATGTTATTTGAACACAAGTTAAATTAAATATACCATTGTAAGATGTCTACAAATATTGGAAAATAAACAGTACACCACTAAGTAGCCCTGGTTTAAATAAGAAATCACAAGGGAATTAGAAGATATTCTAAATTAAATATTAATGAGAACACAACATATCAAAATTTGTGAAATATAGCTAAAGCACACCCTAGGAAAATTTATAACCTGAAATGCTTATAATAGAAAAAAGTTTGAAAACCAATAAGTAAGTTTGCAATTCAACATTGTCACTCTTCAGGAAGATGAAATATAAAACTACAATTGGGGTACCTGAGCAGCTCAGTCAGTTAAGGGTCTGACTTTGGCTCAGGTCATGATCTCGGGGTTTGTGAGTTCGAGCCCTGCATCAGGCTCTCTGATGACAGCTCAGAGCCTGGAGCCTGCTTTAGATTCTGTGTCTCCCCCTCTCTCTCTGTGTCTTCCCTGCTCATGTTCTGTGTTTCTCTGTCTCTCAACAATAAATAAACGTTAAAATAAAAATTTTAATAAAAAAAAACTACAATCAAGTGCTATTTAAAGACATTACTATGATTAAAATTAAAACAACCAACAAGGGGCGCCTGGGTGACGCAGTCAGTTAAGCGTCCGACTTCAGCCAGGTCACGATCTCGCGGTCTGTGAGTTCGAGCCCCGCGTCGGGCTCTGGGCTGATGGCTCAGAACCTGGAGCCTGTTTCTGATTCTGTGTCTCCCTCTCTCTCTGCCCCTCCCCCGTTCATGCTCTGTCTCTCTCTGTCCCAAAAATAAATAAACGTTGGAAAAAAAAATAAAACAACCAACAATATCAAATGTGAGTTAGAATGTGAAGCAATCAACACTCATAACATTTCTCGTAGAAATGTATAATAGTACAGCCATTTTCGAAAAATGGTCATTTTTTTTAAAAAGATAAACACCCACCCACCCTGTGACCTCACAATTCCTCTGTTAGATATTTCCTTAAGAAAAATAGCAATAAATGTCTGCAAAAGGATATATATAAGAAGGTTAATAGCAATTCCATTTGTAATAAAAAAAACAATTATTTATCAATATAGGGTAATGGATAAACATATGATAGTATACAATGGAATACTACTCAACAATTAAAATGAATTATATGAATTCATTAAATTTCATTAAAATTGGAATTCATATAATTCATTAAAATTCATTCAAATTCATTAAAATGAATTCATATATTATATGAATTTCTAATATAACAACATGGATGAATCTCAGAAGCATTGCACTACAATGACAATAATACAAAAAAAAAGCTAGACATAAAAGACTGTGGTGATCAAAATCAGAAAATGGCTGGTAATGGGAGACTGAATTTTATTGAAAGTGGAAGGAGGCAATTTGTATTTTCATGAAAATTCTCTATGTTGATCAGAGTGCTGCTACCAGTTCCCAGAAAAGAAAATTGCAGTCGCAAATTTACTGATTGCAGACCATCCTTTGGAATTCCCACAAATCAGAGCTTGTATACTCTCTTCTGAATAGTCCATTCATTTAAGGTTCTACTTTGTCTTTTCTGTTCCTTTCATGTTTCATTCCCTATCTCTACCTCAACATACAACCAACAAATGCTTCTGGATTCAGCCACAACCTGCTCCATCACTTCTCCAGAAATCTTTTCTTAGTTAAGAAGGAAAAGAAACAAAGTGATAGAATCATGCATCGTCTAAAGGGATCTTTTGACTGTCTATAGAACTGTATAGTTCATTATTGACATTATTATGTTGCATCGTAGACAATAATGGGAAGGAAAAAGAATAGTATAGGTAATAATATTAATGACAAGTAAGTTTTATTGAGTATTTAGTATATGCCAAGTATTGTCTAAGCACTTTACATAAATAAAATCAATTAATCCTCATGGCAGTCCTATGAAGTAGGTATAAACATTTTCCCCACATTAAAAATGATAAAATTAAGTTATGCAAAGAATAAATTGCCCAAAGATACACAGCTAGTAAATGGTAGAACTGGGACTCATGACTTGACATCTAGCTCCAGAGACCATGTTCGTAACTCACTACACTCTAAATATGTGAGTCCCCCACAACAGGCAATGGTCACAAGTGACTATTTAAATTTGGATTAAGTTGATGAAAGTTAAGTAACATTAAAAATCAATTTTTAGTTACAATGGCCACATTTCAAGTGCTCAGTAGGAACGCATTACTAGTGGCAACCATGTTGAACTGCACAGATTTAGAATGTTACCTCAAATATAGGAAACCTCCCCCCTCCCAATTCAAAGCCTGCGTTTTGCATTGGGTATGTCTGATCTCATGGTGAAAGTAAGATCCCATTAATGTACTAATTCAAAATTGACTGATTACTATTTTCCCCTGCTCATGCAGGACCTCACTTCTTCTCCTAAGTATCCCTCCACACCATGTTTCTTGGAGTGCCTCCCATATACTGCTGGTGGGTGGCCACCTCAATTTTCCATTGTTCTAATGGGAGGCACCATTAATTCCCCAGGTTCTAACTCTTGAGAAGATCAGTGGTGAATCAAACTTAGAGAGAGAAATGCAAACAAAATCTATGGCTTGCAAATTTTTGTATCATATTCCATTCATGTCATCTTAAAACAATATTCTTAGATTGAATGTATTTCACAATAAATATCTCTTCTACTTTTTAAAATCTCTCTTTGATTTTACATTTCTCTGTCTCCCTCTCTCTAGTTTCCTCTTTTATCACACACACTCACTCACACACACACACACACACACACACACGTACACCAGCATGTAGTAAACCTATAATGACGTGAGAAGAAATGCACATGCTGTTTTGAGAATCCCTACGTCTGACCAGTAAGCTGAAGTCCCTGGGTCAGAGGCATATATACTGTTCCAACATCCCCTATATTCTTTCTCAGAAGGATCCTCAATTTCCATGGATCAAGACTTTTGTTGGATCTTTCCCACCAACTCACTAGAGATGCATTGACACAGCACTGACTAGAGCTGGGATGTCCTCTTACAATTAGGCTTATTGGGCTTATAATAACATAATTCCTTCCAAATTCACTTGAAGAGGGATTATTACACTACACTCTTAGCTGGGCTGATAGTATGTCTTTAAATAAGATTCATCCATTTATATCCTACAGGTCTGATAGTCAATAGAAATGAGTGTTTACACTTCAGTGCCACCCAAATGGCAATCATCTTGTTTTCCTTTTGTTTGTTTGTTTGTTTTTATTTTGTACCCACACTTATTGGTTCTTTCCTTTTTCTTTTCATTTCCCCTTATTGTCAACCACATGTCTTCTGTTCCTGGAACTTGCTCTACATTGGCTCGAGAAAGATCAGAACATCTAATTTGTTTCTTAGATCTCTTAATTTTTTTTAATCTTTATTTATTTTTGAAAGAGAGAGAGAGAGAGAACATGAGCAGAGGAGGGACAGAGAGAGAGGGAGACACAGGATCTGAAGCAGGCTCCAGGCTCTGAGCTGTCAACACAGAGCCAGATGCGGGGCTCGAACTCATGGACCGCAAGATCATGACCTGAGCTGAAGTTGGAGGCTTAACCGACTGAGCCACCCAGGTGCCCCTCTTAGATCTCTTAAAAATACAGCTTATAATCTTTCTTATTTTGA
Organism: Felis catus; assembly: GCF_018350175.1. Taxonomy (NCBI): domain Eukaryota; kingdom Metazoa; phylum Chordata; class Mammalia; order Carnivora; family Felidae; genus Felis; species Felis catus. The sequence continues at coordinate 112,539,081 of NC_058375.1, read as the reverse complement.
TCCCTCTAATAACCCTGTGTTTCCAAAATTCAGTATACAACATCCCACTGTAGAATGATACTCCCTGCAGTATTGCCCTGGTCCCTTCAACTGGGATAGTGGACAGCAGCCACCAGTTGTTGCTAATGATACTTTCTCAAGGAACATTCAGGGAAGCAGTATAACCAGGAAATAGCAAATAATATGGCTTAGTGCTCTCCACATATATATGCGTGTGGTCTGGACAAATGTGAAAGACTCCAGAGAAAATCAATGATTGATAATAAAATAATAAAATAAAATAAGATAAAATTTTATTAAAAGACATCAGTGTTCTGATATCTTTTCTGCAGCAAGAAAATGAGGGAAGAGGAAAAATGCATCTCATGATGAAGATAAAGAAATGTAGTTTGCAAAAATATCAGTGAGAAAACATGGAAAATGGGGATGACAAGACTTGAAGAGGAAAGACCTAAGAAGCAATAAAAGAGATAAAATTACCAGTGGGAGTCCTTTGTGTCAGACTCTTGGGAATATTTTCCCCTTTCCTTTCTTATAATCCTCACAGCAAAACCATTCCTGGAATAGGTAGTTCTCTTCTCAGTTTATAGAAGAGAAATTGAGATTCAAAAAAAGCAAAAGAACTCACGTAAGATTCCATGGCCAATGAGTAATGGGGCTAAAATTGGCATGACACCTTCCAGGCCTCAATCCTTACTGTTCACTGTTCGAACTGTAGCAAAGAGAGGTTTGTGGACACTGGAGTAGATATACCCATTCTGTTGTGTTTGAATAACAGCTTTATTTGTGCACATTTTACAGTGACTTTTAATTTCCTACAGCCATAACTATTTTTTGAGTATCCAAAGAGATGAACTTGTCTTCAGAGAAATGTGCTCACACACACACACACACACAAATATTTCTATATACAGTTTTAGAATTTCTTATCTGCCCCGAAACCCATCTGTTGACCATGTAGAAGGACATGATAATTATCTCCTTTCTTCTTCACAACTATTGCATTAGATGTAGTTTCATTCTTTTTGTTTTGTTTTGTTTTGTTTTGTTTTGTTTTGTTTTGGAGAGAGAGAGTGGGGCGGGGGAAGAGGAAGAGAAAGACAGAGACAGAGAAAAGATCTTAAGCAGGCTCCAAACTAGCATGAGCCAGAAGTGGAGCCTGATCTCACAATGGTGAGATCACGACTTGAGCCAAAATCTAAAGTCAGATAGATACTTAACTGACTAAGTCACCCAGGTGCATCAGATGTAGCTTCATTCATTCTAAGTTGAGAAAGTGGAGACTCTGAAATGTTAACTGACCTTAAAAACTGCACAGTTCTGACTTAACTGGTAACTGACCCCATTCCTACCACCTTACATCGAAATACTATGTCTTTTTCACTGTGTTCTATTGGAATCACTAAGAGCAGGGATGCTCAACTATTTCTAGCTTGGGGAAATGTGTGTGTGTGAAATGTGTAGTGCGTGTTTTATAGGAAAGCACAAAATACTGCAGATAGAGAAATTTCAGGAGTTTAAGAAAGATATGAAGACAGTAAAGTAAAATATTATATAAATTGACTTTTTTTCCTGTATGAAAAAACTCATTGCCCAATTTTAGAAGGAGAAATCCATCAATGGTTTATGAATATTAACCCAGACAATTGACATACACATAGTTTATCTTGACCATCCATGCTTTCCATATTCATTTCCATTCCTATAATATATATTTGCCATAATAATGAAGAGGACATCAATGCAAAATAAATTTTTAAGTCCTTATAAAATTATTTTAGACATATGCTACATTTATTCATCCAGATGCCCAGTTTGCATTTGTTAAGTACCTACTGTGTGCCAGCACCATAATAGATGTGGGTACAAAAGAAGCAAAAAGTGGGGCGCCTGGGTGGCTCAGTCGATTAAGCGTCCGACTTCGGCTCAGGTCATGATCTCGCGGTCCGTGAGTTTAAGCCCCGCATCAGGCTCTGTGCTGACTGCTCAGAGCCTGGAGCCTGTTTCAGATTCTGTGTCTTCCTCTCTCTCTGACCCTCCCCCATTCATGCTCTGTCTCTCTCTGTCTCAAAAATAAATAAACGTTAAAAATTTTTTTAAAAAACAAAAGAAGCAAAGAGTATCTTTCCTGGTCTCAAGGGTTTTGTAGTCTTATAGAAATTCTTTAAGAAAGGGATATGAGCATATTGCCAAGAAAAAAAATATGATTAAATCCACTTGTTGAATTGATTATCATTGCTTATAGTAAAGTGGCACCCATTTGCAGGGTCATCTGCTTTAGGTACAATGTTCAGCTGAAGAAATGCCATTGCTGTGGGAGTTGTAGCACTGTGCCCACATCATGGAGATACTTGTGTAAAAGGAAGCAGCAAAAACCAAAGTGACCATTTAAATCTTGACAGCGACTCTATTCTGATACGTCCTATTATCGCTCTATATTTTCCTTATGTATGCTACTTATGTGGGGTTCCATAGAGAAGTTATTTAGTGGGCAACAGCAAAGACGTGTGGCCATGGAAAAATACATGGAGAAAGATCCTAAGTAGTGTTCCTGGGGCTGCGTCCTACTGAGATAATCTCTTCTCCATTCTCTTCCTCCGCCCTCTTCTTCAGATTCCGCTCTGCTCCTCCTCCACCTTTTCTTTCTCTTTCTATGCTCTTCTTTTTTCATCCTGCTTTTTTCTTCCAGCCTTGTGATCTGCAAAAATTTCACACCTACAGGAAAGTGGGAAGGCAAATACAATAAACACCTGAAAACCTTGCCACTTTTGCTGCTTTTTAAATCTCTCTTCTCTCTTTCTGTCTCTGTCTCTATTTCTCTGTCTCTGTCTCTCTCTCTTCTCTCTCCTCATTAATTTGGTTGTTACACCTTTCAAAATTAAATTGCAAACATGTAACTGCTGAGGTCAAAGGCATTCTCCCGAATAATGACAATACCATTATCAAATGAATTGAACGCTGGTAGAGAATACTACCTAATAGACAATCTATGTTACTATTTCACTGGTTGTCTCAATAACATCTTTATAGCAGGATTTACTGGGGAGGGTTGTTCAAAATCCAATCGAGAATCTCACCTTGCATTTGCTCCCCAAACCCTTTAGCCTCATTTAATGAATGACGATTATGACATTGACATTTGCAAATAGGTCAGTTTTTAATGGAGTGTTTCATATTCCGGAGTCGTCTCATGATTAGATTCAATTTAAACTTTTGTGTTGCCGTGTTGCATGCTTCCTATACCAGAACACACCAAAAGGCACACACTTCAGTGTGACCAGTTATTGGTGATATTAATTTTGTGCATTAGGATAAAATAGTATCTACTGGGTGTCTCCATTCAAGAGGTACCTTTTCCTTTTGTAATTAAGACACACAAAAACTGGGATGGTGCTTTGAAACTCTGTGGAAATTATGTGGTTCTAAAATCTTTCACCCAATCATTTAGCATCAATTGATAATCTTGCTTAAATCGATTATTATAATGGAGGTTTAAAATGGTGATTATAAATTCTTTCCTTCCTTCTGTACGAATTAGCTAGTATTGTGTAAAGAGTAACCCCTCACCTTTGTTTTTCTTTTCCTTTACTATCTCTATGTACTCATATCTTTGTTTAATGTTTTTATGATTCACTTATCATTATCCTTTTTATTAAGTTGTCTGAAATCTGATGACTCAAAGCCCCTGCCAGTGAATCTCATGATTTTTTTTTCATGCATCCATCATATTGGGAGCATTCCCTTACTTTTAGGCACAATGATATGTTTTAAAGCCACTGTGCTTTTTCCCTGACCTAGACCTGGAATCAGCATCTTCTTCAAGGAACCTGATTCTTGTTACCATGTTATTTAAACCAAGATCTGACCACAGACGGTGTCATTACGACCAAAGTTTCTTCCAGGCTCTTTTCAGTGACTTTCTGCTGACACTTCCAATTCCAATCTTGTTCTGTATTTGCATCTCCTTTCATCCACCAGCAGAACAGGTGCACAGCAACATATGTGTGTCTGCCTGTCTCTCAGCCTATTGTGTCTCTGTCTCCCTCTCTCTCTTCGATTCTACAACACACACACACACACACACACACACACACACACACACACACAAAATGAATGGTTTGAGAATTACTACATCATGACCACAACTAATCTACTAAAATAAAGTTCTTTATAGCTCAGCAATTATTTTGGGTCCTTTGAAGAAATCCCACCAATGATGGACAATAGGAATGCTTTGCTCAAAATCATCACTAATTAATTCTTTTTTCAGATGTGTTTTGCTTGTTGTCAATATTAGAAATTTCCTCACTCAACTTTTTAATTTGAATTTTTAACAAAATAGTTTAACTTGAATATGGTTCACAGGTCAAAACTATAAAAGTGTACAATGAGAGACATTGATCTCCATTCCATCTTTGTTTACTTATCTCAGAAAACCATTTCAATATTTCCCGTTTTGTCCTTTTGTATTTATTTTTGAAAAATAAAAAAAAGGCTTCCTTTCCTCACACAAAATCTGCAAATGCATATGTATGCAAATATGTGTGTGTATTTTGCTTTTTTAAATTGGACAATACCTCTCTCAAATCCCTACATGTCAGTTTATAGATATATTCCTTGCTCTTTAAATAGTGCCAATGTACTATCATTTTTTTGTGTTTTTTTAATGTTTACTTGTTTTTGAGACAGAGAGAAAGAAAGAGGGAGGTAGACAGTGAGTGGGGGAGGGGGAGAGAGAGAGGGAGGCAGAAGATCTGAAGTAGACTTTGTGCTGATAGCAGAGAGTCCAATGCGGGGCTCAAACTCATGGACCATGAGATCATAGACCTAAGTTGAAGTCAGCCACTTTAACAATGGAGCCACCCAGGTGCCCCATAGGATCATTTTTTAAGCACTTTCTTACTAATGGGAATTTTTGGGTTTTGTAATATTTTACGACTTCATATATACCACAATGAATACCTTTTTGCATATGATGTTTCACACTTCTGGAGATGTATTCTCAAGGTAAATTCACAGAAATGACAGCACCTGGCCAAAGGATCAATACCCTTGCAGTATTTTAGACATTGCCATATCCTTCTCCTTAGGGTGTTTTTACCTTGCACCACATCAGCAGTGTAGAATGATAATACCTACACCAAATCCCATACAGAGTGTGTTGTTAAGCCTTTGAGTTTTTGCTCTCTGATGAGTAAGAGCTTGTATCTCAGTGAAGTACAATGTGCATGTGCATATATGAGTGAATTTCAACACTTTTTCATTATTTAAAGCATTTGCGTATCCTTTCCTGTACTTTGACTGTTGGTACTTTCCTCCATTTTTTCCTACAGAGTTTTTTATCTCTTTTGCTATTTTAACAGTTCTTTACATATTTGGGAGCTAGCTTTTTCTATTTGATATGAGTTGAAAACATTTTCTTCCTACACATCACATGTCTTTTTGACTTTGCTTATATTTACACATACATACAGAAACTTTTCTTCATGAGCAAAATTTTAAAAACTAATTTACAGAGATTTCATACCATTAACAGCATGCAAGTAATCTGAGTGAAGCCTTAAATCCAAGGCGTTGGGCTTCCAACCAAAGAACCATAGAGACAGAAGAAGCAGACATTCAAGTTGAGTGAGTGGGGGCTTGGAGCAAACATCCATGCTGTGTTTAAAGATAGAAGGATGTACAGGTTTGTGCAAATGAGGTCTTTAGTATGTTGGAGAAGTGCTAGCCAAAGGTAGAACTCTGTGTGTGAAAACAAGTTGTGGGTGATAGTAATGGAAATTAGATCATTAAGATGGAAAACAGACCTGTGCACATCTTAAAATCAAGGACCCAGGCATTCATCTTTGTAGTGCCTGCATATCTAGCACCTGGAAAACACTCCATAAATATTTTTAGAAGTGAATGATTTGAATCTAAAGTGGAATAACAAGGAACAATCACAGTGGTAGAGTAAAAATATTAACAGTACTAATTTAGATACATCCTTGTGCATGTACTTTTAAGTAAATCTGTTTGCTTGAATGTTCAATACAAATTTCATTAAAAAAAATCAATCACCATGTTAACTCAAACTGGCCATGCAGACAACAAGGCTTTGTTCTTTTAACAATAAAATATCTCTTAAATGTATCAGGGCATGGTAGTTGGAGAGAGCTACTATTTCTCTTTATTCTCACAGCACTGAATATTTTAAATATCTACAAGATACCATCAATACATACTCATGGATTACTAAACTGATTATCTGATCACCCAGAATTTGAGCTCTGGCTTATATCCTCCTTGTATTTCTCTTAAAAATCAGGCCAATTTCCTGAAGACAGATAATAGCCAAGCCCACTTTAGGGGAACATGGAGTCTTATTGGGAATTGAAGACCAGTGCTCAAAAGGGAGCATGTCACAGGAAGTCCTTCTTCCTTTCAAAAGCCAAGGGCTTAGCTTTTAAAATGAGGAAAAGAGAAAGTTCTGTTCAATTGCTATTGAGTTTCCTTTTGGTCAAGTGTATGCATTCTAGCACAGCTGTCCCCAAGACCACTTCAAAATATAGTCAGCACAAATACAAATATTTGTCAGCCCAGCTCATAGGCTAGAGAACAACAGAGAACACCTCCCTGTCAGACCATTGCTTCTGTTCCTTCTTTGGCTTGGCTTCTTCCTAATAGACAGAATTCACTGCTGTGCTGTGCCCCGCTGGTTCTTATGTCCTTTTAACATGGATCACAGAGAATAAACATGTGATTAACAAATCCTGACAGCCTTCAACAAAGTGCATCATATAACTCATTGTTCCTTCGTGGGTATCAAAGAAGCAGCCTCATGCTGCTGACTCAAGATATCACCCTCCAAGAAAGGGGAGTAGCAGGGGAAGAAAGGAAATTTACAGCCTATTTATTTTACCAACCCTATCAATCCAAATGTCCCCATCTACAAACTTCAACTTTTGCAGACCAGATTCCACTTCATCAGATCTCACTGTTCCAGTGCTAAAACAGAAGGAGAGAGAAGACAGGTGAGACATTCATCATTTGGAAACCCTTCTTCTATTAGCATTGACTGTGCTGTTAGAGAAACAAGGCTCACCTCATATTTTATTTCCTCCATGATGAAGTAGAGATTCAAAAATGCAATTGCATTATAAAGGAGCTGATTGATTTGGTATCTGTTATTTTCATCAAAGTGGGATAATGTTTTATTCAGTGCTGCACCCCCAAGATCTAGTAAGGATAGGCACATTCTTCCAGGTTCATGCTCCCCAGTGTTCACTAAGTGGACCTCAAAGTGTAGGTACTGGACTCACAGCACCACAGGCAATGCAGATTCCTAGGTCCTCTCTGGACATGCTGAATCTGTTTTTGAAAAAGTCCTCTTGGAGATGCTGATGCATGTTCTGGTGTGAGAACCACGGGTTTAACTAAAAGGAAAAGAAAGCAGGGAGGAAAGGGAGTGGGTAACTATCAAGTGCCATTTTGAGGTGCACCAGCTTTTCTGGGAAGCTGATTCTGACTCTCTCTGCCTGCTACCAGCAGCCTAGCAAGGTTAGTGGTACCTTCCCGGATAGCTCCTTGTTATCTGACTGTATCATTACCTTAATTACTGTATACTGGCTCCTCGTATACCTGCCCTGGCTTCCATAAGAAGCCATCTTGACGACTCTATCAATCTTTGTTGTCTCAACACTAGTATGGCTCACAGAGCACAATGGGCATGCCCATTTGTTGAATGAATGAATGACAAATGAATGAGTCTACACAATGTTCCTTTGTCCATATGAATGTCCACAGTCATAGCCCTTATCTTCGGTGTAGGAGTGTGTATGTGAATGAGAAAATTCAGAAAGAGTTAACGTTACCACACAAAAAATATAAAAATGCATCAATACATATATTTGGGATGTACTTTTTTCTTTCAAATGTTCATATATGAAACACACAGAATCAGGGAAAGACATCTCCTGTCAAATGTGTAGAATGAGACGATAAGCTTATTGATAATGAATTGTTCATAACATACCCTTTTATTTCATTGGTTATTGGTTTTCTGGGATACCCATAAGAAACTGCTACAAACTGGGTTGCTTAAACAACAGGAATTTATTGTGTCATTGCTCTGGAGGCAAAAGTCTGACATTAAGGTGTTGTCGAGGTTACTTTGTGCTGAAGCTGGTAGGAAAAGACCTGTGCCAGCCCTCTCTCTTTGACTTGTAGGTGGTTGTCTTTGGATTCACATGGCATTTTCCCTGTATGTGTGTCTGTGTTCAAATTTCCTGTTTTAAAAGGACCCCAGTCATATTCTATTAAGATGCCCCTAATGGCTTTATTTCAACTTGATTGCCTCTGTAAAGACCTCATCTCCAAATAAGGTCATATTCTGAGAAATCAAGGATGGGGACATCAACAGATAAGTTTTTGGAGGACACAGTTCAACCAACATATCCCAACTGTTCTCATGTCCTTGATGTGTCCATGGCCTGAAGAAGTGGCAAACTCAAAGTCTGCTTTGTGTTGGAAAATGTCAGGATTTGCATGAATATTTCTTCTTTCACAGAAAACAGAGCCATCGGGTCTGATGACCTTCACAAGTAGCTGGTATTTGCTGATCTCCTGGAACTGCTGCACCTTGTCTGCTTTACACCCTGCTGCCCTCACTTCTCCTGACCTCCTGGGCTTCCAATGCTTTCTATGTCCTTCTTTTGGACATAGTTTCTCAATCAGTTTTCTCAAATGCAGGCCATGTTTCTCAATTATGAATCAGCTTTTGTCTAGTTCTGCTCTCTTGCCCTCTGTGTCAGATCTCAGGGTGCCCTCCCTCACATGGTCTGGCTACCTTCCAGCAGACAGCCCAGGGAGGGACAGTGTGGTGCTGATGTCACGGCCCTCTGAGCGAGGCTTCCTGAGTGAAATCTGGGCCCTGGCAAATTCTGGATATGGCTTAGCCTCAGTTTCCTTGTCTGTAAAATGAGGATGTCAATAGGGCCAGCTTTGTGGGGGTCCTATGAGGATTAAGTGTTTTTTAAGTTTCTTTTGAAGTTTATTAATTTATTTTGAGAGACAGAGACGGAGAGAGAGAAAGTCAGCAGGGGAAGGGGAGAGTTAGAGAGGGACAGAGAGAAGGAATCCCAAGCACGCTCTGCATTATCAAAGCAAAGCCTGACAGGAGGCTCAGACTCACGAACCATGAAATCATGACTTGAGCCAAAGTCAAGAGTCAGACGCTTAACCAACTGAGCCACCCAGGTGCCCCAAGGATTATGTTTGATGACAGTGCCTGGCTTCTGGTAAGCTCCAGAGAAGCATTTGCTGCCATTCCTCTGCTTCTTTGTTTTTGTCTGTCCATGCTGGACCCTATGATATGCCACTTCACCCAGTGTGAAGCACTTCTTTTTTTTTATTTTTATAATGTTTATTTTATTTTTAAGAGAGAAAGAGAGACAGAGCATGAGTAGGGGAGGGGCAGAGAGAGAGAAAGGGAGATACAGAATCCGAAGCAGACTCCAGACTCTGAGCTGTCAGCATAGAGCCCGATGTGGGACTCGAACCCACAAACCACTGAGCCGAAGTCCATGCTTAACTGACTGAGCCACCAGGCGCCCCACTGTGAAGCACTTCTTATTCACATTCTACAATTTCTAAACTGCAGACTCATATTACACTGAGAAGTACGTTATGATGAAGGGTTTTTCTTTCCCCTACTGAAAACTTTCTATTAATTCAAGGGTGCATCTTAAAATCAATGTCATTTTAGAATCGAAGAAATAATGTTGTTAAGTCTTGCTATTTAATGAGAGCCTATTAAGCATCAGATTGCAGACACCTCTTCATAAATTTTAAAATAGTTCTGCAAGGGAAGTTTTAGCATCTCCACCTTGTAGGTGGGAGCAGGGATTGGCATCGCAGACTCTCTGAATCTGAAGGCCACGCAGTCAGTCAAGATCTAAGCAAAGCCAACTAAGTCTGTCCAACATCTGGACCCTTTCTCTTGCTACAACGCTGAGAAGGTAGCACGCTTGTGCCCTTCATTATTTTTGTTTGTTTGTTTGTTATGCGGTGTGGTGTTGTATTGTGTTGTGTTGTGCTATGCTGTGATGGTTAGTGAGAGTGTCCAGCTCTGCTTTGTGTGTGTATGAAACTGTTTGCCTCCAATGCCCTTTTGGTCAGTACAGCACCTGGTGTACTGTGGAATTAACATTTGCTCGTCAGACTCCATAATTAAGGATTTACTCTCTTCATCATCTTTATTATATCAGGACATAATTCTGTCACAATGAATAATGCTGAGATCATTAATTGTTGCTTGCATATATACTTTATCTCTCTAGCGAGACTATGAGCCTCTTACAATCGAGAATGATGATATGTTTTCTGCATCCATGATATTTTGTGAGAGCAGAGTAAACAAAAATTAAAACCAAAACCAAAACCAAAAACAAACCTCTAGGTACTTCCCAAGTGTTTATTTTCTGTGATAGGTTTAAAAGGCCTTCTAAGACAGTGGTTACGTAGGTAACCTGATACACCCTAATATGCCAATAGAACAGCACACTCTCTCTATTATACATGTATAGATTAATAAAGGGCATCTGAAGATTATTCTCCTTGTTACTGGGTTATTCAAAGATGGTAAAATGTGTCCCTTCGCTACCTTTCCTCATTCTCAGCACCCATGCAGACATTATTCATTGATGACGGGGCTTTTACTGCTAGGGTCAGATGCAGACTCTGTTTTGCAGCACAGCACTCTAGACAATCACTGCAATCTCTTTGAGGTCACATGCAAAATGATGCCAAGTTAAGCATTCCTTGTCTCACTCCTCTGTGGTTTCGAAAGTGGAGAATGCAGAGCATTTAGGAAGAGGAATTATTGCACAAGAAGATGGTCAGCTGGAATATATGACCTGGGGGGTCCCCCAAGTGGCCACAATATAAACATTCCGCAGCTTCAGCTAGGGTAAGACTAGCCCTGATTTTAAAATCACATCAGTCCTGGAGCAGAGTGGATCTTGTTCAGAAGTTACCCAAGAAGAACTCTGCTCTACAGGAGTTCCATTCCTTCAGGTTTTATAAGCTGGCCATGCTCAGGCTCTGCCCCAAACCTCTCCAATCTGCCCAATTTAATCAGAAATCCCAAGGAAGGAGTCTAGACATTGGTTTGTTAAAAATTGTTCCACGATTGATTTAAAATGCCCACTTGCGGTGGAGAACCAGTGTGCTAGCTAGGGCATTTGCTGATAACAGTGCCTCTGAAAAAGATGCCTTCTAAGGGTATTTACATGGAGGCTCTTGACAAATGAAAATCCTTAGCAAACCTCCAGAGACGTATGCATGATGGGATTTCAGGCCATAAAATCCCATGGCGATCCTTGGATTGCCCACATGGACGACCTTGCAGCGCTCACCTCCCCATGCCCAACTATACTGCAGATGTTAGATGGGAATACGTCACACATAGTAATGAGCTTCTAAAGGCACAGTCTGTGAGGATACAAGTTATTGACAGGTATTTCCAGTAGCATTTGGCCATTTTTTTCCTGTTTCTATTAGAAGCTGTTTCTCCCAGAGGGAGAAAATAATCAGATGCTTCATATTCACAAATTCCCATAAAGGACTTCCTTCAAAATTGCTGCGTGCATTTCTTCTGGTGGTTTGCCCTTAGCTACTCTCGTAGCTAATGGTTTTGCTTGAAGAAAAGAACATCTTAAAGATTTCATGAAGAATAAGTTTTAGGAAACTGTATGGGATTTCTTTTTCTCTCTGGGGCAAAATTCACAGAGTTGCCATTCTTTTGTTTTCTTTTGTTTTATTAAATAAAAATAAACAGCTCACAAGATTTGTTCACCTCTCACCATGGATGCGTTCATCATTGCATGCAGTCTCCCAGCCGTGGCTTCTCCTGTGCATGAACTAACAGGGTCGAGCAGCCACTAACAGAAAGTAATACAAACTTACAAAACAACACAAAAATAGAGGAGCAGTGTCCACTGGTGGACTCCTTCTCTACTTGTCTTGGCCTTTGTATCCCTACCCTCCTACTAATGCCCTCTCAGGATAGCCTAATTCAATCTCTTATTCCAAATGCTCATAGTTGAAGTTATTTATACTTCTTCTATAATCTTGATTCTTGCCTCTTCACACAATTTCAATCCACCATCCACTGTCTTGCCCTTGTCCTTGAAATGCTTGAGCAAATGTTTTAGCTTGGAATTGATAAGCAGTAAAAACCCAAGGGCTTCCTGCTCTCCCTTGGCCCATACTAGGTGACAAACATTTACCAGCCCATAATATTGAAAGAGAGAGAGGTGCAAATTTTAAAGTGGAATCCAGAAACAAGGCTAAGGCAGTAAGATGTGATGGTAGACCTCAGAGAAAGAAAATAGAGTAAATAATATTGAAATTAGTTTGCCTAAATATGAGATGGGATTTGTGTTAGGTTTTGATCTTTCATGACAGTAGGGTGCCTGTTTCTATCCCAGGAGGATCTCAATAAAATTTCTTAAGGCTGGATTTCTACAGCCTCTGAGACAAGTGACTTCCTACACCCATAAATGTTTATGTAGAGGCTGTAGGTCCTCACTGATTCTTGAAACCCATGTCTCCATTAGTTTGAAGATGCACTGGACAGTCCTGGGCTCTGGAGTCTAGGGGCAAATCCCAGATCTGACACCTACCACTTGGTATTGTGAGAGTTGAAAAAGTATCTCCACACAATTTTCAAGGAGATTATTCAAGGAAAGTATCCAAGAGCTGTGTGATTCTGGGGTTCGTGGTGCCTGGTCAGGGAACTTAAGTCTAATGCAGGACTCTGATAGATAAGAAAACATGCACATGGAGTAAAGCCCCCAATATGACAAAACACAGGATTTTCCATGGACCCACACGAGCACTGGTCTTACGCCAGAGGCTAAGAAAAGTTTTTTAAAGACTCTTAATACTTGCCCAGAGTTAACAGAGCAAGAGACAAGGGCAGGGCCTTCTGGGAAGTCTGCACTTCAAATACCCAAAATCTGGATCTGTGGAACAAAATATAATTTTGCTCAGGGCTGGGATACTTAGCAGGCAAGAGTTGCTGAGTTAGCCTCTCAACGGGGCTGTGAAGCTTTATTCTCCTCATTGCTTAAGCACAAACTGTGGTGAAAGTATGAAGACTTCATTTCTTTGCAGAAAATGACCCTGAAAAGAAAGCCAACTGCTAATGCTTGCAGTGGCAATGAAGAGAAAGGGGTGATTCCTAGCCAGAAAATAGCTTTATAAATTACTTTGCTTCTGTATTTATAGAACAATTCAGGGCCTATAGGGTTCAACTACATTTTCTAGTTATATTTACTACAACTAAGGTTGGAATTACATGCTACAGTGTATGCAAATTTGTGGAATGTACAATATTGTGCACATTTCTCGTAAATGACAAGGGTCTGCTGTAGTTCAAATCATTATAGCTGAAGTGTAAAGAAAATCATGCACTGAAACCAAGCTTCAAACAGTGCAGTATGTTCTGGTGCATTATCCAGCCCCCCACCTAATATCACAGCTTCTATGATGGTTTGAGGCTCATGGTCATTGAGGGAAAAGCATCCATCAAGATTTCAAGGTCTAATGTGTCATGTCAATTTCTGGTTGGTGTCTCAAAGCTGGATGTTTAATGGGCTAATCACTTGATCCTGAGGACTGCAACTAGTCCAGCGTTTGAGACCAATGTTGGATGTAGCAGACAGGGTCCTTGAGACTGAGATAGATTGTGGGTGAAGTTAACTTTTGAAGCTCAGTACAGAAGTAATCCACAGGACAGGGGTAAGAATATGTTAACACTGACAGACTCAGTGGTGACAGAAATATGGGCGTTGCGTATCAATTTGGAGCGTAAAGTGAAATAGTCACCACCTCATGACTTTTGCTCCCATGTGCTCAGGGGCTGGACATCCAGTTGAGAGTTTTCTCTTGTTATGTAGGGTTGGGAGTGGGTCTAGTGTTTTTAACTCACCATCATTTCACTCTCAGAGTTCCTAGTCCAAGATGTTGAAAAATGATCTTTCAGAGGACTTGGAATGCTGGGTTACATAGCACCCTCTCCTGGTTATTAGCTGTTTATGGAATGATCCTCCTCTTTGGGGGCACAAATGACTCTCCACTGCCTCGCATCCCTTGTAGTTTGTTGTGGAAATATAATCAAATTTCCCATAAAGAAATGTGAGTATGAATGATACTTGTCAATTCTAGGCATGGCCCATAAGATATCTTCCACAGGTGCACTCTGGTGCCATTTTTCTTCTGATGGTAGGTTGCCAACACTGCTGATGTCCTAGGAGAAGATAGAGTCATAAACCAGAGTTTCTGAATCACTGAGTAGATTAGAGGTATCTGTCAAGCAGGAAAATCCATTCTGGACTAATAATACCTGAGGAATAAACAGACTTCTCTTGTACTTGGACAGTAACACATTGGGTTGATTTCTGGCAGCCACCCTACTGTGCTGGTGATGTTTGATTACTCTCTGGTCCTCACTCGGACTTTCTGGGCCCTGCTCTGTACCCAGAGAGGCTATCTCTATAGACTGCATCCCCTGGACTCCTTTTCTCTCCAGCATTTGGTTGACTTTAGCCAACAGGACTCATTAGCAGCAAACTAGAAGGTAAAAGTCCTAGAGAAAACAAGCAGAAAGGAGAACACAGGAGGAAGGTGTTAGCCTCATGCTCCCTCTTGGTTTTTCTCAGGCAGCTACTCTAACACAGCTACAACTATGACCAAGTGCTGGTGACACAGATTCTTCCTATCCTCTATCAGATCAAGAGTATTAATGAATTCCCACTGTCACTAGATCTGGGTAACTTACCATGTTTTATTTGTTCCATTAGCCCTGCTCAGACCTTTGTAAATAGGTCTTTCCTTAAAAATCTATTCAGTTAAATCATGTTGATTATGATGTCTATTCTCTCTGGGACTCTGGCAGATAGAAATGCTATAATCCCCTCACTGCCTAACCATATCCATGCCTGGCTACCTCCCTCAACCCTCAATCCCTTACACTGCTGTTTTCCAGAGAAATACAAAATGAGAATGTTTTCCAGCCTATTCTCATGCTCACCATAAAACCTGTGGAAATAAAGGCCAGAGAAGGACACGTTCCCAAAAACATTCAGCATTTTAGGCATAGAACCAGGACTCTGGCAGAGAAGAAGTGAGCATTAAGGGGAGAACTGCCTAAAAAAGAACAGAGCTGGAACTAGAAACATCATAGTTTCTCTCCTACAGACACTTTTTTGTCTGGCTTCCAAGGAAGGGTCACCCAGGGGAAACATCCCCTGCCATCTGTTCTCATCTGGGTAGGAATTAGGTAGGTGTGTTGTCAAGAATTGCATTGGGATCCCCATCCTTGACCTAGGAACCTAGGCTTCCCATTGTGAATCCACAGGGTTTCCTCAGAGCCTCCGGCCCCTATACTGGCCTCCTGTGGAAGATGTACCTGAAATCAGTGTACAGAGCTGGCCAGATTCCTTCCCAAGAGTCTTCCCTCCTTCACATTGTGGCAATAGAGACATTCCCGCCACCATCACCAATAAACTTCACAGATAGAATCTGCTTTGAGAAAACGTAACAGCTAACCCACAGCTATCATGGGTAGCTGGTGGGAGAGGAGACAGGGATTTAAGGTCCCTTGCCCCGTTAGATAGCTGCAAGCAGATAGAAAAGCTTGGAATTGGGGTGGAAAACCTATTGTGTCATTCTCAAAGGAACTATGATTGCTTTTTCTCACTTGACTTTCCTCCTCACCAGCTTTGTATTCCAGGAGTTCTTGGGCAGGCGTGAGGAAATGTGTCCCCTTAGAGAGACTTGGCACACTGTATTCCTAGGGCCTTCTGTCCTGAAGACCCTATTTTCGAGTCCTGTTTCCCTGACATCTTCCAAATAGCACACAAAAGAAGTCCTGGGAGAAGGCACTGTGCATTTTCTTGGGGCAGGTCTGAAATTCATGAGGGTCTATGTCTTCGGCACCCACACCAGGGCCTGGCAGGCAGTAGGTATTCACAGAATGTGCTCTTAATGATATCCAACAAATGCATTTGAGAATGCCGAAAACATCCGGAGGCAGGAGTTAATTTTAGCATATGTTTTCCTCCAACTGCGAATTCTAAAGTTTGCCTATCTTGAAGACCACATTTAGAAAACTTCTTAAAAAAATCAAATACCCTTTTACAGAAGATTTAATGCTATAATAAAATATATGTTCCATTGCATTTATAGGGATCAAAATGGCAATAATTTTTGTGGTGAGCTAAATTGTAAGAAATTATATTATACTTAATATGTTAAATAATTAGCCACCGGGCCAATCATCAACTATTTATTCTTATTTATATCTTTGAGGTGTCCCAATCCTGTGAATCCCCTGCATTCTTATTATGTTTCCAAATAATTCAATTCTATGTGCCCCCCTTCCTGATCTCCCGCTTTGTCCCATAATCATCAGAATTTTTTGTTTCTGATTCTTCACCAGACTGAATCATTTCAGCTATAACAAAATTCAACATATATAATATATATATTAAGGTTGTTAGATATATATATATACATATATATGTGTGTGTGTGTATATATATATATATATATACACACACACACATATATATATGTGTGTGTGTATATATATATATATATATATACACACACACATACATAAACTCTCTTTCCTGACCTCTCAGCTCCTTCGAAACTTGAATCTAAACACCTAATCAAACAGATGTCCCCTCCATTAGCCCCGTCTTCTGCTGTGGTTTGCCGGTTTATCTTCCCTTCTCTCTGGAATAGCCCTTAAAAAGTATTCCAATCAAATCTCATCTCAAAGCTCAAATAATATTTTTCTAGCTGAATTTATAATAGATGACCTACTTTTTTTTTTTAATTTTTTTTCAACGTTTTTTATTTATTTTTGGGACAGAGAGAGACAGAGCATGAACGGGAGAGGGGCAGAGAGAGAGGGAGACACAGAATCGGAAACAGGCTCCAGGCTCTGAGCCATCAGCTCAGAGCCTGACGCAGGGCTCGAACTCACGGACCGCGAGATCGTGACCTGGCTGAAGTCGGACGCTTAACCGACTGCGCCACCCAGGCGCCCCAATGACCTACTTTTCTAAGTAAAAGGGAGTGGGAGAATGAGAGAAAAAGAGAGAGAGGGGAGCGGTTTTGTTTTTGCTTTTCTTTTTTTCTGTTTGGAAAGGATAATGAGATTTATCATATAATTTTAGAACCAAAATATAACTAAAAGATCAAAGAATCCAGGTTCCTATTAGATAAGGAAGCCAAGATTCAGAGAAGTTAAGTGGTTTACCCAAGCTCACACAGCAAGGTATTTAAAATGTAAGATTATACTAGGGTAGTGTAGCTCCCAATTGAGTCCTCATTCAGCCCTTTTGAAAGTCTATTTATCTAACACTTATTTGTTCAGGAACAACAAATTAAAATTATACTGTAGTAACTGGAGATATGAAACAGTTAATATAGGATCCTGTCTTTGAAATGCGTGCAGCCACCTACAACTAAATAAGGCAAAAGAGGATGTTGCTTCAATTTATAAATGCTTTATAGTAATATCAAAATTAAAATTCCCAGCAGGTATATAGTGTTTTATAGTTTTAAGAGTTCCTATAAATCCACTGGCTCCATGGTTTCATTTGGCCTTGTGAGAAAATGGTTCTTTATATAATTTCTGTCTTCGTTATATCCTTTTGTATACCATTCTCATCTAGACCTTAAAGCAGTAATACTGACCATTCTGAAACTCTCCAGAAAGAGTTGTAAATGAGGCCATGCAAGTCCTCACTCTGATGTAATTTTGATCAACTTATTTCTCCCCTGGGAAAATTTAGAGGAAATCATGTTTTCCCAGACCTGATGCTTTCGTGCACTATTCTTGCTGTCTCAAGCTATGGCTCTCAAACTTCCATATCCATTGCATGCTGGTCTCCAACCAGAGAGTGTCTGATTCAGTACGTCTGGGGGAAGCCTGCGAATTTGCATGTCTAGCAAGTTCCCTACTGCTGCTGCTGCTGCTGTGCATCTGGGCCTGAATTTTGAAAACCACCCAGCCTGTGTTGTTCATCTCATTCAGGAGAGATGAAGGGGCCGAGGCAGATTTTGCCAATGCTGTGCTTGGGCTGGCACAGTTCCTGGCACAGAATAGGTTTCTTTCACGCAGAGATATGTGGCAAAGTGAAGAAGAATGTATTCAACAAGCATACATTGAGGATTTAAGTTGTGTGAGGATCTGGGCCCAGAACACATTTGTTAAGAGTCAGGAAGAGGCTGGTTGGAGGGTGAGGTTAAATTGGTAAGGGATGTTGGCATAGATAGCTGCCAAAGAATGCTGCCATTGGGTCCTTCTGTCTTTGGATGGGTATGCCACTCGACCTCGTGTGCCTGGGTTTCCAATTCTCTTTGACTCTGAGTTGGCCTTGTGACTTGCCTTGGTCAGTGAGATGTGGCAGGAGTGCCACTGAGCCACTTCTGGGCTTTGGTCTGGAAGAGGCTCTGCAGCATGTGCTATCACTCTGTGGATCAGACACCATTTAGGAAATCCAACTACCCAGAACCTTCCATGTTGTGAGGAAGCCCGGGACACTTTGTGGTGAGGCTACGTGGAGAAACAAAGACTCTGGACATGGAAGTGAAGCCTTCTTTGACTTTCTAGATCAGACCAGACATCAACATCAAGAAAACAAATGACTAACTCTATCTGACACCACATAGATCCAGCCAATACCAGTGAATCAACAGAATTCTGAAAAAACAAAACAAAACAAAAACAAAACAAACAAACAAGAAAACAAAAATAGTAAAATATTGTTGCTTTAAGCCACTAGTTTTGGGGGCAGTTTGTTAAACAGTGAAAGATAATTAAAAGATATGGGGTGTTCCATAAGCTGTAATATCATCATCGGTCTCTGTATACTAATATTACACCATAAAACAACACCATGGAACAGAATTGAATTCACACAGAATAAATGCAGTAAAAAGATAATGTCATCTCCAATACTCACCCATTCAACAAATAGTTAATAAGATATTCTACTTATAATAAGAGATAAAGGGATATAGTGCTTAAGAGATAAAGGGATATAACTCAAGAGTGAATAATATTAATACTAGTCATAGAAATAATTACCATAGTCGAAGCCTTACTGGGTACCATGCAGTGAGTTTTAAACAACAGTTTTCCCTCTTAATCCTCACAAAAAGCCATTACCCAGGAGTTTTTTTTTTTTTAATATATATTTATTTTTGAGAGAGACAGATCATGAGCAAGGGAGGGACAGAGACAGAGGGAGACACAGAATCCGAAGAAGGCTGGCTCCAGGCTCTGAGCTGTCAGCAGAGAGCCCAATGCAGAGTTTGAACCCATGAGCTGTGAGATCATGACCTGAGCTGAAGTCGGACGCTTAACTGAGTCACCCAGGCGCTCCTACCTAGGAATTGTTAATCACAGTTTAATGCAAAGAAATCTGAGACCATCTATTAGGTAAACTAAAATAGTGACTTCAAGCACTGAAATATATTTTTTCATCTTCTGTAACTGTAGACATAGATCTTGCCCTATTTTTTAAGTCCACTATTCTGTATTTTGGGTTACATGGCACCATACATGTGCCAACAAAAAATATTGACATGTATGTAGTGGTAAGAATGGGAGGGCAAATGTTTGACTCAAATAAGAGAAAAACAGGGTTAAAAAATGTTAAACACATTTCTCGACTCAGTAAATCTCAGAGGCTCTTTAAGGCTAATGAGCTCTGTGAGTCCTACATAACCTTTCTGGAAATGATTTGACCTTGAAATCCTTTCAGACCATCAATTAACATCATATTTAGATAGTGGTATTCCACAAAATACAGATTGGAAAATGCTGTTCTAGATAAAGGAATGAGGTGGTCAGTTGATTGACTTTTAACTGAAACAACTTCACTTGGAGGAAAAACAATCTGCCAATGTGGAGACACAGCCCACTTTAACATTGTTATTTAATTTTGCATGATATTTTTGTTGGCATATATTGTGTTTTTTAATTAAAAGAAACATTAAACCTGTGCAGATATAAATATTTAAAAAATCATTTCGGGTATGGCGGCCTGGGAAAAGGAGACCACACACAAGCCTGTGTTCTCAGGAGGACTTACAAATCCGGATTTTATTTTCCCTGTAGCCTATGCCATGTTAATTTCGACTTCCAGAGAAGACGTTCAGTTCAATGGTGTGAAATAAGTCATGGCAGGTCAAAACAAACAAACAGCATGCATACCTCTTCCTGCCCATTGATAGAATCTCTTTTTGCTTGCATTCTGTTCTAGAAGTGGTTCTTCCCATCTGAGAGAATGGAAAAAGGTCTCCACTGTAGTGTGATAGAAAGAGAACACACTTTGTCCTGAGTAACGGGACAGAAGAGAGGACTCATCCTTGCGTGACAAGTAAAGCAAATGGCTTCTGTACAGAACAAATTTGGAAGACTCTTTCAGAATCAACTAAAAACAAAATAGTTCTGGAGCTGAGTTTTAAATAGTTGTAAGTAGTGAGAAACAGAAATGAATCTGAGTCTGCATCAGAGGCCACCCTAAACTGAGTGCTATAAGCCCAATATAATAACGGGAGATAGGAAAGAAGTTGAAAAATATTAAAAATCAGAAAGACCGCAACTGTTTCTATGGACTGCTTTTAAAGAAGAAATAAATATTTACATCAGAACACAATCTATATTATTTGGAGTACGTTCTTATATGTGATTGAGAAACCATAAACTATATAAATTTCTCATTTCCATATTATTAGCTGATTATACTCAACTAAGTCTTCTTAATGAAATCACAAAGTCCTTAATTTGCCTTTCTAAGTATTTTTATGGTCAGTGAAGACCTTTTCTAAAACTTGCAGTCAGGTTCTGGTGTCCAGTATATTCCTCTCTTTATAATGTTCTTTAATACATTGTATTTTCACCCGAGTGTACTTGACACTACAATGGCTCTCTTTTGGGCAATTGTGTCGGTGGAATATTCAAAGTGCTCTGTTGCTAAAGGGTAGTAAGGTAATAACTGAGACTATTGTTAGGTGGTACTATGAACTCAAATAGACTGGTATCCAGATCTACTTGGGCTGCGTATTTTATCCCCCTAACAATATTCACTTGCCCATCATATACTGTCATGAAACAGTACACAAAGAACATACGAGGAGACAGAAACAAAAAACATTTGACACACATACACACACAAAGACATAAACTTGGAGTAAATAAAATACCTTCAATTGAACATACTTATTTAAAACCCCAACTTTATTTATTAAAAATGCCAGATTGTAATTTCTATATTTCACAGTGTCCACATGGAGACTCTGTCAATGATTAGGATTCAGGAACAATGTATCCTGTGTACAGATCATGGGCATTAGTGTCCAATGGACTCGTGTTTATAACCTGGTTTTGCCACTTTGCAAAGAAAACATTTGGGACAAAGTCAGTTGCCCCCATGCACATTTCATGTGTATCTCAATCCAAATCCCATAGGTCATGGTGATATCAATGTGCCACAACTAGCAATTCAAATTACTTTGTTTATACAGTGTTTTAGTATGCAATGATTTACAAAACATTCTTAAGAAATATTTCCCAGGGTGCCTAGGTGGCTCAGTCAGTTAAGCATCCAACCCGATTGGCTCAGGTCATGACCTGTTGGTTCATGGCTTCGAGCCCATGACATCACAGAGCCTGCTTGGGATTCTCTCTCCCTTTCTCTCTGCACCTCCCCAGCTCCCACTATTTCTCTCAATATAAAGAAATAAACATTTAGGAAAAAAGAAATATTTCCAATGCCATTAAAATATATTGATTTCTATTATTTGGGGTGATTTTTATAATTTAACTGCCATTCTCTAACAGTACAAAATAAGCGAAGTTTTTTCAGTACATTATGTGCTTTCTGGTGGGGAAAATAATATGAATATACATGTAGATGGAAACTGACAGTTAAATTATTTTTAACTGAGGTATAATTTACAAATGATAAAATTCACCTTTTTGAAGTGTACAGTTGGGGGCACCTGGGTGGCTTAGTCAGTTAAACATCCAACTTGGGCTCAGGTCATGATTTCACAGTTCATGAGTTCAAGCTCCACATCAGACTTGCTGCTGTCAGTGCAGAGCCCGCTTTAGATCCCTTGTCCCCCTCTCTCTGCCCCTTCCCCACTTGCATTCTCCCAAAAATAAATAAATATTTTTAAAAATTAAAAAAAAAAATAAAGTGTACAATTGGATAAGTCCTAAGTGAATGCAGTCATACGACCACCATTATAACCTAACTATAGAATAGTTTTATCATCCCCAAAAGCCCCTTCTACTTCTACTCCTGGCAATAAGTGATCTGTTTTCTGTCCCTCAGTTTTACCTTTTCTAGAGCATCATATATGAATGGAGTCATTCCATATGTAGTTGTTGCGTATGATTTGGTTCAGTTAATATAATAATCTATCCATGTTGTTGAAAGTATAACTGTTCATTTTTTTTTATTGTTGAGGAATATCTCATTGTATGGACCACCACAACCTGTGTATCCATTCACTAGCTAGTGCACAGTTGGGTTGTATTCAATTTGGGGCTGTGATTAATAAAACTGTGAACATTTATGTCCAGATATTTGTGTGGACATGTGTTTTTATTGTCCACAGATAAATAAGTAGGATTTGGATTGCTAGGTAGTATGGTAAGGGCATGTTTAACTTTGAAAAAAATTGTCTATTTTCCAAAGTGAGAGATTCAGTTGTCCCAAATCCTCACTAGTACTTAGTATTGCCAGTTTTTGCTTTTTGTTTAGCCATTTTAGGAAGTGTATAGCAGTATCTCAATTAGTTTCAGCTTGCATTGTTTAGAGTAATGATTAGCATCTTTTTATATGCTTGTTGGCCCATTATATACATTCTTTGGTGAAGGGTCCATTCATATCTTTTGACATTTTAAAAATGTGTTAAATTAAATTAATTGATTTCTGTTGAAGTATAATTAACACACAATGTTAAATTAGTATACAGCATGGTGATTCAACAATTCCATGCATACACAGTGCTTACCACAAGTGTAGTCACCATCTGTCACCACACAACATTATCACAATATTACTATTTCTCTATGCAGACTTTTCATCTCCATGACTTATTTATTTTATAAATGGAAGTTTGTACCTCTTAATCTTCTTTATTTTTCCCATGTCACCACCCCCCTCCCCTCTGGAAACCACCAGTTTGTTACCTGTATGAAGTGTCTGTTTGTTTTATTTGTTTGTTCATTTGTTTTGTAGATTTCACATGGAAGTGAAATCATATGGTGTCTGTCTTTCTGACTTATTTTCACTTAGCATAATACCCTCTAGGCCCATCCATATTTTCTTTTGCATTTATTAAATTGAGCCATTTGTCTTATTACTGATTTATAAAAAGTCTTTATATGATCTGGCTTCAAGTTTTTTGTCTAACTATATGTTTGGCAAATACTTTCTCTCATGTGGAGCTTGTATTTCCATTTTCTTAATTGGCTTTTGAACAGAAGAGATGTACTTTTGACAATGTGCAACTTACCCTTATTTTTCTTTATGATACATGCTTTTTGTGTCCTTTCTAGAAATCTTTGCCTAAGCCAGCCACGTTAACAAAGATTTTCTCCTCTTTTTTTATCTAAAAGCTTTGTAGTTATAGGTTTTACACTTATGTCTATGATCCATTTCATGTTAGTTTTCTATATGGTGTGAGGTAAGAGCTGAACTTTATTTACTTATTTTGAATATGGATATTCAATTGTCCCTACATCATTTGCTGGAAATATTGTTGTCAGTGTTATTTTTTCCCACATTAAAATGCCTTGGCACCTATGCTGGAAATCAATTGACCATTTACATGTGGGTCTATCTGGACTCCACATTGTTCTCCATTACTCCAAATATCTGATCTTAAAACAGTACCACACTGTCCTGATTACTATTAACTTTTAGAGTGAATCTTTAAACCAACCAGGTGGTATAAATTCTCTAACTTTGTTGTGCTTCTTGTTTTTGATATTAGAAGTCCTTTGCATTTCTATGTAAATTTTAGAAGTATCATCAATTTCTGCAAATATCATGCTGGCATTTTGGTTGGGATTACATTGAGTCTGTAGGCCAGTTATAGCATAATAATATTGAGTCTTCTGATTCATGATTGTACAATATACCTTCATTCATTTAGATCATCTAAGATTTTTCCTGGCAATGTTTTGTAGTGTTCAGTATATGTGCTTGCACACTATTTAATCTCTTTATCTCTAAGTACTTCAAATTTTATTTCTATTGTGAATTACAGTAATGTTTTCATTTCTTTTTCCAATTGTTCACTGCACATATGTAGAATTTCAATTTATTTTTGTATACTGGCCTTTTATTCTGCAACCTTGCTGAAGTCACTTGCTATTTCTAGTAGCTTTTAGTAGGTAACAAGATTTTCTATGTAGACTATAAGCAAAGGCAATTTTATTTTTTGCTTTCCAAACTGTATGCTGTTGTTATCATTCTTATTCTTCTTCTTATTATTATTAGCCTTATTGCACTCAGTTACTCTAGGCAAGTGACTTTTAAATGAATAAATTATAGACTTACTATTAGATTTTTGTACACATATAATCATGTTTTAAATTCATAATATCACACAGTAGATATTAGTATTACCCTTGTAAAGTGAAGAAATTGAGGTTCAGAAACGTTAGCATACTGGCTTAGTATTAATTCACATTAATCACATTTTATTTTATAAAAAGTTATTTATTCCTGGGTCAGATGTCTGGGTTAGTTGGTCTGACTCTTGGTTTCAGCTTAGGTCATGATCTCATTATTTCGTGAGTTTGAGCCTCATGTCAGGCTCTGTGCTGGCAAATCTTCTCTCCCTCTCTCTGGTCCTCCCCCATTCTCTCTCTCTCTCTCTTTTTTCTCTCTCTCTCTCTCTTTTTTCTCTCTCTCTCCCTCTCTCAAAAAAATAAAATAAAATAAAACACTTAAAAATGCATTCATGCACTTATTTAAAAATAAAGTTATTTATTCCCAATAAAGCACTATTCTATTTGACTCTATCATGACCCCAATTTAGTTATCCCTCATGGTCTGTGAAATTTCCTTTCTCTCCTGTAGCATGAAAAGAGTCTCCTTTACTAGCAAACTTCCTTCTCACCTTCTTTTTTCCCCGGACACATAGACAGACCACCTACAGTTACCACCCAGTTACCTCATAGGCACTGGGAACCAAAAAAATGCATGCTTGTTGTCCTCAAGTGTTTCAAGAACTAGTTTGGAAAGTGATTTTTGGAGGCATGAATGAAATGCTAGGAGTGCAGAGAGGTAGGTGCGTCTATAACTGCATAACCTGCTCAGAAAGAATCTCCACATAAAGGAAAGGGTGCGAAAGGTAGAAAAATCTCATTTTTTGTTGTGTTGCAAGAAAGGGCAAGGTGTTAGGCAGTGAGTGACAAGAAATATGTTTGGAAAGTGTCATGATTCCGACAGGAAAGTGCAAATGAAAGGTTCTAGGTGTTTCAAACAGAAATAATTTAATGCAAAGAATTAGTTGCTGAGGGCTGGTAGGATTAGAATGCCGCATAGAGAACAGTGAGGGAATCCTCAATTTAGAAACAGCAAGCATGCCCTCATAATCTAGGGTTGGAGGGGCTTAACAAAGAGATGGCACCCGGCAGGGTTAAAACCCAAAGCCGTCCACAGGAGCTAAAACCATGGCAGAGACTACCTAGTGGAAGTTGGAAACTTTCCATAAATGGCTTCTAGGGATCCTGGTGGAAGCAGAGGGAAAAAATCACATAGACATAGCCTCTCTCTTCACTTCTTGTCTCTTCAAATGTTCTGTTGTTATCTCCTATTGAATGAATGCAGCAGGGAGCCAGAGGGCAAGAGCTGCCAGCAAATGAAGTTTCCTGTGACACAGGAACAGAAGGATGTAGAAATAATGTAAGAGAAAACAGGCACATGATATCTCAGAGGGATTCACGGGGGCCAGACAAAGAAGGGCAGGAGGAGAATCTTGGAAGTCAGTGACCTGGCTGGACTGTCATCTTCTCTGCTGCCTACTGTTCTCTGTCTGCTTTTCCCAGCTGCTGAGGACACAGGTGCTCAAAGTCAAGGTATCAAATAAGATTGCAAAAAAAAGTGTATTATAAGATTCATATCATTGGATAGATAGACTTTGGTATATAACATATACCAAAATATAATGCTTCCCCCAAAATACAAAAAAACTTCAATTAGAATTTCAATAATTTATGGAAACACTGAATAAAAGTACTCGAAACATTATATGAAAGTAGAAAGTCTTGAGAATAGATGAGGACCTTTTGAAAGTTCTTTGAATTTTGCATTGCTCCTACAGAAAATTAGTACTACAGAGCTACTGGAATTATATGCCTGTGGTTTGGCCTATGAGTACACGAATAGATCCGTGAGCTATAAGAGAGAATAAGGTAGCAGATTACCTTGTATGTCAGAATGTTATAAATGGCAAAGATGGCATTTCAATTCAATGACAAAGGATTATTTAGTAAGTGGTACAGGCACAGCTGTCTATCCATCTGGAAGAATATAAAGCTGGACTTCCTTTTTACATCATGTTAAAAATAACACCAAACGTATTAAAGACTTAAATGTAAAAAATGCAAGAAAATCTGAGTCCATGGACATTCTCAAGGCAGAGTATATATGAATCTACTTGAATTTATATAAAAAATAATATATGTGGTAAGAGATAAGTCAAAACACAAAAGACAGAATAAATATTTGGGAAAGTATTTGCAATGAACAAAATATGTATATGCCCATTATTAATAATAGACAAATATCTTTTACAGATTTGCAAGAATAAAACAAATTGTGGAAGTAAAAAATGTGCATAGATTTAAAAGATTTAGATAAGACTACTTACACAGGAGCAAATCCCAATTGTCAAATGTGAATAGATGCTCAAAAACAATAGTTATAGTGAAATGCAAATTAAAGTAACAATGAATATTCCTTTATATTTATCAATCTAGCATTTTTTTTTCTTTTTAAAAGGTCTGATTATACTTACTAGAGGCAGATAGGTGAGGAATAGGGCACCCACACATTGCTACAGTAATGCTACCACTTTTGAGGTATAGTTTGTAAGACTGTAAAAATTAAAAATGCAGATTCCCTTTGACTCAGAGAATACAGCTTTGAAAACCTGTCCTATAGAAATAAAAACTACAGTGCAAAAAGGACTCTGTCACAGAGAATATTTGAATAAAATATTGTATATCTATAGCATGAAGGTTAAGACACCATCAAAAAGGATAAATTAGAATCATACCATATGACTTGGAAGGATTTCTAGAAGATTAAGAACAAAGTATGCATAAGATCTCATTTTTATGGAATAAATAATGATACTGGGCAGAAGAAGAATCCTGTGTGTGTGTATATGTATATAAAACATTATATAAATACATAGAAAGTATGGAAGACTATATTAATTTGATTATTTTTAGCCTATAAATTTGGTTTACTGACAAAGTAGGTCTTCTGGTGAAGACTAGAAGGAGAGTAAATAAGTAGGCAAGCATAAAGTTTGAAGAAAACAATTAAAGTTGTACTTGTCCCCCTATTACGAGATGATCATGGTACAAGATGATCATGGTAATATAGTTATGTGAAATTGTGTGTGTATGTATAAACATATACACATATATCTATGCAGATATTTACATACATGTATACACACATGTAGATATATTTACATATAAGTATCTACATGCATGTGCACATATATACATGCATATGTCTACATATATATGTTTGATCATTAAGACAAACAAAAATTGGTGAATAAACAGCACAGCTTGAGGGCCTTCCTCCTTGTTAAGAACTGAGTTTAGCAGGTCTGCCTATCACCTTTGTCTTGTGGTGGTATCATGGTGACTTTTTGCTGCATGTGTGATGTGTTAAGCCAGCGAGCCTACTCCTGCAGTTCATGTGCCTCTTTCTAAACAAGCGATGGGATTAATTAGGATGTATGACACTGTTTATCTTTATCATTTATTTTAGTTTGTGGTTTTCCTAAGTGATTACTCTAAAGCTTAGTCAATTACTTTTCTCTTTCCTTTGGGTTTCCCTGGAATAGAAGTTATCTGCATCCATTTCAGAAGCACCAAGAAAGTAGAAGTCAGCTTGCTTAGGCCTTAGTTTTTTTCATCTGTGAAATGAGGATAATGATACTTTCTTTGTCCCTGTCTCAAAGGGATGTGATGACAATGAATAAGATAATTGACTGGATATCAGGTCCCAGTAAAGATGTACCATGTAAATACAGCCTCTGCTCACATCATGTGCCTTTCACTTTTGTAAGAGTTTAGTGGAAGGAAACCTATTTCACCAGAGCTGTTACAATTAAGCAGAATGTGATGTAAGTAAATTCACTTATTTATAGACTGATAATCAACTATTTTGCAACAAGGCTTTGGGGTCTTGGAAAACAGATTAAATCTCAAGAGAGATTTTAGTAGTCTGTCCAAAAACAAGAAAAGCAAAGAAAACTCTAGAAACCAACTGCGCTTCATTTTAATAGCCTCAGGTTGTAATTCCAGGGCCTCATTTTCTGTTGATGCAATCATTTTCTGCCTTCCAGTTCTCTGGGATATAGCCTATTCTCTGATTTCATCAAAGCAATCCTTTAAAAGCTCTAAACAATCTTCTAAAACACAAATCTCAAAGCCCATGCCGAACACCCTTAACCAGTTCTTCTTTTCCTTCCAGACAAAATCCAAGTGCATTTATATGGTATCAGGCTGTCCTCCATGACTGGATTCCTTCCCATTTTTCAAACCATGTTATCATGACCATTCCCCTGGCTGTTGTTCCCAGCCATCTATAGATAAGGATGGGGAAATGGCCTGTCACTCTCAGTGCCCAGACACTAACTGGACCGTCCCTATTAGACCCCCCACCCATGGCTTCATCACTGATGCAACTGGGACATTGATCAGCCTCACGTGGCTTGGGGCGTTATAGACTGTCCCAAGCATACTGGGTGAGGCAATGTGTAAACGGAAGTATACTGAAAGTGCCTAATCATACAAAGTGACAAGAAGAGAGAGGGAACAAAGGATAGAGTCTGAAAATAGAGAGCTAGGAGGTTTGGAGACAAGAGGGTGTGATGGAGGGTGTCCCTCAGGATCACTGCATAGTCTCCAGCTGGCTTAATATTTACTTTCATTTTTTTTTTCCCTTGGAGCAAGCATTATCCCTATCAGTGCCCTCTGTTCCCAAAGTTGTTCTTGGGACCAACAGTGCACCTCACCTGGTGTCTAGAGTCCATGAGTCTTAACAATGAATAAGCTAACGTTAGCCCCAGATCCAAATGGAAATGGATGTACGCATGTGAGGCAAAGTTATAAACCATGGCTAAACTGACCAAGAGTGAACTTAAACCAGTAGTGTGCTGGCAAAGCCTTACCAGCTTTGGCTGTCAGAGGGGGAGCCCTGATTTGTAGTATCTGAAGATGGCCATGGTGTAAATTCCTTATTCTAGCCAATTTTAAGATACTGATGCTTTACAAAAATGACTGTCAAAATTCCTGATCCCTACAATCAGTATGACTCAGAGACAGCACACCCTACGAGAAAAGGAGCTTCCAGAACAGTCTTCTGATAATCAGAGCTGGGAACTGTGAAATTAAAGAGCCAAATCAATAAGCACAGACCAAGACTGGAGCCAAAAACAACCCAAATCTGTGGGTAGCATGGGTGGAGTGTACTCTGGAAGGGAAGGACTGATGTGATCTTCGATGAGGCAAAATTGAGGCATACGAGGAGATTTCCTGAAGATGTGTCACCTGCAGTCATGAAACGGCTGCCGCTCAGGTTTCTTTGTCACTCCCACAGCCACTAAGTATTGGGGGGTTACTCTCTGATGGCTCTCTAACACAATATATTAAATATCCCCTCTCTCAGTCCTCACAAACATCCTGGAATCATTCTGCCCACTTTGCAGGCAGTAGAACTGAGGCTCAGAGGGCTCATGTAACTCTCTGCAGCACCCATGCTTACAAACACCTTCTGAGTATGTTGGGAGACCTGGATGCCTGTGTATACCTCTGGGGCTTATTTCAGTCAGTGAGCCATTTAGGATTTACTTCACTCCCAGAACTTCAAATGAGTAACTGTTGTCCATTTTACAATAATCTGTATTCAATCAGTATTTTCTGAATGACTTGATTTTATAATTTCTTTTTCACATTTATTCATTTTTGAGAGACAGAGGATGAAGGGGGGAGGGGCAGAGAGGGAGGGAGACACAGAATTTGAAGCAGGCTCCAGGCCCTGAGCTGTCAGCACAGAGCCCTATGCAGGGCTCGAACCCACAGGCTGCGAGACCATCACCTGAGTCAAAGTTGGGTGCTTAGCCACCCAGGCGCCCCCTGAAGGAATGAATTTTAGATAACATTTTCAGTCAACCACAGAGAATAATGGCCATCTACTGTAAAAGTCACCCCCACTTCCCTGCTGAATTGAAATTAGGGAGATGAGCTAGGTGACAATCACTGTTCCTTTCTATGCTGAAATTGTAACTTTTTTGTTCTTATGATGTCTGCCACTTTTTAAACCCCTACATGTACAAGCTGCTTAGATATTTCACCTTGCTTCATCTGCAGGAATTGTTTTTAAGTTTATTTATTTATTTATTTATTTATTTTGAGAGAGAGAGAGAGAGAGAGAGAGAGAGAGAGAATGCACGCACAAGCAGCAGAAGGGCAGAGAGAGAGAGGGAGAGAGAGAATCCCAAGCAGGCTCCGTGCTGTCAGTGTAGAGCCAGACTGAGGGCTCAAACTCATGAACCATGAGATCATGACCTGAGTTGAAATCAAGAGTCAAATGCATTACAGCCTGAACCACCAGGCGCCCCACCTGCAGGAGAATTTTGGAAGAAACAAAGTGTCATCGCCACCATACAGCTGAGAAAGAGAAGCTCACACAGTTTAAGTGACTTGCCCAATTTCACACAATTTATGTGACAAAGTCAATATTCGCACCCAGGTCTGTCCCCATCTTCCTTCTTGATGACATAACCTCCCTAATTTCTTGTCTCTGCCACTCCCCGGCCTTGAGTGAACCCCTGTGGCTTCCTCCTGCCTTACCATGACAGGAAGCACATGTGTACAAGTAACAGCACTGTGGGCAAAGCCATTTTTTTTCCACATGAACTCTGCTGCTTTCAACACACTTAAATCCAAAATCCTGAATCCAAATATGTGACACTCAGCACAATAGTCACCTCTGGCCAACTGAACTCCAAGTACAAAGCTATTCAATAAATGCTGATCAGAAAGTTCAGGGAGTTATGACATGGCATGACCCCCAGACCCCACGCTGCAGCTTTAATCATAATTGGAGCTTGTCTAAAATCCCTCCGTTTGTCTGTACGAACATACAGGATTTTAATCACAAATTTGCAGCGCTCCATCTTATTATGAAAGGGAAAAATCCCTGGCAATGCTGTTAATTGACCTTAATCTAATGTGATGTGTAATACACTCAGCTGGATCCTCAGGCACTCTAGAAATAGAACAGTAAAACACCTCTTAAATCTAAATTATATTTGAAATAGCAGATTAGATTATTCCCAGCGTCCTCAAACAAACCGTAGCCTGCTGAAATTTATCTTGTGCTTTCCAAACAAGGCAGAGACTCCAGCCTGACATACTGAATGCTTTATGAGTTCATCTACCTTGAAAGTCACACCAGTGTCTTCCTAATGGACCACCTGGCTGGTTCCTGCAAGGGGATGTGTGGTCTGGCATGAGGACACTGACCCACATCTGTACTGGCTCTGAGGTCAGGCTGGAAGGATCAGGTCATGTGTTTCAGACACAGACAGACTGGGATTCATTGCTAGTGTGGCATTTCCCAGCCCTGTGACCTTGGGTAAGTGGCTTAGCATTGCTGAAGCACAGGACTCTTCATTTGTAAAGTACGGACAACTCTATGTGGTGCCTTAGAGCTTTGTAATGTTTAGGGCTTGCTGTGTTGTTTAGGGAGAATGTGTGGAAACCACATAGCTCATAGCAAATCTCAATAAATTATGGAGAGGGTTAATATCGTTAGTGTTTTTACAAAATGGGACTGAGGATTTTAGAAAAGTCTACCCACAGCCATAGGAAATGGCTGAAAGTTGATGACGTGACCATGGGCAATCAACTTTTCTTCCTCTTTTGTTTTTAATTAACAGTTTATTTGGGGTTAATATAGATGAGTGTACAGGTATGAGAAATAAAATTGAGGCATCTCAGATGTCTCATTTAGCCATTACTCAGTTTTCCCCATCAGGAATGTCCTGCAAAATTCAATCAGAATGCCGCAACCAGGACATTGTCATTGTCACAGTCAAGATAAAGAACAATTCCATCAACACACCTACATTTGCACTCCCCTGTTGTTATTAACCCCTGGGAACCGCTAATCCGTTCTCAATGTCTACAATTTTGTTTTTTAAAACTTTTATATAAATGGAGCTATACAGTATGTAGGCGTTTGGGATGGGCTTTTCGCATGCATTCCCTAGAGACTGATCCAGGTTGTTCTGTGTATCATAGTTCCTTCCTTTCTATTGCTGGGTGGTATTCCATGACGTGGATGGACCATGATTTGTTTAAGTGTCTACTTATTAAAGCACAGTTGGGTTTTCTCCAGTTTTTGGCTATTTTGAGTAAAGTTACTATGAACGTTATTGCATAGGCTTTTGGGTGGATATAGTTTAATTCCTTTCGGATAAATGACCAAGTTCACAATTGCTGGGACATACGGCAGTTGTGTGTTTAGTTGTAAAAGAAACTACCAAACATTTCCAGACTGGCTGAGCCATTCCTACTCCCATTCAAAACGCATGAGTAATCTATGTTGTCCACATCCTCTCTAGCATTTGGTATTGGCACTGTTTGCTTTAGCCATTCTGGTAGGTGTGTAATGTTATCTGATTTGGGTTTTAATAAGCATTTTCCCTGATGCCCAAAGAGGTCGAACACTTCTTTATTTGCTTATTTGCCATCTGTACAGCCTCTTTTGTGAGATGTCTGTTCATGTCTTTTGCCCATTATTGGACTGGATTATTTGAATTTTTACTGTTTAGTTCAAGGTTTGTATGCTATATTCTGTATGGGCCCCTTGTCAGATATGCCATGTGTAAATATTTCCCTCCAGTGTGCAGCTTCTCTTTTCATCCCCTGGTCAGGGTTGTTCACAGAGCAAAAGCTTTTAACTTGATATTTCCAATTTTATCAATTTTCATTTAAGGATTGTGTGTTTGGTGTCAAGGCTAAGAATTCTTTGCTTCAGCCTAGATACTAAAGATTTTCTCCTGGGTTTTGTCTAAAAGTTACATAAAGTTAAATTTTATATTTAGGTCCATAATCCACCTTTAGTTAATTTTTGTATAAGGTATGATATTTAAGTTAAGGTTCACTTCTGGGCCACGGATGTCTATTGTTTCAGCACCATTTTTTGTAAAGAGAATTCTTCCATTGGTTCCTTTAGCACCTTTATCCAAAACCAGTGGGATGTATTTGTGTGGGCCTATTTCTGGTTCTTTATTCAGTTTGACTGATCTATGTGCCTGTCTCTCGACCAATACCACACTTTTGATCATTTTAGCTATAGGGTAGGCCTTAATGTTGGGTGGACCAACTCTTTCCACTTTATTGTCCTTTTGTGACTTTTTTTAAAGCTATCTAGGGTTTTTGCTCTTACATATCGATTTTAGGATAAGCTTGTCTATGTCTACAAAATTACTTCCTGGGATTTTCAAAGGAAGTAGATTAAACATACAAATCAATTCAAAAAGAGTTGACATCTTTACTATGTTGCATCTTCCAATCCATGAACATGTTATGTCTCTCCATTTATTTAGGTCTTCTTTGATTTTTTCAACAGGATTTTGTCATTTTCAGTGTACTGATCATCAGCATGTTTTACTAAGTGTATATCTAGGCACTTCATTTTCATTGGAGTTATTATAAATGATACTGTGTTTTTAATTTTGGTTTCCACACATTCATTGTTAGTATATAGAAGTAAAATTGATTATTTTGTGTTGACCTTGTATTCTGTGACCTTGCTAAACTCACTTATTAGCTCTAGGAGTTTTTTGTAGATTCTTTAGGATTTTCTACATGAACAGTCATATCACCTGTAAATAGGATGATGCAGCAAAAATGGTAGTTGTTGAGAAAAACATTTAATACCCATTTCTTACTTGTAGATCTATCTTTACATACTTCAGACTCTAAGATGTGCCTCTTTCCCTAGGCTCAGTCATGAGCAGCACATAGGAGCTTTCAAAACTCAATCTCATTAATCCCTGTATGTAGAAGAGAGTAGCCCAGATTTGTTTTCCCACTGATGTGTATTATGTCACACAGGACATTTCCACCACAGATAGGTAGAATTAACTACAGTCAGTTTGATATCTAAGTAGTTTTAGAAAAACATTCTGACATTTACATAATAGAAATACAAAAGAAGTCCACGTTATAGACTTACTGTGAATGCCAAGTGACAAAAAACATATAAGAAATATTTTTCCATGTTATTAAAATATTTGATAGCAATTGTGTCCAGCTCAAATTGTATCTAGCCATGAATTTTCAAATCTACAACCTCTGCATTCTCAACAGCAGGACACAGGGAAGGGGATAAATTTCTTGTGTGACTAGAGAAGCCAGAATCTTTAAGACTCTCTCAATGGCAACCAAACAAAAACATTTCTTAATATGTCAGGTTCTCCGCAAAGACCTTGTTATCTTCAAATTTACATACATAGTGGTAGTGTTTGAGGATTGGGTAAATCAACATAAAGAAATTATATTGAATCAAGTAACCATATTTTTTACCACTCCCTGGGGGCCTTTCAAGTAAGCATTAAACTGAATGAAGACACCATAAAGCATAAAAAATCTATTTTAGGGATGCCTGAGTGGTTTAGTTGGTTAAGTGCCAGACTCTTGATTTTGGCTTTGGTAGTGATCTCACAATTCATAGGATCCATCCCTGTGTCAGCTCTGCACTGACAACACAGACCCTGCTTGGAATTCTCTCTTCCTTTCTCTCTCTGTCCTTCCCCCACTCATGCTTTCTCTTGCTCTCTCTCTCAAAATAAACCTTTAAAAAAAGATTTTAACAAACATAAGCCTTCTAGAGACCCTTTTTAATCTAACAAATCCACCGAAATCCTGAAATCCAAAGGCAAATTATGTTATAAGCAACTGGAGGTTTTCAAAAAGCAGTTTCTGAGACCATACTTGACACATCCTCCTCTCCCCTACATCTATTATATTCCTATTTGTTAGGTATTGAATGTTGTCATGGGATCTTCATTTTAAACTAATTCCTAGGCAACTCTGCTTCACAGGCACACAGGCACACCTGATAATGACCAGTCAAACCAACATGAGGTTCCCAGGGTGAGAATTTTACAAGATAAGTCTAGTGTTCTTCGAGGTGGGGATGAAATCCAGGGCACATAGTGGTCTGGGGATGAGTACAGGGAGGGCACCAGGTCCTGTTAGAATGCCTCAAAACAGAATATGGAGGGAACCAAACAATATCCCCCTTCTCTGTAGAATCAGAATGTTCAACAGTCTCCCAGTCTGACCCTCCATTTAAAAAAAAAAGCCTGTCTGTGCAGTGACTTCTCTGTTTCCATTCCCAAAACTGCCTCTAAAGACAAAGCTGTAAAATGAGGGGTTTCAGGTCTGACCCTCTGTTGAAATTAATTATCTTGGACAAGTGTTCCATATAATAAGTCACAAATAATTTATTAATCTCAAAAGGCAAATAACTTAAAAAGACAAAGACAGAAAGTTGAATTTATTATTTTAGCCACCAAAAAAATCTCATCTCTTCTTTGTGAACACCATATTTTCTGTGTAAGAAAAAGACATATCGCATATGCATGAAAATCAATGCATCTATATTGTATCCAAACAGTGCCGATGGAACTAACAAATGCATAATCAGTCTAGCCCATTCCTTTGAAAATAAATTGATTCTTCAGCACTTTTCCCCAAACTCCAGTTGCTTTGAAAATAAAATCATTCTCTTTTTTTCTGACACCAGTGCATTTTAAATGTGGGCATTTTCTCATCAAATGATTGTTTCTGTGGTTTTCTCCTACTGATTGGACATATCTAATTATCCAAATAGCTATTTAAATGGAATGCATTTTCAGTAATGTCTTTAAAGTGCAGTTTGAGGAGACGCAGCGTTCTATGACCTTTAGACCACAGCCACCTGCCTCGGCTCAGCCCTGAATGAAATTAGGCACCACAAACAATCTTAACATCAATACTCATGGATTGTTATTGGAATCTACATATTTTAATTTTTTAATTGCCAAACAAGGCAACTAC
This sequence comes from Felis catus, assembly GCF_018350175.1. Classification (NCBI taxonomy): domain Eukaryota; kingdom Metazoa; phylum Chordata; class Mammalia; order Carnivora; family Felidae; genus Felis; species Felis catus. The sequence continues at coordinate 112,502,615 of NC_058375.1, read as the reverse complement.
ATGGCCATAAAAGGTGATTGAAAGTGCTGGTACAAGATGTGAAACTGACTGTTTTCCACTTATAATATAATACGAACACAGATTTATCACTGGAGCTTATTTTCTGTTGACATTTTTATGAAAATAAATGTAGTTTGGGAGACTTTGCCCCACTCTGTTCAACCTTGACTGGAGACCCTGGTGTAGCATGTCCCCAGATGAGTTCTCCACTTTGAAGAGCACCCTAAAGGAAAATATAATTGCTTTTCTCAACTCGTCCTGCGTGGTTTTGATATGAAGGTCTGAATTGGTTGGCTGTTTAGGTACCTTATACTTATTTATTATTTTCATTTGTAGATGTGTGTTTGCTAAAACACAAACTTTTCCTAAACACTTAAAATGTAATCATTTTTCTCTTTCCTCATGTGTAATTGATATACCTACTTCCCTTATAAGGACTGCTGTTGACCTATTATCCACATAAATGATGGAATAAGGGGTTGACTGTTGGGATATTATTGTACCACCTTCATTTTGAACCAGAAGAATTGGATTGAATTTCAGTTTTTGTGTGGTGTTTTCTTATTTCATGGGCTGAAATTTATAACATCAACAATAAAATTCTGAGTTTAGAAGCAGCTTTCTTTGATGGCATTCTTTTCCTCAATTTTTGACTACAGTCACACTTAGTTTTTCAAAAAAGCTGAACTCCCTCCTGCCACAGGATCTTTGCATATGTCGTTCCTTTTATTCACAATGCTACCATATGGCTCAGATTTCTTGACCTAGATAGATAAAGGGAGAGGAAGGAATCCAAGACAACCTGTGGACTTCTGGCTTATGACTGGATGAATGGCAAAGCTCTGAAGCAGGAATGGATACAGATGAGAATGTATGGAAGTAGAAATTACAGTTCTGCCCAAACAGGCTGAGTCTGAAGTCCAGCAAGGCAGCCACCTGGGGTGTAGGAGCTGGATACAGGCACACGACAGGGCTCCAACACAACTACTGGTTTAAATCAGGAGAGTTTAACCTGACTAAAACAAAATGCAAGCATTAAGATGGACAGTGGTTGGCTCTGCCCCCAAGTAACACAGATCAAGACAGGAAAGGGGACCTCCAAATTATGTGTTGCCAAAGCTTTTAGAGTGAAAGATTTTCAAGAACGATCAAGATGGAGTGATGAACGGTGGTTCAGGGAGAAGAGAGTTCCTGTGAAACAAACAATACAACCTCATCATTGAATCAGAAATGCAGTGCTGAGAATAGTCTTTGTGCTGAGAGGTAGAAGGTCAATGTCCTCTTCTCTTGGTGTCCCACACACCAGGAATGCAGAGACTGTGACAAAGACTATTCACTGGACTACACATTACGTCAGATTTATCTTCTCTTAGCTCATATGTGCACTTCCTTATAAAATCCTGTTTGGGCAAGAACCTTAACCAGAACCCCCACCCTCAATATCTCATCAGGTTCCTCATCCTCCACCTTCCCACAGGTAAAGTTTAACACCCTGGCCTATCTTCAGCAAGAACCTTGTTAAGTCAATTTAGCCAGAACCCCTATTTACCCCTGATGTCTCCTCTTACAAATTTTCCATCCACAACCTTCTACCCTGCTTTTCGGTTAAAATTTCCACTTGCCTGTGCTGTATTCACAGTTGAGCTCAATCTGTCCCCCACTGTAGGATCCCACTGCAGTGGTCTCTATACCTGTCATGATGGTCCTGAAACAAAGTCTCCCTTGCCATCTCTAGCAAGTGCCATTGATTTTTCCCTAACAATTGTTCCATGGTTATCAAAAACTCTAATGGACTTTTTAATTTCTTTTTGATATGTACCAGTGTTATAACAAGAATATAATAATAAAAGTAGCAGGATGATGAACATTTTTGGAGGCTCGGTCAGATAGTCATTGTGCAAATAGTGATACAGAGGCCCAGGAAACGTAGCTGGTGAGCAACAGAAGCTCAAGCTTTTCTCTGTCACGGAACTTCAATAACCTGCAGGTGCTCCTTTCCTGGTTAATGATATGGCTCTTTAGTAATCCCATGGAGTTCTTAAGACTTATTTGCATTTCAGATCTCAGCAGCTTTTACTGGCTTCTTGATGGTGTTGGTACCTAGAAGGTGACTGATACAGAATCAAGTAAAAATATAGAGAAAACCTTTCAGTGAGATTTTGTGAATATCATTACAATTTCACTCAAGATGTTCTCCACATTGGCAAGTCTCCATCAACATTGCAACTCCTATTCTACCATGAATACCTGGTGCTATTAACCAAAGAGACAGGAAGTAAAGATTTTTCTGACTGCATTTCAGAAGATGTGTTCAAGACTTGACATCTTCATTAAAATATCTGACTTTCAAGACCATCTTCAAAAGCATTCTTCAACAACCCTGGAGATTTCTTCATCCAGTATTTTCTCCATACACACTACTTTTCATGTATCCAGCATTTTATCCAGAAAGACATGATCTCACATAAATCCCTACAGGAGGGAGAGAAAAGCTAATGCAGAATGTAGATCATCACATGATGTTAAAATCTTGGTTGGAAGAGAAGCAATTCTGAAATGGTGGGGTAAGAATTTCCAAACTCCTGATCATCCATAAAAGTAACAAAAACAGTAGAAAAATTGTCAAAATAAGCTTTTTCAGAGTTCTGGAAATTAACAAAATTATAAAATAATCTGGGTAACATTTATTTAAAAACAGTGACTGAATCTCAGTAAGAACAGCAAGATTTTTGGTGTGTTAGCTCATCATATTCCCAGACACTTCATCCCAGCTCCATGGTCTATCTGAAAACCAACAGCTTCCTAATCAGAGTAGCTCTGGAAACCAGCAGCTGGAATGAGAAGAAAGGACTTGGCACTCCAAAAGAAACACAATTCCTGACAAACTATCATTATTTAACCTATCTGGCAGCTCCCCAGAAACTCCCTACTCAAGATTTTTCTGTACATGTCCTGACTCTGAACTTGTTCAGGGAGAACAGCTATTTCCATGGGACTTTTTTTTTTCAAAACACAGCTTGAAATTGTTTCATATTACAATAATCTGAGGTCATGATAAAAGTTAGGAAAAATAAAAGGATGACAAAAAACTTAAGGGAAACCTGGGGAATGACATATCCATAGTGGAGTTTGAAAAGTTCTGAGACACTCCTGGGAGTCTAGAAAAACAGGAACATGCATAGGACTGTGTGCATGCTTAGGGCTGTGTGCATGAGTGGGGAAGAGCCCTAGGTCTCACTACTAAGTGACTTGGAGGTTCTGTGCAAACAGGGAGTGAAGACTGAAGACGGAGTTGTAAGCCACCAGCGTGTTGAAGAAGCCTTAATATGAGCACAAAGGCCCTCAGCAAAGCTAAGAGATTTGTTGGTTCAAGGTAATTTAATGAAATCTCTATCCATTAATTTATTGACCTTAACTGAGCAGAACCTAGGATCACACATGAAAAACAATACAAACTTTACAGAATTCAAAAGTCACTAAACAATTGGGGTGACTGGGCAGCTCAGTCGGTTAAGCATCTGACTCTTGATTTCTGCTCAGGTCATGATCTTGTAGTCCTGAGAGCAAGCCCCACACCAGGCTCTGTGCTGACAGCAGGGAGCCTGCTTGGGATTCTCTCTCCCTCTTTCTCTGCCCCTCCCCTATGCCTCCCCAAATGCACGCACAGAAGCATGCATCACACACTCGCCTCTCAAAAACTAAAAATAAATAAAAACATTTTTAAAGAATCCCTAAACAAGAAACAGCAGCAATGACAACATAATCTGGAGGGAGGGAAGAAATAGGATTTCGAGATTTGCCAAATCATTTTAATTAAATGTTTATTTTTCAACAAAAGTTATGAGACATGAAATGACATAGGGAATGCTGACCCATACCTGGAATAAGGCAAGGTTGTCTACTCTCACCATTTCTGGTCAACATTCTACTGGAAGTTCTAGTGACAGCAATTAGATAAATTGGAAAGGAGAATGTAAACTACCTTGACATGTACATATGTTTACGTAAAAGACAAAAATTTGTATACAGAATATGTTAATAAATCCAGAAAATATATTATTAGAACAAATAAAAGAGTCCATCAAGGTTGCAGGATAAAAAATCAAAATAAAAAAATCAACTGCATTTCTATACCTAAGCAATGAACAATCCGCAAAATAAATTAAGAAAACAATTACATTTACAATATGTCCAAAAGGATAAAATACTAAGGAATATATTTAACAAAATACATACAAGATTTGTATAATTAAAATTAAAAAATATTATTGACATATTTTAAAAAGTCTTAAATAAGTGCAAAGACATCCATGGTTTTAGAAGAGAAGTAAAAATTCTGTTGAGATGTCAGTCCTCCAAAACTAATCTACAGATTCAACATATATATATACTCTCTATCAAAATCTTGGCTGAGGTTTGTGCAGAAAGTAATATATTCATGTGAAAATTCATATGAAAAATTCATATGGGAATACAATGGGCCCAAAATAGCTAGAACAATCTTTAAAAAAGGACAAAGTTTGGATTATCCATACTTCCCAATTTAAAAACTTATAAAGCTATAGTAGCCAAGGCAATGTGGTACTGGCATAAGGCTAGATATGTAGATCAATAGAATATAATTGAGAGTCCAAAAATAAATAAACTCTTAAGTTTATGGCAATTGATTTTCAATAAGGGTGTCAGGACAATGAAATGTCTTTTTAAGAAATGGTACTGAGATGACTAGATATTTGTGTATAAATGAATACAGCTCAACTCTTACCTTATATCATATGCAAAAATAACAACATGGCTCATAGAAATAAATGCAAGTGCAAAACTAAAAAAACTCTTAGAAAAAAATCAGGGCTGTTGGGATGTTGGATTAAGTTATGGACCCTTAAGATGCAACACTAAGAGTATATTTACCAAAGAAAATATAGGTAAGTTGAACCTCATTAAAATTTAAAAATTTTGTGCTGTACCATCAAAAAATAGTCAAATTGAAAAGTCAACTTACAGAATGTGAGGAAATATTTACAAATCATACAAGTTTTCAGAACAAAGAACTTTTGCAAATAATCCAATTTAAATATGGGCAAAGGACTTGAATAGATATTTCTTCAAAGAACGTCTACAAATGGCCAATAATCTCAGGAGAAGATGCTCACTATCATTAGTCAGGGAAATGCAAATCAAAATCCCAATGAAATATTTCTTCACACCCACTATGATGACTAACATAAAAAAATGGCATAGCAGAAGGTATAAAGTTATTGAATCGATGTATGTTGTACACCTGAAACTAATGTAACATCGTGTGTCAACTACACTTAAAAAGCAAACAAACAAAAGGAATAAAATACTGATATATGCCATAAGATAGATAATCTTTGAAAACATTATGCTACAGGGAAGAATCCAAATACAAAAGAGCCCTGTACTATATGATTCCATTTATACTAAATGGTCAGACTAGGCAAACCATAGAAACAGTATGGATTGGTGGTTTTCAGAGTATGGAGAGGGGCAAATTGAGATTGACTGCTAATGTGTTCAGGGTGTCTTTTGGGGGGAGATGAAAATTTCTGAAATTAGATAGTGGTGTTGTTGCCCAATTCTGTGAATATACAAAACAAACAAATAAACAAAAAACTTCAGAGGGTGAATTTCAGAGGATGTGAATTATAAAGCTATTATCTGGTAAAAGTGAAGGAGAGAGAAGTATTCTGTGGGTCAGGGAAGGACTGAAGACATCAGGCCTTGCAACCTCTTGTTCTGACCCCATGAAATGGGAATGCGGTAGTGGAAGGAGTGTCCTTCAGGGGCTTCACTTCAAATCTCTTTGACATTAGAAATTACCTTAATTGTTTTCAGGCTTAAAAAAAAGATTTTGATCAATAAAAAGTCTTCATCCTTACCCTTTAGAATTTTCTAGATGGTAAAATGTTACCATAATCCCCAGAGCCTTCTTCTGTTGTCTGATCTCTCATATAAGCTCTCATTTTGGGGGTCTGTAAAACACAAGCATTGAACATAAAAGTTGCTCTCCAGCACATTCTTGAGATTACACTTTATATTCATAATTGAAAATTCAGCATCAACTCCCATTTTATCACACCTAATGATTATCATAATTCCCTTCTTTTAAACCCAATTATTTTTCAATTAGAAATTCAAATGGTTTTTCAAGTTTCTATCTTCACCTTAAAATGACGGAGGCACTCCACACAGACTATTTCAGCCACAATTTGAAATACTGTGTAATGAGGATATTTTTAAATGTCAATTAAAATATTGTGATAAGAAAACCAATTCCATTAATGAAATATAAGATGATAAATATCTAATTATTTCTTGACGAAAATCTCCATTAGATGCTTTTAGCATTCCATTAATGTGTAGGAGAAACAGAACAGAGTTTTTTTAAAAAAATCCTTTAGAGTTTTAATCTTCTCCCTCTGTTCTCCAAGAGTTGTTAATTCATTTACAATCTGCTTGGACCTGTTGGTAGCAGGTGAAGCAGGAGAAGGACTCAGAGACAGGAGAAGTGATATGTGTTGAGGACTGAGGACAAGGAGGCAAAGTGTGGTAACTCAAGGGAACTTGATTAGTTTAATTTGATTGGAATCCATAGTGCATAAGGAAAAGCAACAAGAATCTTTTTCATTTCTCTCATTGAATCTTTTAAAAACAAAACCCGTAAGGCTGATATTATTTCCAGGAGGAAATCATGATTCAGCCTATGTAGGTGGCTTGCACCATCTCACAAAGTCCTGGAATAGTAGAGCTGGTCCGCATACTCATTTTCAAAATTCCAGGTCTTTGGTAAGCTTTTGCCTTTCCCACGGATGCCTTTCTCAATTTTCCTGGTGTGGAGAGAATGTCCTGGTGGGGTAAGTTGGAAAATGAATAGAAACTTAGAAAATAAAGGCATTGAAGGGATGTGCATCTCATTAATCGCTGATGGTGAACAGTGTGGCCGATCCCACTGTGCTTGACTCAGAGACACCATTCCTGTGAGTCTTTACTGAGTGAAGAGGGGAATTTCAGGTTATGTTTCTATACAGAGAGATAATTCCAGAAGATAGACCCTTTAGTCAAGAACAATTCTAAACAATGATGGGTGACTATGTTGTGCTGCCTTGCTCTTTGATGAATAATCATACTATATTGTCATCCAGAGTTGAGATGGATGTTCGTGCACAGATAGCCCCAAACTTTAAAATTAAGCCATCTGTTCAGTAATAGTTTAGCATGGGAACATTTTTTATCAACACTGAAGAAGTACAGGAGTAGTATATGAATGTGCGGACATGACACCATTTCTTTCACTGATCGACCTTTCAAAGGACAAATTGAAATATCCCGTAGTCTTCTCTACAAGCATTTATTAAACATATGTTGCATGTCTAGGTGTAAATTTGATTATTTTGTTACACACATACATCAAAGGTTTAGCTCCCCTCTAGAAGTCATTTATAATGTGAACAGTTAGTAAAAATTAGCCCACATTTGGGGAAAACATAAAAGTACCAATTCCAAGTAAGTCATTAAGGGGGCTGTGAAGTTTTAACAATATTGGCCCAGGGCTTCATCACCTATTACTCACGAGATTTCAAACATGCTACTTAGCATCTCTTTCTCAGTTTTATTTTCTATAAAATGGAGATAATGCACTTTATTACCTATGTTGTTATTATGATAGATGATATGCATGCAAAGTATCTAACACAACTCTCAACAAATATTAAATACTCAATAAAAGCCAACTATGTATTCATAATCATTTATTATGTTTTAATTACTAATTATTTACCAAATAATTAAATATTTACTAAATAACTAGTAATTAATAAATTGTTTGTAATTATAGCTAAATTTTTTTATGATCTCAGACAAGTAGTTACTTTTCGGGTAACCAATGTTGATGCGGAATCAATCTCAGCAGAGGATCCTGAAGATTCCCTTCTGCAGAGGCAGAAATCCTCTGGCCTCAGTTGAAAAGATCCAAAAGATCACATAATATCATGTGCCACTTTGCTTCTCTGGTTATCCATATATACCTCATCAGGGCTTCAAGTACTTTTTCTTCTTCTCATTTCCTTTAGTATACTACATTTGTCAAACATCTGCCCTTGTGTGCTGATGAGTGTAACTTGAACTAGGACACAAATTACCTTGACGCCCTGTTACAGAGATTGGAAATGCTATTTTCATGTATCTGCTAATAGCCATCCTCCCCAATAGCGCCCATGTGACCTTTAAATATCACAGAAGCTAAGTGGCAGAGGAGAATAATAATGGCATTTTAATTGATTGGTAAATTATTGAGCAGCATTAGCTAATCCACCGTAACACTTCTTCTCTCTGCCCCACTCCATCTCGCTGGAACAAATCATTATGCTCTCTGGAGGGTTCCTGTTTTTCTTACATGTGAGTCTATGATCCATTTGACCCTGTCTTCTGTGGTGTAACATATAGGCTAGCTAAAAGAAAGTGCAGATAAATGTTGGAGAAAATAACTGTGTGGAAATCGTATGCTAAAAAGCAAATGTCATTGTAGACTAGGTCTCACTGAAGTTCTAACTATTCTGAGTAAGTGATAATAGTACTCTGAATTTATTCTTGCTATTTTTAAAATGATTTTTGAATGAGTTTAACAATTAACTTCAAGTCCCTTTGGACATTATTTTCTGGGGTTCCTATATTTCTGACCCTGGTAATAATTACCAAGCTTTGATATTAATCTCAAGTGAGTGACTACGTGACCCTTGTCCCATAATATGGCCTTACTATCTTTGGAAGCATTTTATTTAAAGACAGCCAGATGTATTCCTCCCTGCCCAATAAAATTCTGACCTCATGAAAATTTCCCAATCATCTTGACCCATGCTGAGTTTACTCCTTCCTGGAAATATTTAGAATTTTGTAATCCATTATCAGGAAAACCTTACAAGTCTTTGATACATTTCAGGAAGCAGTGGGAAGTGTGGTAGAAGTGGGGAAACACAAAGTCATCAAGAGCAGTCTGACCATAAGCACTGGATTCTCATGAACCTCAGTTTCTTACTCTCGACAGTTCCATGGAGTCATGAGAAAGAAATAAGAAACCTGGGAGCTCCCTGTACTAGGAGTTTGGGGTGGCCCCTGGACTATGCAGCACAGACACTCTTGATGGCCCAGGCACTCAGAGTGTGGTCAGCAGATAGTCCCTACCCCCAGCAGCAAGAGCTGTCATCTGTCCAGGCAACCCACATCCAATGACTGATTACCAACCAAGTTAGTCCAAAGTAGTAAAGCTCTAATTATCCTTCTATGTTCCCATATGGACCCCAAAGCTCCTACTGGGTTTGGCAAAGGCTTCGTCAGGCTTGTGTCACAGTTGAGCTTCTCCTGCCTGGTCCTGGTTTCTCACCCACTCTCTTATAAATGGTCATCCCTAAATTATATTCCCACCCACCATTGTGTTTTATCATCTGATTCCAGAGAATGAAACCTGAAATGGTACTGACACACACTAATCTTACAGTTGAATTTTTATGTCCTCCCCCAAGGACAGGAAACCAAGCCTTCTGCATTTTCCCCTGCCTCTCCTTTGATGAGACCTTTCAAGCTAATATCACTCTCTAGTCTTATTACTCTCCATTCCCAACTACACCCCCCCCCAACAATATAAGCATTGAACTCTGGGCTCCTTCAGCAGTCTCTCACATTTATTTGCCCTATGTGGCATGTCCTTCTCCTAAAAATGCCCTAATTCCTTTACCTCCTAGAACATTTAGTTCTGTTTTCAATCCTCTGAGAAAATTTCTTGGGCCCTTTGTTTTGTGTTTGGTGTTTCCATGACTATTTGGGCTTCCTTGTGCAAGTAATGATTGTGCTGTGATATACATGTTTATGTTTATCTCCCCTATTCATCTGTGAACTCACAGTAGGGGGTGATGAGACAGTGAAAATCATACTCTTCTCCATAGCAACAGTTCCTAGCACAGGGCTGGGGTGTGTTAGGCATTTAGAATCATTTGTGGAAAAGACTGGAGGGATAAGCAACTGAATTAATTAACAGTTGATACTTTTTCAGTGTCATATTATTAATCTTCCCAGATTTCTCCCCTCTTACTGTTACCATTAGTGTTTTTGAAGTGAAGATACTTCTATATGATTCCAAACCAAAGGACTGGACTATGTGTCTATCTATCTGTCTCAGGAAACGTTCAGAGGAAGAGATTGGCTATGTGCTATTTCTGCCTGCAGAGTTTTCAAAAAACCATGTGTCACAACTAAAGCTTCTGTACCCACAGATACACTTATGCTGGCAGTGTGTGGTGTGTATGTAACCTTCTCTCTCATTTGATACTAAAATTAGCTCATTAAACAAATAACTCAACTTATACAGCTTACACAAGTTCAGTATCAAGATGGCTGTTGGGATTTAGAAAGCTCTGGGGAACAACAACTTGCAATGAGTTCAATGGGTGGGATGGGAGGGGAAGCATGTACTGAGAAGTGAGTTATAAAGCCAGAGAGAGAGGCAGCATCAGTGCAGTGGAGTAGATATGGCAATTCAGGAGCAGAGGAGTAATAAAGAGAAAGACTTATACTTCAGAGTCAGGCGACTGAGGTTTGAGGCTCATTAGGCTCATCTGGAAATGGGGATAATACTTAATTCATAGAAATGTGATGAATATGTTTTATCCTCAGTGGTGAGGGTTTTAAATATGTTTGGAATGTTGGCATAAGCAATATGAACATCAATGAGTACTTTCTATCAGTCTGATGACAAGATGGTAGACAACTTTACTTACTTCTCAATTCTACTTAGGAACAGGCCTATCAAATGACCAATCATGTTTAGACCAGTGTTCTTGGCCATGAGGAGTGTAAATTCTTGTAGAGCAGGCTTCCTTCAACAAGCCTGCACTCCTTCCTACAAAATGGGCAGGGGTGCTTGGAGGAACTTATCCAACTGAAATCACCAACATTTAAGAAATGGTGTTTTCTGGGGCACCTGTGTGGCTCAGTTGGTTGAGCATTTGACTTCGGTTCAGGTCATGATCTCAAGGGTTCATGAGTTCGAGCCCCGGGTCAGGCTCTGTGCTGACAGCTCAAAGCCTGGAGCCTGTTTCAGATTCTGTGTCTCCCTCTCTCTCTGCCCCTCACCCACTTGCACTCTCTCTCTCTCTCTCTCTCTCTCTCTCTCTCTCTCTCTCAAAAATAAATAAGCATTAAAAACGATTAAAAAAAATGGTTCTTTCCCTTTGAAAACAGACTGACTTTATTTGTCTTGGATTTTGTGGTTTCCCTGAGTATTTATAATAAATGTAGAGGGGATTACAGCGTTAGGTCAGAAGCCCAGCACCAAGCCTATCTCTTAGCCTCTGGAGAGATAAGGCTTCTCTCTCAGTGTCAAGTCCCAGTTTTAAGAGATCTGGGCTCCACTCACCTTCTTGGGCCATTTGTAGAGTGCAGATAGTCTTTTCAATACATCCTTAAGAAACACAAATGGAAGAGTTGTGATTCCTGCCCTCCTTGCCAAGGCCATCGGGACTCAATCAGATGCAAAGGGAATAAAAGTAAAGGAATGATAAAAGGAATCTCATTCAGCACTGAATTCTCTTTTTCAGCCCACATTCACCATTTAGAGCAATGAGAGTGAACTCACTTAATCCATGAGCTGTACAGTAACCTATCTACACTGCCTTTGGCAATTGCCTCACAGGCTGGCAATCTAGATGGCACTGGACTATGTTCCCATCCCAGATTTATAGTACAACAAGTTGGGAGGGTGGGGGAGAAGAGGTGTGGACAGTGATTGGAGATGGGTCTTGAGTACATTGTGATATTTCCAGAATCACAGAAGCTAAGTCCTGGCACATTCTGACATCAGATACAACAGCCCCTAAATGTTTATTACATGCCAGATACCCATTCTGGCAATGGGATACAGAGAGGCAACACAGTGATTCAGTTAAGGGTTGGGACTCTGCAGTTAGTATGCCTGGGGATGAGACCTGTCTGATCTCCTGACATGCTGTAAGGCTTGGGCAACTGTCTCCTAGTCTGTGCCTCAGATTCTTCCTCTGTACAAGGAAGATAAGAAAAATACTTGCCATAGGGTTGTTGCAAGGATAAATGAGTTAATACAAATTAGGGACTTAGAACAATGCTTCAGTAACTTCTCAATAAGTGGTAGCTACTATAAATATTAATGAGGAGAAAGATAGGCCAAGTACCTCTGCTTCCTCTAGCTGCAGCTGAACTCCAGATTCTACCCCCACTGCTTCCCTCCCCAGATGTGGCATTTGGTGCCCTTGTCAATCTTTGCCATTACCAGTGACCTTGAATTTTGTAGCTGGCCCTGTTTCTTGAATCAGCACATTCCTCAATACTTAGTCTTGGGGAAGTCTTCCAAAGACTTCCTACCTTCTCACCTCCACCTTCTTGTCCTCAATCCAGTCATATGCAGCATTTCCAAGTTCTAATTCTGACAAAGTTGGACTTCCTGTCTATGATCTCAGAGACACATCACTTAACATAATTTAGCCTCAGTTTTCCATCCATGATAGAGGAGCTAGACATTAATTAGATAATTAATGAATTATTTAAGGTCTTTTTCAACTTTAATTTCCTGTAATTTATGACTATAGCCTGTTAGCCATTTAAAAAATAACCCCATTCTACCTTTTGAATCTAAGGCAAACATACTAGATGTTCCCCCAAGATGGAAGTGAAGTTCAGCATTATCAAGGTTAAGAACTCTGGACCCACGTCATAACGGAACAGGTGTTTGTCCATGGTGAACTGAGAAACCACTATCATGGGCTGAGCCTGACTCACTGTCAAAGGAAAGCCAAGGATATACTGGGGAAAGTGGGTTAACAAGAAGTGCTTGTCCTGATGTGTTTCTTGGAGGCCAAAGTTAACAATGAATCTGAGGCCCAGACAGTGGGCAATGGAAGAATAACCTGGAAGCGAGTGCTCCAAGCAAAGGCTAGAACATCAGAAAAGACAGAAACTCTGGGGACTCTTTGTGTTAGGGGTTGCTCTTAGGCGGATTTTATTTTCAAAATGCTCAACACTGCTGAGCAATGCTATTTCCTCTCCCAGAACAAGAAACACAATTCAGTCAGGAACCTGAAAGGAGCAAATACCTCAGTATCTCCTCCTAGATTTCAATAGCACAAAAATCCGTGTGTGTGTGTGTGTGTGCGTGCGTGCGTGTGTGTGTGTTTGTGTATGCGTATATGTGCAGGCACAATCCCCTAAACTGGAGTCAAATGAGATATAAAAAGTATTCAAGATGAAAACATTTGGAGCACATTAAACAAAGTGGAGTCCGAATCAGGAATCCTGATGTTTTGTTGTTTCTCTCTCCTTTTAACCTCAATGTGGTCATTTTACAGATCTCCACAGTGTTCGATGCTTTAATTTTCTTCCCTGTGTATAAGATAATTTGTTTTCAGTTGAAGTAACATCTGTTTCTGTAGATAATTAAGTTATTAGATGCCGATCAATTTAATAAAGCCACAAGGCTTTCCTGACCTCTTTATGCATAATCAATGAATTTAGATGCAAAATGTGAAAACTTTACTTTTTTAAAAATGATCTAAATCTTCCATTAACACAGTCATTTTGCAATTATGTGGTGCTTGCAATCAGAGAGCTATGCAAACATGACATTATGGAAACAAAGATTATTTAGTCATTATGGGGTAGCAAGAGAGACTGGGGAAGTAGCTGATCTTCTCTTTGTCCTTGAACAACAGTTTCTATCTTTATTACCTGAAGTTCTTTTATTTTATACCTCCGACAGTTAATGTTCCTATCCCACCTGTTATATAATAGGTGTCATTTCTAGAGTGTTCTAGGCACTTTGCATATATTTTCCACATTTAATTTTTCCTGGCAATCCTGCAAATAATTATTAATATTTTCCATTTTGCAGATGGCTGAGACAGGCAGGCAATTCATCAGGGCTTCCCAAGTGGAGTCAGAATTTAAACCTTCAGCCTCTGGACTCTGGAGTCCACCTCCTCATTGCACCACTAATTGGTGGCCGTTAGCCATTAGCACTGTACCCTGCTTCTTGTGTGCTTATCTGTGTTAATTGGGAGGTGGTGGGTGGGGAGGCAAGCAGCTTTGACTCCCATAGATTCCCAAAGTCATAATGTATCCAAGATTCAGAATTCTGTTTCTGGGGTTCCAACAATTCATAGGTAGACCACCTTCACTATAAGAAGTGGAAGTAAACTTTCAAGTTGATGGGAGAGCACTGAAAGAATGAATAAGGGATAAAATTAAATACTTGTTAATGTTTATTTAATTTTGAAAGAGAGAGAGCATGCAAGCATGATCGGGGGAGGGGCAGGAAGAGGAAGACAGAGGATCCCAAGCAGGCTCTGTGCTGTGAGCCCAAAGCTTGAAGCGGGGCTCAAACTCAAGACTGTGAGACCATGATCTAAACCAAAATCAAGAGTCAGCCACTTAACTGGCTGAGCCACCCAGACACCCTATGAATCAGGAATGAAATTAGACACTACAGGTCACCATGATAACCTTCCAGTCACTAGAGAATGTAGAATTCCATTTATATCTAGTTTAAGAGATAAAGCCAAAATATATTTTGTGACTTTCACCTTAACTTTATGTGCCAAATAAACATGGGAATATAAATTAGCAAAAAATTCTATTTATGTTTTTTCTGTCAAATGTAATAATTTTTATTTCCCTTAAGACATTTTTTTTATGTCGGGTTTCCTGAGTGGCTCAGTCAGTTAGGCAACTGATTCTTGATTTCAGCTCAGGTCATGATCTCACAGTTCAGTTCATGAGATTGAGTCCCACTTCAGGCTCCATGCTGACAGAACAGAACCTGGTTGTTCTCTCTCCCTCTCTCACTGCCCCTTCCCCACTTGTGCACATGCACACTCCCTCTCTCAAATAAATAAATACACATTATTTTTTAAAAAGAAATTTTTATGTCATTAATAAAGACAGTAACACAAAAACAGTTGTGAAGTGTAATTGACAAGATAGAAATCACCAAGAATGTGAACCTCCTTAAAGTCCTTCCAGGCTCAACACATCAGCCTCAGTTTTCTCAAACATGTGGAGAAGAGAGTACATCTGTTCTCTGTACATCTATCTGTTACATGGTCTTATTATGAAGATCAATGAGGGAGTGTAAAATGCAGAAATTCTGAAAAGTGTAAAGAGCCAGATATGTATAAAGTTTTATTTGGTAATACATTCTTGTTAATTTCCATGTGGTGAGAGATTTCCATCTGATGGGAGTCATCATTTCTGTTGTGCTCATTCCAAAATAAACTAATGATTTTATCTGCAAAAGTTAAATGAAGTTGAAGTGGTACTGTTTTTAATAAATTATTTTCTTTCCTACAGAAATATAAATGAAACAATCAATTCATAAGATTACTAATTGTTCTTCCCTGATCTGTCACCATGCCACATCTTTGAGAGATGACTGAGTATGACCATAGCACAAGGCTGTGTTTTTCTAACTTTCCAACAACTGTAGAATTAGAATATACAAGTCTTTGGGATTAGCAAGTGGCATTTCAAATGTGACTTGCAAATGTATCTTAGTTTAGGCACTAACTATACAATAATAATTTCATGTATAATTTTAATACTAAACATTGAACAACTGTTTCAGAGACCAAGGATTTTGCCTGTCAATTCTTATGACCATGTAATGCTGCAGGTAAATCTCTAATTGCCCCTGACATTCTTGCTTTGTAAATTTGTTATCTTATTTGTGGTGTTTCCAGGTTTTCTATTGTGAAACACACCTGTATATATAAAGTTTATTGCTGTGTGTTTGATTATAATGACCTTAATCACCTTTTTTTGGCATGTAAGATCACAGAAATTTCTTTTTGGGGGGATAAGTAGTGAAAAATTAAAAGAGGCCATGAAGGAAAAACAAAGTCCTTTCAGAACTCTCTGACTCTTAGCATACAGAAAAGATGAGTATAAACTCTGGTTTAGCCTTTGGTTGACACAATCTGGATTTCTGCCTGTTGTCTTGGTGGTCCATTTGGTTTAGTGTTTTTCCATTGACTTCCCATATTCTCCCTCCCCCCCCCCACCAATAACTATGTTTTAAAATTAAAGTATAAATTATACACGGGAAAGTCTAAAACCCTTAAATGTACTATGCTTTGCGTATGTATGCACCTGTGTAACTACTGCCCAAATGAAGATACTGGAAACCTACCAACTATTGTAGGTTTCCAGCCACTTACAGACCCCTCAAGAGCATTCCAGCTGACATCTCCCCAGAGGGATTCAGTATGTCAACCTCTAACACCATAGATTAGTTTTACCTGATTTTGAACCAGATATAAATGGAATCATAACAAAGTATCATTGTTATCATTACACTAAAATAAGCCAAGGGAGGCTCTTAGGTCTCCACTTTGTACTTACTTTAAGCTTCTTTCACAGTCTTCCATAGTCATGTATGAAATGTGTGCAGAAAATAGTTCTTGCTTTATGCATGATTAGATCTGAAAGATGATTACACAGGATATATCTTTCTTTTCCATATCCTTCCAGACACAAGGGTACTAGTGACTCCCTTCCAAGGAGCACATGCAGGGGACACACATTAAAACAAAGTGCCTTTAGGCAGGAGCAGCTGGCCACATCTAATTCTTTTGGCTCTTGGGATGTGGGTGAAGAAGTATTCATCATAGTTCTCCATGATGGCCACTTGATGACCTCCCATGGCCCATGTCATAATCAATAAGATTCACAAAGCCACTAGGATCGCAGTCGGTTGTGTCAGTGGGAAGTGAAGGGAAACCATAACTTAGGTGTCCTATAAATGTGGTGGAAAAATAAAAAGCCGAGCAATCCTGCTGTGGAGATGTATTGCGATTAATCTGAGCAGTCTTGCTGCAAAGGCTTGGTCATTTATTATAAGGTGCACAACTATTTGTTGTGTAGTAACACCTTTTTTCTTCTCTTATAATAAATGTTTTCAGTAGTAATGAGCTCAAAAGAATGAGAGTGTGTTTGATGAAAAATTAAATGCTAAATTTTCATTTTTCAAAAATGTTGATGATGAGCATGTAAAGCACTAAGTATGTGTCAACATTTACTATCAACTGTGAGAGATCGCAGTGTTATCACAAAGACATGAAAATCAAAACACAAAGATTAGCGGACTAAGCTTCATCATCTACTGCAACAAATAGTAATTATTTTAAGATGATGCCTGGAAATAATTTAATATTGTATCTAGAGAAGGTGTGTTTAAATATTATTCTAATGCAATATTACCTTTTTCCCCCCTAGATCAAATGAACATGTGTTGTAGTGAACCTCCAGAGTGACTCCCAATGGTTCCTACTTCTTGGTATTCAAACCCTTGTGTAGTTCCTCCTACAGTCCCAGGTTAAGTTACATAAGACTGTATTTTCTACCATGAGTTGTCACTCTATTTTTCTCTCTCATATTCTTAGTTCTGCAAGGGGTCCAGGTGCCATGTCATAAGAACACCAAGGCACCTGGTGTATCTTTTCTGAAGAAGCGTATCATCTTATGGTAAAAAACGCAAGTCTGACTGGCAGCCAGAAAAAAACAAAAAGAAAAAATTGTAAGAGTAACCTTAATAATGTTTTTTAAAAGTCTCCTGGAATGTACACCAAGGTGATGCTCCACTTTGCAAGCAGCCCATCTCCCTTCTCTAACTATATGATATGATGCTGGACTTAAGAGGGAAAAAAAAAAAATATATATATATATATATATAGTAGCAAAAAGAGTATCTAGATCCCACTGGACCATATAAACTATTTCATCTGTAGTTCTAATTTAACATCTTTTCCCTTAAATTAATTTTTCCAGAAGTGTTGAGATTGTTAATTTTCTATACGCCAGTTATAAAATACAAATGTCAAACATGTTTAGGTGGAGAATATGGGTAAGAACAGGGAAGAGAAAGAATGATTATTTAAAAAAATTTTTTTTTCAACGTTTATTTGTTTTTGGGACAGAGAGAGACAGAGCATGAACGGGCGAGGGGCAGAGAGAGAGGGAGACACAGAATAGGAAACAGGCTCCAGGCTCTGAGCCATCAGCCCAGAGCCCGACGCGGGGCTCGAACTCACAGTCCGCGAGATCGTGACCTGGCTGAAGTCGGACGCTTAACTGACTGCGCCACCCAGGCGCCCCGAAAGAATGATTATTTTAAACATAGCCTTTTAAATAACCAACAGATTAAGACTGAAGGTGTTCACAACTACCGCTAACTCCCTTATCCAATGAGGTCCCTAATGAGGGCTCAGCCATTGGACACAACTCAGCACATCTCTGTCTCAGCCTGGCCTGTTTTTGCCTCCTCCAATAGAAACAATCAGTCTCTCCCCAGGGCATGTTTTTTGTGGTTTTGATTTCTGCTTAATCATGTCTTCTTACTCATCTTTATCTATTGCTGTGTAACAACACCAAAATTCAGTGACATAAAACAACAACCATTATTTTTCATGGTTTTGGGGGTTGACTGGGCTCTGATGTATGGTTCTCCTGCACCATGTGGCATTGTCTTACCTGCCTTCAGTTGGGTTAGGTCGTGAGGTCTAAGAAGTTCGCACTTGCATGTCTGGTATCACACTACTCCTTCCTATGAGCTCTTCTAGCTCAGTAGCTTGGTCTTCCTCACATCATGGTGATCTATCTCTGCATCAGTCAGAATTCTTCCTTGGCAAATCACTTGAAGAGCAAAAGCAGAGGCAACCAGGCTTCATGGAATTCTATTTATCAAAGGAACTTATGAGGCAAACCTAGATACAAGAGGAGAGTAGGAAGAGATTCCATTTCTTATTGGTTAAGGCAGGTATCCATACACAATGAAAGAAATGTTGCTGACATCATCTTTGGAGAGTTTAACCTATTCATGGCTCCCCCTAACTCCACCTTACTCCTCATCTGCACTTTTTGACTATATGTTCTTTAGCTTTTAGCTCCCTGAGTCCCCCATCACATACCAAGCGTAACATCTCTGGTTCAAATTTCTAAGAGAAATAGCTAATCAATTAATTAATTGTCCTTAGACAGAATAAACTTTCAAAAAGAAACATCTCACATGTCATTGATCAGTTTATACAAATTATTCTTGAATTTGGTGCTGGTTTTTCAACCAAAAAGCTTGGCTACGAAGGGCAAGAACAGGTGTTATAGTGAGTGGCAGGCATGGGCTGCTTTATCAGAACAGGGCTGGTAGGTGTGGTCTTTTCCCTCAGATAAGTGCAGTGACTGTGAAGAATGTACCTTGACCAGCAAGCTATCTCTTAACTAATGAACCAAAATGAGGTATTGATTTTATAGTTACCTGGTTATTTATTTTTCTCCATCTAAAAGTGTCCCTTTGCTAATCTGAAGCCCCTCTGCCCATGGGGTGAGGCAAAACAATCTATCACAGAAAAATCAAGACCGAGTTACATTATTTATCAGCCTCTAGCATACTGGGATTCTTTTTCTTAACTTTCCACATTCTAAACAATGGAAGCATGAGGTCTTTCTGGAACATTATAAGTCTCTTTAGAATACATTTGAAATATAAAATTTACATAATGAAATAATCTCTTCATTGTAGTATGTTCTTCAAACTCCTTTCTCCCACACATTTATTTTCATTGCTTTAAACTTTAATTTATTGGTTTGATTTATTTTATTTCTTTTTTATGACAGAAAACTTGATAATAAATTTGTACAAGTTTCCCTGTGATGCAGCCCTTTCATATATATACCTAGAAGTTCTTGCCTATCTGATGTCCAGAAAGAATAATAGTATAAGACAGCAAAGAATAATAGAAAGAATCCATAGTTCTATCAGAATCCTGGTACCTAAGAAAACTGAGATTTTGTTACAAAGGACTTGAAACTCTTTTCTTATCTTTCTTTTTCTAAACAGGTGCTGTATATACGTCTCTGGTCCACTCTGATGCTGTTTACTTTGAAGCCGTTGATCCTAAGCTGAGAATAAATAGAGGAAAAGAGTTTTCATCCACCACATTAATCCTTTGTTTTATTACTATTACCCATTGGGACTTTACTAAATATTTGAGATATCTGCCTTCATGAAGCTCAGATAAGAGAAAGACATATATGAAAATGAATATGCTTTGTAGGACACAGGCCACAAAGAAAAAAGTACTCATTCTGCTGAGGAAGGAAAGAGCAGAAAAGTCTTCATGGAGGAGACAAATTGAAATGTGGAGTTATATTTTTAATGGACATCCTGTTAATCTTCATTGTTGTCAGGACTTGATACTGTCTTTCTTTTCATTTATAGCCTTAAAGTGGATTTTTTTGTGGGATATGATTTCCATTGAGATATTTTCTGGGACTTAATTTTTAAATATGTTAACTCATTTTTCTTATTGATTTCTAGCTTAATTCCACTTTGGTCAGAAAACATATTCTATTTTATTTCAAGGATCAGTGATTTTTGAAAATTTTCTATGGGTGTTTATATACATATATATACATATATATATAATTAATATATACACTATAATACTATATTATTATGTATATACTATACATAATAATAATAATACATAATAATACTACTATATTATTAATGTATATGCTATACACCTATATATATATATATATATGTGTATATATATTCTTAGGAATGTTCAAATTATCTATATCTTCATTAATTTTTGTTTACTTATCTTACTAGTTACTGAGATAGTTATATGAAAACATCTTCACTATTATTTTGGATAGGCTCTAATATTTCCCATAATTATGTCTATGTTTCCTTTCTATGCATTGCCTGTGGAATTTACATCAGTAGTTGTTTTGGAAATCTGTAAAGTGTGAATGTTCATATGCTATACGACTCAGCCATTCCACAATTAGGTATAGTTGACCAAGAAACGCTTGCTCGTGTGCACTAAGAGACATGTAAAAATAATTCAGAACAGTAGTATCCATAGCCTCAAATTGGAGATAATACAAATGCCCCTTAACAATAGAATAAATAAATAAATTGTGGCATATTCATCCATTCAATGGCATACCATAGAGCAATGAAAAATAACAATTGATAGCTATACTATGTACAAATACCACAGACAAGGCTAAGGAACAGAAGGCAAGTGTGTACCATATGACACCTTTTATATAAATCAAAACCAGGCCATAGAACCTAGGGTTAGAGCTCTGAAAAATTATTACTTTAGAGAGGATGGTCGGAAAGTAAGTGAGAAGGGACATGAGGGTGATATTTGGGTGATACTTTAATTTTATTAAATTGGTGTCGATTCAAAAGGATTTAGCTTTCTGTTCATTGAATGGGATATTTAGGATCTGTGCTTATCTCTGTATATTTGATATATCAATTCAAATATATATATATATATATATATATATAGTTTATATACTAGCATATGTGTATATAATGAATGTGTATATATGAATATAAGAGCATGAAGGGTATTCCAGACACAGAGAGAATCACAATCCAAGGAACAGACGATAAACAGCAAGGTCCTTCCTGGCAACTTCAAAGACTTCAGCACCAACAGACAAGAGAAGGAGAACCACAGTAGGAAATGGCTGACTAACCGTTCACTTAGCGCACCATTGATTTGTATGTTTCCCTCATGTATGCTTCCCTCGGATGAAGAAAAACAGCCCAAATGTCAAAACACTACTTTGTTTTCTTTAAGAACATGGATCTCAAGATAAATGAATCTCAAATGAAGTCAACAGCACCAAGGAATGAACATCAGTGTTCTTCCAAATTTGTATAAGAAATACTCTGTGCTGGCAGCCTGGGTGGCTCAGTCTGTTAAGCATCTGACTTCAGCTCGGGTCATGATCTCGTGGTTTGTGAGTTCAAGCCCCACGTCAGGCTCTGTGCTGACAGCTCAGAGCCTAGAGCCTGCTTTGGATTCTGTGTCTCCCTCTCTCTCTGCTCCTCCCCTGCTCTCTCTCTCTCTCTCTCTCTCTCATAAGTAAACATTAAAAAAAATTTTTTAAAGAAATACTCTGTGCTTGTGTCCTCTACATATTGATTTTGTAATTCATAAATCTTCTAAATAGCACTGCTAACCCACAATATAAAATGTACATTATATATGAAAAATAGAAAGTTATAAAATTTTATATGAATAGAAATTTTGCCATTTTCTTTCAGTGTCTCGGTAGATCACCTTGAGAACCCCTTTGGAGAGTCAATTGTGAATTCTTTCTGAAATAGGCACTGCTTTATTACTAAGGAGTCTCCAGAAAAGCTGATAATAATGTGCTGTAATTCAGGATAAGGAGGTAACCTGTGCGCTTTGTCCCTAAGACAAGGTTTTCATGGTTTTAGAAATTAATTCGAGAGTAGAATCCTGGTTAGAAGAACTGACCTTCAACACTACTGGGAGGAAAACAGCAGGCATCTTTGACATCTATTAATTTACATTCTGGGAAACTCATCCTCCTTTAGGATTACTTTTTGGTAGAGAGTTCATGGAGGAAAAGGAGTCTTGAATTGAATCTTGAAAGAATCATTACACTTTTAAAGGAAGAAAGTAATGAACATTTCAGGGGCAATGGAAACTTGGGATATAAAGGGGAATTTTAAGTAACGATTTAATTTTCTTTCTTTTTCTTTTAATTTTTTTAATTGTTTTAAATATTTATTTATATTTGAGAGAAAGCATAAACAGGACAGGGACAGAGACAGATTGAGACAGAATCTGAAGCAGGCTCAGACTCCCAGTTGTCAGCACAAAGCCCAACATGGGGCTCGAACTCACAAACTGTGAGATCATGACCTAAGCTGAAGTTGGATGCTTAACCGACTGAGTCACCCAGGTGCTACCTTTTTAAATTTGTTTAAAAAATGTTTTATTCATTTTTGAGAGAGAAAGAGAGAGATTGGCAGAGTGAAAGGGAGACACGGAATCCAAAGCAGGATCCAGGCTCTGAGCTGTCAGCACAGAGCACGATGTGGGGCTTGAACTCATGAACTGTGAGATCATGACTTAAGCCGAAGTCAGATGCTTAACCAACTGAGCCACCCAGGGGCCCTGATTTAATTTTATTTCTTAACTTGGGTTACAATTAACAAGTTCAGATTTATGTCATTTTATTGGACGAAATATTTATGTTTTATGCACTTGTCTTTTCAAACATCAAAAAGAGTAATTTAATAATGGAAAGGTTTAGAACATATGAAGTAATAGCCTCTAGGGGGCATCTCTGTTCAGAACATTGAGAAGGAAAACAAAACAACAAAAACTTCCAGGTGTTTTCCTAGAAAGGTCAGCAGGGCAGGAAAATTATCTCTTGAATTGTTGGTAGTGAAGCAAATAATGGAGCTTTCAAGTTAAGATTTCTGTTTATCTAAAACAAACAGGAGGCTCACCTGATGCTACTACTATATAAATTAGTTTCTCAGAGAATGTGCAAGAAACTAAATAAATCTCTTGAATTAGTTGCCATCTCTGTATTCGCAGAGGCTGAATTATGCATGAAAGTAATGCTAACTGAAATTAAGACTTCTCAGCTTGCTCAAAGTGAGGAAAACTGGGGTCCCAAGGACATGCAGACAGATAACAGACCCTCACTCCCTTAAATGACACTGATAATATGCACATTCACACTTGAGTAATTCAATTATATATGAGTCAGAAAGTTAAAAAAGAAAGAAAAAAAGTGCAACATTTCTGGTTTCAGTACTGACTAAAGAACTTAGAAGAACTTTGAAGTCATTATTCACATCCTTACAATAAATACAAGCTGGGGTGCCTGGGTGGCTCAGACGGTTGAGCCACCAACTTCGGCTCAGGTCATGATCTCACAGTCTGTGAGTTTGAGCCCTGCATCAGGCTCTGTACTGGTGGCTCAGAACCTGGAGACTGCTTCGGATTCTGTGTCTCCCTCTCTCTCTGCCCCTCCCCCACTCATGCTCTGTCTCTTTGTCTCAAAAATAAATAAAAACATTAAGTAAATAAATAAATAAATAAATACAAGCTGAACAAACTGAAAATTAACGACTCTTCTTACACCCATCAGAGAATGAAGATTTCAGTAAAAACTGCCACTGCAAAATCTAGAAACATAGGTGAATCCAGAGAGTCACAGTTGAAATATGCTTACCTCCAACAGAAGCTGTTGGAGCCATCCACCAGTAGGAACACTTAAATGATAACTTTGACAAATTGCCAGAGGTGGAGTGTGAACCACTGTGACACAGAGAATCTACTGGAGGCTTCTGATCTGTAACACCCTTACACTTCTGTGGTTTTATGCCTGGTAATCCTCTCCAGTTCTCATATTGACAATCGGAGAAAGATCCGCCCCCCCCCACCCCCCGCCATGGTTCTGACATGGGGAGGAATAGGGTAATCACTGTGAAATATACCTGAAGTGGTCGACATACCCTCCAGGGGAAAAGATTTTTTCCACAGCCTTATCCTAGCTGGAAGAAGAGCATTCTGCACCCCTCAACCTCCTCCAGCCTTCTTGTCTCATCTAAGGTATAAAAGAATATTACTGGGGGGAGGGGGGCATGTTAAAATTCTGAGGCAGGCTAAGAAACAGAAAAACATGATCTCTGTATAAGGGTAAAAAACAGCAATAGAAACTGTATGTAAGAGTGAACAGATGTCAGATTAAAAGACATAGACTTCAAGGTGACCATGTTCAGAGAATGAAAGCAAAACGTGCTTAAATAAATAATGATGAAACTGTCTCATCAAAGAGAGAATGTATATAAAGCCATAGTTAGTAGTTCTTTATACTGACTTTAGAAGAAAAGTATAATTTTAAATTAAAAATTCCTGGAGAGGCTCAAAGTAGATTTGAACTGGCTGAAGAATTAGAGAACTTGAAGAGAGACCAATGCAGATTATGCAGTCTGAAAAACAGAAAGAAAAAGGAATGGGAAAAAAATTAACAAAGCCTCAAAAAAAGATGGGACACTATTAAATGCACCAGCATATGCATAATGGGGGAAGTAGCTTGAGGGGAGAGAGAGAAAGGAGCAGAAAAAAAAGTATATTCAAAGAAATGATGGCTGAAATTTTCCCAAATTTGAAAAAAAAATCTATATATTAAACAAGATTGATAGACTGTTATTAGGATAAATGCAAAGATATCCATGTGCCTATCATATATAGATGATGAAAACAAAAAACAAAAAAACATTTTGGAAACATCAAGTGAAAACAAATCATCACATAAAAGGGAACCCCAGTAAGACTGGACTACTGAAATTTCATCTGAAATAATGGAGGCCAGAAGGCAGTGAAATTACATATTCAACGTCCTCAAATTAAAAATACCAAGCAAGCATACCACATCCAGTAAAGCAAAGTGCAAAAATAATAGCAAAATAGACTTCAAAGTTTTACAAAATCAAACAAACACGGAATTCATTTTTAGAGGATCCATCTTATGAGAAATACTAAACAAAGTTATTCCTGCTGAAAGCAAGTGATTCCAGGAAATAATATGAACTGACAGAAAAAAAACATAGAACACTAGTACAGGGAACTATGTAATTATAAAAAATAGTTTAAATGCATATTTTATTTTATTCCTTTAACTGACTTTAAAAAATAATTGGATAAAATAATACGTATAGGATCATACTGATGGGCATAATGTAATATATTTGCTGGAACATTGCAAAGGAAGACAGTGGGAATAAAGCTGTGTTGAGCTAAAAAGTGAATCTAGACAATAACTTGAAAATATAGGACAAATGAACAGAACAGGAAACATGAAATAAAAAAGCAAATATAACAAAAAGCTATAAATACATGCTTTTTTTTATACTCATAAAGTTAAAACTATAGCAATATATTGTTGAAGTTTGTCAAATATATAGATGTAATATATATAATAATAATACTTCATAAAACAAGAGGAAGATCAAGTAATATTTTTATACATAATTGAAATTGTTTTATGAATCTGAAATATATTCTGACAAGTTCAAGTGTATATAGTAAGCCATATAGCAGCCATTAAAGAAATAAATCAAAAACTATATATAGAAAACATTATCAAAGAAATGAAAATGTATTTATATAATGCAGGAAATATGAGTAAAGTAAGAACAGAGAAACAAAAAAACTTGAAACATATAGAAAATAAAATGGCAGAAGCAAATTCAATTATATTAATAGTAACATAAAATGTAAATGGATTACACAATCTAATTGAAAGGCAATAATTGACCAGATAAAAACCAAGCTATGATCATATTCTGCCTACAAGAAGCACACTATATATTCTAAGATACATAGACTGAAAGTAAATGGATGGAAAAATATATACCATGCAAACAGTAACCACAAGAAAGAAAGAATGGGTATACAAATACAAGAGTAGTAGATTGTAAAGTAAAAAAAAAAAAAATACTAGAAATGAGATACATCTTATAATAATAAAAGGGTCGATCCATCAGGAAGATATATCAATTATAAACATACATACACCTAACAATGAAGAACCAAAACTCATGTAGCAAAAACTGACAGAACGGAGGACAGTTCAACAATAATAGTTGAAATTTTCAATAAAACCCGTTTCAATAATGTAAAGAACATGTAGGTGAAAAATCAGCATGTAATTAGATTTCAACCATAATATAACCAATTAGACGTAGCACACGTGTCAATAGTCCATCTCACAAACAAAGAATATAAAGTCTTCTCATGTGCGCATGGAGCATTGTGTAGGACACACCATATTCTGGGCAATAAAACAAACTTCAATAAATTTCACATGGAAGTTATATAAAGTTTGTTTTCTGACGTCAGTGGAATGAAATTATAAATAAATAACAGAAAGAAACTTGAGACAGTCATAAATGTGTGGAAATTAAACAATACATCCTAACTAACAGATCAACGAAGAAATCTAAAGGGAAAATAGGAAGTGCTTTGAGATGAATTAAAATAGAAACACAACTAACAATGGAATACAGCTAAAGCAGTGTTTAGAAATGTGTAACTAATTGGCTGAGTCAAAAAGAAAAGAAATATTCTTAATAACTTAAATCTTAAATCACTGAAAAAAAAATAAAAAGAAAACTAAACCTAAAGCAAACAAAATCAAGGAAATAAAATTTAGGGCAAGATTTGACAAAACAGAAAACAGGCAATAAAGAAAATTAATATAAGAAAACTTTGGGGTTTTTTTTGAAAGTTTTAATAAATTTGATAAATCTTTAGCTAGATAGACAATAAAAAACAAAGGCACTCAAATAAAGAAGTAAAAATGAAATGGTACATTACTATTGACCTTACAGAAATAAAAAGGATTATGAAAGAATTTTTGAAAAATTGCATGCCAATAATTACATAAATTAGATAAAATGGACATGTTTCTATAAAGACATGATCTATTCAATTTGATTCAAGAAAAATAGAAAATTTTGAATAAATGTATATCAAGTAAAGAGATTGAATTAATAATAATAATAACAGCAACAACTACCGAGAAGAAAAAGCCCAGTCCCAATGACTGCTCTGGTAGATTCTACCAAATATTTAAAGAAGAATTAACACAATTTTTCAAAAAGCCTTTCAAAAATAGAAGAGAAAAAAACACTAGTCAACTTATTTCTTGGAGCCAATATTATACTGGTACCAGAGCCAAACAAGAAATGACAATAAAAGAAAACTATAGACGAATAGCACTTTTGAATATAGACATAAACATTCTAAACAGAATACTAGCAAACATAACTCAATTAAGTTAGGACAATTATAAGTAGAATTTATCCAGGAATGTAGGATTGGCTTAATATCCAAATATCTATTTTTAATTTTTTTTTTTTAATTTGAGTAGAGTTAACACACAATGTTACATTGGTTTCAGGTATACAACATAGTGATTCAATTTCTCTATACATTATGCTATGCCCCCAAGTGTTGTTAACATCCATCACCATACAACACTATTACATGATCATTGACTATATCTCCTAATCTGTGCTTTTTATTCCTGTGACTAATTCAATCTATAACATGAAGCCTGTATCTCTCATTCTCCTTTACCATTTTGCCCACTCCCCCACCTCCCTCCCTTCTGGAAATGATCTTTCCTTTTTTTTTTCCTCTGCATTTACATAGAAATATGTAATCTTATTCTGATTTTGTTTATTTGTTCATTTCTTTTGTTTTTAGATCCCATATATGAGTGAAATAATATCAATCATTGTTATATACCATATAACATAAGATATATGTTATAAAACCAAATAAATAGGGGCACTAGGGTGGTTCAGTTGGGCAGCCAACATTAGCTCAGGTCACGATCTTGAGGTTTGTGAGTTGTGAGTTCAAGCCCCATATGGGGCTCTGTGCTGACAGCTAGAGCCTGGAGCCTGCTTTGGATTCTGTGCTTCCCTTTCTCTCTACCCCTCCCCTGCTCGCACTGGGTCTTTCTATTTCTCTCTATCTCTCTCTCAAAAATAAATAAACATTAAAAAAATTTTAGTAACAAAAATACACCAAATAAATAAATAAATAAAATAATTAAGTATTGTCAATGAATGAAAGACAAAAAATCCAATGAGAAACAAAAGTCACATGATTATCTTAATAGACATGGAAAAAGCATTTGACCTTTTCATAATGAAAATGTTCATTGAACCAGGAATAGAAGGGAACTTCCAAAACCCGATAAAAAGAAATTTACAGAAAACCCTGCAGCTAACATCATACTTAATGGTAAATGACTGGATGCTTTTATTCTAAGAATAAAAACAAGACAAGATGTACTCTCCTTGCCTTCATTTAACATTGTATTAAAGGTTCTAGCCAAGGCAATTAGATAAGAAAGTGAAATCAAAGGCATCCAAATTGGAGAAGGAGGGAAAGAGAGATAATTACCTCCATTTACAAAAGGCATGATATTGTATATAGAAGTCCTAAAGGAATCCACTAAAACAGCTATTGTAAAGAGTTCAGAAATGTAGAATATAAGATTGATATACAAAAGTCAATTGTATTTTTATACACTAGCAATGAACAATCTGAAAGTGAAATTAAGAAAATAATTCCATTTACAATAGCATCAAAAACAAAAAGTTTAGAATTCAATTTAACAGAATAAGTTCAAACATTATACTATGAAAACTACAGAACATTGCTAAAAGAAATTAAAGAAGATCTAAATAAATGGTAACATATTCCATGCACATGTACCTGAAGACTTAATAATAAAACATTAATAATACAAAGACTTAATGATGTAAATATTATTAAGGTAGCAATACTCCTCAAATTGATATAGAAATTCAACACAATCCATTTGTTTACTTTTAAAATTTTTTTTAGCTTTTATTTATTTTTGAGATAGAGACAGAGCATGAGTGAGGGGGAAGGGCAGAGAGAGAGGGAGATACAGAATCTGAAGCAGGCTCCAGACTCTGAACTGTCAGCACAGAGCCGTATGCGGGGCTAGAACTCATGAACCATGAGATCACGACCTGAGCCAAAGTCAGAGGCTTAACTGACTAAGCCATCCAGGCACCCCCCGCCCCCATTTATCTTTAAAATTTTTTTAATGTTTGTTTTTGAGAGAACGAGAGAGAGCATGAACACAGGAGAAGCAAAGAGAGAGGGAGAGAGAGAATCCCAAGCAGGCTCCGTGCTCTCAGCCCAGAACCCAATGTGGGGCTTGAACTCATGAACCATGAGATCATGATGTGAGACAAAGTCAGTCACTCAACTGCCAGAGCCTCAGTCACCCCCAACAAAATCCCATTTAAAATCCCAGTTGGCTTCGTTGCAGAAATTGACAAGCTGATCTTCAAATTCTATGGAAAACTCAAAGGAACAGAAAAGCCAAAAAGTTAGTAGACTCACCCTTCCCACTTAGAAAATTTATTATAAAGCAACGTTGATCACGACAGGGTGGTACTGACATAAGGATAGACATACAAATCAGTAGAATAGAATTGAAAAATCCTCACATTATGGTCAATTGACTTTCAGTAAGGATTCGAAAGTAATTCAATGAGAAAAGAATAGTCCTTTCAACAAATGTTGCTAGGACAAATGGCCAACCACACACAAGTAAATGAAGTTAGACTCCTATCTCACCCCATTATAAAAACAAACTCAAATCAAAGACCTAAATGTGAGAACTAAAACTATAAAACTTTTAGAAGAAAACACAGATATTAATCTTAATGACTTTGTATTAGGCAATGTTTTCTTAGATATGAAAGCAACAACAGAATAAATTAAAGAAAAAATACATAAATTATGTATGGCACTTTCCCCTCACTGATCTTCCTCCCCAAAACCCATAATCCCAAGGTAGTCAGGCAAATTGCAGTCTGGAAGATTTTACAAAATAACTAATTGTACCATAATTTCTCAAAACTATCAAAGTCATCAAAAAACAAGGAAAAAATGAAAAACTGTCCCAGCCTAAGGAACCATGGCAACGAATTGTGATATGATACAACCCTTTATGGGGCCCTGAAACAGAAAAGACACAATAGGTCAAAACTAAGGAAATCTGAATACAGTAAAGGCTTCAGTTAATAATAAGATACCAATATTATTTCAAATTAGTTATTTCAAATTATTTACTAAATATTCAGTAGCACAATTTCTGGATCATAAGCCAGTTCTATTTTTAATTTTTTGAGGAGCTTTCAAACTGTTTTCCACAGTGGATGCACCAGTTTTCATTCCTACCAACAGTGCATAAATGTTCCCTTATCTGCACATCCTTGCCAACACTTGTTTTCTGTTGATTTTAGTGATTCGACAGGTGTGCAGTGGTATCACATTGTAGTTTTGATTTGATTTTCCCTGATGATGAGTCATGTTGAGCATCTTTTCATGTGTCTGTTGGTCATCTGTATGTCTCCTTTGGAGAAATGTCTATTCACGTCTTCTGTCATTTTTAATTGGATTATTTGGTTTGGGGATGCAAATTATTCAGGTTTGGGTGCATTCAGTTTCATAAGTTCTTTATATATTTTGGATACTAACCCTTTATCAGATATGTTATCTGCAAATATCTTCTCCCATTCTGTAGGTTGCCTTTTAGTTTTGTTTATTGTTTACTTCACTGTGCAGAAGCTTTTTATTTTGATGTACTCCCAATAGTTTATTTTTGCTTTTGTTTCCCTTGCTTCAGGAGATACATCTAGCGAAAGGTTGCTGTAGCTGATCTCAGAGAAATTACTAGCTGTGTTCTTTTCTAAGATTTTTATGGCTTCACGTCTCACATTTAAGTCTTTAATCCATTGTGAGGTGTGTGTGTGTGTGTGTGTGTGTGTGTGTGTGTGTGCGCGCGTGCATAGTGTAAGACAGTGTTTCTTTTTCATTCTTTTTCATGTTGCTGTCCAGTTTTCTCAACATCATTTGTTGAAGGGACTTTTTCCCCATTGTATATTCTTTCCTCCTTTGTCAAAGGTTAACTGGCCATATAATCATTGGTTTGTTTTTGATATTTTTAATCCTGTTCCATTGATCTATCCCCTATGTTTATTGCAGTATGACTTACAATAGAAAAACCTCCGAGAGATTATTTTTTGGGTCTGGGAACACTCAAATTTCCATATAAATTAACTGTAATTGCTTCTTTGCTTTATGCCATTTCTGTTCATGAAAGATTTTATGGAAACACTCTACTTTTAGCATGGAAACCTGTTTACCTGTTTTGGTTTATTAGTTTTAACATATGTACCATACGAATGTAAGATGTTACTAATAGGGGAAACTAGTTGCAAGATATCTAGGGACTCTGTCACTACCTTTGTGATTTCTTTGTACTACCTTTGTGCCATCTTTGCAAAAATTGTTCTAAAATGAAAATTTTATTAACACATAGAAAGGAAAGAAGGGAGGAAGGAAAGAAGTAAGAGAAGAAGGAAGGAAGGGAGGAAAGAAGGAAAGGAAGGAGGGACAAAAACAAGGAAAGAAGAATAAAAGGAGAAAACAATTTTAACCATGGGAAGACTTACATCTTAGACTGTGGAAATTTTAGTTTAAAGGGATTTTAATGTCTTTGGCAGGTCACTATTGAAGCTTACTAATGAGTGGTTTGTGGAATAAACCTCCTTCTTCTTTTTAAATACTGATAGAATTTGCCCATCTCCAGTCTTTCAGAAGCTTTTGTCCTTACATGAACATGAACATGAACAATCAATGACAGTTATCTCATTTAGAGAGTCTCTTGAGACTCTGGTGTGTAATTTAGACAGGTCAGAGGTTTTAACTCATGCAAAGCAAGCATGTGTACTCTTACAATCGTTTTATCCATCATGAGTGTATTTACTTCACTCTCAGAAATGCTCGCTGTACCCTTTCAATCCAAAGATAATTCTTCTTGACAGAGAATAAAAGGAACCCAGAAGGAGTTAAGGAACTTTGCTGCACCAACATTGTCTCTTTTAATGTTTATTTGTTTCCCTAAAAATGCTTGGAAGATGACTCCTCTGCATGTGTATACATGTATGTGTATTTTCATGTGTGTATAAATTTATAATATATATTCTATATATATTATAATAGATTTATTTATGAAAGTATACATCAACTTTTATATAAATGTATTTATAAAATTAGTTTTTTTCTGGAACATTAACTTACCTTGAGCCTAAATTATCTGACATTTTTTAAATGTACTTACCACTCACCTGCATTTAACGTTGCACATTCTATCATTTCTACAGTGGAGAAAGTTGTTTCTCTTACCTAGTAAGTTGTTTCTAAAGTCCAATAATGCAGAGTATTTTTGTATTCACTGTTTCTTACTAAATCTGGAAAAGCCAATTTCCTTCTCCAGGAAGGCAAAGGATAGAAATTGCCACATATAAAGTTGTTGACTTGTAGGGAAGAACTGAGTTTTTACTCAAACAAGCTCTTTGATGACCTCTGTGGTGTATGAAGTGGTCAGGTTTATATTAAATATAATACTATGAGATTTCTAACCCCATTTGCAAATGATGCAACTGACACTTGGAGAGATTGCAGAACCTCAAAGAGCTAAATAAGATCATATAACCATACGTGTGTGTGCACTTGTGCAACCTTATTTGACCTTATTTATATAACCTTAATGAGCCCTTTCTGTAACTTCTCATATTGTCAGTGTATTTGCATGTCTGAGTGTAGATATGATCGCAGGCTGCCACCCTCCCCCTGGGAAATAGCAAACATGTCAAACGTGATCTGGTGTGAATGTGAATGAGGGAGGGACTATGATGAAATTAGCAGTGAATGGTTCTTAATGAAGACTAGGGAAGCGGGAAATCTGGATTCTGGTCACATGGAGGGGCTGGCTTTGTCCTCAGGGATTCTGATCTGAGAGCTCTTCTGGCCTCTAGAAATCTGTCCTCTTTGAACACCCATCACTACAAGTACCTCTTTGTTTATAAACCCCTTGGGAGGGGAAAGATCCCAGCTTCCTCACACTTGAAGACATTATTCCTAGTCACCTCACCACTAAGATCTGTAGGGCCTTGGGCAAATCATTTATTTTCTTGACTCTATAGTTTTCTTTGTCTGTAGAATGAGAGTAGGAGGGGATATTGAAAGGATCAGTGCCCCAGGCTGATGCCCACTGCTTTGCATGATGTCTGGCTCCAAGAAAGTGTTAGAAGGGGACAATAGAGAACCCCAGCTATGAAGACTCTGAGGAGAGAAAGAGGCTACAGGAAGTTGGGGCAGGCAGGAAGGCTTCCCAGAGGAGACAAAACAGGAGATGAGAATTTTGAGGCATCTAGCCCATGTGTGAGTGCTTTGGGGAATGCAAAGAGAAGAACAGGCTGGGATCAGAAAAAGATGAGACCCTGCAAATCAAGTCATGGTGTAGACTTTCTGCTCAGAAGTGTGTCCTGTGTGCATCTCTCCATAACCCCATGTGTGGAAAGTTGAGAAAGGAATTCTGGGAAGAATGCTGACCCTGTTTACTCCCTGCCATGAGGAGAGGACAAGTGTGCTATGGAGCCACTCCAAGATGGTGGCACCACGTTCACGGGCCCCAGGTCAGGGCCAAGGGATCAATAACTCTGGGGTACAGAGTTTCAAGAAAGTCAAAACACTAACTGTAAGGGAAAAGACAAAAGGAAAGAGGCCAGTCATAAGGGAGATTGGTTAGAGAGGGAAGCTGCTAATGAGAGAAAAGCTACAGAAAACAAGGAAAACAGGCCCTGAGGCAACTGCACAGACAGGAAGCATGGTGCAGGGGTCCGTAGTCCTAGATGCAAGTGGAAATCTTGGGGAGGGGTTCTGAATCTGATAATTAGTATCCAATAACTTTAGTTCCTGGGTCTACAATGGGGGCAGTCAACACAGCAGAACACAGACATGTGGTATCTCACAGCTGCAGAGCTGGTATCCTAATCACATATGCTAGAAGCTTCTTTGGTGGCCACAGTGACCTGGAAGCTGAAGGACTCAAACCATAGGACTCAGACAGCCCTTCAGGAGTCCCCTTTAGGGAACAGCAGTATTTTTGTTATTCTACCTGCAGAAGTATCCATAAACTATAGCTATGAGGATGTCAACACTTCTCTATGGTGAGTCTAAGAAGTCACTGTAACAGTTCTGGGACACGAGCTTGTATAGGTCCAGCACTTTTGTGTTAAAAACCTACTATGTATTAGCTATCAAGCTAATCTTTCCTACCTTAAAGAGCCCCAAATTTCTTATTTTTACTAACAGACACCAGCACCTACATCTCAGGGTTATTACAAGAATTAAGTAAGATGTAAATCAGGAGAGGCAGTGTGGCTGTTAACCATTAAATTATCGATGAATGGTAATAAGTTTTAGTATAACAATTAATGTTATTAGAATTAAGGCAAGTATTATTTATTGTTGCTCATATTTGTCTGTTGTTTTCTATATATTTAGAAAAATAGGGGTGCCTGCATGTTTCAGTTAGTTGAGCGACCAACTCTTGGTCATGGGTCATGATCCCAGGGTTGTGGGATCGAGCCCCCAGTTGGGCTCTGCACTGAGCATGAAGCCTGCTTAAGATTCTCTGTCTCCCTCTGCCCCTCCCCCTCACTCACATGTTCTTTCATTCTCTCAAATAAAATAAAATAAAATAAAATAATATTAAATAAAAAATAAAAAATTAAAATAAAATAAAATAAAATAAAATAGCATTCCCTTGAAAAGTCATCTATTTTCCTCTAGGAAAAATAAAACAAAACATCAGAATTCAAGGTCACCAATTCTATCAGCGTCCATTTTATTTGCATTATTTTTATTTATATTATCCCTATATCTTTCTTTTATCTCTCTTCCTCTCTGCTTTTGCCTTCTTTCCTTCCTTCCTTCCTTCCTTCCTTCCTTCCTTCCTTCCTTCCTCTCTCTCCCCTCCCTGCTTTTTTCCCTCTGTCTCTCTCCCTCCTTGACTCTCTCTCTGTCTTTCTCTTTCTCTCTCCTTTCCTCTCTTTTCAGTGGTGAGCATACTGAGAGCAAGGCAGAGGAATCAGGGCATTCAGGCAAGGAAAACCAGGTTTGGACCAGAAACAAAGCATCTTCCAAACAAGGTGACTTTGTCAAAACACAACTCTTTGAATTATTCTCATAGAGAATTTTTTAAAAGAATTTATTCCTATGTTCTTGCCTCTAGATCTGAATTTTCTATCACAGTCGCATTGCCATTTTATTATAGAGCTCTGACACCAAAATATGGGATCATTTCTGAGGCCGCAGGAACATAGCATAAAATGGCTAAAAAAAATTAATCACTCATTTTGATTTAGTCTTCTCTTCTGCCCAGTAATGACTTTGGATGCCATCCTATTGACCTTCTCTGCTTTTGTTCCCATCAAAATCGATACAGTTTGCAATGTCATAAATTTGCTTTGGCTGCCTTTCAGTTCATTGTGGACCAAATGCTCCCCCTGCAAACTGGGTGATAATGAAGTTGTGGGCGATGGGCCTCCTATAATCAGCCATCATTACAGTAGTGCCTGGCTTTAAAGTAAATGACAGAGCCAGTAAGGTTGGGAAGATATTGATCAATAACCAGCCTTGGGAGGCTCAAACTTTACCTGAAGTTCTATAGCCAATGAGTGTTAGCTACGAAGTATCAGGTTCAAACCATTTGCTTAATAAGGTTCTTTGCAACTGGACCCGAGAACGCCAATAGTTTATGTGAATTCAACATAATGTTTCCTCATGAAAAAGACCCCTATCCAGTTACAAAATATACTATATACATAAAAGATCATACAGAGCACACATGTAAATTTTAAAGAGTAGGCCTGAACATCTATTTATCCTTAAGAAATAGACATTTCTAATATCTCAAAGCATCCATCATCTGCCCTCTTATGACTGGCCTCTTCTCTCACTCTCAGATATGACTCCAAATATGATTTTTGTGGCAATAATTCCATTTACTTCCATAATATTTTATCACTTGTAGATGACTCCTTTAAGAATGTATTGACTTAAATGTTGTGTTTTCCAATGTTTTACAAGTGAGATTGATATCATTTGTCTGGGATGACTTTCCCTTTCACTTTGAAATAATTTTTCTTCATTTGAGACTCACTCACATTATGCACATGACTGTGGCCCACTCATGGTTACTGTTTTATAGCACTGTTTAAATGCACTGCAATCCATGTATTCTTTCTACTGTTGAAAGACATTTGAAGGTTTTGTGTTTATTTCATTTTTATTTAAAAGCTATCATGAAACTACTTCCATAATTTTTTTTTTTTGCTCATTTTACCAAAATTTAGAATCAACTTATCAAGTTCCAAGGAAAACTGCATTGGAAATTGAATTGGAATTCCAATAAGTCTGAGTCAATTTAGAATTGATATCTTATGGTAGTATGGTTTTCCATTTATTTATGACTCCCTTAATATCTTTTAATAGAGTATTATATGTTTTGCACAAAGACTGTGCATACGTTTTTCTACATTTTCTTGAGTAACTTTTTAATGATGAGTGTAAATGGTATCTCTAGTAGTTTCCTAATTTATTCACAGTCTTGGAGAATAGAAGTCTAAATCCAAAATGTCAGCATTGGTCGTACTTCCTGGTAGATTCTGAGTAGAATCCTTTCTTGCCTCTTCCTAGCTTCCTATAGTGGCTATAGACCCTTTGCTTTCTTTGACTTGTAGCTACCTCACTCCAATGTCTGTGTCTGTATCTGTGTTTCTGTCTGTCTCTGTGTTTCTTCTCTTTTTCTTTTTTTAATGTTTTTATTTATTTTTGAGAGACAGAGCATGAGCGGGGGAGGGACAGAGAGAGAGGGAGACACAGAATCTGAAACAGGTTCCAGGCTCTGAGCTGTCAGCAGAGCCACATGCAGAGCTCGAACTCACAAACTGTGAGATCATGACCTGAGTTGAAATCAGATGCTCAACCAACTGAACCACCCAGGTGCCTCTTTTCTCTTCTTATAAGGGCACCAGTCATATTGGATTGGAGTCCATTCTAATGAATTCCTCTTAGTTGATTACATTTGGAAAGACCCTTTTTCCAAATAAGGTCAGGTGCACCAGTACCAGGGAATGGGATTTCATCACGTCTTTTGTGTGACATAATTCAGCCTATAACAGTGCCTTAGTGCTTTTTATATTACATATTTCTAACAGCGTTGTTGCTAGCATATAGAAAGGCAAGTGAATTCTGCATATTGATTTTAATTCAGTAAACATGAATTCCCTTATTTTAATAGATTTCTTAGGTTTTCTACATAGAAAATATTATATACAAATAATAGTAATTTTGTTTCCTCCTTTATTAAACAGAGTTTTTCAGAAACTCAGAATCAGTAGAATATATATATTTAATATTTTTTCCAATATATGAAATTTATTGTCAAATTGGTTTCCATACAACACCCAATGCTCATCCCAAAAGGTGCCCTCCTCAATACCCATCACCCACCCTCCCCTTCTTCCCACCCTCCATCAACCCTCAGTTTGTTCTCAGTTTTTAAGAGTCTCTTATGCTTTGGCTCTCTCCTACTCTAACCTCTTTTTTTTTCCTTCCCCTCCCCCATGGGTTTGTGTTAAGTTTCTCATAATCCACTTAAGAGTGAAAACATATGATATCTGTCTTTCTCTGTATGGCTTATTTCACTTAGCATCACACTCTCCAGTTCCATCCACGTTTTATGAAGGGCCATACTTCTTTCTCATTGCCACGCAGTACTCCATTGTGTAGATAAACCACAATTTCTTTATCCATTCATCAGTTGATGGACATTTAGGCTCTTTCCATAATTTGGCTATTGTTGCGAGTGCTGCTATAAACATTGGGATACAAGTGCCCCTATGCATCAGTACTCC
This sequence comes from Felis catus, assembly GCF_018350175.1. Classification (NCBI taxonomy): domain Eukaryota; kingdom Metazoa; phylum Chordata; class Mammalia; order Carnivora; family Felidae; genus Felis; species Felis catus. Next base: position 112,464,328 of record NC_058375.1, on the reverse strand, counting down.
TTTATCCCTTGGGTAAATTCCTAGCAGTGCTATTGCTGGGTCATAGGGTAGGTCTATTTTTAATTTTGGGGGGAACCTCCACACTGTTTACAAGAGTGGCTGCACCAATTCCCTTGCCTTTGGGGATGTGTCGAGTAAGAGATTGCTATGGCTGAGGTCAGAGAGGTCTTTTCCTGCTTTCTCCTCTAGGGTTTTGATGGTTTCCTGTCTCACATTCAGGTCCTTGATCCATTTTGAGTTTATTTTTGTGAATGGTGTGAGAAAGTGGTCTAGTTTCAACCTTCTGCATGGTGCTGTCCAGTTCTCCCAGCACCATTTGTTAAAGAGACTGTCTTTTTTCCATTGGATGTTCTTTCCTGCTTTGTCAAAGATTAGTTGGCCATGCATTTGTGGGTCTAGTTCTGGGGTTTCTATTCTATTCCATTGGTCTATGTGTCTGTTTTTGTGCCAATACCATGCTGTCTTGATGGTTACAGATTTGTAGTAGAGGCTAAAGTCTGGGATTGTGATGCCTCCTGCTTTGGTCTTCTTCTTCAAAATTACTTTGGCTATTCGGGGCCTTTTGTGGTTCCATATGAATTTTAGGATTGCTTGTTCTAGTTTCGAGAAGAATGCTGGTGTAATTTTGATTGGGATTGCATTGAATGTGTAGATAGCTTTGGGTAGTATTGACATTTTAACAATATTTATTCTTCCAACCCTTGAGCAGGGAATGTCTTTCCATTTCTTTATATCTTCTTCAATTTCCTTCATAAGCTTTCTATAGTTTTCAGCATACAGATCTTTTACATCTTTGGTTAGATTTATCCCTAGGTATTTTATGCTTCTTGGTGCAATTGTGAATGGGATCAGTTTATTTGCATTTCTGTTGTTTCATTATAAGTGTATAAGAATGCGACTGATTTCTGTACACTGATTTTGTATCCTGCAACTTTGCTGAATTCATGTATCAGTTCTAGCAGACTTTTGGTGGAATCTATCAGATTTCCATGTATAATATTATGTCATCTCCAAAAAGTGAAAGGTTGACTTCATCTTTGCCAATTTTGATGCCTTTGATTTCCTTTTGTTGTCTGATTGCTGATGCTAGAACTTCCAACACTATGTTAAACAACAGCGGTGAGAGTGGACATCCCTGTCGTGTTCCTGATCTCAGGGAAAAAACTCTCAGTTTTTCCCCATTGAGGATGATGTTAGCTGTGGGCTTTTCATAAATGGCTTTTATGATGTTTAAGTATGTTCCTTCTATCCCGACTTTCTGCAGGGTTTTTATTAAGAAAGTGTGCTGAATTTTGTCAAATGCTTTTTTGCATCGATTGACAGGATCATATGGTTCTTATCTTTTCTTTTATTAATGTGATGTATCACATTGATTGATTTGCGAATGTTGAACCAGCCCTGCATCCCAGGAATGAATCCCACTTGATCATGGTGAATAATTCTTTTTATACGCTGTTGAATTCGATTTGCTAGTATCTTATTGAGAATTTTTGCATCCATATTCATCAGGGATATTGGCCTGAAATTCTCCTTTTTTACTGGATCTCTGTCTGGTTTGGGAATCAAAGTAATACTGGCTTCATAGAATGAGTCTGGAAGTTTTCCTTCCCTTTGTATTTCTTGGAATAGCTTGAGAAGGATAGGTATTATGTCTGCTTTAAACGTCTGGTGGAACTCCCCTGGGAAGCCATCTGGTCCTGGACTCTTATTTGTTGGGAGATTTTTGATAACCAATTCAATTTCTTCGCTGGTTATGGGTCTGTTCAAGCTTTCTATTTCCTCCTGATTGAGTTTTGGAAGAGTGTGGGTGTTTAGGAATTTGTCCATTTCTTCCAGTTTGTCCAGTTTGTTGGCATATAATTTTTCATAGTATTCCCTGATAATTATTTGTATCTCTGAGGGATTGGTTGTAATAATTCCATTTTCATTCATGATTTTATCTATTTGGGTCATCTCCCTTTTCTTTTTGAGAAGCCTGGCTAGAGGTTTATCAATTTTGTTTATATTTTCAAAAAAGCAACTCTTGGTTTCATTGATCTGCTCTACAGTTTTTTTAGATTCTATGTTGTTTATTTCTGCTCTGATCTTTATTATTTCTCTTCTTCTGCTGGGTTTAGGCTGTCTTTGCTGTTCTGCTTCTATTTCCTTTAGGTGTGCTGTTAGATTTTGTATTTGGGATTTTTCTTGTTTCTTGAGATAGGCCTGGATTGCAATGTATTTTCCTCTCAGGACTGCCTTCGCTGCATCCCAAAGCGTTTGGATTGTTGTATTTTCATTTTCGTTTGTTTCCATATATTTTTTAATTTCTTTTCTAATTGCCTGGTTGACCCATTCATTCTTTAGTAGGGTGTTCTTTAACCTCCATTCCTTTGGAGGTTTTCCAGACTCTTTCCTGTGGTTGATTTCAAGCTTCATAGCATTGTGGTCTGAAAGTATGCATGGTATGATCTCAATTCTTGTATACTTATGAAGGGCTGTTTTATGACCCAGTATGTGATCTATCTTGGAGAATGTTCCATGTGCACTCGAGAAGAAAGTATATTCTGTTGCTTTGGGATGCAGAGTTCTAAATATATCTGTCAAGTCCATCTGATCCAATGTATCATTCAGGGCCCTTGTTTCTTTATTGACCATGTGTCTAGATGACCTATCCATTTCTGTAAGTGGAGTGTTCAAGTCCCCTGCAATTACCACATTCTTATCAATAAGGTTGCTTATGTTTATGAGTAATTGTTTTATATATTTGGGGGCTCTGGTATTCGGCGCATAGACATTTATAATTGTCAGCTCTTCCTGATGGATACACCCTGTGATTATTATATAATGCCCTTCTTCATCACTTGTTACAGCCTTTAATTTAAAGTCTAGTTTGTCTGATACAAGTATGGCTACTCCAGCTTTCTTTTGGCTTCCAGTAGCATGATAAATAGTTCTCCATCCCCTCACTCTCAATCTGAAGGTGTCCTCAGGTCTAAAATGAGTCTCTTGTAGACAGCAAATAGATGGGTCTTGTTTTTTTTTATCCATTCTGATACCCTATGTCTTTTAGTTGGCGCATTTAGTCCATTTACATTCAGTGTTATTATAGAAAGATATAGGTTTAGAGTCATTGTGATGTCTGTATGTTTTATGCTTGTAGCAATGTCTCTGGTACTTTGTCTCACAGGATCCCCCTTAGGATCTCTTGTAAGTTTGGTTTAGTGGTGATGAATTCCTTCAGTTTTTGTTTGTTTGGGAAGACCTTTATCTCTCCTTCTATTCTAAATGACAGACTTGCTGGATAAAGGATTCTCGGCTGCATATTTTTTCTGTTCATCACATTGAAGATCTCCTGCCATTCCTTTCTGGCCTGCCAAGTTTCAGAAGAGAGATTGGCCACAAGTCTTGTAGGTCTCCCTTTATATGTTAGGGCACATTTATCTCTAGCTGCTTTCAGAATTTTCTCTTTATCCTTGTATTTTGCCAGTTTCACTATGATATGTCATGCAGAAGATCGATTCAAGTTACGTCTGAAGAGAGTTCTCTGTGCCTCTTGGATTTCAATGCCTTTTTCCTTCTCCATTTCAGGGAAGTTCTCAGCTATTATTTCTTCAAGTAAACCTTCAGCACCTTTCTCTCTCTCTTCCTCCTTTGGAATACCAATTATGCGTATATTATTTCTCTTTAGTGCATCACTTAGTTCTCTAATTTTCCCCTCATACTCCTGGATTTTTTTTATCTCTCTTTTTCTCAGCTTCCTCTTTTTCCATAATTTTATCTTCTAGTTCACCGATTCTCTCCTCTGCCTCTTCAATCCGAGCCGTGGTCGTTTCCATTTTATTTTGCAGCTTGTTTATAGAATTTTTTAGCTCCTCCTGATGATTCCTTAGTCCCTTGATCTGTAGCAGTAGATTGTCTGCTGTCCTCTATACTGTTTTCAAGCCCAGTGATTAGTTTTATGACTATTATTCTAAATTTTCTTTCAGTTTTATTGTTTAAATCCTTTTTGATCAGTTCATTAGCTGTTGTTATTTCCTGGAGATTTTTTTGAGGGGAATTCTTCTGTTTGGTCATTTTGGATAGTCCCTGGAGTGGTGGGGACCTGCAGGGCACTTCCCCTGTGCTGTCTTGGATAACTGGAGTTGGTGGGTGGGGCCGCAGTCAGATCTGATGTCTGCCCCCAGCCCACCACTGGGGCCACAGTCAGACTGGTGTATGCCTTCTCTTCTCCTCTCCTAGGGGCAGGATTCACTGTGTGGTGGCGTGGCCCATCTAGGCTACTTGCACACTGCCAGGCTTGTGGTGCTAGGGATCTGGCATATTAGCTGGAGTGGATGGGCAAGGTGCATGGGGGCGGGAGGGGCAGGCTTAGCTCGCTTCTCCTTCAGTGGTCTGCTTCAGGAGGGGCCCTGTGGCAGCGGGAGGGAGTCAGACCCACCGCTGGAGGGATGGATCCACAGAAGCACAGCGTTCAGTGTTTGCGGGGTGCGAGCAAGTTCTCTGGCAGGAACTGGTTCCCTTTGGGATTTGGGCTGGGGGATGGGTGAGGGAGATGGCGCTGGCGAGCGCCTTTATTCCCCACCAAACTGAGCAATGTTGTCAGCGGCTCAACTCTCCCTCCCGTTGTCCTCCAGCCTTCCCACTCTCCGAGCAGAGCTGTTAACTTATAACCTTCCAGATGTTAAGTCCTGCTCACTATCCAAACACACTGCGACCAGCCGCTCCGCTTTTGCAAGCCAGACTCGAGGTCTCTGCTTGGCCGGTGGGCTGCCCCTCTGCCCAGGCTTCCTCCCACCAGTCCGTGTAGCAAGCACCGCCTCTCTACCTTTCTTACCCTCTTCCGTGGGCCTCTCGTCTGCGCTTGGCTCTGGAGACTCCATTCTGCTAGTCTTCTGGCAGTTTTATGGGTTATTTAGGCATGTGTAGGTGGAATCTAAGTGATCAGCAGGACGCACGGTAAGCCCAGCGTTCTCCTATGCCACCATCTTCCCCTGGTATCTATATTTAATATTTTTTAATTTATATTTTATTATATATATATATATGTGTATATATATATATATATATATATATATATATATATATATACAGTTGACCCTTGAACAATGTGGGTTAGGGAAACTTTGACTCCCTCAAACCTACTAATAGCCAACTGTTGACCTCACCAATAACATAAACAGTTGGTGATCACATATTTTTTATATTATGTATTGTATACTTTATTCTTCCAATAATTTAAGGTTGAGAAAAGAAGATGTTATTGAGAACATCATAAGGAAAAGAAAATACATTTATAGAACTGGACTTACTTATCAAAACAATTGGCATATAAGTGGACCTGCATAATTTAACCCTATGTTGCTCAAGGGTCAATTGCATAGATAGATAGATATGGATAAGGATATAGATAGATGATATAGGTAGAAATATATAGATGATTGATAGAGAGAGAGAGATAAAAATAGAGATAGAGAGATAGAGATGATAGAGATAAGAGATAGATAAAAATAGAGATAGAGAGAGACAGAGATAGAGATAAAAATAGATAGAAATAGAGATAGAGAGAGATAGAAAGAGAGAGAAAGGATGATAGAGAGATAGAGATATAGAGAGAGATAGAGATAAAAATAGAGATAGAGAGACAGAGATAGAGATAGAGAGAAATAGAGATAGAGAGAGATAGAAAGAGAGGATGATAAAGAGAGAGATAGAGAGAGATAGAGATAGAAATAGAGATAGAGAGACAGAGACAGAGATAACATAGAGATAGAGAGATAGAGATAGATAAAAATAGAGATAGAGAAATAGAGATGATAGAGATAGAGACAGAGATAGATAGAAATAGAGATAGAGAATAGAGAAAGAGAGAGATAGAGAGAGATAGAGATAGGGATAGAGATAGAGGTAGATAAAAATAGAGATAGAAAGAGACAGAGAGAGAAATAGAGATAGAGAGATAGAGATGGAGAAAGAGAGAGAGAGTAGAGATAGATGATAGAGATAGAGATAGATAGAGATAGAGATAGAGATAGAGATAGGGATAGAGAGAGATAGAGATAGAGATAGAGATAGAAGCAGAGAGAGAGAGAGAGAGAGAGAGAGAGAGAGATTTATTTTAAGGAATTGGCTTACAGAATTATGGAGGCTGAGAAATCCCCACATCTGTAGTCAGCAAGCTGAGGATCCAGGAGATTCGAAGTGTAGTTCCAGCCTGAGTCTGAAGGCCTGAGAAGTGGGAGAGCTGATGGTGTGAGTTTCAGCCTAGGAACAGGAGAATAGCAGCTCTCATCTTACTGGCAGAAGTTCCCTCTTACTGGAGTTTGTGTTCTATTCAGGTATTCAGTTGATTGGAGGAGGCCCACTTACATCGGAAGAGATATTCTGCTTTACTCAGTCTATACCGTTTCAAATGTGGCTTTCATCCAAAAACACCCTCACAAGACACACTGTGATGAGAAACCAGCCATGGTCACTGCTCCAACCACCTTATAAGCAGCAGATGCTTGCTCCCTCTTCTCTGTCTCCTGCTTGCTTGTGACCTGGGAGGAAGGACTGCCCTTCTGCTGGTTCGGGGCACTTGGGTTCTAGGATTTGTAAATAATAAACCTTATGACCTTACTTCCTTTGTGTGAGTGTCTTCAAACCCTGCCTTTGCTCAAAACAGCACTAGTATGTGGAATTTAAGAAACCAAACAGAGGAACATATGGGAAGGGAGGGGAAAAAAAAAAGAGAGGGAAACAAACCACAAGAGATTCTTAGAGAATGAACTGAGGGTTGAGGGAGGGAGAGAGATGGGGGATGGGCTAGATGGGGGATGGGTATTAAGGAGGCCACTTGCTGTGAAGAGCACTGGCTATTGTATGTAAGGGATGAATCACTGGGTTTTACTCCTGAAACCAATATTGCACTGTAGGTTAATTAACTAAAATTTAAATTAAAAAAAAAAAAGAAACAAAGCAAAACTGGGGGTTTTCACTTCCCCGAAGGTGGTGCTAGAAGGCTGAGGACACTCCCTGCTGGCCCCATGTGGGTGCATGTGCCTCCTCATTCTACAGGTCAAAATCTGCATTTTCTTGGGCACCTGAGTAGCTCAGTTGTTTAAGCATCCAACTATTGATTTGAGCTCAGGTCATGATCCCATTGTCCTGAGATTGAGCTTCGCACTGAGAATGGAGCCTGCTTAAGATTCCCATCTTCTCCCTCTGCAGCCTTCCCTGCTCATGCGCTCTCTCTCGCTCTCTCTCTCTCTCTCTCTCTCTCAAAAACAAAAACAAGCAAACATAACCCTGCATATTCTTAACTCACCAGCTCTTGGTTTGCCAACCCACAAACCCAAGAATTGCGAGCAAATGTTCAAGCACCCTGTAGTCCAGTCAAGTTGACACACAAAAGTAACCATCATGCCTCCTTTCCGATTTGTATGGCTTTGTTTTTCTTTGACTAACTGTACTGTCTGAGAATTCTATTTAAAAAAAATGAAAACAATAATCTGTGACTTTATTTTGTCCCTCCTCATCAGGAAACTATTTCCAACATTTCACCATTAATATACGAGTTGCTATAATGTGGTAGGGGCCCCTCACTAAGGAGAAAAAAGAACAAAAAAACCTCAAGGCAACATGGCTTTAGGGAAGGTGACAACATCCCTCACGACCTTGTAACATGAGACAATCAGATTGCATGTTTGTGTGTTACCATATATGGGAGACTAAGAAATAGAAAATGTATAAAAAACTACTTCACGTGATGTTCGGGGCTCAGTTTTCCGGTACTAACCCAACTGAGCAGTGTCATCACGAATAAAGTTGTTTCCTGGAAGGAGAAGCCTCGGTGTGGTGACTCTGTGCAAGAATCCTGGTACAATAATTTGTTGTTGTTGTTGTTTAGATACTACTGATGGGTAACTATTTAAGAAATTGTTTTTTCTATTCTTAGTTTGTTGAGGATTATTTTTTTGAATATCATGAGGCACCATTTCTATATTTGTTGAAATGAACATGCAGTTTTCTCCTATTGGTTAACATGATAAATTACAACAATCACTTTGCTAATAATCCCAGCTTTTCTGGATAAATTCAGCTTGGCAGAGCTACCTGCTGATATTTTACATGATATTTTTAATTGCATATGTACCCCTAAGTTTGGCTTTAATTTTCTTCCTGGTTTTGGGATCAACACAATGTACAACCCATAAAATGAGCTGGAAATGTTTTTTTTTTCTTTTTCCATTTTTCAGATGAATTTATATAAGATTGGCAACATTCTTTCTTCAATATTTTCTAGAATTTACCAGGGAATCCCAGAAGTCTGGTCCTAGAACTTCTTTGTGGAAAGAAAGGTCTTCACTCATTCATTCCATTTTTTAATAGTTTTTAAAATAGATTTTCTATTACTTTGGTACAACTTCTGATGAATTGTAGTTTATTGAATAAAATTTTCAGATTGATTGCAGTGTCTTCTGACACTCTTTGTCATATCTGATCTGTAGTAATGTCCCTCTTTGCATTCTCTTGGCTATTTGTGCCTTTTGTGCCCGTAGTCTTTTCTTCCTTATTCAATCTTGCCAGAGATTTCTTCCTTTCTCTAGCCTTTTCAAAAGACCTGTTTTGCCTTTGTTAATCTCCTTGTAATTTCTCCCATATCAATTTGACTCTCATCTTTTAACATTTTCTTCTATTTTGTCAGAGTCTATTTGCCTTAACTTTTGATTTTCAATATTTCGCCCTTTTATAGGAAAAGCTTCTAATTCCCTGTAACAGGGCTTCTCACTGTTTTCACCAGTTTTGATGACAGTATTTTTCATTTTCATTTAGTTCCAAATGGTTTCTAATTTCCCTTTTGATCTATGAGTGGTTTGTTTTTAGAATTTTACTTTTAAATTTCTAAACACATGGCTTTTCTTTTTCCAGTTTTCTTTTAATCGCTTATTCACAGAGAATGTGATTCATATGACACCAGTCTTTAAAATGTGTAGTTACTAAATTTTATCTCACATGTGGAAATTTTTAAAAACTGGTTACCACGTGTTTATAAAGCAGTGTGTTTTCCAAAGTTGTGTGGGCTATTTTATATGTTTGCCCAAGGTTATTGTCCTTTTCAAAAACCTCAAAATTCTTCTGTTGTTTTTTTTTTCCGCTTCCTTTATTCTCTCTTTCCCTCTCTCTCTCTTCCTCTCCCTCTTTCTCTCTCTCTTCTCCCTCTTCTCTCTCTCTCTCTCTCTCTCTCTCTCTCTCTCTCTGTCTCCTTGAGGAATAATTTACTAAAGAATATGAATTTTAAAATCTGCCCCCTGAGTTTGTGAGTTTTTAAATTGTTTCTTGTAGTTCAACCAATTATTACTCTTTATATCCCAATCCTTCAATTATATCAAGGTTAGAATTGTTGTATCTTCCTCATGAACTGAATACATATTGTTAATGGAATTATTCTCTCTAATATTATTAAGTTTTAAAAATCTATTTTGTCTGGTCACACCAGTTTTCTTCAGGTTAGTATTTCTGGGGCTAGGCTTTTCCATTCTTTTTTTTTTTTTTTAATTTTTTTTTCAACGTTTATTTATTTTTGGGACAGAGAGAGACAGAGCATGAACGGGGGAGGGGCAGAGAGAGAGGGAGACACAGAATCGGAAACAGGCTCCAGGCTCTGAGCCATCAGCCCAGAGCCTGACGCGGGGCTCGAACTTCCGGACCGCGAGATAGTGACCTGGCTGAAGTCGGACGCTTAACCGACTGCGCCACCCAGGCGCCCCGAGGCTTTTCCATTCTTTAACTCTTTAGCTACTCCTTTTTGCTTTGTTTCTTAAAAACAACAAAAACCTTGTTTTGTTTTTATTGTTTTTAATCTTTAAATTTTTGTCTTAAACTTTTTCATTTTTCCAGTTGTCCTTGCATTTATCTCTAACATCTCACTAAGCGCTTTATGCCCACTTGGTTTACAGACTTTCTATACATATATTCTCTTTTTTAGAAAGATTACAAGCTTCTTTTTTTTAACCTTATTCTTACTCTCTTTCTCTTTAATTATTGAAGCGTTGACGTATAATCTTATGTCAGTTGCAGGTACACAATACAGTGACCGGACAATTCCCAACGTTATTCAGTGCTCACCGTAAGCGTAGTGCCTGTCACCATACAATGTAATTGCAACATGACTGTTGGCGTGCCCTGCACTGCACTTATTTCATAGCTGGAAGCTTGTACCTCTTAATCCCCTTCACCTATTGCATCCACCCCCCACTTCCCTCCTTTCTAGAGGCTATTATGCTAAGTGACATAAGTCAGGGAAAGACAAACACCATACAGTTTCACTTATATGTGGAATCTACAAAGTGAAACAAAGCAAACTAAAAAACAGAAACAGACTCATAAATATAGAGAAACAACCGGTATCCTCATTATTTTTTATTCCTCCTACTGGTTTGGAAGTTACATGTTCTTATTCTTTTAGCAGAGAGCCTGAGCTTTTAAAAATACATATATAATACAGCATAAAGTTAATCTAAGTTCTTATTCTCCTCTAAAAGAACCATGATATATTTTAACTTTGATTATCCCTTTCACCTGAAGTTATATTGATTTCCAGGGTTGCTTTTTTGTTGTTGTTCGTATTTGTTTTTGTTGTTTGTTTGTTTACTTCTCCCTTGTCATGCTCCCCCACCCACTACACACAAATGAGGCATTACTGTTTCTAATACATCCGTACACGCTTACGGTATGTATTAAGTACATGTAAACGTATTTTAACAACATACTTATATAAATGGTCATAATTCATTACAAATTCCAGCTCTTACCTGATATTATTTATTTCTGCCTTATATGTGTCATTTAGAATTTCCTTATTAAAAAAAAAATCTGTTGATAGTACAGATTCCCCCCCCCCCAACCCCCGTCATTATCTTCTCTCGTTCTCATCCTCGAAAAGTGTTCGGAGTATAGTATTCTGGGGAAAGATTTATGTAATATCAGCACATTAGAGATAATATTTCACTGTACTCTGGCTTTACTAGTTGTTTTTAATAAATCAGGCCATGCTAAGTAATGTTCTTCTGTAGTGGATCGATCTTTTGGTCTGTGGCTGCTTTTAAATGTTTACTTTCTTGGGTGTCCTGCAGTTTCAACATGATATGTCTGGGAGTAAATTTTTTAAATGTTCTTTTCCTGCTTTTGTTATTCATTGAACTTCCTCATGTGAATTTAGTGGAATCAATAAGATAGGAAACAGGTCACAATGGAACACTGTGAATACAAAAAGGTTAATTTTACATAGAGAAACATGGATGGAACTGAAGCCCACCCACATAGCTGAAAGGGAAAAAAAATAAAAACAAAAAGGAATCTAAAATGTATAATATAATAGTATTTAAACAAAGTTTTAAGAACTTCTACAAAACTATATAAAATCAGGGACAGTTAAACAAACAAAAACCAATCCACCCACATGTTAGAATGGTTGTTTATGAAGACAGGAGAGAGGGATATGAGTGCAGAATGAAGATAAAGGGTAGAAAATAAGCAAACAAATAAGCAAATAAATAAATACATGAATAAGTGGGTTCTTGAATTGAACGATATGATAACTTATATGGAGCCAAGAAATATTTATTCAAATGTTTACATTTGAGCCCAAAATACATGTGTCTATACTTGTGCATGTGTGTCTATTCAGTTAGCACATTTGTTAATTAAAGTTTTAATTCGCAATGTAATTGAATTTGCAAGTTTTTACTTATATTTTGTGTTTTTGAAGCTTTCTCCAAAACGTCAAAATGATGTTCTTTTGTGTTTTTTTTCCATTAAAGAAGAAAATGTGTGTGTGTGTGTGTGTGTGTGTGTGTATGTACTTTTCATAATTAGGTCTTTAATACAGCTGGTGTACAACTTTACATGTGGCATGAAGTGAGATTTCCTTCCAGCTTTCTACTGGCACTAACAGTAAGTATTTCATGGTCAGTCTCCATTTCAGGCCCTACAGAGCCCTCATATACTTCTCCTGACGATGATTGAGATTTGCATCCCAGTAAGAAGCTCAACTCTAGCTGGTTACGATGCATTGAATGATGTTTCATTAGCCTGAATTATTTTTATGATGGCCACAATTGGAATGCAAACATTGCAAAAAAATAACCATATATTAGCCTACAGCAACTCTATAGCCAGGGTGTAAGACTTAAGCATAATCGGGTCTTTGAAATTTCACTAGTGACCAGATAAAAGTCGTAATTAAAAGGGTAGGCATAATGAAACACCAGCAAGTTCTCCACTATAGCCAGAACTTCGACCTCTGCTCCAATCATCGTATCTATATCTTCAGTTAATCGGCTTCTTCTGTAAATCCAGATGATTCCTATTAGTTCCAGTATAGCGGCAATCAAAATCCCTCAGGAAGCACTGAAGGGGACAATCAGAGCAATCCAGTAAGTTTCAGCCTGAGTCACACAGGGTCCTTTCTTCTCTCTTGCTTTTACACTCTCACTCCTGTCTGCCTGTCTCATTCTCCATCTCTCTCTTCACTCACTCTCCCTCCACACAGTCCCTCTCTTTGTGTTAGGACAGTCTTACTTTTCTTCACATACCTGACATGTACTCATCTGTGTGGTCTCAGTTTCAAATGCCACTTTCTTCATGAAGCTTCTCTGAGTAATCAATAAGCACCCTGCATTTGCCCCATGAGAACACTCATCAACTGTAAGGAACTATTCCACAGGACTTGGGGGACTATTGTTTTAAATATGACAGACTTTTCCCTTCTACTTCTGATATTAGACCCCTCCACTTTGATACTTGGCATAGCCCATGCCCCTGGGAACAACAAGGGCTTCAGATTGTAAGTACTTTAATACACTGATTAGAGCTTTTCACTGGGGCTGATATGGATGTCTCTATTGGAGCATTTAAATGAGAAGATGAAAATCCAGAGTCACCAAAGGCCATATTCACCTGGTAATTGAAAAGTCTTCTCTGCCGAACACAGTCAAACAGAACCTAGGAGAAGTGGGAGAAGCAAAAAGAAGCTTCTGGAAAGATATATGTTATTTGATTGAAAACTCTAAGATTCCACTTCAGGAAGTTCTTCCTTAATCTTTCTGAATCCTAGAACCACTAATTTTCTTTTTTATTTATGTTCTTTAATGGATCTGTATCTCTTGTAATAGAGTTCTGACTAATATACTTGACCATTCATTTGTATGTCCCTCAGAATGTAGTCAGCAGACCAACACAGCAGCAATATCACCTGGGAGCTTATTAGGCATCTCAATCCTAGGTCCAACCACACATCTTCATCTGCATGGTTCTGGGAGTCTAATCTCAATGCATCCTTCAGGGTTCTTACACACACGCTAAACTTTGAGAAGATCTCATCTAGATTATAAGCTGTACAAGGACAGAGAATAGGGATCTCCTGCTCAGTCATATGCTCACCACCTAGAAAGTACTTGACACACAAATTACTATTGTGGCATATTGGGCAAGCCACAAATAGGCAGCAATAACACTGTAGCCCAGTAAAGTTATTGCACAGAGAAGTGAACCAGAAGTAAGCAAGGTACTTGGGGGACATGGAGCTGGGGAAAGAAGATGTAAAGCTGAAACTTTTGAGTTGAAGAATAGGAAATGGAGCTGGGTAAATATGAACCTCTGGGAAGTTAACAGGTGCTGAGACCCAGGAGTGTGGAATCCAGCCCAACCTATCACCGCTTATATGTGTGTAACATTTGTTCCTCATTAAAAGGTAGATAGACAATAGAAACCTTCCCCTATCCAGCAAAACTTCCATTCAACACCTGCATTGGGAGCATCCAACATACACATAGTAGCTAAGTACCTCACATCAAATTATCTTTCCCAGATAGACAAGACTTTGAGCAGGTAATGAACATTTGAGTAAAGGTTGAGGTGTGATAGATCTCAGGTGTCATTTCCCTGGGGGCTGCCTGGCATAGAAGGTGAGAGCCAAGAATCCTACCAAAACAAGAGGGCTGGCAGTTCACTTACTTGAATCATAGAACCAAGGTTAGAGCACAAGGGACAAGATTGATATGAAACATACTAACATTATAAACTCTACTTATTTGTTTACTTATTCCCTCTTTGGAATGGTAACATGAGGAGGGCAGGAATTTTGTTTCTGTTGTTCATTCTGCATTCCTAGATCAGTGCCTGAACGTAGAAGGTGCTCAAAAATATTGAATGAAGGAGAAAATAAAACACAGATATGACAGAGAAGAAGACATTTAAAAAAAATTTTTTTTCAACGTTTATTTATTTTTGGGACAGAGAGAGACAGAGCATGAACGGGGGAGGGGCAGAGAGGGAGACACAGAATCGGAAACAGGCTCCAGGCTCTGAGCCATCAGCCCAGAGCCTGACGCGGGGCTCGAACTCACAGACCACGAGATCGTGACCTGGCTGAAGTCGGACGCTTAACCGACTGCGCCACCCAGGCCCCCCAAGAAGACATTTTAAATAAAAGACAAGAGGCACATCCTGAAACCATACATAAATCAGTAATGACTTGTCAGAAGCTTGCAACCTTGAAAAACAGGTTGGAGGGTGTAGCTAATGTGCCAAACTAGCAAACACTCACTTTCATTGTAGACTATACGTGAACATAATATATTGGGGCCAACTCCAAAAGTATCTTTCCTCTTTCTTTGGTCTTGTCCCTTTCCTATAACTCACTCCACTATAGTAACTATGCCCCACTGTCTGTGGGCTCCCGTTAACTTCATTGCATTGACCCCTGGCTTCACAGTACCTCCAATCCAGGCCTTCTAAAACCTCTTATCCAGGTCTGTCTTCTTTTGACACAGCATCACATTCCTAACTTATCCTTCTTGTACTCCCTATAAAAAATATCCTCAAAAAATATCCTCAATCCTTGCTTCAGAGCCAAGGACATTGAAGAGACAAAAGGGCACAGCATGGTTTAAGAGGCATTCCCAGCTCATAAAAAATTAACATCTAATTGATGATTTATCTAAGGTCGTTTGTTTCCAGGGTTATTTTGAAGAATTATACTTACGACAACAGTAATTTAACCCAAAATGAGTGTCTCACCAATGGCATTTCAAGCAAGTCACAGACTGTTAAGACACATGTTTTGGAGTGGCGTTAAGAGATGGGATGAGGCAGGTGGTGGCCTGAAAATCACATCTGAGAAATGTCAGTCCTTGACCACAGCCCCTCAAAAATGTGATTTCCATAAAAAAAATGAAACGTTGCTGTTTGTAGCAACATGGATGGAGCTAGAGAGTATAATATTAAGTCAAAGAAATACATACCGTATGATTTCAGTCATATGTGGAATTTAAGACATGAAACAAGCAAAGAAAAAAGAGACAAACCAAAAACCAGACTCTTAACCATAGAGAACAAACTGATGGTTGGTTCCTAGAGGGGATCTGGGGTGGGGATGGGTGAAATAGGTGAAGGGAATTAAGGGTTCACTTAACTTGATGAGTACTTAGAAATATTTAGAATTGTCAAATCATTCACATTGTACACCTGAAACTAGTAAAACACTATATGTTAATTATACTGAAATTTTAAAATATTTTAATGTGATTTCCTTTTTGCTATAGTTGTGGTTAGAACTGCATGATAAGCCTAGTCCCAGAAGACTGAAGTAGCTTCAGTTGGCATTTTCTCTCCTCTCCTGGAGCACTGATCCACATAATGTTTAATGAACACTAGCACTTACCTTTCCATTCTGAGTAATTAAGGGATGTACAAAGCAAGAAACATGAAATAAACTGGAACTGAATCACCTCATTCTACTATTTCGTAGCTCTTCATATTTTCATAATTTGTATTAGGCACATGCCATCACTTCCACAATTTGGTTTCATTAATGCATACGTGTTGATGTTATTGTGTGATTAAATGTGCAACACTGAATTTTTTCTATCTGAAATGTACCTCTTTCTCTGCCTTCTTACAGACTCAAATTTTCCCATCTCTGATAGTTGCTTGATTGAGTGGGTATAAAGATAATAGATAGTCAGGGTGCCTGGGTGGCTCAGTCAGTAGAGCATCTGACTCTTGATTCTGGCTCAGGTCATGATCCCAGGGTTGTGGGATTGAGCCCCATGTCAGGCTCCATGCTGAGCGTGGGGTCTGCTTAAGATTGATTCTCTCTCTCTCTCTCTCTCTCTCTCTCTCCCCCTTCTTCTCCCCTCTCCTGAATAAAATAAATTAATAATTATTTTTTATAAAGATAATCAGTAGATAATAGAGACGGAACCATTCATGGAGTCTGAGTCTGCCAAGGCCCTGAAACCAACACATGGGTATATTGTTTGGTGAATTATGTCAACTTTTTTGACATGTGACTGTTTGCTTTGGTAAGGACTAGAGTGTCATGATTACAGACTATTTGAATTCAGTCATGGAAAGATATGCTATCAATGGTTCCCTTTCCTGTATTCCAAGAAGGTTTTTATATGCCCAAAAGAATGGCCCACTAGCATAATCTAATGAGAAAAATATTCTTCTCTTTTCCCTTTTATCTATTGAAACATAAAACTGTCAGTGTATTAATTTGACATTCATTTAGTGCCTACTACATACTTTTCAGGCACAATCTAAGTCCCTGGAGACATACAGATATACAAAATCCCCATACCTTTGCTAAGGAATTCATAGTAAGAGGGGGAAGACATATAAGTAAACAGAAAAAAGTGCATGAATGTGTGACATGACAAGATGACATAGATTCATTTCTCTTTCTGCCCACCAAACACAATGGTGATCCATAGAAATAACGAAAGAAATAACCAAAGGAGAAGAAGGAGATGTGGAAGAGGAGAGCAAAATGGTTTGAGACTCCAGGAACAGCACAGCCTCAGCCTCCCTCACCTAGTGGAACATGCCACCTTGTGTTTCCTGACCCTCAGCCTAGCAACAGAAGGCAATCCCTCCCAGGGATCTAAGGGAAGCCCAAACATCAGAAGAGCTTTACACCACAAGCAAGGGGGGATCAATTGGAAACCCCACTAACAATAAGTGGCTAGAGGAAGTGCCTCTACTTCCCACTATGCCTGAGATGTCCATTCTCTTCTAAGACATACAAACATAAGCAGATGGGATCAGCAGGAGGGACCCAGCCATGACAAACAGTCTGCCCAGAAATTCTCTCTTTCTCCATATGTCTGAGACCCTTTTCCCTTCTAGGTGACTCCAGGCCAGGTAGGCAGAACTAGAGTCACACTAATTTTATGCAATTCCTTCCAGAAAATACAAGGAGATGGAACATCTCCCAATTATTTTATGAGGCTAGTATTGTCCTGATATCAAAGGACTTAAAAATATAGTACAAAAAATGACTACAAAACATTATTTCTCATGAACATAGACACAATAGTCCCCCCAAGATATTAGCAAATGAATCTATAACTGTGTATAAAGAATTACACTCCGTGACCAAGAGGTGGTTATTCTAGGTATCCAAGGCTGACATTCAAAAATAAGTAAATGTAATGCAACATATCAAATATAAAGTTAAAGATATATTAAAATAAAAAGATAGGAAAAGATACACAAAGCAAATTATAACAAAAATAAATCTAGAGTGACTATATTACAAGCAGACAAAGTAGAATTCAAGGCAAGGTATAATATAATGGATAAATAGAGATTTTACATAATTGTAAGGGGGTAAATTCCTCAAGAAGACATACCCATTGTAAATTTATATGTCCTTTAAGCACAATTTTAAAATACTTGCAGCAGAAATTGATCAAACTAAAAGAAAAAAAAAATAGAACAACTCACAATTATAGTTATAGACATAAGTAATCCCCTTTAAGTGATGAAACAAGTGTCCTGAAATGAGTAAACATATTTAATACCTGGACATTATCTATCCCCATGACCTAAATGACATCTACAGAACACTTCAACCAACAACAACAGAATACACATACTTTCAAAGTGCACGTGGAGAGTTCACTATGATAGACCATACCCTTAGTCATAAAAAATATATATATATATTTTAAAGAATTGATATCATACAAAGTACATTCTTGGACCAAAATAAAATTAAAGTAGAAACCAATTAAAAAATAATATTCAGGAAACTTGCCAATATTTATAAATTAAGCAACATATTTCTAAATAATACAGTGATCAAAGAGGAAATCACATTATATATTTTATATATAATTATATAAGGCATTATATATTTTATATTAAATTAAAATAAAAATACAACATATAAAAATTCCTTGGATAGATCTAAAGCAGTGCATAAGGGAAAATGTATGATATAAAATGCTTATATTAGAAAAGAAAAATGGCTTGAATCAATTATTTAGCCTTCAGCCTCAAGGAACTTGGAAAGATAGAGCAAATTAAACACCAAGCAAGCCAACGAAAGGGAATAATGAAGATCAGAGAAGAAATTAGTAATATAGGAAACATAAAAACAGTAGAGGAAGTAAATGAGACAAAACAAAACAAAACAAAACAAAAAAAAAAACTTGTTCTTGTAAAGATAAACCAAAACCATAAATGACACAAATTTTCAAAATACAAGTTGAAGACATCCTACAAGGATAAAAGCCACAAACCATCAAAAGTCACAAGAAGCTTTACATATAATGAACAGTTCTATACCTATTCAAGACATTGAATTCTTATTCACGACCCATTCCACAAAGAGAAATACAGACATACATAAGTTCACTGGTGAAATATTCCTAATATTTAAGAAAAAAGTTACATGAAAGCATAAAATTTCTTCTAGAAAAATATAATAAGAAGAAAGACATCCCAATTTACCTTGTGAGGCCAGCACCATACTGATACCAATATCAGACAAAGGCAGCACAAAAAATGAAAAGTAGAGACCAAAACATTTATGACCATATACCTAAAAATCCTTAACAAAGTATTAGCAAATGGAATCCAACAATAGACAATAAGGACAATATTAGCAAATGAGATTTATCATAGGAATGCAAGGTTGGCCAAATATGAAGAAGCCAATCAAGGTGGCCTCAAATAAACAGTCTAAGTTTTTATCTTAAAGAAAACTAGGGAAGGAAAAGTAATATAAGCCCAGATCAAGCAAAGATAAAATATTTCTTTTTTTAAAACTATCTAATTTGAAATTATATAATTTTTATTTGAAAATAAGAGCAGAAATGAAGGAAATTGAAACTTGGTAAGCTATAAAGAAAGTCAATGAAACAAGAGCTGATTTGTTTTTTTAAAAAATAATAAAATTGGTAAACCACTGAAAAGACAGGAAAACAAAAAGAGAGGGCAATATTAAGAATGAAATGAGACAGCACCACAGATCCTGGAGCAATAAAGATAATTAGGGAACACTGCACACAACTTTATACTCATAAATTTGACAGCTTATGAGAAATAAATGAATTCTTCAAAAACCAAGATGACATAAATAATTAATCTGAACAGTCTTATAACCATTAAGGAAATTGAATTCATAATTAAATGCTCCAGAAAAAGAAATCTCCTAGTATTTATAAACTGGAAAATTCCTCAAAATATTTAAAGAAAATTTTCACAAAATCTCTTCCAGAAAAATATTAAGACAAAGTGTTTTCCAATTCATAAGTCCAACATTACCCTGATACCAAAAGCCTATAAAGTCAAAATTTCCTTAAGAAGGGAAACTACAGACCAATATCTCTAATGAACTTAGACTCCAAAACCCTCAACAAAATATTAGCAAATGAATCCATCACTGTATAAAAGGAATTATAACTTAGGTCTAAGTGGGATTTTTTTCCAGGTATGCAAGAGTTCAACATTTGACAATAAATCAGTGTAATCCACCATATTAGCAAGCTAAAGAAGAAAAGTCGTGTCATCTCATCAACTGACACAGAATAACATTTAACAAAATCCAACTCTCATTTGTGTTAAAAACTCATAAGAATACAGGGGAATTTCCTCAACTTGATGAAGGGTTTTCCTGGTTGGTCCAGTCAGGCCAGTCAGCAAGATGTTGTTCCCATTAGTGCTATAATATCTCCTTTCCTTCTTGACACTATTAAAGTCCTTACTCAAACACAACCTTCTCCAGGAGGAGGAGCCTTCCCCAACTGATGCAATCCTCATTTATTAGCCAGTTCGGTCTATCAATCAATCGATCAGTCTATTGATAGCTGGATATTTGTGCCACAAAAGAAAACCTTGTAATATTGTTTATTGTTATTACATGTTATGTTAGCTTTGTTCCATTAAGGACATCAGAAATTTCTTAAAAGCAGGAATTGAGAATATAGTTCTTACATTATTTATGGGCCTCCTATTTTAATATGCTCTTTGTAGGTTCTGTGTAAATATAATTAAAGGAACAGGAAAAGAAAGATGGTAAATTGAGTAAAAATGACCAAAAAAAAAAAAAAAAAAAAAAAAAAGCCCTGGTCTGAAAAAAAAAATCTGTGTTTTACTTTACATAGCATAATATTTAGTAAGTCAAATAATTTGCACAGCTTTGTTTGCTTCATGTAAACTTGAGAGAAACATATCTGTCTTAATTGCAGTAAAAGCTATTAGACTGGACTAGGAATGTTATGGTTAATAGAGAAGGAGCCCTGAGATGGACATGAGAAGCGTCTGGTAGGTGTGTTGGTGTGTGGGGCAGGCGTGAGGAGACAGCAGGCACCAGTGCTGGTGTCTAGGTGCAGAAAGACTGAGCAGGGATGAGTAGGTGGAGGAAGTTGGCATAGAGGGCTTTCTCAAGAGGTGAGACAATAGAGGTTAATGCAATGGGATTGAGGTGGAGACATAAGTCCATAAGCAGGAAGGTTGAAGACCCTCAGTGTGAGGAATCTACTTTATGAATGAAGTGGAAAGGGGTGCAGTGCTTGGAGAGTGTCCACAGAAGGCAAGAAACAGTAAAACTGAGTATCTAGATCTGGTTTGGGGGTCAGAGAAAACTTTACTGAGGAAGCAAAGCACATTGTGAGTCAATATACTTTAATTGCAAGTGACAAAGACCCTACTAAAACTAGCATAGGTGAAAATAGGAATTGATTGATTCAGGTAGCCAAAAGGCTGAGGGGACAGCTATTCTCACAATCTTTTGGAGTGCCATTGTTCTCTTCTCATCACTTGTCCAGACACTGTCTCTCTCTGCTTCTGCCTCTCTTGCTGGTGTCATTTCTCCTACTGTAAGTAGTTTTCTTCAGTTGGTGGTGGGAGTGGTGGAGGCATGGATGGTGGACAGGGCTGTCAGCAACTCCAAGCTTACATCATTTTAGCTGGAGACCACTGAAGAAAGCCCTCTTCCACAGGGTCCTTATACAAATTTCAGGGAAAAAAAAAAACATAAAAAAAAAAAATCTCTGATTAGCTCAGCTTAGTAGACATGTTTATTCCTGGGAATAAACCCTGTAACTAAAAACATAGTGTATTAAGTTGGAGAATGGCCAAGCGAATGTCCTATGCCTACCAGGGAGAAAAGAGTGAGATCCTAACGTCAGCAGATCCATCAGAACCATGTGAATTAGAGGAACCACAGTTTTCCAAAGTCTTTCATTTGTACAGAAAGAGGAAAGGCTGCTGGGAAGAAAACAATGGTCCATTCCATAGACAAACACAAATATAGAATCCTAAATGAGTAGTAAATCACTACTTTGAGCTATATACTCTCAGGATGTGTGGTAAACATCTCCATGACTTTGAACTCTGATGACAGCTCCCTTACTATTAAAATACACTCCTCCCTTGGATTCTAAGACACATGTAACTTAAGGTCCTCCTTCTCTTTCTCAGTTATCCCTGAAGGTCTCCTTCCCTTCTGTTCATCCTTGGCTTAACCTTTATGGGCTATTCCCCTGGATTTCCACTCAATACCTTCTTGTTGAACAGTTCCCATCACTTCTGTGAAAGTTTCAAATTTCACCTCCTACAACATGAATTCCAAAACTACTATTGCCCAATGCCCAACTGCTACTGAATTATCTCTTGCAATTCACCCCAGAGACAGCTCAAATCCAGGTGCCCCATAACAAATTAATGACCTTCCCCTTTGAAAGAGTATCCTTTTTGTTATATTCTATATCTCAGTTAATGGTACTCATTGTCCAAGCATACATTACAAAACATTTTTTTTTTCTTTTTCTGACCTCGAACAACGTTACCAAGATAAATTCACTTTACCTCCTAAATAGATTCTTGAATCTTTTGCATTTTCTCCAACTTCACCTCACTTTTTACTTCAGGCTTTCAACATCACTTCCTGTTACTTACAGCCACTATTTATTGAGCATTTACTATGTGTTAGACTGATACTAAGGACTTCATATTTACGTTAACAAGTAATCTTTAGGGAAACCCTAGACATTGTGTTTGTGTTCATTCCTTTTCTTTCTCCTCTGCAAGGTGGAGGTAGATGCTAACGTGATTTAGATGGTAATTCTCAAGAGACAGCAGCATTACTCATCACAAGCATATGGACATGTTTGGGACTATTTAGAAATGGTTAGAGGAAAGGTGCTGCTGGGATTTTGTGGGTCAAGACCAAGAATGTTAAAATTCCTACATCAAACAAAGTAGTACTACATGATGAAGAATGGCCTCAAATAAAATAACAGTTGTGTCTCTATTAGGAAACCACCAGACTAGAATGTTGGTTGAAATGTATCCCCAAGCCAGAACTCACTCATCAGGTACTTGAAAGAAATGCATCAATGCGTGGCCTTCTCTTCCACTCCATATGGGTGTGTATTTTCCCCCCTATACACAGACCCATGCATTCTGGCCATCGCTTTGGGTCACTTCATTCATTCACTTGCTCAGTGGCTAATTGTTGGCCAATAACTGTGTGTCAGCTACTCCGCTAAGTGCCGGGTAATGAACAACACTGACTGTGTCCCCACAAGGAGCTTAGGGTAAGGATGGACAGATTAAAAACCAACCAATAAATATAATTGCAACTGTCATAAAAGCAATGAAGGGAAAGTACATGGAGTTACAAGCAAATGAATTAAAGTGATTGGAACTTGGGACCTGGGATGAGCAAGAGGGCAGTAGGCACAGAGGTTTTTTTGAAATCTGATAGTCATGCTGAGATAATAAGAATAGATAGGAGGAGCAGTCTAAGTAAAATGAGCAGAGGGTGGACAGAAAGGAGAAACTTTTTCCAAAAAGAATTAGCAGCAACTGCAATTCTGTGGCCGAAAGAACAGCTAAGGACTGGAGGAGCAGAGTGGTTGGTGCTGAGTCAAATCCAGTGTGTGGAATGCATGATCCTGAAGGGCCAGGCAGGACCCAAATGATTCATGGGTACACAGCTCGTATTGAGAATGTGAAACCACAGCCCAAATATCATGGGAGCCAATTAAATCTTTCCAAAAGGGCTCATGTGATCGTATTTGCATTTTGGTATAGATCACTCTGATTGCATCATGAAAAATAGATTAGAATACAGCAAGATGGATAGAGTACTCAAATAAGCTGCAGTAGCATCAATCCTGTGAACAAGGTGAGGGCTTTGGTCCATGCTGGTTCAGAACAGATAAGAAAAAAAAATGAAGAATCTGAAAGTAACTTACGAAGGACACATGGAAGCCTTCCTTTAAGCCTGATCTGAGAACCTCTGCTTCAACTCTGGTTTCCAGAATTCTTAAGAAGGGTATCAGGCTCCCACCTAGGTCTTGAGAATGGTATTTTCCTGCTTAACTAATGTGATGTGTCTGATGCCCTTAACAGTGTTGTGTTTGTTTTGAACTGGTCTGTTAGTTTAAGGACCTTGCACGGTGGCAAAATATTAATAAAAAATGGAGCCAAGTTGAAATCTACATCTGTCTTTTTTTTTAATGTTTATTTATTTTTGAAGGAGACAGAAACAGAGCATGAACAGGGGAGGGGCAGAGAAAGAGGGAGACACAGAATCCAAAACGGGCTCCAGGATCTGAGCTGTCAGCACAAAGCCCAACACAGGGCTTGAACTCACAAACCGCAAGATCGTGACCTGAGCCAAAGTCGGATGCTTAACTGACTGAGCCACCCAGGTGCCCCATGAAATCTAGCCCTGTTTTAATCAAGTCTTGGCTCTACTTAAATAATATTTTACTGTGTGTCTTTATGCAATGGCTTTCTAAGGGGGACTCTTGCCTCAAGTTCTAGCATCCCATTCAATGACTCTCAAATAGTGGACCTCAGACCAGCAGCATCAATATCGTCTGTGAATTTTTTAAAGACACAAACAACTTCTCCAGCCCCTTCGCAGTCCAACTGAACCAGAAACATTGGACCCAGCAATTGGTGATTTCACAAGACTTCTGGGTGAATCTGATTCATGAACACATTTGAAATCCAGTGATTTAACTCATTTCCACACAGCCTTGAAGGCTTTTTCAGGCGAGAGTCATAAATAGTGAATGAACTCTGACAAACAGATCCCCTCCCCACATTTTATCCAGCCCTCTCAAGGATAGTCATAGCCATGAAGGTTAGTAACTCAACATTTCTCTCTTCACGGTTGTGCCTCTAGCTTTTAGGACAGAACACAGAACACAGAAGCGCTCAGTATTTGTTGATTGAATGTGTACGTTGCCTATCTCTTTTGACTGTCATTTTCCTACTTTGCCTTTGCCTGTCATAATCAGTCTTCCAATTTATTTCCACTGAGCCTGTTTTCTTACAATTCTTGTAAGGGTAGATCACTAGTACCAAAAAGAGGATAAACATCATAGTTTCCACTGCTCCGTGGGAAGCGTCCTCCTTAGGGGGAAAGAGCCATCGCGGTAAAAGTAAGCTATTCCCAGTGCATTTTTTAAAACCTCATCATTTCCCTCTGCAAAATGTCAAGAGCTATTTGGCTAAGAACTCATAACTTGGTGGGTAATAAAATAAGCATGGATTTGATAATTATATCTTAGGACGAAAGGACTCAAAGGAATTTTAAATAAATTATTTCTCTAAATGAGTGATTGTGTTAATTGCCATATCTAGAACTTAGCTTATCTGTTAATATGCCCTGGTGAATTCAGTGATATGGCTTCTTCCCAAGGTGCTTGCGGCTATCAGGATACCATTCAGACAGGACGGAATGCCCACCCCAAGGCTAAGTGAGAAACATTATCTCAGCAAAGCTGTACTCTGGTCAGGAAACATATGGGCAGAGGAGAAATTAACAATGGAAGCTGAAGGGGCAATAGACATCTGACATTATCACTAAGAAAATCCATTTAGATATTCAAATTAAACACTCTCATGTCTAGCTATTTAAATGGACCTATTGATCTTTCTGTTTCAATAAAATTACCCTCATCTTGATTACATGTTTAACCTTGTAGATTTTGAGAAAACATTTCCCTGCCAGAATTTTCTCTTTCTCCTTATATATTACATTATAATCCTTCCTTCCTTTTTCTCTTTCTTTCTCTTTTTCCTTCTTCCCACTGCTCAGTCCCAAAATTTGTAGTACTTTTTAAGGAATCTTATAGATCTACTATATGATGTGAGTACAAAAATAATGTGATCTATATGATGTGAGTACAATATTCTTCCTTTCCTCCAGGAACTTACTATCTTGCCTAAGAGATTAGACTATGTCTCAACTTTTACACCAGCTATGAGAAGTCAGGCACAGAGGCTGCAGTTACTACACTACCTGGATTCAAACTCACCATAATCTGATTGTATGATTTTAGCCCATTCTTCAATTTCCTCATGTGTAAAATGAGGATAAAAAATATTTTATTATATGTATGATTATTAGGAAGAACAAATGAGCTAATATATAAAAAGTTCTAAGGACACCTGGGTGGCTCAGTTGGTTAAGCGGCCGACTTGATTTCACCTCAGGTCATGATGTCCCAGTTTGTGAGTTTAAGCCCTACGACAGGCTCTGCACTGACAGCATGGATCTTGCTTGCTATTTTCTCTCTCTCTCTCTCTCTCTCTCTCTCTCTCTCTCTTTGTCTTTCTCTTTCACTACCCTTCCCCAGCTTGTGCACTCTCTCTCTCTCAAAATAAATAAATAAACTTTAAAAAATTCTAAAAAATTTAGAACACTTATCATACTCTTTGTAAACATCAGTTGTTACTTAAGTGCAATAATAGAAAGAAGTGATATGAGACAGATATCACCCCTAAGTTGGAGAAATGATGTGCTAAAAAGAACATTCTTGAAGTGACAATATTTGAGATGGCAATTTAATAATTTAAGTACCAGTGTATTGATATATACTGATTTTTCTTTTAATATGCCAGGACCTGGATGAGACACATGAAATAAAGAATGGGTGTGTGTGTGTGTGTGTGTGTGTGTGCGCACACACATGTGCGTGTGTGTGGTCTAGGCCTTGAGTGTAAAGACCAGAATTTTTCAACTCATTATAAGGATAACTGATGGTCATTTTACAATAGAGCTCTCCATGGAGTTTGCTAGGGCTGTCTTCAGGCATTCTACCTCAAATTTGACTTGTACCAAATCTTGCTTTCTTTCCCTCCACAAGGATATTCCCCAACAAATATCCTGCAAATTCCATCTCAGGACCTGATTCTCAGAAAGCTCACTCTAGAACAACTGGTCACACAGGTCTATGGAGGTTACTTTTCTAAGGAAGGGGGGAAATATGTCTTATAGTACCCTTGATTTTACACAAAGAGAAACTTGGGCTGAGACATGAAAGGAGACTCCCCTCCATTAACAAAGCCTAAAGTAGTCAATCCAGGGTCCAAATTGTAATCCCTTAACTACAAGCCCCATATTCATTCTGGTATTCATGGAGAATATTCTAGATCTTCTAAGACAATTTGGGCTTAATAAAATTTGGATTTCTACAATAACTGAATGGAAATTTTATGTTTGCACACATGTAAGTGTGTAGATTTAAGTCCATTTTCAAGTCAGAGAAAACACTTTTATATTCTAGGTGTCTGAAAGTTTGCTTCAGAAAAAGCAATAAATGGCATTCACATATAGAATCCAATATTTATATTTTCAATCATCTCTATATTTCTGCTTATTTTGTTCTATTTGCAATTCCCTACCAAAATTTCATAACTAGGTTGCGTGGGTGGCTTAGTCGGTTAAGCATTCAACTCTGTATTTCAGCATGGGTCATGATCTCATGGTTCATGGGATCAAGCCCCATTTCATGCTCTGTGCTGACAGTATTCTCTCTCTCCCTCTCTCTCTCTCTGCCCCTCTCCTGCTCAAGCTCTTTCTCACTCTTTCTCAAAATAAATAAAGAAACATTTGAAAAAAATTAAAAATTGTATACTGTGCCTTTTCTCCCCATGTTCACTATTGTTGTTTCTTAAATTCCACATATGAATGAAATGATATGGTATTCGTGTTTTTCTGATTCACTTATTTCACTTAGCATAATGCTCTCTAGCTCCATCCATGTCATTGCAAATGTCAAGATTGCATTCTTATTTTTATGGCTGAGTAATATTCCATTGTATATATACACCAAAACTTCTGTATCCATTTATCCATCAGTGGATGGATAATTCATGTTTTTCCATAATTAGGCTATTGTTGATAATGCTGCTGTAAACATCGGGATTCATGTGTCCCTTCAAATCAGTATTTTTGTATCCTTTGAGTAAATACCTATTAGTGCAATTGCTGGATCATAGGGTAGTTCTATTTTTAACTTTTTGAGGCAAACCAGAAAATAGACTCTTAACTATGGACAACAAACAGGGTTGTTGGAGGGAATGTGGGTGGGCATTTGGGTGAAATAGATAATGGGGATTAAGGAAGGCACTTGTGATGAGCCCTGGGTGTTATATATTGAGTCATAAATCACCACATTGTATACCTGAAACTAATATAACACTGTATGGTAACTAACTGGAATTTAAATAAAAACTCGAAAAAAAGTCAAGATATATGTTAATCAACCATAACTGTCTAGGATTCCTTACTGGGGGTGAAGGATTTAATAGAATGCTTCTAAAACATGACAACACTTGTAATCTCCTAGGAAGCTTTTAAAACATTCAATTTCCAGAACTCACTCTTCCCAAGCCAAGTAAACATGAATCTCTGGCAAGAGCTCTAGACATTTTATATTTTAAATGTTCCCCAAAAGATTCTAAAGTGCAGGCAGCATTTGAAACCACTAGTTTAGTCCAATTTGCTCCATGTGCAATAGATCAACTTATTTTAAAGCTATATAGCAGTGGATAAGACTGTAGCATTCAACCACTGGTGGGAATGCAAGCTGGTGCAGCCACTCTGGAAAACAGTATGGAAGTTCCTCAAAATATTAAAAAGAGAACTACCCTATGATCCAGCAATTGCAATACTAGGTATTGATCCAAGGGATCTGGGTGTGCTGTTTCGAAGGGGCACAGGCACCTCAATGTTTATAGTAGCACTATTGACAATAGCCAAAGTATGTAAAGAGCCCAAATGTCCATCGATGCATGAATGGATAAAGAAGATATGATACACACACACACACACACACACACACACACAATGGAGTATTACTCAGCAATCAAAAAGAAAGAAATCTTGCCATTTGCAACTACATGGATGGAACTGGAGGATATTATGCTAAGTGAAATTAGTCAGAGAAAGACAAAATCATATGACTTCACTCATATGAGGAATTTAAGATACAAGACACATGAACATAAGGGAAGGGAAACAAAAATAGTATAGAAACAGGGACGGGGACAAAACATGAGACTCTTAAATATGGAGAACAAACAGAGGGTTACTGGAAGAGCTGTGGGAGGGGGATGGGCTAAATGAGTAAAGGGCATTAAGGAATCTACTTCTGAAATCATTGTTGCACTATATGCTAACTTGGATGTAAATTTAAAAATAAATAAATTATAAAAAAAAGAAAACAAAAGCAAAAACAAGACCACACTAAAAAAAAAAAAAAAAAAAAAAAAAAAAAAGACTAGCATTCATTGATTCATTCATTCTTTTTAAACTGTGTTCCTGAGGGGCACCTGGGTGGCTCGGTCAGTTAGATGACTGTCTTCAACTCAGGTCATGATCTCACTGTTCATGGGTTCAAGCCCCATTTCAGGCTCTGTGCTGATAGCTCAGAGCCTGAAGCCTGCTTCAGATTCTTTGTCTCCCTCTCTTTATGTCCCTCCCCTACTAGCACTCTGTCTCTCTCTTTCTCACTCTCTCAAAAATAAATAAGCATTAAAAAATAAAATAAAGTAAAATAAAATAAAATTTATTCTTGAAACAAATATTTCCAGAGCATTTGCCATGCATCAAGCATTGAGCTAAGCCTTGGAAATTCAGAAATGAAAAATATACCGTCTGTCATTTTGAGGAGTAGTTTTTCTGGTGGGGAGTGAGCCAGAATAGAGACATTTAAGAAAGCAATTCAATTTCAATGCTTGGCATAAGTTTGTGCAGTTAATTAAGAATGGGAGGTTTTCTAGATCATGCTATTGCATTGGAGAGAACTTTCTTGATCAGGTTATAGTTAAAATTAGAAGGAATTATAGGAATCATTCAGAAAGGTAAAAGGATGAGATAATTTCACACAGAGGGAATGAATTCAGAGGACAAAATACCATGTTTGTTGAAGTACTTCAAGTAGAACCAATTCATGTTCAAAAATCACATCACACAAATTAAAAGCAAAGTATTAGTTTATCATTAATATGAACTTATTTCAACAAGTTTCATGGAATTCTAGGTGGAAGATACTTGCTGTTCTATGTCAATTCAAATGCTTATGAAAATATTTATATAAAATCAAATGCTATGCATTGACAGCAATTTTGAATGACAACTATGTCTAAAGCATTATGGTAGGGGGCTTTACATACATTATCTTACTCAATAATCATGTTAA
The DNA here is from genome assembly GCF_018350175.1 of Felis catus. Taxonomy (NCBI): domain Eukaryota; kingdom Metazoa; phylum Chordata; class Mammalia; order Carnivora; family Felidae; genus Felis; species Felis catus. The sequence continues at coordinate 112,434,560 of NC_058375.1, read as the reverse complement.
AAAGGCAGTATCAGCTCTATTCTTCAGGTGAGATAAATTAGGCTCAGAGAGGATAAAGTGTTTAAACAAGGTCTCATCTCTTAAGAATTCAAAATCCCAATAAGAATCTAAAAAAGCAGAATGTGAAAATATACATATTCTTTTCTACTGAGACTTATTTTTACAGTAATGAGTTTAGAGTCCTAAAAATACCCAAACAAAATAAATTTTAAAAAGAAAGATTAGATTCAATGGTGTCTTGCAAAGAAAATATAAATAACTGAATTATACATTTATTGTGAGGATTGTCACAAACAATGCAAATAAAAATCATTATAGTATATTTGCTATGTAGCAAGTTGTATTCAGTTGGTATCACATCAGTTTATTATTATTAGTATTATTATAAGTAATGTTATAAACAATAATATTATACATAACTTGTGACCATGTTTTACAGAAAATTTTAGCTTATGGTGTTTTCAAGAAAATTATCTTACATTATGTTTACATCAGCTCTATAAAATAGGATGTCTCTACTTTAAAGATAAGGAAACAAAAATGTCTTCAGGTTAAGTGACTTTTATTTATTTTTATTTTTATTTATTTTTTAATGTTTATTTTTTTGAGAGAGAGACAGAGAGACAGAGTACAAGCAGGGGAGGGGCAGAGAGAGAGAGAGAGATACAGAATCTGAAGCAGGTTCCAGGCTCTGAGCTGCCAGAACAGAGCCTGACACAGCGCTCATACTCCATACAATGGGATCATGTCCTAAATGGAAGTCCAACGCTTAACCAGCTGAGCCACCCAGGCACCCCTGGTTAAAAGACTTTTAAAGATCATAGACTTAAAAAGACAATAAAAATGAAATTCAAAACAGTACCATGGCCCTCCACTTGCATATATGAATTAAGAGTTTTTATCAACACAATCCTCCTACCAAAAACAAATAAGACAACTGTGTAAACACACACACGCACACACACACACACACACACAGAGGTACACACAAATACAACTATTTCATGACATTAAGGAAAAACAAAGAAGTGAGGACAATAAACTTCTTCATGTTTCCCTTGAAAGCATTTGATATAGATTTTTAAACAAAGATGACAGTCTAAATATCAAGAATAAAGCAGTGCCTAAGAAGCTGAGAAGATAAACAGAGCTTTTGAAAGCCTTACACTACGATGTGCACAAAGAAATACTTGTCTAAATGAGAAATAGAGACCTTATATAAACACCCAGGCTCAGAGTTGGGACTCTGAAGGACTTCACACTGAGAGTAGGGAGAACTCAGAAATAGAGCATGCATTAAAACACAAAAACCCAGACTGTATTCACCTAGATCCCAATAGAAGTTTGTGATCTGCCCCTTTTCTAACTGGCTAGAAACATTAAATTAAATCACCATAAGGTATATAGCATCAAGCAGCATCTCTATAACTTACCTATACACAATGTCTAGGGTTTGATTATAAATTTTCATTCCAACACCAAAACAGTACCAAGAGAAGGAAGGAAGGAAAGAAAGAAAGGAAAAAAGAAAGAAAGAAAGAAAGAAAGAAAGAAAGAAAGAAAGGGAAGAAGAAAGAAAGAAAGAAAGAAAGAAAGAAAGAAAGAAAGAAAGAAAGAAAAGAAATAAATTCATAGATGGTCCAGATATCTAAGTTACCTGAAATGGACTCAAATTTTGTTTTGATTTATATGTTTAAGAAAGTAGATGACAAGATATAAAAATTTACCAGAAGGCAAAATCAATAAAAAAGAAGCAAAGAGCAATTATAGAATGCATAGCTTCTACTTCAGACCAAATTGGAGTAAAATGAATCAGACATGACCTCCCACCAGAAAAAAAATAAAATAAAATAATGAATAAAATATAAAAGATCGTTTCCAAGACACTGAACGTCAATAAATGAAAACAGTGATTCCTATGAGTTGAAAATAAAATAAGGGGAGCCCTATAATTGCCCATATTGTTTCCTTGACAGAGCTTCTAGGCTGCAGCTCAAGAAAAAGAAACCTGGGAAGAAATCAGAAGACACCCTGAGTTGAAAAAATAGGACTGAGCATCAGAGGAGGTCAAGGAGGTTAGAGTTTTCAGGGTGGAGTACCAGAGAAGGAAGAGCTACACAGGCAGAGGATTGCACATGGGATTCTAGACATCTGCAGATGCCGCTCTTTTAAGTACTCCACAGAGTATTGATTGATACATACTTGTAAGAAAACTACCTAAAGTCTGGAAAGAAATGCCTGAAAGGATTAGGGAGAAGAATACTTGGGGTTTCTCATTTCTAATAATGCACATGAGGGCTTTGGGAGTCAGTCCATCCTAGCAGAAAATAAAAAGCTGAAAAATTGGAAAAATCTGAAGTTCTTCTTAGATGCATACAAGAAATGAGCTTACAGGGAAAACTGCTGTCCCCCAAACTGGAAAGACATACAAGCAAATATAGAGAATCATAGCCCACAAGAGCAGAAGCCTCCATGGGAACCAGAGCTGGAGTAGGAAAACCTGAGCTGTAATTGACTTATTGCTGGAAGCTCAGTGTGAGCAAGTATGAGAAATAAAAACTCCAAGGGATTCAGTTATCAGGAGGCCCCGCATTTATGTTATATTTTTATATCCTGAAGCTCTGACAGATACTCAAAGTCAATATCAGAAAAAAAAAAATTTCTGTCAAGGAGAGGGAAAAAATGAAGCATGTTTAAGTATACCAGAGCACTGTGTTTTTCTTAACAAGGTTTCTCTTATAAAGGTTTGACTTCAGGAAAAACTATTTAATCAGAGCCTTCCAGGACTTAACAGAATCTATATAACCTGGGATAAGGAAAGTTTTCAGCTTCATTAAATTCTAGCCTTCCATGTAGAGGAAGGGAAATACCTCCCTCTCCAGACCCTTCTAGACATCCTGTTCCACCTAAGTGGGGAGAGTGATGGTAGGGGCTGATAAACACTTGTGAAGTTCACATCAAAAAACAAATGCTCTAAAAAACTGAGAACTAATTAATTGACTATAGAATGCTTATCATCAAATTACTATTAGCCTACTGAGAGCAGTCCCTTTTACTCCGTACATGTCCATCTATCAAATATATATATATATATATATACATATATATATATATATATATAAAGTACCAAAATGTAATAGCAAAACCAACCAAACAAAAACCATGGTTTGAAGAAACAGAACAAGCTTCAGAACCAGGCTCAGGTATGACAAGGATGTTGCAATTATCGTAACAGGGATTTAAAACAACTATGATTAAGGTAAGGGCTCTAATAGATATAGGAAGTAGCATGCAAACATAGATGAACGTTATAAGTAGAGGTGAGAATCTTAAGAAAGAAACAAAATAAATGCTAAAAAATCAAGAACACAGTAAGAGAAATGAGTAATGCTCTTGTAGGGCTTATTAGTAGACTGGACATAGCTGAGGAAAGAATCTCTGAGCTGGAGGATATCACAAAAGAAAACTCCAAAAATAAAAGCAAGAAGTAAAATAGACAAAACAAAACAAAATACAATACCCCCAAACTATAGGACAACTACAAAATATGTAACATAAGTGTAATAGGAATACCACAAGGAGAAGATAGAAAGGGTTAGAAGAAATATTTGTAACAATAGCGACTGAGAATTCCCCCTCAAATTAATGTCAGAGGTCAAATCATAGATCTGGGAAGCTCAGAGACCACCCACTAGGATAAATTCCAAATGTACAACACCTAGGCATATCATTTTCAAAATATAGAATATCAAAGATAAAGTTCTACAAGAAGTCACAAGAAAAATAACACTTTAAGGGCACCTGGGTGGCTCAGTCAGTTAAGTGTCAACTCTTGATCTTGGCTCAGAACATGATCTCATGGTTCTTGAGATCAAGCCCACATTGGGCTCTGTGATGGCAGCACGAAGACTGCTTGGGATTCTCTCTCTCCCTCTCTCTGCCCCTTCCTAGCTCTCTCCTCTCTCTCTCTCTCTCTCTCTCTCTCTCTCTTTCAAAATAAATAAATAAACTTAAAAAAAAAAGAAAATAACACCTTACTTATGAAGAAGTAAAAATAAGTATTACATCTAATTTCCCTTAAGAAATTATGCAACCGAGAAGACAGTGGAGTGAAATAAAGTGTTAAAGAGAAAAAAAGTAAAAATAATAAAACAACCCTCAAACCTAGAATATTATACCCTACAAAATTATCCGTCAAAAAGGAAGAAGAAATACAGGCTTTCTCAGATAAACATAAATTGAGGTTATTTGTTATCAGAAGACCTATACCTATATTTCAAGAAATGTTAAAAGAAGTTCCTTAGAGAAGGAAAATAATATAGGTAAAAAACTTGATCTAGAAAGAAACAAAGAAACAAAGAAAGAAACAAAGAACAAACTAAAGATGGAATAGTAAAGGTATAATAAATTATTTTAGTATTAATTGATCTAAAAGGAAACAGTGTTCAAAATAATAATAGTAATAACATATTCAGTTATGTATGCATATATAGATATATACATACATATATACTTATTATGCTTATGTATACACAAAACAACATTAGGGACGAGAGAAAATATTGTTATAAGACACAATACCTGTAAAGCACTATAGTGTTATTCAAAAATGAATTTGGGTTAGTTTTAATGTATATTGCAAATTTTAAGGTAACTTCTAAGAAAAGTAAAAAAAAAGTGTATAAAATATGCTAAGAAATAGAATCATATAGAATACAAAAAGCTCAATTAGAACCTATATTGAAAAACAAGTTCTTTTCTTCTTTTGTAGGGAAAAACCCAGTTCTTCCCTCTTTGTCTTTCTTTTCTGTGAGCCTCTTTTACTGCTCACACTTTGACACTTCTGATTACCAAACGTATGGAGGTTTTACCCTACATCAAGAAATTATCTGTGACACCAGCTGGCATCCTACAATTTAAATCAATTCTGACACTATATACCCAGAGATAACATCAGAACCAACAGATTAAGGGCTCATTCCCACAAGACTGCTCCCACCCTATTTCAGATGCCAATCTCAAGTAGTAGGTCCCCAGGGTACCCACAACTTCTGTCCAGGGTGACTACAAATCAGGGGTTCTCATGACCCTCTTCTCAGTTTTGATTTATTTCCCAGAGCAGCTCACAGAATTCAGGGGGAAAAATACTACTTTTTTTACTTTATTTATTTATGCATTTATGCACGTATATATGTATTATTTGTTTACTTTATTTATTTATTTATTTATTTATTTATTTATATAATGTCATAAAGAACAGATGAACAGCTGGATGAAGAAATACATAGGGCAAGGTCTTGGAGGGTCCTGAGCTCAGGAGCTTCTGACCTCATGGAGTTGTGATGCATCACCCTTTAACTGTGCAGGTTTTCATCAGCTTGGAAGTTCCTCAAATCCCCTAGTATTAGAATTTTTTGGAGGCTTCCTCACATAAGCATGACCAATTATTTAACCCCATTTCTGGCCCCTCTCTCCTCGTTGGAGGATAGGAGGTAGAGCTGAAAATTCCAAGCCTTTAATCATGGCTTGGATTTTTGGTGACAGTTCCAGTCTAGGAATCATCCAAGAGCCCAGTAAGAGCCACCTCAATAGAACCAAAGATGGCCCTAGTCCTCTTATCACTTAGGAATTTACAAGGGTTTCAAGAGCTCTGTGTCAGGATACGTATTTTTTTTATTACACAAAACAACAAAATGGAGAAAAATAGTGGAAGACAAAGATAGTAACAAAAATCAAGAGCAATAAGTAAAAAACAGAAACAAATAAGGTTGATATCCATCACTCTATATCAATAATCACATTGAACATCAGTGGTCTAAATGCACCAATTAAAAGATAGGGTTTGTCAGAGTAGATTGGAAATAATACCCAACTATATGTCATCCATAAGAAATACACTTTAAATATAAATTAAAAGTAAAAATATGGAGACAATATACCATTCTAACATTAATCAAAAGAAACCAGAAAAATTATACTAATTTCAGAAAGAGTAGACCTCAGAGCTAGGAAAGTTATCAGAGGCATTACATGATAAAGGAGTCAATTTTCCAAAAAGACATAACAATCCTCAATATCCACACATGTAACAAGAGAGCATAAAAATTCATTGAGACAAAAACAATTAGAACTACAAGGAGAAATGGATGAATCCATTATTATACTTGATGACTTCAACAACCTTCTATCAGAAATGTACAGACCCTCAGACAAAAAATCAGTAGGGACATAATTAAATTCAACAACACCATCAATCAACTGGATATAATGGGCATTTATAGACTATAAAACAACAACGGAATACACAGTTTTCTCAAGTTAACATGGAACATTCACCAAGATGCACCACATTCTAGGCTGTAAAACACACCTTGAAAAATTTAAAAGAATAAAAATTCTATCATGCCTGCTATGAGACCACAATGGAATTAAACTAGCGATGTTAAAGACAAAATTATCAGAAGGGGCAATTTCTTACAAACTAAACATATTTTTACCATATAATACAGTAATTGTGCTTTTGAAAATTTTCCCAAAGGAGTTAAAAACTTGTGCACACATTAAAAACACCTTCATGCATAAGTTTATGGCAGTTTGATTCATTAATTGCCAAAACTTGAAAATAATCAAGATATGCTTATGTGAATAGATAAATAAACTCTGGTACATCCAGACAATGCAATATATTCAGTATTTAAAAAAATGTTATATTAAACCATGAAAAGACATGGACAAAGCTTAAATGAAAGTTACTAAGTTTACGAAGTCATCTGAAAAGGCTGCATCTTGTATGATTCCAATTACATGACAGCTTTGAAAAGGAAAAACTATGGAGAGAGTAAAAACATCAATTGTTTCCAGGGATTAGGTAGGGAGAGAGAAGTAAATAAGCAGATCACAGAGGATATTCAGGATATAAAATTATGATCTCCCAATAGCAAATATGTGTCATTATACTTTTATCCAAACCCATATGATATACAACACCAAGAATAAAACTGAAGGTAAACTATGGACTCTAAGTGATAATGATGTGTCAGTGTATGTTTATCAAGTATAATAAACGTTATCACTATGGTATGAGATAACTGGAAGTTATACATCTGTAGGAGGAGGTAAATATGACAAATCTTAGTACTTTCTACTAATTTTTTTCTATGAATCTAAAACTGCCCTCAAAAATAAAATATATTAATAAAATAAAACAACACACACACACACACACACACACACATACACACACACGATAGTATTTAAAACTCACAGAGGACTGGCGATAGTGCCTGTTCTTACCCAACTGATTGTAAAGTCTAATGAGTCACAAGGCATTGGGTAGGGTACTCAGCTGGGTCTTATCAAAGTAGTGGAAGATAATTTGCCTTAAAATAATGGCCGTTCTGACTTCATTTAACAAACACTGAAAGCAGTTTGCAAAGAATCAAACTATTCCTGAATATTGTAACTGTATTCCAGGGAAAAGTTCAAAAACAAAATTAGAAACATAAAAATATCCAACACCAGGTAAAATTCACTATATTTTAAGCCAACCAAAAACTACTAGCATGAAAAGAAGCAGGAAAGTATGATCCAAAGGGAGGAATAAAGTCAGTAAATCCAAACATCCAGAATTGACACAGATGTTAGAATTAGCAACGAAAAAAATCACAAATAGTTTTACAACTGTATTCCATATGTTCAAAAAGCTGGGAGTCAAATTTAATATGTTAAATAGACAGAAAGATACTAAAACCCACATTATACATGTAGAAATGAAAAATATTATGTGTGAGATAAAATATAATACACCGAATAAGATTAGTGACAAGTTAGACAGTTTAGATGTTACAGAAGAAATAATTAGTAGTCTGAGAACACAGCAATAGAAATTTCCCAAATTAAAAACAAAGACTAAAAGATTCAAAACAAACAAAACAACAACAACAACAACAACAAAATAAGGATAGCCTTATCATTAGTAATCAGGAATACAGCTTCCATTAGCCTAAATTATGTATAACTGGAGCGTCTGAAAAAGAAAAAAAAATATTTGAGTATGTAATGGTCATTTTTTTCTAAACTTAACAAAATGCAAATCAAAACCATGATAGGGTACCAGTACACCTATCATAATGACTAATATTGATGATTAACCAAATCATGTGCTGATAAAGACTTGGAGGAAATGACATTCTCACACACTGCTGCTGAGATGAGTTTCTCTATAACTGTAGTTTTGAATATATAATTACAATATGAATCAGTCATTCTACTTCTATATATTTACACATACTTGTAGAAATGGAAACATGTACACACAAAGACTTGCATGCAAATGTTCATAGTGGCTTTATTTCTAAGCTAAAAACTGAAAAGAGCCTATGTGCATGTCAAGAAGTGAATGTATAGACAAACTATTGTACATCTACACAGTGAAATACTGTTCACTATTAAAGCTAATGAACTATTGATCATGCAATTAACAAACAAATTACCCTAAGTGAAAGAAGCCAGTCAAAAAAGGGTACATATCAACAACAAAATAAACAGCCCAATTAAAAATGGGCAAAAGAATTGAATAGACATTTCTCCAAAGACATACAAAAAGCAAATAAACACATGAAAAAATACTCAACATTAGTAACCATTAGGGAGATGCAAGTAAAATCCACAATGTTGTACCACTTTATACCCATTAGGATAGCTATCATGAAACAAACAAACACAACCAAAGTAAGTGTTGGCCAAAACATGAAAAATTTGGAGACCTTGTGCATCACTGATGGGAATATAAAATGATGTAGCCACTCTGGAAAACAGTGTGATGGGTCCTCAAAAAAGTTAAATAATTACCAAATGATCCAGAAATTCCACTTCTGGGTATATATCTAAATGTTGGAAGGAGGGCCTAAAACATATTTGCACAACAGTGTTCATAAAAGCATTATTCACAATAGCTAAAAGGTGGAAACAACCCAAAGGTTCCATCAAGAGATGAACAGTTAAACAAAATATGGTATAAATGCACAATGAAATATTATTCAGCATTAAAAATCAATGGACTTTTGATTCGTGTTACAGCACATGTTAACCTTGAAGACATTATACTACGTAAAATACCAGACCCAAAGGGACAAATATATGAAGTACTTTATATAAGTTATCTAAGAATAGTCGAATTTGTAGAAACGAGGTAGAATGATAGTTACCAGGAGTCTGGGAAGGAAGTAATGGAAAGTTACTGCTTACCAGGTACAGAGTTTTTAATTCAGAATGATGAAAAATGCTCTGGGCTGGATGGTGGTGATGGTTGCACAACAATGCGAATGTAATTAATGCCAGCTAACTGTGCACTTAAAAATAGCTTTAACAGTAAGTTTTATGTCATGTTTATTTAGCACAATAAAAAATGAACAGAAAAGAAAGTAATATTATATAGCTAAATTTACATAAAGTTCTAGAAGTTGAAAACTGATTTATTATGACATAAATCAGCAATTGCTTGATGACAGAGAAAACAAGGGGTACTCTTATGCCCCTTGTTTTATGATTATAAAGATGCACAGAAACTTAAGGAAAGAATATGTTCATTTTCATGATTTTGGCACCACTATCTCCGTGTACATGTACAGTGAAACAAATCAAATTATACATTTTCAATATGGGCAAATTATTGTAGGTCAACTGGGCCTCAGTAAAGCTTTAAAAATACACTTAAAATTTTTTTAATGTTTATTTATTTTAAGAGAGAGAGACAGAGAGAGAGAGAGAGACAGACAATGAGTAGGGGAGAGGCAGAGAGAGAGCGAGACAGAGAATCCCAAGCAGGCCCCATGTTGTCAGCACAGAGCCCAATTCAGGGCTCGATCTCACAGATGCAAGATCATGACCTGAGCCAAAATCAGGAGCCAGGTGTGAAACTGACTGACCCACCCAGGTGACCCTAAAAATACATTTTAAAGGGGCGCCTGGGTGGCGCAGTCGGTTAAGCGTCCGACTTCAGCCAGGTCACGATCTCGTGGTCCGTGAGTTCGAGCCCCACGTCAGGCTCTGGGCTGATGGCTCAGAACCTGGAGCCTGTTTCCGATTCTGTGTCTCCCTCTCTCTCTGCCCCTCCCCCGTTCATGCTCTGTCTCTCTCTGTCCCAAAATAAATAAAAAAAAACCCAAACAAACAAAAAAAAAGTTGAAAAAAAATACATTTTAAAGAAGTAATTATGGAATTAGTAGATATGACAACTGAAATTAGAAACAACAGATGGGTTTAACCTCAGACACAGATGAATACAGCATTAGCTAAAAGAAGTCAGAAGAAAAAAAAATATGGTATTAACCATTAAAAGCATGGAAATTTTTTTAAAGTGATGAAGAAGACTATGATACAAGGTGAAAAGTTTTAACTTGTCAGTAATTATGTATATATAATTAAAGTCCAAAAAGTGTAGGAAACAAAAGATTGGGTTTAAAAGAGATAATTCCTAAAAATTCTCAAAAATTGATAGGGCACCTGGGTGGCTCACTTGGTTAGGTGTCTGACTCTTGATTTCAGTTCAGGTCATGATCTCATGATACATGTGATCGAGCACCACGCCAGGCTCTGCACTGACAGCACAGAACCTGCTTGGGATTCTCTCTCTCTTTCTCTGTCTCTTTCCACCCTTGAAAAAAAAAATACACTTTAATTTTTTTTAACATTTATTTATTATTGAGAGACAGAGAGAGACAGAGCATGAGCATGGGAAGGGCAGAGAGAGGGGGAGACACAGAATCGAAAGCAGGCTCCAGGCTCCAAGCTGTCATCACAGAGCCCGACGCGGGGCTCAAACTCACAAACTGTGAAATCATGACCTGAGCCGAAGTTGGATGCTCAACCAACTGAGCCACCCAGCCACCCCAAAAATAAATACACTTTAAAAACTTTTAATTAAAAAATTAACATTTTTTTAAATTGAAAAAAAAATTATCTCACAAATTCAAAACATGATACAAACTCTAAGCAGAGGCATCTAAAGACAATAAAATTAAGCACATCAGAACACTAACAGAACATGTGAAAAAGGTTTTAAAAGAAACCAGAGGAAAAAAGACCCATCACACTGAAAGGAAAAATAACACAGCTAAAATAAGACTTTCCAGAAGGAATGATGGAAACCAGGTAATTGGAATATATTTACTAAAATTCTAAAGGAAAAGAACTGCAAATATAAAAACAGGAAAAGTAAGTGTGTGTATGTAAAATTGGAATATCTGAAAAAGAAAAAAAATATTTGAGGATGTACTGGTCTTTTTTTTCTAAACTTAATAAAATGCATATATATATATATTATATATATATATATCATAGTACATTTACATTAACAAATTAAAATGTGTATAATACTATAGGTATTAATATGTATAAGTGATTAAAAACTGACGGAAAACAGTGCACACAGACATCAGAATTTATATTTGTTCTTAGAATATTCACCAAAATTGGTCATAAATTGAGTTGTAAAGTAATTCCCAACAGGGGTGCCTGGTGGCTCAGTTGGTTAAGCGTCTGGCTCTTGACTGCAGCTCAGGTCATGATCTCACAGTTGGTGAGTTTGAGCCCCTCATAGAGCTCCACAGCTGACAACCTGGAGCCTGCTTGGGATTCTCTCTCTCTCTCTCTCTCTCTCTCTGCCCCTCCCCAACTTGTAGACACACACACACACACACACACACACACACACACACACAGACTAGAAACAATCTTTCTATTAACTATAGATTAGATAAACAAATTGTGGTCTACTAATGGTAAGTAAGCCACTTTTGCTAAGTGCAACAGCATGCAAAAACATAAATAAACCCCATAAACATAATGCTATATGAAAAAAATTATAAATCATCTGTATTATAAGATCCAATTTATAGGAAGTTCAGAGTAAAACTACTCAATGTTGACAGAGGATAGCATAGTGGTTACATTTGGGGGGGACAGGTTAGTGACTGGAGGGCCCATGGCAGGCTTCTGAGTGACAAGTAATATTCTATTTTTCAACCCAGAGTATGTTCACTTTGTGAGAATGCACTGAGCTGAACACAGGATGGTGTACTTTACTGTATGCATGTTATACTCTATTAAAATGTTAAGAAAAAAAAACAAATATAACTTTCTGGCTCTGTGTCTTACAGTCTTTCCCTTAAAAGGCTGTGTTGTTGCCTTGAAATTCATATGTAGATGTTGCAGAAATGCAGAAATGATGGTCATGGTTAACAAATATTGACTAAGGGCATACTCTCTGTGCTGTGTTTTATTTAGGGCCAGTGACAATGATGAAATTCTATATACAATACAGTTCGTGTTCTCTTGGGGCTTATAGTCCACTTGGGGAGAATTTTATAAAATAATACTAAAAGCAAAGATATGCATGTCAGATAATGACATTTAGTAATAGAAGAGTGATAGAACATAAGCATTTGGAACATAAGCAATTTAGTGATGGAACAGTGAGATCGCTAAAAAGTCAATAATCACTTACATGGGGTACAATAAAAGAAGAATTTAATGAGAAGGCCATATGTTTGTGGAGGCAAAGTTGATAGCCTAAATTTTTTTCTTTTAAATTAGCTACCACTGCCATACACAAATATAATTGCAGCTCTTTGTAAAATTTTCACGTGCACCAGAAAATAATTTATTAGTTAATGCCGGATTATTTCTTATTTACTAAAGACCCTTTCAAACTAAACTGATTGTATAGAAACCGATAATATATAAATGCCAAATGATTAGAACTACTAATGTTTTTCTTAATATTAAGATAAAGGGAAATTGCTCTTTAAATCAAAAAAGTAAACATCTAATTGCAATGGCAATTGCATTTTAATTAATTTCATGCAAACGGATTATTAAAACATAGATTGATGTACTATTATATGGAGTAAGAGCATATCAAAACCTTGGGTTTTGGATGCTGGCAATTTAAATTTATGAGATGCCTATGCTAAACTAGGTAAAGCAATATCAAGCTTAAAACTGCAGCAACTTTAGAGTGCACAATAATCAGAAATATAGCAGTGGGCTGGAACCTTGGGCTTTTTATGTAACATAGAAAGATGAGAAGTATCAGGAGTGGATGGGCTTTCCAGGAACCTTGAAATTCATGAAAGAGTTCTCTGATGCCTTTGGAAAGTCTGTTCCTCCAAGGAAGAGCATTAGAGCCAGAACTTTGGTCATTAAAGGTTTGAAAACTTGCAGAAATGGACACACATTTTACAGCGATGTTTTTAGCCTTGTGACTCTTCCTAGCAGCCATGCTTTAAGGTGGCCAAAGGGTTTGAAATCACAAAGCAATGGTTTCTCTAACAATCTATATCCAGGTCAATAAAATTATTACCTAAAATTATGATTAGAAAATGATGAGCAGGGGAACCTGGGTGTCTCAGTCAGTTGAGTGGCCCACTTCAGCTCAGGTCAGGATCTCATGGTTCGTGAGTTCAAGTCCCACATCAGGATCACTGCTGTTAGTGCAGAGCCCACTTCAGATGCTCTGACCCCTTCTCTCTCTGCCCCTCCCCCACTCATGCTCCCTCTCACGCTCTCTTTCTCTCTTTCTCAAAGAAGGAAGGAAGGAAGGAAGGAAGGAAGGAAGGAAGGAAGGAAGGAGAGAAAGAAAGAAGGAAAGAAAGAGAGAGAGAAAGAAAGAAAGAAAGAAAGAAAGAAAGAAAGAAAGAAAGAAAGAAAATGAGCATAAATGTGTTCTAGTTTTCTAGGAATTACTAATACTATATATGCTTGTGTGTGTCCTTTTTTCAAAAATGAAATGTACTAGAAAAGAAAAAAAATTCCCTCAACCCAGCATCCTAGACAAAATGTTGACTTGAAAATCAAATAAGACAATGTATCTCAAAGACATTTATAAACTTGGATGAGCACTGGGTGCTGTATGGAAACCAATTTGACAATAAATTTCATATATTGAAAAAAAAGACATTTATAAACCTTAAGTCCTATATATTGTGTAAAAGTCATTAAAAATCTATATCTTTTTTCATAATTAGTAACATAACATCTGAGAGTGGGAAGGCATTTGAGAAATTTCCTTGTTCAATGGCAAACTTTACAAATGGGGAAAACAGTGCCCAGATTGGGGATTTACCTGTGCTAGCCTGAGTTTAAAGAACATTGTACAGACAAGAATTTTAAATATGATAAAACAGTAGTATCTAACACTGAACACTTTCAAAATTTATTAATTGTTGATGTTTCAGTAATTAAAACTGTTAATGGTGATAAATAAACTTACCCATTTCGCAAGAAATCTGTAGTGATAGAGAGTAATTAATAATGTATTTCATTGCTTGAAATTGGTGTTAATTAATTCACTTGCCAGGTAATTTGTTCATCCTGATAAGGATTTTTCCTTATAACTCTGGTATTGACTTTGTTCAATATTTTAAACAAAATGTAATTACATGATAACCCAAACTATCACAAATCACATTCAGTAAGTACAGTGATAGGCCATCACTTTTTTGTGTGTCCGTGAAATAATGAAACACATTATATATGGGGTATGGTGAGCTAGGCAGGACATACCACTGTTGGTTTTGTCTGTTTTAAGCTGCTAGTTTGTACAGGTTTGTGTGTGTGTGTGTGTGTGTGTGTGTGTGTGTGTGTGTGTGTTTTGGTTTAGGGTTTTTGTTGTTTTTTTGGGTTTTTTTGTTGTTGTTTGTTTGTTTGTTTTTTGGTCACCAAAATAGTGACTGCAAGAGAGACATTTATCTTTCTCTTATGCCCCAGCATTTAAGCTCATTCTGGTCTTCTACTGATTACTGATTTCTCATCACCTCCTCTTCACTATCTCTATTTTATCACTGCATTTCATTCTTCTGAAGCATCCCATTGGGGTGGGTGCACCCCCACTTATCTTGGTCATCTTTCAGATGGTAGTGAGGTCCTCCTCTCTGCGCCGCCTCAAGCCTCTGCTCACCTACCACCATAGTACTCTTTATCGTACATATGAATCACTTGCCTTCTGCACATAAACAAGTAGCAGTTGCTATTTGTTCCATCGGGTTCCAAAAGCCCTGCTGGTGAACACCACCAACAAACCCGTTGGCCTCATGTAACTTAAAGTAAAAAAAGGTGGGGAGTCTTGCCATTCTAACTCAGCAGTAAAAAGCATACAAAATACTATGAAATAGAAATACCAGGGATCTCTGTAGCAATACCAAGGAAAATGGCTACTATCCTTTTTCAGTATCCTGATTATATCTGAAATATAAACAAACACACCAAAAAAAAAAAAAAGGAAAATGGTTTATTTCTGCAAACAGTGTTCATGCACAAAAGCAAAGAATTCTTAGGCAGTGTGGCACATAAATGGCTATTACCCCAGATTCTTCCCTAGACCCAGATGGAAAATCTTAAACAGTGTTCACCTACTTTGTACTAATCTTAAAATTCCATCACTTTCTCAGACTTTCATTAAAGCTGATGAATTTGGTTCTCATTTAAGATCACTCCAAATGTGTCTTCATTGGAATATGAAGCCCTCTTCCTCCCCAAGGCTGTTCCTTGCTTCTGGCTTGCATTTGCCTTAAGAGATGGACAAGAAAAACCTTTCAGGGTCTTCTGACTTAACCATTCTTTTTCATTGGCTAATGAAGTTTCTCACCCACCTCATTATGACTGGATGTCAGAACCGACTCCCTACTGAGTACCTATGGCCCCTTGGAATGCTGTGGTAATATAGATCATTGTTTGCCAAATGTGTATCCAATGACTAGGAGATCATTTGAGAATGCAATTTCTGATACAGTAAGTCTACAGTAAAGTTTGAGAGTCTACCTTCCTAACAAATGTGTGAGAGATTACAACAATGCCGGTTCAGAAACCACATGTTGAGCAGCAAGGATATAGAGAACACAGAAATTAATCTGGATGACAGATATTTCAGAATATTTTTTTGATGTTATAATATCAATGAAACCAGGGCAAGGATAGAGAGGTCTGCAACTCAACTTAAAGGCACACGTGTTTGACCAAGGCTTTCAGAAGTTCCAAAAACTCCTCATATTACAAAGTTTCATTAGAATCCCCCAGTATGAGTCTTGTGTCTCTCTCCATAATATAATATTTTTTTTCCAAAGGAGTGAGCGGGGCATAATCCAGAAAGAAGTCTGACTTCTGCCCCAGTTTAACCAGCAAGATCTATCCCATCATGCATTTTTCATATGGGTTCTCAGCAGCCTATGCCTGTTGCTTCCACCATAATGAGAACATGTTCTGTGTTAGGGTGAGTTTTTTTCTGCATCCTGTACTGGGGTAACCATTGGATTATACCGTAAATCCACCATCAGTAAGTCAGGAATCCCAAAGGTCCGTAAATGCTGCAAACAACCTGGGTGAAAAGAGAAGTTAAAAGTTTCAAAACACAGTTATTATCAAATGCCTTTTTTTAAGTAACTAAGTAAATGGATAATCATACAGGGTTGTATTTTTGCCTATTTCTAGAGATCAGAGTAGAAAATATGCTTTCTCAATTTATTTGTTTATTTTGAAAGTGAGAGAGAACAAGCAAGGGGAGGGCAGAGAGAGAGAGGGAAAGAGAGAATCCTAAGCAGGCTCTGCATTAATGGCACAGGGCCCAGTGCAAGGCTTGATCTCACAAACCTTGAGATCATGATCTGAACCGAAATTAAGAGTCGGTTGCTTAACTAAGTAACCCAGGCACTCCAAAGGAGAGAATATTGACCAATAAGCTTTGACTCCAAAGTCCCATCAATTAAATGGGGAATCCCTAATGGCTGCCTCAATGCTCACTGGAGTAGACTCAATGAAATCCCTCTCTGACCCTTCTTTCCTCTATTATCTTTTATCATTATTTTTTTTCTTATCACCCTGGATTCTGCAAAGACAATGAGATGGTGAGCTTTATGTGCACCAGCACAGATTCAAAGTGCAACCATCCTCTTGTGACAGACCCAGTGGACCCCATCTCATATCTCCTGAATTATGTTGTTTGTTTTTTTACCTGTTTGCCTCTTGTTCTTTCCCCCATCACTCCTTCTTTTGCTTTGAAATCATGAAACTCCATGCAACACACGTACAGGATCCTTTAGATGAGCACCAATCATGATGCTACCTTTTTAAAATCTTAATTATGATGCTAAGTCACCTTTCCTTAACTATAAGGCAGGAAAGCTGGACTTTTCTCCCCTCAGGCTCAAGTAGTTGGCTATTGCTCTATGGTCTTTATATTTGTTAAATAGTCAGAGCTATTAGAAAATTTAATCCCTTTCAAAGTGTTATGAAGAACAGAGATAATGGTCGAGAAAAACATTTGAAATGTTGAAAATCTTGAAGCAATACTGGACAGTTGTTTAAGTCATAGTTTATTAAGTAATAAAATAACAATGTAGTAATTTTATGAAAATAGTAGTTTTGTTTCCCTAAAAAAAGTTTATATACACTTTTTTTTTTCTTCAAGAAAAGTGTATAGCATTTATTACTCTTTGGAATCTCCTAACCCAAAACTTTTTCAAAGAAATTTGACTTAATAGTTTTGGGCTTTACAGGAGGCTACCATAATCACAGCTTCTTTTATTTTTCAGAAGATAGTTGGGGGAGGGTTCCATGTTATTACCACCTCCTCTGAGAGCTTGGTTCCTAGCAAAGCCAAGGTCCATCTTTCACTGTGCAATTCTAGCCTAATAGGAAAGTTATATCACTGTTGACAGCCTTGTCCTTTCTTCATAAATCCTGGGAGTTATCCCATAAGGAATATTCATTTTCCTTCAGACATGAAGTGACCATTAAGATGCACCAGTAAAGAATCCATGGCTTTTAGTGTCTCACTGTATGTCTTCTAGTTTAAGGATTTTAAGAAAAAAAAATGTTGCAGTGAAAATGTATACTTTTATTAGAAAAGAAGTAAATACATTCCTTGTTTCTTAATAAATGAGAGTTATAAAAAGCCAAGAGTGATATTTTCTTAAATTTAATGAAATCTAAGGGTGTCTGGGTGGCTCAGTCAGTTAAGGATCCAACTCTTGATTTTGGCTCATGTCGTGGTCTCACAGTTTGTGAGTGCAAGCCTTGTATCTGGCTCTGTGCTGACAGCAAGGAGTCTGCTTGAGATTCTCTGTCCCCCGCTCTCTCTCCCCCTCTCTCCACCCACCTCCCTCAAAATAAATAAACATTTTTTTTAAAAAATTTAACAAAATTGTGCCATTTGCAACAACATGGATGGAATTAGAGAATATTATGCTAAGTGAAGTAAGTCAGACTAAGAAAGACAAATACCATATGATTTCATTCACATGTGAAATTTAAGAAATGAATCAAACGATCATAGGAGGAAGAAAAAAGAGAGAGGCAAACTAAGAATCAGATGCTTAACTATAGAGAACAAACTGCTGGTTACCAGAGCGGAGGTAAGTGGGGGGATGGGTGCAATAGGTGATGGGGATTAAGGATGCACTTGTGATGAGCACTGGGTGATGTATGGAAGTGTTGAATCACTAAACTGTACATCAAAAACTGACATTTGACTTTATGTTACCTAACAGAAATTTAGAAAAATTTTTTTAAATTGAAATTTTCAATAAAAGCTTCATGATTAACTATAAAAGAGAAAATATTATTTACTTACAGAAAAATGTCTCTGTAAGTGGAAACAGGTTTACAGACCATATGCTGAGACTAGCTGAGAGTGGTGAGGTTTACTTATAAAGACAGGGTAGTGCCACAGAATGGAGAGTGGTCCAAACCAAAGGTGGATCTGGCTCCTCAAAGGGCTTGGTTTGTCCTATTTTATGGTTCTTTCTAGAACCATAATGAATAAAATAACAGAGGCCTTCCACTTTGAGATCCAGTCTTCCCCCCACATATAAATAAATAGACCTCTAATGAAGGTAACCTCCTCTCTGTCCCTGAAGGTTGTTGACTCCATGATATTTTCTTCCACTACCTAAAAGTACCTGCTCACATGAAGAAAGAGAGACTAATATTCCATGTTATCAGGAAAGAAGACAGTTCATTTGGCAAGTATTTCAAGAGAAAGTAAAAGTGAAAATATATGGGCATAGGAGAGGAATAGCAACATGTATTGAATACTACCACATGCTGGAATCTGAGTTAAGATGCTTTCACATGTGTTCTCTTGATTCAATAATTGCATTCCCTACTGCTTCAAGATCCCTCCTACTTAGAAATTAAGTCACTTGTTTCAGATGAGACAGCTAATAAATATTAAAGCCAATCTCAATCTCATAATCTGATGTTCAAATCATACCACGATTCTTTATAGACACACTAGACCAGCACTTTCCAGTAGAACACTTATCAATTATGGAAATATTATAAATTTGTACTGTTTAAAATGTTAGTCACTAGCTCCATGTGACTATTGAACTCTTCAAATTTTGCTACTGTGAATGAGAAATTGAATATTAAATTTCATTTAATTTTAGTAATTTGAATTTAAACAGATATATGTGGCTGGTGGCTACTGTATAGACAACAAAGGCCTAAACAATAGTTTTCTTAGAAAGAATTTTCTTTAACTCAGATTTTTTCCTCAGTCTAGCATCACTGTTTCTCTTCAACTCTTTTTTCATTTTTCAAAATGTAATCCCTAGACTTAGCACAAATGATGGAATAAAGACCTCTGAATTTTTGTTTCCATAAAAGAAGTTAGAAAACTAGCAAAAATTGTGAAAACCAAGTTTTTTCAAGACTCTGGAAATTAACCAGAGTTTCCACAAAGCAATTTATTAGAGAAAACAGCTGAATTCAATAATAACAGTAAACTTCATGGTACTTTCATTAGTCTCATTTTCATCCATACCACTCCAGCTCCATAGTAACCTTGGAAAACTGTAGGCTGAAATTACACTGTAAACTAGTAGCCTGGCAGGAACACGAAGAGTCAGATAGTGTTGAACCTCCTTCAAACCAGAGAACTGTCATTCCCAGAGAAATGTCATTACTTTAACCTGTCTGATAGTCATTGGAAGATCCTACTTGCAAGACTGTCTTTACTTGACATGGCTCAGAGCACACCCAGTGCTGCAAAAGCTTCCCCACAGCATTTGTCAAAAAACAGTGAGAAGAAATTTTTGACTCTGCAGCTGCCTGAGGCAGTGGACAACAGTTGGTGAAAACTATGCAATAATTGTTTTAAAAAACTTAAAAAACGTATCTGGAGAAGAAGATATCCAGAGTGTCTTTGAAAGTCTCTGGAATATTTCTGGAATTACAGAAATTCCCTAATAATGGGAGGTTAACTTACTCCAGATGAGACACCTCGTAAAAATTAAAACTAATCTCACTGTTATGTCTTGATGTTCAAACCACATATCATAATGTTTCACACGCGCACTGGGCCAGAACCATCCAATATGGTTATTTGCATGCTCTGGGCTGTGCACGTACTAAGAAAAGAAGACTGAGAAAGCCCTAAGATCGGACCTTGCACTAACTTTGAGGCTCTGTACAACCATGAAATGGAGGTTAAATCAGAGTTCTCAAATGTCAGGCTGAGTGTTGACTTCCTGCCTCAATATGCACATGGAGTTCTTTGGAAAATACTTAGAAAACCATTGGTTCAATCCATTTTAGAATATTTATATAATTATTAGCTGACCACAAATCTAATAGAGCAGAGACTTCTGTGAACACACACAACAAACATCACAGACTTTATACAGAATTTTTTCAGAGATGTCATTGAACAAACAAATAACAATAAAACAACAAAATGCAGCAAAAACAAGCCCTGGTCAGGGAAAGTAATCTGATCTCCAGAAGTGCCAAATAATATGATTTTAAATATTCAGTTTTCAACAACAAAAATACAAGACATGCAAAGAAACAGGAAATGTTGGCTCATAGACAGCAAAGTTTAATAGTCAATGGAAACTATCCCTGAAGAAGCCCAGACATCGGATTTAGTAGAAAATAAATAAATAAATAAATAAATAAATAATCATCTATTATAAATATGCTTAAGGGACTAAAATCCACATATAAAGAACTAAAAGAAAGTATTAAAACTATATTTCTCACAATGAAGAATATCTACAAAGAGAAAGCAAAATTATAAAATAAAGGGGCACCTGGGCAGCTCAGTCCATTAAGCATCCGACTTCGGCTCAGTTCATGATCTCATGGCTTGTGAGTTTGAGCCCCATGTTGGGCTCTTTGCTGACAGTTTGGAACCTGGAGCCTGCTTCAGATTCTGTTTCCCTCTCTCTGCCCTGCCCCCACTTGCACTTCTCTCTCTCACTTTCTCTCTCTCAAATATAAATATTTAAAATTTTTTAAAATTATAAAAATTATAATTTTTATAAAATTTTACAATTTTCTAAAAATTATAAAAAGAATCATATTCTTTATTATACACTGCTGTAAGTCTATAATAACTGAAATGAAAATTTCACTAGAGTTTGACATGAGACTTGAGCAAGGAGGGAGAATCAGTGAACTAGAAGACAGATCAATTATCTAGTCTGAGAAACAAAAAGAAGAAAAGAATGAAGAAAAATGGCAGAGTTGCAGAGATCAATGACACACCATCTAAAATAAGGACACATGTATAATGGGGGTCACAGAAGAAAAGTTAAAGAGGGAGGCACAAAGATATTTGAATAAATAATACCAAAAATTTTCCAAATTTGATTTTGAAATATTAATCTTTACAGCCCCAAATCTCAGTTAAGTGCATGTTGGATCAATTCAAAGAGACTCACACCTAGACATCATAACTAAAGTGGTAAAACTCAAAGACAAGGATATTCCTGACAGCATCAAGAAATAAGACTCGTCATATAGAAGGGATCCTCATGAAGTTTTTGATTAGAAACAATAGAGACCAAGGTACAGTTGGGTGGCATATTCAAAGTGCTAAAAGAAAGGTTGTCAACCAGTAATTTTATAGCTTATAAAACTATCCTTCAGAAATTAAGGAGAAATTAACACATCCCTAAATAAACAAGAACAGGGAGAATTTATTGCCAGCAGACTTGCCCTGCAAGGAATACTAAAGGGAGTTCTTCAGGTTGAAACAAAAGATCACTAGATTGTAACTCAAATCCACCTGAAGAATAAAAAGAACTAAAATATATAGGTAATATAAAACATAGTATAAATATATTTTTGTATGTAACTTTTTGTCTTGTCATCTTTTTTTTTTTATGTTTATTGATCAGAGGAGGAGCAGAGAGAGAGGGAGACACAGAATCTGGAGCAGGCTCCAGGCTCTGAGCTGTCAGCACAGAGCCTGATATGAGGTTTGAACTCACAGACCGTGAGATCATGACCTAGGCTGAAGTCAGAAGCTTAACCAACTGAGCCACACAGCCTCCCCTGTCTTATCATATTTTTAAAAAAACTTTATAAAGCAATGATTATAAATCTTTGTTGATGGGTGCACGATGTATAAGATGTGATACATATAATAACACTACAGAGAGAAGATTGAATGAAGCTAAACAAGTGCCAGAGCTATTATATACTAAAAATTAGGTTGATGTTAGTATGAACTAGACAGTTATATATTAAAACATGAATGGTAACCCCCAGGGAAGTTACCAAGAAAATAACTAAAAAATACCTATTAAAAGAAATGACAAGAGTGTAAAAGGCTACTCTATAAAATATTTACTGAACTCATAAAAGACAATAATGGAAGAATTAGGAGAAAAAAGACATAAGATATACAGAAAAGAAACAGGAAAAAGTAGATATAAATTTTACATTATCAATAATTAGATTGATCAGGTAAATTAATGAAACATTACTAAAAGGTAGAAAATGGCAACAGAACTTAAAAAATTATCCAACTATAGGCTATCTACAAGAGACATACGTTAATTCAAAAATACAAATACGTCGAAAATAAAATCATGGAAAAAGCGATACATGTAAATAGTGACAAATAGATTGACTATATTAATATCAGACAAGATACATTTTATGGTAGGTAGGATGATGGCCATCACCCAAGTGCACATATTAATCCGCGGAAGTCATAAATATGTTACAATATGTGTCGACAGAGACTTTGCAGGTGTGATTGTGTTATGGATCTTGAGGAATGAGAATCAAAGTCAGAAAGAAGAAATATGATGTAAGAAGTAATTGACTGGAATGATGTGCATCCAAAATGGAGGAAGGGATCATAGGCCAAGGAAAGCAAATGGCCTCTAGAAATTAAAAAAGTCAGAAAAAAGTATTCTCTCCTAAAACCTCCAAAATGACTTTGGCTCAGTTGATGGCTTAAATTTATCCTATAAGACTCATAATGCACTTCTGATTTCCAGAATTGAAATATAATAACTTTGAGATTTATGCAATTAAATTTGAGGTCATTTTTTACAGTAACAATAGAAAACCTAATAGAGATTAAAAGATAAATAATGTTGCTAAAGACTTTTTTATGATAAAAGTTGATTATAAACATATATGCATGAAAGAAAAGAATCCTAAAATATAAGAAGTAAAAACTGACAGAACTGAAGAGAAAAGAAAGAAATTTCATAGTAATACTTGGAACTTCAATACATTACCTTCAGTAACAGCTACAACAACTACACAGAAAATAAAAGCAAAAAAATAGAAGACTTGAAAAATGCTTTAAAGCAAGCAACCTTCACAGATATCTACAGAACAGTCCACCCAATAGTAGCAGAATATGCCTTCTTCTTAAGTACACTGGAACATTCTCTACATAGGCCATAAAACATGTTTGAATAAATTTAAAAGGTTTTAAATCATACAAAATCATGTTCTCTAAATTCATGAAATGAAACTAAAAATCAATAACAGAAGCCAACTTGGGAAATTCAGTAAATATATGGAAATTTCACTACAGATGTTCCAACAACTGATGGGTCAAAGACTAAGCCACAAGGAAATTTAGAAGAAACTTTGGTAGAGTGGTTCCAGTCCAAGTGGCAACATAGAAGCCCATGAGTTCACCTCTCTACGTGGGCATACGTAATCTACTGCTACACAAGAAATTTATACAGCTGAATAGCAAAAACAACCAAACAAAACAAATAAGAAAAAGAAGAAGAACAACAACAACAACAAAACTTAATTAAAAATGGCCAGAGGACCTGAACACCCATTTTACCAAAGAAGACACCCAAAGGCCAAAAAGTACATGAAAATATACCCAAGATCACTAATATCAGAGAAATGCAAATCAAAACCACAGTGTTAGACTACCTTGCACCCTAGAATTGCTATTTCAAAAAGACAACAGGGATGCCTGGGTGGCTCAGTCAATTAGTGTCCGAATATTGATACTGGCTCAGGTTGTGATCTCACAGTCATGAGATCTGAGATCGAGCCTCCCATCAGGCTCTGCATTGAGCATGGGGACTACTTGGGATTCTCTCTCTCCCTCTTTCTGTTCCCCTCCTCCCCTTATGTGTGTTCTCTCTCTCTCAAAATAAATAAATAAACTTAAAAAAAAAGACAACTGATAATAAGCACTGGCAAGGACATGGAGAAGAAATAACCCTTGTGCACTGTTGAAGGGAATGTGAATTGGAAGTATGGAAATGGAATATAGAAAACAGTATGGAAGCTCTTAAAAAAATTAAAAATAGAAATACCATATGATCCAGCAAACCCACTTCTAGGTATGTATCCAAAGGGATTGAAAGCAGGATATCACAGAGATATTTGCCCTCCCTTGTTCATTGCAGCATTATTTACAGTACCCAAGATATAGAATAACCTAAGTGCCCATCAATGGATGAATGGATAAAGAAGATGTGAGATACATTACAACATGGATGAGCTGTGAGGGCATTATGCTCAGAAAGACAAATACTAAATGGAATCACTTATATTTGGAACTTAAAGAAAAGTCGAACACATAGAAACAAGGAGTAAAAAAGTGGCTGTTAGGTGCTAGGAAGTGTAATAAATAGGGAGAGTTTTACAAAAGGATGCAAAGTGTCAGCTCTAAAATGAATAAGATTTGAATATCGAATATAGAACCTGGTGACTATAGTAAATAAGACTGTAGTGTATAATTGACACTTGTTAAGAGAGTAGAACTGAAATGTTCTCTCTCTCTCTCTTTCACACACACACACACACACACACACACACACACACACACAAAGACAAGTATGTGAGGTGATAGATGTGTTAATTTTATAAGAGGAATCTTTCCACAATATACATATAACAGATCATTGCAAGTTATTCTTTAAATATCTTACAATTCTGTTGTTCAATTATACCTCAGTAAATTTGGAAAATAAAGTACTTTGACAGAAATGGAAAAGTAAAAAACAATATATCCAAAGATAGAAGATTCAGCTGAAGCAGTGCCCACAAGAAAATATATAGCTGTAAGCACCTGTATTGAAATAAGATGAAGTCTGGGGCACCTGAGTGGCTCAGTCAGTTAGGTTTCTGACTCTTGGTCTTAGCACAGGCCATGATCTCATGGTTTTTGCGATCAAGTCCAATGTTGGGCTCCGAGCTGATGATACGGAGCTTGCTTGGGATTCTCTCTCTCCCTGTCTCTCTCTCTCTCTCTCTCTCTCTCTGCCCCTCCCCACTTGCTCTCACTCTCTCAAAATAAATAAACTTACAAAGATGAGGTAAAATATGACATCAATAATCTATCCTGTAACCTTTAGAAACTCAGAGAAAAAAGGAAACTAAACCTGAAGAAGTTTAACACAGGAAATAATGATTAGAGCAAAAATTAATTAAAGGATATAATCATAACAGAGAGCACCAACAAAACCCAAAGCCAGTTATTTGAAAAGATCATCAAAATTGACAAAACTGTAGCTAGGCTTATTAATAGAGATAAAACTCAAATTACTAGAATCAGAAAAAAAGGGGGGGGGTATTACTACTTACTTTACAGAGATAAAAAGGAATTATAAGAGAATACTATGAAAAACTGGATGCCAACAAATTAGATAACCTAGATAAATAGACAAAAATCTTGAAATATACAAACTATTAAAATAGACCTATAATGACTATATTATTAATTAAAAACCTCCCACAAAGAAAAGACCAGGATCAGAAGGCTTCAACTGGTAAATTCTTTTCTTTTAGAAAAGAATTAATACCAGTTATCAACATTCTCTATCAAAAAATAGAAGAGCAAACACTTTCCAATTAATTTTATGAAGTCAGTATTATCCTCACATGAAAATCAAAGAAATCACAAGAGAAGCAAATTAAAGACTAATTTAACTCATATGTTTTGATGCAAAATCCTCTTAAAAAATACTACACCATATAAAGCAACATACAAAAAGAATTATACCACCATAACCTGATGGGATTCATTTTAATAATGCAAGAAAAGAAATTTTAAAAAAAGAAAGAAACAGTCCTTCTAACATGAATGTGGCCAATTGGCAAGTTTCTACTGAAGACAATGTAAATAGTTTGCCACATTAAAATCTACCTCAGCAAGTCCACTGGAACTTAATGACTCCTGGAGAAATAGTCCAAGAGTCAGACATCATCAATGCCAAATGGAGACAAAACCATGCTGTACAAAACCTAAAGGGGAATTTTACATTTAACTATTCTCTATGTAAAACCTACCAGAAGCTGTTAGAACGCCAGTTCCCATTTTTCAGTTTTAAGCAAGTGGGTACACAAATAGCCCCTGACAACAGTTGATGAAACAGGGAGAATCTCAGAGTGGATATTCATCACACAAACAACCGTGAGTGGATATCCATTCAAATAGCTCTCTAGTTAGGCTGTAGTGGTAATTGAGTAAAGGGAGATGGATAGACAGTCCAGTTTGTTTCAGCAAAGCCCCAGAAAATAAATATAAATCTTCTCCAAAACTCTGGATCCTATGTTGTTCTCTGACCATAGAACTTCGTGTTAACACGTGATTATTGATCTTGGATTATGGGTGCTCCTTGTGAACAGAGCCTCTGATTTAATGTTGCAGCTCCAGATCTTATCATTTTTTTCCAACACAGATCAGAACTCTGAAATTGCTTATGGGGTTTATTGTCTAAATTAATTTAGTATCACCAATGTGAAGCAATTGCTTTTCAAACTGGGTTCTGTGATTGCTATGACAATTCCGACGGAAACCACAGTAGTTTTAATTGCTTTGTTTTTATTTCATTGGTAATATAAAAAAAATATAATTCTGTATTCAGGATCATTTTATGACCACCTTATGATCTAATTCACACCCAAGATTCTAAGGTCTACATCAGTTTTTAAGATACATTTACTTCCCAACTCCTGGGATGCATGTGTATGCTTAGCTCTGTAATGAAAGGTCCAGGCTTCTGAAGAATACCCATAGCTCCAAAGTCAGAGACAATGAGAACTGATGAAGATATTGGTCCTTCCTTTTGGGATTTTAGCTCCTGATGTAGGTTCAGTTTACCCTTGACAGCTCCCACTTTGATTCCTTCTTTTCTTCCTGCATGTCTGTCAGGTGGACTTCAAGCTCTAGTTTCAGAAGCAAAGACAATAGTCTTCTGGAGGTGATTCAACTAGCTCTTACAATTATGTCAGCTAATCCTCTGCAATAAATCCCATTATGTTGTAAACTAGTCTTTCTGCTTCTCTGGTTGAACTGATAGAGTTGAGGCACTACTTTGCTCTTATCACTGTTTTACTCTTGCCAAAGTTTTACTAGTAGCACATACAGAAATAACTAAGCAAGAAGGAGTCTTGTTCCTATTCCATAAACAATTGCATTGAGACAGGTTTTAATAACAGTATAATCATAATTTGATCTTCAACTAGACGAAACAACTTAACAGAGTTATTAAGTGATGTACGTAGTAACTGTAAGACCTTATCAAATCCTTGGTACACACACTAACATAATCACAGTAGCACAGGATTTGCTATTGGCAGGTAAGCTTGGACATCTTTATTGTCTGATGTCCAATAAGGTCACCATCTTTGCTAGTTAGCATTGTCCTCTGCCTGACAAAACAATGGTTGTGTGACTAGGGACCATTTGGAGCAAAAGACTCCCAGTTTTTCAGAAACTATAAATGTGACTCAACAATGACACTTTGCAGTGGCAGGGGTCAATGAACACAGATATGAATGTCATCTCACCTCCAAGCAACAGCCTCAAAATTTCTTTTTTGGACAGTATTCTGGAAATTTTAGGCAGGTTCTACAATGATCAGGCATTTAATGGCAAAGGGAAGGATCAATGGGTAGCAGAGAGCTGAATCCACCACAAATGGGGAACAGTTCTTTCAATATATATGGTGTTTTTGCTTTTTATTAAGAATACTTTTGTTTTTCTACAAATTAATAAAAGTAAAAATCTGTCATAATATAGAAAAAATATCAAATATTAAGATTTGAACTTACCATTCATTAATATTAGCCTTCAAGAATTGCTTGCCGGCAAAATTTTGGTTAAGAACAGAAAATGATCATTTTTTTTAACCAGATAATAATGCTGTTATCAATACAATTTAGTACAACATAGTTATAGGAAAGATCTCTGCGTAAGTATTATTGAATTCAAAATGTAAAAGGAAATTAAATATAGAACAAAATCTGAAGCCACATCTTTCCACTATTAAAGCCAACACTGGCAATGTTGTTTTAGCAAAACACAATCCATAAGACATTAAATTAATTTTGTTAATTTGAATATTGGTTTTGTGCCTTTTATGTAATTCTTATATTTATCTTGCTTTTACAGTTCTATACTATAAGTAAGCTGTAATCAAAGTTTAAATATCTATTTTGTACACATTTAAGCAACATAATTATAAAAGGCATTTTTGTCAACAAATATAGCATCAATAAGAATTTCATTTTTTTCTAAATTGATAGTTTTCAACCCTGCTGACACATTATAATTACTTGAGGTCGAGGGTGCATTTCCAGTGATTCTGATTTAATTGGTGTAAGGTGAGCACTGACCTCCAGGTAATTTTAATCTCTCAGTAACCAATAAAAACAATAGGAAAATAATAACAATATACATTTGAAGAACACTGTTAATCAAACTGACATTATTAGACTTTATAGAACATGACATCTGACAGATGTAAATTGTTTTTCAATTACACCTGGAATCCTCACTAAGATAGACTACAGGGGTGCCTGGGTGGCTCAGTTGGTTAAACAACCAACTTTGGCCCAGGTCTTGATCTCATATTTGTGAGTTCGAGCCCCACATCTAGCTCTCTGCTATCAGCGCAGAGCCTGCTTCAGATCCTCTGTCTCCCTCTCTCTGCCCTCCCCTGCTTGTGCTCTCTCTCTGTCTCTCAAAAATAAAAATACATTTAAAAAAACTAAGATAGATTACATATTGGGACATTAAAATAAATCTCAACAAATTATTAAATGATTGGAATATTTCATAATACAACTTCTGACCAGAACATAATTATTATATAATTCAGTTATAATAGCACACTTAGAAAAGTTCCCAAATATTTGGAAATTAAACAAGACACTTCACAATAATAATTGTGTAGTAAGTTAATTGCAAGACATATAAGGAAATGTTTTTAACTAACTTTAACTCATGTTATAACAGAAATACAGCATAACAGAACTTGTAGAATGCAGTCAAAGTAGCAATTGAGGGAATTTTATATTTTTAAATACTTATTTTAGAAAAGAAAAGGATGGTTTAAAATCAGTTGTCTTAAGAAGCTAAAAATGAAAAGGAAGTTAAACCCAAAGTAAGATGAAAAAAAGAAGATAATAAAAATAAGAACATAATTCATTTTATCTTAAAAACAGAAATAGAAAAAGTCATGGATAAAGATGGTTCTTTTAAAATATTAATAAAATGAAAACTCTCAAGCAAAACTAATGAGATTTTTTTTAAAAAGATAAAAAAAATTATCACAATTAGAAATAAAATAAACATTATCTCTATACATCTTACAGACATTAAAAGTAAAATAAATAACAGTTTTGAACAACTGTTTGTAATTAAATTTGACAAATCAGAGAATGGACCAATTACTCGAGAAACAGAAATTACCAAACTGACTCATAAGAAATAAAAATCTAAGTGAAAGAAAGAAAGAAAAGAAAAGAATGAGAAAGAGAAAGAGAAAGAGAAAGAGAAAGAATTAATAATTAAAAACCTCATCAGAAAGAAAACACAAAATAATTATGCTGGCTAATACTACTAAATGTTTAAGAGTGAAATAATACTGAACCTAAGGAAATTTTAGACACTCTCTTTTCTGAAAAGGATATCAAGCTAGGAAATTTTGATACCAAAACCTGAGAAAGTCCTTACAAAGAAAATTACAGACTAAGACTCTTCTGAATGTAAACAGCAATAGCAAAAAAAAAAAACAAAAAAAAATTACTAAATATTATCAAACAGATTTAGCAATATATAAAAAAGAATAGTACATTATATAACCACATAGTGTTTATCCCAGGTGGTCAGATGGATTTAACATTCAAAAATGTACTGATTTATCACATTGACTGAGTAAAGGAGGAAATAATTATCTCAACAGATGTAGGAAAACCATTGGATAAAAATCGCTATCCATCCATGATAAAAATAGAAAACTGGGAATAGAAGGGAAATTTCTTGATAGGATAAGGCATATCTACAACATCCTTACAGGTGAAATTTTGAACATTTTCTCAAAAAAACAGAAATAAGACAAGGGTATCTGCTCCTACTACTTCAAATCAATATTCCCTAAGGAACCTAAAAACAAAACAAAAGAAATTTCTCAACTAATAAGTAAATTTCTCAAGATTATGAGATACAGTATTTTTATACTAGCAGGAAATAACTGGAAACCTCAGTGAAAAAATTATTCCATTTAAATAGAGTCATAAAACATGTAACATACTTCCACCTTGTGCCTACAATATGGCTCCAACTTCTTGGTTGATAGAAATATTTTATACCTTGATTGTTGTGTGTTAGTTACATGGTTGTACTTATTACTAAACCTTGTTGAACTGTATACTTACAGCCTGTGCATTTCATTGTATGCAAATTTTACCTCAATTAAAACAAAAATATGTTTGGGGTGCCTGAGTGGCTCATTGGTTAACTGGCTGGCTCTTGGTTTTGGCTCAGGTCATGTTCTCATGATTCGTGGGATCAAGTCCTGCCTCAGGCTCTATGCAGACAGCACAGAGCCTGCTTGGGATTCTCTCTCTCTTTATGCCCCTTGCTCACTCACTCACTCTCTCTCTCTCTCAGAGTAGGTAAATAAACTTTAAAAAATATGTGTTTAAATCTTTTGTGTGTTTACTGTTTATTATTGACACTGACCAACACCCTTCCTGACTCCCACTGGGCACCAGAGGAAGAGAGCCTTACTCATCTTTGTTTACCCAATGCTGAAGTGGAGGAATACATTTTTTTTAATTAGTAGACTCCATGGCCAATGTGGGGTTCAAATCACAACCCTGACACTAAAAGTTGCATGCTCTACTGACCGAGCACCAAAGAAATACATGTTTATAATGAAGCGCTAAGAAGAGTCTAATAAATCAAAGCAGAAAAAATATAATTTAGGCAGACCTCAAAAACTAAATTTTGTCCTAAATATTGTTTCATTGCCCTCATTGCTGCGGAGACAGAGCTTTTACAAGCCAACAAGTGTTTTGCCTACAATTCAAGTCAAAATCTAGTGGTAATTTTTTTATCTTTTTAAATAAATTTAAAAAACAACAACTAGTGAGTGGCTAGTATAGACATACACTATTTATTTATAATAATAACTGGCACACACAATAACAAATGCGGTATTGCTATAAAAACTGACATTTTTTCCCCTAAACTATTGTTTTCACTCAAGAGGTATATGAAAAGGAAAGTAAATTACTTGCATCCTGTACCCACGCAACAGGTCATTCATTTACTCATTCATTCACTTAGCATTGGTTTGTTGAGCACCTACTCTATGCTAGATACTAAACTAGAAGTGGGAATATACAGATTAATATGAAACCTTTTCTAAAAATAAACTGACACTCTAGTTGGGGAAAAAATGAATAAGCAGACCAATATAAGAATGGCTAATTGAACTATGGTAGAGATAGGTACAGACTAACATGGGTTTCTGCTATTTTTTATGGAAAAAAAGTATGTATATGTATATATATATGTATGCATATGTGTGTAGATATCTATAGATAGATACAAATATAGATAGATATAGATGTATAGATATAGATATAGATGATATAGATAGATAGAGATAGAGATAGAGATAGAGATAGAGATAGAGATAGAGATAGAGATAGAGATAGAGATAGAGATATACATACACACACCATGGCTGGCCAACTCCTCCAGACTTCTCTGCCAGAGGCAAGTCTTTCCATTGCCCACCTCTTGCCTTCATTCTTCAATCTCAGATTTTTGCTCAAGTCGTACTCTGCCTAGAAGGTTCTGTCACCATTTTTCCCTACCATATCCTGATCTGCACTTTCATTTTCTTTTTATTTTGTGAAAATATTTTTAATTTATTTTGAGATAGAGAGAGAACATGAGCAGAGGAGGGGCAGAGAGAGAGAATTCCAAGCAGGCTCCATGATGTCAGTGCAGGCCCCCACACAGGGTTCAATCCCACACACCCGAGATCATGACCTGAGCTGAAATCAAGAGTCTGATGTTCAACCAAATGAACCACCCAGATGCCCCCACAACCTGCACTTTTAAAAACATGGACTTAGTCCAATTTCTTCCAACCATCATTCGCTGGTGTTTTCCTATCCCTGTGGCTCCCACATGCTGGCATATCCTTTCTCAACTGATTTTACATGAACCTGTGTATGGTGCATTGTGTGCTGTATGTTCTTATGAGAATAGAGACCGAACTCATACTCAGAGGTTACTCACAGCATTTGTCCATGATTGTCACATAGAAGATGCTCAAAAGTAGGAGCTGATGTTATTAATGCACAATTGTTGAGCACATGACATGCACAAATTACTGATCATTTTTCTTGCTGAACGTGGGATAGGTGTGACCCAGGCACCTTTGATCCACTCTCCCTACCTGTGTACAAACACATACTCTTTAAACACAGTCACTGCAAATATAATACAAGCAGAGGCCACTGCATGCAATTTCTCCATTCATCAAGTGTGCTGATGTGGAAAACCTATGAAATACCATTTAGAAACAATGACTGTCATTCCTGAAGTTCTCTGGAGCAGCAATTTGCTAGTGTGTCAGTGTCATTGGCAACTCATAAAGTATTGGCTTAAAGGACAAAGATGAACATTTTCCTTCTCTCTGTGCAAAAGGGAAATAGGTCTGAAATCCCTTGGGGGAAGATCTTTCTCCTTGCAATGGGATGGAGATAGCCAAAAGATATGTCAGGACTGTCCTTGTATGAGTCTAAAAGCTGTGGGTATAATTTGATTCCTGGCCACTTCTCAGTATGGAGTGAGCAGTGACACACCATCTGAGAGGGACAGAACGACCACAATCCCTGGCCGTGGCACGCCATCCGAGAGGGGCAGGAAGACCACAATGCCTGGTAGCTGGGAACAGAAGGCCACCAGCTTCATTTCAGAACAATGGCTATAACCTTAGTCTCAGGCTTGACTACACATTAAAATCATATTAATTAAAGAAGAATTCCTAGGGATGGGAACAAAGGCATAAGTCACTATTGAAGCCCTTCAAGTAATTTCAATGGACAAATTTAAGACCTAATGAATACAATGGTAGGGATATTCCAGGGGGTTCAGGCCCTTATGAATATAAATAACCTAGGGAGATTTCCAAAATGGCATGTGATGATTAATCTTATGTGGAAACTTGACTGGAACAAGCGGTGACCAGATACTTGGGCAAACATTGTTCTGTGTGTTTCTGTCAGGATATTTCTAGGTGAGATACACATTTGAATCTGTAGACTGAGTAAAGCAAATTGTCCTCCCCAATGTGAGTGGCCCTCATCCAATCAAAGACCTAAATAGAACAAAAAGGCTGACTCACCCTCGATCAAGAGGAACTTCTGTCTGGCTATTGAGCCAGGACAGGGGTCCTTTCCTGCCTTCTTACGCAAATGTTAACATTGGCTTTTGGGTCTTGAAGCTGCTGGTTTTCAGACTGGAGGTTTACACCACAGGTTCTCTGGGTCTCTGGATTGCTGACTGCAAATCTTGGGACCTGTTAGCCTCCATAATTCTGTGACACAATTCCTGATAATAAATCTGTGTGTGTATGTGTGTGTGTGTGTGCTTACATATATATACATCCTGTTGGTTCTGTCTCTCTGGAGAACTCTAACTAATTCACTATAGGTGGCTTATCTCACTGCCACAGGTTGTGTTTCTACTGGAAAGGCATGGCCCCAGAATTTTGCTGATTTTGTAATTATTACTGGTATTATTATTATTAATCCCAGATTGTTCTAATAAAGACAGACTTTGTAATTTGGACATAACTGGATAATCTCGGGCAAGTTACTTAACCTTGTCTAAGTTATTACCATCTTTTTATGTAACATGAGGATAACCATACTACATTTTGTGGTAATAGTATATTACATTGCATTGTCATGTATATGGTACAGCCTGGCACATGCATCTTAGGAACATTTATCTTTCCACATATGTGTTCAATTGGCAAAATATTTTTCCATAGTAAATGCTCAATATTGATTTTAAATACAACTAGAAAATATTTCAAACATCAGTGACTTAATTTCCTTCAGTGTACAATTTGGGACTTATATGTGTCTCAGATATATCATTCTTGTAATTTGCCTCATAACAATATATAACTACTTTTTTGCTGGTCTGTCCATTTGTGACCCAAGCATCGACCCAGTACAGATGGGCACTGGTCCAACAAACAAAAGTTGTTTCATGCTTTTTTGCCTCTTCCTAATCTCTTCCAGTTACTCACATGACTTTCTTCAGGCACTGAGTACCATCCAGTGTCAGCTCGTGTGATTTTAGAGAAGCAAGTGATAATAACAAACCATTCCTACATGACACGGAATTTTACTGAACACCACTCGTTGGATAATACTTGGTCTGATTTTTAAACCTATGTTTCTCATACATGCCACTGTACAGTTGTTTGAAATTTGAAATTCCTTAATACATCCAACCCTAAAGCACTGCAATATTTTAGGGTCCCTCATTGGCTATACAGTTTGCCCTTTTACCCACCCCATCTTTGTCACCTTTAAAGGATTTGCAAATGAGCCTTTGTGTAGAAAGATGCTAGCACGTTTATAGCCATAAATTAGTGAATGTTTAAGAGAGGTTTTCCATAACGATTAGTTCAGGTTATTTAAATATCATTTTTACTTTAAAAGATTGCTTTACTTGAATCTGAAACTCCAGTAAAGGCAAATAACTCAAGCAGTCTAAGCAGCAAGTATGATGCAGTTATAATTATCTGAATATGTTAACATTTAGGGAACAGTCAGGCGCATTACTGGCCTTTGGAAAATAGAATGCTTCATGTAGACACTAATTAATCAATAAAATCCTAATTAGATTCTATTAAGTATTGGAAACGACATTTCAACTTAAATATTCCATGTACAACCCTGACCCATTCCCAAGAAGCAATAAAAGCCAATTAGGGTGGTATTCAAATTATAATTATGAATGCTATCACCACCCTCATCTACATTAATATTACAACAATTAAAGAGAACACAGTAAAGAATGAATCAGGCAAGTCTTCCTGCGCAGATGACTCATTTTGGGGCTATTGTTGAGAAATTCAATATAACACAAAAGTGGCTATTAAAGAGCATGAGCTTTGGAATTAGGAAGCCTGAGATAATATCCACCACTCTACTCATTGTGTATGTATCTGAGACCAATGTCTCCCTCCGTGAAATGGGAATGATAGCAGGCTTTTTCAGATCTATGTTGAAGATTAGAACTGATGCATATGAATGTTTCAGTGGAAGGCTGTGTATATGGAATCCTGCAGAAAATGCCAGATCTAGTCCAGAATACTGAGGTCCGCATTCATAGAATCTTCGGAAGAAACCCAAGATTTACCAAACTCACCTGCCATTTTTAGTGCAGGAACACTTTTTACTGTAGTCCCCAAAGATTATGTTCCAATCTCTGCTTGCACACCTTTACTGCTTCAGAATTTATTTCTTCCTGGGTGTACCACAGTTTCATTGTTAGCATTTTTAGAACATGCAGAAACTGAACTCCTTATTAACTCCCATTGGACCCAGCTTTACCATAACCAATAACATAAACCATATTGAAATTCTGTTCTAGATGAATTGTTCAGGAAATACATCCAAATGTCTGATATCACAGGCTCTGGAACTAAACTGCCTTGGTTCAAATCCTAGACCTATGACTCACCAGCTGTTGACCTTGGGCCTATTAACCTCTTTATGCTTTAGTTTTCTCAATGTTAAATGTGGATTATAGTTTTTGTATCTTGCCTGTGCTGTGAACACTAGCTATCATTTCATTTAGAGCATTTTCCTTTTTCATATTTGCAACCTCCCCTTGAAGTTATTATGTACAATCTTGCCTGAATGCCAGTTTAAACACAAAACTTCTGTTAAATTAATCATGTTGATGCACATCTTGGTAAAATGAGTTACACCTTCTCAGAGATGTGTGTCAACAAAATTTCCTTCTTTTTCCACTGTACAAGTGAGAAACAGAGTCATACTGAGGTGAAGAAAGCCAACTTGCTCACAGACACTTACCTTGTACATGGAAGGCCAGAGATGAAGGAACACACTGCAGGTGTCACAGTCCAGGCTCTTAAGGGATTTGCTATACTCTCTCCAGCATCCATCACAGTAAAAAATTAAAGGAAATCAGAAGGATTGAGATCAGAGTTGCGGGAAGCTGAGACCTTTGCTTTCACACTGGCCACAGTAACAGCGCAAACCAGGCCTAATGGACATGACAAAATGACTTGATCTGGTAGCAACCAGGGTGTTCAGATGTTCAGGCAGAGATGCTCAGAAGTCAGGCAGCAGAGTCATGCTATTTCTCCTAGGAGAGGCAGAACTTGATTGTAGTTATGGTGTTACATTACAAACGTTAGGCTGAAAATGGTCTATTCACAGGACACAAAGTGTAAAAGCATATTAATTAGCAACTAGACAACACAAGCACAGTCTAACGATGACTCTGTGGAAACAATGCCTCTATTCAGCGGATTCAGAGGATGAGTTTAGTAGGCAACTTTTTGGCTACAGAGGACAATCTGACTGTGAATATATTTGGGGTGGCACAGGTCTTATGATGACCCTCAAATCATGTTATATAATTAGTCATCTCTTTATTTATTTTTAATATTATTTGTAGAACTAGTCCTGATTCTCAGGACAAAGAGGGATGGTGCTACCCAGGGGCTGCTACCAGAGTTAAGCCTTGTTTTAGAACATAGACTACTAGGGAGAAGCATTCTAAGACTAGACTTCAAAATGATATAGACTGACTGCTCTGTAGCCCCTAGAATCTTATCTTGAATTATTTCCCTGGCATCACAAAGTCAGCAGATAATTGAAATAGATCCTAGATTCAAACCCCTTTGTTCCAAATCTCATGCTTTTTTGGCAGCTTTTCTCATGTTGTAAATTAAGTTAAGTACTCAAGATCAAAATTATTTTACTAAGATATCTACAAAATTCTCTATTACAGTAAGACGTTTCAATAATTTGATCCTATATAGACTTTCTATATTTCAAATAAGTTCTAATTGAAAAGGCCATTAAATGTACAATGTACATTTGTACATTTAATGTACATTCATATACATTGATTCAATGTATATGAAATATCCAGAATAGGAGCACTCATAGTAACAGAAGGAAGATCAGTGGCTATCAGTGATAGTGGGGAGGGGGAACCAAGAGTGGTTCATAATGAGTGGCAGTTTTCCTTTAATGGTAGTGCGAAAGATCTTGAACTAGATGTGATGATAATTGCACAACACTGTAAATTTACTAAATGTCTCTAATGGTAGATTTTATGTTGTGTGTATTTTACCAAAAATCAACCATAAAAAAATATTTTGGTAAGATTTCATGGGGAAAAAACTGGGGACCAAAACACTTTGTTCTGTTCCTGGCTCTACAACTTACTGGCTACAACTGGCTGGATTCCCCTGAACCACATGTACCACATAAGCTTCTTGTAGAATCGGCTAATGCAGATCAAACACTTTGCATAGTATTTGATGTACAGTAGGTGCTTGGTTATAGTAATGGTCATGTAGTCTTGGGCTCTCTAAGGTGACATAACAGGTAAAAAGACAGTGATTTAGAGGTTGGTTTTATTGTAAGGAAATTTGCTATAAATGTGCAGCAGTGATTCCCAGAAGCCTGGTTTTGGTGTACTCATATTAGTCTACCAAGTTTTAGTCTTTTATCTCTCCCTGAGCTGGAATTCAGTGCAAAGAATATTTTGACATTTAAATAAAACCAATAAGGGAAAACATTATCTATTGAAATTATTGAACTTCTGGGGCTGACACCAATACCCCTGCTTGAAAAAATTAAACTGTGAAGTAGAAGATCAAGTTGACATGGACCAAATATAAAGGATTAAACTTATAAAGAAAACTATACTTCTTAAACATATATATATATATGTTTATATATATATATTTTTTAACCAGCATATATATATATATATATATATATATATATATATTTTTTTTTTAACCAGCATTTCTTGAAGGGTCTTATCTTGTGTGATGAGTAGGGCAAAAAACAGATGAATAGCAGGTAAAAATATAGCTGATAATTATAATAGCTAATACATTCAGCACTTACTAAGCTTCTAGTGGTGTCTTAAGGAAATTTATATATACAATTACTATATATACTATACGTATATTGGTTGTGTGTGTGTGTGTGCGCGTGTGTGTGTGTGTATGGACATACGTACAGTATATATAAATATATAGTACTATATGTCATCATTCCATTTCAAAATGTAAAATAACAACTAAGACAATCTGAGTTCTTTCCCCATTATTTTACACATAGAAAGATGCTAAACCAGGAGTATAAATTGAAATCATCTATCTCCAGGGACTCTGGTTTTAACCACCACAAAAATCTACCTCTTCAATCTATACTTCTAAGTTTAGTGTTGCTAGAGGCATTTTTAACATATAAATTTATAAAGTTTATTTCTTATACTTGTTAAAACAAAAGATATAAAGAGCACTTTATATAGTAGTTAACTCTATAATAAACCATATTCATTTCTTCATTCTGTATAAATTTCTAATTTTTCCTAAGTTAAAAGCTTATGAGAAGTTTTGTTATGGATGATGGAAATATTTCATGAGGAGTTTCACTTTTTCATAGATTTTTTTTCTTCTAGAGATTCTGGTATTCTTTTCAGGCAAAAAAAGCACATTGGAAGCCAATTGAGAAATCAAGTACCATGTTAATTATCTTGAAGAAAACCCTATAATCTTTTAAAAAGCAGATTGTAGCACTTAGGATGTCATTGGTTAGAAGTTGCAGAAGATGCTATAAAAAATTGGCTTACAATGTGAGGATCTGGGGCACCTGGGTGACTCAGTCAGTTAAGCATCTGACTTCAGCTCAGGTCATGATCTCGCGGTTCATGAGTTTGAGCCCCGCATCAGGCTCTGTGCTGACAGCTCAGCTGTTCAATACTGTCTTCTGAGACTTAGGCACTTTCCTTCCTGCCTCTGCCATAATCCCCAATGGGTTGATTTTCATTTTGAGATATGTTGCTCCTTGATTGCAAGACGACAATTCACATTAAGACATCACATCCTAAGACAATTGTGTTCCGTCCATACACTAAAGAGAATAATTTTTTCCCCAGCATCTCTTAATTTTATTTAGTAGAAATAACATTTCCAGATGCCTCATAAAAGCAGTCTTCTT
This sequence comes from Felis catus, assembly GCF_018350175.1. NCBI lineage: Eukaryota > Metazoa > Chordata > Mammalia > Carnivora > Felidae > Felis > Felis catus. The sequence continues at coordinate 112,394,720 of NC_058375.1, read as the reverse complement.
TTACTTCTTTTGTCCCATTCACCAGAACTGGATCCCATGGCTACCTCTAATGAGGAAAGTGAGAAGGAAAAGAGCATTTCAACCTTCTACATAGGAGGAATTCTGCTACTAAAAAGAAGTGTGAGGATGTTTTAAAATGTGGTTTTTATTATTGTTTAGGTGTGATGAAACCAAAAGATCAAAGGATGACTACAATTGAAAAGACAGTATTGTTACTCACAATAACTAAGAGGTGGGGTCATGCTATCTACACCATGCAAGACTACATGGAGAAACACCAGAATTGGTCAGCAATCAAGGGCAGTGAGGGGAAAATGTGGGTGAGAGGTTTTATTGTGGTTTCCTGAGAAAAGAAGTGCAAGGCAAGCCAACCAAATTTAGGATTGGCTAGGTTGAATAATTTCAACATGCTCTTGGGCACAGAGGCTCTCTCTAGTCGTGTGCTACCTCGCCCTGGGGTGATAAAGGGAACATTGTCTTGGAGTGTAAGAACCCAATAAAGAAGATGGGGTGGGAAGCTTATAGGCTCTGTATTGGTTCATCTGTATATGAAAGGTACATTCCTTGGGCACATTGCTTGCCATCTTTAGGAATTGACCTAACCCAGGGAGGGACAGTCCCTCTTTAGTCACTAATGAAATATCTGAAAAAGAAAGAAAGGAAATAATCTTAGTTACAAGAACATCAAAAGGAAGAAAACACTTTGGAATAAATTTAACCATGGGGGTGAAAGATTAGTTCATGGAAAACTGTAAGAATTTGATGAAAGAAATTTAAGAAGTCACAAATAAATGGAAATGTATCCTGCGTTCATTGATCAGAAGAATTAATATCGTTAAAATGTCCATTCTATCCCAAGAATCTTTAAATTCAATAAAAGTCGTATCATAATTCCTGTGGCATTTTTTCACAAAAATAGAAAAAAACAATTCTAAGAGTTGTCTGGAACCTCCAAAGAACCCAGTAGCCAATGAAATTCTCATAAGGAAAAACAAAGCTGGAGGCATCATACTTTTTTATTTCAAACTATACAACAAAGCTATAGTAACCAAAACCATAATATACTGGCATAAAACATACACAAATAAAAGAAAGCCCAGAAATAAATCTGTGTATGTACAATCACCTAATATTTGACAAGGGAGCTGAAAAAAACACTCAGTGGGGAAAACATTCTCTTTTCAATAAATGGTATTGGGGAAACTGGATATACACATGCAAAAGAATACAAGTGGACCCCTATCTTATATCACTCACAAAAAATTAACTTGAAATGGATTAAAGACTTAAACGTAAGACCTGACACTGTAAAACTCTTCAAACAAAACACAGAGAAACATCTCCTCGACATTGCTCTTGGCAACAGTTTTTTAGACATGACACCAAAAGCACATCCAACTAAAGCAAGAATAAACAAGTAGGACTACATCCACCTGAAAGGCTTATTTGCAGAAAAGAAACAACAGAACAAAGGGGCTATGAAAGGGGAGAAAATATTTGCAAGCCATGTATCAGATAAGGGGTTAGTATTCAAAATATCTCAGGAACTTATACAACTCAATGGGAAAAATATTTTAAAAATTAAAAATTAAAATTAAAAGACAAAAAACAGACAAAATTAAAACTTAAAAGATAGACAAGTGGACAATGGGCACAAGTAAAGGCACTCAACATCACTAATTAGCAGCAAAACCACAAGGAGATATCATAGTATACCTGCTAGAATGTTATTATTAAAAGGAAAAGAGGTAACAAGTCCTGGCGAGGACGTGGAGCAAATGGAACTCTTACATACTTTGGTGTGAATATAATTTGGTGCAGCCACATGTTAAGATTCCTCAAAAAATTAAAAATAGAGCTACCATATGATCCAACAATCCTATTTTGTGGCATACGGAAATGAAATCACTAACTAACTAGAAAAACTATCTAGGAGCACCTGGGTGGCTCAGTCGGTTAAGCATCTGACTCTTGATTTCAGCTCAGGTCATGATTTCATGGTTTGTGAGTTCAAGCCCTGCATAGGGCTTCATGATGGGCATGGAACCTACTTAACATTCTCTCTCTCCCTCTCCCTCTGCCCTCCCCCACTCATGCTGTCTCATGAAAGAAAGATAAAAAAGAAGGAAAGAAAAAGAATGAAAGAAAGAAAGAAAGAAAGAAAGAAAGAAAGAAAGAAAGAAAGAAAAAAGAAAGAAGGAGAAAAATTAACGGTATCCCCATGTTGTCAATATCACAATATCCATGACATGGAAACGACCTAAGTGTCTGTTGACAGATAACTGGATAAAGAAAATGTGAGACAAAGAAAAATATATACATATACAGAATATTATTCAACCATAAAAAAGAAAGAATCCTTACCATTTGCAGCAACGTGGATGAACATTGAGGGCATTATGCTAACTAAGTGTAATAAGTCAGACAGAGAAAGGTAAATATTGCATGATATCCCTTATATGTGGGATCTAAAAAAAAAATCAAACACAGAAAACCAGAGGTAGAACAGTAGTTGTCAAGGGGCTGGAGTATGGGGTGTGGTGAGGAAATGAGATGTTGGATATAAACTTATAGTTATGAATAAGTTCTGGTGATCTATTATTCAGTAAGTAACTATAGTTAACAATATTTATTATATATTTGAAATTTGCCAAAAGAATAGGTTTTAAATTCTCACCACACACACATACACAAATGTAATTGTGTAAGGTTACAGATGTATTAACTAACCTAGTTATGCTAATAATTGTGCATTATATACATACATCAAATCATCATGTTGTACATTAAATGTATAGAATGTTATGTCAATTATTATCTCAATAAGGCTGGGGCATAAAGGAATGCAGAAAATTAAGAAAATATAGTTAATTCAGAGGAAAATGGCCTTCGGCAGTCTACTAATCTGTGCTAGATATTGTAGGTCTTAGGCTTATGTGAGGTTTTCTGCTTCCTCCTTGAGTTTAACCCAGAAGGCAGAAAGCCTATGAATACCAGAGGCAGACTGTGAGAACACTAACAAATTAACAAATCGCTGCCTACAGACAGGTCCTAGCTGGTTTGGTTTACCTACAAATAGCAGAGAGATCAAAGATATAGCAGGAGGGTCTCTCCCATCAATTTGGAAACCCTTCCCTGATATTCTTTTTTTTAAAGCAACAGAATGCACAAAAATGTCCTGTATAGCTGAGCACCAGATGTGAAAAGAGGAAGTACAGAGCTCAATTCTTGTCATAAGGGCATGGACTCTCAATGGGGTCCAAAGAATGGTCAGGAAAGAATTTGGTTAAGGGATGAAGGGAGTCTGGGAGGTTGTCAGAAGAAAGTAGCATTCGCCCCACAGAGTTGTGCACTGGACTGGAATTGCTCTTTTTGATTGATTGGTGTCAGGTGTTGGTGAGTTCTGAGGACCCTCTGCTGTGAGCACCTTTCTGTTTTGCTTCATTTCCATTAGAAAAAGTGCCATCCAGGAAATAGAACAGTTACTTCTTTCTGAAGAAATGACCTGGCCTTTGCATATGCAAACGCCCCAGGTTCATTTTCAAACCAAGTCTCCATCCCTTGATTCCCAAAAGGGCCTTGCATCTTTCATTGTTCTCTGAAAGTTGATGGCTTGCATTTTTGAAGGTCCTAACAGTGTTTTATTATTGCTTACTTGGCCCTTGAGTATCTGTATCAATTAGAGATATTTGAGGTAGGGATGTGAATTACAAGGAACTTTCTCTTTTTTTGAAAAAAAATATTTCTTCTCATATCTGAGAAGAAAATGAACCCGTATTCAACTTGAGTAGCGCCATTACACATCCTGCTTGCTACCAGTAAGCATCATCTGTCAGGCCCCCAAAAGTGAACGGGGGCATTAACAATTAATCATCATAGGCCCTCTCTGGCATCTAACTAATGATAATACAAAGTTGGAAATGAATTGTAATTGCTTTTCTAAGATCTTAGTCTAAGGAGAGTTACACATAATTAAGTGAGCATGATATAGAATGACTTGATGAGAGAAAAACTCTCTTACAGCCTGATCTACAAGGGAAGCCATTTAGATTTATTTCTAAGTCAGCATCACCATACATAAACTTTGTTCAAACCAAAAGACTGATTGATAGCCCGCCAAATACGCATTGTACATCTGCTTTGTGCATAAGTAGCCTAAAGGAAAACCATCTCGTTCTTAAGATATTGATCAATGTTTCTACTCCCTGTGTTCCTTGATGTTAAAACTCATGATTCCTGCCTATATGCTAATTTATAATCTTTTGAGCTTTTACAAGATGTAAAAAAGTATATACCCCTGTGGAAACTGTTCATTCTCTGGAGCACTTTCTTCCCTGTGAAGAGCCTATCTCCCAGGCAGCTGTCCTAATTTGAGCCCAAATAAAACTCTCTATTTTCTTTTTATACTAGAGTTATTTCTCTGGTAAATTTGCAGGAACAGAGTTAGAGATTTGAACAAAGTAGAGCAGAGGCTTGCAGGAGTGTTAGATCCTGTCTGAGAATTCAGAGTAGCCATGTTTCTTTATTTCCTGTACTTCAGGTTGACAGTGGTGACTGGTGTTGAAAAAGAAAAGCACAAGCCCCAAATGCAGTCATTTGCACCCCCCGCCCCCAGGATTACAAATTAAAATTTCAACCTATCCCAGGAATGTGAGATTTTAACAGTCAATCTGAAATGTCTTAATCAGCACCAGTGAGGTCATCTGCACAATAAAAAACCCTATCCCTCAGCAAGATTCCCTGCAAAAAGAAGGTATCATGGCCTGAAACAATCCTTTCTTTTCCTTTGCTCATAACTTCTTGCCCTACCTACCTTCCTGTAAAAAAATTTCCGTTTGGTACAAAGCCTCAGAGCATCTCACTACTTGCTAGATGGGATGCTGCATGAATTGCTTAATAAAGCCTGTTGGATACTCAAATTTACTCGAATATTATTTGTAAGCACTGGCCATCTACCCAGCCCTTCCAATATGGTAGAAAAGATACAAAATTGCTTAAAGCCAAATTATAAGTCTCCAATCTAAATTTCTCCAAAGCAGTTGTTCAATAAAAAAAAAAAAATAGACTGTGGATCCTGGGGATGTCACCAGCTAGACTGCAAGACCTGACCTTTACCACCTGCCTCCTTGGACCATTGACCTTTGTCCCCATTTTTCCTTAAGCTCTTCTTTCCAGGTTACCTCATAACTCAGGCAAAAGACCCAATGGGCACAGCATCCTGTGATAGGAACCAAAACTACGCCTCAAGCAATAATGACTGCCTAGATGAAGAGCTCTGGGGCCAAGACAACCCAGGCCAATTTGAGCCCAACCCCTGACTCACACATGCACTGTGATGGGCCATGGAGTGACCCATGGAATGACTGACAGTAACCCTTACCTCATTATATTGCTGACATCTCGACTCAAGGAGGAACACAAGCCTCAATAACATAAATGCAATGTATGTACAGGCTTGTTTCCTTCTGGAACATACACTGGCTTATGCCCACCTCTATGTACTATGACGAGGCCCCCCTTTTCTAAATATTCATCCTAACCTTAAATAAAAGGACCCCATTCACCCTTGCTCAGGGAGTCACAGTTTTCGAAGTTATTCCCTGTGATCGCCTTATTTGCTGCAAATCCTTGATTAGATTTCAAGCCTGGAATAATCCTCCATGGTCCTCAACTTTGTCCTCTGGGCTCTTGGTTTTGTTTGCCCTCTGAGTCATCCTTTCTTTTTCATGATGACACATTATTTGCAGCTGACTAGTTTTATTAGCCTGCTTCCCACCACCGTGCTCAGCCCTATTCCATAGACATTCTTCAATAGCAGACTGACAAAAAATAGAGAAGGAATAAGGTAGAGAGGCTGGAAATCAGACTGTTGTTGGAATCAAACAGACCCAAAGCTTCTGTTGTTGTTGCTTACTGAGCTCTACCTCTTGTGAGTTGTGATCTTGATGAACTTATTTATCTCTTGGATTCTCAGTTTCCTCATCTCTAAAATGAGTATACTAAGGGCTCCTGGATGGCTCAGTTAAGCATCCGACTCTTGGTTTTGGCTCATGTCATGATCTCATGGTTCTTGAGGTCAAGCCCCACATCGGGCTCTGTGCTGACAGCATGGAGCCTGCTTGGGATTCTCTCTCTCTCTCTCTCTCTCTCTCTCTCTCTCTGTCTGTCTCTCCTTCTTTCTCAAACTAAATAAACTTTAAAAAATAAATAAATATAAATAAATAAATAAATAAATAAATAAATAAAATGAGGATACTATTACCAATCCCAAAGCATTATTAGAAATGTTAAATAAATCAATGCCTTATAATCTTACAACGTGCTTAGCACAGGCCCCAGGATTTTATCAGTTGATAGAAATAACCTTATTGCTATTTTCATACATTTTCTTTCTCTTTCTTTAATGTTATTGTGAATTTCAAATTTTCTGTCTTGGCCACACGTTGTAATCACCTTGGAATCCTTTGAAACTACTGATACAGTAGTCCTGCCTTTAACCACAGTTCCACTTTGTGCGATTTCAGTCACACGTGGTCAACCATAGTCCAGAAACAGATGGTCCTTCTTCTGACATATGGTCACAGGGTGAATAATAACCTAACATTACATCACAACTCCTACATCATTCACCTACTTCATTTCATCATGTAGGCATCTAATCATCTCTCCTTATCATAAGAAGGGTAGGTAATGTACAATAAGATATTTTTAGAGAAAGAGAGCACACTCACATAAGCTTTTATTACAGCATATTGTCTTAATTTATTTATTTCATTATTAGTCAGTGCTGTTAATCCCTTACTGTGCTGAATCTATAAATTAAACATTATCATAAGAAAACGTGTAGTATACAAAGCATTCAGCACTCTCTATGGTCTCAGGCATCCACTGGGGGCTTTGGAATCTATCTCCTGCAGATAAGGGGGTAACTATCCTTGGGTTCCACCTCCAGAGTTTCCGATTTAACTGACCTGGGATAAGGCCTGGGCTTTGGCTTTGGCCTGAGGAAAAAATAAGAGTTCCAAATGGAAGGATTAAAGGACCCAAAGGCAAAAGAACAGCTTTCTGCTGTAGTCACATATATGTGACCTGTTGCAGGGCAAACACTATATTTGTACAGCGGCTACATTTTCTAATCTCTTCTAGAGTATAGTGGTCAGCATCCTTCATATTATTAAGGGATACTGGAGCCCTGGGAAGGGGGAAGAATTCTGATAACACCCTCATAATTAATTATGTTACTTAGTCACTCAAGAATGTTTAATTAGGGGACTTAGTGACTCAGTAGATCTGCAGGCCAATCCTGAGCACTTATGCAATGCAAGGCGCCCTGCGAAGGCACTGAGGCATCTGAATACATCCAGTCTTCAGGATTTGTGCCTGGAGGAAGCAGCTGCTGGTCCCATTTCCCACTGGTGACTGTGAATTACACTCACTGGGGGCAAGGTGTTGTGGGCAGTGGAGGGAGAAACAGCTGGGAGTCAGGGAGTCTGCCTTTTGTGCAGTCTCAGCAATCCACAGGCCATGTGGCTTGGATTAAGTTCCTGTCTCTGATGACCAGTCTGGTATATACAGTATATACATAAATCTGGATACACATCAAGCTAGATCTTTCCCTCCCAGTGCTGACGTTCCCAGATTCTGTGGTACTACGCTTAGAAAGTCAACAATATGAAGAGAACATTGATCCACATTGTTTGGAGAATCTTCAGGAAAAATCACAAGTTCCCTGAAAACTTCAACAGCCTTGGAATGAATGACATTCCCCCCAACCCCTGCCTCAACATGATTTAGAATCCTAGATACAATTGTTTGGGACAGGAAATTACCAAAGCTTTCTGAACTTCTACCTATAACAAAGACATAGAGGGGAACATATAACAGAAGTCCCTTACAAGCTCTCTTTTGTTTATAAATTGTCCTTTTGTGTCCCAAATGCAGCCAAAGAAAGCTGGAATTGGATTGCAGACATGGGCAATTGTTTGTAACTGAATGTGACCTGGAAATCTTGCCCTGAGGGAAGTTGATTGAAGGATCCCTTCACCCATGGCTTCTTCAGGAAATTTCCTGGGGCTTGACTAAGAGTCAGAGGCTGGTCTTAGCTTCTGCCCCTCTCCAGGCAAATGGTCCCATTCTGGTGTCATGAACTAATTAGGTGATTGACACCACCTCTCTTCAGGATGTGGCAAGAGCCGCACTAGCAATTTTTAACTTTTTTTTAGGTCCAATGTTTTTGATGTACTTGTCCCCACTTCATTATGGTGTACCATACAAATAATCAGTACACATGTTGTCCCAGAAAATACAGGTCTCCTGACTGTTGGCCAGATCCAGGGCCAATAGCAAAAGGCCTCATTTGTTTCATGGCAGCAGATCCACAAAGCAGCCTACACTGCTCCAGTCTGCCTTCCTTTATGTGTCTCTGTACCCTGACTATCCCCTTGAGTGAAATCATCACCCATTTCCCTTATCTGTCCCTCTAGTCCCTGGGTTTAGAATAGTGGCATTCATGTAGCTGACCAGGAATAATTTGTCCCACTTGATTATCCCAGAGATTAGATCATTTATACCCTTCTTTAAGAAATAAAAGCCTTCAAAACTTAATACAAGTGCACAGTAATCAAAACAGCATGGTACTGGCATAAAGATAGACATATAAACCAATAGAATAGAAAAAAAAACAACCCAGAAGTAAAGCCTTGTGTGTATGGTCAAATAATTTTCTACAAGTGTTGAGACCATTCAATAGGGAACGGTCTTTTCTACAAATGGTGCTAGGAAGACTGGATATTCACATGCAAAAGAGTGAAGTTGGGCCCTTACTTTATACTATAAATAAAAAATAACTCCATATGGGCTAAGACCAAAATGTAATAGTTAAAACTATAAAACTCTGAGAAAAGAACATAAAGGAAAAGCTTTATAATATTGGGTTTTGATACTAAAAGCAGAGGCAATAAAAGAAAAGAACTACATAAATTGAACTTAATCAAAATTAAAAACTTCTGTGCATCATAGGGCACTGTCAACAGAATGAATGGCAGCCAATAGAATAGAGAAAATATTTCAAAGCATGTATCTGATAAGGGATTGATACCAAAATATATTAAAAACTCTTATATATCAACAGCAACAATAAAAACAAGCAATCCAATTTAAAAATTGCAATTGTACAACATGAAAATTTTAAAAAGAAAATGTAGGGGCACCTGCATGGATCAATTGGTTAAATGTCTGACTCTTGATTTCAGCTCAGGTCATGATCTCACAGTTCATAGGATCGAGCTCATGTCAGGCTCTGTGCAGACAGTGAGAAGCCCGCTTGGGATTTTCTCTCCCCACCTCTCTCTCTGCCTGTACCCCATTCACGTTCTCTCTCTCTTTCTCTCAAAAATAAATAGACAAACATTAAAAAAGGAAAATGTAAAAAGCACACTGTATGTCATTCCATTACTCAATACTTTTTAAAATTCTTCAGTTCATACTGAATAAAATTCAAACTTCAAGATGACCTTTCCTCCTTCATCTGCCACTTCTCTCAGTATATAATCATCCACAGGCAGTTAGTAAATGTCCGTGTGATTTATGTCTAAGACTTTACATTTCCTTTTTTAAAAATAAAAACATTTTTTCCCATCGCTGTGTTAAGAAATTCACTTATAGGGGCGCCTGGGTGGCTCAGTTGGTTAAGTGTCCAACTTCAGCTCAGGTCATGATCTCATGGTTCATGTGTTCGAGCCCCACGTCGGGTTCTGTGCTGACAGCTCAGAGCCTGGAGCCTGCTTCAGATTCTGTGTCTCCCTCTCTCTCTGCCCCTCCCCTGCTCATGGGGAGTCTCTCTCTGACTCAAAAATAAATAAAGACATCAAAAAAAAAAAAAAGAAAAGAAATTCACTTATATATGCCTTAAAAAATTCCCTAACTTCTCCCTAGGGAAGCAGCATCTGTAAGTATCTTTCCAGAATAAAATTTATGTGTATTGAGGCAATTCTTCATCTCTCTTTTTCTTTTCTTTTCTCTTTCTTTCTTTCTTTCTTTCTTTCTTTCTTTCTTTCTTTCTTTCTTTCTTCTTCCCTCCCTTCCCTTCCCCTCCCCTCCCCTCTCCTTCCCTCTCCTTTATTTCCCTTTCCTTCCCTTCCATTTCCTTCCTTTCTTAGAAAGGACACTTGCATGTTTTAAGAATCTGTACCCAGGTTAGATGGGGTGAGGGATTGAAAGACTGTTAGTGTTCATCTCTAATAACTGATGCAGGCAAGCTGGTTCAAGGACCCAGAGCGGGGTTGGGGCAGGGCAGGGGAGGGGGATCCCACAGGACCAGGCAACAGGGACCTTGGCTTCATACAAGATGGAAATCAAATAGAACCAGAAAGACATGAAGACAGAGTCTATTGAAAATAGAGAGAGAGACCAGACACAGACAGACCACCTGGAAGACTTGGAAAAGAAAGGAGCATGAGTCTCACCTTTGTTCAGGGTCTGGGGGTTTTTACTGAAGACAATGGCTTGGTGTACATGTCTTCTCAAGCACCCAGAAACTGGTTAGAACAAGGACAAGTTCAAGTGTCCATCATAAGTCACTTATTCCTTGAAGCCAGGAGTCTGGGCAACAAGGTGTCTAGTGCCAATGGTTTAGATATTACCTATTTTTCTGGAAGACTCCAAAGATAGCATTAACTCTTTGTCCCTTTCAAGGAGGACATACATTAAGGCAATTGTAGAGTCAGTGGGGGTGCAGGTCCTAGCAAGAATGGAAGCAGGAAAAGAAGCAAAGGGAAAATTTTGTTTTTCTTTCATGGGATCCCTTTGGTTTCACTGTCTCACGACTAGGAACTCAATTCAAGATGAGAGAGAGAGAAAAAAAAGGAAGGTCATTCAAAGCAAGAAGAGAGTGTGCAAAACCACGGGAATGTACTAGCAGTTCAGCATTGCTGGAAATGCACACTGCTGTCTGCTGTTGGGGTAGGGTGGGAGTGAGGAAGCTGGGAGAGGGATGGAACTGGGGGTGAGCCTTGCCAGAAAGTGGACAGCAAAGTGCCTGTGAAGTACAACCAAGAATTCTTGTGTGTACTTACAGACGGCAAGCGCACAAGCAAATGCCCCCATGAGATGGCTCCAGCAACAGTTGGGAAGATGGAGAAAAGAGGTGAAACTCAGGAAGGGAAATCAGCAACCATCCAGACAAGAAGCAAGTGCCTGGGAGGGAGGCAACAATGTGGCTGACTCAAAGGCAGGTGGACTCAGTGTAGGTGGTCGAATGGACAGGCCTAGAAACTGACCACATGTGGGAGACTGAAGCACAGGCTGGGTGGTAGGCAGTTAGATAGTTGTGCGAGGCTTGGGTCCCACAGAGACGGGGGCAGGGAGGGTGAATGTGGTAGGAGAGACATCTGTGAACCACAATTAGGCATATCTTGCCCCGAGGGCCAAGGGGAATTCTAATACAGAAACCACAGGACGCACAGGCACAAAAAGAAAAAAAATGCAATTATCATCATGGTTTGCCCATCCCCACCTTCATCCGACCGTCTTAGAGGATGCTAGGTAATAAAACTAAAGAATTTTGGGCAGGTGCACCACGATAAGAAAGGTATGGGGAAAGTCAGAGACCTGTCCTGGCAGCTCTCCACAAAAACCCAGATCAAACCAGATGGACCCAAGATGGCAGATGCTATGACAGGAAACCTCTAACCAAATTAGGAGGAAAAGGAGGGAAACCCTGCCTCCCCCCACCCAACAAGTAATAACTATTCCACCCCCTAGTAATATTCTACCCCCTAGTTAATAAAAACCCTGGTACCAATTCTGTTCTGGGCACTTGAGTCTCTCTCAGGCTGCCTGCTCACCTCTCTTGCGACTGTACTCAATAAACTCTGCTTGCTTGTGCCTTCCAGGTCTGTCACCTGAATTCTTTCTGATGAGAAGACAAAGGATGCAGGCCCTGTCATTCCAGGTGGTAATATCTGCTCGAGTGTTTTCTAGATCTACAGCTTAATAATCATCCTGCATTGAGATGGGGAAACAGGGTAGAGTTTTGGGTGGTTGACTGGGAAGATATATTTAGGCAATGAAGTCCCATCTCTTGGCTTATTCTACCAAACTCATCTGGATAAAACTTACTCTGAAGCAATAACATTCTGCCCCATCCCCCCATAAGTACTTTTATTACAGTGCTATAGAAAAAAAAAAGGCTAACATCTGTAATCTCTGGATAGCTTATGCAGATTATATTTTTTTTTCTAGGAAAGCACCAGTCTCTTAAAATTACATTAGCATTACTTATGGCAATCACCAGTGAAAGAAAACCTGATTCCAGTCTTCAAAGACCCAGGAGTCACTTCTCTGGAAACATACTGACCAAGTCCTGGCCGTGTTTCTCTATAAGGCCAATTGTCAGTGGACAACACCTCTAAATTTAGTATCTCTAGATATCTTTAGTATCACCCCTAAATTTAGCTTCTTCCATTGGTATCACTATCGCGTCTTTATTTTTCTTTCTAATAGCACCTTTGTTGAATGTCACATTTTTCCTGTCTTTGCAGCTCACCTCTTTCCCCTGGGCCAGTTTTCCATTTTTACATAACTAAACTGCCTTCCTCATCAGGATTTGGATCAGCAATATATTATTGTTTAATGGAGCAGTCTTTCTCTCCTCAGGGCTCCCTGACACTTTTCACTTCACCCCTTACCCTTGGAGACATTCTTGTTGGCTGCTGAATGAAGGAGTCCTCCTCCTCATACAGATGTTTCATAGGATTTGCTACAGATTAATTCTTCCCTTTCAGCTGCAACTTGTCAGAGATCAAGAATGAACAAAGAGAAACATCAAGGAATAAGAGATAGACCCTCATTGGCTTTGTCTGGCATTCACTCCTTTCACTAGGCCAAATTCCCTGACACCGTTGTGACATTGGCATTGTAATAGGTGGAAAGCTGGGAGCTGTAACATACACTGAGGCCACACACAGCTAGTGATGTCTGCTTGGAGCTGGAATGGAGTGAGCCCTCCTGTTAATTTGTGAATGAGGGAATACATGCTAATTCTTCCTTTGCAAGCTTGTTGCAAGCTTCATGTGTACAAGGGAACCTAGTAAGGTTTGGTCATCTGGCATTCCAGAGAATACATTCTCATTAAAAAGGACAATTTCCTCTTGTTCAGTGGAACAAGTACATGGGCTCCAGTCCCAGCCTCTCATTCTCTCCCTATTTAATAATTTTATATTACATTATTATTTTTATTCGTTGAGTCCTTATTAAGACCACTGATGTGAAATATCATCCAGTCACCCACCCAGGCCTAGAAAATGTGCTGGGGAGTCATTGTCTAACAACATTTCTGAAGTTTTCCCAAACCACTTGCCATCTACCTATCCAAACATAATGATTGCTCTTCTAATATCCCGTGGCCTTCTGGTCCCTCTCTGGATCTTTACTGCAGTTCCTGGGACCACTAATTATTCTCTTCTTCAACTCTATTCCAGCACACTGTACCTGACATAGTCCTGGGACCATGAACATTTGCACTTGTAATAATATGTCCACCTCCAGCTTATAATTATGATGAAATTTAAATTTAATTCCATTTATATTATTATTAATCAATTTATGTGGAATTAAATTTGTACTCAATTATAATCATTACCATATTACATATTATAAATAAACTTTTTAATAAATTTAATTATAATTAAATCGTTTCAAAACAAAGGTGGTGCATACTCAAAAGTCATCTTTTTCTCATGATTTCACTGCATCTATTTTCTATGCTCTGTGGAAATACATATAATGGTGTTTTGTATGCCTGTCTTCCTAACTCTTGGTTCATTGACATCACTTTAGCAGCTTAAAATCAGCCATGGGATCCTTTATACCAGTGAAATAGTCAAATCACACAAAGTAAGTCTTGGTTTATTGTTTCGTTGTCTGTTTAAACCAGGGATCACCAAACTAAGGCAGTGGTTTAAATCTGGCTTGCAAGCTAAGGATGTGTTTTGCGTTTTTAAAAGGTTATAAACTAAAAACAGAGAACATGCTACCCAGACTCACTCTCAACAGATTAGATAGATAGATAGATAGATAGATAGATAGATAAGAGATAATCTCTCTGTTTTTGTAAATAAAATTTAATTGGAGCACAGCGCCATTTAACTATATATTGTCTATGACTACTTTCAATGCCAGAGCCACATGGCAAAGCTAAGTAATTAGAACAAAGACTGCCTGAGCTGCAAAGCCTAAAATATTATGCTTTAATACTTTACGGTAAAAGTTTGCTGACTCTTGTCTAGACAAAAAAAAAAAAAAAAAAAACATAGAGAAAGGTTAATAATGCAGATTAAATTTCAAAATACGTTGAGTCCATAGCTGTTCCATTACAAATAGCACAAAAATCTAGAAAACGTTCTTTCACTATCAAAAAAAAAAATCATTATCTGAATCAGCAGATAATTCTGACTCACTCAGGTCATTGACAAATGAGCAAGGTGCTGACATGTTTTCATTTTTTACTTTTGCATCCTTCTTGTCAACGTAAACACAAATAACCCACACCGCAGGAGAGCTACGTTTGTCTGTCAGTTGCAACCATAGGTTGGCTGTGCCCACGAGTTTGGCAAAAACCAACAATGCATTCTGTGCGAATCAATTTGCTGTATGGAATTTATAGTACAGAGTACTGTATGTTTTATTATTTGTAAATTTTGTGGCAGCTTGGCTTCAGTAAAATATATAGTAAACATATGTACATTGTGTGTATTTATGGGCGTACAGACACACATACATGCACAGATGCACACACACAGCTGGGCTCCTCTCAAGATGACCTGTGAAAAAATGAGAGGCTTCTTCAGGAAGAATGCACACAAAGTCAAATAAGATGCAAGTATCCCAAACAGACCTGGTAACAACACCTCCATCATTAAAAGGGGAGAAGTGGTTACTTAAATGCTTGTTTTCTTTCGAGATAATGAAGTGCAAACGTGCCTGTAGAAAATAATGTAGAAAAAGCTTAGATACCCTTTATTCTATTTCCTCTAGTGGTAATATCTTGCAAAACTGTAGTATAATATCAACCAGAATATGAACATTGATATAGTCAAGATATAGAGCCTTTCCATCAAGACAAAGATCCACTTTGTTCCCCTTTATAACTATACCCACTTATCTGTGATCCCCATTTCCCCCTCTAACCCCTGGCACCCACTAGTTCTACATTTCTACAATGTTTTCATTTCAAAAATGTTCTGTAGACAGATTCATACAATGGGAGGGCTGGCTTTTATGACTTGGTAGAATTCTCTGGAGTTCCATCAAGGTTGCTGTGTGTATCAGTTCTTTTTTTTATTACTGAGCAGCGTTCTACAGTGTCCTTAACCATCCACCCACAAAAGGACCTCTGGGTTGTTTTTAGATATTATGAATAAGATAACTATGACCATTTGTGTACATACTTTTGTGTGAACATAAGTTTTCATTTTTCTGGCTTGATGGACAAAAAGTACAACTGCTGGGTCATGTGGTGGTTGCCCGACTGGTTTTACTAAGAAACCGCCACACTGTGTTGCAGAGTGGCTGTGACATTGTACTCACTGGCAAAGTATGAGCAATCCAATTTGCCTACCATCCTTGGAGCCTTCCGTGTTGTCATTATTTATTTATTTATTTCATTTTAGCCACTCTGGTCAGCGTGCCATAGTATCTCACTGGTGGCTAATGAGTAATGATGTTCAGTCATATTTAACATCTGTATAACTCCTTTTGGTAAAATGTGTCTTCATGCATTTGTCCGTATTCTAGATGGACTGGTTTATTTTCGTCATATGTTTTGTTTGTTTTTGTTTTGTTTTTAATTTTTTTAATGTTTATTTATTTTTGAGAGAGAGAGAAACAGAGCATGAGCAAGGGAGGGACAGAGAGAGAGTGAGACACAGAATACAAAGCAGGCTCCAGACTGAGCTGTCAGCACAGAGCCTGACATGGGGCTCAAGCCCACAAACTGTGATATCCTGACCTGAACCGAAGTTGGATGCTTAGCTGACTGAGCCAGACAGGCCCTCCATATGTTTTGTTTTTATGGCAGAGGTATGAGAATGTTAGATATTCAAGATATTAGTACTTAGTCAGATATATGGCTGCAAATTTTTTCTGCCAGTTTAAAGCTTGTCTTTTCATTCTCTTCACAGAATTTTTCTCAGGGAAAATAATTTTAATTTTTATGATATATTTATCAATTTCTGTTTGTTTTCCATGTTTTTGGACATCATTCTAAGAAGCCTTTTTCCTAGACATGCTTCTATTTGTTTTATGTTTTTTAAGTTTATTTATTTATTTTTGAGAGTGAGAGAAGGGGAAGAGACAGAGAGAGAGAGAGGGAGAATCCCAACAAGGCTCTACACTGTCAGCACAGAGTCCAACATAGGGCTTAATTTCACAATCTGTGAGATCATGACCTGAGCCAAAACCAAGACTTGGACACTTACCCAACTGAACTACCCAGATACCCCTATGTTTTACATTTCAATTTTGACTCATTTTGAGTTAATTTTTAGATAAAGTAAGAATTGCTAACATTTTGCTGATGATTTTATGTAAAAATTCATGAGAGATATTGGTCTGTAGTTATCTTTTTTTTGTAATCTTTATCTGGTTTTGTTTTCAGGGTAATGCTAGTTTCATAAAATAAATGGGAAATTGTCCCCTTCTCTATTTTCTGGAAAAGATAGTAATGAAATTAGTGTTAATTCTTTAAATGTTGGATAAAATCTGATAATGAAACCAGCTGGGTCTAGAGATTTCTTTTTTGGGGAGCCTTTAAATTACAAATTCAGGACATCTGGATGTCCTGACTCGATTAAGTGCCCAATTCTTGATTTCAGCTCAGGTCATGATCTCATGGTTCATGGGATCAAGCCCCGTGTCAGGCTTTGTGCTCACAGCAACATGGAGCCTTCTTGGGATTCTCTCTCTCCCTGTCTCTCTGTTTCTCTCTCTCTATCAAAATAAATAAATAAACCAAAAAATTTTCTTCTAAAAAATTATAAATTCAAATTCTTTAATGAATAAAATACTACTAGAGATCTCACCTTCATTTTGTTTGATTTTTGGTCTATGTCTTCTAAGTTGTCAAATTTATGAGTGTAAAGTGGTTCACAGTGTTTCCTAATTACCTCCTTCCAGACTGAGGGATTTATCGTGATATCCCCTGGTTCCCTTATTTCATCCCTGATATTGGTGAATTGTGTCTTCCTTTTTTTTTTTTTTTTTTTTTTTTTTACTTTTGCCAGTCCTGTTAGGGTTTTATCAATTTTATTGATTTTTTTGAAGAAGAACCAACTTGATTTATTTAGACTGTTTTTTAGTCTATCACTTTGTACAGTTTTCTTAGTGGTTACCCAAGGTAATACAATATATTCACATAACTTATCAGAGACCTGGCATCGATGTCTTTCCACTTCAAGTGAACTGTAGAAAACTTACTTTCTATGAAGTTTCTTTACCCTCTTCAGTTACTGAAATAGAATTTTCTTAATTATTCCCTCTTCATTTATTGAGCGCCACATGGTTTTATGAGTTTGCTCCAACCATCAAATATAATTTAATAAAATCATGATAAAGATAGTCTATTATATTTACTCCACATGCATCTATTATAAAGTTCTTTCCGAAGTTCCAAGTGGCCTACTGTTAGTGCTTTCCTTTTGTTTAGGGAACTTCCCCTAACATTTCTTTCCAGGCAGGTATGCTAACAACTTATTTTCCTAGTCTTCCCTCATTTAAGAATGTGCTTATTTTCCATTTATTCCTGAAAGATACTTTTGGATCTCATGATTGCCGATTATTTTCCTTTAGTGCCTGAAAAATGTCCCATTTCCTACTGGCCTCCCATGTGGGGTGAGAAATCCACTGTTATTCAAATCGGCATTCCCCGCCCACCCCATAAGGATATGTTTTTCTGTTCTTGGTACTCTCAAGATTTTGTCTTTGGCTTTAGATTACCCAACTTTAATTATGATGTCTTTTGGGCTGAAATTCTTTAAATTTATCCTTTTTGGTAGTGTGTTCAGCTTCTTGAATCTGTAGGTTTTTTGTCTTTTACCATTTTTGAAATTTTCTGCCCTTATGTTTTTGAATATTTTTTCAGCCCTAATCTTTCCTCACCTTGAAATCCAATGATCCAGATGTTGGATATTTTGATATTCTCCCACAGGTCCCAGAGGCTCTGTTCAATTTTGTCAGTCTGTTTTCTCCATATCATCTAGTTTAGGAAGATTCTATTGATTTGTCCTAAAGTTTGCTGATTCTATCCTGTATTACCTCCACTCTACCATTGAGCCCATCCCCTGAGGGGTGTTTGTATGCTTGTTTGTATCTTTGTTTTGTGAGTGAGAGGTTATTTACTTTTTGGATCTATAATTTCTATTGGTCTATTTTTATAACTTTTTCTTTGCTGAGACTTTCTAATTTTTCATGTGTTTCAAGGAAATTCATAATCACTTGTTCATGCAGTTTTATGATGGCTGCTTTAAAATACTTGTCAAGGGGCACCTGGGTGGCTCAGTCAGTTGAGTGTCCAACTTTGGCTCAGGTCATGATCTCACGGTTCATGAGTTTTAGCCCTGTGTTGGGCTCTGTGCTTACAGCTCAGAGTCTGGAACCTGCTTCCGATTCTGTGTCTCCCCCTAGCTCTCTGCCCCTCCTCCGCACACGCTCTGTCTCTTTCTGCCTCTCAAAAATAAAGAAAACTAATAAAAAAATTAAAATACTTGTCAAGAAATTCCAACCTCTGATTCATCTCAGTACTTGTCTGTGGATGATTTTTCTGGCTCTTGGTATGAATTACTTATGGTTATGGTCTGGACATTTTGGATATTATGTTACAAAACTCTGTATTCTATTGAATCTTCTGTATTCAATAGGCAGTCTTCTTGTTGCTGTTGAATGATGTCTGCATGGTTGTATATTCTTAGCTGCCCACGGGGTCCTGTTGGCATGGGCGGGGGGGGAGGGGGCAAGAACAGCGAGAGTGAAGACTAGTGATTACCAGCCTCACATCACATCATCTGGTTAAGTCTCATGGCTGCTGAGTGGGAGAGCCATTTCTGCTCACTGATGGACCCCACTAGAATTGTCATTGTCATAGAATCTAGAACAGAGAACAATCAGAACTCTACCTCCTCCGATTGTGTGGGGAATGAATCACCACTCAGCCTCACCAGCACTTCTCTGCATGGAAATCAAATCACAGCCACTGCTTTTGCCAGAAAAGGGATAAAAGATCAGCAATCTGCTCAACCTCACTGACAATATCCAGAGCGAACACTGGAGCAAGTCCCCTGCTTCCAGGAGTGATGGCAAGGTGATATGCAAGATCAACTTTCTACTCATCCCTGATGAATCTTCCAGGGCTGAAGAGTATGATTTTCTCATTAGTGTTTGGTGTAAAGTATTTTCAAAAAACTTTTCTGGTGGTAGGCCATCCTGTCTTGTTCTTAGGCTGAGGGAAACAGACTTTTTTTTCTCAGCTACATTTTTTTTCTGTGCTTATTGGTGGTTCTAGATCTGAGGCTTCTGCCAGCACTCTGTGGTATACAGGAGGCAATAAAAAGACCCAAGGAACTCACCACTATGTTGTCCCTCAGGTTCTAAGGAAAGTCCCAAAGTAACCTACTTTATTCTTTCTACATTTTAGGGACTCTCCATGCTGAATTACTGTGTTATGTCTAGGGTTTGTTTTTGTTTTTGTTCTTTTAGTTATAAGGGAGAGTAACTTGGAGATATGGATGATGCCATCTTGGTATAACCAAAAGACCGCGAGACATAACTTTTTAAAGTAATCTCTACACCCCACATGGGGCTTGAACTAATGGCCCCAAGATCAAGGTCACATGCTCTTCTGACTGAGCTAGTCAAGTGTCCTGAGATGTAATCTTTCAGAGAAACACTTTTACTCTCAGGTGACTATGCCTTTCACACAGTTCCATGGATAAATGCCTAAGCAATTGCTGCTTTGCTAAACACTCTATCAAAACTTGAGACCATTCCAACAACAGAGCACAACAAAAAAAGAACAGATACATTTTTCCCTCCAGCTATTCCAACAAGCTCCGAAAGAGTTCATGTCCAGGGCAGCCCTTGATGTCCAGCAGGGCACTGCTGGCTCCCAGCAATGTGGAGTATAGATTGATGGAGAGTGAAACCTCACCCAGGCCCTGGATTTAACCAGTAAAATCAAGAGTTTGGGGGAGCATATATCTCCCCTGAAACATTAAGACATCCATAATACAGAAGTTCTTAAAAGTTGAAAGGTCTATGTTAACCATGACTATTTATTCTAAAAGGTTGCTGAAGACTGGAGAAGTTTATAACATGTAATTTGTATTTTAATATTCAATATCCTTCATTAAATATAATACTTGTTATCATTCTCTTCATAACTCAGCATATAGGCACAGATCCAGTTTCCCATCTATATCACAGTCATTAGCTGAATGTAAGTTTCTGACTAGTGCCTCAAAGTGACATTTTTTGAATTCCGAGTGAAACATAATACAGTGAAACATCCTTATATAGAGATTGTAGAAGATATTTTCATTTATCTGACTTCATAACTCCCAAATGCTTGGCTGCTTCATTGTGGCAATAGAATATGCTGGTGGCAAGTATTTCATGATGGTTTATATGGACCAGTTAGAATAGTGTGTTTTCTAATCTCCATTTATAAACTTATCTTCCCTACTTTCCTATCCAAAGTCTCTGTTCTTATTAAGCTCATATATTTACAGCCTTCCACACATAATTAGTATGGAATATTGTGTTTGTTTGTTTTAAGTCACATCAATATTTCTAGTCCCATATGTTGTCCTAGAGCCTTGCCACCATCCATCAATCCCTCCCCCCCCACCCCTTGAACCACAGCATATTGTGAACACCTTGATGAATAGAATGTAACAGAAGTGACACCACAAGATTTCCAAGGCTAGGTCATAAAAGTTGACATGGCTTACCCCTGGCTCTCTCAGGATGCCTTCTTTTGGAAAACAGTCACTATGTGGTGAGAAGGTACAGATTATATGGAAAGACCATGAGTAGGTATTCTGGGCAGAAGCACTAGCTGAAATTTTAGCCTATAGACAATATTAATTATTAGACATTTGAGTGATTTTTACGATGATTCAAGCCCCCAGGCTCTGAGACTTTCAACTGAGATCCTAGATATCATGAAGCAGAAGCAAGCCTTTGTTGATATGCTGTCTGAAATCCTGACCTAGAAAGTCTGTGAGCATGGTAAATGGTTGTCATACCACTAAATTTTGGAGTAATTTGTTAGGTATCAATGGGAATTCTATCATTTCCTTACATCCTCTGAAAACTAGAACATCATTTTCTAAAATATGTTTCAAAGGAAATGCATAGATTCTACCTTACTTTTCAGTGGTGAACTAGCATGCAAATAGCAGGCAATACTAACCTCCATGACGTAGATATATAATTAGAAGCATGTCTCAAAGTGTCCCAAAGATTTGATTTGATTTGATTTGATTTGATTTGATTTATTTTTTTATTTCTTTATTTTTTTAATATTTGGCTAGAAATGTGTTTTTTTGTTTTTTGTTTTTCGTTTTTTTTTCTTACTTTTATTTTGAGAGATACAGAGACACCTTGAGTAGGGGAGGGGAAAATGGAGGGAGAGAGAGAGAGAGAGAGAGAGAATCCCAAGCAGGCTCTGTACTGTCAGCTCAGACACCAGGGTGGGGTTGAACTCCCCAAACTGTGAGATCATGACCTGAGCCAAAATCAAGAGTCGAATTCAGCTGACTGAGCCACCCCGGTGCCCCAAAGTGTCCCAAAGATTTTAGAACATGGTAACTTCATCCCCACATCTAATCCTAATACTTAATATAATATAAATATACTTAAATATATGATACTGATATATTTAATAAAATCTACTTTGGGAAACTCTTTTGAGAATAGCTGCAGTCCAGCCTCTCTCCTCTTCCAAGGAGAGGAAACTCTGGTGAAGGGCAAAATGGAGTCCTTAGAGATGACAGCTTGGCAGTAGATATTTGCGTGAGAGAATTTTAATAGGTTGTAAATTGACCTTGACTGAGACGTATTGGCTTTTAAGCCTGTATTTGACTGCTGTCTCTTACTTGTTTCCATCTTCCATATTTCCAGTGTGCTCCTTCTTGGGATTTGTCCCTACACACTGGTTTTAAGAGCCATAGAGAGGAGAGTGAAGCAGGAAGACACTTAGAAAAGAAGACATTTTCATGAGGTACATTAACCCTCAAATTTCATACCTACTCAGCCCAGTTAATCTTTGGAGAGAGAAGACAGAATTAGTGGTAAATATCTATGTAGTAATCAAGGGGATCCTGGGTGACTTAGTCGGTTGGGCATCCGACTTCAGCTCAGGTCATGATCTCCTGGCTCATGGGTTCGAGCTCTGCATGAGGCTCTGTGCTGACAGCTCTGAGCCTGGAACCTGCTTCAGATTCTGTGTCTCCCTCTCTCTCTGTCCCTCCCCCACTTGCACTCTGTCTCTTGCTCTCCTTCAAAAACAAATACACATTAAAAACATTTTTTTAAGATCTATGTAGTAATTAAGAGAGTGCCTTTACCGGGAGTATCCTCTGAGCTATATTTCCCTCATCAGAAATATCTTTGTGTGTGTGTTGGGTTGGGGGGGGAGTTGTGGGGGGAGGTGTCAATGAAGGAGAAGATACATGGAATATATGGGAGAAGAGGAAGATGATATGATTACTAACTTTCCAGGTTTGTCCTGGTAGCAGAAAAATCAGAAGTCTTCCTTTATGGCAACTGTTTTCCATGGTGACAACCAACATACTTGTTCCACTTTCCCATCTTCTCTTGCCTGGAGCATCTTCTCCAATATTTTCCACTCATCAGCATCTGCAATAAAACAAAACCCTGTCATATCACAAAGCCTTAATTTCTGGTGGGTTCTGGACATAGATAAATGTGTAAATCTTAGTTCCCATCTTTGCTGATGAGGACGATTTCAAGGAGTGTGCTAGATCATTTACAGAAATGGCCTCAATTGTCACCTCTTTGCAATACGATTTGCACCAAATCTTGAGTTTTGAGCAAAAGCAATGTAGCAGAAGTGGCACCATGGCATTACTAAACCTGCACCTCAAGAGGTCTCATAAGCTTTTGCTCTTGCTCTTGGAACTCTGCCAATTGCCATAGTCATAAGCCCAGGCTAGCAGGTTGAATTTGAGGGAGACATATGGCCCACTTCTTCTGTCCCCCAACCAACAGCCATGTAAGGAAGGCCATCCTGAATCAGTCAGACCCCAAGTTGCACACAAACTGACTGCAGACACATGAGGGAGCCCAGCTGAGGTCAGCCAAACCTAGCTCAGCGCAGCAGAATGACTCAGCTGACTCTTAGATTCATGGTCAATAATAAATGATTGTTGTTTTGAGCCACTGAGTTTTGAGATGGTGTTTTAAGCACCAAAAGCTAACTGATCCAGGGAGATAGAAGTGTAAACAAATCAGGTAAGTGAAGTTTTAGAGGTAAGCCCAGGATTCTCAAATAGTACAAAGGAGCATGACCAAGCAGTCCTATGGGGATTATGCATGGCTTAAAGGATAACTCGTGAGGAAACATTAGGAACTAACTAGACAGTGAGTATATCATCTGTAGGCTGAATGTAGGAAGAAAAACACACAGGTAAGCAAGAAGTGCCAAATGTGTGTAAAAATTGCAAGCAATATGGCGCTTTAAATATGCTGAGTTGTCAAGAAATACATTAGAAAGGAAAGCAGGGTCTCACCTTGTTAAAAAGCTTATACTTCTAGTCCAATCACCCTTCAAAACCCGAATCAGTCTCTCCACTTCTTGAGATTGTTCTGACTGCTCTCTACGCATAGCTGGTACTCACTGTCCTGGCTTTCTGTAACATTCCTTGTCTTTGTCTTTCACTGGGCACCCACTCAGCCCAGGGGAAGTATTTAGTGCCCGTACTTGTAAATATGTCAGCTGTGAGACAGCTCTCTTGTCCCAAGATTCCAGACTTGTTTTCATCTAATATCTCTGTTTCATGTCTGTAACAATGTCAGTTAATGAAAAGGATGATAATTTGCCTCAACAAACATTTGTTGGTCATCAATTATTTGTAAGACAGTGTGTTCTCTGCTTTCCATTCACATGACATGGGATAAATTAGATAAGAAGACTAATCCCTAAGGCTTTCAAGTCTGGAGCTTCAGCTTCTCATCTGAATAAAGCTGAGTGCCAAAAACAAACTGAAGCAACCATATATCCCAGGAAGAGGGAAGCCACAATACTATGGAGACCGACCTGTACCACCAGCTTTACATCAACAGTCCTAGGTTTTGATTCTGGTTTTGTCACTTGCTGGTACTTTAACCTTGGAAAAATTTTTGGTGCCCATGGCCTTTAGTGAAGAGTAATATTATTGATTTTATTTAATTTTAATTAATTTTAATCAAAATAGCCACATATGACTAATGGCTACCATATTGGACAGTACAACTCTAGAATCTTACTGTCCTGGATTCAAATCCAGTCTATCAAACTTAGTAACTTTGTGATTTGGGGAAAATTAAACTTGTTGAGTCTTGGTTTCTCAATCTGTAAAATAATTAGAAAAATATTTAATGAGCCTATAATGATAGGCTGAAATGAGATTTGTGGATTTAGCAGTTGATACAAGGAGCATTCGATAATGTGAATTATTATCTTATGACTTCATGATTTAAAACATTCATAAGTTTACAAGGACATTGTGAGGTCATTGTCCTCCAAGAAAAAAAACAGTGAGATGAGTAAAATGGGTTTTATTTATCAATTCTGTGTTAGGGACAAGGTGCAGGAAGCTAAAGGCCTTACCTGTAGGGAAGGGGTAAATGTCCATCAATCACTGGGTGCTAGGTATCTTTGCAACAATCAGGGTTACAAAATATACATGCAATGCACACCCTGTTCTCAAGCTGCTTAGTGTCCAATGGCAAGGTGAAAATGACACTTGGAAAAAAGAAGAAATCAATGTTATGTTAGGTAGTGTGGCTCTGATTGCACTGTAGTAATGGTACAGCGACAACCACACAGCTTGGAGGTCTTGGATAGGATCCAACCACTCAACAGATGCTTAGGAACTGGACAAGGCCCTTAACATTTAACAACATTTAAATGCTCACACCAATCCTTTAAGAGTACTACTATTGTGGGTATTCTACAAATGAGCAAACCAAGAATTTGAGAGATAAAATAATTTGATCTAGGGCATTATGAAGTCTGGGATTTGATTTTGTCCAATTTACCAGCTTGTAAGTAAGCCTACTAGTGTTTAATGAATCCTGACAGGAGGCACAAGACTCCTGGATCAGAGACCAAGAACATAATTATACACAGCATAGCAAGCGCCACAGTTTACTTCAGTTCCCCTCACCACTACCCTCAAGTTCTACCAAGGGCTCAGATGGATGCTGTCCATGCAGTGGGTTTGTATCATAGTTGAAAAACGTTGGGACTCGAAAATCTGCGATTTTACAGCAAGCAGTAAGTAAACCTGCTCTTTGTCTCCAAAATAGACATAATCTTGTCCCTCAAGGCTGTTCACTGTAAACAACCCTGGGAACTGCTTCAGTGGAGAGCGGTCAGAGCTTTGAATCTTTGCCTTGCCCAGATAGGAGGTTTTAGAGACACTCAGGGCCTCTGGCTGACTGCTTCTCCCAAAGATCCCAAGAAGTGATGGATGTTCTTTGGTTTTAAATTCCCATTCGTTCCATAACATGATGCTGTTAGCCATATAGACAAGCTCAACAACCCTGCCCTCTGATCCTCATTGGAGGGCTATTGACATCGTTCAGTGCTGGTGAAATGTACATTGTCATGATTAGTTTAAAGGAAGCTTTATCTTTTCCCCGGTCTGTAAGCAACCTACGGGTATTATTTCTAATACTCATAAAAATATTTTAATAAATTATTGCCCTTTTATATCAGATACAGATGAAATAGCTTAAGTGTCCTGCCTGAGCTGACCCAGACGCTGTACATTCAGCATAGCATATGTCAGTTTATTTTTCTCTCCTTACTTCTTCTATCCTTTTCCCTTCCTTACTATAGTAACCCCCAGCTTTTCTCAAAGAAGAAGGTAGTCCTTCATTGTTGTTAATGCACAACTTAAACCTTGACCTGACTCATATCCTATCTTGAGGATATCCTAGCACTGAGCCTGATGACGCTGAGCCCAGAAACAGCTGACATCTCTCAGCTTCCCTTTTTTATCTTTTTGTGGGTGCAAGACAAGTTGTGTGGCAGACCAGCAGTTTAAAACAAAAATGTCTGCTAAAAGAACAAGGAAAATAAATCATTCTAGGTGAAACTCAGCTAAAATTGAGCAATTTTTATAGCATTTAGAGGATTCTTCATTCCCGTTAAACAGAGTGTAAATGATCAAACAGGTGATGGATTTCTTGGAGAGAAAAGTCATTATATGGTTCTAAAAACATAAAAAAACGTATTATGTGCCATAAAGTACAAAAGGATATCTTTCTCAGTCCTCACTCTCTGCAAATAGCATTTTCAGATGCCTTCTACTGGGGCTTCCAAGTTATTTTACCAAATCCAGGTAGAACTCTTCTCTTCCGCTTCCCACATGAGTCACAAATTAGCACCCAAGCCATTATAGCATATGGTGTGGGGGGCAGGGTGCCCAGGCAGGTCCTTTTGAGAACCAGGGTATAACTGGGCAGAACCATAACACATGGTTCTATCTGCTTTAAATATTTCACAGAAAATAACACACAGGGTGTATGGAAGGCCTGGATGTTAATTAGAACTCTTTAGAATAATTTTCTAATTGCTTTTGAAATGAGGAGAGGGGGCGCCTGGGTGGCTCAATCGGTTAAGCGTCCAACTTCTGCTCAGGTGATGATCTCATGATCTGTGAGTACGAGCCCCACGTCGGGCTCTGTGCTGACAGCTCAGAGCCTAGAGCTTGCTTCGGATTCTGTGTCTCCCTCTCTCTCTGACCCTCCGCCGTTCATGCTCTCTCTCTGTCTCAAAAATAAAAATAAACAATTAAAAAAATTTGAAATGAGGAGATATGTCAGGAACTCTCTAAAAAAATATAAAGCTTTCCTGATTCAAATTTCACTAGTAAGTTGAGTCATTAAACCTCTCCATCAATGAGGGAGAACAGTTGTCTGCCTTCTATTTAGGTTGAGTCTTTGAAGCAAAGACATTATACTCTTTTTTTAAAATACTTAATCTGAATTTATAAGATTTAGGGTATTGCTTTGTCTCAGCTGTTAGATTATAAATTCCTATAAATGCCTGGAAAGGGAGTCATGGTATTAATAGAGTATCTCTATGTGCTGGGTGTTATATGTCCATTGCTTCTAATCCTCACAATATGAGAAGCTGCGTATGACTGTCCTCATTTTTAGACAGAAGGTCAGAGACTAAAAGAGTTATAATCCTTGCCCAAGTTCATACAGCTGGAAGGGGAGAGGCTGGACCCGGCCTGGCGATGTCCCCAACCCCGTGTTTTTCTGATTGCACACTGCTGTCTTGTCCTCTCTGCAGGTAAGCCTGAGTCACCTGCCACAATGCCATAACTAGAGCAGTAGCTTGTGGTCTAATGCTCACTCCATATTGTTGACCATGTTGTATTTTAGCCTATTCATTACTGATAGATTATCACTGCAGAAATTTTATCCTAGATGCGGATTCTGTGATTGAGAGTCTGGCCCAGTGAAGGAACTGCCAGGCTCAACCTTTAGACATCATTTTACATTCAACAAAGAGGCCTCAAGCAGAGGGGCCTTGAGTATGTGAGCACCTGAGAGACCGATAGAGCCATGGAAGGGACTCCATGGCCTCTATCTCACCAGCTCAGACCCATTCACAAAGCCTGAGATCTGAGATGGAGGTCCATTAGTAAACACCAAAGGAGTCTTTTTCATGAGGAAATGTGTAGGACACAGAAAACATGCGGTGTTGTTCCAAGACCCAAGGGACCAACTGTGACACAGCTAGACAGAAACAAGGAGCTTCCTAACTCTGGGGAGACAGCAGAAGCTGGGCACCGAGAAGTCTGCAGAGATTACAAGAGATTATTGTGCAACTGAGGGCCACAAGCCAAGGATTTCTAAAACTCAACGTTATTTTAAAAACACTTGATCCTAAAGCCAGAAGAGTCCGATTCCTGCACCTGAAGACATACATGATATTAAATGGGAACATATGTTAATTTTTATTTACTCAGGAAAAAGCTAGAGTGGGTAGGATGATAATAATGCCCCTTCTGGGAGCCTCATAAATCGTAGGCTCAAAGAAAATGGCCTGGAAAGGTGGAAAATGGGGAGCAGTGCTTTACAGGGCCCCCCTATACCCATGCTTGGTCTCCTCCACCTGCCCAGTGTGGGGAGAGAGATGGTGATTTGGTGGGCACCCACACAGCTCACTAAGTGCCAAAGCACCCAGCACAGTGCCTAGGCACCGGGTCGTGTGTCGGAAAGGAATGAACATAGCAGAACTTTGTACCAAGGTTTGTGCAAGTAAGAGGGAGGCAAGGCCCACCATTTATTCCAGAGTCAGGAAGACTTTCAGGGAAGAAGTGAATTCTGAGATTATTCTTCAGGACAAGTCAGAGCTGATCAGGCAAGCAGAGGGGAAGGCTGGATGCCAGACAGCTTACACGTGACTCCAGAACAAAATGTATTTACCAGTAGTGGTTTCAGCAGTTATGTCAAAATAGTACTTACAGAAGCCAAGGTAAGCAGTCATTCATTCATTCATTCACTCATTCATCCTACATTCGCTGACGATCTGACGATCCACAAAACACCTGGCACGGTGTTGAGTGTGGAAGTGGTAGGGATGAGTCAGAACAGCCCCACCCCCAACCTTCAACGTGCTCACACTAAAGTGTGGGAACAGCGCACCCTGCCATGTCAGCAAATGGAAGTGGTAACTCGTGTCAGATGTGGGGCTGCAAGGGAACAATAAAAATCATTTACTCTGTATCCAGCATAGAACCAAACCTTACAGGGAAGCCTAAAGAAATGGAAGATATGGTGCCTGCCCTCCAGGGAGCTACTGTCTATTCCAGCGGATGGAAAGGAAACACGTAGAATTAAGTGCTAAGTAGGGCGCTGGGGTGGCTCAGTCAGTTGAGCAGCTGACTTCGGCTCAGGTCATGATCTCATGGTTCCTGAGTTCAAGCCCTACATTGATTGGGCTCTCTGCTGCCAGCACAGAGCCCCTCCCCAACTGGTTCTCTAAATAAATAAACAAAAAAAAGAAATTAAGTGCTAAGTGACTTGGCATTTTCCTTCTCCACAAAAGCAGTATAGAAATGGGAGTTCTCAGTGGGGACTGTTCCAAACATTTTAAAGGCATTTCATTTTTCAAATTAGAAAAGTCTTATTTAAAAACAATGAAATGCTTTCAATCCACTAAATGTTATCTAGCCATACTGCCACAACACCTGGTAGCTACTAATATGACTTTGTAGTCCTAGCTCTATTGTACACAGATAAAGAGCAAGTGAGAAAGGCTAGAGATTCCTGGTCAGAGTCAAAAGAAACTTGCAGTCAAGGACAAAAGGAAAATGTTCTCTTGAAAAAAACACATTCTTAACTGAGAAAGTTCCCCAAATGTCACTGAGGTAAGCATACTGCCATTGGGACAGCACAAACCAGGTGAACACAATTAGACACATCCTTGCCATCACACTCACATGGCACACCCATGTGGGTTTCAGCTTGAAGGACTTTTCCCACCAAGAAGGTGTCATATCTTATATGGAAAGTTACTAGAACAGGAAGTCAAGTTTCACTCTATAAACAAATTTTCAGAGACAAATTTATTCTTTAAAGCATACCTTGCCGAGTAAAACAAATGGCCCTTTTATCTATGATAAGCTTCAGTCCATGGACCACTACAAAATAATCCAGACAACTTAAATTTTCTACAGAAATCATGGCATCACTAATAATAAATAACATTTCTTTGCTTAACTCCCTGAGGGCAGGCAGAGAATCTCTTTCAGTTTTGTCCCCAGAATCTAGGTCAGTACCTAAAACATAATTGCTAAATGAATGGATGAATAAATTGTGGCAGTTGAGAGCGTTTTCTGCTTGGAGGTAAAGCACTGAAAACAGAGACACAGACCTGTGAATCTGCCTTCTACTATCCTGGGGTCCTCTGGCTCTCCTATTGCCTTAGATTCATAAACTGTCCTTACAAATCTAAAAATAGACCAATGGAAGTCCACAGCAGATACCTGGCAGTGCAGGAAAGGCTTTCCATACTCCAGAAAGCTTAGCTACTACCCACCAAGTCCATGCCATGGTGACTCTTCAGAAAGGACACAACACAGCACATTGACCCAGGGCCTCTCCCAGTTTATCTGGACAAATAGCACAACAAAGGTAGGACAACACAGCAAACAAATTTGTTATGTAAAAACCAAAGGCCTCAAAAAGCGCCCTGCGAGATCCAAAGGGACACATTGATATTGCTTTGGCCTTGGGAAGACTTCAGGCCATTGCTCACCTGAGCCCTTCAAGGCAATGGCATTGCCAGCATCTGATAGGCAGAAAGGACACCAGTCCCCACTCTTGCATTGTCTGGGGCAATTTCAATAACTCAGGGTTGGAGACAGGTTTTGTGGACTTAAGGTGTGTACATTTTGGTGGGCCATCTTTAAGTAAAATGAAAGCAAATATAAAAATTGGGGAACCTGGGTGGCTCAGTCCATTGAGTATCTGACTTCAGCTCAGACCATGATCCATGGTTCGTGAATTCGAGCCCCATGTCAGGCTCTGTGCTAACAGTGCACAGCCCACCTCTGACCCTCTGTTCTGCTCTCTCTCTCTCTTTCCTCCTCCCCTGCTCACTCTGACACACACTGTCTCAAAAATAAGTAAAAACATTTATATATATATATATACATACTTATATATACACACATACATATACATACATACACATATATGTATGTATATGGATGTGTGTGTATATATAAATGTTTTCATATAGATAAATGTGTATATATGTATATATGTGTATATATATGTATGTATATATATGTGTGTATATATATGTATGTATATATAATATAAATGTGGTTATTTATTAAGAATGAGTAAGGAAATCACAACATATTACTGAAGTTTTGGATGATTTGATCCCTTTTTTTTGTCTTGAGACACCAGAAATGATCATAAGAAGTGCTTCCTGGTCGTTGTCTGGCTTCCCCTCCTTATCTGGAACAAGCTATAGCTCCCACAAGCCTCCAGCGTTCACAGGACCTTGTACAAGTGAAGAGCCCTAAAGCTTAAGCTTCTGGGTGAATTTGCCTTTTCAAGCCTTTTCAGTCCTTCACAGTCTTATATGTAAAATAAGTAATAGTAATTCTCGCAGCACTGGGTTCTATAAGAATTAAATGAAAGAACACATGTGAAATTGCTTTGGAGAGCTAATAGCTTTTTAAACGGCTGAATGTATGTGTGCAGCACTCCGTGTAGGGTACAGCCACATGCAGGGCACAGAGAGCAGAACTAACACAGTGACGGAAGTGGCAGTGAACACAGCCAAGCAGTATGTGCTGGCAGAAAAAAAAAAAAAAAAATTAGTGTGAGAAGAAGTCAGAAACGTAAAGTCTAACCTAAGAGCTAAGGAAGTAAGGGGAAGGGGAAAAATCAACGGTTAAAACATAATGGTGTAACGAAAAAGTTTTTAAAAAGTGAATTTAGGATAGGATTACGATATGTTGTTATCAGACAATGGTACTTCAGCTCAGATGTGCTAATGTAAAAATCAAGGAGCATAGCCTTTTAAGAATGGAGGCTTGGACACGTAACTTTTGACAAGGGAGTAAGAAGCGACCAGAGGGCATCCTGAAAAATGAAAGAACAGGCTTGTTGTAATCCTGTGCAGAACTCTTGCTGCTGGAGGTCACTGCATGGGAAAATGGCAGGGATACTATTGGCACGAGAGTCCCCAGAACCAGCAGCGTAGCCATAGACCAACAGCATGGACTGTGGAACAGAAGTCAGAGTTATATTTCAGCCCCATCGCTTATCACCTGCTCAGTCTTGGACAAGTTGTTTACCTCCCTAAGCATCAAGCATCAGTTTTTCATCTATAAAATGGATATAGAACAACACCTGCATTTAAGTTCTTTTTTTGTCGTTATTTATGTGTCACTTTCTAAGGAAATGCTGACATAATGTCCAGACCTGAAGGCTTGAGATACAAATTCAATGATTATGTATTTTGTTCCTTCTGATCTATATTTTGCTTTTCAGGTTAAGAAGAGGTAAAGAAAGACAGATACTATATGTTTTCACTCTTATGTGGATCCTGAGAAACTTAACAGAAGACCATGGGGGAGGGGAAGAAAAAAAAAAAGAGGTTAGAGATGGAGAGAGCCAAAGCATAAGAGACTCTTAAAAACTGAGAACAAACTGAGGGTTGATGGGGGGTGGGAGGGAGGGGAGGGTGGGTGATGGATATTGAGGAGGGCACCTTTTGGGATGAGCACTGGGTGTTGTATGGAAACCAATTTGACAATAAATTTCATATTAAAAAAAATAGGTAAAGATATTCTAGGTTGTTTTTGTGTTTTGTGTGTGTGTCTGTGTTTATGTGTGTGTGTGTGAGGTGGGGGGTGTCTGTCTGATCACTCAGGGGTGATCAAGTATAGATATAGCACATGATTTCTTGCATTGATCAATTATAAGTCTTCAAAGAAATTGCCCAGATAGCATTCATGACCTTGCCCTTCCCCTCCCAGACAAGGAGATTTCTTTTCTCTGATTCTCTGCTTACTCTAGGCAAACTTTTAATTTTATTTATTTATTGTCATTTTTTTAATGCTTATGTATTTTTGAGAGAGAGAGAGAGAGAGAGAGAGCGCGCTAGTGGGGGAGGGGCAGAGAGAGGGAGACAGAGAATCCAAAGCAAGCTCCTCGCTATCAGCACAAAGCCTGACATGGGGCTCGAACTCACAAACCGTGAGATTGTTATGGAACCTGGTCTGGATGACCCAGCAGAAGAACCAAGCAGCACTCGGTGGTCTTGGAAGGCAGGAGGTTTATTTTACATTGGCGGGCTCAGAGGAGATCACTCTCCAGAGGTCTGAGCCCAGAGTGTAAGCAGAGGGAACAATTTATAGTCTGTTACTTCCACATTCCACATTAGTAGGAATTTGGTGTGCAAACAGGGTAGGAACAAGAACCCAGAAGGGGAGTCTTCGGTCCAGGACTGGAATTTCCCTCTCAGTCCTGTTGGCCATCTTATAACAGATTTTTCCTTATCAACATCATGACCTGAGCTGCAGCCTGTCACTCAACCAACAGAGCCACCCAGATGCCCCAAGAAAACATTTTTCTTTTAAAGGCAAACAGAGCCTCTTTCTGAAATATGTCTCTAACATCACATCTACATTCTCTCTTACTTTTCTTGCATAGATATTTAATAGATGCTGGAAGACAGTATCAAAGAGCATTCAGTAAGACAATGGAACAAATGTCTAAAAATTTTTTAATTAAAAAAATCCTTGTGGTACCACCAGAATCCCCCCATTCTCCCCATTTTGACTCTTAGGCCCCAACAGTTTATACATCAGAGCTCCCAACACTCACATGTATTCATATGCGACCGTCCCTGACATGGCATTCTCCTTTAGCAAGTCAATTGTGCCAAATTTTTCCCAAAGAATATGTGGTGAAATTTCCAGCCTTGGATGTGAAAGGGCCCCTTAGGACCATCAGCCGATCTGAGATGTTGTGCACAGGCCCCCCAGGGATGCTTGCCCTTTGCCAACTTTGCTCACCCCACGTTGCCTTCTCTCAAAAACTTGAAGCAAGTGTGGGATGCACTTTAATTCAAGTATTTGACAGATTATTTAGGAGTTTCTATTTTGGGATGTTTTTGTCTTCTTTTTAAAAGATGTAAAAGCCAAGAAAACTGAATGTACTCGATAACAAGTGGGAGGTGAGCTTGATAGGAAAGCTTGGTACCTTGTGCTCGGTCCCAGCCCCTGGAGAGACAACACAGAACCCGAGGTGAAATTTCGCAAAGATGTAAGTTTGGCTTAGTTTGGATTTTTGCATTTTCGGTTTCTATTTTTTATTTTTTGCTGTGAAGGTAAATTGCTTTGTGAAAGTATTAGAAGTGGCCTTTTGACAGCCAGATGGGACTGAAGTAAAATTTCCATTTTAGTCAAACTGGCTTCACACACTATGCAATTTTCTTTATCCCCCCAGTTTAAATTCAAGGCTCCTATAGTGATATCACACTCAATCAAAGCCGACAGGTTATTTCTATTAAAGTTTGGGGTTGAATGGAGACTAACTAGAATGGTGCTTCTATTGCTAATATTTCATTCGAGTGGCAGAATGCAATACCTTGGATGGAGTTAAGAAGATAAAATTTCGGGTGCTGCTGAAATGGAAAAACAGCTTGTTAGGGTAATTCGGTGTATTTAAATAAAATCATTGTTGACTTTGAAGTTCTCCCCTCCACCCCCCCCCCCCACCGGAATTACAGATCTCTCTAATTCCATTGTCACTCCTGCCTGCCTGCGTCTTCCTGAGGGTCTTATTGTTCTCTCAGGAGATTTGGCCCTTTGGACACCAGGAAGGAAGACAACGGGGATAGAGGCTGCCCGGCCTGCAATCCCTGGTTATTGTGCAGAATGAAAATCCATTTTATTGTATAATCTCTGGAGGGGAGGGGAAAAATGCTCCGTGTGCTCTCCACAAACTTCAATTACCCTTTCAAACATGGTGTGTTTGGTCCAAGTGTAATAAAAGCTAATTCCCTACAATCACATTGGCTCCTGTGAGGGCCAAGGCTACAGCCAGGTGGGTGTCATGAATTCAGAGGAAGATAAAAGAATAGTTTATTAGGCACGCATGTATGCGTGCAACTACCCCTGTTCCTTTTGAAAGAGAGACAAAATTCAACTAAATAAAAGTCTGTTAAACACAAACATTTGTCAGATGCTTTTGTAGACTCTAAACACTACAAGACGCTTTTGTAGATGTCTGAACTTCAAAGGCAAACCAAAGAGCCCCCCAAAGTGTATTTGCCAATATAAGCAAAATGAGGCCATCGTTCTTTTATGCATTCATCAATACTGAGTGGGCATTGGTAGGCGCATAACATCTGTATAAATAGCCCTACGCTCAGCCTTGTGGCCAGCGTGAATGTTGGAAGACAAAAATATTGAACTTGGACCTGTCTCAGTATAAAACTTCCACAGTTTAGATATGTAAAAAAGGGCTGGGGAGTTGGGGCACATTCAGAGCCAAAAAGAATACTTTCCATGTCAGTTAAAGTTCACTCTATCAGAAGTTCTTTATATTGTAAGTTCAGATATCTGGGTGTTTGCTCTGCTCTGTCTCTGTTTAGCTGTATGATGTGAGGCAACATTTATAACTTTTCCGAGAGTTTTTCACCAATAAAAGAAAAGGAGGGGTTATGGAGAAAGACTCAATGCTATAAGAACCTCCATGTGTGACACTTAAAAGTTCTTATTAGGGATAAGCACTATGAACAACTCAAAGAAAGGTGTGATTAAGAGAGGTTTTATTTTTTAAAAATGGGTGTCTGTGAAGCAGATAATAGTGAATCCCCAGAGCAGTAAAGGGGGAGGAACAAACCAGCCACCTGCAGGAGGTTCTGTAAAATATAAGAAGTCCCAAATTCCCCTGGTGGGCCATGATGCCCCCGTGTGCCTTCTATGACCACAACCTTCTGGATACCCAACTTACACTCAACAATGATGAAGTTTTGGGGTGATGGGGGATTCATGGCGTCCAGAGCTGATGGCCAGCAAAGAATTCTTGAAGATGCCTTTAGTGCAAAAAGGTGATTTCATTAAAGCATGGGGACAGGACCTATGGGCAGGAAGAGCTTCCCTGGGGTCCCGATGGGTAACTTATTATACACCCTCAGGTTGGGAGGGGGTGAGGTAAAGAGTAAGTCTCTAAGGAATTTTGGAAGCAAGGTTTCCAAGACCTTGAGGGGCCTGCTGTTGCTAGGGAAACACCATTTATTAGCATTTAATAAAACCTGAGTCATGAGACCCTTCAGATACTTATGGGGGGGGGGGTGACATAAGCTTGGAGCATGATTGCCAGCATATATCCTGGGGCAGTTGAGATAAAGGAATTAGATTTACAGGATCCTTGAGATTAAGACAATATTGCTACGGTTCTCTTCTGCCCCTAGCAAAGTGTCATCATTGAGGCAGCTACACTCCTAGAGGGAGGTTACTCTGCTGGTCTCAAGGACTTGTCAATGGGATGTAGGCAGTAAGGGAATTTAACTTTTCATTTGCCTTAGTTTCCCACATTACTATGGCAACCACTTAAACCCCTTTCCTTTGTTCTTGGGTAGGCCAGGAGTGTTTGAGGAATATCACACATATTCCATCAGCATTGGGGGGAGAGTGGGGGTGGGGAGTGCCAGCCTGTATCTTGCCCCTCAACCTGCCTCAGGCTCCTTCATCAGACTATGGGAAAGGTTTCTGTGTTCACCAGAAATCCATGAGGCTATGTTCATCAAAACCTAAAATTCAGGGGTCACCTGGGTGGCTCAGTCAGTTAAGTGTCCAACGCTTGGTTTCAACTCAGATCATGATCACACGGTTCATGGGTTCGAGCCCCATGTCAGTCTCTGCACCGACAGTGCCGAGCCCACTTGGGATTTCTCTCTCCCTCTCTCTCTGCCCCTCCACGGCTTGCTGTAAATAAATAAATAAATAAATAAATAAATAAATGGGGTTTTTTTAATAATAAAAATAAATAAATAAATAACCTAAAATTCCTTTCTGAGGGACTAGGTCTTTGATTCCACAGTAAGAATGAGAGTAACTAAGCATAAGAGAGACTAAAAATTGAAGTTGCCCAGAGAGGAAATAGGAGGATGCTTTGCTCTGTGCCACTGCAATTGTCAGGTAATCACAAAGGGTCGATGGGCATCTACCACTGGCAGGGCTGGCAGTGCAACAGTAGGCAAAGTAGGGGTGGTGTCTGACTGCAGGCAACTCACTTCCCAAGCAGCGACTGCGAAATTCAGCATATCAGCACACAAATAAATGCTGAGAGACAACTTGGGTGAGGCCCTAAGAAGAATATTAACATGGCACAAGGACAGTCACAAAAGATTTACTTAAGAAATATAGCTATTCTCAATGTAACAATACTAATGAAGTTTAGGATTTATTGGGTGCTTTATATGATACTCATTAGTAAATATTTTATGTTCATAATTTCACTTGGTTTTTAAATGTTTTTAATATTTATTATTTATTTTTTGAGAGAGACTGAAAGAGAAAGAGAGAGAGAGAGATAGCATGAGCAGAGGAAGGGCAGAGAGAGAAGGAGACACAATCCGAAGCTGGCTCCAGGCTCTGCACTGTCAGCACAGAGCCAAACAAGGGGCTTGAACTCATGAACAATGAGATCGTGATCTGAGCCCAAGGAAGATACTTAACCGACTGAGCCACCCAGGCACCCCTCGTTTGGTTTTTAAATCAATATCTTGAGATAAGTGTAATTAGTAAACCCATAGAAGCAGATGAGGAAACTGAATTGGATGTGTTACATAATTTCTCCATATTAGGAAGTGGTAAACAATGATTTAACTTTCTATACCAATGGAGAGGAAAAGGAAAAACAAGTAAAACAATGATTTTGGGGCACCTGGGTAGTTAAGCTTTGGATTTTGACTCAGGTCATGATCTCACAGTTCATGAGTTGGAGCCCCACATTCGGTGCTAACAGCACAGAGCCAGGCTCAGATCCTCTGACCCCTCTCTCTGCCCTTCTCCTGCTCTCTGCCTCAAAAATAAATAAACATTAACAAAACTAAATGATTTAAATACAGGGTATTAAAAACAATTATTATAAGAATCCAGTTTGGATTTAGATAGTGATTGCATCATCTTACTATCTATTAGGAATGTAAGAGAGTCAGTTGCTCTGTAAGTTTGACAACATTTACTCTTTTCAAACTTTTTAGTTTTAGCTATTCTGGAGTGTGTGTAGTGGTATCCTAGTGCAGTTTTAATTTGCATCTGCCTGATGACCAATCATGGTGGCTGACTTTTTAAGAGTATATTGAATATTCATATATTTTCCTTTCTGCAAAAACTGTCCAAGTCTTTTGATGATGATTCTAATTGCCTAGTTGCCTCATTATTGGATTATGAAAGATCTCTGTATACAAATATTTGGCAGATATATGCATTAAGAATATTTTATCAGAGCTCCTGGTGGCTCAGTTGGTTAAGCATCTGACATTGGCTCAGGTCATGATCTCACAGTTCGTGGGTTCAAGCCCTGCATCGTGCTCTGTGTTGACAGCTCAGAACCTGGAGCCTGCTTCGGATTCTGTGTCTCCCTCTCTCTCTGCCCTTCCTCCACTCATGCTCTATCTCTCTCTGAAAAATAAATTAACATTTAAAAAAACAAAAAAAGAATATTTTCTCCAATTCTGGGCCATGTATTTTTTTTTCTTAACTGTATCTTCAGAAAATATTAACTTTTTTATTCACACTATTTATGTGTCATTGTTTATCCTTCTGCCAATACTACACTTTGCTAAACTCTATAAGCTACAGTGTTGGAGAAAGTAAGTTCTCCCACTTGAATTTTCCTTCTCAGACTATTTTATCTGGTCTGTAGACTATACATTTCCAAATAAGTGTTATAAACTTCTCTGTGTTTGTCAACAAAAACTTGTTGGAATTTCAATAGAAATAGTGCTAAACAATGAAGATCCATTTGGAGAGAACTGATACCTTTATTATGCTGATATCCTTACCATGGAGACTTCTGGTTTGAGAATGTGGTACATCTCCTTCTGTATGTAGATCTTTCATTTCCTTTATCACCATTTTGTATTTTTCAAAATAAAGATCTTACACATTTTTTTTAATGTATGTCTAGATATTTCCTTTCCTTTACAGGAACTATAAATAGTATTGTGTTACTGATTTCATTTCCCACATTTGTTATTAGAAATCTGATCGATTGTGCATGTTGAGCTTGTATCTTATGATCTTACTAAATTCACTTATTCGTACTAGTGAATCTTAAAAATATTTTATGACGATTTTGTCATCTATAAGTGGAAAATTTTATTCCTTTTTAATCTGTGCCTTTTATTCATTTCTCTTACCTACTTGTAGTGAGTAGATGTTCTAGTACAGTGTTAGATGTGGTTTGTTCTGTGGCTCAAGATACAGTCTACCTCTGACTATTCCATGGGAACTTGAAAACACAGTAGGGTCTATTGTGATTGAGACCATTGTTAATATATGTAAATTAGATCCTGTTGGTTGACTGTATCGTACAGCTCATCTATATCCTTGTTGATTTTCTGCCTTGCAGTTGTATTAGTTCCTGGGACAGCAGGTAGTGAGGATGGGAGGCAGGAGGTTGAAGTTCTCAACTATAAATGTGGATTTCTTGTTTCAGCTTTTTTAGTTTTTGCTTTATAGATTTTGAAACTCTGTTGTTTGGTGTGTATGTATATAGTTAAAATTGTTATATCTTCCCGGATAACTCATCCTTTAATTTTTTATGTTTATTTATTTTGTGAGAGGGAGAGAGAGCATCCCAAGCAGGTTCCACACTGTCAGCACAAAGGCTAACATGGAGCTTGATCCCAGGAACTGTGAGATCATGATCTGAGCTGAAATCAAAAGTAAGATGCTTAATCGAGCCTCCAGGAGCCCCAATCTTTTCATCATTATGTAATGTTCCTCTTTGTATCTAGTAATTCTCTTTGCTCTGAAGTACACTTCTCCAGATATTAATATATCACCCCTGCTTTTCTTAGATTACTGTTTACATGACATATTATTTTCCATCCTCTTATATTCAATCTACTTATGTCATTGAATTTGAAATTAGATTTTTGTAAGTAGCATCTAGTTGGGTTATGTTGAAAATCAAATGATCTAAATTTTGGTGAAGTTCCATTTAATACTTTATGATCCACATTTTAGTGCTCCTGTCTAAGGAAATTTCTCATTTCTTCAAGTTCAAAGAGTTTCCTGTATGATTTCAAAAATATATTTATAGCTCTTTTACATTTAGATCTAGAACCCATTTCAAGCTAATTATTGTAGATAGGATATGGAAAAGATCAAACCTCACTGTTTCTTTTAATTTTTTACATATGGATGTCAATTGTTTGAAAAGTCCATTAACTCTTGTTGAAATGTTGGCACTTTGTTAAACTACATATGTGTGCCTATATATCTCTATGCTCTTGATTTTTGTTCCATTTATCTATGTCAATGATAAATATCCAATGGCATTTATCTGTGTCAATTCTTATGTAAATTCTACACTGTCTTGATTACTAGACATTTGTAGTAAGCCATAAAATATGTCAGGATTACTCTTCTAATATTTTTCACTCAAATTGTTTGGCTACTCTAGATCCTTTGGACTTTCACATATATTTTAGAATCAACTAGTTAACCATAACAAAATAGTTAACTACATCAACTATGTAGATTTTGATTAGGATTGTGTTGAAACCTCAGATCAATTCAGGAAAAAAATGACACAATTACAATTTTGAATCTTTCAAATTATTAACATGATATATCTTTCCACAAGCTTAGGTCTTCTACAGTGTTTTAATAATATTCTTCAGTGCTTGGCTCTTATCTTTTTTTTACAGTTATTCCTACATATTTTATGTTTCTCATGCTCTTGTGAACTATTTTGATATTGCTAACTTAATTTCTAATTATTTGTCGCTAATAAATATGTGAAGTCCTACCCTCCAGCTCCTATGAATTTGTCTTTATTTGGAAATAGCATCTTCACAGATGATTAAGCTATTTTGAGGTCACTAGGGCAGGTCCTAATCCAATTTGATTGGTGTTCTTTTTTTTTTTAATGTTTTTATTTATTTTTGAGACAGAGAGAAACAGAGCATGAATAGGGGAGGGGCAGAGAGAGAGGGAGACACAGAATCCAAAGCAGGCTCCAGGCTCTGAGCTGTCAGCACAGAGCTGGAACTCACAGACTGTGAGATCATGACCTGAACTGAAGTTAAACGCTTAACCAACTAAGCCACCCAGGTGCCCCTGGTTTTCTTATAGAAAGGGGAGATTTGGCCACAGAGGGATGATGATGTGAAAATGACTATGTGATGAAAGAGGCAGAGACTAGACTGATAACGGCTATCAGAACAGACACTAAGGATTGTTGGCCACCACCAGAAGCTCTGAAGAGGCATGGCAGGCTTCTACCAAGAGTCCCAGAAGAGACATGGAGCTCCAAACACCTTGATCTCAGAATTCCAACCCTTAGAACTGAAGAGCATAAATTTGTGTGGTTTAAGTAACCCCGGTTGTGGACTTAGGGCAGCCCTAGGAAACCAATATAATATGTAGGGATTTTTGTATCTACTTTAGGGCAGTCAAATTTTAACAACAACAAAACTGGATTATGATTAGCATTCTGTTGGAAACATAGTTCAACTTGACAATAATTGATGTCTTAAAAGCATTTGCCTTCCCAGTCTAGGGAATACAATATATCTGTCTGTATAATAGCTCTTCTATAATTTATCTTCTAATGTCTTTGTCTAGTTTTTGGCATTAAAGTAATACTGACCTATAAAAGGCCTTGCTTGGGAAATTTTCTTCCCTGCTCCACCACTCTATCTTCTAAAATCTCTCTGTGGTATTTTTTTTAAAGATGTGTGACAGACTTGACCTGCAAACCATCTGAGACTGGATATTCTTTGTGGAAATGCTTTTAGTTACCAAATCAATTTTTTAATATATGCTGTGCTTCTCATATATTCTATTTCTTCCTGGGCTAATTTTCATAATTTTGCCTTTCATAACACTTTCCTATTACATTGTTATAATACTTACTGAAATTTAATTGTTTACAAGATCCTCTTATTGTTCTTTAATGTTTGTACCATGTGATATGATGATTCTTCTTTTATTCCTGATGTTAATAAAGATTTGTCTCTCTCCTTTTCCTCATGAATGTAGCTAAAGGCTCATCATTTTTATTGATCTTTTTAAAACTAGACTTGGTATGGACTTTGTCCATTTTCAGTTCCATTGATTTCTTCTCTTATCTTTAGCATCTAATTACTTCTACCCACATTTGGCTTATGTGTTTTTCTTTTTCTAGTTCTTTGAGACTGAAATTTTACTCATTGATCCCAGATTTACCTTATTTTATGAAATATAATTTATTATCAAATTGATTTCAATACAACACCCAGTGCTCATCCCAACAGGTGCCCTCCTCGATGCCCATCATATTTACCTCTTTTAATATAATCATTTAGAACTATACATTTCTCTCTACACCCTACTTTACCTGCATCCTACCAGTATGGATATGCTTTGTTTTTATTTTCATTCAGTTCATAATATTTGCTAATTTTCCATGT
Organism: Felis catus; assembly: GCF_018350175.1. Classification (NCBI taxonomy): domain Eukaryota; kingdom Metazoa; phylum Chordata; class Mammalia; order Carnivora; family Felidae; genus Felis; species Felis catus. Next base: position 112,352,251 of record NC_058375.1, on the reverse strand, counting down.
GCTTTTTCTTTCAGTCTTGAATTACTTAGGATTGTATTGTTTAATGTCCACCTACTGGAGGATTTTCTAGATGCGTTTCTGTTATTCATTTATCTTTTAATTTTTCCTGTAATCAGAATGCTTATTTTGTGTCACTTCGATTATTTTAAATTTGTTTGACTTCTTTTGTGCCTCATCCATCTTGGTGAATTTCCCATATTCACTTGAAAAGGTTTCTTTCTGTGTTTTTTGTGTTAGGTTCTATAAACGTCAAGTAGATCGGGTTGATTTATTGTGTTATTGAAGTATTCCATTTTCTTAAGTTTTTTTTTTTTTGGTCTATTCTACCAATATCTGTTTTTTTATTATTTTTCCATTCTGTGTTACATTTTTCATAAAATGCATTCCTATGTCTCTGAATCCACTGGCATTCTTATTTGCAGCATTTAATATACTTTTTCCCTATAATTTGTCATTTGGATTTCAGAAAAGCATTGTATTTTTTTTAATTTCCAGATATCTTCTATGTTGTTTCTCTTTATTATCATGTTGGTTTTTAAATCTCTAAGCACAAGGTTATGCATGCAAGAAACTTGGAACTCACCACATCATTCTAGCAAGCAAAAAGCTGAACTAACTGCAAAATCAATGCATTTATTGAATCTGCAAGGGAAGGGAAGACACAGAAGAGAACTGCTATCCCCAAGACTGGAGAGACAGACAGGTGAACACAAGGAGCCAAGGCTTACCCACAAGTGGAAACCACTTGGGAACTTGTGCCTGGATTGGAAAAAATGAAGCTATAATTGGCAAGTTGCTAGAGACCAAGATGTGGACAAGATTGAGACTTAAAAAAACTCCAGGGAGACCCAAACATAAAGGGATCCCCACAATATTGTGAGACTTCAGTCCAGCATCTCAACTAGGTTCCTATAGTAAATACTACAGAAATATATTTTTGTCCTCCCAGCAGAGGGAGGGAAAAAGGCAAGCCAAAGAACTCTGTTCTAGGGGCATCTGGGTGGCTTGCTCAGTTAAGTTTCCGCCTTCAGCTCAGGTCATGATCTCGCAGTTTGTGAGCCCACATTGGGCTCTGGGCTGACAGCTTGGAGCCTGGAGCTGATTGGGATTCTGTGTCTCCCTCTCTCCCTCTGCTCCTCCCCTGATCACACTCTGTCTCTCTCTCTCAAAAATAAATAATAAACATTAAAAAAGTTTTTTTTCAAAGAACTCTGTTCTCAATGAGGCCCACACTCAAGGGAAATTGGTTAGCCAGAGCCTAACAGACCTGGAAAAGGGAAACGCCCAATTCCAGCCCACCCTAGCCATCCTGTCCCAATAAAGAAGGACAAAAAAAACCCTGAGAAACTCTGTGAATTATAGACTCACTGAAAGACTAAGACCTAATCATAGCCAATAGAACATTTCCCCTCAGGCACAACTCACCACACCATTAGTAAAAGACTATTTATAGAGTTATTTTACCCAGCACAGCATGTACATGTATCAGGGAAAAAATGGCAAACCATACCAAAAGGGAAAAAAAATACAATTTGAAGAGACACAACATTAGAAAAAAAGAATTTTAAACTGTTAAAATGATCAGACTAGGCACTTAAAATAATTATAATTAATATGCTGAGAACTGTAATGGATAAAGTAGACAGCATGCCAGAACAGATGAGAAATGCAAGTTGAGCTTTGTTAGGAAATCCTAACAAAGAAGTGAAAAAAAAATGCTAGAGATCAAAAACACCACACAAGAAATGAAGAATGCTTTTGGTGGGCTTATTAGTAAAGTAAATATGACTCAGTACAGAATATTTTAACTGGAAGATACATCAGTAGAAACCTCTAAAACCAAAGAGCAAAGAGGTTCCTGGGTGGTTGAACTCTATGAACCCTGGGTGGGTTCAGTTGGTTGAGCATGCAACTTCAGCTCAGGTCATGATCTCACAGTTCATGAGTTTGAGCCCTACAGCCGATGCTGCTATCAGCACAGAGCCCACTTTGGATCTTCTGTCTCCCTCTTTCTCTGCCCTTCCCCTACTTGTGCACTTTCAAAAATAAATAAAACATTAATTTTTTTAATTTACATTAATTAGTTTTTAATTTACATCCAAGTTAGTTAGCATATAGTAGTATAATGATTTCAAGAATAAATTCCAGTGATTCATCCCAACAAGTGTCCTCCCCAATGTCCCTTAACCATTTAGCCCATCCCCCCACCCACCACCCTTCTAGCAACCCTCAGTTTGTTCTCTTATCTTTTGTCCCCTTCCTTGTTTTTATATTATTTTTTCTTCCTTTTCCTTATGTTCATCTGTTTTGTATCTTAAAGTCCTCATATGAGTGAAGTCATATGATAGTTGTCTTTCTCTGACCAACTAATTTCACTTAGCTCAATACCCTCTAGTTCTATCCATGTAGTTGCAAATGGCAAGATTTTGTTCTTTTTGATTGCTAAGTAATATTCCAGTGTGTGTGTGTGTGTGTGTGTGTGTGTGTGTATCACTTCTTCTTTATCCATTCATTTGTTGATGGACATTTGGGCTGTTTCCATACTTTGGTTATTGTAGATAGAACTGCTATAAACATTGGGGTGCATATACCCCTTTGAAACAGCACACCTGTATCCCTTGGATAAATACCTAGTAGTGGTCATAGGGTAGTTCTGTTTAAAAAAAAGTTTATTTATTTAATGTTTATTTATTTGAGGAGAGAGACACAGAGCATGAGCAGGAGAGGGGCAGAGAGAGAGGGAGCACAGAATCTGAAGCAGGCTCCAGGCTCTGAGCTGTCAGCACAGAACCAGACATGAGGCTCAAACCCACAAACCATGAGATCATGGCCTGATCCAAAGTCAGACACCCAACCAACTGAGCCACCCAGGCACCCCAAGTAGTTCTATTGTTAATTTTCTGAGGAAACTCCATGCTGTTTTCCAGAATGGCTGCACCCATTTGCATTCCCAATTTTTTTTATTTATTTTTTTAAATTTTTTTAACGTTTATTTATTTTTTGAGACAGAGAGAGACAAAGCATGAACGAGGGAGGGTCAGAGAGAGGGAGACACAGAATCTGAAACAGGCTCCAGGCTCCGAGCTGTCAGCACAGAGCCTGACGCGGGGCACGAACCCACGGACTGCGAGATCATGACCTGAGCCAAAGTCAGCCGCCCAACCGACGCCACCCAGGCGCCCCTCAATTTTTTTTTAATAAAACCAAAGAGCAAAGAGAACAAAGACAAAAAAAGAAAGAAAGAAAGAAAGAAAGAAAGAAAGAAAGAAAGAAAGAAAGAAAGAAGAAAAGAAAAGAGATAAAAGAAAATAAAGAAAAGAAAAAGGAAAAGGAAAAAAAAAATATCTGAAGACTGTGGGACAACAACAAAAAGGTATAACATATACATAATAGGAATGCCAGAAAGAGAAGAGAGAAAGAAACAGAAGAAAAATTTGAAACATTAATTACTGATAATTTTCCCAAAGTAATGTCAGACACAAAACCACAGATCCAAGAAGTTCAGAAAACCCCAAGTAGAATATGTTGAAAAATTACACTTAGCAATATCACTTTCACTACAGAAAATCAAAGATAAAGAAAAAATCCTGAAGGAAGCCAGAGGGAAAAAGCACCCTATATGTAGAAGAACAAAGATAAGATCTACATCTGACTTCTGAGAAATGATGAAGAACAGAGTGACATCATCAAGATGGCAAAGTAGGAGACCTCAACCTTCACCCCTACTACAAAGAGCAATTGGACTGCTATTTGAGCAAAAATAGCTCAGAGTCCACTTAAGAAACATCAGGACACACTGGAATATAAAAATAAAATAACAGCACAAAAAGGGCAGGAGAACAGTTTTATTTTGCCTAAATCTTCCCATTCCCTAAGTCGACACTGCTCAGAGCCAAGAGAGAACTTCTCAGCCTGAGAGAGTTTCAGTCACCTGGAAGAGGAGAGAAGAATGGTTGACTTCCCCAGCCTTTTGGGAAAGGACCTGCTTCAGTTTGACTCCACCCAGAGCCCAGCAGAGCTGAGAGGTCTAGAAATGGATAGAAACAAGGAAGAAATTCAGAACTTACCAGTCCTAGCTTTGTGGAAGGAGCAACCACAGTTCCCAGTGGCTTATATTGTAGAAGATCCTAGTAGCCCTCACCACTAGGGACTTCAACAACCTTTTCAGACACTAAAAAGCCTGATAGATAACATCACTGAGCCCATCATGAACCCCAGGAGATTGCTCCCAGAGGACCCTAGCAAAATCCACTGAGGAGACCAACATCCACCATGGCTAGCTGCTACAGACCCTGTGTGGTTTACCACTGAGGGCCCTATGGTATATGGCACTGTCAGATTCCATCTGCCTGAATCCTCTTGACTCCCACCCTCCCACACTGGAGCCACTTCAGTCAGCACTGCTGTGGATTTGTTGGGCCCCAGAATCCACATTACTAGCAAGCTCTAGCCTAAAGTCCTGCATGTGTGCATAATGACAGCACAATGCTCTATGTCTGACCCTGACCACTTGGTGTGTGCTTGTGGTTGTCCCAACAACCAAAAAAGGGCACATCAACAGCTTACGCACCCACCACTGCTCAGATCCCAGGGCCAGCCCAGCTCTGTTACTGATGGGCACTACTCTACATGCCCAAAGTTAGCTTCTATAGCTGTGCACTTAACATGCCAGCAGCCCTCACTTCTGTCGCTGACCTCCAATGCCATGTACATACTCACAGCTAGCCCCTACAGCCATACATGTGCTTTTTTACAGCAAAGGTCACTGGAGCTGCTTATGAGCCTATCTAGCCCCAACTCCTGCCACTGGCCCTTTGGATATCCATAGCAAGATACTATAGCTGTCATCTGAACCCAGCTGGCCTCAACTCTTATCATGACCTTCCACTGGCATGTACACTTTCACAGCTAGCCTCTGTAGCCATCTGCTGTCCTGACTCTGATAGACCTCCACTACCATGCTTGTACCTGTGAGTAGAGACTGCAGCTGCATGAGTACATGGCCAAAAGCCCAGGCCCACTTAGCTGCTCAAGCACCCATCCCCAACCCGATTCCCATTACCAGCCCCCATTGCCATGACATGACTGTGACTAGTCCCCATAGCCAAGCAACTGAAGGCTGACAACCCAGACTAACATAGCTGTCCATGTGCCTGCAGTTGACCCCAGCAACTAGTCCAGGCCCCTGCCACAGTATATGTGCCTGCAAGCAGCCGCTGCCACCACAAAAAAAAAAAAAAAAAAAAAAGAAAGAAAAAGAAACCTGCAGCCAGCCCTTTCAAGTGTACATATGCATGCTACAGTTCTGGACACCACCACACCTACCTTGTTGGACTTAGAGGGACAGCTGAGGACCCCAAAATCTCTTGTAGCCACCAAAGACCCCCCGCAGCTCTTTCCACCACAGATCATCCATTGTTGAGGCCATAGATACCAGCTGCCTGACCTAATGAGACACTATTCCTCACTGGTCTGGGATCCTCCACCACCTGCACTTGGCTCCCCAAACCAATAGGTCCAAGGTCATGACACACTCTAGCATCTCCCCACTGCAGATAAAATTCTTTCCTTTATCAAAATAAGTAAATAAAATCTGGACTGTCTTTAAAATCATAGACACATACACAAAGCCACAGAGATCACAAAGAATTGGGAAAACATCACCAATAAAGGAGCACAATAAAGTTTCAGCAACCAACCCCAATATATAGAGATACAAAATATACCTAACAAAGAATTCAAAATAATTATTCTAAAGGACTTCAAGGGACAAGAGAATGCAGTTACCAACTTAACAAAATCAGGAAAGCAATACAAGAATAAAATGAGAAGTTCAACAAAGAGGCAAAAAACAGAAAAAAATTAAGAAGTAACCAAACAGAAATTTTGGAGTTGAAGAATATGACTGAATAAAAAGTGCAACAGAGAGTTCCAAAAGCAAACTGCTCAATCAGAAGAACAGTGAACTCAGTCATTTGAGGGTATCCACTTGAAGACAAAAAAAAAAAAATGAAAAGAAGTGATGAAAGCTTACAGGACTTATAAGACATTATCAAGCAAAACAATGTACACATCATGAACATACTAGAAGGAGAGAGAGAGAAAGGAGCAGAAAGCTTATTTATAAATTAATGACTGAAAATTTCCCAGCTCTTGAGAAAGATGTGGACATTCAATTACATAAAGCACAAAAATCTCCAATCAGGTTTAATCCAAAGAAGATTAGACCAAGACATATTATTTAAAAAAAAAAAAAACTGTTAAAAATCAAACAGATGTATTGATTTCTCTTTCTTCTCATTTTTTATTGGTGTATAGAAATGCAACAGATTTCTGTGTATTAATTTTGTACCCCACAAATTTACTGAATTCATTTATTAGTACTGATAGTTTTTGGTAGAGTGTTTACGCTTTTTTTTAATCATAATATCATGTTTGTTTTTTTAATCATAGTATCATGTCTTCAGAAAATGGTGATAGTTTTACTTCTTTTTTAGAAATCTGGATGACTTATTTTATTTGTCTGAATGCTGTGGCTTGGACCTCTAGTACTATGTCAAATAAAAGTCATGAGAGTGGACATCCTCGTTTTTTTTTCTGATCTTGTGGGAAATGCTTTCAACTTTTCACCATTAAGTGTAATGTTAGCTGTGAATTTTTTATATAATGGCCTTTATTATGATAAGGCATTTTTCTCTATACCTATGTTATTGAGAGTTTTTATCACACATCCATGCTGAATTTTGTCAAATGTTTTTTCTGCATCTGTTGAGATAATCATATGATTTTTAACCTTCATTTTGTTAATATGGTGTATGATGATTGATTTGCAAGTGTTGAACCATTCTTGCATCCTGGAATAAATCCCACTGGATCATGATGAATGATCATGATAGTGTATTTTTTAAATCAGTTTCTATTATTTTGTTGAGAATTTTTGTATCTATGTTGATCAGGAATATTGATCTATAATTTTCTTTTTTGTAGTTCAACCACCATAGAAAACAGTATGAAGGTTCCTCAAAAAAAATAAAAATAGAAATACCATGTGATCCAGTAATTCTACTTCTGGGTGTTACCCAAAGGGGAAAAATTAGTAAGGATAGTGCACTCCAATGTTTATTACATTATTTACAATAACCAAGATATGGAACAACTTAAGTACCCAGCTACATTACTCAGCTATAAAAAGAATGAAGTTTTCCCATTTGCAACAAAATGGATGGACATAGAAGGTATTATGCTAAGTGAAATAAATCAGATTGAGAAAGAAAAACATCATATGATTTCACTTATATCTAGAATCTAAAAAAAATGAACAAACAGAAATGGACTTACAAATAAAGAGAACAAACTTCTAAATTCCAGAGAATAGGGATATGTTTATAGGCAATTAGGTAAAGGAGATTAAGATGTAGAAACTTCCTATTATAAATAAATAAGTCATAGGCATAAAAAGTACAGCATAGGAAGTATAGTCAATACTATTGCAATAATTTTATATAGTGACAGATGATAACCACACTTTGTGGTTAGTGTGGTTAATGTAGTTAATGTAGTAAGCATTATGTAATGTATACATTCTTGTATACAAGAATTGTAATGTATACAATTCTTGAATCACTGTGTTGTACACATGAAACTAATACATACTCTATGTCAACTATATTTCAGTTAAAAATAAAATTAACAAGACAAAATTAAAATTTTGAAAGTATTGAGAAAAAAACCTCATCACATGCAAGGTAACCACATAAGGCCATTTCCTAGCAGAAACCCTTGAGATGATATACTCAAATTGCTAGAGAAAAACATGCCAACCAAAAATACTATACCTGACAGTTATCTTCCAGAATTAAAAGAGAAATAAAACATTCCCAGACAAGCAAAAGCTAAAGGAATTTATCACCACTGGAACTGACTTACAAAAAATGATAAAAGGAGTTATTCAAGCTGAGAAGAAAATACACTAAGTAGTAACAAGAAATCATATGAAAGTATAAAACTCACTAGTAAAGGTAATTATATGGTCAACTTCAGAGTAACTGATACTGTAATGATGGTGTGTAAATGACATAACTCTAGCATAAAAGTTAAAAGACAAAAGATTAAAAATAACTATAGCAACATTAATCTGTTAATGGATATACAATATAAATAGACATAAGTTGTGACATCAAACACATTTATGTGTACACATTAGCATATGGTGGAGTGAAAATGTTGAGCTTCTGTATGGAAAAAGTTAAGTTGTTCTCAGCTTAAAATAGACTATTATAAATATGTTATTTGTAAGCCTTGTGGAAACCACAAAGCAAAACCTATGCAAGATAATACAAAAAGAGAAAAAGAAAAAAATGAAAACATATCACTATAGAAAATGATCAAATTAGGAAGGAAAACAGCAAGAGACAATGAAAGAAACAAACAATCTAGAAAATACTTAGAAAAAATAAGCAAAATGGCAGAGTAAGTCTTTCCTTATCAATAATTACTTTAACTGTAAATGGACTACATTCTTTAATTAAAATACATCGAGTGGTTAAATGTAAAATAAGATAATAAAATAAAATTAAATAACCCAAATATATGCTGCCTGCAAGACACTCCCTTCAGCTTTAGGATACACATAGATTCAAAGTAAAGGGTTAGAAAAAAGATATCCCATGCAAATGGAAACCTAAGGAGAGCAAAGATATCTATATTTATCAGACTAAATAGACTTTAAGTCAAAACTATAAAAAGAGATAAAAAACGTCATTATATAATCATACAAGGATTGATTCAATAGGAAATAACAATAGAAAATGTATATTTACCCAGCAATGGAGCACCAAAGTATATTAATCTACCAATGACAGATCTGAAGGGAAAAAAGAAAGTACTATAAAAATAGTAGAGGACTTCAACACCCCACTTTAAACAATGGATACATCCAGACAGAAAGTCTATAAGGAAGTATTAGAACATAACCTTTAGACCAAATGAATCTAACATATACAGAATATTTCATTCAACAAAAGCAGAATATATTTTTTTTCAAACACAAAAAACAAGACTTAAGAAGATTGAGACTTCATCAAATATCTCTTCCATGACAATGGTATAAAACTAGAAATCAGTAACAAAAGGAAACCTGGAAAATTCACAAGTAGGTGGAGGTTGAACAACCTGAATAAGTAATGGGTGAAAGAAATAATATATATATATATATATATATAGAGAGAGAGAGAGAGAGAGAGAGAGAGAGAGAAACAAAAATGGAAACACAATGTATAAAAACTTAAAGAATACATCAAAACAACAGGTCTGAGAGGGAAATGACAATCAATGTCAACATTAAAAAAAAAAGGAGGATCTAAAATAAGCAACCTAACTTTACATCTCCAGGGTCTAAAAGAAGGACAAAAAAGCTCAAAGTTAATAGGAGAAAGAAAATAAAGATCAGAAGAGAATTAAATGAATAGGGATTAGAAAGACAACAAGAAACAATCAACTGAGTTATTTTTTTAAAGACAAAATTAACAAAATTTCAGCTAGACTAAGAAAGAAGAAGAGAAAACTCAAATAAATGAAAGTAGAAAAGTAAAAGGAGATATTATGACAGATATGACAGAAATGCAGAGGATCAGGAGACAAACAGCAACAAATCCAATAACAAAATAATATCTGCACTCTCATGTTTAGGGAAGCATTATTCACCTCAGTCAAGTGTATGTGTGAGTGTGTGTGTATGCAGTATAATATAAATAGTATATATGTAACATAGGATATATATGTAATAAAATATTTAGCTTTTAAAAAGGAAAACTTACCACTTGCAATATTGATAAACCTAGAGGACATTATGTTAAGTGAAATAAGCTATACACACAAACTCATAGTAAAAAAAGTAGAATAGTGATTATCAGGTGATGAGACTTAGGAGTAAAGGGAAAATATTCATCAAAAGACACAACTTTTCAGTTATAAAATGAATAAGTGTTGAGCACTTAAGGTACATAATACTGTCACAGTTAATACTAACTGGAAAATGTTAGGACCAAATCTTAAGTGTTCACACTACCAACAAAACAAAACAAAAAACTATCGTAAATGAATATATCATGTATTTTGATTTTGGTAACATTTCACAATGTATGCATAAATTAAAAAATCATGTTGTACATCTTAAACATGCATCAATTTTATTTGTCAAGAATAAATAAACACAAGTAAACAACAAAGTGAAGGAGAAGGTTTTTCTCAGTCAAATAAAAATTGGGGGAATTTGTTGTGTATCTCTTTCAAGATATGTCAAAAAAAGACATAGGAGAGAAGGAAAATAAAATATGATTCAGAAATTTGGGTAAAGGAAGAGTATTAAAAAGGAATAAGTAATGGTAAAATAATTACATATATCTTGTTAATTTATATAACAGACAACAGTATGTTCAACATAATAAAAGCAATGGGGTGCCTGGGTGGCTCAGTCAGTTAAGTGTCCAACTTCAGGTCAGGTCATGATCTCACCGTCTGTGAGTTCGAGCCCCACGTCAGGCTCAGGCTCTGTGCTGACAGCTCAGAGCCTGGAGCCTGCTTTGGATTCTGTGTCTCCCTCTCTTTCTGCCCCTCCCCTGCTCATACTCTGTCTCTCTCTATCTCAAAAATAAATAAAAACATTAAGAAAATGAAATATAATAAAAAATAAAAGCATCAATATATTAAATGAAAAATAACAATGATGAAAGGGACAAAAGGGGGGAATATAAATTATTTTGTTTTTATAAGGTACTCATAATACCTGAGAAGTGGTATACTATTATTTGAAAGTGAATTTATATTAGTTCTAAAAGTATATTGCCAATTCTAGGAAAATTGCTTAAAATAAAAAGTTAATAAATAAATAAAATGCTAAGAAATGAGGGAAAATGGACAATAAAATGCACAATTACTGTATAAAAAACACAAAGGCAGGAAAAGCATGCCAGACAAAAATTAGAGAACAAGAGCAACAAAAGAAAAACTGAAAAAAGTATGATAGACATTCATCTAACTTTATCAATCATTTTAAACATCAGTGCTCTAAAAACACCAATTTAAAAGATAAAGGTTATCAGAGTGGACCAAAAACTAAAACTCAGCTATGTGCTGTCTACAAGAAACCTACTTTACATGTAAAGACACTTGCGGATTAAAAGTAAATGGATGGAGAAAATATATCATGCTAACACTATTCCAAAGAAAGTAGAAATAATTTTAATTAGCTAATAATAATAAATTTCAGACTGAGCTTACTTCAAAGCAAGGAAAATTATTAGAGTTAAAGAGAGGTATTACATAGTAAAAAATATCAATTCTCCAAGATGACACAATGATCTTAAAAAGATATGCACCTAACAACAGAGCCTTAAACTATGTGAAGCAAAAGCTGATAGAACGGCAAAGAGAAAAACATGAATCCACTATCATAGTTGGAGCTTTTGACCCTCTTCTATCAGAAATAGATTCAACAGAAAGAAAATCAGTAAAGGCAGAATTGATCTCAACAGCACTATCAATCGCCTGGTTCAAATCAACATAAAGGAGTATTTCACCCAACAAAAATAGAATATGCATTTTTCTCAAGCTCATATGGAACATTCCCCATGATAGAACACATTCCAGGGCATTAAACATACCTTAAATTTAAAATAATAGAAATCATACAATGTCTGCTCCCAGACCATAATGGAATTAAACTAGACATCAGAAACAGAAAGGTATCCAGAAAACTCCCAAGTATGTGGAGATTAAACAGCCAACTTCTGAATAACACATGGGTCAAAGATGAAATCTAAAAATAAATTAAAAAGTATTTTGAACTAAATAAAAATAAAAACTCAACTTACCAAATTTGTGAAATGCAGCAAAAGCAGTGCTTAAAGGTAAATTTATACCATTGAATGCATATATTAGAAACAAAAAAAAAAGCACATTAGATCAATAAACTAAGTTTCCACTTTTGGAAACTAGAAGAAGGGCAAATTAAAGTCTAGGTAAGTAATAAAAAAAAATAATTACAAAAGAAATAAGTTACTGGAAACATAAAATAAATAGGAAAAAAATCAACAAAACCAAAAGTCAGTCTTGGAAAAGATCCACATAACCAAAAAATCTCTAGCCAAGCTACTTAAGAAAAACAGAAGACACAAATTGCTAATATCAGAAATGAAAGACATTACATCACTACAGTTCTTCTGGGCATTAGAAGGATAATAAAGGAGGGGCACCTAGGTGTCTTAGTCAGTTAAGTGTCTGACTCTTGATTTCAGCTCAGGTCATGAACTCATCTCACAGTTCGTGATTTCAAGTCCCGCCATCAGGCTCTGTGCTGACGGTGCAGAGCTTGGTTGGGATTTTCCTTTTTTTCCTCCCTTTGCCTCTCTCCTGCATGTGCTCTCTCCTCCCCCCTTCTCTGTCTCTCAAAAATAAATATGTAAATACAATTCTTAAAAAAAAAGGATAATAAAGGAATATTATGAACAACTTTATGGCAGTGTATTTGATTACCTAGATGAAATTAAATTCTCTGAAAGACACCATCTGCCAAACCTCACATAAGAAAAACTCACATAAGAAACAAGCCAAATGGACCTATATGTACTAAATAAAATGAACCCACAATTCTCCAAAAGAGAAATATACTGGATGGTACACTGGTGAATTCTACCAAACATTTAAGGAAGAGATTATGCCAATTCTCCATAATGTATTTCAGAGGATAAAAGCAGAGGGAACAGAGGGAATCCTAACTCATTCTATGAAACCAGCACTACTCTAAAACAAAACCAGACAAATATAAGAAAAGAAAACTACAGACCAATATCTCTCATGAATAATGATATAAAACTTCTCAACAAAATATTAGCAAGTTTAATCTAAAAATCCAAAAAAATAATTATACACCATGACCAAGTGGGTTTTGTCTCAGGTATGTATGCAAGGCTAGTTCAATATTTGAAACTCAATTACATCACATCAGTAAGCTAAATTAGAAAAGATAAGGGGCGCCTGGGTGGCTCAGTCGGTTGAGCGTCCGACTTCGGCTCAGGTCACAATCTCACGGTCCGTGAGTTCGAGCCCCGCATCAGGCTCTGGGCTGATGGCTCAGAGCCTGGAGCCTGCTTCCGATTCTGTGTCTCCCTCTCTCTCTGCCCCTCCCCCATTCATGCTCTGTCTCTCTCTGTCCCAAAAATAAATAAACGTTAAAAAAAAATTAAAAAAAAAAAAACAAAAACAAAAAACAAAATGCTTATAAAAAAAAAAAAAGAAAAGATAATATGATCATGTCAATACATATAGAAAAAGCATTTGACAAAATCCAACACCCTTTCATGATAAAACTTCTTAGCAAACTAAGAATGGAAGGAACTTCTTTTTTTTAATTTTTTAAAGTTTATTTATTTATTTTGAGAGAGTGAGAGAGTGGAGGAAGGGCAGAGAGAGAGAGAGAGAGAGAGAGAGAGAGAGAGAGAGAATCCCATGCAGACCCCATTATGTCAGCATGGAGCCTGATGTGGGGCTTGAACTCATGAACCATGAGATCATGACCTGAGACAAAATCAAGAGTCAGATGCTAACTGACTGAGCCACCCAGGCGCCTCTAGAAAGAACTTCTTCAACCTGTTAAAAAAAAGTCTACAAGTAATATTATACCTAATGGTGCAAAAGTAAAAACTTTCTCACTAAGATCAAATATAAGGCAAGGATGTCTCTTCTCATCATTCCTTTCCAACATTATACTGGAAGTTGTAGCTAATAAAATAAGACAAGAAAAGGAAATTTAAGGTATACACATTTGGAAGAAAGAAATAAAACTGTCTTTATTCACAGATTACATGATTGTCTATAGAGAAAATCTGAAAGAATAGAATGTTTAACCTCCTGGAACTGATCGTAGCAAAACTACAAGATATAAGGATATACAAAAGTCAATCACTTTTCTATATACCAGCAATAAACAAATGGAATTTGAAATTAAAAACATAATACCATCTACATTAATACCCCAAAATAAAATACTTAGGTATAAATCTAACAAAATACATTTAAAAAATCTACATAATGAAAACTACAAAACTCTGATGAAAAAAGTGGAAAAAGAGCTACATAAATGCAGAGCTACTCCATGTTCATGGAAAGGAAGATTCCGTAAGGTCAAGATACTAGTTCTTTCATGGGCATCTGGGTGGCTCAGTCAATTAAGTGGACAACTTCAGCTCAGGTCATGATCTCATGGTTCATAAGTTCAAACCCCACATTGGGATCGGTGCTGACAGCTCAGATTCTGTGTTGCCCCCTCTTTCTATCTCTACCTCACTCATGCTCTGTCTCTCTGTCTCTCAAAAATAAGCGTTAAGAATTTTTTTTAATATATTAGTTTTTCCCACTTGATTACAGATTCAGTACAATCCCAATCAAAATTCCAGCAAGACATTTTGTGGCTATTGACAAACTAATTCAATATCTATATAGAAGAGCAAAAGACCCAGAGCAGTCAACACATTAAAAGAGAATAGTATTAAAGTACTGCCACTGTCTGACTTCAAGATTTATCACCAAATTATAATAATTGAGACAGTGTGCTATTGAAAAAAAAATGGACACATATCAATGTAACAGAATAGAGAGCATAGAAGTAAATAAATTAAACTAATAAATATAGTCAACCTCATAAACTGATCTTTGACAAAGGAAAAAGGCCAATATAATGAGTTTCTGTTCAGAAAAGTGTTTTCAATATAAAGCTGGGACATTCTAATGGCAGGCTCCATTTGTTTTCCTATTCCCTGGGTTCATGCACAATTTGACAGATTTCTGATTTTGTTTATTTGTTTATGTTTTTGTTCTGTTATTAATGCAGGATAGTAAGTCTGTTCCTGGTTACTGCTTCATAGCCCAAACCAAAAAACTATACTGAATATTTATGGAATTAATTAATGTATAAATAAGTTAATGTCCAATTTCTTATTAATATGTTGAGTTTGAAGGGTTTATGAGATATCAGCTTGAAAGCAATCATCAAGCGATCAAATATTTGACAACCTGTGACAGTGATTTTGAAGGATGAATATTATAGATTTATTTTCATGGACCTGAAAATTTAGGGCAGAAGAGCAGAAGAATGGGAACAATTATAGTTAAGTGATAGATACATAAATAAATAATTAGGTGTTAATGAGTGTTTGGAAGTAAAGAAGTAGTGACTACAGCTTATGAATTAAAATTTTATAAATTTTGCTATAAAAATATGGATATGGTGATAGAGGAAAATAGCTATGCTGTTATAAATTATTTAAGTTAGTAATTACCTGTGCTTCCCATCTCACATTAGAATCTTTATTTACATTCTGGAGTTCATTCCGCTTCCTGTGGATATGTTGTTCAGGAGCTTAACCAAAATGGAAACTACATCAACAAATTGATGTAAGCTAAAACTGCATTTAGACTCTACAGAACTCAAATAATATGGACATATCCTATAATATATAGGGAGATTTGAAATGCTTTGGGTAGGTATAAAGTATAATCTAAGATCAGGTTTTTTTAAATATAAAATATAATAGTAACAAACAACTAAAAACAATGGCCTTTTTCTTGGTATTGATCTTCCCTTCTTTTTCTTAATTATTAATATAAGTTTACAGCCTATTAGCACCAGAAGTTTTCTTAGGGACCAGATATTATAGTTTATTATCAGTATGAAAATCAACATTGGGGACATTAACCAAATAGAAAGATAAGGTATTACACTAGTGGCAGAACCAGAACTAGGTAGAGTTCAATCCTTCTGACTTCCAGACCAGATCTTTTTTCCTTCAGTAGGCATGTGCCAATAACTGACCAGTTATTTACTAATTTGCTTCTCATTCTTCTTGAGTACACAATTCAGATAAAAACTTGATAAAGTTGAAGTTAGGCAACTTCATCTGTCATTTTGGCCTGCATACTAAACCATCCTACAACATACACTACTCTTTTCTTCCCCTATCTGCTAGTTTATATCAAAGACCAAGGTAATCCCCCATAAGCCTCATGTTGAAAAGGCAGAGCTTCTGTTAGTGTGGATCCTGCATAACTGTGAGGATCATCCTCTCTCTTCTATCACCTCCTTTTGGACTCTAAGCGAATGAGAAATAAACTTCTATCGTGTTGTCACTGAATTTATTGAATCATCTTTCATAGCAACAAGTTCTGCCTTAATCAATAAAGCTCTATAACTTCATGTGTAATAATAATCTGGGAGCATGTTTTAATAGTCTAAAAATAGAGGTCACTGGGAAAATGGGGACAGAGAATGATACACTTAAAGGGACACCTTCTATACATTCCCTCTGTCTTGTATGAATCTATTTCAATCATAAGGAAGGAGACTGGCTCAGGTAGGGATGGTTTCTATACAACCCTGAGTAGAACTTGTAATCTTTATTCACTGCATAGAAGATGCTAAAACTAGAATAGAAAGCTAAGCCAAAAGCTGCGTAGGAAAGCATAATTTTGTACTTGGGTGGAAGAGTCCTAGGAACAATAGTCAAAAGCAAATACATGTGAATGTGATAAGTGGGGTGAAAAAAAAACAGCTTCCTTATAAGAAAAGAAAGAAGACATCAGGGTCTTAAATTTCTCTTTATGAATCATCTGGGGTATGGTATACAGGTGGATTTTGTTTTCTTCACCCAATTTTAGAAAAAAGACATTCATAACACATTTCTTGATGTTCACTGCCCTAATAGCATCCTCCCTTCTTCTGAAGATCACCTCTGAAATCAAGTATTCATCATCCTTTCCTATCAGAAACTTGGTCATCCATTCCCATTAGCAACCAGTCCTAGTCACTCAACATCACACAAGGAAGGCACTTAAGACAAACTACAGAACTGGTTGGTGTGGACTGGACTACCACATCAATTTCTCCTTGCGTTAGAATTTGCTCACCGAATTTCATTGTCTCCCTTAACACAGTCATCTATCTGGGCTCATTGGCTGGTCTGGATTCACACAGGTTATTTGAAAGATAAAGGTCAGATACACACCAGACTGCTATAACCACATTTATTAACCACAGTTCCCCCCCACCATCCCCTACCCCCACCTGCCTCACTGACTTTCAACATCATCAGTGTCATCTGGAGCAAGAGAGCAGTAAATTAAATGTGGCAGATCATGAAACAGGAGCCAAGAATAAAGCCACAGATTAGTGATAAATGATGCCAAGTTCAACCTTATTAGCCTTTGAAAAACCACACTGTTCTGCCAAGCCAGTATCTAAACCTTGTTATAGACAGAACATCTAGATGGTCCAATTGCTGCTGGTTTTAATCAGAGGATGGCAAAGAGGCAATTAGATATGGCTTGGAGATGAAAATGAAGTCCTTCCTCAAGGGGATTTGCTTCTGGCTGAGAGTTTGGGCAATGAAGTTTTGAAAATTCTATCTTCACTCTCTTCCCTAGAGTCTTGCTAATTTTATACCACTAGCCTTCAGACTTTGATTTTCTTTTAAGATTCACATGTATGCATTCATAAAGCAGGGCATCCTCAAGAAAGAAAATATCAAAAGTAGCTTCAGTGCAATAAAGGAACCAGCTTGCACTCACTAGTTCCATCCAACTACAACTTTGATGCTGTCCTGTGGGGACAGGATCTTTCTTGGAAGCCAAGAACAGATAGAATTGGAACACATCACAGGGTATAGATTCTGTAAGATATGATTGGTACTCATCTATTACTTCTCATCAAGGCCTACATTTGTCTGTTTTTCTTTTCACTCAATTAATATTGTGAGAAGTAGCAAGTTATTCAAGGGGCCACGGTGAGGATGTTGGGATGTCCTAAAAACTGACTCAATATCACAAGGACCTAAAAGCTAGAAAGAAACATGATTAACCTAAGATGTCAAAAGGCAACTTAACTAAGGCTGATTATGAGAACAGTTCTTGAGAAGACCAGAGCATGCCTTAGCTGGCAACACTATAGCATGTATAAAATCTAGAAATGGAAATTTTATTTAGAAGTTAAAATTCATTGTACCTAGCACTTGGGTCTATTCCATCTCCTATCCAATATATTTTCTAATACTAGTTTTAAAAAGAGTACTGGGAGAACAAGAAAGTTTCATTCATTTATTATATTGGATATCGTGGGAAAAACTGAAGAGAGAGAGAGGAAAAGACTTCATGTCAAAAAGAATAGAAGAAACCCAAGCTCAGGATGCCTGGGTGGCTCAGTCTGCTAAGTGTCTGACTCTTGATCTCAGCTCAGGTAATGAGCTCAAGGTTGGTGAGATTGAGCCCTGCAGTGAGAAGCCTGCTTGGGATCTTCTCTCCCTCCCTCTCTCTCTGCCCCTCCCCCACTCACATGTGTTCTCTCTCTCTCTATCAAAACAAATAAGTGTTAAATTAAAGAAGAAAGAAAGAAAGAAAGAAAGAAAGAAAGAAAGAAAGAAAGAAAGAAAGAAACCCAGAAAGAAAGAAACCCAAGCTCAATGCATACATGGAAAAAAAGATGGAGTGCTTGGTTGTTAGGAACAGAACCAGAGGAGCTAGAAGCTTAGAATGAAGGAATTCAAGGAATAGAATAATTCAGGGTATTGAATTAAAGTCTTGTTACTGAAAGGGGGGGTTCATGGACCAGTAGCATCTATATCACCTGGGAACTTTTTTAAGATGCAGAAACTTAGGCCCCACCTACTGAATCAGACTTCACATTCTAACACAAGGATTTGAAGATCTCTAAGGTTTGGAAAGCACTGTATTCAAGATCTGCATCAGACAGAGCAGAACCACTCTGACTCAATAGCAGCCCCATAAGTATTTGAAGAAGGGGAAGTAGCAACCTCGCCTTTTGGCTAAAACTCTAAACTTTCTGTAAAGAAAGTGAACTGTCTGGCTGGATAGGGCTTGGGAACTGGGAGGGAAGCTGAGCAGTGTTCTGGTAATTGTGGCCTTCTGCGATAGGGAAGGGGAAACCAAGAAAGACTGTCCTGCTCAGGAGGAATTATACTCATGACCACATGCTTTCCTTGCAGAATCCAACTCTGCCAGCACCTGGTCATCTGGAAATTAATCCTGGTTATCCACAAGCCCCAATCTCTTTTACAGAATCCACATTTAGCTCTACATGCCCCAGTCCCTGATAAAGGACCAGTTACCAATTGGGAAAAACAGACCAACGCAACTTCAAGGAAGTTGCCTTCACCAGTGCTCTGTATTTACAATTATTAAAAGACAACCAAATCACCAGATATCTGAGTAAAATGTTGTAAAGAGAATTAAAATGAAAGTATTTAATAGTTAAGATGGCGTGACCTTCAATGACTTAAAAAATGAACTAGCCAGAAATATCTGGAAACACTACAGTGGAGCCAAATAGCAGAGTGTCATTTACAACCTTGAAAGAAAACAGTGAAAGTCAGTGGTTCTCAGCCACTGATTAGAGTCATCCAGAAGGCTTGTGAAAACCCTAGAATTTGGGGTTCCACCCAGAGTTTCTATTTCAACAGTTCTGGGCAGAGCAGGGAAATTTTCATTTCTAATAACGTCCCAATTGATGCTGATGATGCTATTCCAGTGACCATACTTTGAGAACCACTGGCCAAGAAAATCAAGCATGGCAATCAACTTGGGGATAAAAAGAGGAATTATTAAGGAAACAGATGAACAATTCTAGGTCTGAGAGTGAGACAAATATGTCTCCAGATACTGCCAAAGGTCCCCATGGAGTGAGGGGAGCACACTGCCCCCAGATGAGACCCACTGACTTCATCCAATCACTTGTGAGAATAATGGGGCCAACATCATCAGTATAGACCAGTGATTCCCACACATTAGCATGTGTCAGAAACACCTGAAGTGCTTGCTAAAACATTGGTTACGGGCTCTGCCCAGAGTTTCTGGTTCTCAGTTGATGTGAATGCAGCTGGTCTACACAGTACAATTTGAGAAACACTGAAGTAGTCCATCAAGAGTTTAACCAATCAGTGTTTACTCCCTGAAACTGGAGACAGGGCTTCCTTCCTTGGAAGCATGTGGACTTAAGGTGGAGGGTAATTCTCTGCATATCTGTGTCCTGTTTGAAAATAAGAAGATGGAGAGAACATTTTGAGGTAAGAAAACAACAGGTTTTGTTACTGCTCAGATTTGTAGGACTGGTCTGGCTAATGGGCCTTAATGGCAAGTGGTAGGCTGGAGCACAAGAGGAAGATATCAGAGATCAGAGCAACAATTTTGATTGTGTGAGGTAGGAGCATTACCAGGAAACCCTGATGCAGAGATCTGTGAGGGAGGGATCAGAGCACCATGTTTAGGGCTAAGACCTCTACTGTCCCTTTTCTCTGTTTCTGGTACTGCACCCCAATCCCATACATTAACATCATTACATCTCAGGCTCTTCTTACCTTTTGCCAGCCACAAGTAAAAAGAAGTTGGGAACAGACAGAGCCTGCTAAGGGTGATGGCAAGTCCATTATCCCACAATAGGATCTCCTCCTATTTCCAAGCCAGATCTCACCTTCCTTAATGGCCCTGCTTAAGTTCTACCTGCTTAATGTCTGGACCCATTCAAATATTATCTTACTCTTCCCTAACTTTTGTATATTTAATTCTGTGCAGTTTTTCACTGTTCCATTATTTTTTTTAGGTGGAAAGTCTAATTTCTCTGGCAAAACTCTATATCACTTAAGGAGTAAATTGCGTCTATTTTTCTTTTTGTTTCCTTTGTTCCAGGACAATGCACTATGTTCAAGTAGCCACATCCATCCCTATAGTGAAAGAGAGGCACCACATAAAACTCATGGAAATCAAGGGCAAAGTTTTGGAGCAACTATGCATTGAAGCTTTCATTCATTCACTTACCCACACAAGTTTGGGCATTTTAATCTGCTGCTCTGTATTTTACTATTCTCTTCTTCTGGAAAGAGGATAATGATTATTTTCAGAATCAGACATAGTTAATGCAAAAAGCCTGGTACCAAGCCTTACAAAAAATAGGACAAAGCAAATTCAACAATTATCATTATTAAAAAGATCAACATAAGTTTACAGCCTTTGTTTACAAACTGGCTCCTCAATGACACAAATTGGTGTATTCTTTACATTTTTTTTGTTTGTTTATTTATTTTGAGAGAGAGAAAGAGAAAGAGAGAGAGAGAGAGAGAGAGAGAGAGAGAGAGAGAGAGAGAGAGAATTCCAAGCAGGCTCAGTACTGTCAGTTCAGAGCCCAATGTGGGGCTCGAACCCATGAACTGCGAGATCATGATCTGAGCCCAAATCAAGAATCAGAGGCTTAACTGACTGAGCCACCCAGGCTCCCTGTGTTCTTCACATTTTATCCTAACTCATTATTTTCATGATAAATTTGCCTGACCCACCACACATACCTCTGTCTCTTTCTTGCCTATTTTTTTTAATGTTTATTTATTTTTGAGAGAGACAAAGACAGAATGAGAGTGGGTTAGGGGCAGAGAGAGAGGGAGACACAGAATCTGAAGCAGACTCCAGGCTCCGAGCTCTGAGCTATCAACACACAGCCTGATGTGGAGCTCGAACTCACGTCCTGTGAAATCATGACCTGAGCCAAAGTCGGATGCTCAACCGACTGAGCCACCCAGGCGCCCCTCTTTCTTGATATTTCCAATGCAGGTTTCCTCTTTATTCTGGAAATGGATCATTCTGTGGGCCTTCCCTGATATCGCACCTTCCAGTTATGTTCAGTCCACATGCCCCCACTGGGACTCTTGTACCTGAATATCCCTGAGGAGAGATTTCACAAAGACATCAGTACACATTGAAAACGGGACCTCAAGTCTCTATGTATCCTTAGGTTAATTCTGACATCTTAACAAAACTTTTCTACCAACTCTTCAGTTAAAGACATTGAAGCTCAGTAAGCAAGACAGAAACACGTGAACTGAGGCAATGGTTTTGCATTCTGAAAAGTCAGCTTTCTCTCAAATACACACCTCTTTTACTTCTGCCTCTCCTATTATTCCCCTATTCTGTACTGAAAACCATTGTTAGAATGCCTTTGGACTGGGTAGATAAGCTCCCATTTTTGTCCATGGCTATTTTTTATCATTATACTTGGGCTTCTGCTTGGTGGGTTCTTAATCAGGTCTTGCACCACACGTAGTAAATCAACCCATGTGGTTTCACAGGAAGTGAGACATCTGTAGTGGGCCTAGAACATGATGTTGCCAAGCCTGCTCCTGTTCAATGGACAGAACTGAAGAAATGTATTTATTCTCTGTATAAGATTCCCAACCTTTACAATCTCTCAGCCTTCCAATTTATCCAGATAAAATTTCTCTATCTGAAATATTCAGACCTCCAAGAACTTAGAAGTTAGCTCAAACGTATATCTCTGGAGATTTAAAAGGGATTCCAGGGGTGCCTGGGTGGCTCAGTTGGTTAAGCATCTGACTTCAGTTCAGGTCATGATCTCACAGTTTGTGGGTTCGAGCCCTTCATCAGGCTTTGTGCTGACAGCTCAGAGCCTGGAACCTGCTTCAGATTCCATGTTTCCCTCTCTCTCCGCTCCTCTCCTGCTCACACTCTGTCTCTCTCTCTCTCAAAAATAAAATAAACATTAAAAAAAATTTTAAGGGATTCCAATGTTCCCATACACTCTAGCTCATGGATTTTGTTTATGAGAGTTGTTCTGACTTTCATTCACATACTCCATTTATTCATTCTGGCTACTCTTGCAATAAACTTGAGTATCTGATAATCTAGTCCATGCCCAGTTAGAAATAACAAATTAGCGAAGGTAGTAATCTTCCTAGAAGTTTGGTCTCTCACAAGAAAAGATAGCTGATAGGAAAGTAAGAAGAACATAAGATCTGTAAAAATAAGATACAAGAATGCAAAATTCATCCTAGTGACTGATTACATTCAGAAGCACTTCCAGCTTCGCCACCATCCCCTTCAGCCCTCATTATTGTTCTGTTTGATGATTACAACTACCTCCTACTGGTTATCCTGCCTGAGACTTCCTTCATGCTATCTGATTCTGCCAAGTGTTATTAGAGCTACCTCCCTGTGAAAGAAGCTATACTTACTTTAATGCCTCTGTTGCACTGTGTTTGCCTTCAGGACACTGTTTTAAAATGTGCCCAGAATTTTGTTCTTGTTTGCACGTACGGTGAGGTTAGCAGCTCGGGAAATGACTGCCACTGAGACAATAGTTTGCTACTCACAGTTCCTAAAAAGAGGGGTCATGCCACACCATGCAGGGCTGCACAGAGAAGCACCAGGGTCAGTCAGGAGACAGAAGGAACAAGAAGGGAACATGGGCAAGAGGCTTTGTTCTGGTTTTCATAAGAAGGAATGGGTAAGGCAGGTTCAAGCTGCTAACCAGGTATAGAATTGGATAGTTTGAGTAATTTCAGCATGCTTGGGCCTCTGGGGCTGCCCCTAGTTTTCCCATCTGAGAGCTGGCCCTAGAGTGGTTTAGGGAAGAGGTATAGCATTCCGGACTGCAGGAGCCCATAAAAGGTTGCAAGTAGGAGTGTGAACTTGGCGTTGATTGATTGCATCTCAAAGACATGCTCATAAGCAAGTAGTTTACTATTTCTAGGAATTAGCTATCCCTGGGAGGGCAGTGTCTCCCCTGTCAGCAAGGCCCTAAGATGTCAAAGCATTATAAAATACATGATATAAAGCAATAACCCACATGTTCATACAGACACATCCTTCTTCATTAGGACCTGAGGTCAGTCACACTCTGCTCATCTCTCCTAACTTCATCCCCAGCCAATCTGCAGTACCCTCCAGGTCCCAGCACACCATCATCCTCCACTGGGAGCAAGCCACTCATGCTCTCCCTCAAGCCACTCCTGTGGCTTTTCCCATGTTGTTCCATGTGTTGAGAACTTCTTTCCTCACATTCTTCACCTAGTAACTTGTCTGGAGCCTTCAGAAACCCTGCTATGTTCCCTGAGTCCCTCTGGTACATGCACATGTTTTTTCCTGTCATCTGCTATTCAATTTTGTTTATATCTCAGTTGTGTTTAACATTTAATTAGTTGTGTTATTTATCTGTTAGCGAGTGTGTCTCTTCCACCAAAGTAGGCATCCTATGAGTAGAGACCATCTTATCTGTCTTTGCCTCCTCCTCATTGATAGCATGTATATTAGATGCCATGGGCACACACCTGATATCTGTTGGGTCCATGGTACTCTTGGGCCCTGTTGTGTAGAAGCAAGCATCCATATGAAGTTAAATAACTCCAAACGTATTATCGTGTTAAAGTAAAGCTGCTTGGCCTCACATTAGGACTTAAACTTGGAGGCAAGTAATCTGATGAAAATAGGATTTATTAGTAAAGCCAAAAAGCATCCTTAATCTTAGGAATTTGATTAGCTTGGATTATGGAAAGCTGATTTTTTTTTAATGAAAACTAGTTCCTCCCCATATCTCAGAGCTCAACTCAAATGTGTGTGCCTGACTTAAAGGTGAGAAGCAGAGAGGTTTAACTTAAGTGTCTGTTGGAGATTTTGGAACCAATGCTGCCTCATTCAAATTGTGAGGTTAGAGAAGTTTAGCTTTTCATTGGATGGAGAATTCTAGGGATAACCTTGCAGAGGAGAGAGGAAGATTTGGCATAGCAGTGGGCTTTCTCCAGTCACCACTGAAATCTTACTCTGTGGAGAGTCTGACTTTGCCTTTGAATTATTATTTATAGTAATTGTTCATTTAGCCCTCCTTAGCTCCTCAGGACATCTATTAATGGAGTGTGGTTGACACATGAGATTGTCACAAATGCATTATACCACTCTTGTGTTTGCTCAAATGATGGGGTCCTTTTTTTTAGCCCAGTTTATATGAGATTCTCCACAAAGCAGTTTACAAACCCCTCTTTACCTAAGGAGCAAATGCTGATCCTGAAGGGCCAGAGTGCTTATTTCTGTTAAAGTGTCAATGAACTTTACACACACACACACACACACACACACACACACACACACGTGTATGTATGCATGTATTAATAGGTATATATACATGCATATGAGAGAGAAAGAGATAGAGATAAAGCTGGGATATAAAGATATATCTACTTTAGGTTCTTATTCAAATTATTCAAAATAATTTAAGAGATTTTGAAACAAACTTGTTTTTCTATATATTTTTTTAAATTGTAAATGGATTATTATTTTTTGTTTATTTCAAATTTTTATTTAAATTTTAGATGGTTAGCATACAGTGTAATATTTGTTTCAGGAGTTGAATTTAGTGATTCATCACTTACATATGACACCCAGTGGTCACCATAACAAGTGCCCCCCTTAGTGCTCATCACCCATTTAGTCCATTCACCACCCATCCCCCTCTATCAATGCTCAGTTTGTTCTATATAGTCACGAGTCTCTTATGGTTTGCTTCTCTCTCTCTCTCTCTCCCCCCCAATCTTTGCTTTTTCCTTCCCATATGTTCATCTGTTTTGTTTCTTAAATTCCACATGAGTGAAATAATATGGCATTTCTCTTTCTCTGAATGACTTATTTTACTTAACATAATACATTCTAGCTCCATCCACATAGTTGCAAATGGCAAGATTTCACTCTTCTTGATGGCTGAGTGATATTCATATATACATATATGAATATTATATATATATAATCCTATTTGTCCATTCATATACATATATGTGTATATGTGTGTGTGTGTGTGTGTGTGTGTGTGTGTGTATATATATATATATATACTATATCTTCTTTATCCATTCATCAGTAGATGGACATTTGGGCTCTTTCATAGTTTGACTATTGTTGATAGCACTGCTATCATTGAGAGGCATGTGCCCCTTTGAATCTGTATTTTTATATCCCTCAGATAAATATCTAGTAGTGCAATTACTGGGTCACAGGGTAGTTCTATTTTTAACTTTTTGAGAAAACTCCATACCATTTTCCAGAGATCCTGCACCAGTTTGCATTACCACTGACAGTGTAAGAGGGTTCCCTTTTCTCTGCATCCTCACCAACATCTGTTGTTTCCTGATTTGTTAATTTTAGCCATTCTGACAGGTGTGAGGTGGTATTTCATCGTGGTTTTGATTTGTATTTCCTTGATGATGAGTGATGTTGAGTGTATTTTCATGTACCTGTTAACTATCTATCTTCTTTGGGAAAATGTCTATTCATGTCTTGTGCTCATTTCCTAACTGGATTACTTGGTTTTTGGGTCATAAATTTGATAAGTTCTTTATAGATTTTGGATACTAACCCTTTATCAGATATTTCATCTGCAAATATCTTCTCCCATTCTGTAGGCTGCCTTTTAATTTTGTTTATTGTTTCCTTTGCTGTGCAGAAGCTTTTTGTCTTGATGAGGTCCCAATAGTTCATTTTTGCTTTTGTTTCCACTGCCTCTGGCAACATGTCTAGTAAGAAGTTGCTGGGGTTGAGGTCAAAGAAATTGCTGCCTGTGTTCTCTTCTAGGATTTTTACAATTTCCTGTCTCACATTTAGGTCTTTCATTCATTTTGAATTTATTTTTGTTTATGGTGTAAGAAAATGGTCCAGTTTTATTCTCCATGTAGTTTGTACAGTTTTCCCAGCACCATTGGTTAGAGAGACTGTCTTTTTTCCATTGGGTATTCTTTCCTACTTTGTCAAAGATTAGTTGACCATACAGTTGTGAGTCCATTTCTGGTTTTTCCTCTCCGTTTCATTGATCTATGTGACTGTTTTGTGCCAGACAGATCATCTATGCAGAAAATCAACATGGAAACAATGGCTTTCAATAACACACTGGACTGGATGGACTTAACGGATCTATTCAAAATATTTCACCCTAATGCAGCAAAATACACATTCTTTTTGAGTACACATGGAACATTATCCAGATTTTATCACATACTGGGTCACAAATCAGCCCTCAAAAAGTACAAAAATATTGAGTTCATACCATTCATATTTTCAGACCACAACATTATGAAATTTGAAGTCAACCACAAGAAAAAATTTGGAAAGACCACAAATACATGGAGGTTAAAGAACATCCTACTAAAAAAATGAATAGGTTAACCAGAAAATTAAAGAAGAAATTAGAAAATACATGGAAACTCTTCTATAATTTAAAATGAATGTGACTTGATATGTTTGAAATAGAGTGTAAATGAAATTTTAAAACATTCCAAATGACATAGTCTGAGGAATTCTCTTTATTAATGAGATTCTTGTAGATAATGTGGATAATCATGGGGACGGAGAACATTCTACTGGCAAGAATGACCTTGACTGCAAAAGGAAGACCCCAGTTTTTTGTCCTGAAGCTCACTCTGGGACTTGTGGCATTAGATACCTTACCTCCAGCTTCCTCCAATGCCACACTCCCCACTGGTGAGGGCCCCATTTGGTATGACACTACGCTTAAGAGCAAATGGCCAATTGTTTCATGGTTTCTCTGCCCTAAAGTATTTCTAACCACAAGTGATTTGTGAAAACAAAAGGATATAATTAAGTGCTGGAATAGATTTGATTTATTAAGCATGGGATTATTTCTGACATTTATAGTGTGACTCAAAAAGAGTCCTGAGCAGGAAAATATGTACTCATTACTTTGCATGATGTTTATTTAAGAGAGGGAGATGTGACCTGAGGCAAATGTGAAAAGCTGGAAGTTTTTCTCCAGTTCTCCTTTCCCTGAGGGTTCTTGTCAGGTCTATTCCATTTCATCATGAGCTCTTTACAAGAGCCAAGGTGCTCATTTGCTTTCTCCACACAGACCAAATCAGAAACATCATTTTTACTTTAACAGAAAAGAATTTTAAATTTAAAGAAAAATTGCAAAAGTAAAAGCAGTGTGAAGAATACCTATGTGCCATTTATCCAGATTGAACTGTTGTTAACATTTTACCTTATTTGCTTTATCATCTGCTTAAATCTGTTTACCTATTATCTATTATCTATCTATCTATCTATCTATCTATCTATCATCTATCTATTTATCTATCATTTATTATCTATCTATCTATCTATCTATCTATCTATCATCTATCATCTATCTACCTATTTATCTATCATCTACCAATCTGTCTAATCCATCTTCTATAATCTATTATCTATCTATCTATCTATTTATCTATCATCTGTCTATCCATCCATCCATGCATCCAACCATCTATATTATCTTTTTTTAAAGTTTATCTATTTTTTGGAATGAGAGACAGAAAGAAATAGAGAGACAAAGCACATGAGGGGAGGAGGGGCAGAGGGAGAGAATCCCAAGCAGGCTCTGCATGGTCAGTAAAGAGCCCAATGTGGGGCTCAAACCCATGAACCGTGAGATCATGACCTGAGCCTAAGTCAAGAGCCAGATGCTTAATCAACTGAGTCACTCAGGCACCCCTAACCATCTATATTATCTATCTATCTATCTATCTATCTATCTAATCTATTTATGTATATCCTTCTAGCTATCATATATATATACATATATACATATATATATATATACACACACATATATATATAATATACAAATATGTGCATATGCATGTACACATAAGCAGGCATGTTCACATGTTTATACATGTTTTAGAAAACGTGAGAGTAAGTTAAATACACCAGTCTTTGTCTCCTAAACACTTGAATGTGCATTTCCTAATAACAGGGATATGCTCTTATGTAAGCACAGTACCATGATCAACTTCAGTAAATTTATGGGTGTTGTGCTTTTACTTAGCCTACTGTTCTGATCCAACTTTTTTAGTTGGCCTAATAATGTCCTTTATAGCATTTCCCCCCTCTTGTTCAAGGGTCCAGGAGAGAGTCAGGTACTCCATTTAGTTGTCATATTTGTTTGCCTTCCTTTAATCTCAAACATTTCCATAGCTTTTCCTTGACTTTTATGGCATTGTCATTTTTGAAGAATACAACCTCACTTTTTCCCCCTCCTTTTTGATTAAATGCAACTATTCTCATTCTGGATCTGTCTGATGTTCTTTCATGATAAGATTAATATTATGTATTCTTGCAATGCAGCAGAGTTGATGTTGTGTTCTTCTCTGGGTATTGTGCCTGCATGTCTGTCTATCTTTCATAGATGATGTGACTATTGATCACCCAGACAGGGAGTTTCCCAATTTCTCCACCACATAAGAACTGTTTTTCCCCTCCTCAAAACTACTAAGCAGACAGTAGAGAGACATTTTAAGACCATGCAAATATCCTTCTCCTTATCAAAATGTTCCTACATTTGGCATCCACTGATGATTCTTGTTTGGTGCAATCTTTACCATCCCAGTTGCCAAATTCTAGACACTATCTCCACCTTTAACAGATGACCTTCAGTATTCTACTGTAATAATGCTTTACCAGTTACCTATCTATCCATCAGTCTTTCAGTCTATTATCATCACCAACTCATACATTTCTATTTTAAATGGTTTACAATTCATTACTGTATTTAACTATTTGATTCTTAAGTTGTGCCATATTTGGCTTGCTGAAATCCCCTCTATGCCCTTGCAACATGCTTGTATTTTTTTTTTAACATTTCTTACTTTCTGGCATACAAGATGCTCCAAACTCTTTATGTCACCTGACCAAACTTGATCACTGATTTCTCTGTTTGGCCCAGATGCGTTTAAAAAAATTTTTTTTTTACATTTATTTATTTTTAAAAGACACAGAGAGAGATGCAGCACAAGTGGGGGAGGGGCAGAGAGAGAATGAGACACAGAATCCGAAGCAGGCTTCAGGCTCTGAGCTGTCAGCTAAGAGCCCAATGCAGGGCTCAAACTCACAAACCATGAAATCATGACCTGAGGCGAAGTCGGACCCTTAACCAACTGAGTCACCCAGGTGCCCCATGCCCAGGTGCTTTTTAGTGTGGATGGTATTAGAGACCCAGATCCCAACATCAGGTGTGATAACTTCTGCTAGGATGGCTTTGCTTCTTGGCTTTCTCGGCAGACAGGGATAGGAAACACTACATACTTTTCACATAAAGATGCACATACATACAAATATGCATGCATACGCACAGATGTATGCATATACCTGTGCATATAAACACACTTGTGCACATGTATTATATGTATTTTGGAAACCCTGAGTTCACACCAATACCTTCAAGCTTAATCAACCTCCTATCCATATTTGAATGTTGCTTCTTCCACAAGGAGTATCTTGGCTCCCAACAGCTTTAACATGTTTACTTATTTGCTCAACCCTGTATTACACTTACAATAACTCAAGAATTATGCCAATAAAACTAAAATAAGCAAACTACTCAAAAGTTCATGTCTGTGTGTTGCACCCCCACACAGAGTCAAACACTGTGGCCATTAGCTACTAGAATTAGTTCTTTTCTTGTTTTTTTTTTTAGCTCCATCCCTCAGTGTGTTTATTTAAACACAATTCGTTTAAAACATAATTACATTCATTTGTTTCAGTTTTCTTTCAGTTTTAGATATATTCTTCTCATTTTTATTGACTTGACTTGAATTTTTTAATATGTAAGTTACAGAGAGACTTTTACAAAGTCAACCATGATGAGAGTTATATTCAGAACAGTGATCCTCTGTGTCATAAGCCTTCAGCCCAGCCCTCTCCTTACTGTCTTCCTATAAGTAACCAACTTGATTTTTAAACGTGTACTCTCCCTATGTTCTTTTTAACCTAAATCAACCTCTTTAACTAACCCTTCCCTTATCCTGAGTGGCAGAAGTAGAAGAAAAGCACCCATATTCCTCAAGTGTCTGGAACCATCAGCCCTCACAGCATCCCTAGGGAAAAAGTATCATCTCAGCCTGAGATAACGGGGGGATCTTCACCTGGAAAAATGCTACTCATTCTGCAACAAGAAAGGGGAATGGATTTGGCATATCTTCAACATTCGGGGTTAGGAGGTCAGGAAACAGTAATGGTTCAGGACCTTGGATGTCTCTGTGACCAACAACCTTCCAGACCCAGCCATTCTGAAACTATGGCCATGGTATACACAGATGGCTACACAGAAGGGTAAAAATTATAAAATTGGGCTACTAAAGAGCTGTAATCAGAGCCAATACCTATAGTGTGATCTTATAAGTCACAGGTACATACCCTAACACTGTGGAAGGGAGATTCCTTCTTCAGACCCAAAGTCCAACAGCAGTCATAGACTCCTGAGCCCCATCTGTAGGGGATGGGGATACACCTGGCTTCCCAGCCATCAGGCTCCAGTGGTGATCCAACAGGGTCAAACAAGATGATGTGAGGACCAACTGACTTATAGCAATGACACTGTGTGGTCATCACAATTGGCAAAAGGGCTATATATGTCCTGCTACCTATGGTCCCTCCCTTGGAGGTGATGATACCCAGAACTGATTTCTTGGATGAATAAACACTTGGATTCCTTCCCAGCAGGAAGGACCATAAGGACAGAAAACAACATTCTCATGATCACTTGAGAGGGGAAAACCTTGAATCATTTGAGTATTCCAAAGAAAGTAATTGTAAGTCATACCCAATCCAGAGAAGGCTATGCCAAGTTTATACATGCTTGGGAAAACAGGCTCAGGGACACCAACCAGTGGGCAAACATCACACACTTAGTAAATGGTATAGCTAGGCTGAGAATCTTCAACCTTCTGAATACAAAGTCCATGCTCTGAGGACAATGCAGAGGAAG
This sequence comes from Felis catus, assembly GCF_018350175.1. Taxonomy (NCBI): domain Eukaryota; kingdom Metazoa; phylum Chordata; class Mammalia; order Carnivora; family Felidae; genus Felis; species Felis catus. Next base: position 112,320,609 of record NC_058375.1, on the reverse strand, counting down.
TCAGGGACCTGGGTTCCCTCTCTGCATATCTCTCAGCAGCTCACATCTCTTCTCTATGCCTCATTTTCCCCACTTGTCTACTGAGGGGGTGGGTGTGACTACTTCTAATAATCTTCCAGTTCCAAAATGAACATTTCACCCCTGTGTATGTTTGGGGCAGGGGGCATTTTCCAGTGACAAGGGCAATAAATAAAAGAAACAAATCAACTCAAGTAATGAAAGTTCAGAAAAGATGGAGGAAAGACATGGGTTGGCTGAGGTGTGGATACTGGAGTTTTCTAGTTCCTAATGTCATGAGTGTGGTGGAAAGGAACCAGCGGGGCACTGGGTGACGCCGCATGGGATCCGCAGGCCTCAGGCTGAAACCAGCATGGCAGGACAGGAACCACTGAAACCTCCGTGGTGTCCCTCTGGCTAGGAGCATTTTGTGTATGTGTCCACATTTAATTCTTATAGGAACTTTATGAAGTAGGTGGTAATACCCATCTATGCTACAGATGGCCATATTGAATCTCAAAGAGGTGAGGATCTTGCCTTTGGCATGTAGCTGGATAACGAGGGAGGCAGAATGTCAGACCAGCCAGTCTGAAGGACTCATCCTTGCTGCAGGCTCCAGGCCCCAGGGGAAAAAGGCCATGACAGTCAGCAGCAGGAAAAAAGCCACACGGTGTGCCAGTTCTTTCTGGCTTTTAAGATATTACTGTGTAAAAGGGGCCCCTGGCTCTCACATTCGGCTGCCTCCTTTTCTCTACCTAATTTTGTAAAGTATGACGTTTGGTAATTAATTTTTCAGATCTACAAGGCTGGTGTAAGAAAAGCTGTAAATTAAACAATCTCATTTTCATAACATTACAGACCAAAGGGCATCACTTGGTGACACATCCCTGAAGCAATGATGCGTAGTTTTTACTAACCAACGACCCAGAATCCAAAAGCCCCTTACCCCTGCTTTGTGATGGAGTTAGGCATGCGAAACAGAAAAATAATTGGATATGTTTATCTCCGGATTTGTTTTTTTTATCTGAATGTACTCAACAGGACTGTCAGGGACTATTTCCTAAAACAGGTCTAGTGTATGAAACAGGATAAAAGAAAAAAAAAAGGGTATTTCCTGTGTAATTTCTACTTCATTCCAAGATTTGAAGTGGGTCCCACAATGTATCAGTAGAACATGCTAGAAAGAGATGAGGAGATCAGGGAGAAAGAAGATCCCAGTATAGCAAATTAAGAAGCTGAGAGTATCAAAGTGGAGAGAGATACGAAAGTGGTCTCTTGACAGTTCGAGGGATGAGGGGACAAAGTGAGAGTCACAGACACAGAAGACAGAGTCAGAACTGGAGGATCCATGAAAGGAATTAATTTCTGGGTGGTTTATTGTGTTTGGCAAGACTGGTCACAGCTGACTGGGGTTTGGTGGTGGGATAAGAAGACAATTCAGAGAAATGTGTCTCCTGAGGCCAAAGGAACAGAGATCAGCTACAGATCAAGATGTCAGGCAAGCATGTGGCAGGGTCAGCCCTTTGACCTTTGGCAAAGGTTGGAGTTGATGCTTTAGCCATTCCTCATCAGGGCCAAAAAAGGCCAGGACTAATGAAGTCAGGAGTACACCAGGAACCTCATTAGGAAGACTCAAGTCAAACAAGGAGTGGGAAGGCGGGGAGAAGGGGGTCAGGCCAGGCCAGGCAGAGCCAGGGGAGGAGGAGGGTGGCCATCTTGCTGGTCCAGCCACCAGAACGCAGTGTCTGCCTTGCTGCCCACATCTGGCCTCCCAGGACCCTCACAGATCCTGGAATGGACACTGGAAGGGCAAGGAGCAGGACAAGTCCTGATATTAAAAAGAAACCAGAGTTTTAAAAAGCCAAACTCATAGAAGCAGAGAGTAGAATGGCAGATGCCAGGGGCTGGGAGTGGGGAGACTGGGTAAATGTTGGTCAAAAGAATCTGGAAACTCCCAATTATAAGGCAAATAAAATCTGGGGATCTAATTCTCAGCATGGTGATGTTAATTGTCACTACTTGGTTGCATGAGTGGCTCAGTCGGTGCAGTGTCTGACTTTAGCTCAGGTCATGATCTTGTGGTTCATGAGTTCAAGGCCCACATCAGGTTCTGTGCTGACAGCTCAGAAACTGCTATGTCTCCCTTTATCTCTGCCACCCCCCCCCCCACTTTCGCTGTCTCTCAAAAATAAATAAATATTTTTTTAAAAATTATAATTGTCACTACTGTATTATATATGTGAAAGTTTTTAAGAGAGCAGATCTTAAATGTTATACACACACACACACACACAAATCATAATTATCTGAAGGGAAAACAGTGTTGGCTAACCTTATTGTGGTAATCATTTTGCAATATATACATGTATCTAGTCATCACACTGTCCATTAAACAAATATGTTCTATGTCACATATGACATATGTTATATGTCAATATCTCAATAAAGTTGTAAGAAAAAAAGACCCTAGCTTAGTGCCCCTCATTAATGGGATGTATGCAGTGAGTGGGGGACACCTAGTATATGCCTGAAGCTGTGCCAGTTTCTGGGAATATATAGAGAGAGAAGAATGGGTCCCTAACCTGTGTGAAGAACATTAAACATGTGCATAGGTAATTATAGTGACTATTTTGTATACACAGAGAACTTTATTTCTGCCATGAGAAGTCTGGGAGAGTCTGAGTAAATGTGATGTTTACACTGGGTCTTGTAAAATAATAAGGATTTTTTCTAAGAGCAGAAGGAAAAGAGAGGAAGGCCATTTTAGATAGAAGAAACAGTGTGTTTTAGGCATAGACTCCTGGAAGGATCGAAGTACGTTCACTAGACTTTCCTATTGCAGGAAAATTGAACTAGATATTTCAGGAGAAAAAAATATATAGATACTGACCAGTGTTGAACTAGAACCCTCAGTTGTCCAAAATATGTCTATTAAATAGAGCTCACATTCTATTTTTTAAAGTTCTTTATTTAGAGAGAAAGACATCAGGAATAGGAGAGGGGCAGAGAGAGTGAAGGAGGGAGAGAATTCCAAGCAGGTTCAGCACTGTCAGCATAGAGCCCATCATGTGGCTCGATCCCATGAACCATGAGATCGTGACCTGAGCTGAAATCAACTCAGATCCTTAACAGACTGCGCCACCCAGGTGCCCCAAGAGCTTACATTCTTTAAGCAGGCTTTTTCCAAAGTGTTTCTCATAGCTATTTATAATTATCAAAAAATATGTGGATATGTCAATAACTGTGAGGAAATGTTGGGGTGGGCATACAGAAGGTCATTTCTTTTCTGCAGGGCTTCTCAGACCTTTTTAAATATTTTTTTAATGTTTATTTATTTTTAAGAGAGAAAAACAGAGTGTGAACAGGGGAGGGGCAGAGAGAGAGAGAGGGAGACACAGAATCCAAAGCAGGCTCCAGGCTTTGAACTGTCAGCACAGAGCCAGACACGGGGCTCAAACTCACAAACCATGACATCATGACCCGAGCTGAAGTTGCACTCTCAACCAACTGAGCCACCAAGGCGCCCCTTCTCAGACCTTCTAATATATAAATGTGCCTTTTGAATTTCAAAGATGAGGTGTAGCATGAAGCATTTCTCATGTTTATTAAAAGATGGAATAATCTTTTTTTTTCCTCCAGCCCAGAGAGTCTAGGAAACTGTGGCTAACAACGTGGGTAATCTAGGAGTTTAAAAGCCATGCCTCCATTCATTGTACCTTGTGAAATTTTTGTCCTTGCAGTTTTCAAATTGTATGATAATTGTTTATGTCCCTGTGCCCACCCAAATCTGTGCTGTCCAGTTTGGTGGCCACAAGCCCTGGAAATGTGACTACTTTGAACTGAGAGGAGCTGAGGTACTGGAAAGTTGCCAGAAAGTACGTTATGTGCCTTGCATCACATTTCCACTAGACAGCCCTGCCCTTGGCCATGAGCTATGTTGGTGTGAAGATCTTAGTCATCCATACATTTTTGATGCTTCAGAAATTTCTTGTCATACAACAGGCATTTAACATTCACTGGATGAATAAAATAACAAGTAAATAAGCGAGGCCCTATGCATAAAGTACTTGCTGCACTTACAGTCTGGTGCAAAATGCATGTTCCTATTGTCACACTTTCATTTTAAAAGGCTGTTTCTGCTTATACACAAATGACCCCTTTACTGATGTAAATATCTCATTTGCATGTGTGAAATCTATCTCCTAATTGTTTTAACATAGTCAGGAAGTTAGCCCTCCAAGACATAACATTTTCTTTTGACAGAACCCAGAATTCTGAGCTATGAAATCATTTGTTGGGGTTGGGAAACTGCATGTGAGCATCCAGCAGCTCTGTCTTCTACCTTCTCACTTCTGGCCTCATCTCTGTCTCCTTGCCCCCAAAGAAGTTTACGTCTGACAAAAACAACAACTTCCTGATCTCTAAAGCCATGTCTTGAGCTCACGGTTCAAGACCTTCTGAAGCATTAATTCTCTCAAACAAGCTTCTGACTGTTGTAATGCCCACCCTCTGGCCAACACTCATCTCTTTCTGCTCTACCTCCCCCAATAATGGCCCCTTATGTCTCTCTCCTCTCTTGACACTGATTTTTTGGGCAAGCCTCGGCCATCTTTGAAATGGCAATAATACTGTGTGTCATGATTATCAGGCACTTTGAAAGTTAAGTGAATGAATGAAAATAGGGAGCTGTGTAAATTGCCAAGTGTGAATCAAGTGTGAAATGCTATGCTTACTAATTTGGCATGGAATGAAGTAAGACACCTTGCTACATTTCCCTGGATCTATGAGCCTTCCTACTCCTTTAAAAGACTTTAAACCTATCTCTGTGTGTCTAGAGATGAGCCATCTATTCTTTCCACCAAATTGACACTTTTACTCACCATTCCAATTCCTTTTTTTCTCGACATCTGAATTAGAGAAGAATATGGACCATATTCTATAGTAATGTGTGACCTTTCTTCTCCCTCTGTCCAAAATATCTTACTGTCCTTATCATTATGCAGTTATAATGATCTACGGCAGAGAAGTACATTTTACTTTAATTAGCTATAAACATTAGTTTGTATTTGAAATTTAATGTAATTTTTTCTAGAAGATTCATTGGCTATGTGGATTTTAGTGAGATGTTTAACCTGAGGCCGTGTGGAACAGTGATTAAATGCTAGACTGTTGTCTTGGGTCAAGTAAGATTTTGTTGTAAACTGAAAAACTGGTCGTATTTCATCTCATTCCATCAGAAGGTGGATCCTGTTTCTCCTGCACTTGAATTTGGGTGGCCCACATGGCTGGCTCTGGCCAATGGAGCGTTACCCATCATGAGATAGGCAGAGGCATGCAAAATAATTGCTTGGTGAAGTTTGTCCTCTTGCTATTTTGGGAATACTTCAACTACCACCGTGTAAAGAAGCTTGAGGAAAACTACTAGAGAGTGATACATGTGTTGCCTTGTCTCCCTTATTGTTTCAGACAACTGCCAGATACGTGAGACCACCCTAGAACATCCATCCACTGGCCAACCCACTATCTCAGCCCAGACACATGAAAGAACCAAATAACTGCCCAGGTAGCTAACAAAACCTGTAAATTAAATACATCACTATTATTTTAAGCCACTGTGCTTTGGGGTGGTTTGTAATGCAGCAAAAGGAAACTAATAAGGAAGCACTTACTTAGAAGTGGGGTGCTACTGCTGAAAACAAACCTTCAAACACTTGCATTGACTTTGCAACTGGGCAGTGGATGGAACCAGGAAAAGCCATGGGGATATCTTAGCAAGGGAAGCAAACTTTTAGTAGAAGCCAGTATACCGATGAGGAAACTGCTAGAGCAGCTAGAAAAATAATGATACATTTTGAACAATAAGGCCACTTGCAAAGCTGTTTCCTGAAGGTGGGGGATAGAGCACGTAGCTTATAACTTTTGATATGGCTAAGGATATCTACAGAGAGAATGCTGTAGGGTCAGTTAGATGTAGCAATGGTAATAAAGTATTGCAAGAGGAGTAAGCTAAAGAAAAATCTGTTTAGACTGAATGAATGAGTAGAGGATATATAGAGAAACCCATAGTTGTTGAGTTAGAAAATAATACTGTACTCATCCTTAATCCTCAAGTGGGAAAAATTCTAAGTCATGTGAAGTCTAAGGCCAACAATAAAAACAAATGTGGCTTTACATTCCTTTGTCAAGGCTTGTGAAAGATTCACCATGGTGCCTACTAGATCATTTCAACAAAACAAAGATGCTGTAAACATCTTAAGGGTTATTCTTACAGAAAGCTACTTCCAAGATAACTATTTTATTTTATGCTGTTATGTTATGTTATGTTATGTTATGTTATGTTATGCTATGTTATGTTATTTCCAGTATGGTTAACATACAGTGTTATATTAGTTTCAGGTGTACAATATATAGTAATTCCACACTTCCTTACATCACTTAGTGCTCATCATGACAAGTGCACTCCTTAATCGCCATCACCTATTTCGGCCATCCCCCCACCCACCGACCCTCTGGTAACCATAGGTTTGTTCTCAATAGTTGAGACTCTGCTTCTTGGTTTATCTCTATCTTTTTTTCCCCTTTGTTCATTTGTTTTGTTTCTTAAATTCCACATATGAGAAAAATCATATGGTATTTGTCTTTCCCTGACTGACTTATTTCACTTAGCATTTTAGTCTCTAGCTCTGTTCATGGAGCTTGCAAATTGCAAGATTTCATTCTTATTTATGGCTGAGTAATATTCCATTATATATATTCCATTATAATATTCCATTATATATATTCCATATATTCCATTATATATATTCCATTATAATATTCAATATATATATATATATATACACACATCACAGCTTCTTTATCCATTTATCAATCGATGGACATTGAGCTGCTTCTGTATCTTGGCTATTGCAAATAAGTAAACATACAGATGCATGCATCCTTTGCATTCGTGTTTTGTATTTTCTGAGTAGCGTCATTACTGGATTTTTTGAGTAATGTGATTACTGGAATAGTGTGGTAACTGGATCATCAGGTAGTTCTATTTTTAATTTAGATGCAAAAATCCTCAACAAAATACTAGCAAACCAAATCTTACAATACATTAAGTAAATCATTCACCATGATCAAGTGGGATTTATTCCCAGTATGCAAGGGTGGCCCAATATTTGCAAATAAATCAATATGATACCTCACATCTATAAGAAAAAGGATAATAACCATATGATCATTTCACTAGATGTAGGAAATGTATTTGACAAAGTACAAATCCATTCATGATAAAAACCCCCAACAAAGTAGGTTTAGAGGGAATATATCCCAACATAAAAAGGCCATGTATGAAAAACCCATAGTGAATATCATACTCAGTGGAAAAATAAAAACTGAAAGCTTTTCCCCTAAGGTCAGGAATAAGACAAGGATGTCCCCTCTCACCACTTTTCTTCAACATGTACTAGAAATCCTAGCCACAGTGGTCAGACAACAATAGGAAATGAAAGGCATCCACATCAGTAAGGAAGCAGTGAAACTTTCGCTATTTGTAGATGACATGATACTCTATATAGAAATCTGTGAAGACTCCACCAAAAAACTATGAGAACTGATAAATGAATTAAGTAAAGTCACAGGATACAAAATCAACATGCAGAAATCCGTTGCGTTCTTATACACTAATAATGAAGCACCAGAAAGAGAAATTAAGAAAACAATCCCATTTACAATCACATCAAAAATAATAAGATATCTGGGAATAAGCCAGGATAACTATTTGTAAAGTATAAGAGAGAAGCATGCCTCAAACAAGTGTGGGTGTGGCTTTCACCAAATGAATTGGAGTACAATCTGATGACTAGAAAGTCCACAAAGTTTTTTAAGGAGTTCTAACAGTAAAAGGGCCAATAGCTTGGACAAAATGGAACTGAGATTCTTCAAAATGTCAGAAAACCCCCAGTCCCTAATTTTCCATAGAGGGCTTAGGCTGGCAAAGTTTACCTAGCTGTGGCATGGACCATTTTTTATAGCGAAGAAAGGATTTCTGAGAAATCAAAGCTGAGTCCAGAGTAGGAATCTACTCAAGGAAGCAGAACCAGGCTGTAATCTGGACCCAGGACTTTTCAGATCATACACACAGTTACGAGCTAAATAAATTGTTGTTTTATTACATGTTGGGGTGGTCTGTCACATGGCAAAGTCGAACTAACTGATAGACTTTTCAGTTCCAGCTCCTCAATATTCTGAGATAACCTCCACCGCTGTGTGACTCAGACAGAAAAATAATTCACTTTTTAAAAATATTTAATTTTCAGAAATATAAAATAAGTCTACTATACATGCCTCATAAGTGTGTTGCATCCTGATGAGATAGTACATGCTGCGGACTATACCAAAAAAATTGGTTTCTATAAAAATTGCAATTTTTGCTATTTCAGGAGGCTTCATTTTCTCATGTGTGCATGGTGATAATAATCACAATCTCTTAATTTTGTTTTGAAAACCAAATTACAGAAAGACAAATGACACATCTGAATATCAGAGATCAATACATCAGATTGTGATCAAGTGTGTGGTTGTGAACCTTAAATCATGTCACCTTCCCTGACATGGAAAATAATATTATATAAATATAATTAGATATATATTATATGTGATATATTTATATTATATACAAAGGTATATATATTATATTTTGACATTTATATTATATTTTATATTTATATTATATTATATTATATTATATTATATTATATTATATTATATTATATATAAAGGTATATATATATATATATATATATATATATATATATATAAAGGTCTGTAAAGGTATCCTTCTGAATTTCAGACATGGTCTCCTAATTTGAATGGATGCATGCTGCATTAAGAATATCTAAGTCTTTACAAAATATGATTCTTCTGGTCCCAGACTCTGCTCTTTCTAGACTGACAAGATCTCAGGATTCTGTTCAGTCCTCCTGTGAACCCATACTCCTTCTCCAGCATCGCCCTCTTCCCTGGAATTATCTCAGTGCCCCTTCTCCATTGGTCTTTGGCAGTCTCCAATCACTTCCCTTGCAAACTGATATGTCCCTTCCCCTCCATCACTAGCATCATCGAGAAGCAGCCTCATCAAGAAGCAGCCTTCAAGTGAATGGACATTCCAACCCAAGAGAAACACAGGAGGTGGGAACACCTCAGTGGGAAAATGGCAATTAGTAGACCACACTTAAGAGACAAGAAAGCACAGAGGGAAAGCTCCTTATGGCTGCCTGGAAATCAGACATGGGATACAGGCAATGATGCTAACAAAACAATGTAGTGGCCACAGATACACATAGGAAGCACCAAGAAAATCTGTGAGGGCTTCCTAGAGGAGAGAAATGAACAGGGCTTTAAAAACAAGTATTATAGAAAGGGACATCCATACTCATTTAATAATTGTGTAATGAGTATCTGCTATGAGCCATGTGCTATGCTACATAATGAGGGAAAATAAATAATAATATTAATAATAATGTCATGTTTTTGTATAGCATTTTAGAATTAATAATCTAGTCAGGAATGATGGTGTGAACATTAGGTAAAGAAAGAAAAGGGTTAGGGGCACCTGGGTGGCTCAGTAGGTGGACTGCAGCTCAGGTCATGATCTCACGGCTCAGGGTTCAAGCCCTATATCGGGCTCTGTGCTGACAGCTCAGAGCCTGGAGCCTGCTTCAGATTTTGTGTCTCTTGTCTGCCCCTCCCCTGCTCACACTCTGTCTCTCTCTCTCTCTCTCAAAATAAAGAAACATTAAAAAAAAATTTTTAATGAAAGGGAAGGGTTAAATGGGAATTGGAACCGATTAAACATATCTGTGTTCTTAGAACCGTGCTGCATTTCACAGTGCTCAGTAAACCATTCTCTGAGATCAAATCAATTATCACCCCAGTTTGGGGTTGAGGAAAATTAAATCAATAGAGATAGTAGGTGACCTGACCAAGTCACAAAGCTTGTGCTGGTAGAGCTGGAAACTGAAGCAAGATTGGAGTTTCTCCCAAGCAGAAGCTCAGGCTGGAGGAGTCAGAAGGTGTAGTCAGCGTCTGATTTGACCAGAGCCCTGGGGAGGACAGAGAGAGACTTGAGGACAGAGAGCAGGAAAAGGAGACAGAGAGAAACAGGCAGGAAGGAAAAGGGATCCAGACCGTTTTCTATGGAAGCCAAGTACATTCACCCGCAGAGAATCTCCCTCCCAGGGGAAGCCTGTCATTACAACTAGTTAGCACCTGGTGCATTTCTTGCAGGTCCAAAGATATTCTTTCCTATAATCACCAATTAGCACCTGCCACAGCCGTTTTCCTGGACAGTTGATGAGGATTGAGATTGGGCAGGCTGGTGATTTCACTAAAGCCCTGCAGTTAATAACGGCCATGATATTCAGAGCAGAACTAATAGCTCACACTTGGAATGGATTCCCTCTTTCAGATGACCAGATTCTCCCAGGACCTGTACAGTTTGACTTTCCTGTGCCCAAGCACTTGAACAAGCTTTGTTAGCCAGTAATAACTTGTGGCGCCCCCCTGGCCAGAGAGCAGAGCACTCCATCACTGAATAATCTAGCTGATTTATTTTATTATTTGGGGAGTTTGTAAAAGGGCTATTCATTTTTCCCCTGCTCTCAGGTGATTCTCTGAGCCATCCTTCTCAATATTGCCACACTGACTCCCGTTGCCAAGCAAAGTCCTGTGCAAAGGACCCGGACCAGAGAGACAGTTGCCAGACTATTGGCTCTGCAGTGAAGGTGGTGCGCCTGGCTCTCTGTGCAAGAAATTAATACATCATCGCTGCGGAGGGATGTCCCCCCTCAGGCCACCAGACCCTTTCCTCTTTGTGTGTATGCACCACAACACCTGCAAGCCTGTTAAGATGGTTTGTTTTCTTGTGCGTCTTCTCCACACAACCGTGTGTCTCGAAAGACTGTGTGATTTAACTCTTGACCAAACCCAAACCTAGGCCCAACCCTGAGTAATAATGACTGGAGGTAGCCTGTTCATTCACCTGCCTTCCCAACATCTCCTGTCCATTTTCCTGATGAGAATAACACGTCAATTTCCCTTGCCAGAACCAGCCTGTCCCCATCTCAATTCCTGTTGCTGGGTGGGATTGAAATTTTCTCAGGCAGCGGGGTGGGACCAGGACACAGGAGAGGACTGGCCAGGCCACCATGATTGGTTGGGCCTGGACACGTGACTCAGCTGGTGTCAAGGAGAGCAAAGGGCAGGGTTTTTCAGGAATTACTGAGAAAGAAGTCTCTCTCTGCATGAGCTCCTAACTTGGCAGGAAACAAGGCTGAACTATTTGTGGACATTTTTGTCATCATACTCAGAGAATCTGACTAATGATGAAGAACAATGGAGGAAGAAACTCTTGGAGATAGAGAGTGACAGAATCTTAATGACATTGTCTGAGCTTCTAGATCCACCCCTTCCTGAAGCCCTTGCCTCTTGACTGAAATGCAGTCGTCAGGTCTTCCCTTATAGTATAGGTCCATTATCCATTGCTGCAGAACAAGCCATCCTAAAACTTAGTGATGTTAAAAAGTCATCCTGTTCTATGCTCAAAATAACCCAAATGAGCTAGATACTGTACAAATAGGGGAAAAGAAGCTTAACTAGGTTCAAGAACTTGCCCCCAAACAGTCAGTACATGGCATAGTTGGTGGTCACTTACTATCCTTTAAGTCAGCAGGTTGCTAATATCATCCCCGGAGAGAACACATCTCATTTACTCTCATTCAATTCTCAGCCTCCTGAGAAGAAGTTTCCTCGTGTATCTGGCTCCTCCCTGCCTGATGGATTTACAATGCTCAGTGTTTCCGCTGCCTATAGACTTCATGCTGAAATGTGGGCTCTGGAAAGCATCTGTCCTGCTCAGCACCAGACTTTGCTAAAATGCACGTTCATCTGCCACCGTGCATCCCACTAGCTCACAGGCTCTGGCACCACAAGGCCAACACCTAGTAAGCAAGTCCCTTTTCCAGGCCCTTCTCCAGGGTCTGTCCATGCATGCCCTCACAGTCCTTTTCTGCCATCCCTGTGTTGGAAGTCAGGGCAATTCTGACGGGAATTAGCTGAGTGGAGAAGCAGAGACAATTTCCATGGGGCTGGAGGGGGACCATGGTTCATCTCATCCATGAAAGCAGGGCAGCCAAGTGCCCAAAGAGACAGAAGAACAAGCATCCACAGGGAGAGCCAAGCTTCGGTGACTGGGGGACTCATATAAGACACCACACCCAAAGGAGCAGCGCCAGTGCCATGACTTGGTAAGGGAGAACTGAGCTCCAGGTAGCAGCACCCTCATTGCAAATGACTTTAGGGATGTGGAAAGGATTAGGGCATCATGAGCAGGGGCACTGGAGCCAGGCTACCTGGCTTTGAAAACAAGCTCCACCATCTGCCGTGTGGCCTTGAACTAACTAATCAAACACTCTATGCCTCAGTTTCCTCACCTGTAAAATGTGACTAATGATGGTGTCCACCAATTGTCCCCACTGAGGTTGCTGGGAGACTAAAACAAGAGCAAATGTATGGAAAGGGCTTACCCATACCAATGTTCCATGAGGGTAACCACGAGTTATCACCAGTGTTGTGACTGTTTCCCATAGCTCTGTGTCTGGCATCTGGGTGTGCCCCACTGGTATACATAGCTGGCCTCCTTCTGTGTCTCCTGATTCCACAACTTCTGCCCTCTTGCCTTTTAGCCTTGCTTAAAACTTCTCCTCCTCTAGAACAGCCTGGACTTGCCTCCATCAGATAGAGCAAATCACTTCTCAGATCCATCCAGGCTATGGGACCCTACCCGGCACGGGACCATCCAAGTAGGTAGCTTTTCCACAGAATGGAAATCCACTCAGAAGTGTGGCCCACCAACATGTGCCCTATCCCAGTGAAATCTGCACCATAATGTCATCAAAGACTTGACATAAAAGCCATTTCTACTGTTACTTTCAGAGACCATGGTAGGATTTTAGTTTTCAGCAGCCAGGTATTTCCTGGTTTTCATACTATGCACACAAGTGTTTTATCCCCATCTGTGGGAGAACAGTTTTGTATAACTAAAGGACCTAGCTTCAGCTCCTCTGGAATTGTAGGAAGGGGGAGCTACTGAGTCAGGATTTAAGTAATGGTCCCCTATGGCTGTGAGTATGCATCCGTAACTGTAGATTCTGTCAGGTTCCTTCTTTATAGAAACACATGCTGCATAATGGATTCATACTGTCTGTGTGATATAATAAAGTATATAAACTGGTAGATAGGAGCGTGTCTGTATAAGCACAGATATATTTAGCATTATGCTATTAAAGTGGAATTAGTTAAATATCCATGCAAGCATGATGTCATGCTGGAACCATAGACTGACTAGTTGGCTGTCAAAAAATACAAAAAGGAGGGAAGGGGGGTGGGAGAGAAGAAAAGAAGGAAGGAAGAAAGGGAGGGAGGAAGGGAGGGAAGGAAGGAAGGAAAGAAGGGAGGAAGGAAAGAAGGGAGGAAGGGATGGAGGAAGGGAGGAAGGGAGGGAGGGAGGGAGGGAGGAGAGAAGGAGTGGGGAGGGAGGGTAGGTGGGCAAGTGTGGGGCCAGTACTGAATCGTTATGAGCACCAGCCCCCAGTCTCTCAGCTGGTATGAACTGCACCATGCTACCTGCTACGGAGGATGCTACTAAGGAACTTCCTTAGGACACCTGCCTGTAAGTGTCGCAGATCTGCTTCTGAGGGCCCTGAGTGAGCATTCATTTCCAAATATTGGCTACCTCTTGTTAGTTCAAAGTTCCCTCAGGAGCTTCCTAGATGAAATCTGAACCTGGCCCCTGCACTCAGAGGACGGGGAGAGACTGAAGACAGGTGGACCCTCCAGATTGGTAGGTTGTGGGCTTATTAAGCAAGAGAATTTATGTATGAGACTTGTCTTGGGTGGCAAGTCAGTCCCTATACCTGCCAAATCCCCAAGATTTAAACTAAATCTTAACGTTTATGAAGAGGCCCTAACTGGGTTCAGTCTGTATAGCCTGCGGGTGTTCTCAGCCCCGCATCACCGTCTCAAGGTCATGTCCTTGGAGCAGCCTCTGGAATCAGGGAAGCAAGCCGAACCTGAGTTCCTAGACAGGGGAGGGGGTGAGGAACCTCCAAGTGCCCGGGTCCAGCTCACCACTCAGCTGGTGGCCATGTCCTCTGGATGACGTCCCCCAAAACCCCTCCCGTGGTGATCCAAAGGGGGTGGTTTGAGGTTGACAAACGTGTAATCCTACGTGTAACCCACCGAGAACTACGCTGGCCCCAGCCACGTCTCTCAGACATGAAAAGATTTCCTGATGCACGCTATACCTGGAGTGAGAATTAAAACACTCCTGTACCAGTTTCCTACTGCCGATGTAACAAATTACTACAAATTTAGTGGTGCAAAACAATACAAATGTATCCTATCCAGTTTCTGGAGGTCAGAAGTCCAGCAGGTCTAACTTCGCTAAAATCAAACTGTTGGCTGAGCTGTGTCCTTCCTGGAGGCTCAAAGAGAGAATCTGTTTCCCTGCCTTTTTTAGCTTCTAAAGACGGCCTGCATTCCTTGGCTGCTGGCCCTTCCCTCCCTCCTCAAAGCCAGTGGTTTCACTTCTTCAAATCTCTCTTACTCTGACCTCTGCTTCTGTCATCACATCTCTGTCTCTGACTCTGAGCCTCTTGCTTCCCTCCTACAAGGATCTTTGTGATTTCTCTTGGGTGTGCCTGCTAATCCAGGATAATCTCCTTATCTCAAGATCCTTAACCACATCTGCAAAGTCCCTTTTGCCATGCAAGGTGACACAGTCCCAGGCTTCTGGGATTAGGACCTGGACACCTATAGGGAGCCATTAACCTACCCACCACAGTCAGCTGTCATTCAAGGGGCCGGTTGTGTATCTCCAGCCAACCAAGCCACAGTACTCACCATATGCCAGAAACTGATCATCACATCACATTTTTCACAGTGCCAATCTTATTTTCATTTTCACAACAGCAAGGTGAAGCTGGCACTGTCATTCTCTGTGAAACTAGGGCACTGAGGCTCAGGAAAGTCATCATTTCTCCTTCAGCTTTAGCCAACATTGCTGTGACCTCCAAATCCCACCTTCTCTCTTGACACAACTCCAAAAAAAAGTTCCCAAATACATGCCAGAAGGGAGTGCTTCCACTCTCCCTGTGGCTCTGTGTCCACTGAAAGTTTGGGAGCAGGGCCCCGCATGCTCATCAATGCCTTTGTCCCTTACTGCAGGCACAGCGTCTGTCCATGGCAGGTGCTTCAGAGATACTCGCTCTCCAAATAAACACTCGAATAAGCCCCCTCCAAATATGTGGGTCAGAGCCTCCCAGCATCACTTTTCCCTAAACCTCCAATGTCGTAAGCATCAACACCCCTCACTGAGTCCCCGCCACTTGACACATGGTGCCTTGGGCTGGTAGGAGACACCGAGGCATATAAACACATTGAGGCCCACGTCGAGTTGGGATCCCACCGCAGGAGCCCGTGGATCGTGTGCAGCCTTGCTGGTGCAGGCGAAGTGAGCAGGTACAGCAGCCTGGCAATGAATGAGAGAGCGCTCTGAGCCCTGGATAGTCACGACTACCCACAACCCCAACACTGTCTGGACACGTGGCTCTGCTCCCCGGACGTCTCGCAGGCTTCTGATGAGGGTAATTGGACAACCACATCTCGAAAAATGCTCTTCTGCATATTTAAACAGATCTTGTCCCTGAGTTAGGGAGGGGCACTGTGGTTTTTCCTAGAGTACCTCTCTCATTTACTGTGGATGGGAGGGGCCTCTCAGAATCTGGGAAAAAGCAGGAAACAACCAAATGCCACGTTAATTAGCAGAAATATACCGAGCCCATGAAAGCGGCCCTGACTTACCTCAGTACCTGCACGAGGCACCCTCAGCTCAGACACTAAGCGAGTGCAAGTTGAATGAAAGAACCGAAAAAAAAGGAATGGTTGAGTGGATGTTCTAGCTAGCTCACTTCCAGGGCTATGTGTTATCTCCTATGCAAGGAAGAAGCATTCTATCCTAGAAAATCTTTCCCCCTTCCTCCCAAACACACACACACACACACACACACACACACACACACACAGACTTACATGCACACATGAATGCATGCACATGAGCACACGTGAACACAGCCACACATGCACGTGCATAGACATACATATATATATATGTGCAATCCTTTACATCATTAGACCTTCCTCCTCAAGTTCTTCTCAGGCAATTAACTTCATGAAGAGCCTCAGTCAAAATGTTAGCCCCCACCCCCATCACTACAAAACATCAGAATGTGGGGGTTACCCTTGAAGTTCTCACAAGATACCTGTAACCTCATGTAACACACCACAAGAGCATTCAGAGAGCTACGTCAGCGGTGTTGTAAGAAGGGAGAGCCAGGAACCAATATTCATCAAATTACAAGGTATGTTTCTTGCTGACATATGCATGTGCTTAATATTGAGGCAAATGCTAAAAGCCTGGAAATGTGAAATGACCTCAGAAAACACAAAGCACTGTGTTTTATTTTGTATATTGTATATTTTTAAAAGCCAACAACTCTTCATTTTCTCCACAAAACATTTTTTTAATGTAATGTCTTTGTTTTTTTTTTTCTTTTTTCACTTTGCAGGAACTGTCTAATTCTACCTACTCCACTGATCTTGGTTTATTGTTAAAAATAAATGCCTTCCTTTAAAGTAACCTCCCACCTTTTGTACTGTGCTTAGGAAAGAAAGAAGAAAGTTAGCTATAAAGAAAACAATGACTGTGGCTGGCGTAGGTGGGAATGATTTAAAGTGCTTCCGTTCCATTGAGAAGAACACCCATGGCCCTTTAAAGTTGAACTCTTGGAAGCTGCATTGCACATAATTGGAATCAGTGTGAATATCACATGCAGCAAAATGAGAAAATGTCACTAACTCGTCCTTCTTCAGTGAAGAAATGCTTGCCTTTCTGTTTTAAGGGCTTGAAAAGGATCAGCTCAGATGAGAGCAATTTTTTTTTCCATGTTCTCTTATTTGTGAGTTCCATTTTCCTGTGCCCCTGTGGAAAGGAAGCCTCGAATCAGGAAAAAAAAAAAGGAGATGGGATAGTATTACCTCTCCATTTTCTTTATAAATGTCCATTCACAATGGAGCAGAGGATTTGCCTGCATTAGCAAGAGTGTTCCCCAGCACGGGACCACACAGTACGGGTACCAGAGAGAGCAAATGGTGGTGGGGCTGGTGCTGGGACTGAGATTCCTTTGGACCAATGAAAAGCATGCTGGCAGTTCCCTGAGTGAGAATTAAAACTTTTAAAGCCACAAGTGCCTCAGGGTTTAGATGGGGATATAAGATGGGTGGCTTGGGAACCAGACTGCCTGGGTTCCATTCTGTTTTGCTTAGGATTGCCAGATAAAATACAAGATGCCCAGGTAAATGTGGATTGGAGATAAACAGTGAAGACGGTATGGGATGTACTTATGCCAAAATATTGTATGTTGCTGGGGCGCCTGGGTGGCTCAGTCACTTAAGCGTCTGACTCTTGATTTCAGCTCAGGTCATGATCTCATAGTTCATGGGATCAAGCCCTGCATTGGGCTCTGCACGGACAGCACGGAGCCTGCTTGGGATTCTCTCTCTCTCCATCTCTCTGAGCCTCCCCCACTTGTGTGCTCTCTCTCTCTCAAAATAAATAATAAACTTTAAAAAAACACATTATATGTTGTCATAAAAGTTATGTGGCTAAATCTGGCAACTCTAGTTTTGCCATTTATTCACTGTCTGATCTTAGCCTTTCCAGGCTTTGATTTTCTCTCAGGGATAATAGCATCCCTAAATAGAGATAGTAATAATAATGATGCCCATTTATAGGATTGCTAGGAAGATGAAACAAATGAATAATTCTAAAGAATTGGAATAGTACCTGACACATAAGCACTGTGTTGATGTTTGTCAAATAAAACGGTAAATGTATTTGCAAAAAAAAAAAAAAAAAAAAAAAAAAAAAAAAAAAGAATCTGACACCAGACCAGCTTTACAAAGTGATGCACCAGTTACTTTTATCTCAGAGTCCTATAGACTGACAGATGAGGTGAATGGGCTGTCAGTGAACAGGCGTCACTTCACACCAGCAGGTGCTGGAAGTGAACACCTTGCTAGAGCCATGAGGATCATGGAAATAGTTGGCAAGCCAGCTAGATCCACTCATGGCTCTATCAGAGTGGTGTGTCCTGGATGAGAGAAAGCCCCTCAACTTTGTTCCGAGGGAGGAAATGGCAGAAAGTTCATCTAGAAAGTTGAATCTGTCTGAGGTTTTCACTTTTCATGTTAAAAGTGGACGGAGGAGAGAAAGTAGAAACACTGTGGATTAAGATGGTTCCCATGGGGGTGCACAGGTAGCTCAGTTGGTTAAGGGTCCAACTCGATTTTAGCTCAGGTTATGATCTCACAGTTCATGGGATTGAACCGGGCATGGGGGCTCTGTGCTGACATCGCAGAGCCTGCTTGGGATTTTCTCTCTCTCTCAGGCCCTCCTTCTCTCTCTCTCTCTCTCTCTCTCTCTCTCTCTCTCTCTCTCTCTCAAAATAAATAAATAACCTTTAAGATAGTGCACAGAGCTCGTGTGAATGGCTGCAGAGCTTAAAATGGTTGGGGCTTTGAGGACCAGGGTGAACAGGGAAGAGGGAAGCATCATTCCAGACCCTCTAATCCACTGTGCCGGCCACTCCTGCACCACTAATGCATTACTTTCCTGAGTAACAGCTTCAGATCAGTTACATGGCTTGATGCTGTCCTTGGAAGTAGGTGAGATAAGAGTGGACACTTGGGGTGTCAATGCTGGGCCACTGTTGAGGGAGGTTGTAGTTTTGTAGCCAAGAAACTATACCACATGTAATGAGCCTGAGGGAGCAAGAGGACAGAAACAGGAGAGCGGGCAGCCTCCTCACTAGCTGGGAGGACCACAGGCAAGGTGAGTTGAAGCCAGCAGCCAACAGACACAGCGAGCATTTGCAGCCACGGTCTTGCATGGTGGTCCTGAAGTGGACAGGAGCACTGGGCTTGGCTTCTGCTCACAGGACAGAGAAAGCCATGGCCTTTCCTGACCAAATATCTCACTCCTGGACTTGTATCTCTCATCTCGTTTTTAATCTTTCCATTGCCTTCTGCCTTGGACGGTGCTTTTCTTGGGCCTTTCCCTTTATACTCATGTCAACTTCTACCAGTTCTGAGAGGAAGGGATGTCCTCAGACATATCCTCACTCTGGCATCTGGTCTCATCCTCACTCCATCTCTGGGTGTAGGATGAGTCCATGGAAATTCCCCAATGACTAGATATTAGGCCCTTGCCAAGGCGGTGAGTGCCTCCCACCAAGTGGTTCTCTCTGGGCCTCACAGGATTGGTGGTTCTCTGTTCTTGTCTGCTCAGTTTTTCTGAGCTCAGCAAGCATTTAATGAGTGTCTACCACCTGCCAGGCCCACTGTCTAACCTGCAGACTCAGTAATACATCACTTATTATTTATTGAACACTGACTATATGCCAAGCCTATAAAGTACTTTATAAACATCATTTCATTTTCTTACAACACATTTATGCAGTAGATATAATGATTAATCCTATTTTACTGAACCTTATCTAATAGGAGCTCATGAATGAGCAGGAAGCATCTAATTACAATATAGTGTGAATCTTATACTTAGTCAAAAGAGCATTTTATCCCACTTACCTGACAGGCACTTTCTGCTAGGTACCAAGGCACAACAACAGACAAGACAGGCCTGATCTCCACCCCCACTGCACACACAGGTCACAGAGCAAAAAGTAAGTCAGGACCGCAAAGAATGCTTTGTGAGAGGACAGCATAGGGCAGGGACATCCCACCTAACCTGAGGGAGAGCTTTCTAGAGAACGTAAGTGATCCAGTTTTCTATTCCAGACTCCAACATTTTGAAGCTTAAAACAACCATGTATCACTATTTCATATCACTTGATGGATTCTCCAGGCTCAGTGGGGCAGTTCTCACTTGGAATCTCTCTGATGCCTGCTGTCAGATGTTGGACAAAGTTGTAAATACCTGAGATCTTGACAAGGTTGGATGTTGAGATGGCTTCCGCACTCACAGATCTGTCCCCCAAGCTGGGATGGCCTAGCATCTCCACCTTGATGTGACCTCTCCTTGTGGCTAACTTTCAGCATGGTGGACTCAGGGACTCAAACATCATACATGGTGTCTGACTTCCTCCAGAACCAATGTTCCAAGAAATTGCTGTAGAAAGCACAAGGTTTCCTCTAGCCTAGCCTTGGAGGTCATGCCAAGATACTTAGGACACATCCTGTTGGTTATAAATGAATCCCAGACCAACCCAAATTAAAACAACAGTCCTATATTCAAAAGGCATGACTGCAGAGGGCTGGTTCATGAGAGAACTATGGAAACTAGCTACAACAGTAAGGGATGGGGGCCATGATCCATGCAATGATAGGAGAAACCATGAGTTCCTAAAATAATTATGAAAACTGTTATTGTAAAAAACAAACAAACAAAAGTTATCACTGCATGAAAGTAAAAGTTGTTATTAAGGATCTACTTGCTAGGCAACAGATACTTCATATATGTTATATATGAATATGTTGTGTATATATAATTAAATATAATATCTTTCTAATTTATAAGCATCTGATAAAGTGGGAACTCACATTCAGAGAACTTAAGTAACTGTGGGCAAGGTCACATTTCTTTGAAGCGGCTACTTTGGGATTTGAAATGAAGTGAGGTTGATTCTTGAGACACACTCGGGGGTCACTCCTGTTTAGACAATTAGCAAAGACTTCATAAAGGAGGTGATGCCTTAACACTGCTTTTAAAAATAAATTAGGAGCCTCTCAGACAAATGAGAAGAGAAATAATTACAAATAAAAAATGAAAACAGGGTGACTGGGTGGCTCAGTCCTTTAAGCAGCCAACTCGACTCTTGATTTCGGCTCAGGTCATGATCTCACAGTTTGTGAGATTGAACCCTGCATCAGGCTCTGCACCGACAGTGTAGAATCTGCTTGAGATTCTCTTTCTTTCTCTCTCTCTTGACCCTTACCCAGCTCTCTCTCTCTCCCTCCCTCTCTCTCTCTCAAAATAAAAAAAAATAGACATTAAAAAAATGACAACAGGATTTCTTGGGTTGAAATCTGTACTCTGTTCAATATTGCTAAAATGTGAAATGTATAGCACAGAGATAGAAGCTTAGGATGCACAGGAAGGCAAGGGAATATCATGGAGGATCATGTGTACCAAGCCAAGTCACTTTATTCCATAGCAATAGAGAGTCACAGAATCATTTTAAGCAGGCGAGTAGCCTACCCTAGTCCTCTTGGCCTTCCTAGACAGGTTTGAAGACCTGGTTCTTAGAAGGATCCATGTCCCTTCCTTGGCAGACAGAGGGAGAGATTTCTGCAGCTGATTGCAGAGACTGCACTCCTAGATCACAGGAAATATACTTGGTCAGCACTATTTCTCTGATTATTAGCACTAAGCTTGCCACACACTGGGTGGCCAGTGAATGATGGAAGGATGGATGGATAGATGGATGGGTGGATACTTTTAATAAGCAAAAAATGACAGAACTTATAGCTCCTAAGAAAGAAATCTGAAGACAAAATTCAGCATTGTCCTTTCCTATGAAGCTAATCAGAGCAATCACTCCCTCTGCTAAAAGTAGGATCTGAGCTCCTGGCCCAAACTTTATGTCTCTCTCTCACTTTCTGCTTGCATTGAGTCCTCTGGTCTGGCCATAAGTGCTTCCTACCAGCAGTCTGCCTTGATGGCCTACAGGCTTTTCCCTCCTTCCCTCTCTTCAGGATGCACAGCACCAGTGGATTACCACATTAGCTACTGCTATGTGTGATATGGAAGTTGGTCACTGCTAAGTTGATACCCACAGTCCTGAACACTCTCTTCATCACCACCTAGTGGATGTCTCAAGGTCAACACTCGGATCAGAAATTGTCTCCAAATCCCTGCCTTCCATCCGCAATGACTTCTTCCTAGCTGAGTCAATGGTACCACCATCAGTAAGTAAGAAGTCTGAAAGCTCACTAGGGCTCTTCCTTTTTATTTACCATAACATAAAATTGGTCGATGAGTCGGGCAGTTTTGCCTTCTGAGTAGCTTCTAAGTATGTCCTCTCCTTGCCAATGATGCTGCCAGGCCCCATGGCAGACTCTCATCTCTTTATAGCAATTCTTCAACCACTTTTCCTGCCTCCAGTTTGACTCCTCTGGCTTATCTCCACACTATATCCCCCCACAATTCTAAAGGGAAGACTCCCTGAAATTCAATGCCTTACTACTGTCAAGAAGTTTAAACTCCAGGAACCACCATTCTGTTTTCCAGAGTGGCTGCACCAGTTTGCATTCCCACCAACAGTGCACATCCTCACCAACATTTGTTGTTTCCTGAGTTGTTAATTTTAGCCACTCTGACAGGTGTAAGGTAGTATCTCATTGTGGTTTTGATTTGTACTTCCCTGATGATGAGTAATATTAGGAATTTTTTCATGTGTCTATTGAACATCTGTTGATCTTCTTTGGAAAAGTGTCTATTCACATCTTCTGCCCATTTCTTCATTCGATTATTTGTTTCTTGAATGTTGTTTGGTAAGTTTTTTTTTAGATTTTGGATACTAACCCTTTATCTTACATGTTATTAGCAAATATATTTTCCCATTCCATCGGTTATCTTTTAGTTTTGTTGATTGTTTCCTTCACTGTGCATAAGCTTTTTATCTTGATGAGATCCCAATAGTTCATTTTTGCTTTTGTTTCCCTTGCTTCTGGAGACATGTCAGGTAAGAAGTTGCTGCAGCCGAGGTCAAAGAGGTTGCTGCCTATTTTCTCCTGTAGGATTCTCCTGTAGGATTCTGATGGTTTCCTGTCTCACATTTAGGTCCCTTATCCATTTTGAATTTAGTTTTGTGTATGGTATAAGAAAGTGGTTCAGATTTATTCTTTTGCATTTCCCAGTTCTCCCAACAATTCTCCCAACACCATTTGCTGAAGGGATTGTCTTTTTCCCATTGGATACTCTTTCCTGCTTTGTTGAAGATTAGTTGGCCATATATTTGTGGATCCATTTCTGGGTTCTCTATTCCATTGATCTATGTGTCTGTTTTTGTGCCAATACCATACTGTCTTGATGATTACAGCTTTGTAGTATACCTTAAAGTCTGGAATTGTGATGCTTCCAGCTTTGGTTTTCTTCCTCAATATTACTCTGCTACTTTGGGATCTTTTCTGGTTCCATACAAATTTTAGGATTGTTTGTTCTAGCCTTCTGAAGAATGTTGGTGTTATTTTGATTAGGGCTTGCATTGAACGTGTAGATTGCTTTGGGTAGTTTTGACATTTTAACAATTTTTGTTCTTCTAATCCATTAGCATAGGATGTTTTTCCATTTTTTTGTGTCTTCTTCAATTTCTTTGATAGACTTTCTGTAATTAAAAATAGAACTACCCTATGACCTGGCAATTGCAGTACTAGGTATTTATCCAAAGGATACAAAAATGCTGATTCGAAGGGGCACATGCACCCCAATGTGTATTGTAGCACTACCAGCAATAGCCAAATTATGGAAAAATCCCAAACATCCATAAACTGATGAATGGATAAAGATGTCGCATGAATTTATAATGGAATACTACCCGGCAATAAGAAAAGAATGAAATCTTGCCATTTGCAACAATGTGGATGGAACTAGAGGATATTATGCTAAGTGAAATAAGTCAGTCAGAGAAAGACAGATATTACATGGTTTACTCATATGTAGAATTTTAGAAACACAACAGATGAACATAGGGGAAGGGAAGGAAAAAGAAGATAAAAACAGAGAGGGAGGCAAACCATTAAGAGACTCTTAAATACAGACAAACTGGGAGTTGCTGGAGGGGACATGGATGGGAGGATGGGCTAAATGGGTAATGAGCATTAAGGAGGGCACTTGTTGGGATGAGCACTGCATGTCATGTGTAAGTGATGAATCACTGGATTCTATTCCCGAAGCCAAGACTACATTATATATTAACTAACTTGAATTTAAATTAAAAAAAAAAGAAGTTCAAACTTCATAACATAATTTTGTGAAAGGTGTTTTGCTTCTTACTTGTGTCCCATCACCCACCACCCTTCCTACTCACATACCTGTTTACTTGGGTCACCTGTGAGTCCCCAGACAGACCCACCTTCATTCTTCATTCCTGCGTGCCTTGCCTTTGAGCTTCTGTATACACTCTTCTCTCATTCTTTATACCTGGAATATCCCTCCATCTCTTAAATTCTGGGTGAATTCCAAATCCTTCAAGCATCAGCTTACAATGTGGAAATCAACATTGTCCCACCCTTGTTGCCACCTTCTATAATATACCTCCAAATCAATTGAAGGCAACTTCTACTATGTGCTTGCCTTTCAGAGACACCCTGAGGGATAAAGAAAAACATGTTTGAGAAGAATTGCTTTCCTCACCTGTTCCTTAATTCCTAAAATAACTTGAGCATCCACGCACCTGCCCTTATAGGATGTCTGGGACTTGCACTCATGCCCATGGGCACAAACTAACCTTTCCTGTGGGCAATTTTAGTGGGTACAGGTAATGAGGGCACTAGAGATGCCTGGACATGGATATAAAAACCCAAGTTTTGATAATATCACAGGTTTGCTCAAAGCCACACCTGGAGCTTTGTCACCTTCAAAATCCATTTTACCTCGTCCACGACTGGGTTTCCTTTTGAGTGATCGGCTGCTCTATAAACAAAACTGTTCTACACCAAACACACTTTCTGTGCCCAAGGTAGAATGCTTCAATCACAAAAGTTTGTCTGTAAAGAGATCTTGTCAAGCTGTTGTCCATGCCCAGAATGCTTCATTCCTTGCCCCTACATTCAAGGTATTTTCTGGTCCAAATGTTCCAGAAGAAAGAGAGACCTTGGGGAACTGAAATTTGGTAAACATAGATACATTTCTCTCGAACTTCCCTAGGCACTATTTCAAGTACTATCTCATCTAAACCTCTCTGAATTTGAAATCGTTTTATCTGCCATTATTCAGGTGATCCCAAGACTCAGAAAGGTTGTAACTTGCTTCCAGTCACATGACCAGTGGCTGAGGCAGATGCCAGCTCAGGTCTCTTGGACTCTCTGCTCTACCAACCATGCTTCTTTGGCTTGTTACCTGAATTCACAGACTATCCATATCAATTCCCCACGTCCTTTTTCACATTACCTTTCTCCCAATTTCAACAATGACGCTATTATTGGTTTTTATTATTTACAGAGAGTGAACGATTTCTTTAGGGGAACACCCCATCACGTCATGATAGGGTACGTGTACCTAAAGCTTGCTATTGACTTTTCCACCTTCTTTGTCTTTTGACAGGGGATACTTTTCAGAGCCCCACATTACTGCTTGTATTAACAACATCCAATTTTTAGGAAATTATTTTTTTTAGGATTCTTCTAATGCACCAGAAGCTGCTCCTTTCATGATGCACTGTCCATTATAAAGTCCTAGTAGCAGATGTAAGAGGGCAGGAGATTAGTAGTTTGAAGAGCCAGTGAGGAGGCTTTAATTGAGCAATGAAAGAGGAGGTCAGGATGCACTCCTCCAATTCAGCGTCCAGAACACAAGAAGCTGTATGTAGCCTTTACAAAGCAAAAAATGCTAAATCGGTCACCCACAGCCAGTCACCAAGGAGAAAAATCTCAATTTTACAGAAGGATGAGAAGTAGACAGGTATTCTAGGAAAACACTTGGGAAAAGGTGGTGGGGACCCAGATAAGCTGGCATTTCCAATCCTCCAAATAAGTTAAGAAAAGCATAAATTCACAAAATTGCTTTAATTAGGAGGTGGGACAATAGAAATATTAGTAGGCATTTCATTGAGCTATTTTTAAGCAGTTTTTCTTGTTTTTATATCTCACTTTCAAAATCGGAGATTGCCTGTGAGGAAACAAATTCTAAAATCATACAATATAAATTTTAAAAGATTCTGAGAAGTATTTGTGTCACACATGGATGCTTAATAAATATTAATTTGAGCGAATGAATAAATGAAGAATGAGGATTAACTAGACTAGGAGGTTAGGTGGTCTGTATAGAGGGGAATAAACCACAGAGAAGTAGGGTGTGAGATATACATTTGGGGATTGTTCAAGGACCAATTTGCCTACCACTTTCTGGAAGTTCTATGTGGAAAGGGAAGAAGGACCCTGGATTCTAGCCCTATCTCTGCTACCAACCAATTTGGAGTTTTGATTGTGTCCTTTCTGGAAGCCTCCTTCTTCACCAGTGGCAAGACACTTGTGTGATCTGCTAGCAGGCAGGAAACTTTCCATTAGGGGCCACTCAGAGGAAGCTTAGTAAACATTTGTGGAATGAATAATCTGCATCTGTTTTATGGACTAACCTCCTAACTGATAATTTTCTCTTGTTTTACCTTTCCCTTCCCCAGCACAGTACTGCACAGAGTCTGGACTGGACTTCACTGCACGCCAGGCAGGAAAATGACCCACATGGCTGTCTCCAGGGCTTGCCTTTAAGAGACCACCCCTGATGTCCTGTGTGCTGCCGCTCTTCTCTATGAGCTGACATTTCCAAGGGTTGTGGTAAAAGGGCACTAGAACACAGACTCTAGAAAGCACAAAGTACTTTTCTAGGATGCTGGAAAGAAAACTAAACTTTTATTTGATCACCTGTGTTCTTGAACCTTTTATGAATATTCTTGGGGGTGCCTGGGTGCCTCCAGTCAGTTAAGCATCAGACTTTGGCTCAGGTCATGATCTTGTGGTTTGTGAGTTCAAGCCCCACATCAGGCTCTGTGCTGACAGCTCAGAGCCTAGAGCCTTCTTCAGTTTTTGTGCCTCCTTCTCTCTCTGCCCCTCCCCTACTTGTGCTCTGCCTCTTTCTCTTTCAAAAATAAATTAACATTAAATAAAAAATAATAATAATAATAAAGAATATTCTCAGTGACCACCAGTCGAATAGCTTGCTGGGATTGAGGCTGAATGGAATTTCAGGGACATCTAATGCCCACTTGTACTATTGCCATTTTTTTTTGAGTATAAGCAAAAGCTATTCTTTAGAGGAGTACCTCATTCTATACAATAGATGAATGTATATAAAAAAATCATCTAACTATGACACCCCCTCTCCTCCCACCACCACCACATACTCTGATCACAAATTCTAAACTCAGAGATATGTTCTGGGAAACCTTTTGGTCTGGCGGCCACATTTATGCATACAAACAACTTCTTGATATATACATATCGGAGGAGAAAAGCATTTTCTAATAAATAATTAACAATGCTCAAAGCTAACTGTTCAACATGAATGCAAAAAAGCTAAGCTTTTTAAAAAAAAATTTTAAACATTTGCCAGAAATGCTTAGCAATCTAAAAGGAGTAAAAACAAACAAGGTTGTCAGTTCAACTAAGCAAAATATTTGGGATAATCTATTTTCTCCAGAGTGTTCCCAGCTCCCTCTCTGGAGCAAAGAACACAGTCATGTATTTAGTGGTAGACTAGCACTCCAACAAGACCCGACTGAGATGAGCTGCTTTTGGAAATGTGTATACAGTCATAGCCAGAGCAAAACACACACACATCAAATGCACATCCTCTCACATGCATATCCATGTTGTCAACTTGACAGAGTATGGGGAGAATCTAGGTTTTGTGTTCATTAAAATGTAACAAAAGCCTTCAGGGAACGTAAAAAATATCAGTTCACTTATAAAGGTTATAGGAATTATTTTTCAGCCACCCTCTACGGGCAATGCTACATGTGTGAAGACAGACATGTCAATGGTGGCAAAACTATTAAACTCTGGCAGAACCAACAGGAAATGTTAGAAAGTAGCAGGGAGGAAAGGGAAAGAAGCTGTGTGTTTAGAGAGGACCGAGGGAAAGAATGGCCCAGTGTCACAGTCCTCAGCCTGATGCCACACAGATGGAGGTTCAGGAGCTTCAGTTTCAATGAGCAGGGGTTGCAAATAAGCTTAAACTTCAAGGAGGAGGCATTTGGGTGGCTCAGTTGGCTAAGCGTCCGACTCTTGGTTTCAGTTCAGGGTTCCTGAGATCGAGCCCCACATAGGGTTCCATGCTGACAGCAGGGAGCCCGTTTGGAATTTTCTCTCTTCCTGTCTCTCTCTAACCTTCCCTCCCCTACCTGTACGCGCTCTCTCTCTCTCTCTCTCTCTCTCTCTCTCTCAAAAATAAATAAATAAATAAACATTTAAAAAAACCTTCAAGGACAATATTTGACATTCAAGAGGCTACAATGCACTTGAAATTATTTAGTAGGGTCATACATGACAAATATTTTTTTTATACTCACTACTAGTAAACACATACATAGATACAAGGATATATAAATTTATGTATATAATTAAGGCATGCTGCCTATAGAAAATATTTACGCTGAGCAATAAAATAATTAAAAAATAGAATTCCCTGGCATGCCTCCATTCCAAGTGATTTCTCTGTAGTACTTTGGTGTATTCTGGGGAGGCTTTTCTGTGTAGTTAGATAATAGGAAAACAGAATAAAAATATGGATCTAGTACATAGATCAATAAAAATAAATAATTAAAAGGTTGAAAATATAGATTATATAATATGTTATAAGTATATACACATACACATATATATTAACATATATGCTAGAAATCATGCTGTATCCACAATTCTACATTTTGTTTTTTTTTCACATATTATGTACCTTCTTATGACATTTTTTGAATCTTAGTTTTTGAAAACAGAATTGTTAAGGGATGATTGTATTCCTACATATGGATGTAATTTATTTAACTACTATATTATTATAGATCATCGTTCCTGTTCCTATCTTTTTGCTGTGATAAATAATATATAGTTAACATCCTTTTTTGAAGTTTATTTATTTATTTTGAGAGAGAGATAAATCATGAACAAGCAGGGGAGGGGCAGAGAGAGAGAATCCCAAGCAGGCTCCACACTGTCAGCATAGACCCTGAGGCAGGGCTCGATCTCATGAACCATGAGATCATGACCTGAGCCAAATCATGAGTCAGACATTTAATCGACTGAGCCACCCAGGTGCTCCAAAATATTTAATTAAAATTCTTGTACAAAAATAACTTATTGAGTATTTATCATCTAAAAGCTATTAACATGAATAATGTCATTTCAATCACGTCCCTTAAAGCATTGTGTGATATTACTTAATATATCTTGCTGAATGCCTTTAATAACTTCCTTAGGACATACTCTCAGAATCTGCAACACTCAATAAGATTATAAAACCATTTTAAGTATTTTGAAGGATAAGGCAAATTTCTCTCCAGAAAGACTACATGCATACACACTTTCTCTGTAAGTTCTCAGTCTCTGTTGTAACAAGAGCTCCAGTTCTACACCACCTTGGTTGACTTCTGGCACCTCTGATACTAGCTCTGTGACTTTTAGCAATTTAATTAAATAATCTGTGCCACAACTTCCATATTATTAATATTTATAATGTCTGTGAAGAGTAATGCATAAGCACTCATAAGTTACATAGACCACGGCCTGACATACAGTAGGAGTTCAGTAAGTGTTAGCACAATTACCTGTCATTTTGGGGAGTAGATT
Source organism: Felis catus (assembly GCF_018350175.1). Taxonomy (NCBI): domain Eukaryota; kingdom Metazoa; phylum Chordata; class Mammalia; order Carnivora; family Felidae; genus Felis; species Felis catus. The sequence goes on along the minus strand of NC_058375.1, from coordinate 112,290,930 downwards.
GTCTATGTACTGAATGTGGTTTCATGTTTGAACATCTTTTTACCTATTGCATCATACGATCTTCTCAATTCCCCATGAGGTGGGTATGGCAGATAAAGGCTCCCACTGGAAAAATTGAGGAAAATAAAACTCAGAAAGTCAAAATATTTTACAGTTTAGTGATAGTCTTTAGATTGAAACATAGACCCCTTGGGGTGGTGCTTCCCATAGTGGTGGAGTAGATAATTTGGGACCAATATGTGAAAAGAAAACAAATAAAAAAATAATTTGAATATGTCAGATGGCTAAAAAGTTACAGAGAATATTTACCACTAATATTTAGGAAAACAGTGTCAAGAGAAGCAAGCTCAGTGATATGGCTGGTTTCAAAAACAGCTTCAGAGATGTGGAGAAGCTGAAAGGGTCATGGGGCCGAGGGCACCTAACTGGCAAGGACAAGAGTATCTGGCAAACAGAAAAGGGTTTTAACTGGGAGTTGTAAAAACTACATCTTCGAAGTAAAAAAGACTTTGAAATAGACAAGTCCCCACAGAAAATGGATACCAACTTTGAATCATCTTAATCCCTAATTATGTTAAGAAGTTTGCCCTCAGCCTAGTTATTTGCCAGAACAAACACAGATACTCTATGAGTAAAGATAGCGTTATTAAGAGCCTCAAATTATCTCCAAATATTTTGAAGTGCAAAGTCCAGCCTTAAAACAAAAATCATGCAGGGGCTCCTGGGTAGCTCAGTTAGCTAAGCATCTGACTTTGGCTCAGATCATGATCTCATGGTTCATGGGTTCAAGTCCCATGTTGGGCTCTGTGCTGACAGCTCGGAGCCTGGAGCCTGATTTCAGATTCTGTGTCTCCCTCTCTTTCTGTCCTTCCCCTACTCACACTCTGTCTCTCTCTCTCTCTCTCTCTCTCTCTCTCTCTTTAAAAAATAAATAAACATAAAAAATTAAAATGAAATCGTGCACATAAAAATACAAAATTTGATTTTAAAAATACACAATAGAAACAGGGACATGAGACATCCTGTATACTGGAGGGGTACTTGAGGAGATAGTAGTTGACAGTGTTAGAAAACTGACAAAACACACCAAGCCTCAGACTAAGTATAAATGCTATGGACTGAATTTTGTGTTGCTCCCCCAAATTTATGTGCTAAAGCTCTACCCTGCAGTGTGACAATATCTAGTGAGGGGGCCTTTGGGAAGGCATTGTGTGTAGAGTAGATCACGAGGATAGAGTCCTCATGATGTGATTATTAATTCTATAAGAGGAAGAGACACCTGAGCTTCCTCTGTCTCCCATGTGAGGACAGTGAGAAGGCAGCTGTCTGTAAGCCAGGGAGGGAGCTCTCAGCAGGAACTCAGTCGCCAGCACCTTGATCTTGGGCCTCCCAGGCTCCAGAATTGTGATAAATAAATGTCTGCTGTTTGAGCCACTCAGCCTGTGGTATTTAGTTACAGCAGTGCCAATATACTAAGACAATAAAGAAAGCCCAAATCCAGGAATATCATAATAATAATAATGAAAACCAAAGAGCAAAAGACATATGACCCTCACAGAGTCATAATAAAACTGAGAAGTAATTTCCTCAACGAAAGTAAAAAAGCCAGAAGACAATGAGACACAAAATGATATGCTTAAATTCATGATGATAGAAAAGAAATGGCCAAATATGAATTCTATATCAAGCAAAATGTCCTTGAAAAAAAAAGGTGAAATAAAGATGTTTTTGCCAAACATTAAAAAAAGAGAGAGAATTTATTATGAGTACACATGCACCAAAGGAAATACTAAAGCAAGTTCTTCAGGCCAAATGAAAATTATGTCTGTTTGAAGTTCACATATGCAAGATAGATGAAAAATAGTAAATAGATAGATAAATATAAGTAATTCATAAGACCATAACACAGTAACGATAGTGACAAATATAGAGAATATTAAAAGACACTAAAAGAATAACACAAAAGGTGAAAGAGGGTAAATGGAGTTACCATGTCCCAAGATTATGACGTTATCAAGAAAATGGTAAAAAAAAAAAAAAAAAAACTAATAAGTAGTATATTTCCGTGGGTTAAATTTTTCATGTTATAATATCTACAGTAGCCACTGAAAGGGCCAAGTATCTCTATGATGGGGGTTTCCACTTCCAGGTAATATCTGTGGGTTTCAGAGTCTGTGTCAGAGACAGGCCAGAGGTGACTGGGGAGACTGAGCCTCCAAGAGATAGAAGACAGCTCATTTCTTAATAACTTAGCACGAGGCTCCCCTACTTTTACTAGCAACAAGTCTGAATGCCAGTCCCAGAACTACAGCCCACCTTTCACCCCTCTACAAACTACATGGACACAGGAGATGGCCAATGAGAGTATCAACTCCAGAGATGAGTCCAACAGCAGGAATCATCCAGTATTTGCAGAAAGTCAAAAGTTTGGATAAATGAATGTACAAAATGCACAAAAAAACTCAATCGTGTCAGCAAAGTAAATAGAGAAAAATTGAACAGGCCGGTATTCTCAGACAATAAGAAAAATAATCACAACCAAAAAGTCTACTAGAGATCATGAAAATTTAAATGATATTTACTAAACAAAAATAATGACTCAGACGAAGGGTAGAATAAACACAGCTGAAAACAATAATGAACTGGATGCCTAAGGAATACTCCCTCAGCACAGCAAACATGGTGGAAATATTTTTTTAAAAATGTAAAGAAACACAACAAAAATGAAAATAAGCCAGAAGTTTCACTGTCCATCTAAAAGAAGACTGAAAGAGAAGAATTGAAATAAACTACTACTAAATGAAATACTGGTAGAGATCTCAATTTCTGACAATAACTTGAAAAAAATCTTGCCCATTAAAAAACATGCAAAAGTCTCCAGTGAAATATAATTTAAAAAAATTAAAATGGCTCTATACCTTTGCACAAATGAAAGGAAAAGGCTCTTGCCAAACCAAGCAGGAAGCTATAAATCCTCTAAAGTTGAGGCTGCCCTCGGTTCATGCATTCTCTGTAATACAGATAGTAGGCCACAGAAAAAGGCCACAGAGAAAGACGTTGAAGACATAAGAGATGGAGTATGAGGACTAGGACTCCAGCGTCAATACAGGCCCTGCAAATAACTTTAAACACAATGAATGGTGGACAGCAGAAATTCCATTATTTGAAAGTGGGAACATCTAAACAAACCTAGTTTTAAAAAAGATGAATCTATCTCAAACTGGACTGTAGGTGGGAAAGAAAATGTCTCCTCTGAGCTTTTCAAATCACAAGTTTGGGAGAGGAGGTGCAATTTCACATTCCTACATGATTGATTCAATGTCACCACTAATGGGAACGTAATTTAAAGCACTCCCTGATTAGCGCAAGTCTGGGGCAACTGGCAGGACACAAAGCAATGAGCCTTTGTGGGTGAGGCAGCCAGCCTTCGCTAAATTTACAACAAAGATACCTATAATCTGAAATGTGTATCTGTGTGTCTAAGAAAGTCACTATGGATATACATTAACAGAAACAAGGGGTCAAAGTTTCAAATAATAGAATTATCATATATAAAACATAAAAAAGCATGTTTAAAATAACTAAAGAAATTTAATATTTATTTATTTATTTATTTATTTATTTATTTATTTATTTAAAATGTCTATTTGTTTTTGAGAGAGAGAAACAGAGACAGAGTATGAGCAGACGAGGGGCAGAGAGAGAAGGAGACACAGAATCCGAAACAGGCTCCAGGCTCCGAGCCACCAGCACAGAACCTGACGCGGGGCTCAAACTCACAAACAACGAGATCATGACCTGAGCCAAAATCAGATGCTTAACCAACAGAACCACCTAGGCTCCCCTAAAATAGCTAAAGAAATTTTAAGAATAAAATTCAAAAAGCGAAAAAAGTGTCCAAACAGTTGCACACCAACCAGAATGGTTTAGATTACAAAGAATGCCAAAATCAAGTTTGCTGAGAGTGTGGCACAGTTAGAACTCCTATACATTGTTGGTGGCATTTTAATCAGCATGATAACTTTGAAATACATACTAAATCTAAATGTACACCAATTCTACAATTCAGTGTAACTCTGTCTTGTTCCCACTTATATGCCCCCTTTAGAAATGTACAGAATATTCACCAGATGAAAGGATTAGAATCTTTATAGCATCACTATTTAGAATATCCCCCATCTGGAAACTAAATGCCCTTTACCAGTGAAAGAAATAAACACATTGTGGTGTAATTACACCTAACAATTTGCGAATGCAGTGAAAAATAATGGAGTATTGCTAAGTGCAGTGACATGATAAATCTCATAAAGATAATATTGAAGGAAAGAAGACAGACTCAAAAGAGTGAACACTGTATTGACTCCCCCTTTTTTTTTTTTTTTTTTGAAATTGAGAAAGGCAAACACAATAGATTATATTAGGAGAACAGTGATTACCTACAGGGAAAAGGGCAGGTAATTCTTGGAAGGAACTACAAGGAGTTATCTGTTAATGCCCTATATTTAGGAGTGCCAGGGTGGCTCAGTAGGTTAAGCATTCAACTTTGGCTCAGATCATGATCAGGTCAGTGAGTTTGAGCCCTGCATCAGTCTCTGTGCTGACAGCTCAGAGCCCGGAGCCTGATTTGGATTCTGTGTCTCCCTCTTTCTCTGTGTCTCTGTCTCTCTGTCTCTCTCAAAAATAAATATTAAAAATTTAAATACAATTACATAGAATTATTATTGATGTACTACTATATGATGAAGACTAAGAATACATAATAATAGTTATGGAAATTCTATTTGGTGTGCAGCACAAAGAAGCAAGGGGATGAAAACATATGAGAGGTTAAGAGACAATATAGAAAAAGAACAGACAACACACACATCATAACAGACTTCCAAAAGAAGAAAATCAAGAATACACAATATTCAAAAAGACAATTAACCATCCAAACCATCAGATTCAGGAAAAACAACAAATTCCAAGCAACGTATGTAATAAGAAACCTATATCAGTACAAGTAGAGAGAAAGTACACAGCACCCAGGGAAAAGAGATGAGCTCTAAAGTAACAAGACAGGAAAAACAGATTAATATGAAAGGCTGACAGAATTATATCATCAAAAGATTTCTCATAAACAACAAAAGCCAAAAGATAATTGATTCCATCAAAGTCTTTGGTGAAGATAATCATAAATACAGAATGTCATACCCAGAGAAAGTACTAATAAGAAAAAAAGTAAATAAAAGCTACTCCAGAAAAACAAAAACCCAAAGCAAAAAACTAGGGATGTGTTATGGAAAAAGGAAGGAAAATGATCATGCAGACATTAGTAACTGCTAAGATAATACAAAGACAGATTCTTTTATGATTCAGGAGACAATTCTGAAAACAATTATAATTTCCTGGAAAACATGATTTTAAAAAATCAATTGAAAATTAAAATACTCAATAAATCTGTAATAAAGGTGATCAAAAATAAAGGTCATCAGTTTGCTGATGTAGGTTCTAATCTGTGCCTATTGTCCCAGTGCAAACATTAACAGTGACTTTCTTCACTCTTAAAAGTACACGGGTTTGATGTTTATTCCGGGTTATTACCAGACCTAGCCACAGCAATCAGATGAGAAAAAGAAATAAAAGGCACCCAAACTGGTAAAGAAGAAGTAAAATTTTCACTATTTGTAGATACTATATATTAGAAAATCTTAAAGACTCCACCAAAAAACTACTAGAACTGAGAAATGAATTCAGTAAGGTTGCAGGATACAAAATCAATTACAGAAATTCATTGTATTTCTATACTTTAATAATGAAATATCAGGAAGAGAAATTAAGAAAACAATCCCATTTATAGTTGTACCAAAAACAATAAAATGCCCCAGAATAAACTTAAACCAAGGATGTGTACTCCAAACACTATAAAACATTGATGAGAGAAACTGATGATGATACAAGCAAATGTAAAGCTATCCCATGATCATGGATAGGAAGAACAAATATTGTTGTTGGATTTTAAAAAATAAAATAAATAAATAGTTAAAATGTCCATGCTATCCAAAGCAATCTAGATTTCTTTTGTTACATTTTTTTTAAGTTTATTTGAGAGAGAGAGAGAACGCACAAACAAGTGGAGGAGGGACAGAGAGAGAGGGAGAGAGAATCCCAAGCAGGCCTTGTACTCCCCAGAGCCGGAGTCAGGGCTTGATCCCACGAACCCTGAGATCATGACCTGAGCCCAAACTAAGAGTTGGACAACTTAACCAACCGAACCACACATGCCCCCCAGCAATCTAGAGTTTTAATGCAGTCCCTGCCAAAATACCAGCAGCATTTTTCACAAAAGCAGAACAAAAAATTCCTCAAATTTGTTTGGAACCACAAAAGACCCCAAATAGCCAAAGCAGTGTTGAGAAAGAACAAAGCTGGAGGTATCACAAATTCAATTTTCAAGACACACTGCAAAACTGTAGTTATCAAAACAATATGATACTGGCACAAAAATAAACATGCAGATCAATGGAACATAATAGAGAGCCAGAAACAAACTCTCCATTATACGGTCAATTAATCTTTGACAAAGGAGGTAAGAATATGCAATGGGAAAAAAGTCTCTTCACAAACTGTGTTGGAAAAATCGGACAGCTCTATGGAAAAGAATGAAACTGAGCCACTTTTTCACAACATACACAAAAATAAACTCAAAATGGATTAACAACCTAAATATGAGACTCAAAACATAAAAATCCTAGAAGAGAGCACAGGCAGTCATTTCTCTGACATCTGCAGTAGTAGTATTTTTCTAGGTGTCTCCTGAGGCAAGGGAAACAAAATAAAAAATAAACTTTTGGGACTACATCAAAATTTTTGCACAGCAAAAGAAACAATCAACAAAACTAAAAGACAGTCTACTGAATAGGAGAGGATATTTGCAAATGACATATCCAATAAAGTGTTAGTATATCCAAAATACATAAAGAACTATAAAGAATTTCCACAACTCGATGTGCCTGGGTGGCTCAGTCATTTAAGCCTCTGTCTCTTGATTTTGGCTCAGGTCTGTGAGATCAAGTCCCGCATTGGACTCTGTGCTGATAGCATGGAGCCTGCTTAGGATTCTCTCTCTCCCTCTCTCTCTCTCTCCCTCTCCGGCTTGCTCTCTCTCTCTCTCTCTCTCTCTCAAAGTATAAATAAACATTTAAAAATATAACACCAAAAACAAATAAATAAATAACCCAATTAAAAATGGGCAGAAGGAAGACATAAAGAGACATTTCTCCAAAGACACAAGATGACCAACAGTCTCATGAAAAGACTCTCAACATTACTTATCACCAGGGAAATGTAAATCAAAACCACAATGAAATATCATCTCACACCTGTCAGAATGGCTAAAATCAACAACATAAGAAACAGTAAGTGCTGATGACGTTATGGGAGGAAAGGAAACCTCCTGCACAATTGGAGGGAATGCAAACTGGTGAAGCCACTCTGGAAAACAAGTATGGAGGCACTGCAAGAAATAAAAAATATAATAACCATATGGCCCAGCAATTCCATTACTGCGTGTTTACCCAAAAACAATATAAAAACACAAAGTCAAAAAGATACATACACCCCTAAGTTTATTGAAGCATTATCTACAATAGCCAAATTATGGAAGCAACCCAAATGTCCATCAATAGATGAACGGATAAAGAAGATGTGGTATATATACAAAAGAATATTACACAGTCATAAAAAAGAATGAAATCTTGGGAATGCAAACTGGTGCAGCCATTCTGGAAAACAGTATGGAGGTTCCTCAAAAAACTAAAAATAGAACTACCTTACAACCCAGCAATTGCACTACTAGGCATTTATCCATGGGATACAGGTGTGCTGTTTTGAAGGGACACATGCACCCCCATGTTTATAGCAGCACTATCAACAATAGCCAAAGTATGGAAAGAGCCCAAATGTCTATCGATGGATGAATGGATAAAGAAGATGTGGTATATAAATACAATGGAGTATTACTTGGCAATCAAAAAGTATGAAAACTTGCCATTTCCAACTATGTGGATGGGACTGGAGGGTATTATGCTAAGTGAAATTAGTCAGTCAGATATAGACAAAAGTCATATGACTTCACTCATATGCGGACTTTAAGAGACAAAACAGATGAACATAAGGGAAGGGAAACAAAAATAATATAAAAACAGGGAGGGGGACAAAAGAAGAGACTCATAAATATGGAGAACAAACTGAGGGTTACGGGAGGGATTGTGGGAAGGGGGCATGGGCTAAATGGGGAAGGGCCACTAAGGAATCAACTCCTGAAATCATTGTTTCAATATGCTAACTAATTTGGATGTAAATTTTTTAAAATAATAAATAAATAAATAAATAAATAAATAAATAAATAAGATAAAAAATAAATAAAAAATCGGGAGAGAGGCTAACTCCACCAAATTTTGAAGGCCAGACCCAGGCTATATCACTTATTAGCTGTATGGTGGTGAGTCAATGGCTTACATTCGTGGTGCCTCTGTTTACTCATTTGTTCACTAGTTCATTCATTCCTTCATTCTACAGAATAAGTATTATCTTTCAGACATGCTCCTAGGTATTGTTGTCTTACTGGCAAAATGGGAATAATGAATATCATTTTCAGAGTGGTTGGGGAGATTTGAGATATACATGAAGTATAGTGTCTAGCATGTCATATAGTAATGGTTTGTGACCAAAGTAATGGTCCCTCCTCATGTGAATGTAAGCCTGTGTAGATAGGAAGTTGGTCTATGTTTGTTTACTTCTGAATCCCAACACCTGGAAAGAGGCTTGTCCTCAATGGATATGTGGGGAAGGAAGAAAGATGGAAGAGGGGAAGGGAAGAGGCAAGCATGGTACATTGGCCATTACCATTATTGCTACCACTTAGGATGGCCCAGATCCTGGGCCCAGATCCTCAGCAAAGCCCCTGGGAACAGAAGACTATAGTTATTTGAGAGACTCCAGGTAAACTCTAGACTGACCCATGAGGCAACTGAAATTTCTCTTTGACACTCTTCCAACTTCACCCCTGCTTTAGGTTTCCCCTCATTCCTGATGCCAGGACCTTCTTGTTAGTCACAGATGACTCGGACCCCTCACCCTGAAGGAAAGTGAGGGCGGGAGAGGCCAGACCTCTGAACTCTGCTGCACTGTGCCTCCAACACTTCACAAGGCTGGTCTCCTTCCTGATAATCCTAGACATCACGTGTGTGGAATCGTCTGACAAATGATTCTCACTGTGGTGTGAATAAACATGCAGCATGTTATTACCCCACCCAAGGGCACCTGTCCTACAGCAGGGCCCATGCTTTACCAAGGACAATTGTTATAGCAAACTAGTATAGGTTTGACCTTACAGGCCAACCAGTGTGACCCCTTTACCTTCAATGACAAATTCGCAGTCCCATGAAAACAAAAACTAATACTGAGCCCCTAAACAGAATGTTGCATGTGACTTTTGACTACCTGAACCCAAATTTCGCTATAAGTCAGGCTATTGGTGCTGACCTACATTTTTGGCGTGGCAAAGACAAGAGAAGAAATTCTCTCTTCTGTCTTACTGCTTTCTCAATACCCTCAAACACTGCCAGGTATTGCCTATTATCACCTCTAATTTGACAAAAAATAATTTCCTGACGTGTGGAGCTCTCCCAAGAAACCACTCACACAGAGCTGTCTAACTGGAACACCAAAACACCAGCCACACAAGACATTAGACCTCAGCACCCCTCCTTCTGCACACTCTTCCTTTGGACCATAAGAGGAACAGAGTTTGCCTCCCTTCTCCTTGGGGCAGAAATCACCAGAATGGGGACACAACTGGTTCCAGCACTGTTTTTAGAACAAGAAAATGGAGGGCCTGCATTTCCTGCATTTTAGCAAAGGAGCTAGCGAGTTCCAAGCAGGTCTGGCCCGCTCTGTCCTGGGCCCACGGCTACACCGACAGCAGTCCCAGTGCAGAGGAAGCCATATGGAGGCCAGTTCCTGTCACACATGAATCTGACACAGTAGCTAACCCCAGAGCCAGGACCAGAAGAGGCTCTGCTTCATACCCACAAACTGGGCAGGCGCGGAGGGGGATTTACACTGAGGGTGATGAGCCTTCAGTGCCAGGACACTCCCCATCAAGGCTTCTGGGAAGGGTCCTGGCGATGCCCTCACACATCGTATGTTTTTTTGTAAAGTCAATGAAGATGCCTTCCCTTCTGATATCCCCTCGGTCACACTTGTGTAGAGTGGTACAAGGCACTCCGGGCATCAATGGACAAGGAATTGAGTGAGGGGTCCATTTAATTTGGGTTTCACTGGATATTTTATGTGCGGTTCCTTCCAGGTGTTGTTAGACTATTGCTGGCCACCCTGAGGAATGACTTTCAGGAAATCTCCTGCTGCCCACTGGGTGTTCTCATTTCTCCTCCTGACACAAAGGAGCAAGGCCAAGTGCTGTGTAGCAGTGTCAGCACATTCTGAAAGTGCAGGGTAGTGAAGGAGAACCAAGATCTGGAATGTATGAAGCCAGAAGCAAGTCTGGAAAGTTCATCCAGTTCTTACAGGTCACATATAAAAGAAACTGGATAGCAGTTTTCAAACATTGACAACAAGTCTAAAAATGTAAATGAAGATGCTAACTAACTAGATTAAAATTAAAAACAAAGTACCCTTGTTTGAATAACAAATTTTATTGTCACTATGTCCATATAGAGTACATATACATAATAAAGCTTTAGTGTCAATTATTAGGAAGCATTCAAATTAAATTATATCAAATACAGTTGTCCCATGAACAATGCAGAATTTAGGGGCACTGATCCATCATGCAGTCAGATATCCATGTACAACTTTTGACTGTCCTAAAATCTAACTACTAGTAGCCTACTGTTGGCTGGAGGTCTTAATGGTAACAGAAACAGTTGATTAATGCATATTTTGTATGTTATATGGATTATATACACTGTATTCTTATGATAAAGTAAGCTAGAGGAAAGAAAAGGTTATTAAGAGAACCATAAGGAAAAGAAATTACATTTGTACTACTGTATCAAAACAAAATCCCTGAGTCAGTGGGTCTACATAGGTCAAACCCATATTGTTCAAGGTTTCAACTGTATTTAAAAGATTTTACAAGAAAAAGTACACATGACACACAGTTAATGTGAGGTGATAACACATCGGAAGACGAGGCCTGCATAATAAAGGGTAATTACGGTCACTTATATTTCTGAATATGAATAAAAATGCTACACAAAATGTAGCCAATAAAATCCAGCAGGTTAGAGTAAAAAAAAAAAGGAAGGGGCAAAGAATGATTTAACATTGGAAAATATATTGATATATTTAACGGATTAAAAATAAATAATATGATGGTGTGTAGAAAATACATTATATGAAATTTGAAACATACTCCTAATCAAAAAGCAAATGAGTTTTAGTAAGTTAGGCATACAAGGACCACCCTTAAAGATATCTATCCAACACCGATACTCTAGCATTTTATATACAACATCTTATCAGCAGAGCTAGCCAATACTATGAGATATCTTTATATTAATTAATATAAAAGATAAAATCATAAAAGATAATTTTATACATATAACATAACTATATAGTTATATTTAGCTATATATAAAAAATAAAAATATTGTCCAATTCTAAGTTAATCTATGTGTAAAATACAAGAGAATCTAAATAAAAATTATTAGAATTATTTTTTTAGGTTCAAAAAGAATATTGGCAGCAAAATGGCAAATTAGGCAGCTATAAACACCTGGTCCTCCACAGAAACGTTGAAAAACAAACAGAAATCACCCAAATCAACTTTGTCAGAACTCTGGAAAATAGGGAAAAGCTTACCGCAACCATATGAACACTGAATCAAGAAAAAGGTACATTAAAAATAGTATGAAAACTTTGTGGTGTTTTCGTTGCCCTGCCCCACCTTCTCCCAGCTTGGTGGCAATGGAGTGGATGGCAGACCACATTCCCAGTGTGGGACCCTAGGTCCTGGTTCCACAGGGAGCAGAGCAGACCTTATTCACTGTTTATTCTGTTAGTGTGTTGCAACCTGGCTGAAGGCTACCTGAAGGACTGACACAAAGCTCATGTCTCTATTGCACCTACCTTAGAATGCAGTCAGGGTGGAAAAGCAGTGGACATTGCTTGAAAACACTGTAATGTGAACAGAATCCCACAACTTCCTGGGACAAAAAATATACATACAAAACTACAAAACTAGGGACGAAAACCCGGGAAGTGTTTAGTCATGCAGTATTGCCTGTGTGTACTAGGGATTTAGAAAGTCACCTAGATGTCCAGAGCAGGATAGATGTTGGAAACTATGTGAAAGGACCCTAATCTTTTACCTCTGGTTTATTACTAGACTTGGTGTAATAGGAACTAAGTGTAGGCTACAGCAGAACTGGAAACATCCTGCCTAAGTATTGAAAAAGTGTCACAGTAGAGAACCAATCTGAAAGACTAAGGAAGGTGGGGGTGGTAGTATTGATATATTGAGTTAGTTAGTTAGTTTGTTATTTTAACTGTAGGTATTCAAGGAAATTTCTGTTAAACATTACTGAACACAAGCTACAGGAACAGAGACTTTGTGACTGTACACATTGAGGAATATAATCTTTGCAGAGATCGTTTGGAAGGATCACTAGATGAGTGGCCAACTTCAGCCTTCATCAACCAAAACCAGCAAAGCCAAGGGTGCCTGGGGACTTAGTGTCCCATTCTTGATTTCGGCTCAGGTCATGACCTCACAGCCATGAAATCCAGCCCCATGTCAGACTCCGTGCTGGGCTTGGAGTCTATTTGAGATTTCTCTCTCTTGGCCTCCCTGTGCCCTTCCTCCCACCTCAAGAAAAACAAAAACAAACAAACAAACAAACAAAAACATATTCATTTAAAACTCAGGGAAAGGGGAAGAATATAATTTCCTGAGCTACCATATCGTAGCCTTCAATGTACAGTTTTCAACAATAACAAAAAATGACAAGTCATAAAAAAAAGGAAATGTTGCCCACTCAAAGGAAATAAAATAACTTGACAAAATATCCTGAGGAAGCTCAGATAATAGACTTACTAGAAAAAAATTTTTTTTACTTTTTATTTTGAAATAAACTTTGACTTGCAGAAAAGTTGCCAAAAAAGTACCCATCTCTCAGCTTCCCTGCATGTTTATGGTAACATCTTACATAGTTCAGTGACCAAAACCATGAAATTAACATTAGCAGTATTAGTGTTACTATTTGTGCTATTAATTATTATTAATTAAATTATAGGCCTAATTTGAATTTCACCATGTCTTCCCTCTTATGTGGATCTCACATTGTATTAGTTGTTATGCCTCCTTAGTCTTCTCCAATCTGTGACACTTCCTCAGTCTTTCCTTGTCTTTGGTAACCTTGCCACTTAAAAAAAAAATTCCGGTCAGTTCTATTGTAGAATATCTTAGACAACTATTTTAAATCAATGGCCATAATTATGTTCAAAGACCGAAAGAAACTCATAGGCAAGGAATTAAAAGAAAATAGAAAAACCAAGTACAAACAAAATTATAAAATTAATAATGATACAGCAATTATAAAAAGGAAACAAACAGAAATTCTGGATCTGGAAAGTGCAGTATAACTGAAATGAAAAATTCACATGAGGGGTTCAACAGCAGATCTGAGCAGAAGAACCCATGAATTTGAATGCAGATCAATTTGGTATCCAGTCTGAGGAGCAAAAAGGAAAAAAAAAATCATTGTTTTCTATAGTTAATATAAATTTACATTGATCTGCCTTCTCCATGTGTACTATTTATTCATTTCTGTACTTCCATACTTCCATCTAAGGTTATTTTTCTTCTGCCCAAATAACTTCCTGTGGAATTTCTTTTCACAGAGATCTGGTTATGAATTAATTGTCTGAAGTGAAATTTTGTTTGTCTGAAGTGTATTTATATTATCTTCTTTTTTGAAGAATATTTTTGTTGGATATAAAATTATATGTTGGCACATATTTTATGTGAACACTTTTGCAATGGTGTTTCATGTCTCTACCTTCCATAATTTCAGTCAAGAATAGAGATTATGCTAGCTCTTTGGATGCAATGAATTGTGTTTCTCTCTCTCATTTAAAGTTGTTTCAGTGACTTCCATGTGCTTAGGTCTATGTTCCTTTGTATTTATTTTCCTTGGGGTTTGTAAATCTCAAATTTGAAGTTTGATATCTTTAAATGGTTTTGGCAAAATATTTGCTAGTAACTCCCCAAATATTACCCCATTCTCTCTCTCCTTCTGGGATTCCAGTCATACATATAATAATTATTTTCACTGTTTCATATATGTCATTTATTGTTTTTTCTGTGTTTTTATTATTTTTTTCCTCTCCATTTTTCAAGTTGGTTATTTGTCTACTGATTGTTTTATAGTTTTTTCAATCTTTTCTTTAGATTTTTTAACATGATGTTAAATTCATATACTGGGTTCTTAATTTCATATATTATATTTTCAACTCTATAGGTTCTAGTTTCCTTTGCCTTTTATTTTGTGAATTCCAAGAATGTGTAGAAATTTCTTACCTGCCACCTATTTTGTTGAACACATTATTCTCAGTGTTTTAAAGCCTGTTTCTGACAATCTTAGTAACTGAAGTTTCATAAAAGTCTACTTTTATGGTCTTTTCCTCCCTCTTAAAAAAAAAATTAAACCAGATTCCTGTTATGCCTAGTAATTTTAACTGAATGCCACACAGCATGTATGAAAATCTGTGCACATAACTCAATGCTCAATCTGATACTATCTTCCTTCCACAATCTATTTTGGGTAGCTGGCCTCAGTTCAGTCTGTTTGGAGCTTATTTGAAGGTGGGTTTCAGAGTTTTCTGAGATCTGGATCATATCTTTACTTCTACCACTCAATATTGGCCTTACTCCTACCACTGGAAGTTGGGGTGTTTAGGTGGACCACTTCTCTTTGGTGGGTTTAGAGCTTCTGTTTATCTCCGCAGTGCAGCAAGGCTGCTGAAAGCTCCACCATCTCCCTGTACTCTTATCTATCGCTCTCCTCTTGCTTCTTAAGGCCTCTGCCCAAGGATGAGCAAACTACTGAAGGGCAGGGGTGGCAAGATGGCTGTGCACATCTGGACTCACTTTCCTTTCCTCTTGTGTCTTGGTCTATCCTCAACTGATAGGACTGACTTGGGTCCAAGTTTAATTTCCCAGCCTCATGAAACTGCTCAGGGTTCATGTAAATTTCCCAACTAGTAGTCACTGATTTCTGTTAGGTTTCGGAGTCTCTGAGCCCCAACCCACCTATGAACTGTCAAATGCCTCAGTGGTAAAATCCCTCTGCAACGTTAGACCCATCCCAGTGTATCTTCCTTCTCTCTCAGAATTTGGCCTTTCAAATACTGGCTGGTTTAGTAGTCCTCTAATAGTTTCAAAGAGACTTGGTTTTGTATTTTATTTATAATTTGAAGTTATCCTTAATAACAAACTGCTCTTATTAGAAGAAGAGTCCACAGGTTACTTATAGACCCCAGCTTTTATGATCAATATTCTGAGAGTAGTTGGATTCTCCCAAGTGTTCTGTGAAATGTCAGCTTCCTGCTTTACTTTAATGCCCCAAAAAAGACAAAAATATTTTTCTCCCTCTCTTTGTTCCATGTAATTTCCATCCCTGCCCATTTACTCAAGTAATTATTGTTCTACCTGCCATTATCCTTTAGTCTGTGATGATAATACAAAGGGTTGTAGTTCATACTTTCTTATGGGAAGAGTCATTGCCTATTTGGGGTCTGGGCTGAAAACCACTCTTTTTGAAGAAACATGGATGCTTTACCCCATTAAATCTTCCTTCATGGCCATAAAAGCTTAGCGGTGCTATTGCTTAATCACTGCCCTTCTAGTAACATAAAAAGTACACTGTGTGCTGCCTAACACTAAGCCTGCCTAATTTACTGATAGTGGAGTCTCTGGAGCTCCAAGCAGATTGCTTCTCTGAGGCCAAAAACACATATCCCAGCTGTCAGGACTTTGAGATCCTATATCTATCCTATATCTATCACTGGGTACTACCTTCAGGTTCAGGTATCGCACATCCAAGTTCATGTCACCACCAATGAAGTTGATGCAGGGAAACAAAGGCATTGTCCCTATGAAGACTTGTGCCAGCTTGAGAGCTTCCCATGGCATGGCTGTAGCTTTGGTTGAGACCGCATTACAGGTCAGCTTTCCCCTCTGCTCAATTCTGACTTCTCACTGCATTAGAGGTTTATCTTTGGTTAATACACCCCAAAAACTTACGCATGCCACTCTCAGCTATCTTCGGGAAAGTTACTCTATGACATTTGACCTAATCTTTGCTACAGTCTGTGGCTACAGCACTTTCTGGTCCCCATATCAGCTTGGGCATCTCTTTCTATGTCATCTTTAGCTCTAGGCAGGTGGCATCCAACTTCCCAGATTTGGCCTGACTGCTCAGGCAATTCGGGTCAAAGCAGGAAAAAAAAAAAGTTGGTAGGGAAATCGTCGTGACATGCCCACCTAAGCTAATTTTTAATCAGCTCAGCTCTGGAGTTTACAAGATAAACACTGTAGACTGAACAACAGGGATTAATTGAAGCTAAATGTCTATTTACCAGCTTTGATAATGAGCCTATTATAAAAACAGGCACACAAGAGAATGTGGACTGAGCAGATAGACTGTTCAGAATAGACTGGTAAAAGTTTCCTTCTTGCTCTCTCCAATGATTTCTGAGCTCAAAAGAGCACTAATTATAATTGGTTTGATTTACTCTTACCTTCCAGAAACCATGAGATTAAGGCACACCACTAGAGGAAAACACAGAGCAAGATTTCACTGTAGAGAAAATTTAAAATTAAAAGGTAACCAAAACACTAATAATTAACCAGTTGACTGAAGATATCTACAACTCTCAGTTATTTGGTATCTTACAATTCTGACAAAGAGTAATTGGTTTTCATTGATTCTGTGCAAGCAATTTGAACAGAAGGAAAGTTAAACTCATTGCAAACTTTGTTGGAAATCTCTGGACTTAACGATTAACAGTTGATTTGGGAAGAAGCCAATATTTCTATAGGTACAGGATTTATCTTCAATCAGGTTGTAAAATGTTCTTTTGAGCTAAATGCCAAGTGGCCTACACTACACAACTTGCTTCATTCTCTTTGTTATTTCTTCAAAAAAATAAAGACTTGCATTTGGTATAAATACTTTTAAATCTATATTCTGATATAAGTTTAAATTATGTTACCTGAGAGCACTGACACATTCAATCGGTTTCTGAGAGCTGCTTTATAAAATGTTCAGCATTATTTATAATCAATCAGGAAAACTGGTATCTTTGTAAATAAAACCCTCGTAAGACTAAAGTTCAAAGACGGAATAATAGATTTTGCAAGTAGGGAATATGGGCAGTTTAAGAAGCCTTTACCAGTGGAGCTGTGGAAATCATGTAGGTTTGTCTGGATAGTTTTAATCCCTCACTAGAATGAAGGTCCATGAAGATAAGGACTTTCTTGTCAGTCACTTAGACTAGTGCTTTGTACCTATAAGGTCTCAATATGTGATTGAATTAATAAAAGAAAAGCTGGATTAAATCTAGAAGACTAGTTTTCTTCAGCAGTGAAAGAGAAAAAAATGCATCGAATTTATTTTAAAAAGTAGAAAGAAATTCATCAAAAGGGCATACAGATCTTATATGTTCATTATTCTACCCATGGCAATAAAAACCACCACAGGAAAAAAAATCCTAAGGATTCCTACACCTGCTAAAGCCAACATTAGTGTTGACAGTGAAACATTATTTGTGGAACATGTTCAGAAAAGCCTGGTTCAAGATGGCAGAATAAAGATATCTTCTTAGAAACACACTTGGAAGCAAGATAAGCAGCAATTAAAGGTAATTACAATTAAAATAAGAAGTACCTAAAATGCAATGTATAATATGTGAAGAAAGCATGCCAAATACTGTAAATATTTGTCTGGGATGATACAGGTGATCTAATGAAAATACTGTGTCTTCAAGTATATAAAAGGATTAGAAGTCTAGGGGTTCCTGGCTGGCTCACTCGGTTGAGCATTTGACTTTTGATGTCCTGGTGGTGAGTGCAAGCCCCACACTGGGAGTAGAGATTACTTTAAAAAAAGGATTAGCAGTTTGGAAAATATATTTCATAGCCCAAGGAACAAAATAATAATTCCCCTTTGAGTTGAAACAATAAAAACAAAAAAGATTAAGTAACCAAACAAACTAGAGGAACATCCCTGAACTCTGTTTGACACTATGGAATGGCAAATTATGTGATGCTAGAAAAGAAGGTACCAGATATTTGGGGGGAGGGGGGAGCCACTGTTGACATGGAATGATGGAGGAAGCATTGTGGGTGGTAAAAAACTCTGTAGCTATTGGATCTTTGTTAAGTCAAGAGACATCTGGGTTAAACTGCATACACAGTCAACCACACACACACACACACACACACACACACACACACAATCCCTTTTCTTAGCACTTTATAATTATTCCACAGAAGAAGCATGCTTGAAGACAGATGAACTTTTTAGGAATAACCAAGTGTCCCTCAAATTGCTGAATTTTTGTAATAAATATTTCTAGTATCTTCTTAACTTTTCAAAATGTTAATCCATTAAGACTTACTTGTCTTACTTGTCTCCACTGTCTCCTTTCTCCACCGCCTTTAAGATATTAGTGAGAATTTAAATTTAAGAGAAAACATCAGCATACCAATTTAAAATATCCAAAGTAAAAAAAAAAAAGAAAAAGAGAAGAAAACTCTACCTGGACAATTAATGAATTTACCCGATATATTACACAATCTACATGATTCAAACTGTGATCACTACCTCTCTACGAAATCAAAGAAATATTATGTGGTCTCTATGAAGCACGAACTCAAAAAGAAAAAAAAGATACAAGATCTCTGATTAAAAAAAAACTATAAAACATCAAAATAATACAAAGAGTGGATTGTAAAATATAATTATATTAAGGTTCCAGGAAGATGTTGGGAATGGCAATAGAGTTTTATAATTTCTTTGATTCCTCTAACACACACACACACACACACACACACACACACACGGTAGCCAAAACAAGCTAAATAAAAATATACAGACAATGTATAGGATAAAATCTGGTGAGAAGTTATCCTACCGTTCCTAAAACAAGAGCAAGGAAAAACCACCAATGCCTCTAAGATCTGTATGCAGAAAGACAATAGGGCTTATCATAACCATGAGAACAAGCAAACTCCCAAACTGACAAAAATATTCAGTGTCTGACAAAAATATTCAGCCTACTGAGAAAAGCAGCCAAACTTGGAGGAAACCCCTAAGTGTCAAGTGAGATTGCTGACAGCCTTGATGCTGCTCAATATCAGTCCTACAGAAAACCAAAACCATATCAGGATCAATCTCGCCCATGAGGAGAAACTACTGGGGACAGAGCCTACATTTAAAATGAAAACAAATAGGGGCGTTTGGGTGGCTCAGTCAATTAAGCGTCCAACTTCGGCTCAGGTCATGATCTCACGGTTTATGAGCGCAAGCCCCACATCAGGCTCTGTGCTGACAGCTCTGAGCCTGGAGCCTGCTTCAGATTCTGTGTCTCCCCCCCTCTCGGCCCCTCCCCTGCTCATGCTCCGTCTCTCTCTGTCTCAAAAATAAATAAAAACATTAAAAAAAATTTTTTTAAGAAACAAAAAAATATTCAAATATAATTAGGAATAGAAGCAGAGAACAGCATGGAACTATCTCAAACAGCATGGAACTACACCTTTTTCTCTTTGCGAAACTATAGAAATGGGATTTCCAGAGAAATATAGCTGTAAAAGTTATCCTGATGCATTTCTCTCTCCAAAAGTATAGGAAATTTAATGTAATGAAAACAACCCCAGGAAGATGTGTCTACAAAATGAACCAAGAGAAATTAAGAGGGAGGTAGATAGCAAGCAAAGGCAGCATAAATTACAATTAGAAAATGCTAAAAAAAAAAAAAAAGTAAGTGATTCAACAAAGGCTGATTTAAAAACAGAGGTGATATAATTTAAAGTTATAAAAAAGAGAAACACATCATTTAATAAATGAATAAGTCACAAAAAGAATATAAGAACAAGATAAACAAGCATTACAGATCATGATTTGTGATACAGGAAATTAAAGTTTTTTCAAAAATGAAATAGAGACAAAAAGAATTCAAGACAAAATAATAGATATTGAGAAGAGGCTAGAGAAATCCAGCATACCTGAATGTGGCATTCCCAAAGGAGAAAAAAGGAGCAATGTATAGAACAAATACTAAAAATATGATTCAAGAAAACTTTTCTAAATTAAAATATTACTTGAATCTACAAAGTAGAATAGCACAGCTCATACTCATGGAAATATGCCCAGAACAATAAACACTAAGACATATTGAATTAAATTTATTGTAACCAAAAAAAGAGAGCATCTTTTGGCAAATGGCCAAATAGTTTACAAGGGAAAGAAACTTGTGTGGCATTTAGATTTTTTGATAGCAACATTTTGTATCACAGGATATTTAAGATATTTAAGGAAATAGAATATAAGTGAACATGTTGATATTCATTCAAACTGTTATTCAAGCACAAAAGTCACAGTTTTGTTTTTATACAAGAACATAGGAAATATTGCTTTCATGATTCTTTCCTGAAGAATCTAAAGAATGAGCTTCAGACAAGATAAGTGACTGAAATTACGACATTAAGAAAGGTTTTGAATATAAAATACATGGTTTCAGGGTGCCTGGGTGGCTTAGTCTGTTGAGCAACCAACACTTGATTTCGGCTCAGGTCATGATCCCAGGGTTGTGAGATCAAGCCTTTTGTAGGGCTCCATGCTGAGCATACAGGCTGCTTGAAATTCTCTCTCTCTCTCTCTCTCTCTCTCCCTCTGCCCCTCTTCCCCACTTGTGCTCTCTTTCTCTCTAAAATAAATAATACTACTAATAAAATAAAAAAATAATAAAATAAAATAAAATAAAATAAAATAAAATAAAATAAAATACATGTTTTCCCAAGGATGTAACTCATGATCATAAGGAATACATATGGGAGTGTAAGGAATATGTATAAGGAGTCTGTACTAACAATATGCTTTGAAAATGAGTATTTAATTTAAATATCAAAAATAAGTGGGAGTGGGAAAAAATAAGTGGGTACGATTGACAAGAATAGTGGAGTGATGACTTCAGTGAACTGCTTTCACACACACACACACACACACACACACAATGAAAATAATTTGGCAAAGCAAAATTAACCATTAGCCATTTTAGAACTCTGGAAATTAACCAAAGCTATTTGAAAATCGTTGAAAATCATTTATCTAGGAGAAATTACTGAACCCCAGTAACATAGTGGGATATGTGACCTTTTAACTTGGGGCTATACCATATCTCTTCATACCAGTATTCTTGCGGCCAACCTAGACAACTGACTTCTTAAATTCCATTAAAAGCACCATCTTCAGAGCACAAAGAATGTGTTGTCCGAACTTCCAGCTGCCAGGAAAATCTTTATTCCCAGGCGGAGTGGCTATTCAATTCAACTCAGAGCGCAGCTCAACGGGGGGACAAAGCCTAACCTTTAGGTTATTACCAAAGTGACATCAATCTCTGGACAGCATTGCAACCACCTAAGACCATGACTTGGTTTTCTCGTGGCAGGCAAGAGCCTAGCCAGGAAAATAACAGGAAATGGCATAGAATAAAATAACCATAAGAAGCTTGAAAAGCTCTGACATATTCCTGGAGATCAGTCTGTGTTCATGCAACAGGCTGTGCACATGTCCAGGAAAAAGCTGGTGAGAGATCGACTCTCTTCTGGCTGAACACAAAGCCCTGAACATGGAGGAGGTGAGAGCCAAGTCTGTTCTGTAAACTTCCTAAAGTCTGAAGGTGTGCCTTCTTACACAGAGCCCCTCGGCAAATGGGAGAAGACAAATAGGTATTTAAGGAAATAGAATTCTAAGGCAATACCACAAACAAGTGTATACCAACAAGTAAACTTAAATAACATGAACAACTTCCTAAAAAGTAAACAAACTAGTGAAACTGACTCAAGAGTAAATAAAAACTATGAACACGAAGGAGTAGAGAGATTGAATTAGTAACTTAATAACTTCCTGCAGGAAAAGCACAAGCCCATATGGTGAACAAGCCACTTTTAATGAATTTTACCTGACATTTAAACAATTATGAAAACTAATAGTTCACTAACTCTTCATAAAGTAGAAGAAGGGAGAGCCCTTTCTAATTTTTTTATGAAGTCAGTATTATTCTCATATAAAAGCCAGATAAAGACATCACAAGAGAACCACAGACTAATATTTTTTATGGCTATAGATACAAAACTACAAATTACTAGCAAACTGAATCCAGCAACATAAAAGAGAATTTCACATGATGACCATTTCAGATTTATCTCAAGAATTCAAAGTTGGATTAACACCCCAAAATATGAGGCGTCTGGGTGGCTCAGTCAGTTGAGTGTCCAACTCTTGATTTCAGTTCAGGTCATGATCCCAGGATCGTGGGATCAAGCTCCACAACAGGCTCTGTGCTGAGTGTGGAGCCTGGTTGGGAATCTCTCTTTCTCTCCTTCTGCCCCTCTCCCCTGTTCGCAAACACTCTTCCTCTCTCTAACTTTTTTTAATTAAAAAAATTTTAAAAACACCCCAAAATACACAATATTAATAAAGGACTAAAACCCAATGATCATCTCAATTGATATATAAAAAAGGCATTTGAAAAAATAGAAAAAAATTTTATTGATAAAAACATGTAAGAAGCTAGAATAGAAGGAAAATTCCTCAACCTAATACACAGTGTCTAGTAAAGTCCACGGCTAACATCATATTTAATGGACAAAGACCGAATGCTTTCGCACTAAGATCAGGAAAAAAAAAAGAGCGATATCCACTTTTGCCACTTCTATTCAGCAATGCACTGTGACTCTATCCAAGACACTTAAAGCAAGAAAAATAAACTTTAAAAAAAAACAAGTTGGAAAAAAAGAACAAAGGCTAATTTCTTTACAGAAACCATGATCCTATGCATAAAAAAATCCTAAGACAGTCACTAAAACGCTATTGGAATTCACAAACAAGTTCATTAAGGTTAAAGGATATAAGATCAATATATAAAAATCACGTATACTTTTATATATTAGCAATGAACAATCTAAAAGTAAAATGAATAAACCAATTCCATTTGCAATAACATCCAAAAGAATAAAATACCTAGGAATAATTCTTAAAAAGTAAGTGCAAGACTTGTATATTGAATGTCACAGAACATTGAAAGAAATTTAAAAGACCCAAAGAAAGAGAATGGCTTCTTATGTTCATGGAGCAGAAGACAGTAATATTGTTAAGATGGTAATATTCTGCAGATTCATCTACAGATTCAGTACAATTCCTATCAAAACCCCAATCAGTCATTTTGAAGAAATTGACAAACTGATCTTAAAATTTATATGGAAATTCAAGGGACTAAGACAGTCAAAAACAATCCTGAAAAAGAGTAATAAATTTGGAAGATTCACATTGCCTGTTTTCAAAGCTACAGTAGTCAAGACAGTATGATACTTGCATAAGGACAAATATATAGATCAATGAATGCAATAGAATGGAGAGTCCAAAAATAAACCCCTTTATTTATGGTCAATTGATTTTTTACATACATGCCAAGACAATTCAATGTGGACATTGGAGTCTTTTCAACAAATGGTGAGAGGACAACTGAATATCCACATGCAAAAGAACAACAATGGACCCCTTCCTCGTGTCACTTACTTGTGTGTGATTTAAAATGAGCCACAGACTTAAATGTAAAAGCTAAAACTTTTTAAGTTGCTGGTAGAAAACACAAGGTTGTCATGGTGCTGGGTTAGGCAATGACTTCTTAGATGTGACACCAAAAATAAGCATCCAAGGAAAAGAGATAATTAGACTTCGTTAAAACTAAAAACTGTTGTGATTCTGGGACACATGGGTGGTTCAGCTGGTTAAGCATCTGACTTCGGCTCAGGTCATGATCTCATGGTTCCTGGGTTTGAGCCCCCAGATCAGGCTCTGTGCAGACAGCTCAGAGCCTGGAACCTGTTTTGGATTCTGTGTCTCCCTCTATCTCTGCTCCTCCCCCACTCATGCTCTCTCTCTCTCTCTTTCTTTCTCTCTCTCTCAAATAATGAATTATAATCAAAAATAAAAATAAACATTAAAAAATTAGAAAAAAACTTTTGTGACTCAAGAACCTTAAAAGTATGTCACACAAAATAGGAGCATATATTTAAATCATATGTGTATATGTATATGAAATGACTTGTCTCTTTAAAGAACTCTTATAACTCAATAACAAAAAAACAGATAGCCCAACTAACAATCATTTCAACTGAAGTATCTTCAAAGATGATAATACATAAAGCCAATACACCCATGAAAATATGCCTGACATCATTAGTCATTAGGGAATTCAAATGGAAACCACAATGAAATACCACTTCAGACCTAAGGTGACTTAATTTTTTTTTAAAAAAGCAGCCTAGAATTAAACATCCCTCCTCCCTTTACTATATGAACTACATCTCAAAATAATCAAATATTGATAAAATACATTTTCTGTTTATACAAATATCCTCAAATAAAAAAGAAATGATAGAGTAGGGATATCAACAACTGGAATCCCCAATTAATCAATGGATCTAGACAATTATTACTAATGGCTACCAATATCATGAAAAGAGAGAAAACCAGACATTACTAAAGGAAGTAGCCTGCAGCTCTAACGAAGTAGTGTTGTAAAAATAAAATTAAATGTAAATTTAATAACGTCTCTAGATTTGAGCATAAATTTATAGGAAAGACAGGGTACAAAGGAGTGTGATAAATGACACCAGATGTCACAGGTTCCAGATGAATTCTATCCATGCTTTACCTAATAGATCATCTAAGTGCTTTCAGTTTTTTTTCCCAGAAATGAAGGCAGAAAGTTCCCAAATAATATTTACAAAACCATCATACTATGGATATGAACATGTGACAAAAAATAGCACAGTGACAGAATGATATATGACATAGACAAAACTCACTAATAAATGTCATCGTAAATGTCCCAAATAATGTATTAACAAACAATCCTGCAGGACATTAATACAAGAATATATAGCCACCAAATGCTTTGCACAATATATATCTTAGTAGCAGAAAAGGTATACATACTTCTGTAGCTACTGGACAAAAGAAAATTCAATAAAATTCAGTACCCATTCTGGATTTTAAAGTGAAAATAAAGCTCTTAATAAAGTACCAATAGATTAAGCCAAAAGCCAGCATTAAGCTTCGTGATGAAACGCTAAAAGCACCACTATTAAAATGAGGAGTAAAACAAGATTGGCCATTCTCCTCACTATTTCTATTATCATTCCAAAGGTCCTGGCCAGTACAAGTAGGCAAGAGAAAGAAATAGGAAACATAAAACTGGAAAAGAGTCAAAATTATTGTCATTTGCCAAAAATAATAGAGCATATCTAGAAAACCCAAGAGAGCTAGCTGAAGGCAATTAAGAACTAAAAAAGAACCCAGTAAAGTGGTTGGTTATAAAATCAACATATAAAATTCAATAGCTCACCACTATAAAAAATATCAACCACTTAGAAAACATAATGAGAAAAATACTGTAGTTACAATAGCAACAAAGAATTAAAAATATAAGCATTAACGAGGAATATCTAGGGCTCTATGAAGAAAAATTATAATTGCTAGTGAGACTTATAACAAAAAATGTCTTAATAAATGGAAAAACATTCTCTATTTTTGAGGGGAAAAGTCAATACTAAAAGGCTATCAAGAGGCTATAAATAAATCTATACAAATCTATAAAACTGTCAAAACTATAAATCTGCAATGTATCTTACGATGATATTGACATTTTCAAAGGGAAGGAGAGGTAGTAGAAGGAGACAAGCTAATTCAACAGTTTATAGGGAAAAGTAAACACAAAAGTATACCCAGAATAATTCAGAAGAAGATGATTATTACAAGGTGTAGTAACTGTAAGTTTAATATTGGCACAAGAACAGAAGACAGACATCCATGAAACGGAAATAGAGAGTTCAAAATAAGTTAAAATTTAGTATGAGGTATAGTGCTAGGTCAAAGCAGTTGGGAAAAGAGGAATAATTCAATAAGTCACGTTTGGGCAAATAGTTCACCTTCTGGAAAGTAATGGAAGATGGGTCCTTCAGTCTTTGTATCAAAATTATTTTTATATGAATTAGAGTTTAACAAAAGAAACTGTAAAATATTAAAACAAATGAGAGATTCTGAAAATAATATCATCCAAATTAATCTATAAGTTAAGTCCAAGGCTAATTTAAAAAGCCCAACAAAATTTTCCATGAGATTCGACTCCTGACATTCTTACAAAACAAACATGCTTAAGAGCAGCATGAAACTTTTAAATGAAGAAAATGGTAGATCAGCCTGCCCTACCAGGTAGTAAAAATAAAGCTTATGTCTTCTACTCACTTGTTTCCCTTTCTTTAAAAACAAATACTCATTCTGTAAGTGCTGGATCTATTCTCTTAGACCTTAAACTTCCTGTAAAATAAGATCAGTAACAAATTTCCTAGCATAATTCACAGGTTATTTTTTTCCAATTATGTATGAGACAAAAATATATATAACGCCTTTGAAAATACGTGTTTTCTATACTTGTTGTGGTATTTGTGTAAGAGTAATGGAAGTGTAACCATTTATTATTACTAGAAAGAGCCTACTAATGAGTTGTTAGCTTTGTGATATCTCGAGCAGGGTCTGAGCACATGTCCTATTGAATTCCCATTGACAGGGAGTGATAAACACACCCACCACTAAACCAGAGTCTTCCTTCTGTAAACACAATCCTTCCCCTTGTTAAAAAAGAGAGCCCGTTGCATGGTGCCTGCCTAGTTTTGTTTATTTTTCCCAGTGCTTTGTTGACAAATGAGATCATGTTTGACACTAACTAGCCATGAAATATGGCTCCCAGTGTTGAGGTGACATGTTTGACCCTCTCTGTTTTAGTGATGCATATTACTGACGGCCCTTCAGGACATTTTACCTCAAAATGAATTTTTTTGTTGTTAAAGAGGGAGAAAATGTGTTGAGCAGATTTATGAGCCTTGCCTCTCTGCCTAGGAAACTAGGTGTTTTGACATAATCGCCAGGAGATGCCTCGGGTATTGAATTAACTCAACTGCAAGAGGCAATCACATTGGACAGTGGAGCTTTATTCGTTTTACCAGTCCAAGCTGCGTTAGCATCGGAGAGAACTGCTAGGATTGGGTGATGACTGTCCAGGCACTCATTCGTTTTTGATCATTCATTCATTTAATGTTTACTAAACACCTAAAAAAGTCAGACGTTGTTCTAAGTGCTGGGGACACATTGGTAAACCCATCAGGCAAAAATTACTACTCTCAAGGAGCTTACCTTCTAATAAGACCAACAGTGTCACAGTAACTATATGTGTGTGACCAATGCCAGGAGGTAAGAAGACAAGCAAGCCTAGATCTTCGCAGATGAATTGTATAGCATGGAAACAAGAAGCAGGTGAAAACTCAGCAGTTACCCGTGTGATCCCTTCTTTGATAGGGACCTTTGTTAGGTACATTCTTGGGTGTATAATGCACCCAGTTGTGGTAGATAAATACAGAAACTGTGATGCTGAGGAAGTTATGAGTAGAAAGTGACAAATTCAAAATAGGACACCAGTTTGCGTGGTTGTGGAGTTAACATTTGTCCGTTCCCCATCACTATCTCACCTCATCCCTAGAGATTCTTGACTATTTGTCACTAGGAAATCATGACTTTAGGCTGAACATAGTTGGATCAATAATTAAGCTCCATATGTTAACTCATTCACTTCTCATCGTGTCATTTCATCCTGATGATAAGGCCTGATGCTATAATGTAGCTATCTGGTATCCTCACTTTCTCAATAAGTGTGCACAACTTCCCATTTCTGCGAGGGGATAAAACCAAAGGAAGACGCAGATCTCTCTGCCTCACATCTGTGTTCTGATCCATGCGGTTAGATGCTGTGCTTCTACATGATGCTTTCAGAAGCTGTGAGGGGAAGCAAAAATTAATACGCCATGATCCTTGTCTTGGTGCAGGTTATAGTCTAGTATGGAAACAAAGCATCCACGCAAATAATTGCAAGGCAAGACCATATATATATATATATATATATGTTTACAACGATATATGTATATTACTAGTATATAATACATATTATATATGTATATATTTTTAATAATGAAAACACTTATGTCTAGATAACCAAGAAAACACAATCTACAAAGTTCACGTTACAAGAGAAGGCACATGAGAGCATACGCCATGTCTCAAGTCATTGTGATTGGCCATGAGGGCTACAGACTGTAGTTCATACACCTCTTAAGCCACTGAGAAGTCTGGCTGTTAGGCAGAATACATCTAGAACTTTTCTTTGTCCGCGTTGGAGTTGTCATAAGCCTAACTCAAGCAGAAAGCGGAAGCCCTGGTCTTCCTCCCTCTCTCACAGCACACGTTCTTCCAGAAAATCCCTGTCACCTCTCGTCCACCCTGTTGTAATCATCACATTCAAGACTGTGCAAAATCAGCAGCTGGTCTGCCCCGGGCCTGAGCCGGGCTGTGGTGGGGAAGGCTCGCTGCTGTGAGAATCAAAGCAGCGGGACAGGGTACCGTGCGGTGTGCACGAGGGGCCTGGGCGGATGCATGCTGTGGTCAACATGTGGCCAGAGAAGCCGAGCAGCCTCTGGGCTCAGTGAGAGAAA
Organism: Felis catus; assembly: GCF_018350175.1. Lineage (NCBI taxonomy): Eukaryota > Metazoa > Chordata > Mammalia > Carnivora > Felidae > Felis > Felis catus. The sequence continues at coordinate 112,262,036 of NC_058375.1, read as the reverse complement.
TTTCCATTCTCATCCTGAGAATAGGAATTAATTTTATTTTTGACCACCTCAAGAGAAGTTTTGTTTTATCCCCTTCTCTTAGAACTGTTACAAAATAGCTTACGGGGGGAGGGGTCTCTCTTGAGGAGGAAATAATTCATGGGATTCTTGTTCCTGTTGCTATGAAATCCTCAGGGCCTCAGGAGTGAAACTAACAATTTGGATTTTGTTCTGCAAGGTCTGTTTTGATCATGGAATTATAGAGAGTCAAGTCCAAACCCTCATAGTAATGATTATTCCGTAAGTCATTTGTGTTTCAGGTCGAGCGGCTAATGGACTGTAGGAGAGAAAGAATACCCTCAGGCTGGTGGCTCGAGGGATGATTCAGAATCTGGGAGAAGTTTGCAGCGATGAGACACCCTTATGCCATCCTCATGTCACACATGTGTCTCAGACACACAGACCCGGTGGCCTTCACATTGGCTCAGGGCCATTCCCATTGCCATGCCCCATTCCAGCCCCCCATGGCTTCATGAATGGATAGTGTCAAGAGCTCCTCGCTGATCCTCTGTCTCCAGCCTCAAATCCATCAGTCATCCCCGAACTCCATTGCCTCACTACCCCCCTTCTAATACTTAATATAGACTTGAGAACAGAAAAGTCCTGGGGGATCTTGATCTGGATTGCTTCCCTGTCCCAACACCCTTCATCCCTCATCCCACCAGGATGCAGTGCAGAGCCCTGCGCTGTGAGGCTGCCACCTCCCGCCTGTCTAGTCCCAATGAAGCCAAGTATCCCTCAGTTCTCCAGACTCTCCCTACTCACCAGGGACCACAGGTTAAAGGCAGGGCCATCCATACCTGGCTCCGAGCCCTCTTCCCTCGCCACCCTCTTCCCCAGCTCAGAGATTCCCTGGTCTCAGTGTAGATGAACACATGGCATGAATTATCTTTAAAATTCCATCTTATGTCTTATCACCCTGGCCTCTGTCTCCTAAATAATGGCCTGAATACTTTGTAACTTTATGGGAAGGTTTGCTTTGGACCAGTCCCTCCTGGGCATAATGGCTCCAAAGAGAGCAACCATGAAAGAAAACGAAAGGGCTGATGAATGTCCAGATTCCCCAAATTATTGGGAATATGTTTTCCTCCTAATAGGAGGAAGGGGCTATCCCTCATATGAGACACTTTGGACCGAATATGTCACTCGACAAAAGAAAAAAATCTGATCATGCAAGTAAGTGTGAATATGTGAAGTCATTAATATCAGCTTCCATGCAGCAAATTGCTTGTCATGCTTCATTTATACTCGTTTATGACTAAACAGGAGTATTTGCAGAGACACCCATAAATATATTTTACACAGCTCTCTGGAAGTTTTCATCTCCTGGTTCGCAAAGTGTCTGACAGAGTTGCAGAACCCAGGCCAATTCCAAAGGCAGAGCAGAGTGGGAGGGGGAGCTAGAAGGGCTGAGGAAGGAAAGAAAAGAAAAAAAAAAAGATCCTGGCCCAGCAGGAGTGATAAAAATGTGAGCTCAAGGCAAGCTTGGATTTATGCATTTAGACAATTCTGTTAAACTAAATGGGAGTTAATCTGTTGTAAATCTTTCCGCTGCTCGGTGATTCTGCAGAAATTCACTTACAGTAATTGGGAATAAAAAGAAACATAATGGCCACACTGATCAGTATATAGCCACAGTCACTGTGGACATAAGAAAGTGGTTGGCCTGCACTTGAAAGGAGACATACCCATGGACATGTGCCCTGTCACAGACAGGTACGTCCTGACAATGAGGTGGACAGAGCAAGTATGTCTGCCCCCACCGATCCATTGAGTGCCAGAATTGCCTGCTTACACTGTTTTTCTGTGTCTTTTTTTGCTTATTTCCTCAGTCCTCAGAAATCCCACCTGGGTGAGGTCAGCTGCCTTTCTCTGGCCATTGTCTGTGAACTCCACCGCTGTTTCTTCAGCTGCTGATGGACAAATGCCTGTGATTATAGGCACCCACCTGGGACGATGTGCCCCAGGCTTTCTGTGGCTGTTCTCACTCCCCTCACTGCCAGCCATCTTTGTCTGACCCCGAACCAGGTTCAGCCACTCAGATAAGTCCTTCATATTGTCATGAATCATGTTCGATTCATGAATTGGTTACTTGTGTAACCAGTATATTAGGCCATCTGTAGCCACTGGAGCCCAAACATGTAAACACTCTATTTTTTTCTAATACTACTTTCAACCAGGCTCCATCAAACTCTCTTCTGGTCCTTTCATGGCATCTTGTACAGAACGTATAAGTCTCAGTCACTTCTGGTTGTTGTAAGCTAACACAGTTTAAAACTTTAATCTTACTTTGAGTCTCTTGAGCCAAGCATCAGGCTCCCAAAATGCAGAATGGTATGGAGGCATGTTTGACTTTTTCAGGTGTGCTCCCCTTCTCTGCTTGAGGCTGAGAGCCATCAGGAGTCATCCAATGTCCCTGCTGGGGATGAGGAATAACCAGGTCTGTCTCTGGTTCATCTAGCTCTATCCACCGGAGACTGCTGCTCTACAGAGGACCCCAAGAATGACATCCATGGTCTTGAGTCTGTGCTCATCTATGCCCCAGCTCCTTCCCTTGCTGACAATCCCCTTTGGTTCCTGTGGTCTATATCCTCAATATCCATGGATTTAGGACTTTCACCTGCTTGGTGGCTGCGTAGGCTGCCCCATGGATCTTGCCCTCCCATTCCCCATGCTTCTTAATGTGTAACTGGTGCTGTCAATGCCCCCTCCATAACCCTTTGCTCATCCCCTTCCAAGCACACTGGCCTGTTCCTCTGCATATGCAATAGTACCTCTTGTCTTTCACAATCTGTTCTTCCCTAGCTTGGAACAGTCTGCCTTTCTTCTCCCCCAGTCTTAGTCCTAATTTTCTTTTAGGCCAAGAACAAACCTGCTTCTCTGGAAAGGCCAATAGTCCCCCTTCACCATCCTGCCCTCCCTTATGGGATCAGCTGTCCCCTGAATCCATAAAGCACTTCATTAAATTAGGTATAATGCTGGATTGTGTTTTTCAACTAAACTGTGTTGTCCATCCTCCCAACTAAACTGCGTTTTCCTTGAAGGCATGGACCAATACTTAAATGTTCTATTTAAGTATGTCCACAGAATAGTTCTGTGCATGTAAACATTTAGTGTTTACTCATTGAATGAATGAACAAATAAATGACTGTGCTGGACTAAGAAGAAATTAATGAAGCTACCTGGTCAGCTTGCACTCAGCATTCTGGTCAGATAAGGTGGAGGGTAACTTTGAGGCAGGGCAAGAATGGAGCCAGGCAGTGAGTATGAACAGGTAAGATGGACTGAGTGTAAGCACTGAGGAGTGGGCAGGGTGGGGGGAAGGGGGCAGCGGACACAGGGAAGTGAGATCTGCTTACAGAGGCAGCTACTACTTACCTCTGGTCAAGTGTTGCTTCAAGAAAATGTTGCCAGATCTCATGTTCCACGAGCAGATATACAAGGAAACCATAGGTAAATTTTCTAGATTTTAAAAACAAATGCCCACATGGGAACTAAATCTAACCTCTGCACACTTAGTCTGTGGCAGTGGCTTTTAAAAAATCGGATAACCTAGCAGATGAAAATAGTGGCCTGTAGTGAGACTAGCTTCACATGGTGGTGGAGATGGCTGGCAGTTCTCCATGAACATACTTTAGGGTGTTCCTACCTCCCAGCAGCGTATGTGACATCTAAACCCAAAGGCTCTGGGTTCTAGATTTGCGGTCTACACAATAATACCTTATATTATATACATGGGGATCTGTGTTTTCAAATCATGCTTCCTTTCATTTCTCATGAGATTCCAGATAACTGACACTGAGGAAAGGATTTTCACCATAGCTCACAAAGGGCTGTTGGCCCCTTCTGAGAGTGTGTCCATCAGTATCTCTTCCCAATGGAAGGTCAGCAAGGTTTTTCTCTCTGCATATGACTGGTTGGACCAGAAATGGTAAATAGTTTGGGACAAAGGAGGCCACATGAGCTGAGTATGATGTGGGGCTCACCCAGCTAGGCTCCCCAACCCAGTCAGATACTCTATCTTAGAAAATGTGAAAGTGATGTCCATCCAGATAAGCCAGCAGGACCAAGTCCCCATCCAGTTCCAAAGGCAGGTTAAATGGCAGTTCTCTAGATTTGCTGCATAATCCTAACCCAGGGTGATCCAGGGTGTTCTAGACATTCACCATATCTCAGAGTCTGTCAGGCTTGAAAACATCACAACCCAGTGGTACAGACCATGTGGGGGCTGAGACAGTTTCCATCTCTTCTCATTTTCCAGGCTCCCCACAGCTAAGATTGCCAGATAAAGCACAAGATGCTCAGGTACATTTGAATTTCAGATAAACAACAAATAATCGGCTAGTAAATCTATGCTCCATGCAGCTGGGACTTGTACTTAGCTCTTGAGACCTTAACTTCAACTCTTTCTTCACCTCACCATCGTCCCTAAACACAGCTGCCAATCTGCCTGGAAGGGGTGGTGCCAGCAGGTCCAATCTGCAGATCTGTGGGGCCTGAGAGCAGAGACCGTATGTGCTGGAAAACCAATGAAAGGTAACACCACCCTGGGCTTACATTCTCATTCACAATCCCTTAGAAAACATGACAGGAAATACCAATGGAAGCAGTAAAATTGAAGGTCACAAGGCTGGTAAGATCACAAGGTGACAAGTCTGATGGCTGGCCCCCTGGCCTGTGCATAGTGCCTTGAATGGTCATGCTGGCCTTTTAGGTCCCGTACAAAGTCCAATAGAGCAGACAAAAACACATTGTAGACTTCTTATGTGGCTGGGCAAGGCTCATAACCTCCCCAGTCAGTTTTATTTTCTGAAAACAAGGCAATTGAATCCCTGGTCTCTGAAACCCTTCGCTGCTCTAACGTTCTGTGCTAGAGCCCCCTGGGTTCTGGTTCCCACTCTGCCACCTCCTAATGGTTTAAGCACAGGAAAGGAGCTAAGTTCTTCCCCTTCAGAAGTACTAAAAAAGAGACATTTTTGGACAATGGGCCTCAAGATGTTGGATCAAAAAGTAGCAGAGGGCCTCTGAGCACACTTCAGTGCCAGTAGGATTGCACTGACCTTGCTTGCAGTTGCATATATGGAGTTGACACAGGGGAACTCCCAGCCCCCTTCCTCAGTGCTCTCCACCCAGACTTCAGCAGTAGGCCAGAGTGTAGTAGGAGATATTCTCAGCATTTCTGAAATGAGGTGATTTTCTGGGTGCAGAACTCTAACTAAGGTATCTCCTTCTTCTCTTTTGGAAGTCAGAGAGGAAAGTGCTCATCTAAAACAATGAGAATCAACCCAGAATCCAAGCTTCCAAAGTAAAAAACCTCCTTCAAGGGAAGTCTCCCAACAGAGACCAGCACGGAAAATCCCAGGCCACCTCCAGAGAGAAGAGTAATCATGGACTTTCTGGGATATAACTGGGTGGTGACAATACAGATGGCAAGAGAGGGTGTGTCAGTCACTAATAATCCAGCAACCTCCAGTGCACTTAAATTGTACCAGAAGAATATACATCCTTGCCTCTGTGTGGATAGAACAAGAATGCAAATTAATGTTTATCAGATTCCAGGAATAAGCCACACTTCATGTATGTTTTCTTATTTCATCCTTAACAGCTCTGGAAAATAGATGTCAGTATCTCACTTTTGCTGATGGTATAAAAATGAGAAGAATAAACAGAAACCTCATGGCCACACATTGTATGAGGCTCCGTGAAAAAGAAAGAAAGAAAGAAAGAAAGAAAGAAAGAAAGAAAGAAAGAGAAAGAAGATGCAAAAACTTTAGCGCTCAGATGGAGAGTCTAGGAGGTGATGGAATGGACATTCTGCTGGCAGGGAGCTGCATTCATTTGGGAAGGGGAGGAACAAAAGATTGCAGTGCACAGGAAAGGAAATCAGAACTAATTGCCTAGAAAAACAGACGGATGTTGGTGCCCATGAGCGCTGAGTTTACAGGTAATCAGTCCCTATCTGCACAGAGCTGTGGCTACCTGCCTGGGGCTGGATGGACATAATGCATTAGGGAGGGAAACACCCAAGGGTCACTGCAGGAGCATCTGAGGACATAAGTACCTTAGAAATCTTTTTCACCAGAGAGACCTGTTCACCAGAGAGACCTCTTGAAGGAGGGGGAGTTCCAGGGGTCACTGGACGACCCCGGAATTGACACAGACTGAATTCAAGGCTTCAGTGTACCTCTGTTATTAGGACACCGGACCCATCTATTAGATTGTCTCAAGAGCTCTTGAAATGGGATGGATGGTATGCTGAGTCAGCTGTTTCTTGAAAATAATTACATGATGAAGTTTATTAAAACTTAACTACCATCAGTGGATGTGGATGGGAGGACACTGAGGCCCAGAAAGGTTAACTGAATGGGAGTTCAGTTCATAGAACTAGTAAGTGGAAGGTCCAGCACTGGCTCAGGTCTACTCCATTCCAAAGTCTCTGCTCTTCGCTTGGTGCCTACATAGTCAGAGTTCACTGGCCCCGGCAAGACCTTCCTTCCCCAAAGGATAACTTAATAATGTCCTGATGTCTAACATAATGCAATTTTATGTGGTAATTTATTCTGTGAAAGGTGTGGTTTGCAGGATTTAATTCCCATTAATCATTAGTACTTCTTTAAAATGAGCTTCTCAGTGGATGGTGTGTATTAATACCATGAGAGGACTTCAAGCACAGAGATCCCTATGGATTCCCATAAGTGTTCTGACAATTCTCTACAACCTAAAGGGTGTCCTACAATTCAGTTCAATTCTGACATTAACTATCCAGCATTGTCAGGGACCCCACAGTTAAGGGCAAAGTCTTTCACAAGACTGGGTCCACTTCAGACACCAGCCTCAAGTTCAGGTATCCCAAGCTACTCACACCCCTTCCTGGCAAAGTACAAATCCCAAAATGCTCCTTTTCTACCCCAACAGGGTAATCTGCAATTCAGCTCTGCCACCCAGAGTTAATGTCAGATACCACAAGGGCTCAGTCCTTCACAGGATTGCCTTGTTCAGACACCCACTGTTCTTGGGGGGGCCAGGGGGCACATACACTTCTGACTGTCTGTAAATTCAGGGGTTCCCATAAGCAAATTTATATAAGCTTTGATAATTCACTAGAATGACTCACAGAACATACTTCAAGTGCTTATTTATGATTATAGGGATTATTATTATAAGGTATTTACATCAGGTTTAGCCAAATGAAGATATGCATAAGGCAAGGTCTTGGGGAGGGTGAAGACGTTCTGTTCCCCTTCTTCATAGAATCAGTGCATGATACCCAACTAGCACACCAATGTGCTCAACCAGGAAATTCCACCGAATGCGGTGTCCAGAGTTGTTGTTTTTTTCTTTTATGTTTATTTCTTTTTGAGAGATAGAGAGAGCATGAGCAGGGGGAGGGGCAAAGGGAGAGGAAGACACAGAATCTGAAGCAAGCTCCAGGCTCTGAGCTGTCAGCATAGAGCCTGATGCAGGGCTTGAACTCACAAACCTTGAGATCATGACCTGAGACAAAGTCGGAGGCTTAACTGACTGAGTCACCCAGATGCCCCCAGTTTTTATTAGAGTTCTTATTAGAGTTTCATCATATAGTGATAATTGATCAACTCACTTGCCACCTGTTTGAACTCAGTCTCTAAGCCCCTGCACCCCCACTCAGAGGTTGAGTGGATAAAATTCCAACCCTCTAATTACAAAGTAGGTGTTTCTGATGACCACACCCTATCCTAAAGCTACCTAAGGATCTACCATTTGTCACCTGATTGGCACAGCAAACACTCTGACTCAGGAGATTCCAAGAGTTTTTAAAGCTCTGTGCAAGGAACTGGGCACAAAGATCAGATATATTCTTCATTATACCACACTGTGAGATGGGGAGATGATTTCACTAAAAGGGGGAAAGAGCCTAGCAGAGGAATCAGGGGTTCTCAAACCAGGCGATAAAACAATGAGTAAAAACAGATGTGGTCTTTGCCTAAGACCAGGAACTCTAGGAGAATCAACATGGTTTTGTGGTTGAGAACATGGCTCTGGGCACAGATTCTGACTCTCTACCTCTCACCAGCTATCATATTTTAGATAAAACGACTGTGTAATCTCTCTGGTCTCATTTTCCACATCTACTTGATGGGGCTAATACTAAGTCCAACCTCAAAGTCTTGTCATGAAGATTTAACCAGACAATCCATGACATGCACTTAGAACAGTGTTTGATAAATGGTAAGATATTAGGAATAATAGTATCATAATCACCATAGTATCATAATAACCATCATTATCATAGTAGGGAAGATAGACATGGAATGTCTGTAAAATAATTATTACACAATTCTTTATGCAATGAAGGAAAGCAACTAAGTTGTATTATAGTTGTGTTTTTTACATCATGGATTGTAACACATTGATGAATCATAAAATTAGTTTAGGGAGTTACCACCAGCACTTTTGAAAAGTGTAAAAGAATAGACAATATCAGAGAGCATTGTTTACTGAAAAATCGTTTCCATTGCATCTATGTGTATGCATTTTGTATATGTTGTACTGAGTCACCATGGAAAATGCACTGTTACTTCAATTTACTGAACTAAGCTCTTTGAAGGCAGAATGACATTAAAATCATCTTTCAATTCCTAAAAGTCAAACATAGGGCTCAGTACAAAATAGACACTAGTAAATCTGTTCTCAATAAAAGGAGATTGATGGGTGGATGAATATAATTGAATTCTAAATGTCTTCATGGAGTATGGGATATGAACCAATGTTTTTGCTGTGTACTGAATGGGAGACAGAAACTCTTAAGTCCAGGGCTCCATCCTATAGACTTGAATGTAAAAAAACAAAACAAACAAGCAAAAACCATAAAAACCGTGAGAGTACAATCCAAGAAAATATCATTACGTTTATTTTACAATTATTTGATGGGCCCCTATTATATATCTAGCACTATTCTAGGAAAGGAGAGTAAAATACTGACCAGAGAACCCATCCTCATGTAACTTAAATTCTGGTGAGTGAGATAAAAAATAAGCAATCAGATACATAATATAATGTTAGCAGTGATAAGTGCCATGAGGAAAAAGGAAGGAGGAGAAGAGGAAGGGCAGCATCAGCTGCCCTTTTGGATGGCAAGGTGAAAAGTTGGTGCGTGAGCACAGACCCAAATGAAGCAAAGTGCTGAGTCATATGGCCATCTTAGGAAAGAGTGCACAAGCAGAAAATAATCCAAGGGCAAATGTCTGAAAATGGGCCACATTTGATTCACCTGAAAAAGAGCAAGAAGGTAGGAGCGTCTGGGTGGCTCAGTCAGTTGGGCATCTGACTTTGGCTCAGGTCATGATCTTGCTGCTTGTAAGTTCGAGCCCCGCTTCGGGCTCTGTGCAGACAGCTCAGAGCCTAGAGCCTGCTTCGGATTCTGTGTCTCCCTCTGTTCTGTCCCTCAGATTCTGTCCCTCCCCTGTTCACACTCTCTCTCTCAAAAATACATAAACATTAAGAAATTAAGAAAAAGAAGAAGAAGAAAGAGCAAGAACTGCTGTAGGTGGAGACAAGGGAGTGAAGAGATTGTGTGTGTGTGTGTGTGTGTGTGTGTGTGTGTTTAGCTACCAAAATGCTATGCATGATAAGCTCGACAAAGAGGACAATGAAGACCTCTTTGAGAGGCAAGAAAGGAAAATGTGCAATGAGCAACGGCTATATACTAATGACAGTGTATTCCCTTCTTTAATCCTCACAATAGCCACCATGACAATAATAATACCTAATAATATACTGATTACTGCCTTCAGCACTGTGTGTACAAACTCATTGATAAAAAGCCTGCGACACTTTATAGAGGAGGAAACAAGCTCAGATATTTGAAATGATTTGCCCAAGTGGCTGAAGCCAGCAACAGACAGACTTGGGTTTTTAATTGACTACTGTGTGACCCTTCATCCCAATTGACCCACCCCACAGACTCTTGGGGGGGATATTTCAGATTAGGTCATGCCTGGGTAGATCTGGGAGGAGAGAGCAGGGGTGAAAAAAAGGGCCACTTCAGGTACACTAGTTCAGACTAGAGCGATGTGGGTGGATGAGGCCCTAACATGGAGACTGCATAGCTGTAGTAGGAAGAGGGACCCATCTCAGGTGGCTCCAGAGGCAGTGCTGTTCCCACCCTCTCTTTGTCAGATGCCAGCTGTCATCACAATGGAAAGGCAGCAGCCTGAACTGTCATGGCCCAGAGGAAATTCACAAGCAATGCAGGTACCCTCCAACAAAGCTAACAACTTTTTGGTCACAAGCAATGAGGAATCCAAAGGATCCAGGGTATTGAAGTAAAGTAGTTACCTTTGTGATGGTATAAGAATATTTGGGGTGACTGGGTGGCTGAGTTGGTTAAGCAGCCAACTCTTGGTTTTGGCTCAGGCCATGGTCTCATAGTTTTGTGGGTTAGAGCCCTGTATCAGGCTCCGCACTGCCAGTGAGGAGCCTACTTGGGATTCTCTCTCTGCCCCTCCCCACTTGTGCTGTCTCTATCTCTCTCAAAAAATAAACTTAAAAAAAACATAAAACAAAAAAAGAATATTATTTGTTGCCTCCCTACCACTTTGCCCTTTCCGAATAGAGCGCTGTGTGAGGGCAGCCTGTCAAGGATGTTTTCTATCATGCTCCCAGATTGACTCCCATGCAACCGCCCACCAGCATCTTCTCTGGAGTCCAAAAACTTGGCAAGCCAAGAAAAGGTTCCATCTGAGGTGAAGAGAGGTGCTTATGCCCTTGTGCTCCTCCCACTGCAGGGAAGCACCTGTTCATTACAGCCTAGCCACACACCACCCACACTGCCACCCAACACATCCTATAGGACTAAGAGAAGGGCAGTTGTGTGTGCCAGAAGCAATGTCCAGTGGAAATGTATAGCTCCATGTGCAATCAAGACTTTAACCTTCCCAAAAAGAGGTCTGGCCTTTGCCCTTGGCTACTAGAAAATGATCTATGGGCCCTTGGAATGTTTGTTTGCCTAGGGATCTTGGGTCACACCAAGGTCACATTGGATAGCCTGACAATGTGATTGAGGGTAGGGACAAGATGCAATGGATGGTAACAATGTGATTGAGGTGAGGGCTTTGAGTCATGTAATATCAGTCAGTCTTTGGAGGGGCTGGAGACAACAGTTACCTGCATGGCCAATTGATGAATCATGCCTAACCTGATGGAGCCGTAGTAGAAATTCCAAATACTAAGGCTCAGGTGAGCTTTCTTGATTGGTAATAGTCCATGTTGATTGTCACAAGTCAACATCAGGAGAGAGACATCATCCTGACTCCACAGGGAGAACCACTGAAAATTCCACATTTTGGACCCTCCTAGACTCTGCCCTCTATACTTCTTGCCTTGGCTAACTTTCATATGCATCCTTTCCCTCTAATAAACTGTGACCATGAGCATAACAGCCTTCAGTGAGCTCTGAGTTTTTTCTAGCAAATTATTGAACCTAAGGTTGGTTTTGGGAACCCCCAAACTTGCGATTGGTTTCAGAAGTAAAGATAGTCTTGCATGGACTGCTCCCTCTCATACTTACCTGCAAATGGATGAGGCATGGGCGTCTTTCCTCTTCCCTTGGCTAGCTACATCATCTCAAGTAATTCACTTACTCTGGAATCTGGCTTGTGCATCTGCAAAGTGTGCATAATGTATATCAGATATGGCTGCTAGATAATTAAATCATGAGTTAGAGTCAGGCTGACCCACAGAATAAAGGGCAGGAATCCAGAGACCATCCACTACTCTTCTCTTACTCCTTGTGGCCTTTCTGAACAAACCAGGATAACTATTTACTTCCAAACTTTAATTTCCCTTCCCTTTACTGGAAAGAACTACCCCATACCTCCCTGTGGCTGAGTCCTTCCCAACACATAGGTCTCTACTCAAATGTCTTCTCTTCCAAAGGGTTTTCCTTAATGCTATCCAACTTAGTGCCTCACTCTGGGCACTTCCTACAACATCTTTCTGCTTTACTTTCTTCATAGCAATTATCTCCAGCTGTAATTCTTTTGATCACATCTTGATTCATGGGTTTAATCTCCATCTTTCCCTCTGAAATTAAACTCTGAAAAAGCAGGTCCAAATAGGTCTTGTCCATGGCTATGTCTCTAGATTCTATAGTCGTACCTGACCTGTGGTACAATGGCTATTTGTTGAATTAATGAACTTCTTCCTTTAATTGGAGAGAAAATAACAAAAGACTGGAATAAAAAAAGAGCCTGCCACATAGCACACATCATCAGGATAAGCATATTTAGCTAAAGCTTTTCCCTATTGTGTCCAAGTTTCCTCACCTTTTAAACAGATTTGAATTTTGTTAGAATTAAGTGATATGAATATAAAATTGTTCCAAAGTCCAAGTTTTGAACTCATGCTAGTTGCTCCTATTGTGAAACCAGTAGTTGTTGGTGGTGGTAGTGGTGGCAGTGGTGGTTTGGTTTGATTTTGTGTCTTTTGGGTTTTGTTTTTGCAGGAGAGAGGTTATTTGTTTGGTTGATCATGTTTGGTTTTTGTTTGTGTTTTTGTGATGAAGCGAAAAAGAAATGCTACAGTTATAAGAGAAGTGTGTCAAAAGAAAACTTTAGCATGTAAGTGGAGGAGGCAGATGAAGAGGGTGGATTGGGTGTGTCTGTGCTATGCTTGGCTTACCAGGCAAAGTACCTTCCCTGTAAGCCCCTTTTGGGTCTCTTTTAGTGTGATTCCTGGGAGGGTTAAGGGTAGCAGTGTGCATAAATCATTGGCACATTATGAGGATCCACAATATTGGACCTCCCTAGGTTTTGCCCTGGCAAGTGGATCAAGAATTCAAACACTGGCATTTCCTTGGGGCACCTGGGCGGCTCAGTCGGTTGAGCCTCTGACTTCAGCTCAGGTCACGATCTCGCGGTCCGTGAGTTCGAGCCCTGCGTCGGGCTCTGGGCTGATGGCTCAGAGCCTGGAGCCTGCTTCCGATTCTGTGTCTCCCTCTCTCTCTGCCCCTCCCCCATTCATGCTCTGTCTCTCTCTGTCTCAAAAATAAAATAAACACTAAAAAAAAAAAATTAAAAAAAAAAGAATTCAAACACTGGCATTTCCCTGCTTTGGATAGGAGTTTGGCACTTATAATTTTTTTTTTTTTTTACAGAGTGGGAAAGAAGGCATTAGACAGTGACAAATGTGTCTCCTGAAGGTAACTTAATGCAGATTCCAAAAGCAGCATTCTCTGCTTCTCTGGAGAGTTGGTCCCTTTCTGCAGACTGACAGAGACACAAGCAGATGTTGGTACTTTCACTTTTACCTTGATGGCAGGTTATGAACAGAAGGTCAGATTAAACTTGGAGATGTGTGTGTGTGTGTATGTGTGTGTGTGTATACTGTTACTTTATTTTCATAAGGAAAAAGACAATGAGAAAGAACCTTGAATTCAAACAGAGCCAGGAATAAAAATCCAGAGTCAACACAGCCACATGAGTGACTTTTGGGCATGTCCCTTCCATTTCGTTGCAGTCACCATGTTTACCCCCAATTCCCATCCTCCCCTATTTAAAATAGCCCTACTTGCTTGGGCATTCACATCTCCTCCTGTGTTTTCCTCCAAGTCAATTCCACACAGCTTTAAGGCAGAGCACGTGACTCCTCAGCAAATCTCACCTCCCCCACATAAGTTACTGGTTCAGGAGGGGCCAGTCAATCCAATTTGGGTAATAAAACTGGAAAATGTTTACCTAGTGGCTTCCAGGGAAAATAATCCTCTCTCTTAAGAGAGATTTCAGAAGAGAAACGTCCTCTCTCTTGATATGGACCCAGAAACCTCCCTTACTGAAGCTTTGGGCAGCCACTTTGCAACCACAAGGGGGAGCCAGGAGATGACAGTAGAGGGAAAGAACCCAGGTCCTGCCATTACCTAGCTGTTTAACTATGCAAGCCTGGGCCTCAAATGCCCAGAGAAACTTTCCAGGAAAGTTGAGCTAATAGAGTTGATTTGTCTATTTCTTGAATCGAAACACATTTACATCCTACCTAATGCAACTGGTTGGCTCCTGGACTCATCAATTTATTCATCGCATATCTTTTATTCCTTCTTTTATCCATTTATTCGTTCAACAAACAGATCACCATTACTTAACTGGGGACTTGCAATAGACTCTTTAAGCTCACAGTTTAGAGATAAATACAGATAGAGATAAAATAAAAAAGGATTCAGTCCAGTAAGATAAGTGCCATAAGGAAGGTGATACAAGATACAGAGTGGCACAAAGAAAGCATCAATCAACTGTACCTTGGACAGAAAAAGAAGAGTCGTCAGGGTCTTGAGCAGTGAGGAGACATTCTTTCCAGGCAGAAGGAGGGCAATGTTACATCAGGCAGAAAAATAAACATATTTAAGGATTCAGAGGTGCAAAATAGCAAGAAAGAGCTCAAGGAAGAACAAGCAATTCAGTATGACTGGAGTGTGTGGACATGAAAGGGAAATGTAGGGAGACAAAACTGACAGCTAAAAAAAGGGAGGATTTGAAGGACTTTGCATGCCACCATTAGGGAGACACTAATGGGTTTTAGGCAGTAGTTTTCCATTCTGTAGGTTCTCCCAAAGTCACCCTTCCTCCAGAAGCCTTCCATGACTGCATACATATTTCAGTGAGCCTTGAAATGCATTCTATCCAACTATCCAATTTGGTAACACACAACACTAAGGCATGACATGTGTCCAAGACTCAGAGAAGCCAGTAACCAGTGTCTCACTTCTCTCTGTGGAGTAAGTGAGTACTCCATTAAGGCAGGTCAAACTAAATGGAGGACCCCTAGTGACTTCAAAGTTACCCAATGGCATTTGCCTTTGAAATAAATTAAGATCTCTTGGATCCATTATTACCAAGAAAGTTTTTTTGTGATATATTTCCAAGGAGTCATTGGCAAAATAAAAGCATTTATTTTATTTTATGTGTTCGATCATACATTCATTTATATGACAAACTCTTAGAGTTTGGTACTAGATAAGTTGCTAAATGATTAAAACCTGTATTATTATCTTTGACAGCTTCTTGATTCTTTTTCTCAGAACTGTAAAAGCTTAGCAAGTCCCATAAAAATGTATGTGCCTTCCATGGCAGCCAGGCGGCCAGGGCAAAAGGAGCCCTGAATATGCAATCCCCATCCATCCCCAGTGCCTTTGCTCATGATGTTCTCCTGCCAGGAATGCCCTTCCTTCTGTTGACTTTTGCTTTTGCTCATCAAGGCCAAATTCAAGACCTACTTCTTTCCTGAGATCAGATTACAAAGAAAGCACTAGACTGGCAATGAGGTGATTTAGTTGCATTAGGTTTGCAGAGTCACTTGAAAAGCTGAGCATGTTTCTCCAATAGTAAAATAAGAGATTTCAACAGATCAGTTCAAGATACAGGTATTGAGCAATTAGCTTATAGATTAGACTTTAATAGAGGCTGACATATAAAGATAAGTGTGATACTATCTCTTTTTTTGAGGATTTCTCAAACTGTATGGGGAAAGACATACAGAGATACATACAAAAATAATTACAATAGCTAAATATTATTACACAGTATGGGAGACTGTGTCAATGTTTTCCAAAAATGCACCAAGCTGGTATTCTGTAATCCCATCCTCTGATAGTTTTTTCAACATTTTATACTTAATTCATCACGCTGTTTATATGAATTAAACTTTTTTTTTCAACTCAACTAAACCATAAATGTATTTTTTAAAGAAACACATTTGCAATATGGTTTAGAGTTAGCAAAAATATTTCATGTGTGATAGCTAATTAAATCATCACATTAAATTATTAAGCTATATTATTTGTCTTCTATAGAAGAAGAGGCTCCAAGAAGATAAGCATCTTATTCAATCTCATACAAATGAGTGGCAGACCCATGGTACAAGATTAACTGGTTTCCTTTCTGCGCCATGATGCTCAGTCCTCATGCCCTTAAGTCAGAGTTCTCCCTCTCTCTTTCTCTCTCCTTCTCTTTCTCCCTCTCTCTCTCTTTCACACACATGCGCATCTCTTATTTAAAATTTTGTTAAGAGGGGCACCTGAGTGCCTCAGCTGGTTAAGTGTCCAACTCTTGGTTTGGCCTCAGGTCATGACCTCACGGTTTGTGTGTTTGAGTCCCACGGTGGGCTCTACACTCTCAGTGCAGAGCCTACTTGGAATTCTCTCTGTCTCCCTCTCTCTCTCTACCTCTCCTCCACTCGTTCTCTTTCCTCTCTCTCTCTCATTCTCTCTCTCAAAAATAAATAAATAAGCTTTAAAAAAAACTGCTAAGAAGCAACATTATAGAGATGTGGAGGCCTATACAAATTACCTCCCCTTTTACACCACTCTTATCCTAAAATGCCTCTGCTTCTTCCACTTCACCTACTTCATCAGGACAGATACACTTCTCTTCTCTATGTCTAACCCCTTGTCACACACCTGAATAATCCCTCCCACCCACATCAAGACTTTTCTCTAGGAGCGCCTGGGTGGCTCAGTCAATTAAGCATCCGACTTCAGCTCAGGTCATGATCTCATGGTTCCTGGGTTCGAGCCCATGTTGGATTCTGTGCTGACAGCTCAGAGCCTGGAACATGCTTCAGATTCAGTGTCTTCCTCTTTCTCTACCCCTTCCCTCCTCCTGCTCTGTCCCTCTCAAACATTAAAAAACAATTAAGACTTTTCTCTATTGAATCTTCCCTCTTAGTGTCTCTTCCTTTCTTTCACTGAAAAATGTTTACATGCACCCTCATCCCAAATCAACATCATTAATTAAGGCTATTCTATACCAAGCCTTTAGTTGAATATTGGGGTAACAAACATGAATAAAATTTGAGTTTTGTCATTGAAGATCTCGTCCTCAAGTCTTAGGAGACAAGCAAGGTCATGGCATTACTTCATGCAAGGAACTCTTGTTCTCACTGAAATTCAGACATAGATCAAGAGAAGATTGTAGTTTAACAAACCAAGAACCATGACATTCCTGTCCAAACACCCAATCACACATTCAAAACTAGTCAACTTACCACTACCTATAAAAGTCCCAGTTATTGTTTAATCCCAAAGCCTGACCGCATGGTGTTCTCTACACCATAAATGCCTCTTCAAAGATCTTAGGCTGGCAATCGCATCCTGTTCCTCAAAGTGCTCTAGTTTTCTTATAATCATAAGTTTGCTTCCTACATTTTGCAAAATTAAGCAACTTTTGAGGTTTGGCTCACATTCATTGGCATTCTTCTGCTTGACCCCACATGCTTTTGAAGAAGGAGGACTCTGCATTCATGAACAAAAAAGAGACAGGCCCCAGGACAGGGAAGAACTCATCGCACAAGGACTCACAGGTGGCCAATGGGTCTGGAATGAAGGGAGCAGAAGGCAGTGATGTGTGCAGAAGCTGAATCAGTAGGAGGAAACAGGTTGATACCTTAGAAGCCAAGCTATCAGTTTTTGACTTGATCTTTAAAAGACTGAAAGTCATTTAAGGATTTGGGGTTGGGGATGCTGTGTCAGATTTCCTTTCTGAGGAGATGATTTAGTTTGTTGTACAAAGAACAGGTGCAATGAGGAGTAGCTGGAGGGCAGCTGGTCAGGAAGACATTATAGATGTTGAGGAGAGGCGAAGGTGGCCCGGACTCTACCCTGAGAAGAGTATGAACAAAGTGCAGCCCGATGCCACCCGCAAGCAGAGCCATACGGCTCCGTTCTGTCTCACATCTGGCCCATCACTCTTTCCCATCTGTCGCCACCAAGTGGGCCCACAGAGAATAGCTAATGACAAATACATTCACACAGGGACTGGGCAAGGCCAGACAGTTGAGGACTAGAAGAATGTATGAAACTCTGAGGCACACACTTTTTGTGAGGATTAGATGAGAAGGGGCATATCAACTTTTCGGTGCAGGATGTAGAATACCAAATGTTTGGTAAGCCATCCAGGATTCTGAAGAACAGAACCACTTGAACACAACCAAGTTTACGTTAGGCTGCTTAAGGCAATGTTGCTGGTATGGGAAGAGCCACAAAGAACCAGAAAGGCAGGGCACGGCATTGAGCCTGAAGGTCTAGCCCACAATAGAGTCAGGTGAATGAGTAATGAGGCTGGAATCTCAACAACCTGAAAACAGTATAGAATAAGAGATGAGGGATGGGATAGACAAGGGGTTCAGACCTGAGGCCATCAGCCAACAGCAGGACGGAGCTGCCATAGTTGAGCAGCAACCATCGTATGGGGCCAAGCAGGCTTGCAGGCTGAGGAAATTGTGCAGAGCAGATCTCCAGAGCAGAATCCTGGGTGCAGCACCTAAAAAGGACAGGGAACGTGCTGCTTCCAGAAGAAGGACACCACTCCCACCACTGGGCTCCAGACCTCATGGACCTCGTGTGCTCACTTACACGATTCTCCCTAGCAGCAAGGTGGAAGGAGTAGCTTGTTAACCTTCTCAGTAGCTCACCTGCGCTGTTTGTACATGGGGATCCAGGAAGCTGCCACTCTCCCAAAGAAGAAAACAAATACTGGTGATACAAAAAAAGCCTTAATATTCGATTCCTTTGAGATTCGGTGGAGCTCTCTAAGTGAAATCCCTGAATCACGGATAAAAACAGAGTAAGTACAGATGAAGAGGTGCCATCTCTCAGAATGCTCTGAGAAAAGCAGGAAGCCAACCAGGAGGACCACTGCTATGAGAAGTGTCCAACCAGAGATGTGTTCAGAAAGAGGGCCCAAGAAACTCTTACCTATCCTAGAAAGTGTTCAAAGGCTGCAACTGAAAATCTTTGCTGTCACAGGCTAAGGACCAGAAGAGGAAGAGGGGTAGACTCATGGTCATCAGTGCTCAGAAGGCAGCAGATTTTGGTGGATGCAGGCTCTGGGGTTAACATTCCAGAGATCAAGACCCTGTGAAAGAACCCACGTGTCCCTAACACCATGGGACAGCAGTCACCTTATCTGTAAAGTGTGCACACCCATAAACAATTTTTCAGCAAGATGCCTTGAATTTGAAATAAGATAAAATTATGTAAAGCACCCAGCATGGTGCCTGGCACACTTGAGATGTCCCCTGGGTTCATACATTTAATGAATGCTTAATGAGCTCCTACTATTCACTAGATAGTTCCCTGAGTACTGGGGATGTGGTAGTTAGAAGAAGAAAAAAAATTCCTGTCCATATGAAGCTTATATTTGAGGGAGGATGACAAAAGAAATAGGTCAGCAAAGATTCTAACATGGGATGTGTGTGGCGTGTTCAAGCAATTGTGGTTACAGTTTCTTTTCCTTCTCCTCCTGTGCCTTCAAGACCACTCAACACACGTCCTCTGTGGGCCTTTCTGTCTTCGGTCTTCAAGCTGTATCATCTCTTGGGGAGATGTCTTCCAAACCCGTGCCCATACTGTGAAAAGTTCCTCTATGGAACTAGAGCAGGTGCCTCCTTCAGAGAAGCAGATTTCCCTCAGAGAACTAACCTGTCTCCAAGCCTGACAACTGGCAGTGGGCAGGTGGTCCTACCCCCAGGCATTGCAGGTTTCTGCTTATCACAGCTGCTCAGAATGCCTTTGGATGCCTGTGGCAGCCTGGGCGCATGCCTCAGAAAGGAAGCAGATTATTCACAAGAAGGAAGTGTGAGATAGAAGATGTAGTGAGAACGGGGAAGCAGGGCAAAGAGACCCACAGCCACTCCCCTTCTGATTTCTGACCAAAAAAAAAAAAGAAAAAAAAAACCCAAAGGCTTAGATTGTGTTCCTCAGAGGCTCTCCCCCCACTGGTTAATGGAAAAGGCAGGTGGGAAGTGAAAAGGCAGAAAGGAAATGTGGAATGTTTTCTTTTGCTTTGTTGGCTTTGGAAAGCTAAAAAAGAATCCACCACCTGTGATTCTAGCCCTGATTGCAAAACACTCTGTTCTTTTAGCTCTAAGTCTGTAGTTAGCAGATTGTCAGTTTAGCCTCACAGCAGCATCGCGGCCAAAAAAGATTAGACATTTTAATTTCCTGAGCAGGTGCAGGCATCGGGACTGGTTTCAGAACACCAGTAAAAAGTGGAATAGAGGTGGAGAAGAAAAGCAAGGACTGGGGTTATATGCTTTTGTGTGGTGGAGCAGGGTGGGGTGGGCAGAGGAGGAACAAATGAGGCAAAAACAAGACGAATGTAAGCATGTGGGAGAAGAAATACAAGAAATAGAAGAGGGTGGCAACCAGAAGGGGACTGAGGGTACCTCAGGGAAATTACTATAAATTTGGAGATCAAAGGGAAGGGGGCATTCCGTACATCTGCTCCCATGTTAAGCTCAACCTCACATATGATCAGGGTCATAATTAATCCACAGTGGTTTGTGAAAATGTGAAAAGATTCTGTTGCCCCAGCAGACATGGCAGCTGTTCTCACGGCCTGTCTTAGTGAGCAGAGCTGCATTTCACCGCCATACATGCACCATTGTCCAGATCTCAAATGTACACCTCTGCATGATGGTCCCTTTCATACTATAAAATTGATTTTAAGGAAGGCAGCAGGACTTTGGAATGTTGAGACAGAGATGTTCTATCATGAGATAAAAGAAAGCAAAGTGGCAAGTGGGGAGAAGAAAAAGGTGAAAGAATGCAGCTCTGAAAACTTGGCTGTGAGAATGACAAATAGTCAAAGGCCATATCTCCAAAGGAGGAGCACATTTCCTAGAATAGAGCCAGTGATGTGGGAGGATGAGAGTCAAGGCACCTGCCCAGGCCCCACCCTCTGGGATTCTTTCCCACCACCCTCTCAATCTCAGTCAGCCAATGAACGAAGAAATGCATTTTTGAGTCCACAGATCCTATCCCATCCCAGCCTTTCAGTGATGTGGAAAAGGGAGGGAACATGGAGATGATGTAATGATTACCTTATATGTGCCTGAGGTCTGTGTTTACACAAATTTATTTAATAAGCATTTATTGTGCACTCACTATGTGCTAACCATTCCGCTAGGTACTGGCCGTATAACTGCACCAAGGCAATCACCATCTCTTTGCTCATATGACCATTGTGATTATGACACAAGATAAAGTGAAGGCAGTACACAAAATTATTAAGAACATGAACAGGTATGGTAATAATAATAATAATAATAATAATGGTTCCTGTCTCATAGAATTGTTTAATGGCTAAATTAGATGATATGAGTGATTGAACACAATGCATGGTTCAAAGTAGGTTATCCATAGCATTACTTACCTTCCCATATTTCTTCTTCCTTTCCAACTTTAGAAATGAGAAGAAATACTCAGTTTCAGATGGACAAAGCTAGAAGAAGGTTGCTGTCACCATTACAATATAAACAATTTCAGGAAAAACTTCAATTACTTTTCTTGCACTCTTTAGGGAATTCAGGTCACAGGACAAAAATCTGAGAATCTAGAGAGTCACCACAGAGAGAAACAAGGCCCACCAAGACACCCAACAGGACTCAATAATGCCAGTAGGAAGATTCAGTGAGAAAATTTTAATGAATTGCTAAAATCTGAATGTGGTCTAGTTTTTTTTTTATATATGAAATTTATTGTCAAATTGGTTTCCATACAACACCCAGTGCTCATCCCAAAAGGTGCCCTCTTCAATACCCATCACCCACCCTCCCACCCCCCATCAACCCTCCCTCCCTCCCACCCCCCATCAACCCTCCCTCCCTCCCACCCCCCATCAACCCTCAGTTTGTTCTCAGTTTTTAACAGTCTCTTATGCTTTGGCTCTTTCCCACTCTAACCTCTTTTTTTTTTCTTCCCCTCCCCCATGGGTTCCTGTTAAGTTTCTCAGGATCCACATAAGAGTGAAACCATATGGTATCTGTCTTTCTCTGTATGGCTTATTTCACTTAGCATCACACTCTCCAGTTCCATCCACGTTGCTACAAAAGGCCATATTTCATTTTTTCTCATTGCCATGTAGTATTCCATTGTGTATATAAACCACAATTTCTTTATCCATTCATCAGTTGATGGACATTTAGGCTCTTTCCATAATTTGGCTATTGTTGAGAGTGCTGCCATGAACATTGGGGTACAAGTGCCCCTATGCATCAGTACTCTTGTATCCCTTGGATAAATTCCTAGCAGTGCTATTGCTGGGTCATAGGGTCTAGTTTGAGAGTGTGAAACCCCTTTGGCCACAGACACAGAGAGGTCCACACTTTCTTTTTTAATTTATTTAGTTAAATTAATTAATTAATTTTTATTTCTAATTTTAAGTTTTCACTTTAATTCTAGTTAGTTAACACACACTATTATATTAGTTTCAGGTGTACAGTCAAGAAACAGACTCTTGGGGCACCTGGGTGGCTCAGTTGGTTAAGCGACTGACTTCAGCTCAGGTCATGATCTCGCGGTACGTGAGTTCGAGCCCCGCGTCGGGCTGGGAGCCTGGTGCCTGCTTCGGATTCTGTGTACCCTCTCTCTCTGCCCCTCCCCAACTCATGCTTTGTCTCTTTCTGTCTCTGAAAAATGAATAAACCTTAAAAAAAATTTTTTTAAGAAACAGACTCTTAATTATAGGTACACACCCTCTTGAAAGCATTTCCTCCAGGACCCTATCAGGCATTCACAAGGAAAATCAGCGAACCCTGAGAAGGCTCCCCCACAGAGCTGGCTGGGGGATATGGGCAGTAGGTATTGCTGAGATCCATCCACAACCATTTTTCTGTCTTCCTTACAGAACAGAAACATTAATCTACAGGAGAAAAGGTAACAAAAACAGTAGCCCAAAGGCACTTGAGAATACCTACTACAACTGGTGGAAAGGAATAGGGGGAAAAAATCTACCCATGGAAGAAGGGTGCACATACATGCTATGCCCATATGATCTTTGGGAGAATGGGTAGAAAAACTTGTGAAAGCCATAGCCGCAAGACACAGACTCAATGACTGTCTAGAAGGAAGGTTGAATTATAACTTCAGAGAATACCCTCACTCTTACTTCCCACATTGCACTAACAAGCTCTGAGTAAAAATGAAGGGATAGGGCTAGGAGCACCGTGAGAGAAAGATTTTATCTGACATGCAGTACAAAGTAAAGATACAGAGTTTAGTAGATAGAACTAGAGCCAAAATAGGAGCAGGTTTTGAGGAAAATGCTGTGGTTTATTAGCTCATGCACTAAACACAACATTGCACTGGTAGAAGCAGAAGTCTCTGATGCATGAGGACAGTAAAAGTAACAACAAACTTCAAAAAAAAACCTTCATTTTCAACTGGATAACACAAACCTTCCCACACTGAAATCAACAGGAGACAAAAGCTTGCTTTTCTTTCAGCACAAAAATATTTACTTAAGTATACAACATGTCTGACTTTTAACAACAGCAAAAAATATGGGACATGCCAAAAGGCAAGAAAAAAACATAACATAGCCTGAAGAGACAAAGGAATAATAAGTATCAAAAATGGATATGATCCAGATTTGTGTAGGTTTTTCCTCCATTAATCTCATCAGGTGCTCTTAGGAAAGGAAGTATCAGGCTCTGTTAGAAAAGGTAGAAAAAATAGATGACATGAATAATCAGATAGGCAATTTCATCAAAGAAATGTAAACCATTAGAAATAATATGAAAATGTCAGAAATCTAAAATACAGTAACAGAGATTATATATTAAAAGAAGATCTCAACAGGCCTATTAGTGTTGTCAGCATAGCCAAAAAAGTATGAGAGAACTTAAAGACAGGTCACTAGAAATTACTCAGCTGAAACACAAATGAGCAAAGAGCAAAACAACAACAACAAAAATAGAGCACACAAAATATACAAACAATTAGATCCCAAAAAGAGAAGAAAGAGAAAATCAGAAAGAAGAAATAAGTGCCAAGATTTTTCTAAAATTTGTGGCAGACAGCAAAACAAAAATCTAAATGGCTCAAAGACAGTAGGCAGCATAAATATCAAATAAACCACAACTAGGAATATTATATTCAAACTGCTGCAACCAATGACAAAAAGAAAATCTTGAGTACAGGCAGAGAAAACAAAGAACATTGCCTACAGTAGGAGATCAAGCACATTAATTACATAAGATTTATCATTGATAATTATGCAAGCAAGAAGACAATGGAGTAACACCTTCAAAGTTTGGGGGGAGGACATCAATCCAAAATTCTGTACCCAGTAAAAATGTACTTCAAAAGTGAAGGAGAAATGAGATATTCTCAGACAAACAAAAACTGAGGTAGCTCACTGTAGACTAACATACTTTATAAGAAATGATTTTTAAAAAAGTTATTCAGATGGAAGGAATATGATATTTGACAGAAACTTGGCACTACATAAAGAAATGAAAAGCATTGGAGATAGAGTAAGTAGAGGTAAAATAAAAATCATTTTCTTTATTTTTAATTTCTTTAATTTCTTTAAATTCTTAAAAATAAGTGACTTTTTAAGGCAAAAATAGTAAAAAAAAAAAAACATCTTATGTGTTTAAGGTATATATGTAGGGGCACCTGGGTGGCTCAGTCAGTTAAGCGTCTGACTTCAGTTCAGGTCACGATCTCACAGCTGGTGGGTTTGAGCCCCTTCTTGGGCTCTGTCCTGATAGCTCAGAGCCTGGAGCCTGCTTCAGATTCTGTGTCTCCCTCTTTCTCTGCCCCTCCCCTGCTTGCTCTCTATCTGTCAAAAATAAATAAACATGTAAAAAAATTAAAGTATACATAACAGTCATATTATGCTAAGCAAAATAAGTCAGAGACACAAATATTATATGATTTCACTCATGGGTGGGATTTAGGAAAAAAAATAAATGAACAAAAGGGAAAAAGGGGAGCCAGAGACAGAGAGGGAAAGAGGCAAACTAAAAAACAGACTCTTAATCATAGAGAATAATCTAATGGTTACAGAGGGGGAGGTAGGCAGAAGGACACATTAAATAGGTGATGGGGATTAAGGAGTGCACTCGTGATGAGCACCAGGTATTGTATGGAAATGTTCAATCACTATATGGTACACCTGAAACTAATAATATGCTGTATGTTAACTATACTGGAATTTAAATAAAAACTTAAAAAGTAAAGTGTATATAAAAGTGAAATATATGACAAAAATGGCATAAGTTGTGGATGGGAGGATTTAGGGAAATACTATTAGAAGATTCTGATGAGTGACCTCAGCATAATGGTGGCACCAGACATTCCTCCTTTTGCCTTTCTCCTTTAACAATTAGACAATTATCCATGAGCAAAAGAGCCACTGTGGAAGTTGTGAGATCCAGAACCATATGCCAAGGGGCCCAAGAGGAGTCTTGCCCACCAATGCATCTACTAGTAAGAACAGAGATCTCAGTATGGTTGGTCAAGCAAGTAAGGACAGTGAATCTGTCCCAATGCCTGTCACTCCAGTCAGGAAGAAACATGGAGAGTGTCAACCTAGGAAATTATCCAAGCACAAGAGAGAATTTGTTTCAGTCTTGTCTTCCCAAGAGGAGATTCTAGCACACCACTGGAGCAAACATAAATATGAATTTGGACAGCAGAACATGGCTGAAGAAATATACTTCTCTACAGTAGCACCCAGAGTACTGAGGTGGGACATTGTCCTACGCATTATAATGAATATGTCAAAAATCAAAGGTAAACAGAGAATTCTAAAGAGGCCAAGGAAAAAAAGTATTATAACACACAAAGGAACCCCCACTAGGCTACTAGCAGATTTCTCAGCAGAAACTATAGGCCAGGAAAGACTGGAATCACATATTGAAAATGTTGAAAGAAAAAAATTCCAGACAAGAATACTGTATTCAGCAGTTATCTTTCAGATATGATGGAAAATAAGATTTCTCAGAAAGAAGAGGAAGAGGAAGAAGAGGAAAAAGAAGAAGAAGAAGGGGAAGGGGGAAGGGAAGAGCTGCTATAAGACAGCATCACCACTAAACCTGGTATGCAAGAAATGCTGAAAGGAATCCTTCAAACTGACATGAAAGTCTGTCAATCAGCAACATGAGAACATACAAAAGTATACAACACACTGATAAAGGTAAATATACAGCCCGACTTAAAAAATTCTAACGCTGTAATAGGATGATGTGTAACCACTTAACTATAATTTAAGGTCAAAGTAAAGGAGTATTAATGATAACTATAGCTTCTATAATTTGTTAACAAATACACAAAATAAAAAGGTAAATTGTGACTAAAAAATATAAAAATGGTGGTAAAATGATGAAGCTTTTGTAGGTGATGAAAGTTAAGTTCCTATCAGCTTAATTATTTTTTTAATGTTTATTTACTTTTGAGAGAGAGAGAAAGACAGAGAGAGAGAGAGAGAGAGAGAGAGAGAGAGAGAGAAAACATGGGGCGGGGGAGGGGAAGAGAAAGAGGGAGACAGAATCTAAAGTAAGCTCCAGGCTCTGAATTGTCAGCACAGAGCCTGATGTGAGCTGTAAGATCATGACCTGAGCTAAAGTCAGACATGTAACCGACTGAGCTACCCAGGTGCCCCAAGTTCCTATTAGCTTAAACTGGCCTGTTTTATCTATGAGATAATTTTTGTAAGTTTCATGGAGACCCAAAGCAAAAACCTAGAATAGATTCACAAGAGATAAGAAAGGGGAAATAGAGCATACTACCATGGAAATCCACTAATTTATAAGGATAGAAACAAAGGGAAAAGAAACAATAGAAATGCAAAAAAAACCCAGAAAGCAATTAAATTAATAATATCACATTAGTAAGTCTTACATGTCAATAATTACACTAATATAAATAGATTGAATTAACCAATAAAAATAGCACAAAATGGATGAATGGATTAAAATAAAAAACAAGACCCAACTATGTGCTACCTATAAGAGCTTCACTTCAGCTTTAATTAAGAACACACATAGGATCAATGTGAAAGAATGGAAAATGATATTCCATGCAAGTAGAAACCAAAAGAAAGTGAAGCTAACTATACTTATGTCAGAGAAAACAGACTTTAATCCAAAAAACAGTAACAAGATACAAAGAAAGCCATTATATAATGATAAAGGGATCAATTCATCAAGGAGATATAACAATCATAAATATATACACACCCAACATCCGGACACTAAATATATATATATATATATATGTATATATATATATATATATATATTTAAATCCTAACAAATTTAAAGGAGAAATAGACAGTAATACAAAATTGTAGGGGAATTCACTACTTCGCTTTCAACAATGAGTAGGTCATCCAGACAGAAAATCAACAAGGAAAAACTTTACTTAACCCCTACATTAGACCAAATGGACCTAACAGACTTTTATAGAACATTCCATCCAACAGCAACAGAATACACATTCTTCTCAAATGCACATGAAACATTCTCCAGGATACATCATATGATAAGACACAAAACAAGTCTTAGAAAATTCAAGAAGAGTAAAATCATACCAACTATTTTTTCTAACCACAGTGGTATAAAACTAGAAATCAACCAACAAAAAAAAAAAAAAAAAAGGAAAGCTGGAAAATCTACAAATATGTGGAAATTAAAAAACACACTCCTGATCAACCAGGGTGCCAAAAAAGAAATCAAATGAAATTTTTAAAAAGCTCGAAACAAATGAAAGTGGAAACACAATATATCCAAATCTATGGGATGTTGCAAAAGCAATCTGAAAAGGAAGCCGATAGTGATAAACCCATATATTAAGAAAATAGAAATATTTCAAATAAGCAATATTACTTTACATCTCAAGAAATTAGAAAAAGAACAAAGACCAAATATAACAGAAGAAAAATAACAAAGATTACAGTGTAAATAAAATGAAATAGAAACCAGAAAACAATAGAAAAAATTAATAAAACTAACAGTTGTTATTATCAAAAAGACAAACAAAATTGACAAACCTTTGGCAAGACTAAGAAAAGGCAGATAAGACTCAATATATAAAATCATAAATTAAAGAGGAGACATTGCAACTAATACTACAAAAATGCATAAAATCATGAGACCACTATGAACAATTATACACCAACAAATTAGATAATGCATAAGAAATAAATAAGTTCCAGAAATCTACAACCTACCAAGGCTGAATCAGAAAGAAAAAGAAAATCCAAACAGACCAGTAATGAGAAAAAGATGAAATCAGTAATCAAAAACCTCCCAACACAGAAAACCTCGGGACCAGATAGCTTCTCTGGAAAATTCCATAAAATATTTAAATAAAAATTAGTGCCAATATTTTTCAAATTCTTTAAAAAAAATTGAAGAGAGAGAACACTTCCAAATTTGTTTTGTGAAGTCAGAATTACTCTGATATCAAAGCCAGATAAAAACTCTACTAGAAAAGAAAACTGTAGACCAATATCCCTGATGAATATAGATGCAAAAATTCTCAGCAAAACATTAACAAACTGAATTTACCAACATATTAAAAGACTTATACAAATGATCAAGTGGGATTTATGATTGGGATACAAGGATGTTTCACTATATGCAAATCAATAAATGTGATATACCACATTAATAGAATGAAAGATAGAAATCATAAAAGAAAACCATATAAAAAATCTCAATACATACAGGAAAAGCATTTGACAAAATACAATGTTCTTTTATGACAAGATCCTTCAACCAACTAGGTACAGAAGGAACATGCCTCAATATAATAAAGGTCATATATGACAAACGCACAACAAGCGTTATACTTGGCTGTAAAAAAATTGAAAACTTTTCTTCTAAAATAAGGAACTAAACAAGGGTCAACATAGTAATAAAAGTTATAGCTATAGCAATTAGGCAAGATAAACAAATAAATACATTCAAATTAGAAAAAGAAAAGTGAATTCGTCATTACTTGAAGATGATATGATCTTATATATAGAAAACCCTAAAGATTCAACCAAAAAACTGTTTGAACTGATCAACAAATTCAATAAACTTGCAGAATATAAAGTCAACGTATAGAACTCAGTTGCATTTCTTTACAGTAATAATGAAACAACTGAAAAAGGAGTAAAGGAAACTGCCCAATTCACAATCACATCAAGAACAATAAAATACTTAGGAATAAATTTTACCAAGAAAATTAAATATGTATACAATAAAAAATATAAGACCTTGATAAAATAAATTGAAGAAGAGACAAGCAAATGGACAGATATCTTGTGTTCATGGATCAGAAAAATTAGTACTATTAAAATTACCATACTACTCAAAGCCATCTATAAATCAATGCATCTCAGTCAAAATCCCAATGACATTTTTCCACACAAATAGAAAATACAATCCTGAAATTTGTATGAAACTACAAGAGACCCTGAATAGCCAAAGTAATCCTGAGGAAAAAAAAAATAACAAAGTGTGAGGCATCACATTTCCTGATTTCAAACTATACTTCAAAACTATAGTAATCAAAACAGTATAGTACTGGTATAAAAATAGTCACATAAACCCATAGAACAGAAAAGAGAGACCAGAAACAAATGCCTACATGCATGTTCAACTAATATTTGACAAAGGAACTCAATGAGGAAAGAATAGTCTGGTTAATAAATGGTGTTGGGAGAACTGGCTAACACATGCAGAAAAATGAAACTGGACCCCTACTTTACACCACTCACAAAAAAAAAATTAACAAAATCAATTAAAGACTTATAACCCCATACCAAAAAACTTATAACCTAGACTTACAACCTTAATACCATAAAACTTCTAAAAGAAAACATAGGAAAAAACTTCTTGACATTAGTCTTGGCAATATTTTTGGATATTAAACTAAAAGCATAAGCAAAAAATAAAATATAAAATAAACTACATCAAGCTAAACAGTTCCTGCACAGCAAAAGAAACAATAAAAAAAATTAAAAGCAACCTTATGGAATGGGAGAAAATTTTTGCAAGCTATATATCAGATAAGAGGTTAATATCCAAAATATACAAAGAATTCATACAATTCAATAAGAACTAAACCTGATTAAAAATTGGGCAGAGGAACTAAGTAGACATTTTTCCCAAAGAAGACATCCAAATGGATATGAAAAGATGTTCAGCATCGCTTAATCACCAAGGAAATGCAAGTCAAAACCATTATCAACTCACACCTGTTAGGGTAGCCATCATCAAGAAGTCGAGATAAAAAGTGTTGGCAAGGGTTTGTAGAAAAAGGAATCCTAGTACACTGTTGGTGGGAAGGTAAATTGTACAGGCACCATGGAAAGGTTTCCAAGATAATTAAAAATAGAATTACCACACAAACCTGCAATTTCACTTCTGGATATACACTCAAAAGAAATAAAAACAGGATATTAAAGAAATGTATGCACTTCTATGTTTATTGCAGCATTATTCACAATAGTTGATGAGAGTAAACAACCTAAGCATCTGTCAGTGGATGAATGGATAAGGAAGGTACGGCATATAGGGGTGCCTGCGTGGCTCAGTCGGTTGAGCAACCACCTTTGGCTCAGGTCATGACCTCATGGTTTGTGAGTTCGAGCCCCACATCAGGCTCTGTGCTGACCACTCAGAGCCTGGAGCCTGCTTTGGATTCTGTGCCTCCCTCTCTCTGTGTCCCTCCCCAGCTCATGCTCTGTCTCTCTCTGTCTCTCAAAAATAAATAAATGCTAAAAAAAAGAAGAAGGAGAAGAAGAAGAAGAAGAAGAAGAAGAAGAAGAAGAAGAAGAAGAAGAAGAAGAAGTTATGGCATATAAACACAATGGAATACTATTCAGCCATTCTAAAGCGAAATTCTGCCATTTACAACTCTGCCATTTACAACAACATGGATTGATCTTGAGGACATTGTACTAAGTGAGATTAGTCAGAGAGAGATAAATACTGTATGATATTACTTATATGTGGAATCTAAAAAAGCCTAACTTGTAAAAATGGAAAATAGAATAGTAATAACCAGGGACTAGGAGGGTGGGGGGTTTGGGGAAATTTGGTTAAGGCTACAAACTCACAACTAGTAGATAAGGAAGTCCTGGAGACCTAACTGCAACATAGTGATTCTAGACAATACTGTGCTATAAACTTCAAAGTTACTAAAAGACTAGATCTTAATTTTTCCCACTACAAAAAAGAAATGATAACGTGACATGATAGAGATGTTAACTAATCATATTACAACATATATAAGATGTATCAAATGAACACATTGTATGCATAACACTTAGTTTTATGTCAATTATATTTTAATAAAAATAATAAAGATGGGTAGATGATATATGATGATAGATGATAGATGATAGATAGATAGATAGATATTGGCACATAAAAAGAAGAGATCTATGCCACATAAAAAATTGTATCATTTTACTTAGGAGTAGAATTAGAGTATTTAAAATATGTAAGACAATTTTTTAAAAGAGGAATAAGTCAATTAAGGATATAAAAAATGTTTTAATGTTCAAATAAGCCCCGGGAAGGCAGCGATAGAAGAAAATACAGGACAAATGGAACAAATAGAAAACAATTAGAAAGATAATAGATTTCTATTGGCTATCAATATTAGTATCAATAATCACTTTAAATGTAATAATCTCAAATTAGCATTTGAAAAACAAATTATAAGATTAGATTTAAAAATCAAATACCAGCCTTACATATATTGACTATAAAGAGCACACTTTAAATATAAAAAGTGGGAGACATAAATGGACAGTGGCAGTGAGGGGTCATAAATTAGAAGGAAAATTGCTCATAAAGCTTAGAAAGAAGTGGAAACAAGACTGTGGTGTATCCTAATTCCCTGGAAATGTCTGGGATGTCTCTAAGGCTGTGTAGAGGCCCTGATTAATTTGATAATTTAAGTATATTGACTTTGATTTGTATTTCTTTACAACAATTGGCAGGTTATTTGATTGCCTATAATTAGTTGAAAATGGAGGCAAAAATATCATTGGGTCACTCTTTGCTAAAATTCTTCCATGAAAAGCTAGAAAGAGTATCACTCTCACCTTTTCAAGAAGAAAAATAAACTGAAAAATCTGAAGATTTGCAACTCTTCTTTAACCTACCATAGAGCCAACATCACAGGGCGCTGAGCTATCTCAAAAGCTAATAAAAGACAGGCACCTTCAAGGAGATACAGGATGTGAGCACCTGCTTACCTGGGACAGATGCTGGTCGACACTGAAAAGAAGAATACAGATAAAAATTTTAGCTAATTGTTCAATGAGGAGTATGGCCTAGTGAGAGAATATAGAACCTCAGGTTCCATAAAAAGAAGAGGTATTTAGATTCACTTTAAGGCCCTTCTCCATGGTTCTCATTGTATGCCCACGATAGGTAGATGATAGATTAGATAAGATAGATGATAGATGATAGATAGATAGATAGATAGATAGATGATAGATAGATTATAGATAGATTTAGAGAAGGAGGATAGTGATAAAATGCCCCCTCACAGCACAGATTTTAGGGAAGGAAAAGAAGTAGCTGCAGGAAGGGCACGAAAACCTACCTATATTCTTCCCTATTCCTCTTATGGCACAAAGATTAAACAACATTAGAAGGGCAAAAGCCAAAACAAAATGACATTCTCAGTTATAGAGAACTGAAGAAAACCTATCGTGGGCAGGAAAAGGGATTTAAAAAACTAGTCTGATCCATCCATGTAGTTGCAAATGGCAAAATTTCATTCTTTTTGATCGCCGAGTAATGCTCCATTGTATGTGTATATATATATACTACATATTCTCTATCCATTCATCCATCAATGGACAGTTGGGCTCTTTCCATACTTTGACTATTTTGATAGTGCTGCTATAAACATGGGGGTGCATGTGTCCCTTCGAAAGAGCACACCTTTATCCTTTGGATAAATACCTAAATATCGCTGGGTCATCAGAGAAAGACAAAAATCATATGACTTCACTCATATGAAGATTTTAAGAGACAAAACAGATGAACATAAGGGAAGGGAAACAAAAATAATATAAAAACAGGGAGGGGGACAAAACATAAGAGACTCATAAATATGGAGAACAAACTGAGGGTTATGGGAGGGGTTGTGGGAGAGGGGATAGGCTAAATGGGTAAGGGAAATAAGGAATCTACTCCTGAAATCATTGTTGCACTATATGCTAATTTGGATGTAAACTTAAAAAAATAAAAAATAAAACAAGTTAATAATAATAATAATAATAATAATAATAATAATAATAATAAACAAGCCCGAGAGATGTACAAAAATAAATACTGGCTCAGACATGAAGCTAGGGGCAGGAAAGGATTGCTGACAAGGCATAGGCCCCAAGAATGAGGGAAACGACAGTGAATTAATAAAAACACATAATATACCCATCCTACCTCCATACAAAATTAACAAAAATGAAGCAACAGTTACCACTGTTCTATTGCTGGGACAGAGTCAAGAGCATGGAGAAAGTCTCTTTCTGAAACACAGCACAAAATTAATACCTACAACTGAGAGTGGAATAGATTTAATGAAAAATCATCTAGCAAACCAGAACTTGCCCCCACACAAGAAATTGCTAAAGGAGTTTCCAGTCTGTGGTACATTGAAAGTAACCATAGTAACACTAAATCCCACCCCAGATTAACTCCTGAAGAGACAGACTCAACCCCCACACTAAAGGTTTAACATAAGGAAAACATGCTAATTTCCAGATTAAGAAAAGGATTTATCTCAGTCTCTATTGCACTCTGCAAATATTTCCAACTTTCAATAAGAAATTATGAGGCATAATAATAAGCACGAGAAAATAATACAATGTTAGGAAATAAAGCAACCAACACAACCAGACTCAGATATGATACTAATTTTGAAAATATGAGAAACAGGATTTAATAGCTATGATTTATTTCTTAAATGCTCTAAAAGAAAAAGTATTAAACATCCAAGAACAGAAGGGTAATGTTGGAAGAAACTCTAATAAAAAACCAAAAGAAAATGTTAGAATCACCAAACACTACAACAGAGGTGAATAATGAATTTGACAGTCTTTTTTTTAAGTTTTTTTAAAGTTTTTTATTTATTATTTATCTTTGAGAAAGACAGAGAGAGTGAAAGGAGGGAAGGGGCAGAGAGAGAGGGAGAATCTTAAGCAGGCTCTGCACTGTCAGCACAGAGCCCAACATGGGGCTTGAACTCATGAAACCATGAGATCATGACCTGAGCTGAAATCAAGAGTCAGATGTTTAACTGACTGAGCCACCCAGACGCCCCTGCATTTGACAGATAGTCTCTCATCAGTCTAGAGCTAGAGCAGATAGGAAAGAAATAGGAAAACTGGAGATAGTCAATAGAAATACACAAACAGAAACACAAAGAAATGATAGAGGAAAAATAAAGGGACAAATCATACAGAAGTGGTAGGACAATAACAAATGGCGGACCATAGCTGTAATTGGAATCCCAGAAGAAAATAAAAATAATAGGGTAGAAGATAATATTTGAGGAAATAATGTTCAAAAAAAAATTTTAACTATGGCCAAACCATAGTTTGGTAGAGGCTCCAAAAACCTCACAGAACACCAAGAAAATAAGCAACAGAACAAAAACCGAAAACACCTAGACATATATCCAGCATGCTGAAAATTCAATACAGAGAAAGTGAAGATAAGCACATTATCTACACAGGCAGGGAGATAAGAATCACAGCAGATCATGGGGCGCCTGGGTGGCTCAGTGGGTTAAGCATCCGACTTCACCTCAGGTCATGCTCTCGCAGTCAGTGAGTTCGAGCCCTGCATGGGGCTTTGTGCTGACAGCTCAGAGCCTGGAGCCTGCTTCAGATTCTATGTCTCCCTCTCTCTCTGCTCCTCCCCCACTCACGCTCTGTCTTTCTCAGTCTCTCAAAGATGAATAAATGTTAAAAAAAATTTAAAAAAAAAAGAATCACAGCAGATTTGTAATCAGAAACTATACAATGCAGATAAAGAGGGAATGGCATCTTTAAAGTGTTAAAAGGAAAAATAAAAGCTATTAATTCAAAATTATATATCCAGCCAACATATATTTTTAAACAGAAAGACAAATAAAGAGACAGAAATCATTTTCTCAGAAAAAGATCTACACCACAGGAATATGCAATATGTTCTTTAACCAGCCAAAATTGCACTGCAGAGAATTTAAATCTACACAAAGTGATTTTTGTGCTATAAATAAAATCAATGAAGGTAACTACAACATTCATTTATTTCTTATTTTAATAGCTTTAAAAAGCAACTGTCTAAAGCCAATATAGTAGCAATGTATTATATGATTGTAACATCTGTAAAAGTAAAATGTATGAGAAAAATAGCACAAATGATGAGAATTAATAATTGTAAGGTACAATGTACAGCTTATAAGAGATAAGGTATACAATGTTATTTGAAGATATATGCTGATTAGTTAAAAATTAAACACAAAGGTTACCACTAAAACAATTTTGAAAAAAAGTGTAAACATTAAGCCAATAGTAGAGATAAAATGGAATCCTAAAAATAAACATTTAATCCGAATAAAGAGAAGAAAGGGAAAATAAAATGAAGTGCAATGAAACTATAGAAGACAGCTCACAGATATTAACTTATGACATAGCTTACTAAGATATAAAAGATAAAAGATTTTCATCTAATATTATCAATAATTACATTAAATAGCAATGGCATAAGCACATCATAAAGACAAATATTGATGAGTTGAATTAAGAAAAGAGCATCTGTTTACAATAAACACACTTCAAATATAAATACAAAACGAAGTTAAAAGTGAAAGTACTTGGGGCGCCTGGGTGGCTCAGTCGGTTGAGCGTCCTACTTCAGCTCAGGTCACATCTCACAGTTCGTGAGTTCGAGCCCTGCGTCAGGCTCTGAGCTGATGGCTCAGAGCCTGGAGCCTGTTTCCGATTCTGTGTCTCCCTCTCTCTCTGCCCCTCCCCCATTCATGCTCTGTCTCTCTCTGTCTCAAAAATAAATAAACATTAAAAAAAATTAAAAAAAAAAAAGTAAAGTACGAAAACACGGATACCATATAAACAGTAACCAGGAGAAAGTTGGATAAGGTATATTAATATTTATAAAAGTGCACTTAAAAAAGAATACTAACAAAGATAAAAAGGAACATCATATAATGATAGAAAGGTCAACTGTCAAAGAGGACACAAAAATCCTAAATGCTTATACACTTAAAAAGAGATTCCAATATAAATTAAGCAAAAAATGATATATCTGAAAGAAGACACAAACAATCCTCAAATATTAGCAAATATCCAATACTTACCTCTCAGAAAGTTACAGCAAAAGTACATAGAATGTGAGTAAGAATACAGATGACCTGAGTAGTGTCACTAATTAACTGGAACTGATATTTATAGAACATTTTACACCAAAACAACAGAATTCACATTTTTTTCAAATGCACATGGAAAAAAAACATTTTACAATACAAAATGTATTCTCTAATTTTGTCTCAAAAAATAAACCTTAAATTCTTGAATTTACAAGAAATTCAGATTGTGTAGAGTATGTTCCTGGATGACAACAGAATTAGAGAAGAAATCAAGATATCTGGAAAATCCCTAAATATTTGTAAATTGAATAACACATTTCTAAATAGCTAATGGTTAAAGAAGAAATCTCAAGGAAAATGAGAAAATCATTTGAAATGAAAAGTTTATGAAAAGGAAAATGCAAGACATATCAAAATTTTTACCCTGTTGAATGTAGCTAAACAGTGTTTACAGGAAGATTTATAACATTAAGTTATAAAGAAGTAAAATCTCAAACCAATAATCAAAGTACCTTAGAAAATTTTTTTCTAAAACTCAAATTAAACCCAAAGTAAGCAGAAGAAATTAAATAATAACATTAGCAGAGGGGCACCTGGGTGGCCCAGGGGTTGAGTGTCCCACTCTTGGTTTTGGCTCAGGTCATGATCTCATGGCTCTTGGGATGGAGCCACTCCTCAGGTTCCATGCTGACAATGCAGAGCCTGCTTGGGATTCTCTCTCTCTGTCTCTCTGTCTCTCTCTCTCTCTCTCTGTCTCTCTCTCTCTCTCCATCTCTACCCCTCCCCTGCTAATGCACGCATGTGCACGCGCTCTCTCCCTCTCTCTTAGATTAAATAAACTTAAAAAATAATATTAGTAGAAATCAATAAATTGAGACCTCCCCTCCAAAAAAATAGATAATAAAATGAGAAATTGGAGCTTTAAAAAAATGAATAAAAAATGATAAATCACTAGCCAGACTAGCCAATTAAACACACACACACACACACACACACACACACACACAAATTTCAAACGTGAATGAAAAGAACACATCCCTCACTGCATCATTGCACATTCTACAGACTTTTAAAAGGATAATTAGGAAATACTCAAATTCTGTGCTCATAAATTTGACTCATTTGATGAATCTGAAAAGTGCCCTCAAATATTGTAGTTACTCAGGAGAGCATAGATGAATTGGATAGCAAAATATATATTAAAGAAATTAAGCTTGTCATAAAAACATTCCAGAAAGAAAACTCCAGGCCCAGATGGTTTCACCATTGAATTTTACCACATTCTTAAGAAGGCAATAATACCAATTTTATGCAACTATTTTTAGAACATAAAAAATGAATACCACTTCTTAGTATATTTTATTAGTACAAGTGTTACTGTGACACAACATAATGGAATTATAAGAAAAAACTAAAAAGCAATATCCCACATGAACATAGATGCAAAATCCTCAACAATATACTAGCAAATCAATTCCAACATTTCATTAAACAGATGATACATTGTTACCAAATGTGATTTATTCCAAAAATTCAAGGGTGGTTCAACATGCTAAGTTCAATCAATATAATTCATTCTATCAATAGACAAAGAAGCCTTTTATGTGAAAAAGAAGTCTTTGACAACATTCAATATCCATTTATAAAAAACAAAACAAACAAACAAAAATCTTCCAGAAGACTGGGATTTAGGAATAGAAGAAAACTTTCTCAAGCTAATGACACAGGCAAAAAAAAAAATCAACACTACAGTTAATTTCATATTTAATAGTGGAGGATTGACTTCTTTTCCTATAAAATTGAGAACAGCCCAAGGATGTATTTTTTTATTTAATATTGCACCAAAGGTATTGTTTGGTCCAATAAATCAACAAGAAGAAATGAAAGGCATACAGATATGCAAAGAAAGAAACAAAACTGTTTCTATGCATATATTGCATAATTGTCTATGTAGAAATTTCCCAAGAATCTAAAACTTTACTGGAACTAAGGTCCCAGGAAACAGAGTCAAAATATCAACATTCTATACATGATTCAGTACATGACTGAAAAGTTGAATCTATGATTCTTATTGACAAGAAAAGAAAGAATAGCCAAAACTATTGTAAAAAACAAAGTTGGAATATTCATGTTACCTAATAAGGTAAAACTACAGTAAAAAAACATATTATTGGGGAAAAATAGAATGGAATAGACTGCTCAAAAACTGACTCACATTTCTATTGTGAATTGATTTTTGACAGAGATGAAGATGACTTAATGAAGAAAGAAAAATTTTTTTTAAATTTTTTTAACATTTATTTATTTTTGAGAGAGAGAGAGAGAGAGAGAGAGAGAGACAGAGCGTGAGCAGGGGAGGGGCAGAGAAAGAGGGAGACAAAGAATCTGAAGTAGGCTCCAGGCTCTGAGCTGTCAGCACAGAACCAGATGCCTGGCTCGAACTCAGGAACCTGTGAGGTCATGACCTGACACTAAGTCTGGCGCTTAGCCAACTGAGCCACTCAGGCGCCCCTAAAACTGTGAAACTTCTAAAATAAAACATCACATTTTCCTTTCCTTTCCTTCCCCGATGTTCATCTGTTTTGCTTCTTAAATTCCACATATGAGTGAAATTATCTATTTGTCTTTCTCTGACTGACATATTTCACTTCACATAATACATTCTAGTTCCATCCACATTGTTGGAAATGGCAAGATTTCATTCTTTTGGGTCACTGAGTAATATTCCATTGTATATATATATACCACATCTTCTTTATCCATTCATCAATCGATGGACATTTGGGCTCTTTCCATAATTTGGTTATTGTCAATAGTGCTGCTATCAATATCAGGGTTCATGTGCCCCTTCGAATCAGTGTTTTTGTATCCTTTGGATAAATACCTAGTAGTACAATTGCTGGGTCATAGGGTAGCTCCATTTTTAACTTTTTGAGGAACCAGCATACCATTCTCCCCAGGGGCTATCAGTTTGTATTCCCACCAATAGTGCAAAAGTGTTCCCTTTTCTCCACATCCTCACCAACATCTGTTGTTTCCTGAGTTGTTCATTTTAGCCATTCTGACAGGTGTGTGTGAGGTGGTATCTCATCGTGGTTTTGATTTGTATTTCCCTGCTAATGAGTGATGTTGAACATTTTTTTCATGTGTCTGTTAGCCATCTGGGTGTCTTTTTTGGAAAGATGTTCACATCTTTTGCTCATTTCTTCACTGGATTATTTACTTATTCACTGTTGAGTTTGATAAGTTCCTTATAGATTTTGGATGCTAACCCCAAAGAATCCAATATATTCTTTGCAAATATCTTCTCCCACTCCATTGGTTGCCTTTTAGCTTTGTTGATTATTTCCTTCTCTGTGGGGAAGGGAGGGAAAAATAATAAAAACAGAGAGAGAGGCAAGCCATAAGAGACTCTTAAATACAGAGAACAAACTGAGAGTTGCTGGAAGGGTGTTGGGTGGGGAGTGGTCTAAATGGGTGATGGGCATTAAGGAAAGCACTTGTTTGGATGAGCACTGGGTGTTATATGTAAGTGATGAATCACCAAATTCTACCTCTGAAACCATTATTACACTATATGTTAACTAGCTTGGATTTAAATAAAATAAATAAATAGATAAAAATAAATAAAAATATATTATGGAAGGAAAACCTAGAAGTGAGAAAATCTTCTCCATTCATTAAATTTGTTTCTTCCCGTTGGGAGAAAAAAAAATCAAACTACTCCATTTAGAAGAATGTGTTTACTTTATGTAGCTCATGTTGCAAAATAGTTTAAAAACCATTGCCCTTTTCCCTTCTATACCACTTCCTTCAAGAAGTCTTTCCTGATACTCCAGACAAGGCTTTTCTTCTGAATCTATGCAATTCTATCTTCACAGTGTTTATCATACCTGTAATAACATAATTGCGTGTGTAATTATTTCTTTGGTATCTATCTTCATCACTAGCATATGAACACTATATTCGCGTGCATTCTTTTTTCAAGGAGTTCCACATTATGCCCAGGTATTCAATAAATATTTATAAATACATGAGGAAAAACAAACAAAGAACATCAGAGACAACTTTCATGAACTTGAGTTGGGCAAAAGTTTGTTAATACTATGCCGAAAGCATGATTAAAAATTCATCAATTGCATGTCATTGAAATTAAGAACTTCTGATGTTTGAAAGATATCCTTAAGAGAATGAAAATAGCAGGCCACATAGCTGAAAAAAATATTTTCACTTCATACATCCAACAAATGACTTGTAACCACACTATATAAATACTTCTCAAAACTCAATAATAAGGAAAGTGTAGACCTAATATATGTAATTGGCAAAAGTTTAAACAGATACTTCACCAAAGAAAATACATATATTCCAAATAACACACACAAAGATGATCAACATAATTAATGATTAGGGAGATACAATTAAAACCACAGTGAAATACCACTAAACACCTATTAGAATGTCATATATATGGCACACTGTGGCAGAATGAAGACCCCAAGGATGTTCACATCCTAGTCCCCCAAACCTGTGAACATACTGTACTGCAGGACATGTGGCTTTCTAGTTCTTTCTATTATTAAAGCAGAGTATAACCTCCTGTTCCTTGGCTCTGGGTTTGGCTATGTGACTTGCTTCAGCCAATAGAATGTTATTGAACATGAAGTGATCAAACCTTGTAAAGCATATTTGTGATTTTCTTACTTTCTCGGATCTCTGCCATTACCATGAAAAGAATTTGCCCCAGCTAGTCTGCTGGACTTTTCAAAGGGCAATAGACTCACAGAGCAAAGTGCAAGCTAGATTAGCCAATTTATCTATGAGGATAATTGCTTCTTTTAAATTACTTAGTGTTTGGGTAGTTTGTTGCACAGCATGTTTGTATTTACCCAATAAAGGTGAGCAGATATGGTTTTCTGAAAGGATATGGTGTGGAGTGGAAAATAGCATATTACGATTGAGTCAGAAATATGTATATTTGAATTATGGCTCTACTTGCTATTTGAGAATAAATAAGGTTTGAAAACCCTCTTAGCCTTTGTTTCTTTGTCTGTTAAATTGGATACTACCATAGAATTATGTGAGCATTATATGTGAGGCAATATACTTAGAAAAGAGTGGGATCTTATAGATAAGATGTACAACTTTATATTGTCAGGATTTGAAAAGAACAAGAAAGGCTTTTGGATCCCATTAATACTATTAATAAATAAGAGATAGTGAGGAACCAGGAGTCTATTGACTTAACTTCAAATTGGATTTCTGATTGACTCCCAGTGGAATGTCAGAACAAATCTTTGCTAATGCAGGGTAATGTGAAATCATTTCATGCATCAATCATCTTAAAGAGCAAGATATCAAAGCAGTCTAGATCAACAGTGACAGATCCTTCCATGAAGCTGAAAGTATTGGCTAGTGGCAGTCACTACCCAAAGCACAACTCCTTGCTTTCTGAGTCTAATGCTGACAGTGAACATATTGAAAACATTAGCTTTATTTAGTGATGCATTTCCCAAAATGTGATCCATAGAACAATGCGTCCTTAGAATGTTACTAGATATTTCATGGAGGAAAATTAGTTCTATATTCGAAGTCGTTTTAAAACTTTTGGACTAAGCAAAGTTTTGTCTTTAATATATTTACATGTTCAGAGCCTCTGCAGAAGAGCAAGATAAAGGAAAATGTCATTTACGGCATACAAATTATTCATACCCATTAACCATGAAGATAATTTTTCTAAGATCTATCGTGTGGGACTGCATTTTGGAGAATACAGTTAGGTAAACACTGGATTTTGAAAGTACCAGACTGGAACACTCAATAAAACTTGAGCCAAAAAAAAATGGCTGGCTTTCTTACTAACAAGAAAACACAGGAACATTCCTATAGAAAGATAAATTTAGGAGATTTATAGGAAGGTGGCAGCGTAGGAGGACGCTGGGCTCACCGCGCATCCTGCTGAGCACTTAGATTCCACCTACACCTGCCTAAATAACCCAGAAAACCACCAGAAGACTAGCAGAATGGAGTCTCCAGAGCCAAGCACAGACAAGAGGCCCACAGAAGAGGGTAGGAAGGACGGAGAGGCGGTGCGCACTGCACGCACTGGCAGGAGGGAGCGGGGCAGAGAGACAGCCTGCCGGACAAGCAGAGCCCCCGAGTCTGGCTTGCAAAAGCAGAGGGGCCGGAGAAAGTGTGTTCCGACAGCAAGCGGGACTTAGCATCTGGGAGGTCATAGGTTAACAGCTCTGCTAGGAAAGCGGGAAGGCTGGAGGACAAAGGGAGGGAGAGTTGCTAAGCCCCAGGAGGACAGAGCTCAGCTTGGCGGGAACAAAGGCACTCACCAGCGCCATCTCCCTTGCCCATCCCCCAGCCAAAATCCCAAAGGGAACCAGTTTCTGCCAGAGAACTTGCTTGCACCACGCAAACACCCAATGCTGTGCTTCTGCGGAGCCACTCCTCTGACAGCTGGTCTGACTCCCTCCAGCTGCCACAGGGCCCCTCGTGAAGTGGATCACCAAAAGAGAAGTGAGCTAAGCCTGCCCCTCCTGCCCCTGTGCAGCTTGCCTACCCACCCCAGCTAATACTCCAGATCCCCAGCACCACAAGCCTGGCAGTGTGCAAGTAGCCCAGACAGGGCCACGCCACCCCACAGTGAATCCCAACCCTAGGAGAGGGGAAGAGAAGGCACACACCAGTGTGACTGTGGCCCCAGCGGTGGACTGGGGGCAGATATCAGGTCTGACTGCATCCCCGCCCACCAACTCCAGTTATACACCACAGCACAGGGAAAGTGCCCTGCAGGTCCCCACCACTCCAGGGACTATCCAAATATGTCGGAAGAATTCCGACTCAAAAGAATCTTCAGGAAATAACAACAGCTAATGAACTGATCAAAAAGATTTAAATAATATAACAGAAAGTGAATTTAGTATAATAGTCATAAAATTAATCGCTGGGCTTGAAAACAGTATAGAGGACAGCAGAGAATCTATTGCTACAGAGATCAAGGGACTAAGGAACAGTCAGGAGGAGCTTAAAAATGCTTTAAACGAGATGCAAAATAAAATGGAAACGACCACGGCTCGGATTGAAGAGGCAGAGGAGAGAATAGGTAAACTAGAAGATAAAATTATGGAAAAAGAGGAAGCTGAGAAAAAGAGAGATAAAAAATTCCAGGAGTATGAGGGGAAAATTAGAGAACTAAGTGATACACTAAAAAGAAATAATATACGCATAATTGGTATCCCAGAGGAGGAAGAGAGAGGGAAAGGTGCTGAAGAGGTACTTGAAGAAATAATAGCTGAGAACTTCCCTGAACTGGGGAAGGAAAAAGGCATTGAAATCCAAGAGGCACAGAGAACTCCCTTCAGACGTAACTGGAATCGATCTTCTGCAGGACATATCATAGTGAAACTGGCAAAATACAAGGATAGAGAAAATTCTAAAAGCAGCAAGGGATAAACGTGCTCTCACATATAAAGGGAGACCTATAAGACTCGTGACTGATCTCTCTTTTGAAACTTGGCAGGCCAGAAAGGATTGGTACGATATCTTCAATGTGTTGAACAGAAAAAATATTCAGCCAAGAATCCTTTA
Source organism: Felis catus (assembly GCF_018350175.1). Taxonomy (NCBI): domain Eukaryota; kingdom Metazoa; phylum Chordata; class Mammalia; order Carnivora; family Felidae; genus Felis; species Felis catus. The sequence goes on along the minus strand of NC_058375.1, from coordinate 112,218,247 downwards.
TCCAGCAAGTCTGTCATTTAGAATAGAAGGAGAGATAAAGGTCTTCCCAAACAAACAAAAACTGAAGAAATTCGTCACCACTAAACCAGCCCTACAAGAGATCCTAAGGGGGATCCTGTGAGGCAAAGTACCAGAGACATCGTTACAAGCATAAAACATACAGACATCACAATGACTCTAAACCTGTATCTTTCTATAATAACACTGAATGTAAATGGATTAAATGCACCAACCAAAAGACATAGGGTATCAGAATGGATAAAAAAACAAGACCCATCTATTTGCTGTCTACAAGAGACTCATTTTAGACTTGAGGACACCTTTAGATTGAGAGTGAGGGGATGGAGAACTATTTATCATGCTACTGGAAGCCAAAAGAAAGCTGGAGTAGCCATACTTATATCAGACAAACTAGACTTTAAATTAAAGGCTGTAACAAGAGATGAAGAAAGGCATTATATAATAATTACAAGGTCTATCCATCAGGAAGAGCTAACAATTATAAACGTCTATGCGCCGAATACAAGAGCCCCCAAATATATAAAACAATTACTCATAAACATAAGCAACCTTATTGATAAGAATGTGGTAATTGCAGGGGACTTTAACACGCCACTTACAGAAATGGATAGACCATCTAGACACATGGTCAATAAAGAAACAAGGGCCCTGAATGATACATTGGATCAGATGGACTTGACAGATATATTTAGAACTCTGCATCCCAAAGCAACAGAACATACTTTCTTCTCGAGTGCACATGGAACATTCTCCAAGATAGGTCATATACTGGGTCACAAAACAGCCCTTCATAAGTTTACAAGAATTGAAATCATACCATGCATACTTTCAGACCACAATGCTATGAAGCTTGAAATCAACCACAGGAAAAAGTCTGGAAAACCTCCAAAAGCATGGAGGTTAAAGAACACCCTACTAACGAATGAGTGGGTCAACCAGGCAATTAGAAAAGAAATTAAAAAATATATGGAAACAAATGAAAATGAAAATACAACAATCCAAATGCTTTGGGATGCAGCGAAGGCAGTCCTGAGAGGGAAATTGCAACCCAGGTCTATCTCAAGAAACAAGAAAAATCCCCAATACAAAATCTAACAGCACACCTAAAGGAACTAGAAGCAGAACAGCAAAGGCAGCCTAAACCCAGCAGAAGAAGAGAAATAATAAAGATCAGAGCAGAAATAAATAATATAGAATCTAAAAAAACTGTAGAGCAGATCAACGAAACCAAGAGTTGGTTTTTTGAAAAAATAAACAAAATTGACAAACCTCTAGCCAGGCTTCTCAAAAAGAAAAGGGAGATGACCCAAATAGATAAAATCATGAATGAAAATGGAATTATTACAACCAATCCCTCAGAGATACAAATAATTATCAGGGAATATTATGAAAAATTATATGCCAACAAACTGGACAAACTGGAAGAAATGGACAAATTCCTAAACACCCACACGCTTCCAAAACTCAATCAGGAGGAAATAGAAAGCTTGAACAGACCCATAACTAGGAAAGAAATTGAATCGTTTATCAAAAATCTCCCAACAAATAAGAGTCCAGGACCAGATGGCTTCCCAGGGGAGTTCTACCAGACGTTTAAAGCAGAGATAATACCTATCCTTCTCAAGCTATTCCAAGAAATAGAAAGGGAAGGAAAACTTCCAGACTCATTCTATGAAGCCAGTATTACTTTGATTCCTAAACCAGACAGAGACCCAGTAAAAAAAAGAGAACTTCAGGCCAATATCCCTGATGAATATGGATGCAAAAATTCTCAATAAGATACTAGCAAATCAAATTCAACAGCATATAAAAAGAATTATTCACCATGATCAAGTGAGATTCATTCCTGGGATGCAGGGCTGGTTCAACATTCGCAAATCAATCAATGTGATACATCACATTAATAAAAGAAAAGATAAGAACCATATGATCCTGTCAATCGATGCAGAAAAGGCCTTTGACAAAATTCAGCACCCTTTCTTAATAAAAACCCTGGAGAAAGTCAGGATAGAAGGAACATACTTAAGGAACATACTTAAAGATTAAAAATAGACCTACCCTATGACCCAGCAATAGCACTGCTGGAATTTATCCAAGGGATACAGGAGTACTGATGCATAGGGCCACTTGTACCCCAATGTTCATAGCAGCACTCTCAACAATAGCCAAATTATGGAAAGAGCTTAAGTGTCCATCAACTGATGAATGGATAAAGAAATTGTGGTTTATATACACAATGGAATACTACGTGGCAATGAGAAAAAATGAAATATGGCCTTTTGTAGCAACGTGGATGGAACCGGAGAGTGTGATGCTAAGTGAAATAAGCCATACAGAGAAAGACAGATACCATATGGTTTCACTCTTATGTGGATCCTGAGAAACTTAACAGGAACCCATGGGGGAGGGGAAGGAAAAAAAAAAAAGAGGTTAGAGTGGGAGAGAGCCAAAGCATAAGAGACTGTTAAAAACTGAGAACAAATTGAGGTTTTATGGGGGGTGGGAGGGAGGAGAGGGTGGGTGATGGGTATTGAGGAGGGCACCTTTTGGGATGAGCACTGGGTGTTGTATGGAAACCAATTTGTCAATAAATTTCATATATAAAAAAATAAATTAATTAATTAAAAAAAAAGATCATAAAAGCCATTTATGAAAAGCCCACAGCTAACATCATCCTCAATGGGGAAAAACTGAGAGCTTTTCCCTGAGATCAGGAACACGACAGGGATGCCCACTCTCACTGCTGCTGTTTAACATAGTGTTGGAAGTGCTAGCATCAGCAATCAGACAACAAAAGGAAATCAAAGGCATCAAAATTGGCAAACATGAAGTCAAGCTTTCACTTTTTGCAGATGACATGATACTATACATGGAAAATCCAATAGACTCCACCAAAAGTCTGCTAGAACTGATACATGAACTCAGCAAAGTTGCAGGATACAAAATCAATGTACAGAATCAGTTGCATTCTTATACACTAACAATGAAGCAACAGAAAGACAAATAAAGAAATTGATCCCATTCACAATTGCACCAAGAAGCATAAAATACCTAGGAATAAATCTAACCAAAGATGTAAAAATCTGTATGCTGAAAACTATAGAAAGCTTATGAAGATAATTGAAGAAGACATAAAGAAATGGAAAGACATTCCCTGCTCATGGATTGGAAGAATAAACATTGTCAAAATGTCAATACTACCCAAAGCTATCTATACATTCAATGCAATCCCAATCAAAATTGCACCAGCATTCTTCTCAAAACTAGAACAAGCAATCCTAAAATTCATATGGAACCACAAAAGGCCCCGAATAGCCAAAGTAATTTTGAAGAAGAAGACCAAAGCAGGAGGCATCACAATCCCAGGCTTTAGCCTCTACTACAAAGCTGTCATCATCAAGACAGCATGGTATTGGCACAAAAACAGACACATAGACCAATGGAATAGAATAGAAACCCCAGAACTAGACCCACAAATGTATGGCCAACTAATCTTTGACAAAGCAGGAAAGGACATCCAATGGAAAAAAGGCAGTCTCTTTAACAAATGGTGCTGGGAGAACTGGACAGCACCGTGCAGAAGGTTGAAACTAGACCACTTTCTCACACCATTCACGAAAATAAACTCAAAATGGATTAAAGGACCTGAATGTGAGGCAGGAAACCATCAAAACCTTAGAGGAGAAAGCAGGAAAAGACCTCTCTGACCTCAGCCACAGGAATCTCTTACTCGACACATCCCCAAAGGCAAGGGAATTAAAAGCAAAAATGAATTACTGGGACCTTATGAAGATAAAAAGCTTCTACACAGCAAAGGAAACAACCAACAAAACTAAAAGGCAACCAATGGAATGGGAAAAGATATTTGCAAATGACATATCGGACAAAGGGCTAGTATCCAAAATCTATAAAGAGCTCACCAAACTCCACGCCCGAAAAACAAATAACCCAGTGAAGAAATGGTCAGAAAACATGAATAGACACTTCTCTAAAGCAGACATCCGGATGGCCAACAGGCACATGAAAAAATGCTCAATGTTGCTCCTTATCAGGGAAATACAAATCAAAACCACACTCAGATATCACCTCATGCCAGTCAGAGTAGCCAAAATGAACAAATCAGGAGACTTTAGATGCTGGAGAGGATGTGGAGAAATGGGAACCCTCTTGCACTGTTGGTGGGAATGCATACTGGTGCAGCTGCTCTGGAAAACAGTGTGGAGGTTCCTCAGAAAATTAAAAATAGACCTACCCTATGACCCAGCAATAGCACTGCTAGGAATTTACCCAAAGGATACAGGAGTACTGGTGCATAGGGGCACTTGTACCCCAATGTTTATAGCAGCACTCTCAACAATAGCCAAATGATGGAAAGAGCCTAAATGTCCATCAACTGATGAATGGATAAAGAAATTGTGGTTTATATACACAATGGAGTACTACGTGGCAATGAGAAAGAACGAAATATGGCCCTTTGTAGCAACGTGGATGGAACTGGAGAGTGTGATGCTAAGTGAAATAAGCCATACAGAGAAAGACAGATACCATATGGTTTCACTCTTATGTGGATCCTGAGAAACTTAACAGAAACCCATGGGAGAGTGGAAGGAAAAAAAAAAAGAGGTTAGATTGGGAGAGAGCCAAAGCATAAGAGACTCTTAAAAACTGAGAACAAACTGAGGGTTGATGGGGTGTGGGAGGGAGGGGAGTGTGGGTGATGGGTATTGAGGAGGGCACCTTTTGGGATTAGCACTGGGTGTTGTATGGAAACCATTTTGACAATAAATTTCATATATTGAAAAAAAAAGAAAGACAAATAGGAGGGGAAAAACCTGACCAATCTCACAATGGTGTTGAGAAGAAAATTTAAGAAATACACAGCACTGAAGAATAATTAAAGATGGTTCCCAGTATCAGCAAAAAAAAAAAAAAAAAAAAAAAAAAAAGATAAATTTAACCTATTACCATCATTGTGGAAAGAGATGATAGTCTATGTCCTTAGTACTTAAAGAGAAATCAGAATAAATCTGATGAAGATTAAGCAGGGTATTTAAAACTAAGATCTTCTAGTATAATAATGTCTATAATTTATTGGTCATCTCTCAACTTCCAGACAGGCTATAAGAAACACAATATATATTATTCCACGTATTACTCCCATGACAACCCTGAGAAGTAGAAATCATTATTCCTATTTTATGCACAAGGAAATTCAGACAGAGTGTTAATGAAACTGTCCTGTGGTTATACTTAGTAAATGGCACAGAGTAGGCAATAGAATTTGCATTAACAATTCCCTCACTCAGTGGGTTCTAAGCTTGGGTCTACTAGCCCACCCAAGTGAAGTTGTTCAGCAGCTTCTCCTAAATTTCATAAGTCGACTGTGATGCTCCAAAATACACACACACAGACACACACAGACACACACATCCCACTTGGGTCTGGCAGCAAAGGGAGGTACCATTTCCTCCAGGTAGTCGTGGATGAGGTCGTTGGTGTTGACGTAGTAAACATATGGTGCCAAAGAAAGAATGGTCCAGGTCCCTAAGTAGAGGTGATGGGAAGACATCACACAGAACAAAGTTTGGCAGATCATGGGAAATAATTCAGCCACCACATGGCTTCTTGGAATAATGCCTTTAACAGTAACCCTTCCAACCATGAAACCTTCCTGGGTAGAGGGCCTTCTCACATCTGCAACAACTGTCTCAGGAAAGACTTCAAGGTCCTTGCTGGTACTGCCCTCCATCCCTCCCTTAGCTCCACTCCTTACCTCTCACCTTCTTACAGTCTCAGGAAAATATTTTCTCCTTCTACCTGCATAGCTTTTACTTCTTTCTCAAATCTTATCTTCTACTTACCAAATTATTTCTCCCCTGCCAAGAGGCAAGGAAGTTTAGTGTTCAAACTCTACCAGTTTACGAAGAGTTTTGGGAAGCAGTTTCGATTCAAAATGCCCATATGAGAAAACCCTAATTATAATTTATACTTCTTTAACTTTCTTACTGGGTATATGGAAATCCTTCACAATAATTATTGTATGTTGATCAATATCTCTTTAGATTTTCAAAACAAATTGGTGAAAGTTTATCTATGAACTCTTTAGCACACAAAAAGTTATGATAATTCCTTTACATAACATAACATAGCATAATATAACAACATAACATAACAACATAACATAACATTATAACATAAGAATACTGAGCACACTAGGCTCTGTTCTAAACAGTCTATGTATGTTATCCTATTGTGTGATATTGCTCTTTACCCTGTTTGGTGTTAAAAGCTTAAAATATAGCCCACATAAAATGTATAGTACCACGTGTACTTTCTCCTAATTTGTATTTGTTTGTTAACTCTTCCACCCTTCCATTTTCAAATGTTCTTTTTCATTTTTATTTATAATTATAAACAGCACATAGATGTTATTTAACCCAATATTTGCTCTTTTTCTTTTAGTGGAAGAATTCAATCCACTTACACCAGGCATGATGAGTAACACACTTGATTTTATATCTTCTATATAATATTTTCATATGATAAAGAGATATTTGAGGGGGGCGTGCCTGGGTGGCTCAGTCGGTTAAGCATCTGACTTCAGATCAGGTCATGATCTTATGGTTCATGAGTTCAGAGTTGGGCTCTGTGCTGAGAGTTCAAGGCCTGGAGCCTGCTTTAGATTCTGTGTCTCCCTCTCTCTCTCTCTCTCTCTCCCCCTCTCCCACTCATGCTCTGTCTCTCTGTATCAAAAATAAATAAGCATTAGGGATGCCTGGGTGGGTCAGTCGGTTAGGCGTCCAACTTCGGCTCAGGTCATGATCTCGCAGTCCATGAGTTTGAGCCCCGTGTCGGGCTATGTGCTAACAGCTCAGAGCCTGGAGCCTGTTTCAGATTCTGTGTCTCCCTCTCTCTCTGACCCTCCTCTGTTCATGCTCTGTCTCTCTCTGTCTCAAAAATAAATAAACGTAAATTTTTTTAAATAAAAATTTAAAAAAAACATTAATTGTATTCTTTAAAAAAAAATATATTTGTGGACAGCTTACAATGTAAGGTAAAGACATGGTGGTAAAGACAGGGACAATGGCCCTAAAGGAAACAGAGTAATCATGAAACAAAAGTAGATGAGTAAATGAATAAATAACAAAATACATCATCTAATCAATATTCTTTTAGGGAAAAATCCAAATACAACAACAAAATGAATATCAGAGAACTGAAATATTTTTACAAACTATGATTGTTAGATATTAGGAATAATTTGAAAATAAAGTCAAGGATATCTAACTTTTGGCAAAAAGAAAAAAGCAAATATTAGACAAAATACAAAGGCAAGGACAATCAACCCAGGAATTCCAACTTCTGAGTAACAGAGGTGAACAAGGTCATGAGACTTCCCATTAAAAAGTTTATTTATAGAGTTCCCAAAAAAGAACTATTTTTTTTTTAATTTAGACATATCATTACAAATTTCCCAAACACAATGAACAAAGCTCCTGGAAGAAGGGAAAAAAAATTCCTATCAAGGAGAAACAATCCTACTGGCATCAGACTTATTATCAGAAATACTGAATGTAATAAGATAGCAGTGATTTAAGTGATCAGAGTAAAAATAATTTTTATCATAGCTTTCTATACTTAGCTAAATAATCAGTATAGCATACTTGGTGAATACAGCATATACATACATTCAAAAATTCAAAAATTTTATTCTTCTCCTATTCTTGATTGGAAAGTTACTTGAGGAAGTACTCCAGCAAAACAAGAGACTACATAAATAATCATGGATTTAACCGAGAAGAGCTACTAAAGGAAGTTTCAGGAAAGCCGCTATGAAGCAGACTCAGAAATAATGAATGTAAATTAAAACAGGAATATGGAAGTCTATGAGAGAGAGAAAGGTCTCTGGCAGAAAGATAGCAGAATATGATAAAATAGCTAGAGCTCATTAGAACTTGATAAACTTCGTAATATACTAATGACAGATGATGGGGTTAGAAAATAAGAAAAGAAACTCCACTCTATTAAATGCACTAGAGATGACAGAGAATGCCTACGTATCGAACTCCCTCACAAATCAGAATAATAAAATAATAGTAAACCATCATATTATAGCCACATCTGCATTTTAAAATAGTTACTTGGAAAAAAAACCTAGTACCTAAACTAATGTTAGAAATAAAACTGAAAATGTTATCAACATTTTCTTAAAAATGAATGAGCCAAGAAACACTTTCCATATGATTGGTGGGAAGAATTAGATGCCTGAGGAGGTAGCTTGAAGCTGCAGAGGGGAAGTGGGGGAATTAAGAAGGACCTAATTATAATAAAAGAAAAGAAACAGGAAGATATGGGGGGAGGGCAGTGAGAGGGGCATGAGCAAAATCACCGTATTCACCATAGCATAAAAATCAGTGGACTTGTATTCATTCAAAATAACTTAAGTAGCCATACGAACATATGATTTGTACATGTGTAAAGAATCATCAGAAGATATTCAGGCAAACATATTTAAAAGTTATTGCTCCTAGATAATCAGACAGGGGATAAAAATTAGGAGCACTCGAGAAAGTAACAGCTTATCCATGTTATGAGAATTTACAAATCCATTTTAACATCATGTGGATGTATTGCCTTTAATTTAAAAAATTAGAGCAAGATGGGGCGCCTGGGTGGTGCAGTCAGTTAAGCGTCCGACTTCAGCCAGGTCACGATCTCGCGGTCCATGAGTTCGAGCCCTGCCTCGGGCTCTGGGCTGATGGCTCAGAGCCTGGAGCCAGTTTCCGATTCTGTGTGTCTCCCTCTCTCTCTGCCCCTCCCCCGTTCATGCTCTGTCTCTCTCTGTCCCAAAAATAAATAAACGTTGAAAAAAAATTTTTTTTTAAAAATTGGAGCAAGATTATATAGAAATAAAATTGTGTGATTATTAGTTAATGCTGTAATGGGGAAACTTAGTATACTACTATCAACACAGTTGTTCAACCCATTAATCAATTTCTTCAGTCCCTCATCTTATACCCCCAGTTACCAAGTCCAGTAAGATCCGCATCCTTGGATTCTCTCAAATCTCTCTCTCTAACCAATCTCTCTATCTTGGTTCAAGAACTCAATATCTCTTGTTCAGAATTCCCCATCAGCTTCCTAATTGATTTCCTGCTCACAGTTTTTGGCCACGCAAATCCTATCATCCAAAACTCAATAATAACCTAATTATTTTGCCATTCTAGTCATTTTGTGACAATTGCAGTTAAAAACTGCAGAGTTTAAGCATTTTGACATCATCTCTATCTGAAAACATTTAAAAGAGTAAAAAAAAAACAAAAACAAAAAGAAGAAAACCATTTCATTTTTCTTGAATACCCAGCTAAATACTGATCAACACATACATGGAAGGCAACTACTCAAGGACATGTAAAATAACTAGTATAAAAGACCTGAGGAGTAATCCCCAGGGTTCATAAGGGCCAACAATTTGAAAAACTAACAGCCAGAGAGAGGGAAAAAGCCTCACAAGTCATGTAGAGTCATGTAGAGATGGTTATTGTTTCAGAAGTGGTACCAAATTATCCCTAAACAAAAGGTTACTCCCAACCTGTATTGCAAAGCTCAAAAGTGAGCTTTGAAAGGATTAACTTCCTTTCAAGTTGCATAACTGCATCTCAGAGCAAAGCTCTATAGTATTTACACAAAACAAAAGTATCCAGCCACCAATGATGTAAAATTCACAATGTCTGTAATCCAATAAAAATTACCAGGCATGCAAAGAAGCAGGAAATAATGAAGAGAAAATTCAATCAATAGAAATAGATGTGAAAATTGGATGATAGAATTAGTAGACAATGATGTCAAACCAGTTATATAAAACTATATTATATACACTCAAGAAAGTAGAGAAATGCTTAAATATATAAAAACTTGAAAATATAAAACAATCCAAATCAAATTTCTTGGAATGAAAATGTAATATCTAAAATTAAAAGTACACTGGATGAAATGAAAACATTAGACACTTGAGAAGAAAAGAATACTGGTCTTAAATATAAATAAAAACTATCCAAAGGGAAACACTGAGAGTAAAGATACTGAAAATAAATCTTTCAGGAGAAATTATAAACAACTTCAAATAGGACAAAAAAATGTATAACTAGAATTTCTGAGAAAAGAAGAATATTTAAAAAAGAATGTTTAAAAATTTTCCAAACTGACAAACATTTTAACTTTGTAAATTCAAGAAATTCAACAAGCCCAAACCCAAGAACATGAAGAAAACTATAGCAAAACACATAATAATCAAATTTCTTAAAACCAGCAGGAAAAAAATATAAAGCTTAAAAGCAACCAGAAAAAAAAAAAGACACCCTACATACAGGAGAACAAATATGAGAATGATACACACTTCTCTAGAAATATACATGCCAGAAGATAGTAAAATAACATTCTTAAAAGACTAGTAGAAAAAAAGTCAACCTAGAATTTTATACTCAATGAAATATACTCTTTCAAAAATAAAGAATTTTTCAGATATACAAAACCTGAAGAAATGTGCTACCATCAGACCTGCACTTAAGGAAGTCTTTTAGACAGAAGGCAAATGGATAGGCATCTCCAAGAAGGAATGAAGAACAATAAAAATGTTAAACGCCTGGACAAAAAGACTACTTTCCTTAAATATTGTCTCTTTGAAAGATAATTTAGGTGTTTAAAAATATAATAAAAATGAATACACTGGCAATATAGCAAAAACATACTTGGGTCTCAAAAGAAGGCTGACCCTTCTTCCAAAACATGTGCATTTATATGAAATTTCCATTTATATGAAAGTCTTATGAACATACTTGCAAAAACCCTCAACAAAATATTGCCAAATCAAATCTGGCAAAGTATAAACAAAATTATATACCACAACCAAGTGAGACTTATTATAGGTATGGAAGGATGAGTAAACATTAAAAAATAATAATAATGCAATCCATTGTATCAACAGGCTAAATAAGAAAAATGATATATATATATTTTTTCTTTTTTAAGTAAATGGAACTATTCCAGGGGGAAGAAAGATGAAAAGGAAATTCCCAGTAGAATCAACAATATGAAGTTAAGAAACAAAAGGATGAGTATAAGCACCTATGAGTAATTCAGTATGGTATAATCTGACATTTCCAAGCCAGAATTTGTAGGTCAAGAGATTGGCTAGGCAGACAGTTAACAATAATGTGTATCATGCCAAAGGACTTAATACATGGGGTGATAGGGAACCATTGGAAGCCTCTGAACAGGAGAAGAACATGGTCAAATATAGGTTATATATTTGGTGGATCTAGCCATTAAATAGATGGTGAAAGCCTGAAATTAGAGGCCAGTAATTAGGAAGTCTTGTGGAGGAAATCCAGCCAAGAGGTGGTAAGGGTCTGTGTACTTTAGCAGTAGTAATAGGCATAGAAATAAGAATATTTAAGAAATATTTGGGTGATAAAATGGGAAGGACCAGATGGCTAATTGACTTCCATATTTTCAAGCTGGGTGCTTATGTGAATGCTAGCACCCCCATCTGAGACCAAGAGGGAATCCCATTCAAAACAAGTTCTGTCTAAATCCTTGAAAATTTTGGAATATTATGGTGGGCTTTCCTGAGATAGCAACTTTCATGTATCACACCAAAAATATATCTCAAGCATATAGTACAATTCACTAGGTTGTTACTACTCTTCAGGAGCCGAATTCACCCCAGTCCTAACTCACCAGTGCCCTTTTCCTGGGAGGAGCCATTATTCCAGAATTTACTAACAAAGAGGCCTGTCCACTTCACCCATCACTTAAATACTTGTGGTTGATTGCCAACACAAATAGCTTTATAACCTTTCAATTGGATGAAATGCCATCTGCTTTACACTGTGCTTAACATCTGGCTATTCTAACAAAGCATATAATTATATTTAATGGATGAAAAGCTTCTGATGGATTGTAGCCAAGTGTCTGAATAAGACAGGAAAGCATAAAGGCAATTTTGCAGGGATTTGCTTGATAGGATTCCAAAGCAAGGGGACAAGGTGCTCTTTTGTCCAGGTATACTTCTTCGTGTTCACACCATCTCTAGTGAAACCATTTCTTAAGCCTCCACCCTGGAGTACACACCATGTTAGGTCTTACTACACACTGCTGTCTACCTTCTAAGAACTCCTAATCCAGAGGGGAAGGCAGATAAATCAATAGCACTAAGAACATGAGAAAAAATAGAGACACAAACCACAGACTGAAAGAGCATCCAATAATGTCACTCAAATAAGTATGAGAAAGTAGACATCAGATGAAATTGAAATGAAGAGAAAAAATTCAAAGAGTAAGTAGCACTTAATAAAGAAGTAGACAGAAATTTAGGCAGAGGCAGCAACACATGTGAAGTTACAGAGACCTGAAGCAGCACATTACTTTAGGGAACTATACCTAGTTCCTTAAAGCAGGAGGAAAGGCTGCTTCTAGGGCCAGAGAAGGAGCCAGAAGGTTAGCCAGTTCCAGGTCATTGAAGGCCAAATGGTCTGAGGGAAGCCTTTTGAGTGATATCCGGCAAGACTACTGAAAGATGCTCAGCAGAGGCATGATGTGGATAAATTTTCTTTTCAAAAAGCCCATTTGGCTCTGTGGAGGAGAGGTGAGAGAGGTCTGTTTCAGAAGCAGGTAGACCAAGGAAACATCAGGAGAGGACTTGGAGGAGCCAAGGGAATGGTGGTGGTAAGATGAGAAGGAGTCAGATCTCTGTGAGAGGCATCTACAGGACTGGTGTGACCTTGGGAAAGATACCGTTCTGAGACTCAGTTTCCTTTTCAGCAATGTAGAAAAATAACATCTAATTCATAGGGTTTTTTTTTTTTTATATTAGACCCACTAAACGGTAGCCATGTTTGATTTTTGTTTACTATTACATAAAAGGAAAACTCCTTAAAAGGCATCATATGCAGATGGACTTTAGGTGTTCACCAATCATGGAAAAGAACAAGAAACAAGGTGATTCGAATCAAGCATCTGCGATGTCTGTGAGGTATGTTCAGATGCTAGAGTAGACCCTCATCTGGAGATCTTGAGGCAGCAAAACAGTGTGGGGAAGGATGCTGGGGGCCTTGGAGCCTGGACCCTATCACGTCAAGGCTGTGCCACCTGTTCTGAGTTACAACCCCTTGAGAATCAGTTTCCTATTTTTAAATGAGGATATTGTCCTTGGAATTAAATAACGTGGAAGAAATATGACTCTTATCACGTAACAAAGGCTAAGAGACCAACCGATTTAGAATTTTCTCCCACTGCCTCCCACATTCTAATGCCCCTTTCTCTACCTGCTCTATTCTGCTTTGTACTGTTCCATCCGGTAGCCATTCACCAATATTTATATTACACTGCACAACATACTGAATAGTATATTTAATTATGAGTTTTTGCTTATAATTTGTCTCTTCTTTCTACCCCCCCCCCCAACACACACTGAATATAAGCTCCATAAGGGCATGGATTTAGTTTTATTCACAGGGCAGTGCTTAGCATAGTCTAGATGCCTAGTAAATATTTGCTGAAAAATGGGTATTTTTATTAGCATTAGTATTAGATTTATATTAGTGTTAATATTATTGACTACTAATATTTGAACATCCTTTCTCTCTGAGTTGGGCCTAAAATCACTTGATTGGGGCTTGCTGTTGAGGTGACAGCCCATGCCCCTGCATGTTCAGTGGTGCTCCCCGCTCAGATGTTTCTACCAGTGGCACCAGCTGCATTTCACCCAGTCACCAACCTGACTTCGTTTTCCTGTCTTCCCTCGAAGCTATTTAAACAAGGCAATCACATCTTCCCAAGGGAATCAGGGGATACCCACCCTGTTATTGCTACAAAGCCTGCCTCCCATAGACCCTGTTTATTCACTTTATTTTCTAGTATAACCCTTATGCTACCCTGCTTCGCAGGTGCTGTCTTCCTCCTCCATGCTGTAAACACATGTGAGTCGTAAACTGCTATAAATCTCACCGGTCCAAGGTCAGGTGTCTTGTGTCCAGCCATCTTGTGCTATTTAGGGCAGGGAATCCCACTCTCCCCAGTGGAGTGAATATAAGGGAAGCAGAATACAGGGCCTGTGGCTTCTGGTTGAATTCAGCAGTGAAGAAAATAGTCAGCAATCATAGGGAGAAAGGGAAGAGATCAGGATATTTCTTTGCGCTCCCTCCTTTCGCCTCCCTCTGACTGCAACACATGCCAGGAGCTACTCTATTCACAGATCCACACCACCCCTCAGCCAGTGGCTCTCCTGCTTACTCCCTGTCTCCCTCCAGCCTCAGGAGTAATGTGGCCCATCGTGACTGATCCCTGCTGCCACAGCATCCTGTTCCTCTAACCCCCACATCTCTTCAAAGAGCCCCCATGCTAAAAATTATCTTCAAAATCTCAGCTGTTTTCTGCCAGCCCCTGTCTTTAAAAAAGTGGGTTATTAGCACTTACATGATATTTTGAGCCCCAATATAAGGTGAAGCCACATAGGCAGTAAGTGTCCAAAAAGAACAGCTCCACATACTGAGCCCTGGAGTTGACTAACGTTCAGAAATCAGGAACCTGAGGAGGAATAAGCAAAGGAGACAAGGAGGAGGAAAACATTTCAAACAAGAGGAGCTCAGGAACCCAAGGCCCCAGGTGAGAACCAGCCCTTTCCATCTGCAAACCTCCAAGATGTCCATGTGGATGTGGCTGGTATGTAAATAGGAGTGTAGCAGGGAGGGTCTAAAGAGTCAGGATGGCCTTGTGCACAGGGAGGGAAACCAAAAGACCAGGACCTTCCCTTTGTAATGTCCTTATATTTCCTATAATTCATGAAGTTACCTAAACTTCACCTTTGTTATTTTAGTCACGACAACAGGGCAATCATTTGAAATGATCATTCAGGACTGACCATACTCTTCCACAAACTGATCATCTTTTCAAAAAATTTTATTATGCTCATGCATCTGTGGCATCAGACATGGCATAGAGATAATGACTTATCGTTACCCAACATGTGGGCTTTTCACATGGATCAATGAACAGATGGAGCTTGAATAATCGAGAGGCATCTTTACTCAGGTATCTGGCAGTTGCTATGCATTGGCTGGGACCTCAACTGGGATTGTGATTTAAAACAAAACAAAACATTGCTTCTCCCCCGGCCCCTGCTGAATTTGCAGCGTTCCAGAGGCTGGGGGGCATGCCACTGAGGCACAGCTCCTCCTGGAGGGCCTGGGTGGGTGCCATCCCTTTGTCTTTCCTCTCACGAGATGAGTTAATTCTAAGATGGAAACAATATGAAACACACGTCCAAGCTTTGGAGGGCAAATACACAGATCTTAATTCTAATGATGTAACTGGGTTAAGGAAATCAGAAGAAAAACTAAAGCAACAAGAGTCTGCTCACTGGGAAAACATCCTTGTAATGTGACTAGCCACCAAGGAGCAAGAGATGCCAGAGTCTACTACTCAAATCCAGTACCTCAAGCAAGTCCAGCGGCCTAGCATCACCCAACTGAGATCAACGATGGTAGACCCAACGGTCAACTTGTTTTTCCTAGAAATGAAAGGTGAACTGGAACAGACTAAAGACAAACTGGAACAAGCCCAAAATGAACTGAGTGCATGGAAGTACACACCTGATGGGTAAACAAATCATACTCCCCAGTCAAGACTTCCCGGACAGTCCCACTGCAAGAAAGCTGTGGGACAGCCAAGTACTCATTTCCACACCAAGACTCAGACTTTTTGAACCAAAAAAAGCCACATTCTTATACTATCCAGCTTGTAATGGTTAGCGTAAAACTTACCAGTTGAACCCTGTGTTTCAGCTTTTTTCTCTTCCCTCTCCCCTTGCTTCAGAGGCCTGATGGCGTCAGACTATTCTGAAGAAGTGGTCACAGCCAAAAAAATTCCCCTTCTAGAACATGTAGACACTTGAGAAACGTTTCTGTTTGAAGAAAATAGAGGGAGAAACAGAAGTCTTAAGTGTGTGGCACACTGTGTCTTCAGACAGTTTGGAGGAATGAAAACCTAGAGATTTAAAATCATGAACTGAACATGTAAAATTCCAGTAAAATGTAAAAATGGAATATGCATCACTCTTAACCTTGAGCATAGTGACTTAGAGACACTGTATATCAGTTTTGCCAATAAGACTGTGGACTTTTTGATTGTTGTTGAACTTCTGGGTCAAAACTCAAATGAGGTGAATTTTGCCTTTAAAGAGTTTCATTTGCTAAGAACCAACTTAATACTTGTGAAAAAATCAATAATAGATGTCAGTACAAGTAGTTCATATATTTAACCATTTAGTTTGGGACTCTATATTACTGAATTGAGCCTTAAATCAATGTGGGTTTAATCAATGGTTTGTTCTTTGAATGGTTGCTAATGCTGTAGATAATCTTATTGAGGACTGTACAAACACAAAGGTGTGGTATCAAACTTCAGGTTGAAAATGTTTGAAGCCTTATGAACATTCATTTCACTACTAAATTATATAAAGATATTGCCTATGATGAGACTCACCATGTTATTTTTTTCAGTAGTTAAATTAAATCCCCATTCCATTCAACAGGCACATGTTGAAAGAGCACTGTTGTTGGTGTTAATGGGGCAATGTGTTGCCTTCATTGTATTTAGGCCTTTTGTATTGCACTCTTGATATTAAATTAAATGTACCTTGAATAAAGAAAAAAAACACCTGCAATACGCTTTTCCGTGTGCCCTCTGTTTTCTTACATCATGGTGTCCTCAAAGAAGTAGTATTTCTTCTAAGAAAGGTCTCTACTCCAAACACTACTGTTCTAAGAAGGTAGACACCTCAAGAGTTGTACAACATCACATTTTATGGGTTACAAGGGAGCCACAAACCCACTCAGATTCAAAGGGGGGAGAAATAGATTCCACCTCTTGATGGGGGTGTGGGAAGTTCTATAAACGTATATGGAAAAAGAAAATTATTATAAGCTGTTTTGAAAAATGCAATCTACCATGTTTAGGATTGTTGGGATTTTTCCAAACTTCTTGTTCTCTTAATCTATTTGTTTCTAGGCCATGCTGAAAGTATTAAACCTAATAGTGAAATGTTTATGAAGACCATGT
The DNA here is from genome assembly GCF_018350175.1 of Felis catus. Lineage (NCBI taxonomy): Eukaryota > Metazoa > Chordata > Mammalia > Carnivora > Felidae > Felis > Felis catus. The sequence continues at coordinate 112,201,108 of NC_058375.1, read as the reverse complement.
ACTTAATATCCAGAAAATTAGAAAACAAAACAACACCAACAGGGTATATGACTTAGGTTAAATAGACAAATTCCCAGAAAGACATAAACTATTGAAATTGACAAGGAGAAGTAGAAAATTTGAATAGATTTAGGAATTAGAAAGATTAAATGAACAATTTAAAAAGTACCTATGAAAAAATTCCAGGCCCAGAATGATTCACTGGTGAATTCTACCCAACATTTAATAATCAATTCAAATTCTTACAAACTTTTCTAAAATAAAAGAAGAGTGGGAAAGAATGTTCCCAACTCATTTTTGGAGACTAGAATGACCCTGGTATGAAACCAGAAAAATATATTACAAGAAAAGAAAGCTTTAGATCAATATCTCTTATGAATATAGACACAAAAATTCTCAACAAAATACTAGCAAACTGAATCCAGCAACATATGAAAGGGATCATACACCATGATCAAGTGGGAATTATCCCAGGAATGCAAAGTTGGTCTAACATCCAAGAATCAATTAATGTAATCTATCCTATCAATGAAATAAAAGACAAAAATTATGAGATCATCTCCATATATATGGAAAAACCATTTGATCACAATAAACACCAAATTATGATAAAAAAGAACACTCAACTAAGATTAGAACTTCTTCAAACTAATAAAGGGCATGTATGAAAATCCACAGCTAACATCATACTTAATGATGAATAATGAATGATTACCTAAATATTAGGAATAAGACAAGGATGTTTGCTTTTACCACTCCTTTGCAATATTGTGCTGAGGTTCCAGTCAGGGAAATTAGTCAAATATATGTATGAAATCCAGATTGAAAAGAAGGAAGTAAAACTGTACTTGTAAGTATCTGTTCATGTTATAGAAAATCCTGAGATACACTAATATATGTATATATATATTATTCAGCAATCTTGCTGAATTTATTATTTGTTCTAATATATATGTTTTATAATATACATATAATATATTGTATATATTATATATATGTTCTAATATATATATTACATAATATACATGTATATATATACACATATGTATATCTACATATATATATACATACATAATATATGTATATATTATATATATACACAATATATGTATATATTATGTATACACATATATGTGTATATTATGTATACACAATATATGTATATGTATATATATATATATATATACACACACACACAAGAACCAATAAGTTCAGCAAGATTGCAGGGTACAAAAGCAATATATATAAATCAATTGTATTTCTATATACTTGCAATGAACAATTTAAAAATTAAATAAGGGAAAAATTATATATTCAATAGGCTCAAAAAGAATAAAATATTTAGGAATATATTTAACAAAAGAAATGCACAATTACACACTTAAAAAAATAAAACATTTTTTAAATAAATTTTTAAAAACCTAAATACATGGACAGACATCCTATGTTCATGGATTGGAAGATGTAACATGGTTAAAATAGCAATACACTCTAAATTGATCTAGATATTAAGGGCAATGAGTATCAAAATCCTAGCAGAAATACAGATGGATAAGCTAATCCTAAAATTCATACAGAGATGTAAGGAACTCAGACTAGCTAAAGCAATTTTGAGCAAGAAAAACTAGGAAGACTCAAATTGCCCAATTTTAAAACTAACTACAAAGCTACAATAGTTCAAACAGTATGGTACTGGCATCAGAGTAGTACTCTCATAAAATTGAGAGTCCAGAAATAAACTCATTTTCAAAAGTTAAACTTGTTTTTCCAAAAAGGTATTGAAACTGGGAAGAGCAGTCTTTTCAACAAAAGGTGTTAATATAATTGGATACCTGCAGGCAAAAGAATAAAGTTAAACTGTTTGCAGCATACCCAAAAATTGACTCGGAATGGATCATAAGGCTACATATGAGAGCAAAAACTATATAACAGTATCTTAACGACCTTGACTTAGACAACTTCTACTTAGATTGGGCACTTTAAGCTCACATGACAAAAGACAAATGAGACTTCATAAAAATGTAAAACCTTGTGTCTTAAAGGACACAATCAAGGACTGAAAAGACAACACACAGAATTGGAGAAAATATTTGGAAATGCTACCTATAATAAGACACTTGTATCTAGAATATATAAAGAATTCTTACAACTCAATAATAAGACAAATATCTCAATTTAAAAATAGGCAAAGGGTACAAATGGTCATTTCTTCAAAGACAAAATATATGCCCAATAAGAACATGAAAAGATGCTCAATATCACTAACTATCAGGATAATGGAAATTAAATCACAATGAGATACCATGTTACACCCATGAGGATGGTTATAATAAAAAAAGATAATAACGTATGTTGGCGGGATGTAAAGAGATTGGAACCTTGAGACATTACAGGTGAGGATATAAAATGGTGCAGCTGCTTTGGAAAAAAAGTTTGGTAGTTCCTTAAAAAGTTAAACAAGGCGCGGCGCCTGGGTGGCTCAGTCGGTTAAGCGGCCGACTTTGGCTCAGGTCATGATCTCATGGTCTGTGAGTTCGAGCCCCGCGTCGGGCTCTGTGCTGACAGCTCAGAACCTGGAGCCTGTTTCAGATTCTGTGTCTCCCTCTCTCTGACCCTCCCTTGTTCATGCTCTCTCTCTGTCTCAAAAATAAATAAACGTTAAAAAAATTAAAAAAAAAAAAGTTAAACAAGGCATTATTATTTTATCTGACAAATCTACTCCTAGGCATTAGCCAAAAGAAATGAAGACCTATGTCTACACAAAAACTTGTACACAGATGTTCATAGGAGTATTATTCATAATAACCAAAAAGTGAAAACAACTGATGAATGGATAAATAAAATGTGACAGGGACGCCTGGGTGGCTCAGTCAGTTAAGTGTCTGACTTTGCCTCAGGTCATGATCTCAAGGTTCAAGAGTTTGAGCCCTGCATCAGGCTCTGTGCTGAAACTCAGAGCCTGGAGCCTGCTTCCGATTCTGTGTCTCTTTCTCTCTCTGTCCTCCCCCACTCGCACTCTGTGTCTCTCAAAAATAAATAAACATTTAAATAAATAAATAAATAAATAAATAAGGCATGCCATATGACCAAATATTGTTTGGCAATAAAAAAAAAGCACCAATACATGCACCTTGAAACTATTTTGCTAAGTAAAAGAAGCTAGTTACAAAAGACGCCATACTATATGATTCCACTTATCTGAAATGTCCAGAATATGCAAATAGAGAGACAGAAATTAGATTAGTAATTGCCTAGGTTGGTGAGGGAGAGGGAGTTTGAAGGGCATGGAAGTGATTGAGAGTGCTTACTGGGTATCATTTAGGGAGTGATGAAGTGTTCTAAATTTGTGGTGATATCTGTACAACTCTGAGTACAGTAAAAGCCATGCAATTATACATTTTAAGTGGGACCATCAAATGGTATATGAATTATATTTGAATAATATAACAGGTCGCCTGGGTGGCTCGGTCAGTTAAGCATCCAACTTCAGCTCAGGTCATGATCTTGCAGTTTGTGAGTTCCAGCCCCACGTGGGGCTCTGTGCTAATAGCTAGGAGCCTGGAGCCTACTTCAGATTCTGTCTTCCTCTCTCTCTGCCCCTCCCCAACTCATGCTTGTGCACTCTCTCTCTCTCTCTGTCTCCTAAAAACTACATAAACATTAAAAAAATAATGTTTTATTTTTAATAAATAAATAAATAAATAAATATTAAAATATTTATATTAAAATATTAAAATAAATAAACAATGTAATTATTGCAAAAATAATAATATAATTATATTAATTAATAATTAATAATAATACAGTAATTATTATTGAAAACAGTAACAGATGCCTGTTAACAATAAGGTGCCTGGGTGGCTCAGTCGGTTAAGCACCTAGACTCTTGATTTTGACTCAGGTCATGATCTCACAGTTTGTGAGTTTGGGCCTCACATCGGGCTCCACACTGTAGGATTCTCTCTCTTCCTCTCTCTCTGCCCCTCCTGTCTTGCGCACACACACTCTCTCTCTCTCAAAATAAATAAACTTAAAAAAAAAAAAAACAGAAAAACCCAAAGTTGTTAACTAAATGATTTTTATTTTTGAAATTTTGTCTTACTTCACAGAAAAAAGGTGACTGACATCTGACCTACAGAAGCTGTCTTGCTCCCCCCAAGCCAGAAGACACCTGAGAAGTTCCTAATCCTAGTGATGTCCACTGTCTGAGATGCTCTTCCCCACACCTGCACTCCTAGCAATGTCCAAGGGACAAGCTGTAGAGTAGTAAGTTTTTAGTACCCTATTAAAATGGTCCTTTTTCACCACTTCCAGGACAGGGAAGCATCTTGCTATTAAAAAGTTTTAAGAATTTGTCTCTAAATTGTTAACTTCTGATACAAAAAGAGCTGTATGTATCCTACTGCTGTAAATAATAATCCCTCTTTTTTATAAAAGATTTTATTCTTAAGTAAACTCTACACTCCATGTGGGGTTTGAACTTACAACCCCAAGATCAAGAGTCACATGTTCTACCGACTGAGCCAGCCATGATCACTTTTTTTTTTGTCATGTCAGCTTTTTCCCCGAAGGCATACAGAGGGACAATCAGTGCGTACAGGATGTGAGTCATAGCCGAACGGCCATGTGAACCTCTCATGGGCTTCACACTGGAAATAAAGACACATTTTAAACTGACACTAATTCACCAATTCCATCCGTGGTATTTTTTAGGATTCCCAGAGAGGCAAAAATAGCACATAAACCGTAATTGTTTTGACTACGTGAGCCCCTCCCCCACCAGAAGCAAAAGTTTGCCTCTGAAGCATGAAAATCTGGTCATTCTCACTACCGCCTTTCTCTAGGCTCGCCTTAACTTCTTTTTGGCCCTGTTTTAGGTGGGCCTGCTCTACACCATTGGGTCAGGAGGCTAAGCAGGCACCTGCTTCCACTCGGAAAGTCCCTCCGGAACAGCATCAGGTTGTCTCCAGAGCTCCGGATGGCAGCGCCTACTCCTGGAAGCCCAGAGACCCTGCTGGGGCCATGCAGCTCTGGGCATGCCTCTGAACTTCTCTGGACCTCCCACAACTTTTTATCGTGTTATCACAAATGCTAAATCCTAGTCTAGTTTCTTCATAGGGCCACTGCGGAAAATAGAGCCGAAGTGTGTGAAAGCGATTAGAACACTTTTAAACTGCTTTACAAATGCCTACCAAGCTGCGGGCAATAGTGCCAAAGTGCTCATCTCACAGATGAGGCACCCGGGACCAGGGCTGAGTTCCTGGACCACACAGTGGCAGCGTCAGGCCTAGAATCAGAGTCTTCACGGCATCCCTTTTCCTCCAGATGGGACTCCCACTCACCCACAGGCTGTTCTCAGAAGACCAAACCCATCTCCCTGCAAATTATAGGAATCGATTTCCTTGGTAATCCTTCCATGTGGTTTTATAAATCAATTAGCTTTTAAAATATACTGTAAATTTCTGCATCTGCTACTTTAGAATATCGATTGTATCTGTCAAAGATTTATTGTGGGTCAGAAATTTCTGTTTGATGAGGCTCACTGAAAAAGATTAGGGAAGTATCTTAAGTAACCATCAAATGGACTGCTCAATTATCAATAGGCAGATTGTCTGAAATGCTTTTTCTCTTTTTGTGCATTGCCCCCGGGGAGAGAACAAATAAAGAGGTCAGGATCAAAGAAGATAATTTCTATCAAAAGCACTCCGTGACCATCAAACTTGTGAGGATCAATATGTTATTTAAAAGAGTTCATGATAACATAATAATATGTACATTATGTTATGTTAAAAAGCAGGATCCAAAAGTGTCTGTTAACTACATGCAAAGATATATACATACACAGAACAGCAAAGAAAACTGTAAAGGATCCTCCCGCTGCCCCTAAGTAGCCCTCATGCATCTATCTGGTAAGCTACCTCCCTGCAAAAGCAGGCCTGGCTTTCGGGGATGCTGGAGGGTCTGAGTGGAGCGAGGAAAAGGGCTGATCTTTGTGTCCCACATGAGCAAACCTCCCCCGTTTCCCTGGATGGTTCAAAAGGAAGACTCTCATTTCTTTGCTGTCCTTGCACATACCTGATGTCCACATGGCTGTGCTGACCTTCTCAGGGACACAGATACACAAACAACTCGGCTTTTGTGGGGGCCCCTGTAGTTCCAGGACTTTACAAACATTCACACATGTGTAGACTGCGAGCAGTCGGACGTGCAGCGGAATCCACACTTTGCTTTCCTCTCTTGACATCAAGTCTTGATACTTTCATTCCAGAATAAAGGTGGGGCCTTCTGACGCTCTACAACTGCCCAGGACTCCAGGACTCCAGGACTCCAGTGCATCTTTATTTTACCAGTCCGTAACAGAGGGCATTTGGGTCCATTCCAGTCTTTTGACATTACAAACAAGGCTCCCCTTGTATGCAGCAGGCATACTTTTTTATTTCAATACATCATACCGGATTGTTTTCCAGAAATATGAAACTCACACTTCCATCAGGAAGATTAAGCATACCTATTTCTCCAGCATTACCAGCCCCATTCCATGTTCTTTGGTGACAGGAAAGGTGCTTTGCTTTGCATTCCTGTAGCTACTGGAGAGGTTGAGCATCTTTTCACATAATTTTTAGGCTTTGGTGTTTTCTCTGTGAAATCTGTAAATGTTCCATTCATCATACTTTCCCATTATTCCCTTGGAGTATCAGTTTTGCAATTTGTTAGAGCTTTGAGTACAGAGTTTGTCAAATGGTATGCAGTAATATTGATACACATGGATGAGAAGCACGCTGAAATGTAGGTCCTCAGGCAGCCCTGTTGCTCAGGCTGCACACAGCCCCATTCACTCACCCCAGGACACTGAACTCACACCATCCACTTTTATATGTGCTATGATATGAACTAAGTTGGCAGGTGTGCATTACACAGAAATCGATGGCATATGAATGGCAATTTGTGTTCACTCGGTCTTGGTGTTTAGTGTTTGCCTTTGTCCGTGGCATCACTTAGTATAAACTCTTTGGGTCATTTTATATAATGATTTATATCTACCTTCCCTCTGAACATTTGATATTCCTGTATAATTATTTAAATATAGTTTCCCAAGGGCAGGGGTTTTTGTTTGTTTCATTCACTGCAATATCCTTAGTGCCTAGAACAGTGTCTGGCATGGAGTAGATGATCAATAAACAGTAGTTAAACTAATGAATTAATGACAATGCAGTATGGGAAATGCAATGTAATGGATAAATGTATACGTATACATAAATGTATATGTATATTGTGTGTGTGTTTCTCTCAAAAAGTAAGGCTCACCAATGGGGATGACGAGTGGTATATGTCTTTCACAATCATTGTAATGCATCTCTCCTTTCTCTTTATGTCCCACATGTCTGCCTGCTCAATGCCCCCTTTCTCTGTGCTGAAGGATCAAGGGTGAGGCCACAGGCCACTCTGGAGCTTACTGGAACTCTAAGAGCCAGTTCCCAGTGGATACTTTCTCCAGATCCCTTTGTGGCACTGAAGGGACCCTGTTTGCCATGGTGAGGCTCTTCCGTACCTAGCTGTGCCCAGTTGCCACAATACTGGAGGAATCAGCTAAACCCTAATGTCCTCAGCTACTTCCAGTATCAGGATGCCTAATGCTACAGAGAAAATGAGCATAGGTAATCAGGACTCAAAGACCACTATTCATATAGACCACTATAGGACCACTCAGGACTGGTGTGAGTGGTTGTACAGAACATCCAGAGGGACAGTGAAAAGCAGTCAGGCAGGCGTTACATTCAAATCCCGTCTCTGCCCATTACTGGTGCACAATCTCGGGCTTGAATTTCGTTGAACTGGGGTGTCTGGTATGTAAAAAGGTAACAATACCTACCACCACGTTGTGCTAATTACATGCTGTAAAGTCTCTAAAACTTTGGGGTAATCAATAATCACTGTTACTGCTACAGCAGCATTTCCAGAGAAGCTTTCTGCTACTTCTGTACGAGGCATCCTTTGACAAGACTTTACATATTTGCAAACAGCCTCCCACTGTGTTTCCATCGCAGGTGCAGAGCTACTGATAACACCAGATGTGTTATCACAAATTATCATTGGATTTCCTCACCGTGTTTAGAGCATGCTTTATCATTTCTGCTGACAGAGCGTTTGCAGGGTGAGGGGGCTGCAGTCCAAGAGGCCCTTCAGGCAGCAAACTGCACTGGGACTCACCATCCAGGACCCTGCTCCAGACTTAGGGCTGTGCCTACCCCCAGGAAGAAGCTAAATCAGTATCAAATCATAGAATCAAGTCAAAATGCTGGAGAGGGAACAGTATGTGGGGAACAAGATCATTACTGCCCATTCCTTTCCTGTTCCATCCGCCTCTGATGAGGCTGTTGCCCCACCACCCACAGAGCGTCAGAAGTCCCCATCTCACCCTGTCTCAAACACTCCATGCCCTTCATAACACTGGTTTCCCTTCAAGCCCCAGTCCTCACACCACTTTTCAACCCCCTCCTTTCCATACTCCATCACAGACGTCTGTCTCCCTTATATTTTTACAACGCTGCTAGCAAGTCAACTCACAACGAGACTTGTATTCCAGATGGCTAAGTACATACATTGGTTTTGTTTTCTCTCCTAAGACCCTGAAAGGATGGCAGATGCATAAATGGGAATAAATCTATACTAAAACATGGAACCATGAGAAAGTGCTCATCAGTGAGCAAAAGACCCAACACACTTCTGGAAGGTGGGGCTGAGGCTTCTACCGTGGCTGCTAGAGCCATGGGAAAAGCCCACCTGATCCTGGCAGTGGGGTGGGGGTTAAGGTGGGCAAGAGGAGGTAATGAATGGCTCTTTCCATTCAACTTGAATCACACCCTGCCAGTCACAGGCACAATAATGTACAAACCACCTTCCTCCCTAGAAAACAAACCTATCATTGTAGGTGATTCAAGGGACAAAAGGGAATTTGGAGATTCCAATATTTACCCTAAAATTTGTAAATGAAATATCAGATTTCATTTTTGAAAGAATCGGATGCTATTGAAAAAAGGAAGAACGTATAAACATGCTATGGGCTAAAGAAGAAGAAAAAACTAGGTTTCCCAAAGTATTTCCTTAGAATGCCGGAAAAATCATGTTGAGGAAAGTGTCCAGGCCATGAAGGTAAAGGAGATGAGAGCACAGAGACAGGGAATTTCAAAGTAAGTGCCCTAAAGAAAATAGCATAAACTGGAGGTGACATAATTTTAAAGAAATAATAGAATAACTTCCCAGAGCTAGAGAGAGGCATAAGCCACCAGATAGAAAACGTGCATCAGGAACTGAGCAAAATGTATGGAAAATAATTCCCACCTTCACACATTTTATAAAACTCCAGAATACCAAAATGACAGAAGATCATAGAACTTCAAGAGAAAGTGCAAGTTCCTTAGAAACCCATGAGAATCAGCATTCCATACTTCAGCAATATCATACGTCTCTTCAGCAAAAGATACCATAGCATAGCAGTGTAAGATCCTAAGAGAAATGATTCCAATCCTAGAGTTCACACCAAACCCAAAGCCAAATTAAGAAGGCAAATAAGAAGGCAAAATAAATGTGTTCAAGCATAGAGAGATTCAGAACATTTACCTCACATATATCCTTCCTGAACACATTACCTAAATTCCTCCAACAAAATAAGAAATGAGACCCAAAATAAAGGAAAACATGGGTGTACCCCAAAAGTCCAATGGGGATAAATGGCAACAAGTCAGCATCAGGATACAGTGAGATGGGCACTCAGGAGAAAATCACCAAGAAACAGAAACTGCTCCTTACTCAGTAAATAAATGCATAAGAAGCTACAGATTTCTCACAATATGGTAAAGGAAGTACCATTTTCTCCTTTACAAGCACATGTATATGCTCTGAGAAAAAAAAAATCTAAAGCAAAATATAATGGCAAACTACCCCCGGGAGTGTGGATCCCTGTAAGGACGAGGGAGGGAAATTCAGGTGGAGGAGGTAAAAATGGCCTTCAGCCAAATATATACATTTTCTTTCTTAAAAATAAATCCAAAACAAAAGAAAAGGTACAATTGCTTCTGAGAAAGATGGTGGGACGTGATAAAGGATGAGGCAGGATAAGAAGGGGTATTGTTCTTTTTTGCTATAAGACCTGTGTCCCAATGGTTTCCTTCCTAGGTACACATGGTATCCAGATAAGGGACTTAAAATTAAACAAATTTATTTTAATTAAGAGTCTAGATATTCCAACTATGTTGCTCTAGGTAGAGTTTAGGAATTTTTCTTTTCAAAAGACCCCCTGGTGATTCTAAAGGCAGGAAGTCCCGGAGCTGGCATCGAGGAACCTGCACCAATAATTTCTCTGTTGGGGTACCTCTTGAGTCAATCCCTTGCATGTGGGCAGATAGCTGGTGTCCCCCACCCCTCCTTCCACAGTGGTTTTATGGGTAAGAATCGCAGCTTCCAAAACGGACAAAAAGGTCCTCTGAGAGGACCAAGATTGGGCCTAGATTTCTCTTTTTCCATAGCACTTTGGGCTAAATACACAAGGACATTTGAGAATCAATCATCTCACTCTTGAGGTTAGCAAGTTGTTAAAAGATCATAAAGTTCTTAAATTCCCACTCTGATCAACAGTGAATTAGTAAAAGATATGGAAGTAGGGCTTGAAATAATTTCCCTGGTGACTACTAATCTGCAAGACAAGTTCACTATCCTCCAACTATCTACCCAGGAAAACCAACTTCCCAGGGAGGCTCTGGATCCAGAGGACCATGGTACATCGATGCCCATTTCTTCTCCCTCCCAGAACTCCTATTCATTCTTCAAAATCCAATATATCGGTGTCTTTTAATGTACCAAATTCTCATTCCATTTAACATATTTTTGTATGTAAGTTAGGCTGCAATAAAACTTACACACTCAAATACATTATGCACAAGAGAGTCTACAATATTCTCACATGGGCAGCTGGGTAACAATCCTCTCTTACCATCTCCAACCATATATTTAAACTTCTTGAAATTTCATCACCAACCAGGAAGAGATCCATTCTGTAGTGATATTCGTTTGAAGTCTGAGCTGCACATCTGTTTACATAATTTGTGGAGCTGAGGACACTTCTCAGCACTCCTCGTGCCACGCTCAGCTGCCTGCTGGGCACTGCTCCATCATGGCGTGGTGGTCATGCATGTGATAGCAACTGAAAAGGGGCAACACTGCACTCTACAGGCTGAAAATGCAAAGTCACCACATCACTACACCCATGGCAGCAAATAAAGTGATGAATGAACTTGAAAATCAAAGTTTCTACAGAAACTTTGAAACTTTGAAACTTTGAAAATCGAAGTTTCATATAGAAAATAGAAAAAAAGAATTGACCATTTTCACATTGGAGTCGCTGTTTAGGAGAGAAGCAATGAGGAATCACAGGTTCCAAATACCTGCACTATTTAACTTTACTTGATATTTAAATTGTTTCCTATGAGTAATGAAAAATTAGATTAGCTGAGAAATCATTAGGAGTAGAAGATGTTTTCAGTTGTAAACGCTGTTAAGACATCAACTTTGAAACAAGACATTCCTGTTGCCTTTCGTCCGGTTTCCAAGCTTTGAGATTGACTTCAATGACCTAAGACCAAAAAAGGAGTTACCATAAAAGAACCTAGAATTTTTGACTGGTTATATTTTAAAATTTGAGACTTTCAAATAACATGAAACTGAAAAATAAATTGGATGCTGAAGCCAATAAAAATCTATTAATTATATTTAATTTTTTCCAGTGTTTGTGATTGTCTGAATACCTTAATTGTTCTCATCGATTAATTTTACCAGTTAATGATATAATATAGATTTATAAAATGAGTATATACTAATGCTCCCTTATTCATTTTTTTTTTTACATATTGATGTTTCCTGACAGATTTCTCCTAAGGACAAAGTTTGCTTTACTTGGCATCGGTCAGAACTAGGTGAAATTCAAGCCTTGCCATTTACTAGTAGAAGATGGCAGAAAAATAAATAAACTTGGTGACACTGGACAGCTTTATTAACTCCTGTAACCCTGCTGTAGAAATGAAACAGAGAGGCTTTCCTGAGTGTTGCTGTGATCGCTGCCTCAAAGGACCAAGAGAGACCAGGACTCTGTCATTCACTGTCCGCCTGACCCTGGACTGTGATTTCACCTATCCTGAGCTTTGGTCCTCCCCACCATTGTGGGATCCACCATGGCCCTTCAGCTTCACAGCACTGTTGTGAGCATCAAAGGACATAGGACCCATTACACTTGATGCCATTGCCTTATTCTCAGTGTGCCATGAGTGTTACTTCATGTTACCCTTTCTCTTATTCCTTTCTCAGCATGTTGCTGTGAACAGAAATGTCAGACCTCAGTTATCACAGCTGTTGGAGCACGAGTTGTCTTCAGGGGCCTCTGACCGCATGTGTTTAGATTCCAGCTCTTCCACCCAGGCACACAGTGTATCCGGATGTAAGGTTTCAGCATGCGTGTCCCTCCACCTTATAGCACTGCTTAGGCTGAGAGTTCAGAGTGACATAGATTATAATAATAATTATTATTATTATTATTACTCGCCCTCAGCAATAATGATTAATGAAACGCAAATAAACCTCACTGATCTCCAAATAGCGGTACTTTGAGAACCAAAAGAGTAGCTTCCACTTTGTTATGCAGAAAAATTCTTCTGATCCATACTGAGAAATTATAAGCTTTCTGAGACATATTTGACAACCACGAAAAAAATAGAACTCCATATTTTAAAAACCAGATGAACAATATGTAATTTAAGGCATACTTATGTCAGGGGAAAAACGTCTTCCACTCACTCATTATGTAATTCACTTTTCGGCGCCAGCCCCTTGACATATGATACGTGAGTGACAGATTAAAAGGAGCTGGAAATTCACATACTTGCTTTATTCCAAAAGGAATAAAAAATTTACGTGACCCCATTGGATAAAAAGGCCTTTATTATTTTTAGAATCTCTTTGGTTGAAAGGAGTTTTGCTAGCGTCTCTCAATAAACTTTAACAAAACGTGTCAGGTCCCTAACCTCTTTTAACCCATGCCCCTCCTGAAACAAACTTTCCCAAGAAAGCTTTTTATTCTCTACCCCTTTTCCCTGGTCACTCCAGAAGTACCATACAGGGTTGGAAGAAACCACAATTTCATACCATCTTGTGCAAGCATGTGGAAGCCAGGTCCCAATGCTGTTGGTTAACTTATGGGGTGAAGAATTACCAAGGGGAGTCGCGGACAGATCTCAGGAGTACACACGGCCCTGCGGAGTACAGAGTTCAGACCGCCCACCTTGACCATCCTGTGAGGAAAATAACCTGAACTCACCAGTCAAGCAGCAGTAAGTTCCCACAATAAAGTCAGTGACCGAAAGGTCAAGGGACAGTTAGCACAAAGACAACAGCACAAGAGCTCCAGACAAATACATGCCTCCCTCCCATCACCCTGAGGACACAAGCACAAACCCCCATCGTGGGTAGGCAAGGAGCAGGATGATTCTGAGAATCACAGCATTGACCTAAAGGAATACATGTAAACCAAAAGGATGCTACCCAAAAGAAATTTAGATAAGCTTTGTAACTGACAAGCATCAGTTTCCCCATTAGCAGGCCAGGTCAGAGCTCCTGGGGAAACTGAGCTAGGTTTTAGGGAAAGGATGAGCATTGTTTTGTCTGTCAGGGCAGCAGCGTGCGAGAATATCCATGTAATATGCATGTATCCATTTACAGGCATATGTACACATGCATTTGCTGTGTAGTCATTGATCAATAATCTGTGGGCTAGAAGATCACCATCCATTCATTTGTGAACCAGCCACTTGTACTAGAGACTATGCTGCCTTTATACATGGCTTTACCTACAGCAAGGGAGATGTAACTTCCTGCATTTATAGATGTGGACACTGAGTCTGGAGAACTGAAGACACACATGCAAGGTCACTTGCCTGTAAGTGGAAAAGTCAAGTTTCCAATCTAGATCTCTGACTCCAAAGTGTGGACTCTTTCCCTGTGCCATGCAGGATTCAAATGCAAAGCCACACAATGGGAAGACAATGGGACAATGGCAGTGGCAAAAAGGTGAAAAGAGGATCACACTTCAGGATGAGCAAAATCGACATGCCAGGGCAGTGACTGGGGTGAAATTAGGGAAAGGAGGGGACAGGTATGGGATGGCCTGGTAGTTCTAGTGTGAGAAAGCAAGGAGGAGGGGAATTTGCTGCGTACAAGGCTACAGAAGGAGGAAGCATCTTGTAGGCCTGCTTAGGAGTTGAACATGTAGGCCATAGGGATCCCAGGAGGCCCTTCTTCCCCAGGTTAGTGAAAGTTTGCTGCTTCAAATAGTAACTGTAGGGTCAAACAGCCATCAACTTAAGAAGTAGAAGTTTGTGTCACCACTGGTGGCCACCCCTACAACATAATTCCCCTACCACATACCTACAAAGGATGCACTGATACAGAAGAAGGGGTCTCCATCTGTCAAAAATGACCACTGAGGGGGTTTCAGCCCAGGCCTCGCTCTATATCTATGCCTGCCAGACCTGTAAGACCAGCCCACATGTTACACCAATCACAGGTACCCATTAGTGTTGACATAGGAAATGGATCTCAACAGCTAATGTGCTGAAAATGCACAATATGGCTGAATTGTCTGAGGTTGTATGATCAGGTCAGGGGTCATCTACCTGGCCTCAAAGCCCCGCTCCACCTCCCCTAGTTGTATGGCCTTGACAAAAGTACTTGCTTATCTACAGAGTTTAGAGTTTCCCACTATAAAATGAAAATAATAGCATCTACTCCACAGAGCTGTTAACAAAGAAAAAGTAAGCTAATTTCTGTAAGACAGCTGCACACATTAGCTATTGTTAGCAAGTTACTCCTTCCTATAAAACTTCACATTCATGGGAGATAATAATGATTCCCTCACAGCTAGGAATGAGACTTCCAGTGATTGACGGTAGAATGTGATGGGTGGGGGAGTGGGGGGTATGGGGGGTGGACTCTGATGTCAAGCAGACAAGAGTTACATGTGCACATGATCTTCTCTTGAGTACAGTGTGACCCTAGGCAAGTGTCAACCTCACTGCAACCTAGTTCACTCATTCATAAACTAGTGAGAGTAATACACTTCTGCGTTCACAGGACAGCTTGTTTGACTTACGTCAGCATCTTGATGCCTCGGTTTCTCACCTGGAGAATGGAATAATAGTACCTATCTCACTTTTAAGCAGAACCTTTCAGAGGAGACGGTGCAGTTCACCACATTCCCTCTCACAGGTGATGTGATAGTGGGAGATTCTATCAAGATAATGACTCCAAAATGAATTTGGATCTGTAGCATGAGCAAGAAATAAACTTCAGTTCTATTAAGCTGATGACATTTGAAATTGTCAGTACTGAGGAATCTAGCCTACTTTAATTGGTTAAGGTCTTATAAGTGTGTGGATGGTATTTGAAGCCATGAACATTGATTGATTAGACCACCTAGGACATGAATACAGGTAGAAAGAGAAAAATAAATAAATAAAGAGAGGGAAGGGAAGAAGGCAGAAAAGAAGAGAATGGAAAGAAGGGGAGTAATGGAGAGAAATGGAGAGGAGAGAGCTTGGAACATGAACGAATGACTTCTTTCCACTTGTTTCTTGGAACTCTGAGATCAAAAGCTGCTCTGAGCTTTGTTTTTCTATTTTATGTAGATCGTATTGGTGTGGAGAAAGTGTGAAAAAAAGACAACTGTGGTCCCAATGGAGTGTTTTGCTACCTTTACTGCCTTCCATTTCTGCTATGTAATCAGCACTGCCTATAAAGAGACCACAGGGCTAGAACATTTGACTTGATGAGTTTCCCTTAGACATGCATCTTGGGTGTCTTTGGTTTTAATTTTAATTTGCCCTCCCCTGAATGAGAATGTAGAGAGGAATGCAGCATGGTCCAACCTCAAACTATCCTCTAGCTTTGGCAATGACCCTCTCACATCTGGTCAAGGTCATGAGCACTGGGTGTCACTATCACTAGCTCACTCTACTTCCATCTAAGCAAGTTAACACACTTACATGGGCTATTGAAAGGCTCCTTCATTTGTGTTTTTGCTCCAAGTTTTGCCCTTTCCACCCATCCTTCATTCAGCAGCCAGAGTGATACCTAAAAACCTGGAAATGTCCCTGTTGATCACATGCTTAAAACCTTACAAAGTTGGAACAAGACAAGGATGAACACTTTTGCCATCACCGTTCAGTATAGCATTTAAAAACTCTAGGTAGAGAAAATAGGCACAAAAAGGAATAAAAGCAGCCAAACTGGAAAAGAAAGAGCAAAGCTATCACTTTTCAAACACCACACAACCTTAGATGTAGGAAGCCGTACAGATTACACATGTGCACACAGACACACACGCACACACACACACACAAACACAACAACAACAGCAACAGCAACAAAACTGTTAGAACTGAAAAAAGAATCAGCAAAGTTGCAGGATATAAAACAGACACACAAAAATTCTTACAATAACAAAACAATCAAAAAAGAAAATTAAGAAAATAATTCCATTATAAAAAAGCATCAAAAAGAATAAAATATGTAGAAATAAACTTAAACAAGGAAGTAAGATATTTGTACATGAAATTACAAAACATTGCTGAAAGAAATTAAAGAATACACTAACAAATGGAAAGAAATCCTATGTTCATGGATTACATGATTTAATATTTTCAGATGTCAATACTACACAAAACCACCTACAGGTTCAATGCAATACCTCAAAAATCTCAATGAGAGTTTTTCAGAAATAGAAAATCCATCCAAAAATTCATATACAAACTCAAGGGACCTGGAATAGCCTAAATAATCTTGAAAAAGAACAAGTTTGGAGGACTCAGATTTCCTGATTTCAGAACTTATTACAAAGCCACAAAGAGATATTTCCTTGGGTACCAGCCCAAGGATGGGCATATGGAATATGGGCATATGGCCAATGGAATAGAATAGAAATATTAGAAACAAGCCTTCACATATATGATCAAATGACTTTTGTCAAGGATACCAATACCATTCAATAAGGGAAAGGACAGTCTTTTCAACAAATGGTGGGAAAACTGGTTAACCACATGAAGAAGAATAAAATTAAATCATTATCTGGCACCACATACAAAAATTAACTCAAAACGGATCAAAGATCTAAATGTAACACAGAAAACATAGGGGAAAAGCTTCATGGCATTGCATTTGGCAATGATTTCTTGGATATGACACCAAAAGCATAAGAAACAAAAGAAAAAAGTAGGTAAATTGTGTCTAAACTAAAAATTCTTTAACATCAAGGGATGCTAGTAACAGAGTGAAAAAGCAATACGTAGAGTGGGAGAAAATATTTGCAAATATCTGATAAGAGATTAATAGCCAGAATATATAAAGAACTCCTACAATTCAATAACAATAATAAAAACAATCTGATTTAATAATGAGAAAAGGAAGGAAAACTGAGTGGATAAGTTGTTTAAGTGTCTGACTCTTGATTTTTTTCTCAGGTCGTGATCCCTGGATTGTGGCATCGAGCCCTGTGTAGGGCTGTACGCTGAGTGTGGAGCCTGTTTAAAACTTTCCCTCTGACCCTCCCCACTTTCTCTAAAATAAAAAAAAATGAGAGAAAGACTTGAATAGATAGTTCTGAGGATAAGATATACAACAGTCAATAAGCACATGAAAAGATGTTCAACTTCGCTAATCATTAGGGAAGTGCATATCAAAACTACAGTGAGATACCACTTGACGCACATTGGGATGACTATTATATTTTAAAAATTAAATTAAATTAAATTAAATTAAATTAAATTAAAAGTTAAAAAACAGAAAATTACAAGTTTGGGCAAGGATATGAAGAACTCAAAACCCTCTGCATCACTGCTGGGAAGGATGCAGTCACTGTAGAAAGCGGTATGGCAGTTCTTCAAAAAATTTAAATATAAAATGCCCACATAATCCAGCAATTCCACTTCTGGGAATACATGCAAAAGAATCACAATCAAGGGTTCCAAGCACACCATTTGTACACCCATGTTCATAACATTATTCACAATAATCACAAGGTGAAAGCAACTCAATGTCCATCAATGTATGAATAAACTTGTGATATACATACAATGGAATATTATCCTAAGTTAAAAAGGAGGGAAGGGCGCCTGGGTGGCTCAGTTGATTAAGTGTATGACTCTTGATTTCCGTTCAGGTCATGATCTCGTGGTTTGTGAGCTGAGTCCTGCATCAGACTCCACACTGACAGTGTGGAGCCCGCTTTGGATTCTCTCTCTCCTCTCTCTCTCTCTCTCTCTCTCTCTCTCTCTCAAAATTAATAAACTGTAAAAGGGGGGGGTGTTCTGACACATGCTACAATGTGGATGAATCTTAAAGACATTACACTAAGTGAAATAAGTCAATCACAAAAAGGCAAACAGCACATGAAGCACATGAACCCACTTATGTAAGGTACCTACAGTAGCCAAATTCATAGAGACAGGAACTAGAATGGTGTTTTCCGGGGCTGAAGGGGTGGATAAATGAGTTGGTATTTAATGGGTGCAGAGTTTCAGTCTGAGAAAATGAAAAAATTCTGAAGTTGGATGTTAGTGATGGTTGCACAATGAAAGGTACTTAATGTCTCTGAACTGTACGCCTAAAACTGAAAAATGGTTAAGATGATAGCTTTTAAGTAATTTATATTTTAGCATAATCTTCAAAACTTCCCAAAGTCTTGCCATGCGAATAAAGGTTATGCTCTTCAGCCAAGTGTGGGTCTCATCACAAGTCTAAGTGCGGGTCCCATCACAAGTCGGTCCTATGTACTAGCCTGCTGTTATCTCTCCATTCCCTGTCTGTAACTCGGCCACAGGGAGTTCCCTGATAGTCCTTTAGTGTATTCGTCCCTCATTCATGTGCCTTTACATATGTGCTTTGTCCACTGGCAATTCATTTTCCTCCTTTTTTTTTTTCTTTTTGTCAGTACTTTCCTTTAGTTGGTAAATGAGTTCAGGTGTTATTCTACTCAGCTAAAAATCCATTTTGAGTTCCATTTTGTTATGGTAGGTTCTGTCCCCAGTGTCTCCCCTTCCATGTCTATCTTCCTTTCTCAACCACCAGCCCTGCATACCTGAAGCCCTTGTATCAGGCACAGAGGTAACAGCTCAACAGACTGCTTAACAACTTCCTATAATTGCATAAAAATCCAATAACAGCAATCAATCCCTAATTCTACATTTCTTTTGATTCTGCTCCTCTGATTGAGCCCTGGCTGTTACATACTGTCACATGATGCAAAGTGAAATCTTAAAATATGTCATTTACATTTGCACTGAAATCACAAAACACTTAGGAATAAATTTAGTGAAAGTACAAGAGCCATACACTGCCAAGCACACAACATCACTGAAGCACATTAAAGAAGAACTGACTAACTGGAGAGGCATGATATGGCCATGGGTGACAAGACTGGATATTGTTAATATGTCAATTGTCCACAAATTGACACAGATTCAATGCAATCCTAATTGAAATCTTTATAGGCTATTCCATAGAAATGCTGACTCTAAAATTATATGGGAAGCTAAAAGATTTACAAGAGCTAAAACAATCTTGGAAAGGGGACAAAGTAGAACACATACTTTCTGAATTCAAAACTTCCTTTAATAAGATGATAGAGTGGTAATGTCACAAGACTAGCCAATATCATCAATGGAATTGAGTCCAGAGTTCCAACAGAAGAGAGTCCTTGAATAAAACACACACTTATGATTAATCAATTTTCAACAAAGGTGCCAAGGTATTGGAACAGCTATATACCCATAAAAAGAAGAATTAATCTTGACCTTACATCCCACTGCGCACAAAATTTATTCAAGAAAGATCATAGCCTTGGGGCCCCTGGGCAGCTCAGCCGGTTAAGCCTTTGACTCTTGATTTTGGCTCAGGTCATGATCTCACAGGTTCATAAGTGTAAGCCCCAAGTCCGGATCTGCAGTGACAGCACAGACCCTCTCTCTCTCTCTCTCTCTCTGTCTCTCTCTTTCTCAAAACTAAATAAATAAACATTAAAAAAGAGAGAGAGAAAGGGGGTTCCTGGGTGGCTCAGTCTGTTAGGCGAACAAGTCTTGATTTCAGCTCAAATCATGATCTTGCAGTTTGTGGATTTGAGCCCCGTGTCAGGCTCGGTGCTGACAGTGCTGACCTGCTTCGGATTCTTGCTCTCTCTCCTTCTCTCTCTGCCCCTCCCCTGCCCATACTCTCTCTCTCTCTCTCTCTCTCTCTCTCTCTCTCTCTCTCTCTAAAAATAAATAAATATTTTAAGAGAGAGAGAGATCATAGCCTTAAATGCAAATGTTAAAAGACTGAAGCTTCTGAAAAAAAATACAGGAAAATGTCTTCATAACCTTGAAGTAAAGATGGAATTTTTATAAAACACACAAAAATGAAAACCATAAAAGAAAAAAAGATATATTAAATTCCATAAAAACGGAAAATTTTGTTATTCGAGAGACGTAGTTAAGAAAATGAAAAGACGGAAGAGCCTGAGTGGCTCAGTCGTTAAGCGTCTGACTTTGGCTCAGGTCCGATCTCCCCGTTTGTGAGTTCCAGCCCCGCATCAGGCTCTGTGCTGACAGCTCAGAGCCTGGAGCCTGCTTCAGATTCTCTGTCTTCCTCTCTCTCTGACCCTCTTCCACTCGCACTCTCTCTCTCTCTCTCTCTCTCTCTCTCAAATAAATAAACATTAAAAAGAAAAGAAAAGAAAAGGAAAAGAAAAGACAAACCACAAAATGGGAGGACGTGTTCACAAAACACATTACTGACAAGGACTATATATGGAATATATAAAGGCTCTTAATACTCAGTAATAGGAAGAGAAACAACACTATAAAACTGAGCAAAAGATTTGAACATATGCTTAAGAAAATAAGATATTAATATCCAATTAGCACATGTCATTAGTCATTGGGGAAATGCAAACTAAAACTGGAAGGAGTTATCAAGCAAGCAAAACTGCAAAACTTAAAGTTTGGCAACACCAAATCCTTATAAGTACTTTTAGAAGTTTCAGACTTTTAACAAAATTGTTGTAAAACTTAAAAGAAATAGGGGCACCTGGGTGGCTCAGTCCATTAAGCATCCAACTTGGGCTCAGGTCAGGATCTCACGGTTCATGGGCTAGAGCCCCGCATTGGGCTCTATGTTGACAGCTCAGAGCCTGGAGCTTGCTTCTGATTCTGTGTCTCTGTCTCTGTCTGCCCCTCCCCTGCTTGTGCTCTGTCTCTCTCTCTTTCAAAAAAATGAATAAACATTAAAAAAGAATTTTTTTAACTTTAAAGAAATTAATATTGTGCCGTGCTCTGTGTTCTGGGCAGTGATTTGCAATCAGTAGGGACCCAGAAGATGCACACTCCCCTCCTCCTGCTAGTCTTTACCAGCTAAGACTGAGAGTGACCAGTCCCAGTGATCACATGGACAGTTCTCCATGAACATATGGAATAGAGAAAGAATGCAACATCCCAAAGTAGGAAAGAACAAACAAATGAATTCACTAGACAGCTGAGCCTCCGGAAGAAGGAATCTTCTTTTGGGATTCATCTCTCATTTCACAAAATAAATACACATGCAAACGCGAGGTGGCAATCTCGCTTTCTTAGATTTCCGGGGACTGCCACTAACAGAGCATGTTTATTGCAAACAGCTAATTATGGACTCCGTTAACATTCACACTCCTAATTAAAGACATTTGTTCTTTGTGAAATGTGTCCCGTAAGCTTGCAGGATCCCAGTCATGAAGCTTTCCCTGGGCTCCTGAATAACATATTCATAAATCAGGGGAGTCTCCAAGTAAAAAAAAAAAAAAAAAACACCAATTAAAAGATTAGTTTCCTATTAAATATAGTTCATTTTCAGTTATGCCTTTCACTCTCTCTGTCTCTCTACCCCTTCTTGCAAGGATAGTCTTCTAAAAAGTAAATATCCATGTTCAATGTGGACCGCATGGCTTCAAGAAAAACTTCATTTAAAACATGAGAGGAGAGGGCAATTTATTTTACCAGTTTGGGCCATTCTCCCACAGTGAAACAATTGACTCGATCAGGCCTCATAAGCAAGTCACAGTGTCTAACGACTTTTCAAACCATGAGTTTGGTCTGTAGAGCCCTTGGTAGGCAGGATTGGGATGGGAAAGTGGATGGATTTGGGGTCGGAGAGGTCCCATCTAGGTGGGTTGTGTGTGCAGAGTCCTTCCCTGTCTTGCCTTGTCTGTGCAAAGGGATGACAGCCATAGCCACTGCCAGGGCTGTGCAACAGATTAAATGGAGCATGTGTCACTCAAGAAATGAATGCTCCCTTCCTGCCCTTCCCTGTGGAAAACCTGTGTCTTGCAAACACCAATCACTTCCGGCATTCCTTTTGGGATCAAGGGTAACCTCTCTGTGCATATTTAATTTCAAAATAATATTATGGGAAGCTTGAAAGTGGCGAAAACACCTCACCCTAACTCCACTCTCCTAATTGAGTCCCACATCCAGCCTTGTGACACCTTCCCGAGAGTTGTGACTTGTAACTGTGTACTTTGGGGGTGGGGGAATCATCCCCACAGCACTACCCAGAATCTCTTCCTTTCCCAGGTTTCCCCCCTTCTCCAATGTGGATGGCCCTTTTGTCAGCTGTCCTAAGAAGTCCGTGGGGGTGAGGCAGAGGGAGGCTCCAGAGTGGAGGTCTGGCTCTGGGCCCCCACCATCTCTGGGCTGCATACCTGGAGGTAATCCCCCACTGCTGATGGGCCCTGTGAGGTGGAAATCCCCATAGGGACAATTTCACCCCATCTACCGGGGAATTGTCATTGGTGTACATCTATCACTAGTACCTCTGTCTTGCCTTCAAGGATAGACATCGTTCTTTTTTTTTTTTTTTTTTTTTATTTATTTTGGGAGAGAGAGAGTATGAGCTGGAGAAGGGCAGAGAGAGAGAGAGAGAGAGAGAGAGAGAGAGAGAGGATCTGTGTGCTGTCAGCACAGAGCCCAACCCAGGGCTCAAACTCACAAACTGTGAGATCATGACCTGAACCAGCACCAAGGGTCAGATGCTTAACTGACTGAGCCACCCAGGTGCCCCAAGGATAGACATTGTTCTTACATGGCTCTGACAGGCCACATACAAGTGACTGACTCCATCTGGTTTTGCCACACTGTTTCCAGTTCCTCACCATCTCATCCAGGAAGAACAAAGGAGTCAGAGTAACAAATTATGCAGACTGTTTCCTACGACTGTATTTTAAGAGGGGATCTTTCCATATAGGTACTTTTTGTTTGTAAGTGGGAATGGTCTTCACTTGGGTAAGGGAGTATCTTCTCTCCTACTTTTCTGGAGATGTGGATCTCTCAGTCTGTCTTTCATTGTCACACTGTTCATAGAGACATGCAAATAAGGAATATCTTACAATTCCAGATTTATTAGAAGAACCAGAACCACGGAAATGCCTGGAAGCTAACATGTGATGGATAATAGGGAAAGTGGGAAGTAGGGAGACAGGAACCCCTGCCAGATTCCAAGAGCAAGTGCTGCTCTGCTGAGCTAGGCACCGCCCACAGGAATGCAAGCTATGGGTCCAATAGTTCAATATGCCTCTGGATTTCTAATGTGGAACCTGCCGAGTGTTAAATGGCAAAGTAATCAAATGATCACAGAAGACTACGTTTGCAGGACACCTGCTGGCTGGATTTGACACAGGGACCACCAGAGTGTTCCCTCGACACTGGTCCATCTTTCCTGTGGCTTTCCAACTCAGAACCCTCCCAACAGCCCATAAAATAGACCCAGAACTCTCCACCCTGGGCATCAATTTTACCTGCATTCACACACTCGTCTCATGTCCAAGCTTATGTCCAACAGCAATCACACTCAGCATCTACCATTCAGCCTCCTACTACCAAAGCCAGGCTGTCATATGAATTCTTCCTCCCTAATGCCTTCCACATTGTCTTTGCCCAAAGAAGGGATATTCTATCTTCTTGCCATTCTGCCTAGAGAAGCTCATATTCTCCAGCTTAGTCGATAGAAGAGATTTCTGCCTCTCTTCTGAACTCTGGCAGTGCTCACATTCACTTGTGCAGACCTCAGAAATTAATTTCAACCTGTTTCATGCTGTTCTTTAACTACTTGCTGCAGGTAATTTTTCTTACTGCTTAGAGCTAGATTATAAACTCTCTGAGATCTGGTATCAAACTTATTCATTATGATTTTCATGGTGTCTTGCTCAACTCAGACCTATTTCAAAACTTGTAGCTCAGATACTGTGACAGAATAGAACCACTTCTTAACCCTCCAGATGAGGAGGAAAAAGAAAAGAATAGAAATGTTTAAAAAAATTGAAATTTTGTTTTTAATATATTAATTATAATATTATATATTATATATTATATATTATACTCATATATATAATATAATTAATATTTTTAGTGTGTTGACTATTTTGCACAGAAGTAAAAGTAATTCATATGCCAAAAGCCAAAGGAAATCCAGAACCTAGAGGGTTAAGTCAAACACAGAAGCAACATTTCTCCTTGAGGACATTGAGCATCCATTAATGACATTGTAGGATTCAGGGATCAAGATATAAAGCCTGGAGTCTGCAAAGGGGAGAAGCCTAGTTTCATGAAGCTGGAACCCAAAGTGCCACACCTTCAGTGTAAGAGTGAACAAGAAATAAACCCACATTCCACATTCACAGTCACTTACTCAGGCCCATATGCACAGAAAGGAAAACAATGAAACACACTTGTCTGAGTCATGGCACTGAGTGAAGGGAAAAAAATCTATCCTGAGAATTGTTAACAAAATCTTGTCCTCACTCCAATTGCAACATGAATCAACACAACTTGAAAGGTCCAAGAAAACTCAGAATGAAAAGGTGGGTAATGGGCATTGAGGAGGGCACCTGTTGGGATGACCACTGGGTGTTGTATGGAAACCAATTTGACAATAAATTTCATATTAAAAAAAAATTTCTATTCCAGGGTCTCCTGGGTGGCTCAATTGGTTAAGCGTCTGACTTCAGCTCAGATCATGATCTTGTGGTCCATGAATTTGAGCCCCACGACAAGCTCTGTCTTTCAGCTCAGAGCCTGGAGCCTGCTTTGGAGTCTGTGTCTCCCTCTCTCTCTGCCCCTCCCATGCTCCTGCTCTGTCTCTCAAAAATGAATAAATGTTAATTTTTTAAAAACAAATTAACTAAATATCAATTCCAGATAACAAGTAGCAGCAAATATTCAACACAAGCTTGATAGATCCCCCCCATATGAACTGCCAAGGATTCTGATTTCGCAGTCAAAAATTTAAAAAATTCACAAGGAAAACAGGCATTCTGAGTAATAAGTGGCAACACATTTTCACCAACTTCATATCCAGAATTACCAGCCACAATATAAAATATGTATATTTAATAGGATTAAAGGAAAAAATAGGAATTGATAAAATGAAAATATGAGAGATTATTAACATGTCCAAACCATTTGACAAAAAAAAAAAAAAAAAAAAAACGAGTGGCCAAGAATGTATAACAATATAAAGAGCATGATGGATGGTTTTAACAGAAAAAAAATTAAGTTGAAGAAATATTTAATATTAATAAAAAGCTAAATCTAAAGACACTTTCTATAATGCAGTATAGAATCACAGAGTCAGGGGGCACCGGGGTGGCTCCGTCAGTTGAGCGTTGGACTCCTGATATCGGTGCAGGTCACAATCTCATGATTTGTGGGATTGGGCCCCATGTCAGGCTCTGTGCTCAGCATGGAGTCTGCTTGGGAGTCTCGATCCCTCTTTCTGCCCCTCCCCCGTTCACACACAATCACATGTGCTCTCTCTCTTTCAAAAATAAATAAACTTAAAAAAAAAATCACAGAATCAGGAACTAACAAAGGAGGATGAAAAGACATGGGACATAGAGTAAAGTAGCCTAATATTTGTCTAATTGGAGGCCCAGAAGGTGATGTGAGACATGGGGGTCAATCTTTGAAAAAACTATGAGTGAAAAACTTCAGAACTGATAAAAGACATTACTACTTACATCATAAAAGTAAGTGTATCTCAAGCAGAACAAAATTTTTTTAAAAAAAGAATAAAATCCACACTTGGAAATGTAACTCTGAAACTGCACAGTACCAAAAGGAGAGAGAGACTATCGTAAAAATCTTCAAAGAGAAAAGACAGATAATCAGTAAAGGAGTGACAAAGAGCAAATGGGAGTCAGAAGACAATGGAATAATACCTTGAACATGCTGAGAGAAAAATGGGTTTTTACCCAATGAAAATATGTTCCTGAAAGAAGATGAAGCTGAAAGAAAAGAAAGAAAGAAAGAAAGAAAGAAAGAAAGAAAGAAAGAAAGAAAGAAAGAAAGAAAGAAAGAAAAAGAAAGAAAAAAGAAAGCGAGAGAAAGAACATTCAGACTAACAAGGTACTTGAAAGACCTTCACATATGATGTTGTAAAGATTATTCAACTGACAAAATTAAAGCAATCAGATGGAAAACCTGAGATGTAAGAATAAATGAAGAGCAAAGAAAATGGTAAATATGAAGATGAATCTATTCATACATTGACTAAATAAGACAATAATAATATTGTCTATTAAGAGTAAGGGAGGTAATAAAATAGAACTAAAACACTAACCCACAATAATATATCATAAAGAGTAAGATTACTGTTAATTTATTACTCAGTTATTGTATTATCCAGTAGTAAAGCAAAGGAAGTAAGCATTTTAAATTTTCTAAAGTAACCATTAACAGAACAAGAAATAGAATTAATCAGTTACAAAATAGTAGAGAGGTAATGGTACAATGAGAAAATGTGCTAAAAATAAAAAAGAAGAGGGGAAAAGAGAAAGAAAAAAGCATAGGAAATGTATAATACACAAAAAGATAATAGGTATACATGTAATTATAATAATAATTAGAACAAATACAACATTTAAATTAAAAAATTAAAAAAAGATTTCCAAACCAAACAAATAAAAGCTAGCCTGATGATATTTGTGAGAAACATTTCTAAGTCATAAATATTAGAAAGAATAATAGTAAAAGAATGCAGAAAATTATACCAGGAAAGTACTAACCAAAACAAATATGTAGTGACAATAATAGCACAGAAAGAAAAAAAAAAAGACTTCAAGGTATAAAGCACTAACAGAGAATCACTATGAAACAATTAAAGGTTTAATTCTCAAGGCAGATATAATAATTGTAAAATTGTATGCACACAACATAGCCTAAAATAAAATAAGCAGAAATTGAGAGGTGCCTGAGTTAGCTGGTTGGGCGTCTAACTTCAGCTCAGGTTATGATCTCATGGTTTGTGAGTTTGAGCCCCACATCAGGCTGTGTGTTGACAGCTCAGAGCCTGGAGCTTGTTTCAGATTCTGTGTCTCCCTCTCCTTCTCTGCCCCTCCCTCATTTGCACTCTATCTCTGTCTCTTTCAAAAATAAATAAACATTAAAAACAATTTTTTTTAAATAAGCAGAAATTGAAATTGAAAAGACGAGAAGGAAGAAAACCACCACCACCACCATCATCATCATCAACAGCATCATAGTGAGTGATTTTAACACAAATTTCACAGTTCATGATGGAAAGTCTTAACAAATTTTCACAGTTAATAATAGATCAGGAAAATTACTCAGTATTCATACACAAAACTTGAGTAATGCAACAAGTAAACTTAAACACACTTAGCTAGCACATTACAACAACCAGCTGAGAATATAAATCTTAATTAAGCAACTATGTAACACATAAAAGTTGATTAATAGTACCATAATTCAATTATCAAAAAAATTAATGCAATTAATTAGATACGAATAACAAAAAGATAAACTCAAAAATTCTTGATATTCTTAAAATTAGAATCTTTCATATATTTTTATCTGTTAGAAATTAGAAATCAATAACAAAAGATAAGGAAAATTATTTTTAAAATACAGTTTAAGTAATTTACAGATCGAATAAGTCATAATTATGCTAAAAATAATACTGTTGACCAATAATGAATGTTACTGCTTAACAAAACTGGAATTCAGCTAGAATAGTATTTAGAGGGAAATGTGTAACCTAAAAATTTGTATTAGAAAACTATAAAAAAATGAAATTTAATGAGCAAAGGATCCAAATTGACAGCTGATAGCGTAAGTGGAAAGAAGAAAATGTGGAGCAGAGAGCAATCCGATTAAAAACTGACACTTTGTAACATTAATCAGTTGGGAGGAAATAATCAGTGTTAGAAATAACAAATGTGTATAACTACAGATTTGCACAAAGTAAAAACATTTTATGAATAACTTTATGCTGATAAATTTGAAGACGGATCACATAGACAAATTAAAATATAAAAACCAACACCAGAAGAAATAGAAAATGTAAATAATCCTATAAATATTTGATAAACTAAATCAGCATTTAGGAGTCTTTTCTACAAAGAAAATATAGGTTTCTGATAGTTCTTCCCAATTAGTTCCAACTGTCAAGGGACAAATAATCTTAAACCAATATTACTGAGGATAAACAGTGAAAATACTTTACAATTCACCTTACGAGAAAACAAAATTATAGATTCAATTCATGAACCTATGCAAAAGAGCCAAATAAATGTTAGCAAACTGAATCCAAAATGTATGGACAATGTAATGCAATTTGCTGATAGAGATGCAGGGTAATGTAACATAGAAATCAGTTTAGGTAAGTTCTATGTTAATAGTTCAAAAGAGAACAAAGAATTTTGGCAAAAAGAAAATTCCATCTATATTTTAAAAATTAATATTTCACAAACTGAAAATGAGGTGAATTCTCTGAAACTGGCAAAATACATCCACAAACACCTTCAAGCAAACATTATACTAAATAGAAAAATACCAAAACTATTTTCTTTATGAACAGGAAAAGAAAGAGTACCTGTTATTACCACTTCTGCTGAACATATACTAAAGATTTACCATGCAATACAATAAGAAATACAAAGAATAAAAGAAGCAAGGAAGGAAGGAGAGAAAGAAGGAAGGAAGGGGAGAGGAAACTATAGCTAATGTGATTGTTAAAGTAGACAGATAAATTGATAGAATTAAAAAATATATTTAGCACAGTAGGTTGATTTAAATACACACACACACACATATAACAGCAGCAAACATTTTATTTATTTATTTTTTTAATTTGTTTAATGTTTGTTTTTGAGAGATAGAGCATCAGTGGGGGAGGGGCAGATAGAGAGGGAGACACAGAATCTGAAGCAGGCTCCAGGCTCTGAGCTGTCAGCACAGAGCCCAGTGCGGAGCTTGAACATGAGAACAGCAAGATCATGACCTGAGCAGACGTTGGACACTTAACTTAATGACTGAGCCACTCAGTCACCCCCAGCAGCAAACATTTTAAAAGTACAATTAAATAAAAATACTTTTTAAATACCTTGAAATTATAAATTTCCTATGAATAAATCTAGTGCCAGATCTTAAGCTTTTTATAAACTAAATTATAAAACTATGATAAAAGATATAAAGGAAGATCCAAATAAATGAAGGAATAGACTATTTTCATGGCTCAGAAAACTACACAGTCTAAAGATGACAATTAGTGGGGCACCTGGGTGACTCAGTCGGTTAAGCATCTGACTTCAGCTCAGGTCATGATCTCACCGTTCATGGGTTCAAGCCCCATGTCAGGCTCTGTGCTGGTGGTGCAGAGTCTGCTTGGGATTCTCTCTCTCTGCTTCTCCACTGCTTATGCTCTCTCTCCCTCTCTCTAAAAATAAATAAATAAACTTCAAAAAATTTAAAAAAAATAAAGTTGGCAATTATTTCCAAAAAGATAACAATTCAGTGCAAATCCAATTCAAATCCTCAGCTATTTTGTGGTACTTGACAAGCAATTTCTAAAATGTATGTGGAAGAGCTAAGGAGGAAGCATCAGCATAATACCGCTAAAGAAAAAACGAGGCAGGCAGTCCCACCCTCACCCGACTTATCAAAAAGCCATAACTAAGCAAGTGTGGCATTATCAGTGATGCCTTAGTAAACAGACGAAGCAGGAGGGAAAGCCCATACACAGATGTTTGCATGGGGAAAATGTGATGTATAACAAGAGGGGGAACACATGAGCTTCTCAATAATCTGTCCTGAGACAATCAGTTATCCACATAAGCAGAAAAAAAAAGAAAAAGAAAAGAAAAAGAAAGAAAGAAATTGGAGTATTCCCTCCTACCATACATAAAAATTAATTCCAGATGCTTTAAAGATGTAAATGTATAGCATGAGGCTGCAAACATCCTATAGTACCATATGGAAGTCTATCTTTATGACAGCAGGATAGGAATGGATTTCTTATGATTCAGAGAAGGCAAATCATAAAGAAAAAAATAAACATAAACATATTAAAAATAACTTCTCCCTGTCATAAGAAACCATTGTAAAAATGAACATAAGCCACAAATTGGGAAAACATATTTGCAACATATATAACTGACAAAGAATTAGAATGCAAATTACTTAAAGAGCTGCTATAAATCAACAGGAAAAAGATCATCCAAAAAAGAAATGTGCAGAAGACTTGAAAGAATACTTGAATACTTTGCAAAATAAAGAAAGAAACAACAACATAAAAACCCTCCAGTGGCTAATGAAAATATGAAAAGATGCTCAGCTCATGATTAATCAGGAAAATTCAAATGAAAACCACAGTTAGATGCCATTTTACACCCATCGGATTGGCAGAAGTTTCCAAGTCTGACAAAATCAGGTTTTGGCAGGGAGGTTCAGAAAAACCCATCTACGGCTGTGGGGTAACAATCTGGCATCATCTCGTAAAATTGGAGTTGTGCGCTCTCAAGATACAGGCATTCCTTTCCCAGGGTTGAATGGAAGCCCTGGCTGCAGATGCTCTGGGGAATATCTGCAAAATGCTCACGGCAGCACTCCGTAATAGCAAAACCGCAGAATCGAGCGGAACGCCCCAAAACAGGAGGATGCATAGAGACTGGCACGTTGGTGCCACACGGTCCTGCACAGAGTAAAACTAAATGAGCTGCAGCCAGGAGCATCTGGTGGCTCGCTCCCGGAGAGTACGCAGAGCCGCACAAAGCAAGCTGCAGATGAGCACAGATGGTTCCATGCCATTTAAATAAAGTTTAAGATTTGCAGCACTAAGCACTATTTTGTTTTGGAGGCTGCAAGTCAGAGCTGAGCCAGCCCCCTGTGGTGCCTCGGCTCCAAAGCATTAGGTGGCATCACTGCTATAGACGCAGCCGTAGTTGTTACAACTATGAAGAGATGCACGAAAAAATCACACATCCTGTAGAGCGACTCCCTGTGGGGAAAGAGAAGACAGGGTTAGAAAGAGATACTCACTGGGCTTCGAAGATCATGGTATAACGTTCTGTGCAGGGTTATGTTGGCATTTGCTGTACTATTATTATATGCATATTTCATAAATATTTTGTATCTAATGCATAATACAAGAAAAAGGCTCGGCCAGTTGTGGCCTTACGTGGACCCTAGGATGTTATTTTTCCCATCCTCCTGTGTGTTCTCCGGACCCTCCACTGCCTTCTCTCACTCCATCATGAGTGAAACTTTACTTTCCAGAGGTCATGAAAACCAGTGACCCGGAGAGAAGCCGTATAGCGTGGACAGTGAAGCAAACAGAAGCTGACCTCGGTCAAATCCCAGCTGGAGAATTTGACACCTGGGTGGCCTTTGGAAACTTACTTAACCTCTCTGACTCCAGCTCCCTTCATCTTTAAGATGGACGTGACAGCGTAGAGCTTGCAATGCTGTGGGGAACTGAACTATACAGGCAGATATATATTTTATAGATAAGGTGTAAATTAGATACAGCATTGTTTGTGGACAATTTATAGAAACTTATTAAAATATTAAATGCCCCTGTCACTGAACCAGCAAGCCAAGTAATTCAAATCTATTCTAGAAAAATGTCCTCCAAACTTTCCATAGATTTATAGATAAGCTAGTTCACTGGAGCATTGTTTTGGGTAGAAAAGAAAATGAAAGGTAGCTACCAATAAGAGAAGTGTTAAGTAAATTATGGTACATCGATACATATTCCAGATATAACGTATTTGGAAATATATCAATAGTCACTAACATGAATAAGGTAGACAGTGTCTTGACATAGGAAAGTCTCTGTGATAGATGGTTGCGTGAAAAATATCCTCATTCATATGTGAAGAGTGTCCCCGTAAAGTTCAAAGATGTTCAGTTTCCCCAGCCAGTAAGGAGGCGGGACAGGGATGGCCATCCATATAACAGTTCTCAAATAAGAATTATTCCTGCTCCAACACACAACCATCCTTAAGAAACCTACAGATAGCTCTGTAGGTTTGATAGCTCTTATTCCATCCCCCTAGGTTTCCCCTAGGTTATTCATAGTTACAAGTGTAGCAATGAAAACCTAATAATTGTAGGGACTTTCTGAAACCTAAAAAAGCCACTTGTGAAAGACAGGTTTTGTGAGGTGAGGGCACCTGTGTTAGGAAAAAAAAAATGGGAAGGAGTTTCTACATTTGGGGCATACAGTTTGTTGTCATTCACATGTTCACTGCCTGTGGGACTATTTTTTTGCCTGAAAAACTGGGTCAGAATGTCACATAAGGCATGTCCAAGGCGCTCAATTGAATGATTTTGTAATTCGCTGGGTGTTTCAGTGGTGCTGAGACTTTCTCTGAAGTCTGGTCGTAGAAGGGAACTGGGAGGTTACCCTGACCCAGTGCCTTGCTCTGTCACAACTCGGTCCACCTACCTGTCTCTCTTGACACCACAAAACCCTCAAAGGCAGGTTCAAGGAATAATTAAAAGAGTTTCTGGAGAGAAAATAGACGTTCACAGAAGGGGTTTCTTGAACTCCAAGGAGAGGTCACTGAAGGCCAGGGAACCATCCATCCTGGGTCCCCACAGCAAAGAAGATGCCCTCAAAATTAAGAGGCGATTAGGTTTGTGTGTTTTGCTTTAAGCTTTTTTAAAAGTTCTTGCCATGGAGTGGCCTAACCATTTTCAAAGCTAATTGTGATATTTCCAGAAAATTCCCTTTTAACAGGTGCCTTTCCATTGCAAGAGACTGGCAAAGCCTGGAGGTGTTGATGTGTGCTTGTGCATGTCTGGGCAGGCAGGAGCATATGCCACGTCCAGGTCACGGGAGCATGGAGGAGGCTGACAGGGACTCCAAAACCAGGCTGGCAGACTCCCTACCCAGTGCTCTGTCTCAACCCGGAGCCCTGGATCAGAGCACATCTGAGACATGAGAGAAAAGGCCTGGTTGAAGACTGGGCTCCGGGAGGATCCTCCGTTAGCCAGCCTGTGGAGGGATTGATGGTTAGTGGTGTAAGGAAATGACAAGCTTCGTGAGTGAGGACACAGGAAGTGGGGCCATGGGTATTGTGAGCTGACTCACATGTCATCTCATACAATCCACACAATGATTGCACAGTCAGTGTTTATACCGTGCTTTTGTAGACGAGGAGTCTGATACTCAGAACTTAAGGAATTGACGGGATTTTTCTATCTCTGTGTGGTGAGGTTAGAATTTGAATCCACCCCATGCAATTCTAAAATCCATGCTTTTCCCATGACTTCTTCCGTGGACATTGATGTGGTCAGAGATGTTCCAGGCCATCATGAATTAAATCCCATGCACAGCATTTTCTGAAAATTCCAGCTAAGTTTGAGAGATCGCTGGATTGAAGTCTCACCTTATGTCCCCCAAACCAGAAAGCTCCATGGAGGTTAAGTGCACCTGGTCTCACAGCAGGATTCCATTGCCTGGAGACAGAGGCTGCACTCCCCGGCAATGAGTACTAACAAGGATATCCCGTGCAGACAGCTCCTCCCTGTGATGTTCCCATTAGTCTAGGACAGCTTTGTGACAGGGTTCCAGACTTGCTATTTCTTACAAGAAAAATAAAAACGTTGTTTCAGCTAACCCTGTCCTGAAACATGGGGTTGTCCAAGTAACTAACAGGATATCTACCTGCCATGAAATGAAGTTAGGTTACAGCAGTGCCCCAGGACTCAAAAAACACTTAGCTTCTCTATGCCAAGAACTATTCTAGGAGCTTCATAGGATTTAAGTTCCTATGACCCTCCAGCGTAAGCTTGGTCAGCTCCGTTTGACATGCGATGAGACTTTGGCCCAAGCCCATGTTCTATTTCCTGATGCATCATTGATCCATCATCCATTTTGTGCACCTAAAGGTTTATGAACCTGAACTGTGAGCTGATGAAGACCCAAAAACGTATAAGGAAAGGTCTTGTTCCACTCCTCAAATGCTGGCAATCCTACCAAGGACAGAAGTGATACACCATGCAAAAAAAATGAGCTATCCATGCCACACCAGGCTAGAACGCTTTCCTGGTCAGACGACACCGTGGTAGGGTCCCCTCCCTAACGAAAACACACACACTCACACACACACACACACACGCACATACACACAAAACTCAAGACAACCTGGCTATACACGTTTGTGACAACATCTCTCACGACCTTGTAACATGAGACCATTTAATCAGACTACATGTTTGTGTGTTACCATATATTAGAGACAAAAAAGTAAAAACTATATTTAAAAAACTACACCACGTAGCGTTTGGGGGCTCAGTTCTTCGGGTATTAGAGCCATGCCGACACTAATAAAGTTGCTTCCTGGAAAAAAAAAAAGCCTCAGTGTCATGACTCCCTGTGAGAGAATCATGCTATGACACCTCTTCCGAGAGGCCTTCCCAGATAGCCCCAGATAACAACTACTCTTGTGAACATTTGTACCTTCCCATTTCTCTGCACGTTTCTGTCTCTACACATGGCAATTTATTTGGGAGAGAATTTGCTTACTTGCCTCTTTCCCCCAGTGGACTCAGAACTCACTGAGGGCAGGCATTGCGACTTATGCTTTCTGTTGTCCTAAGATCCAGGAAAAAAAAAATTGGCATCAGAAGAAAAATCACTTATTGGTGTGGGATTTGGATAGTGAGAGCGGGTTTTTGAGGTCTGGCTCAGGCTGGGTTCCTTGCAGAGGGAGAGAATGTGTCACTGTGAACATGGCTGACACCTCACCTCCCTGACCTCACCGCAGCCCTGTTCTCCTTACCGTCTCACTCCTGTTACATAGCTCTGTCTGTGTTTAGATACTAATTCACAGTGGTGCGTGAATGCAATTCTTTTATATTAAAAAATGCTCCAAAATGACAAGGAAGGGCGCACTAGATTTGGAGCCAAGGGATCTGAGCTTGAATATTGTTTCTGTCACTCACACATTCTGGGACAGCGAGGTGACCTCAATACCTCTTGAGCCCCAGCTCCTCCATCATACAATGAGAGGATCGAGCTAGTCGAAACAGAGACCCTTCCAAGGTTCAAATTCTATCAACCTGAGAAGAACGTTCTGCAGAGGCCAGCTAGCCCCCCTGCAGCTGGCAAAGGACGGTATTAAGCCTGGACATCAGGGAAAATGGGAGCCTTTTGAATAACGACTTCGCAGATAGGCATTGGGGCATCGTAAAGCTCCCTCGCCATTCTCCAAGTTATAATTCCACCTCGTTTTCACTAACATCCTAGTTTCTGCAGTAATTTCATTTAGTTTTATGGCCTGGCTCCTCCAGCCTTCCTAGTCAGATAAGCAGGTCTGACAGCGCCTGAGGACGACCCCAAACAATGATTTGCAAGGTTGGGAGCACTGAACAAACCAGCCAGGCCAACAGCATAGGTGGGTGGAGGGAAGCACTTTACCTCTGGAGGCAAGGGCCAGACCGCCCTCCAAGCAAAGTGGCTGGGCCAGTGCAGTCGAAGCTGGCTGGCGAGGGGCAGATGGTGCACTCCTTTGGACAGGCATAAGGAAGGGCTCATAAGTGACCACCAGGTGCAGAGAAGTACTGGGGTGAGAGAGCCCCAAGATGCCTGAGCACAAGAGCAGGAAGAGGTAGGCAGTGAGGTGGGGCCCACTTATTACTGTCATATGTGGAAAGGCAGGCAACTCCCATGTCCTGCTCCCTTGAGCAAGTTACTTAACCTCTCTGGGCTTCCGTTTCTCAGTGGTGAAGGGGGGACAATAACAACTGTCACCAGAGCTGTTGTGAGTGTGATATTTATGAGGAAGATCGTGGTCTACCCAATACAGTAGCGGTGCAAAGGAACTGGCCTCCTCTTGTCCATCCAGACCTTCAGCTCCAGAATTTCAGGCCCAGATTCTGGAAGTTCGATCGGCCGAAAAGGCCTCGTGTTGTGAACACTGACACTTATTCCATATGTTCAGCTTGTCTGTGAGTTTCCTGTGGAAAGACATTGGGCACATCTTATTTTGCCTTGTATCTCCAAGGTAGAGCAAAGGGCCTGGCTAGGAAGACCTCAGGGCACATTTGAAGTGGGCTGGAAGCACCCATAGCACCTAGGGGAGTGGTCAGAGAACAAAAGGTCAAGGTGAAACCTACCAAAAGCCAACTGTAAATGGCCAGGTGGGTTTGAAATGTAAATGAGGGACAGAGGAAAGGGATCATCACAGGGTGGGACAGGCCAGTGAGGCCAGGAAACCAGGAGGCCAGGCAGCATGACTAGAGCCCAGCAGAGTGGATGTTGCATGGAGTGTGGTCAGAGGGACAATGACTCCCCAGATGCCCTAAACTCCACCAGGAATAGTACCATGTGTCCAGGAAACAGTCACCGATCTGTTCTAAGCACTTTCCGTGTACTAACCCATTTCACCCTCCTGTAGCTGTGAGACAGGTGCTCTCAGTGAACCCGTGTTACAGATGGAGGGGCCAGCCACAGAAAAGGTAAGAAACCTGCGTGGGGTGCACGGCTAGGAAACAGGGAAGGGGCGTGATAGTAAAGCTTCTCCGCTGCAGCACTACTGACATTCAGGAACAGATCATTCTTCCCCTGTAGCGCTTCCCTGTACATTATCGGCACCCCTTTTTGTAACAACCTTGTAAAAATGTCTCCAGACACTGTCAAATGTCCCATGGGGGACAGAATCACCCCCATGGAGAATCATTCTCCTGGAAAGGAGCAGAGATCGACGAGGAAACATGATTTCAACATCCAGTTTGCCACCTGTTCAGATGGAAGCTGGAATTTGGGGGGGAGGGGTGCGGCTGAGGACACAGGGAGGGGCTCTGAGCTCAACCTGCTGCATCAGCTGGAAGAATGAGCTGAGCTGAGAATGAGGAGGACTCAGCAGGGGTGGGAGGGGGGACGAGAGGTGTCCCACACCAAGGGACAAGGAGCTAATGGCACATCCAATCCTTCTGGGAATTTTTCATAGATCTAGCAGTTGTCCAGAGGTGCGCTGTCCCCATGCCTGCTGGGTCAGATCCCAGCGTAGATCCTGGGATCTCCATTTGAACAGGTGCCCTAGGTAGTTTGTGTGCAGCCAGCCAGTGCTGAGGTTAGGGAATCACAGGAGCTTTTCATGGCTGATGCCTTAAAGTGTAAGCAGAGGTCTCCAGAGCCTCAGAGGCGGGACTCTAGGCAGCTCAGGTTGGAGAGGCACTAGGTGTACAGGTGTGGCTATGTCCTACTTCTGTTACCCCGTGACACAAGCTGCTCCCTACCTGAGATCTAGTTGTACCTGGGCTTTCTCACCCTGGGCGGCTCAGGTTGGAGAGGTACTAGGCTGTTTCCTCCTTCTGTTACCCCATGACACAAGCCGCTCCCTACCTGAGATCTAGTTGTACCTGGGGTTTCTCACCCAACCAGACAGCCTCAGCACAGCCTGTGTGTGGTGTAAGGGAAACAGCATAAATCTGGTAGTCAAACAGAACTGAGTTTGAATCTACTTTTTATGGCGTATCATTATTGGCTTTTTTGAGACTCAATTTTCTTATCTGTACTATGAGTACGAAAATATATACCTCCTAGGCATTTTAAGGCTTGAATTATATATTTGAAGCATGATAATGTAGTTATGGTCAAGACTTTCTGCTGGCTGAATCCAGCACTAAGTAGCTATTCAATACACAGCCCTCCCAGTGTTAATGATGCTTCTGAAATTTACACAAAGCACACCATCAGAGTCTCTGGGAAGATTTATTAAAAACCAATGTCCCGGTGTGCCTGGGTGGCTCAGTTGGTTGTGCGTCCAACTTCAACTCAGGTCATAATCTCGTGGTCTGTGAGTTCGAGCCCCGCATCAAGCTCTGTGCTGACAGCTCAGAGCCTGGAGCCTTGCCTCAGATTCTATGTCTCCCTTTCTCTCTTCCCCTCCCCAACTTGCACTCTCTCTCTCTCTCTCTCTCTCTCTCTCTCAAAAATAAATAAACATTAAAAAATTAAAAATAAATAACACTAAAACAGAGTTGTCCAGATTAAAACCAGGTCCCCACTGCCTGAGGCTTTTCCTCCAAACTGATTTCTAGTTTTATCATCACAACTGTATTTCTAAATCACGTTCCAGATCTGTTCCTGCCTGGGTAGGATGTGATGGATGAACCCAGACTTATACTTCTGCTTTGATGGCCAGAGCCAGATGCCCACTCAAGACCCAAATCCATCTTCCAGGCAGGCTGACCCTCAGAGCTTCTCTCTGAACCTTGAGAGCTCTGACCATCACACCATTCACTTCTCAGGGTACTCTTTATTCAATCTCTCCTGGGTATGGGTCTTTCTTCCACCACCATTGAAAATCAAAACCAGTTCCTTTATGTGGACATTTATCTTTCACTTTCCCTGCTTCTTGAGGACTGCATTTTTATCAGGAGCTTTGAAATCCTTCCACAGTAGGCCTGTGGTTCTAAAATCAGCAATCAGTGGCCCTAACTGGCTTAGTTTTCTCTGTCATATATCCCAAATCTGCTGGTTGCACCCAAAACCCACATTGTAACCATGCATTGACTTCTGGGTTAAAAAAAATTCACTTCCTCCCCCCACAAACAAAATCACAGCTATCAAGCATAATACATGTTATTTTTTAGCCATACCTGCAATTTGTGAATGAGTCCATTAAATTGTGAAAGGAAATGCAGTATTTGAGGCAGCTTTGAAAATGATATCATCAGGTTTGCTTTCAATTTTCATCCATTTCAGTGACTAAGTAGTAGAATCAAGAGCCGATCCGTTGTCTGTTCCAAACCCAGCAAATGTCTCCTCCCACAGACATGAGTACAGGGTCTCAACGTAGAGGAGTGATGGGAGATGGAATTGATCGAGGGTGAAGGGTGTGGGGGTCAGGGGAGATGTCCTAACACTAATACCACCGAATGGTTGAACTGAGCCAGGCACTGTGTGAACACTTTGAGCATATGTTAGTTAATGCTTGTTGTGTTGTTCTCAGAGAATGGTAGGCAGGACCTGGAGCTATTTGGTGTTGTCACAATTTGTGGGTATTGTGGGCATTTAGTGGATAGAGACCAGGGATGCTGCTAAACATTTACACACAATGTTTAGTACAGCACAGCCTCCCCCACAACAAAGAATAATCCAGTCCAAACTGTCAATGATGTCAAGATTCAGAAAACCTGGCTCATGAAGTATCCTGTTGTCTAGATGGGGAAACTGAGGCTCAGAAATACTAAGTCACTTCCCAAAGACCAGTAAGTGAAGGAAGTGGGATGAAACTTGAGGTCTGTCTGACCTCACAGCTCCAGAATAAAATTGAGGAGGGTACTGGGGCACCTGGGTGGCTCAGTTGGTTAAGCACCTGACTTCAGCTCAGGTCATGATCTCACAGTTTGTGAGTTCAAGCCTCAGCTCAGAGCCTAGAGTCCACTTCAGATTCTGTGCCGCCCTCTCTCTCTACCACTCTCCTGCTCACGCTCTGTCTCTCTCTCTCTCAAACATGAATAAATGTTTAAAAAATTTTTTAATATTTTTTTTTAATTGAGGAGTCCACTGTCTCAGTCAGGGGAATGCCCTGCATCCAGCAAAGAGGCGTTTGCATGGCCTGTTTTTAGTACTTTCTCAAGCTATGACTCTAGCCACACACCTAAAGGAAAGCACAAATGAACAAATGTGCACACAAAGGCATAGTATTTAAAGTGCAGGAGCACCGCTTGCACAGCTGTGTTATCAAATTGCTGAGTGGCATTAGTCAAATCTCTTAACGTCTCTAAACTTCATTTTAGGGAAAATGAATCGCTCTGAGGTTATAATGACTGAGAATTCCCTAATATCACCATGCTTGTCTGCAATCCCTCCAGCTAATTAATCAATGTGAACATTTATTAGTCCTATCTAAACTTGGTTTGCATGTTGGAAGGAGCCATGCCTCACCACAGAGGAATGAAGAGTGAATGATGACAGTTCAGGAAACATAGCAAACGGGCAAAAGAGATACTGTCGAGTGGAAGGTGTCTTTTCTGTTTTTCCTGGGGCTACTGCATCTATGTTAGGATCAAGTGGAAGCCAGCTTGAAGAGAAAGCTGATGTAATTGAAGAAGACAGAACCTGCCAGGACAGGTGTAAACCTTGGGAGCTGGACCTTGATTGGTAGCATACTTGACTGCTGCCTTCAGAGGTCTCTGTGCCTACTCTTGGGATAGCAGGAAGTCGCAGGGTGCTTGGCTCTGTACATTCCCCGCCCCTACCCCTCACACACCCCCACCCCCTGTGCAACGCACACCACTGCCCCCACGCCCAAGGGTTTGGGCTAACCTAAGTAGAGAACTGAAGGCTCTTGAGGTCCTGTAAGTGGTGGACTAACATCATCACGTGTTTTAGAACAAAATGACTTAGAACCTAATTGATGTAAATAACATCTTGATGTAAAATTAGAAAGAATTGGGGGAGGCTATACACAGGCATATCCGGGCCTACTCAAAGGGCAAACTTCATTTCAGAATTTTGTAAGGATGAAGTTGGCTGCTGCGGTCATTAGTGACTTTCCCATTGCTGGAGAGATTCAGACAGAAGCTAGATGGTTTCTTGCCTCTTACCCACCAGCATCTGTGTATTAATTGAACTATGGGTGAGGATATAGGACCACTTTTCCCAGGCCCCCTGGTAGCTGGGTGTGGGCATCTGATAAGGGATCACCAATAGGAAACAAACCTTTGCTATTTCATTGCAAGTGTTTTCCCCTGTATTAGTTTCACCTCATCTGAGCTGGAACCTGGAGGTGCCTGACCCAGATAGCCACAAGGATGAGAGTAACAGAGGGAAATCCTCAGGATTCTTTCAACAGATGCAGGAAAAAAGAAATCACCCAAACCCAACTTCCATTGCTGAGACAAACTCAGAAAACTGAATAGAAGAGAACTTCTAAGCCTAATTAAGAGCCTCTAAACACCTACAGTTAACATCATACCCAATTGTGAAAGGTTCAATGCTTTCTATGTAACACCAGGAGCAAAGCTTAATGTTAGCTCTCATCACCTCATTCAACACTTTACTGGAGATCCTAGCTGGTGAGATAAGAAAAAAAGAAGAAATAAAAGCCACATAATCAGAAAGGAAAAAATAAAATGCCCTTAGTTACAGACAGCATGATTGCTTATGTAGAAAACCCCAATGGAACCACAAAACAAAAACTATAAAAAACTTACACATCTAGGAAATGAATTTAGCAATAAAGTAGGAGAAAAGATCATACACAGAAATAATCTGATTTCTGTAGTTAGCAATAAACAATCAGAGAAGGAGATTTGTTAAACTCCATTTACAATAGCATTTAAAGTAATTAAGTACTTAAAAATAAAGTTAATGAAAAGTGCTTAATGCCTCCACACTGGAAACTATAAAGCAGACCTAAGAGATCTTAAAGACTAACTAAATAAATGGAGAGATGTACCATGTTAATGGATTAAAACTATTTGTTTTTAAGATTTGATGTCTTTAATTTAATTCCTCTCAAATTGACCTATAGATTTAAAGAAATCCAAATGAGGGGCACCTGGGTGGCTCAGTTGGTTAAGGGTCTAACTCTTCATCTTGGCTCAGGTCATGATCTCACAGTTTGTGAGTTTGACTCCCATGGGCTCTACACTGACAGCACAGAGCCCACTTGGGATGCTCTCCTTCTCTCTCTGCCACTTCCTCGCTCTCTCTCTCAAAGTAAATAAATGTAAAAAAATTAAAAGAAATCCAAATGAAAATCTTAAAAGGCTTTTTGGAGACAATGATAAATTAATTCTAAAATATAAATGCAAAGATCATACAATACCCAAACCATATTGAAAAAGAAGAAGAAATTCAGAGGATTAACATTCCCAAATGTCAAGATTTTCTCTTAAAAAGCACTAAAAGTGTGGTATCTGCATAAGAAATGACAAATAAATCAATGGACAGAATAGAGAACCAGAAATAAACCCACATTTCTAAGGATATCTGATTTCTACAACAGTGCCCAAAAGATGGAACTTTATAATATACTATTAGTGGATTTATGAAATGTTCAACCAATTTAGGGAAAAAATTCCAATAATTTCTTACAAAATTAAACATTTTCCTGCCTTATGAGCCACCAAATTCTGATTCTAACTATACCGATTCTAATGAATTATAAAGGATCTTCAGACTGGCTTTATTCATAACTTTCAAAAGCTAGAACTACTCTGTTTATCCATTAATAGGACAGTAGAAACATAAAATGTGGTAGACTCATGCAATGTATCATTATTCATAACAGTAAATGAACTACTACTACACAAAAATGACAGATGAATCTCAAAAGCATTACACTGCTTGAAAGAAGCTTTACCCAAAAGAGGAAATATTCTAGTATTTTGTCATACGAAGTTCTAGAATAGAAAAATCTAATCTATGTAGGAAAAGTCAGAACAGTGGTTATCTCTGAGGGACTGGAGGTGGGGGTAAGCCGAAAGGATCTCAAGGGAATGTTCGCATGATGTTAATGGTCTGTATTTTAATAGATGCTTGGGTTAATGGGTTATGCTAGTATGCATTTACCAAAACACAGCGAATATACACCGAAAATATGTACAGCTCACTGTGTAGAAACTGTATACCAAAAGAAAGATAACAGAAAAAAAAGATTGAAATTTAAGGCTATGCATGCTGAAGTATTTAGAATAAAGTTCAGGATAAATTAGGATTATTGTCTACAGTTTACTTTGAAATGTACCAAAAACTAAAATGAAATGATGATGGATAAAGAAATGGATGCACAATTAGATTGTGATAAAGCAAGGATAGTAAAATGTTAAAGGCAGATTCTATGTGATGGATACACGGGTGTTTACTGTAGAGTATTTGTGATGTTTGGATATTTTCATTAAAAGAACACATCAGGCCTGTGCTACTTCAATGCCCTTCCTTGTTCAATATCTAGGGTAAGGAAAGTTTTCTATGGCAGAATTTATTTTTGCCTATTTCTCTCCTTGTTCCTTTTACTAACAGATGCCTATATACTCCAGAGAAGGTGAAGTCCCTTTTCACCCATGGGGAGTGATGTTTTATTTATCCAATCTAATCCTTATAATTCTATTTCTCTTATTAGTGGTCGATTAAGAATGTCTAGCGAACAATATATAAAGAGAAGCCCTGTGCAGGGCTTCTAAGGAAGTGTTGCATATTCTGAAAGGGGAATTAGGGAAGGAACATTCTTTACTCTGGCCTTTCAACATTGATGTCTGACCTTGAGTCTTAGAGCTGCTGCGGCCATCTTTCAACCACAAAGGGACAGGCGCCAAGGCAGAGCAGAGAGAGCAGAACATGGGTTCAGGACGGCATCGAATGAGCTGGAACCATACTTCTTCTGAACTTCTTATTAGAGAAATATGGGAGTTCACTGGACTTCTAGTTGTCCTCTTGCCATGAGGCAATAGGCATGAGAACAAAAAGCAAATGTGCAAAGGATAGTAGAGCAAAAAGAAAACAAAAAGAGTTTGGCTTTTAATATCATTATTGAGATGCTTATACTCTCCAGACTGCCTGTTAACCAAACACTAAACCTCTGTTTGAGTTAGTTGTGTCTTGTGTTACTTGCAGCTGAGAGCATTTTGGGGGTACACTGCCTTGGAAACAGAAAATACATGCACACGACCATGAGAAAATGATGTCTACGTTTATTTCTTTAACTTTTTAATGTTTATTTTTGAGAGAGGGAGAGAGAGAGGGAAGGGCGGAGAGAGAGGGAGACACAGAATCCGAAGGAGTCTCCAGTCTCCAAGCTGTCAGCACAGAGCCCGACGCGGGGCTCGAGCCCACGAACTATGAGGTCATGACCTGAGCCCAAGTAGGACGCTTAACCAACTGAGCCACCCAGGCACCCCTGGTGTCTAAGTTTATTAACTGAGGTCATTTTATTGACTGTAATTCTGCCAGTGGCTTCATAAAAATAATTTGTTTTCACTTGGAGTCACAAGGAAAAATCTTTACAAGGAGGAGGGAGCTGACTGAGGCTCTGAGGGAGGAGTGAAATTTCACAGGATGGAGAAGTCAGAGTGAGAAAGTCCCAAGTAGGGGACGT
Source organism: Felis catus (assembly GCF_018350175.1). Lineage (NCBI taxonomy): Eukaryota > Metazoa > Chordata > Mammalia > Carnivora > Felidae > Felis > Felis catus. Next base: position 112,156,653 of record NC_058375.1, on the reverse strand, counting down.
AAGATCCAGGACTTAAAGCTCAAGTGGCCAGCTGAAGTTCCCCGCCTTACCTTTAGTTCAGAGACAACCCAAAGTGCTTTCTCAGGATACAAGAAATCACCCCACCAACTATCTATGGGAGAAAATGCTTTCATTCAATAAAATGGTCACATAGAATGAAAACTAGTCCCTTTGAATAGAATCAGTGGTGGTGCTATATCCTAAGTAATGGGAAAACTGAACTAAAATAGTTTATTGAAGAAAGAAACTTATTAGCTTACAAAACAGGAAGTCTGTTGCTAGAAGAATAAGCTTCAGGATTAATTGGCCATCTCGGAGATGTCTCGGAGCCAATCTTTTTTCACTTTTGTGTTCTCTGTTGTGGGTGCATTGATTTTGTCACCAGGCTGGATCCCCCTCATAATGGTAAGATGGCTACAGTGGGTGGTCCTGGTATTTTATGATTTGCCTTCCTTCTCCTCATCTTGAGTTTCATAACTGCTTTAGTCTCCCTTTCTACATACAAGTTCCCTCTGCACCCAGTTTGCACAGTCAAATGTGCTAGTGTGGCATTTCTGGTCTCCATGTTACTAGTTCAGCACTGCCCATTCTCACTCATGGTCCCAACACAGCATTTCCTGAAAAGGAACTCCAATTGGGACAGTTTGAATGCTGTGAACAGTAGACTGCACAGGGCTGAGGAAAGAACCCCTGAGTTTGAAAATGTGTCAGAGGAACTTCTCGAGCTGATACACAAAGAGAAATAAAGAATGGGGAGAAAAAAAAGGATCAGAACATCCAAGAACTGTGAGATAATCACAAAAGGTGTGACATTTGTATAATAGGGATACCAGAAACAGAAAGAAGGAAAGAAAGAAGAAAGAAAGAAAGAAAGAAAGAAAGAAAGAAAGAAAGAAAGAAGAAATGTTTTTAGTAATATTGACAGGGAATTCTCCAAAATTAATGACAGGCAGCAAACTACAAACCCAGGAAGCTCAGAGAATACCAACCAAGAAAAATCCCAAGAATAAACAAATAACATACCTAGTCTATCCTATTCCAACTGCAAAAAAACAAAAAACAAAACAAAACAAAAAACAAAAAACAAATAAACAAAACAGCAGCAATAACAACAAAAAAAACCCCACAAAGAGAAGATCTTGAAAGAAGTCAGGAGGAGGTGAATTGGGGGAAAACACATTACCTTCAGAGAACCAATGATAAGAATTACATTAGACCATTCTCCAAAAACCAGGCAAGCAAGAAGAGGATGCAATGAAATATTATGTTATTGAAAGAAAAAACCCACCAGCCCCAAACTCTAAACCCGGTGAAATTTTCCTCCAAATGTGAAGAAGAAATAAACATACCTTCAGAAAAACAAAAACTGAAATAATATGTCACTAGTAGTCTTGCCTTGCAAGAAATATTTTAAAAAGTTCTTCCAGAGAAGAAAATGATATGTCAGAAAAATGTGTTTATATGTAGAAATAAAAAATTTTAGAGAAGAAATAAAATAAGGTAGATAAAAATAAAATCCTTTATTTTTCTTATTCTTAACTGATCTAATAGATAACGGTGTTTGAGGCAATAATAGCAACGATGTGTTGGGTGATTACAGCTTATGGGTCAGTGAGATGAAAGACAGCGATGTCATAGGGGAAGGGAAAGAGGCATTGAAGTTACCTATACTACCCAGGAAGCAGTTCGATGTTATTTGTAAATCAACTCGGATTAATTACAAATCTAATTTAAAACATTAGGGGGCGCCTGGGTGGCTTAGTTGGTTAAGCATCTGACTTGGCTCAGGTCATGATCTCACAGTTGTGGATTCACGCCCCGAGTTGGGCTCTGCACTGACATCTCAGAGCCTGGAGCCTGCTTCAGATTCTGTGTCTCCCTCTCTCTCTGCTCCTCTCCAGCTTGTGCTTGCGCTCTCTCTCTCTCTCTCTCTCAAAAATTAATAACTAGACATTTAAAAAATAAAATAAAATAGTACCTTAGAGAAACCACTAAAATGAAATTTGAGAAGTATAATTGATATGGCAAAAGAAAAAATAAACGGAACAATATAAAATTTTCAATTAAAATCTGAGAAGGCAGAAAAAGGAGTGAACACAAAAATAGAAACAGAACAAGGGCAACAAACAAAAAGTTACAAATATGGTAGATATTAATCAAACTATGTCAATAATCACTATAAATATGAATGTTCTAAACATACAAATTACAAGCCTTGTTTCAAAGTGAATTCTTTTTTAAAACTCAGCTATATGTTGTCCATTAGAAACATAACTGAAATAGGGGTGCCTGGGTGGCTCAATCCATTAAGCATTCAACTTCGACTCAGGTCACAATCTCAAGGCTCCTGAGTTCAAGCCACGTGTCAGGCTCTGTGCTGACAGCTCAAAGCCCGGAGCCTGCCTCAGATTCTGTGTATCCCTCTCTCTCTGCCCCTCCCCTGCTTGCGCTCTCGCTCTCTCTCTCTCTCTCTCTCTCTCTCTCTCAAATAAATAAATAAATAAACATTTAAACGTTTTTTAAAAAGAAACATAACTGAGGGGCACCTGGGTGTTTCAGTTGGTTAAGCATCTGACTTCGGCTCAGGTCATAATCTCACAGAGTTCGAGCCCCTCATCGGGCTCTGCACTGACAGCTCAGAGCCTGGAGCCTGCTTCGGATTCTGTGTCTCCCTCCTTCTCTGTCCACCCCCTCCTCACCTCGCACTCTGTCTTGCTCTCTCTCAAAAATAAATAAAAGCATTTTTAAAAATTAAAAAAAAAACATAACAAATATGAAGACACAAATACATTAAAAGTAAAGGGGTAGAGATAGATATGCCAGGGTAACACTAACAAAAGAATGCTAGAGCAGCTATATTTATTTCATGCAAAGCTGACTTCTGGAGGGAAAATTGTCATGAATAAAGAGAAGCATCACATAATGATAAAATGGTTAATCCTCCAAGAATATATAACAATTCTTAACAGGTATACACTTGACCATAGAGCATCAAAATATATGGCTCAAGAGCTGATAGAACTGCAAACAGAAACAAAGTGTGCTGTTAGAGTTTAAGACCCCATCCTTAATTGACAGATCTAGCAGACAGAAAATCAGGAAGGACATAACTGAACTGAACAACATTATTGGCCTACTGGATCTCATTGACATTTATACAACATTTCATCCAACACGAGAACGTACATTCTTCTACAGCTCAAGTGGAACATTCACCAAGATAGATCACATTTCGAGGCACAAAGCACTCACCTTAACAAATACAAAAGAATTAGAATCACACAACCTCTGCCCTTCAGATCATAATGGAACGAAATTAGAAATCAATAATGAACAGAGAGCTGGAAAATCTCAAAATACTGGAGATTAAACAACCCACTCCTAAATGTATGAGCTAAAGATGTTTCGAAAGAAATTTTAAAGTATTCTGAACTAAATGAAAATGAAAATACAGTTCATTAAAACTTGTGGAAAGCGGTTTTTAAAAGGAAATGTATAACACCCAAGGCATATATTAGGAAAGAAGAAAATACGAAATTCTATAATCTAATTTTCCACATTAGGAAACTAGGACAAAAGAGATATAAGCCTAAAGCAACCAAAAGAAAAATAATAATAAAATGAGGACAGAAATTAAGGAATTGAAAACAGGAAATAATAGAGAAAAATAAATAAAATCAAAAAATGTTTTTTTCAGTAAAACTGACAAGCCTCTAACTAGGCTACCTAAGAAGGTAGGGAAAAGAGAATACATAAACTATGAGATATGAGATATGAAAGAAATATAAGATATGAAAGAAAGACTATCACTATTGATACTGTGAATATTAAAAGGATAATAAAGGAATATTATGAAAAACTATATGCCCATAAATTTGATAACATGAATGAAATGAGACAATTCCCTGAAAAGTACAATCTATCCATATTCAATAAAGAAATATATATATATATATATATATATATATATATATAATGTGAATAAGCCCTATATATTAAAGAAATTGAAACAATAATTACTAAACTTCCAAAAAAGAAGGTGTCAGGCCCAGATAGTTTACTCTATCAAACTCTACCAAACAGTTGAAGAAGAAATGATACAAATTCCCTATATTATCTTCCAAAAATGTATAAGTTATGAGGTCATCATTACTCTAATAGTGAAACCAGATAGAGACCTTACAAGAAAATTCTCATAAAACATAAATTCAAGAAAAATCTCAACAAAATACTGACAAATCAAATTTGACAGTGTATAAACAAAATTATACACCACAACAAAGTAGGATTTATTCTATGTATAGAAGGATGGTTCAATGTTCCAAAAAAAAAAAATCAATTAATTCAATCCATCATATCAATAGGCTAAAGAAGAAAATCATATGATCATAACCAGGAAAGGCTTTCTTCTAAATTGAACACCCTTTTGTGATAAAAACAAAACCAAAAAAAACACACAAAACAACAACAAGGGGCCCCTGGGCAGCTCAGTCAGGTAAGTGTTAGTCTCATGATTTTGGGTCAGGTCATGATCTCCTGCTTACTGAGTTTGTGCCCCACATTGGGCTCTTCCCTGATAGTGCAGAGCCTGCTTGGAATTCTCTCTCTCTCTCTCTGCCTCTCTCCAGCATGTGCTCTCTTTCTCTCAAAATAAATAAATAAACTTTAAACAACAACAACAACAACAACAACAACAACCAACCTCTTAGCATACTAAGAATAGAGATTGAAGGGAATCCTTCAATCTGATAAAGAACATCTACAAAAACAACCTACTCATAACATCATACTTAATATTGAGAAACTACAGCCTTCCCTCTAAGACTGGGAAGAAGACAAGCATATCCCCTTTCACCATTCCTATTAAGTATTGTATTGGTAGCTAATGCAATAAGACAAGAAAAGGAAATAAAAGGCATACAGATTGAGAAGAAATAAAACTGTTTTGCTTTTTTTTTTTTTTTTTGCAGATGACATGAGTGGCCTATGCAGAAAATCCCAAAAACATCACCCAAAAATTTCTGAAACTAAGTAAATATAGAAAGTCTGTAGAATGTACGGTTAATATGCAAAAGTAAATTATTTTCTTATATATCAGTACTGAACAATTGGAATTTGACATTAAAAATGCGATACCATTTATATTAGCCCCTAAAAAATATTTAGTTACAAATGTGAAAATATGTACGTAAAGAATCTATATGAGGAAAACTACAAAACTCTGATGAAAGAAATAAAAGCAAATCTCCATAAGTGGAAAGTTATTCTATGTTCACGGGAAGAAAGACTTGATATTGGTAAGATTCTAATTCTTCCCAACTTGATCCATTTACTCAATACAATCCTAATATAAGTCCCAACAAGTTATATAGTATATATTGACAAACTGATTCTAAAGTTTATATGGAGAGACAAAAGATTCAGAATGGCTGACACAATACTGGCAGAGAAGAGCAAAGTTGGGAAACAGATACGGCCAAACTTTAAAACTTAGTATAAAGCTCCAGTAAGTGACACCATGTTTATTGGTGAAAAAATAGACACACAGATCAATGGAACAAATTAGGGAGTCCAGAAATAGAGCCACACAAAGACAATCAACTGATCTTTGATAAAGCAAAGACAATTCAAGGAAGAAAAAATAGGCTGTTAAACAAATGGTGTTGGAGAAATTAAACATCCATGTTCTACATAAATAAATAGTCATCCATGTGCTACACAAATAAATTTAATAAATAAATAAATAAGTCAGCCATGTGTTACATAAATAAATTGAATAAATCAGTAAATAAGTCATCCATGTGTTACATTAATTAATTAACTAATTAATTAATTAATTAACTAAATAAGTTTAGCTCTACGCCTTACACCTTTCACAAAAAAGTTAACCCTAAATGGATCCTAGACCTAATATAAAATACAAAAAAAGTATAAAACTTCTAGAAGATACCATAGGAGAAATTCAAAGCTCCCTGGTTTGGAGATGAGTTTTTAGATATGATACCAAAGTCATGACTTAAAAAGAAAAAATGCTAAGTTGGACCTTTTTAAAATTAAAAACTTCTACTCTATGCAAGGCAGTATTTTAAAAATGAAAAATATAAGCCACAGACTGGGGGAAAATCTTTGAAAACCATATCTGATAAAGGACTCTTACCCCAAATACAAAGAGCTCTAAAAACTCAACAACAACAACAAAACAAACAACCCCGTTAAAAATGGGCAAACAAGTCTAGACAGACATCTCACTAATGGAAGCATACAGATGAAAACATGTATATGAAACAATGCTCAGCATTGAAACAATGAAATACTGCTACACACCTATTAAGATTGCTAAAATTCAAAAAATCGACAGTACCAAACGCTGGTAAAAACGTGAAGTAAAGGGACTCTCATTCACTGCCACTGGGAATGCAAAATTATACAACAGTTTGAAAGGCAGTTTAACAGTTTCTTACCAAACTAAACATACTCTTACCATATAATCCAGCTCTCCTACATATTTACCATTTGAGTTGAACACTCATATCTACACAAACTCTGCACACAAATGTTTACATAAACTTTATTCATAATTGTCACAAACTATAGGAAACTTAGATATTCTTTAATATGTGAATAGATATCCTGGTACATCCATACAATGGAATATCATTTAACAATAAAAAGAAATGAGTTACCAAGCTACGAAATGGCATGATGGAAGCTTAAATGCATGTTTGCTAAATGAAAGAAAATAATCTGAAAAGATGGCTTACACTGTATGCTTCCAGCAATAAGACATTCTGGAAAAGGCAAAACCACAGAGACAAAAATTATCAGGGGTTGTCAGGTGTTTGGGGATGATGAATAGGTAGACCACAAGGAATTTTTATGGCAGTGAAACTATTCTCTACGACAATGTAATGGTAGTGCATAATATTATTTGTCAAAACCCGTAGAAGTGCCCAACACAAAGAGTGAAACTTTATGTAAACTATGGACTTTATTTAAAAATAACATATCAGTTAAGTTTCTCAGGATCCACATAAGAGTGAAAACATATGGTATCTGTCTTTCTCTGTATGACTTATTTCACTTAGCATGACACTCTCCAGTTCCATCCACGTTGCTACAAAAGGCCATATTTCATTCTTTCTCATTGCCAAGTAGTATTCCATTGTGTATATAAACCACAATTTCTTTATCCATTCATCCCATGGGGGAGGGAAAGGGAAAAAAAAGTTAGAGAGGGAGAGAGCCAAACCATAAGAGACTCTTAAAAACTGAGAATAAACTGAGGGTTGATGGGGGGTGGGAGGGAGGGGAGGATGGGTGATGGGCATTGAGGAGGGCACCTGTTGGGATGAGGACTGGGTGTTGTATGGAAACCAATTTGACAATACATTTCATATTAAAAACAAATAAATAAAAATAAAATGAAAACATTCACTAAAAAAAAAATTTACAACTGGCTACTACATCATTTACCACCCCTTCTAAATTTGCATGTAAATAAAAGCATAGACTAGAAAAAAAACAGATATATAATGTAATGGGGGTAAACAGTAAAATTGGTATTTAGGTCACATATAAAAAAATGAAAATAAAATAAAAATAAAAATAATGTATCAATATTGGTTCAGCAATTGTAACAAATGTGCCTTACTCATACAAGACTCTGATAATAAGGGAAGCAGTGTGTGTAGGGAGGGATGTATATAGAACTCTCTGTACTATATGCTCAGTTTTTCTGTTAATCCACAACTGCTCTAAAAACTAAAGTCTATTAATCCTTAAAGTCACTTTTTTCATATCACACTTTGTAATATTTTTGTCCGAGGATGCACTTTTTTCCTTCAAAATAGTTGCCTCTGAAGCCTGGCAGTTATTCCAGTGTTCACGTGAGCTGCTGTCAGGCTTACAGGGTGTTCTTTTCTACCTCCTGCATTGGTATGTCTCCTGGGAAGTTTTGACTTGAAGAGCAGTCACCAGTTTTTCTGAACCAAAACTGACGAACAGCATAGCTGATTGGATATATTTGTTTTTCTTTTTGTAAGGCCTGATTTTCTTAGTTGGCATGTAAAGTAAATCTGCAATTTGCCAAGTTGAGATGAGACAGAAGACCATTTCAAAGACGGGCTACATCACTGGAATATGGTTGTTGCCTCTACATCTGGATTTTCCCCTAAACACAAATACCTTCATATTATATTTCTGCCTATCATTTTAAAACTATACAGACAAAAGGAACATCCATTTAAATATTTAAATCCATTTAAATGTGCTTCCTCTTTGCCAATGGGGGAAAAAAGTCAATTTTCAGCCTAAGTATTATTCCTTTGAAGGTAACATGCCCTTTTTCTCTAGCTGCCTTTAGGATTCTCTCTGACTTTTTCTCACCAGTTTTCCTGTGATGTGTTTAAACATAGGTTTATTTATGGCATTTATTTTGCTTAAGGTTTAAAACACTTGTGGAAATTGTGACTTGATGTCTTTTGTCATTTGGGGAAATTATTGGTCATGATGTTTTCAAGTATAGCTTCTACTCCGTTTCATTCTCTTCTACCTCTGGGACCCCAGTAACTCTGTGTCATATATTTTCACCATGTTCCATCTGTCTCGTATTCTTTTCCTGTATTTCGTGTTTTTTCTCTCTGTGGTTCATTCTATTTATTTTCTACTGACCAGATTTCCAGCTTACTAATTCTGTTGTAAGTCTATCCAATCTGTTGTGAAATTCATCTATTGAGCTCTAAATTAATATAGGTTCTTGTATTTTTTTTTTATTTCTAGACTGTTCATATAAACTTTTTTATAGTTTGCTTATCAAAGTCTTCATTTTGTCAGCTAACTCCTTGAATATATGAATATAGAGTTCACGTCTAATAAATCCAACACCTGAATTTTCTGTGGGTCTGTTTATATTGTCTGATTTTCTATTTTTAAAATATTTCCCTGGATTATAATTAATATGCAGTAAAGTGCACAAATCTTAAACGGACATGTCATTGGTGCATATATATATATATATATATGTATATATATATATATATATATATTTATTCTGTAACCCCCACCAGATTGAGATACAATAGTGATTAACAATATATAAAGAGTTCTAACAAATCAGTAAGATTAGAGAAAATCACCACAAGGAAAAATGGACAAAAGTTCTAAACGGGCAATTCACAAGAAAACACAAATAAGCTATAAAAGAATAAATCTGACAGATGTGCAGGCTCACTTTTAATAAAAAATTGCAAGTTAAAATAGCAATCAGATGCTATTTTTCATACATTTCATTGAAAGTAATACAATACATCATTGATCTATGGTGGTAAAGCTGGAACTTTCACGTCTTAGGGAAGTGGAAATGACAAGTTTTGGTTACCAAGTATCTCTCTGTGTTTTAAGTTTATTGCTCTTTGATTCAGCATTTCCATTGTTAAGGCTCTATCATTTCAGAAATTTTCATAGAAGCACACGAAGATATATTAGCTGCTAATAATAATGTCAACATTTTTTCAGAGCTCACTATTTGCTAGACTCTTAGTGCTTTTTGAGTATTAAGATATAATTCTCAAAATGACATAGAGGCAATAGATATTTCCTGGTGTGAATGGTAAGTTGAATAGGACACTAAACCTGAAAAGGGAATGTAGGGCTTGCTTTTGCCTCACTCACTAGGTAGAAGACGCGAACGTCTTAAAAGGAATGGCTGAGTGGTGGCTATCAGGCACAGATCAAAATGTCGCCCAGGTGGGTCACAGGGCAATGGTATGGAACCACGTAAATAAAGCCATAGGACTGGGCTAGCCAGGTCCCTAAATTTTGATAACTGTGGGAGAAGATTTCACTACCTCCACATCAAATAATGTCCATCACCTGCCGTCTCTGTGTGCTCCACTGTGCCAACTGCTGTGGGACTTACGAAAGAATGACAGGACTTAATCTGTGTCTAAAAGTCTGGATGTGATGTAAGAATAGCATGTACTCTGCTCCAGACTCTCAGAGAAGGAGCCCTGCCCAGATATCTAGCAGCATCGACAGCACGCTGTGGGGACGTTCTGACACGTGTTTCTCTCCAGTGCTTGTCTATGTTCTTCCTGATGGTAACTCTCTATTGGATTCATCTCTGTTATCTTCTACACCTAGTACAGTGTCTGGCAGACAGTGGGCAATCAGTTCAATAAATGAATGATTGGATCCAGGGATAGGCAGATGAAAAGCTGAGTGGATGGGTGGAGGGGAGGGTAAGTGAATACCTCCTACCAAGTATCAACCCTTTCCTCATGACAAGAAGATGAGAGGGTCACCCTAGATAATGTCTAAAGTCTACTATAAATAGTTCTATATTCTGATCTAACTTGTGTCCATACTTCAGGAGTCCAGTTTTGTGGAATTTATTTCCACCCTATAAGTTTCATCATCAGCACAGAAAAAACTATAGTTAAATTGGTGCTGTTTCCCTTAGCTGTTTTTTTCTCTTTTCCAAGCAGAAAGCTCTTTGTATTTATTGTTTCCTGTTTCTGAGAAAACAAGCACTAACAGCTTCAGGGATGAATATGAGAGTATCTGTCCACTGTCATATTAATTCCTCTCTGCAAAGAAAGTCTATTTCATGTTTATTATTTTTTATTGTTGCCATATACAATGAAATTCTGATATGTTTCAGACTGTCATCATTGTGAGCAAATCTCAACACAGGCATTCACAGCTGAATCAAGGCATCAAAATGGCATAGTAAGAGCCAGTGGGGCTTCCAAAGCGTGACTCAGGCTGAAGAGTCATCAGCTACCAGGGGCACGCTCTTCCCATGGTGGAGGGCTCGAGGACAAGAGGTCAGGCCAAACCATGCAAACATATTCCAAGCCTCCACTGGGATGCGGCTTAGGTCATGTCCACTCACATTCCATTGGCCAAAATAAATCTCAGGACCAATCCCAATATCCATAGGGCAGGACAGCATACTGGGCTCTTGCTGGGGAAGGGAAGGGTAAATATTTGCTGAATAGTAATACAAGCTATCACAGGGGGTCTTTCAAAAGTTAACTCTCAAACTCCCTGCTGCTTCCTTACAGTATCCTGGAGCTCTGCCCACTTTTTATGCTTTGGTGACTTTTAATTCAATGAGTAAAAATAACAACATAAAGAGTCATTATTTCTGGAGTACCCACTATGCTTCAGCCACTTCACATGTATCATTTGTAATTCTCACCACAGATCTACAAAGAAATCGTTGTTACCCATATGCTATGTGTATCGCATATGAGAAACCTACAGATCCAAGAGAGAAAGTATCACATCCAATGTCACGAAGTGCATGCCAGAGATAGACACCAAGACCATTCTAGCAGCCCAACTCACAGACCATGGGCCCTTTAAAATTTCTTGGGACGCTCAACCTCACTGATCATCTTATCTGATTTATTTATTTGTGCCATTTAAGACCACAATGAAATACTCCTACACACCCAACTGAGTAAGTAAATTTAAAGGACTGAAAATAACAAGTGTTTGGAAGACAGAGTATCAACAGCTCCCTACACTGTTGGCGACAATGGAAATTGGCACTTTAGGGATCAATTTGACATTATCTATTAGAGTCAAATGCACACTGTGTTAATACCCAGCAAGCCCGCTCCTCCTAAATACACTATGTAATATGTAGACATATAGATGTAAGCGTAGATATAGATATAAATATAGAAGTAGATATTGATGTATGTGTGTGTACAAGCAAACAATAATTAAAGAAAAGAATCCTCACTTAAAAGGACAAAAGAGGAAGAAATGCCCTTAAAGAAAGCCACGCTCCTGAAAGAGCAAGAACAGAAAAGTAACATCTGACAAAAAGTTGCAGAATACAAGGAAATCTGCTGCTAGGAATGTGAGTGTTGGAGCACCAGTAGAAGGGCTGGGAGAGTCAGAGGAATGGGCAATGGGCTCCCAGTAAGGATTTAAGAGCTGGGTAGGTGAAGAGCCTGGGAAGCTTGAACTTGAGGAAACAAGAATGCACAATGATACTGATCTGGGTGATCCACTGGGAGGAAGAAAAGGTTTCTGTTTTAGAGCCTCAGCTGGAATTGATTGGTGGTGGGGCAGCGGGGAGGGGGGGCATTGAGGGGCTCAGGGCCAGTCCTTTAAGGAGACCACAGAGATTGAGACACCTCCCTTAGCACACACCCTGTAAATCATGCCGCGAGCAGAATTGAGGCTGAGGACTGAGCTAAATTATGTTTCCGTGGTACCATCCATGTGCATGATTTTGAAGCAAGGTCAGGGACTTAATTTAATTTGCTGCTAAATTTCATCTTTCCAGGTTAAGCCCATTTTCTAAGCCGCCTGAAGGATTTTTGGTTTTGGGTGGGTTTTGTTTTGTTTTGTTTTGATGTTTTAGGTTTTTCCTGTGGTTTTTGAGTGTTTTTCAAAATTTAATAAATAAATAAATAAATAAATACATGATTCAAATAGCACAGAGGGCTTTTGTCTTAAAACCAACCGCCTCCCACCCCATGCCCCTACCCACAGGCCTGTTCTCCAAATGCTCTTTTTACCATCACAGATCGCCGGTATCCAGTTGGCCACATCATTTTTCTAGATAATATGCTCATTATCCTGGTTTGTGACTTGCCAACTTCAGACAATGCATTGACTTCTTGTAATGGTTACTGTCCATTTACCCATCTCCCAGACCCATTCTTCCCTACTCACAGCCAGAGGAGGGACTTGGGGTGTAAAGGAGTAATCTTTTCTTGTCCTCCATCAACAGTCCCCCAAAATGCCATATTTTAGCGAGCTTCGTATTTGGCTTACTTGTACAGCTTTTTGTTTGTTATTCTGGGTTTTTAGCCAACATTTTTTTTTCCTCTGTGGAAAAGCAAAGTATGCATTCTTAGTTCATTTTCAGTTATATCCAGCTGCTCAATCATCTCATCTCCTACAGCATTCTCCCTCCTGAATGTCACCATTTTCCAGAACTCAGCAAAAGCCCTGGAACCTCGCTGTCCTCCCTCCAGCCACACCTACTGTCTTCTGCATCCTGGGACTCCTCTGCCTGGTCATTCTCCCTTGGTCTGACAGATCTTATTTTCCAACAGCTTTCTTCTGCATAAGAACTAAACTTGTTGAGCCTTTAGATATCCAAAGACCTCTTATTCTTCTCTCGTGATAATTTATTTATTTATTTTTACTTAAACAAAATTTTAATGTTTATTTTTGGGAGAGAGAGAGAGAGAGAGAGCGAGCAGGCCGAGGTAGGGTAGAGAGAGGGAGACACAGAAGCAGAAGCAGGCTCCAGGCTCCGAACGTCAGCACAGAGCCCAACACAGGGCTCGAACCCATGAACAGTGAGATCATGACCTGAGCCCAAGTTTGATGTTTACCTGACTGAGCCACCCAGGTTCCCAGGCATAACAGTTGATTTTTTGTCCAGGTGTAAGATGTAAGGTGTGAAGTCATCTTTGCCTCTTAACTTCTACATTCTGTATTTTTGATAGGCGTCCTGATGCCAGTCTGACTTGAATCTTCTGCAGAAGATGCCAGCTAACCTCCCCCACCCACCTGTCTATGGAAGCTTTTAAATCTCTTCTCCTTATCATTGCTGTTCTGAAATTACATAACACATAGTTATATATAATTTTTTAAATGCAGTCCTTTCTATTTGAAAACCTGTATACTCCTTTAGCTCCTCATGATTTCCTCCTCCGTTCCCCGCTCATTCTTCTCTGTCTTCCTTATACATATTTACATGTAAACTCCTCTCTTTCATTTTCTCTGCTGTTCTTTGAGAAATTCATGTAAGTTGGACCTCCTAATCTCATCACTCATTTTTTCTCCAATTTTCTCTTGTTTTGTTCTTAGTCTAGAATTACAATTGCACCAAGAAGAATAGAATACCCAGAAGTAAACTTAGCCAAGGAGGTAAAAGATCTGTACTCTGAAAACTATAAAACATTGATGAAAGAAATGGAAGATGATGCAAACAAATAGATATTCCATGCTGATGGACTATAAGCATATATTTAACAATATCAGTATTGTGAAAATGTCCACACTACCCAAAACGATCTACACATTCAGTACAATCTCTATCAAAATACCAACAGCATCTTCACAGAACTAGAACAAATAATACTAAAATTAGTGTACAATGGCAAAACACCCCAAATAGCCAACGCAATCTTGAAAACCAAACTAGAGGTATCATAATTTCAGATTTCAAACTAAACTGCAAAGTTGTAATAATCAAAACAGTATGGTATAAGCACAAAAGTAGACACATAGATCCAACAGAACAGAATTAGAGAGTCCAGAAATAAATAACTCCACACTTGCATGGCAAATTAATCTTTGACAAGGAGGCAAGAATATCAAATGCAAAAAAAAAAAAAAGAAAAAAGACAATCTCTTCAACAAATAGTGCTGGGAAAACAGGATAGCAACATGCAAAAGAATAAAACTTGATCCTTTCTCACAATATATCCAAAAATAAAATCAAAATGGATGAAAGACCTCATTGTGAGACCTAAAATCATAAAAATCCCAGAAGGGAGCACAGATAGTAATTTCTCTCACACTAGCCATCGCAACATTTCTAAGGCCAGAGAAACAAAAGCAAACACAAACTATCAGTTATTCCTTCAGCTTTCACCTTCTTGATTGGATTTTCATTTTAGCCATTACAGATGGTCTCCAACCCAGCATGGTTCAGCCTAGGATTTTTGGACTTTATGATGGTGCAAGTAATACACATTCAGTATTCAGAATTTTGAATTTTGATCTCTTCCCAGGGTGATGCTGCCTCATGATTCTGGGCAGTGATAGCTCCTGGTCATTCACATGATCACAAGGCCAAACAACCCCCACACTTACCACCATTCCGTTTTTCACCTTCTGTACAGTAGTCAATGAATTATATGAGATATTCAATATTTTATGAAAAAATAGGCTTTGTGTGAGATGATTTCACCCAATCATAGGCTGGGTAAGTGTTCTGAGCATGTGTAAGGTAGACTAGGCTGAGTTATGATGCTCAGGAAGTTAAGTGGATTAAATGCATTGACAACTTATATTTTCATCTTACCATGGGTTTACGGGGATGTAGCCCCATTAAGTGGAGGAAGATCTATACATCGTTAATTGTATAATTAATCTATATGTTGTTACTGCTAATTGTCAAAAATTCCTTTCTCATTATTTGCTTTTTCTTTTACATAGAACACCTCTCTTATTTTATGGTTTTATTATTTTCCCAAATTTCTGAGTATTAAAGTTCTGCCTTGTCCCTTGGTTTTCTTTAGATCCTCGTCTTATTTAGTTCTGTTTCTTTTTTTGAAGTTAGCTTTTTTCTTTTGTTTGGCTCGGCCATGTTCTGGCTCTTGTATGTGACTTGGTTGTCATATACAGCTGTCTATCGATGCTTAAAAAGCAAAGGCCAGGCCAATCATTCTAAAGCGTTGTTAAGGATTCTCTCTTCCATTGTCTGAATATGTTTCCTGATTAGTCTTCCTTCTGGGAGGGAGAAATCTGGCTGGGAGATCTGTGTTTCTGGACTAAATGGTCTCTGCTTTAGGTTATGTGGAAAAGACCTTCTTGACAAATCCCAGAAAGAGGAGGGTTTCACCAAAAGAGGCTCCTTCCCACACTAGTAGCCTTGACTCACTTACACAGTTTCTTAATTTTCTTAGGGACATTCACACGCTTTTGTCCCCAGGGGCAAACCTTTGTGGTTGGCCTGACATTTTGTACCCAAAGGTGGGGAAGCAGGGAGGAGTTGCTTCCACAAGGAATAAACCTTTAACCAATGTCCTTGTCTGTATTCTCACTTCCAAACCCCATGCTCCAACCTGCCACTCTGAGCTCCGGCCCCTGTGGCTCTGACAGGCTGAGCCCAACCCCCCTGCCCGCACGCACCATTGAGCGCACACGGGCACACACACACCACACACACACACACACACACACACACACCGGCCACCCTGCAGCCTCCCCTGGGCTTCCCCTGTGCTGGAACCTCTATCTCTCTATTTCCTCCCTTGACATACTCCATACCCCATCTTCCTGGAATTCTGGAAATCTCATACACACTGAAGGATCCCCTTAGAGCCCCTTCACTTTATGAGCTTCTTTCTTTACTATTCCTATAATGTAATTGTCATGTGCTGTAAAAAGAGTACAAAATACACTAATTCTGTTGTCTCGAGCCTTACACTTGAAGGGACTTAAGATGAGAGAAATAGGTATACAGTCACCTGTGTCCCTGTGGCCTGGACAGTAGACATAGTTATACCTAGTTGTGTTCATGGCGTACTATGTCTCTCTGTGTATTACATATGAATTATTTTAATTTTTTTCTACAGTGCTACAACACTGTACATACATTTACATCTTGGTAAATGTGTGAGCTTTTGGGGAGAATCTGCACCAACCCCTTCAGAGCACATCGGATGTAGGGGTCATTAACCCCCTTTTGCACGTGAGAAATTTTGGAGGCAAAGTCACTGAGCAAAGTCGCACATGGTGAGCCAAGAATGAGAAGCCATATCTGCCACATTCCAAAACCCTGTTCTTTCTTTGCTCATGAGATTGTTTGGGGTATTACATGAGATAAAATATGCAGAGCTTGTAGCAAAAGTTTGGCAAATGTAATTACCATTCTGGTTCCCCCTTCTTAGTCACAGCTACATACCCCAAATCCCTCTGTCTTCTTGGGCCAAAGGGAATAAAAGCCACAGCAAAGACTCTAAGGAGGAAACTGCCTCCTCTCTTAGTGGGCCCCAGACCTCAGCTGGAAGCAGCTAGAGTACAATTTTTTAGTTCAGGTTCACACCAACAACTTACTCACAAAGGGAGAGGGCTGTGACCCAAACAGGACTCTCTGAAAGTTAGTAATTCATTCTACCTCCTGGGAGATAATAATTTCCTTATGTGCTGGTGGGAACCGTTGGAGACTCATTTAGCAACTCCTTGCCTCCTTCCCTTGTGTCTCAGGGTTGCCAGCATGAAGAGTGCCATCAAGCTGGGCAGGAACACCAGGGAGTCCACCGGGGCACCTGGATCCTCCAGGGACATTGGGATCCTCCAGCGACAGTGGGGTCCTCCAGGGGCACTGGGGTCCACCAGGGACACTGGATACAGGGATACAGGAGGGGTGCCAAGGAGACCAGAGCTTTAGGGTTGGACAGTCCTTGTTCCAATTCTAGCTGTCACTGAGTAGCTGTGTGAGCATGAGTAGTTACCTCTCCTCTCTGGTCCTCAGTTTCCTTTTCTGTAAAAGGAAGAAAAGGGAAAAGGAAGAAAAAAAAGTCAGAAACAAAATGCCACCTACCCTGTAAGGATACTGTGACATATCAGTAACCTCACATGGGAGGGCCCAACACAGCACCAGGCCTGGCACATTCTAGGTCCTCAGGAAATTGTTGCTATCTGTATATTCCTATGTCTGCTGGGATGTGTTTTTCTGGAAAAATCACACTTGCTTAAGTGTTAGAACCACCCAGGCTGACTTATGTGCTGGCTGTGTCCTTTTCACTGATTCTTCCCTGCCTGAGATTCAAACCAACCCCATCCTGACATTTCTCTATGTGTTTTTTCTTTCTTTCTTTCTTTCTTTCTTTCTTTCTTTCTTTCTTTCTTTCTTTCTTTCTTTCCTTCTTTCCTTCTTTCCTTCTTTCCTTCTTTCCTTCTTTCTTCCCTCCCTCCTTCCTTCCCTCCCTCCTTCCTTCGCTGTCTCCTTTCTTCCTTTCTTTCTTCCTTTTTTTTCTTCCTTTCTTCCTTTCTTTCTTCCTCTTCTTTTCTTCCCCCACCGCCAGTCTGAAGCCTCTTCATGTGTCTCAGTCCTAGTCTGTACTAGGTGGACTCTCAGAGCTGTCACCAATGCATAAGATTTTGCTTATGGTCACTTCCAACTACCCCAGCCCACCCAGTGTTCCTGCCGGGTTTCTGTGCTACTCTTCCTCTCTTAAAGATACTGTTAGAAAGTTACCAGAGTCAGACCATTCTGGATGCTTACGACCTATCTACTCCTGGATGAGGTGCTGCTATAAGCTAGGGGCCTAGGCTGCAGCTCTGGGTCTAGCATGAGTCCCACAGCCTCACTGACCTTGGACACCCTTTGCTCTGCCTGGCATGGCCAGAGCCAGCCTTTAGTAAAGTCTAGACAGAAGAGGGCCTAGCGGCTCAATCGTAGCAGACAGCCTTAGACCTTCTTTCTCTCAGCCTTCAAACATCCTCACTCATGGATTCTTCTCAGACAGATGTGTGTCCTGAGGGGAAAAGGGAGAGGCTCTTGGCCAAGGCTGCAGCATCTGCCGGCCATTGATGTCTCTGTGTTCCTCTGGACCCCACCCTCCCAACTCCCAGCCCATGTTCCTCATTACTCACAGCTCCCCCTGCTTCTTCTCTCCACGCCTCTTAAAATATGCAGAGCCACAGTGTGGTTTTCTTAAAAGCTGCCAACTTGCCAATCAGATAAGTCAAGCTATGTTTCTGTGCTAATGAGAAAGAACCAGAAAAGGGCCCAAGGAGAAAATGTTCGCAATACACATGAAAAGACGTTGTTGTCTTTTGTGTATAAAGAGTTCAAGGAAATAAATAAAAAAAACATAAAACACCTTTCTGAATGAGAAACAGCATGAACAAAACATTCAGCCAAAAGAACATGCACTTTGTAAATAAGCATGACAGTATATTCAGCCTCACTAGTAATCAAGAAAATGCAAAGTCGAATAATTACATATTTCCCGTCCACAGAATTATCAATGATTTAAAATCTAATGCTTGATTCTGTCAAGAGGCTCTGAGAGGAACACTTGACTGGGGAGAAGGTAAATTGTCACAGCCACAACTCATGAATGTATCAAAACCCTAAAACATAGTCCTAGCCTTTGATCCAGCCATTCCACTTGCTGGAATACAAGCTAAGGAGAAATATATGAAAAGTAGATATTTATGTTCATATGGTTTATCCCAGCAAAGAAAAGGAAACAACTTAGTAATTAAATCAAAGAGCTTTTATACTTGTATATGGGAAAATGGTCAATAAAGCAAATGCCCACAAATGTGTAAAAGAGATTAGCACTTAATGTGCTAGACATTATGAGCAATTGTTAGAGTTTTTTTTTTTTTAACCTCTCCATTACATTTTTTTTAAACAAAGAACATCTATTAGTTTGATACAGGGCAAAAATTTTAATTAGAAATTTTAAAGGACCCAAGTAAAATCTGCCTGCCTCTACCTGTAAGAGCTCACAGACAAGGACTGCAGTAGGTCCCCTCCAAGAGGAAACCAGCACTATGTGTGTGTGTGCATGTGTGTGTGTGCATTTGGGTGTACGTGTGTGTGCATGTATGTGTGTGTTTGGGTGTATGTGTGTGTGTGTGTGCATGTGTGTATGTGTGTGTGCGTGTGTGTATGCGTGTATGTGCGTGTGTATGCGTGTATTTGGGTGTGTTTGGGTGGGGATAAGTCAGGCAGGAATCCCCCTCACATGCACAACTCCCACCCTATGTAGTTCTGGAAAGGAAGTGAAAGTTCCCCTCTGGGGCCCCATCACACCCTCTCTGTCTGTGGTGAGCTCAGCAGGGTATCCCAGCCACATCCTGCACACATTACAGAGGCTGCCAGAGCTGAGTCCCAATCCAGGCTGCACTCCGTCAAACAAGTTCTTGTCACTGCTGCCAACCTCAATTTTCTCACTTCCAAATGGGCCGTTGGCAATATTCTCTTTGATGGTGCTTATGTGAATTAGATAACTGTTTTATTGTTATAAGATATAGCTGAGTTCTTGCTACTCCATTAATAAGCACCCAACACATCAAGATACACTGCATTTCTGTGACTTAGTATCAGACCCTTACCATAGAATCTAATTTTTCATGTTATGATTTTACCTTCTTAAAATACTCCTCGTTTCTTTAAAATTAGACACTTTTAGGATTAAACCTTCTAAACTATATCAAATGTTTCTCTGCTAGCTAAATGACTACTCACTATTAAACACTATTTATCTTCTTTTCAGAATGGCCTGAAGTCCTTACTATAAAGTGTGTCCATCAGGGGACAGGACCAATGTCTTCGATAACTTACACTTAATGTCTTTAACTTATTTGTTGAGCAAGATATTGTATTATTACATTATTATCTAATGCATCAGTCACAGTGACCTCACTTTGCAGATTGTTCCAGTTTAACAGATGAGAAAACTGAGGCTCAGAGGATTTGAGTAAAATGTTGAAGGTCAGCCACATAGAAGGCAATGAGGACTCAAACCCAGACGGAGTCCCAAAGCCTCGGTTCCTTGATGGTCCATGGTGCAGTCACATCCTCCACGTATGGCTGGATCCAAGAAGCTTTCGTTGTATAATAAATGCTACTCTGTTTTTGTATCCGAACTTAGAGTTTGTGGAGATACCTTTCTTTAGTTTTTTGGCTTCCTCTCTGTAAGGGATTCTTGTTACATTTTGGTGCTTTAAATTTTTTTTTAACATTTATTCGCTTTTGAGAGTGAGAGAGACAGAGCATGAGTGGGGGAGGGGAAGAGAGAGTGGGAGACACAGAATCCGAAGCAGGCTCCAGGCTCTGAGCTGTCAGCACAGAGCCTGATGCGGGGCTCACACTCACAGAAGGGGAGATCATGACCTGAGCCAAAGCCAGACACATAACCAACTGAGTCCCCCAGGTGCCCCATTTTGGTGCTTTTAACCTGTCCTACTTTGGGAAATGACATAAGCAAATGTCTTATGATTATATCTAAAGGCCAGTTGGCTGTCAGTGAGGGTCTAAAAGTCTCCCCACAGGTGTTTTCACAAGTGAGATGCAATGACCTGGGGACTTATTCTTTGGTTACCTAGTGGCTTTTTTGGCCTCCTTCGGGCTCCCCAGCTGCATTTCAGATCATTGAAGTTCTTTAAATTATGAACTCTGAATACAGGTGATTCTATCATCTAACAAGGACTTATATGCTAAATTGTTGCTAGTTTCTAGTAAATGCCTTTTCTGTCCCACTGTTATTTATAGACATTGCTTCTGCAACTTTGAAATGCAAGTGCTCCTGTCTGCATTTTCTAGGCGAAGAAATGGAGACTCCAAAGTTTCCACACCTGGCCCAAAGCATTCCGTTGAATAGTTCCCTTCACATCAACATGTATATGTAGCATGGGAGTCTCACTAAGGATTTACAAGCAGTGTGAGTTTCTTCATCATCTAACTAATGAGAATTATGAACATTTGCCCACTGTGTCAAACAGGCCGTCCTCATAATAATGCCTGGAGTTGGTCCAGCCCACATAGAGCTGGGCAAGGAGTCTGCTCTGCACACCTCCAGGGGGCAGCCTTACATTGTGTTCAACCTGGTTGGTACTCCCAAGGGCATATACATCGTGCAGACATCTGAAATGGTGCCCCGGGACTGCAGCAGAGCACCCTTACCTGGGAGAAGGGGAGAAGGTGTCACAGCTGGTGCATTGGAGGACCATCAAGTAAACAACATGAAAAGCCCCACAGGAAGGGCCATCAGACATGAGGACAGGATGTGTCTTGGATCTGAGATTTAAAACCAGGCTGACATGGTCTCAAACTCCCTTGCCCTTCTCCCTGGTGGGGAGAGGGGAGAGATCAAATTTTGCATATAACATAGCATTCCTTCTCCGTGAGGTAGGCAGACTCCGTTTAACTAACCAGAGTGTCAAAATCCATCTCAAAGTTTTTAACTGTCCAAGTAAAGTGAATTCTTTACAAACTCAACTATGTCTGGAAGCCTCAGACAAAAGTGATCCAAATAAATCATACGACCTTTGTCCAAGCAATCCCTTTTTCTAAGAATCTTTTCCAAACATCAGCCCACGGATGGGGACAGCGCCCTTGAGGAGGGCCAGCCAGGCAGGGACTTCCCAGGCCAACGGTGCCCCTCAGCCCTGAGTGGCCACACAGCCATCGAGCGGCCAAGCAGCCTGCCAAGATTCAAACACAGGTCTGTCCCTATTTGGTCACTGGCCCTAACAGTGCCCTGCAGGCCATCCTGTCACATCTGGGAGTTTTTCAGTCCTCACCCAGGGGAATTCTCCACCACAACCTCTGAGTCTGATAGCTGCAGATGGAAACAGAAACACAGAAAATGTGATTCTTGCGCAGGAAAGTTGGAACAGAGAAGAGTTCAGACGTGGGCGGGTGTGTGTGTGTTTAAAAAAAAAAAAAAAAGGGTGGAAACCCCACCAGCCAAGTCTGCAGAAAAAAAATAAATGCAGTCTGCCTATCTGGGGCCGGAGCCCCTCCCCTCGGGCCGCCGGAGACCGTGACACAGGTGCCGCTTCCTCCCGGCTGCTGAGGGTCAGAAGTAGGCCCGCGCGCCCCTCGCCACCGCTCGGCTTCTCCGTGCCCCTGGCCCGACCCGCGCCCCGCACCCGCTGGCGATGAGCAGTCTCAACAGCACGTTGCCGCCCGACCAAGGTGAGTGCCCGCCGCCGCCCCGCGGGGTTGCGCCCCAAGCCCCCGGGTCCTGCCGCTCCGTTCGTGCCTCTGTGCGGTGGCCGCGCGTATCCGCCGCGGGAACTTGCCCCAGGCCGGGAAGTAAGGAACCCCTGCGCGGAGGGAGGGGACAACGCCCGCCTTGTGGCTCGGCCGCCCCGAGACGTGGGGGCGGATTCCGAGTAAACTTCAGGAAACTCAGCCGGTGCCGTGACTCCTCTCTGGGGCGGAGGGAGGGACGTGCACGCGGCGGGGGCATCTCTGGCCTTGACCCCCAGAGCGTTGTAATTCCTCTTTCTTGTTAAGAAGGCACATGCTTTCCTGCTGACGGGAAAGAGAAATCGGATACCCCGAGCTTCTCTGTAAGGGTGTTGCGGGGACCTGGCCTGGCCTCCCCCACCCCTCCTCTGCCAATGGGCTTTTGCAGTAACAACATCAACAACAACAAAAACTTAAAATTTTCTTCTTAAAAAAGCGAATGTTTATCCCTCTTATCCCCAACTCTGCCCAGGTCTGCTCATTAGAAACTGTCAGAGGGGAGACATTCTGAGTCATCCTGTTAAATAATTAACGTGATAATAGGGGTACTGGGGACACCCGCTCCTTTAAAAGTTTTTAACATCCAGGTGGTTCTGTGGCCTCACCAGCGGAACTGGAGCATAGTCTACTGTGGCTAGGTTTGTGGTTGTGCACTATGTGCCTGTGTGTGTGTGTGTGGCCACCGGCATGCTTGTTTGGGGGTGCGTGGGGACAGGAGTCCTGGGGGGAGGGCCCCTCCGCCTGCATTGGCATCAGGCGTGCCACTGATTAGCCAGGGGCCTGAGGCAAGCCAGCCTCTGTCTTAGCTCCAGCACTGTCATCATCAGTGAAATGGGAACATAGGATATTCTTTGGGTCCTGGGAAGGAAGCTCTGTGTAAAGGTCCCAGCATGGAGATAGACCGCTAAGGGCCCCATAAATGTCAGTCATCTTCATTTTTCATTTTACAGGAGACTGGATCTGGGAGCTCATGTTGGCTCCTGTTTTCGTGTATAAACACACGTGAGTGTGAGAGTCAGACACTAGTGTGTGTGTGTGTGTGTGTGTGTGTGTGTGTGTGTGTGTGTGTGTGTTGGGGCCAGGGGTGAAGGGCAAAGCCACTGAGGAAGTGCAGGCAGGCTGCCACTCCCCCTTCTGGAGAGGCTGGCTCCCTCCCCAGGAGCCTGCCCCACCCCCTCCCTTAAGCAGTTCTCTAGGCTTCAAGTTTCAGACCATGACCAATGGCTGCAAACACTTCCCTTCTGGAGCTCAGAGGGATGCAGCCATCACTTGCATGCCATTCTAGATTACCCTTAGGACTCCATTTATGGCAGGCTCTTTGCTGTGAGAGAACTGTGGGGCCCTCTCTCTTGCTGCTAACTCAGGCAGGATGTGTCTATATCCTGTGTCAATTTACATCACTGCTTCTCAGAACCAGAGGTTAGGAGAGGACTGCTTGGGCTCCGCCAGGCCTGTCCCCTACCCTCTGGTCTCAGCCAACTCCTGTAAGCCAGAGTGCCACAGTTACTGCGTAGGAGTCATGTGCAGAAATCCATTGCCTTGCCCTTGGATGGAAGGGGTGATTGCTCAGTGAGGAGATGGTCAGGTTTGTGGACTTTATTCAGAATTCACTGCCTCCGGCAGAAGCGGAAAGGGTTGCATTAAGTGCCAAGTGAAATTCCATCTCAGACGTTGCCCAACGGCTCCAGATATATCCATGGCGGGAGGAGTCACAAGGCATTGGCACAATCAGCAGCTGGACCTTTCCAAGGGTGTCTAGGGTTGGGCAATTATTCCTGGGTATTTGGGCAACAGAGGGGTGTGGGGTAAGAGGCATTCTGTGTTTGCAATGGAAACACGTGAGCCCATCGATAACGAGGAGGAAGAGGCAGTGCAGGGAGGTTGGCACCCCAGATCAGTTTCCCTCTTTGCATGGCAGATATTCATATATCAAATGGCCTTCTGCAGCCCCAACCAAAACACCTTCCAGAGACTGTGTGGCCACAGTGAGACCAGTAAGCTCAAGCTAAGAACAAATTTGAACAATAAATCAAGAGTAAATAATAGGAAAGAGAAAGATACCATCCCACCTCCAGAGCAATTTATCAATTTATGAGAATCCTTCTAAAGTGTTATGTGTATAAACAGCTACTTTCTGTTTTACAAAATAAAACTCACTTTATATATTCTCCTTCATCTTGCTTTTTTCTCGTAAGAATATATGTTGAAGATTATACTTCATCGTCAAATATAGACTAACTCATTCTTCTCAGGGCATAGTATGAATATATAAATAAATTGGTTATTTTATTTAACCAGTCCCTACACCAATGGGCATTTAGGTTATGGACAATCTTTATTTGATTAAAAAAAAACAGACACAGTGCAGCCATGACAAACCTTGTAAGCAGGCCTTATGTATTTACACGAATAGGTATAAATACATGTGTTTGTATAAATTTCGAGCAAATGCCCTCACACACAAATTTGATTTCTGGGACAAAGAGTGTGAACATTCAAAATGTTGTAGATACTAAAAAAAAAAAAATGCCCTCTAAAAAGTCACATGAATTTCTAATACCCACCAGTAGCCCATGAAAGTCATTATTCCCCACCCCCCCATTCACCCTGTGTGGTTTACCTCTTAGCCAATCTAGTAAGTGAAACAGGTTGCCATTTTTGAACGTGCCTCTGTAATTCTAAGTGAGGTTCTGCATGTTTTCATATCTCCATACTGGATTTGATCCCACCTCCAATACCTGTGGGCTTTGAGGAGGTACACAGTATAGCAGAGCCTCAGTTTTCTCATCTGTGAATGGGAATAACAGTGGCTTCGCAGGGGTCACGTGATGAACAAGAGAATAAGGGTTTGGCATCATGCCCAAGACTGGTGGTGACTGTGGCTGCTGTTGTGAACAGAATTTATCACAGTAGACCTGACCTGCGAGTGCTGGTAATCTCCAAAGTCTCCTTTACAGACAGTTGCTGTTTTGGCTTCTGATAACATAACAAGGATATCAGTACCCACGTGCTGAGCCTTGTGGTAGGGCCTTGTGTGGGTCACCTTTCCATAGCCTGGTCTCATGGGCATTTTCTTACCTGTTTTGCAGATGAAACACTGCAGGCTTGGGGGACGATGTACCCCAGGCCTCCCAGGCACTGAGGAGGGCACAGCCAGGCTATGGACACAGGCTTTCAGACCCGAGAGCCAGCAGGGGCCAGCCTGAGGGGTGTGTGCAGTCAGGGCACTGTGGGGGCTGTGCCTGGGAAGTCACCACTGTAGCTTTGCACACAGAGGAACTGCATGTGGCACGGGCGCTGAGAACCTGCCAACCAGGCCACAGTTCCTCGGCTGAGCCTGTGTTCTGACCACAGTCTATGACCTCAGTCTACCACTGCCTACTGTAGTTCCCTGTTCTGCGGTTGGGCCCGACCCACACCAGACCAGCCGCTGCCCTTCACCCTGCCTTCCACAGCCTGCTGAGGCTGTCCCCTGGAGCCTTTTCCTGTGGACTCTCCTGATGCCCAGACTGCCCTGCCTCTGTAGCTTCATTTCCAGGGCTCTCTGGGTATCCCCACCACACATGTACCCATGCCCGTGCACACACACATTCACATCCACATACACACACACAGCCTGCCTGCCTCACTCCTGTTCATCCCATAAAGCCAAGTTTATGACCCCCAACCTCCCTGGGCCTTCCCTGAACACTAGAAGACCACCCACCGTGGCCCTGGGGACACTGTAGCCACCCCCCAAATTCCTGGATCTGTCTGTTTCCTGAAAATTCTGACCTCCTAAGGGGCTCCATGACCTTACCCACTCCCTCCTTGAGGCCTGGTCCAGAGAGGTGAATGCTCCCAGATCTACATCCATTCCACACGCTGAAATTGCCTTTTAAAAATCATAGGGGCTCCTGGGTGGCTCAATCAGTTATGTGACAGACTTTGGCTCAGGTCATGATCTCACCTTCTGTGAGTTCAAGCCCCGTGTCGGGCTCTGTGCTGACAGCTCTGAGCCTGGAGCCTGCTTCTGATTCTCTGTCTCCCTCTCTCTCTGCCCCTCCCCCACTCATGTTCTGTCTCTCTCAAAAATGAATAAACATTAAAAAAAAAAAATCATTCACTCAATAGCTCCTAGTCCAGCACTTGGCATATACATGGAGGTCAGTGACTAATAAGTTAAAATGGACAGAAAGTCAAAATGAGACAAACTCTAAGAACAGGGCTGCTGGGCCCTGGCACTCATCGCCTGGCTCTTTCGCACTCCTGCACTGATTCTCACCTCCTGTTCTCCCCCAACACCCCAACACCTTGCCTAAGGTTTTCTCCACATCTCTCTATCATCTGAACTTCCGAGGCAGTGCTGGCTCCTGCCTTTAGTTAGTACGCATTTTCACTCTTGCACATTCTTCCAGAACAAATAGCGTGCAAAAGTGTAGCCAGTGGCAGATGCTGACAAGAGCGGTTTTCCTCTCGTGCCAGCAGGCGCCGAGCCCAGGACACTGGATTCCATCACAGGTCAGGCGGGCGTGGCAGGCTCTTTGCATGACTCCCTCAGAGAGCCTGCGAGGTTGTCACCACTGCACACACAGCCCCTGTGGCCCCAGCCACAGTGGCCCAGCTGCCCGGCACATCGGTCTGAGCCCTTCCTCCCGGCCGGGCATCTTTACCCCTCTTGTTGGTAACTCTGACACTGAGCGGTTGCTGGAGGCTCAGTGTGGACCACTCTGAGAAGTAGAAACTCCAGGGGGACCCGGTCAGAGGGAGCCCCCACAATTACCTCCCAGAGCGCGACCTGGTTCCCACAGGAAAGAGAGGAAACTTCCCTCAAGCTTCCAGCCAGGGAAGGGAAAGTTTCACATTTTGATATCGACCAGAGCACCTGTTGTTAACAAGGCCTCCCTCAGCAGAAGCTACCACTGACTCTTGAACACCAGGGCTTTGAACTGCGTGGGGCCACTGTTACGTGGATTTTTTTCGATAAATACAGTACACGCTGTAAATGCATTTTCTCCTATTTATGATTCTCTTAATAACCTTTTCCTTGCTCTAACTTACTTTGTTGTGAGGAAACACTACATAAGCCATATAACATAACAAAATCTGTGTCAATGGACTGTTGAGGTTATTGGTAAGGCCTCTGGTGAACAGCTAAGTTTTGGGGGGAGTCAAAAGTTACATATGGATTTTCACCTGTGTGCGGGGTCAGCACCTCTCACCCCCAACATTGTTCAAAGGTCAGCTAACCCCCCAGAGGTATCATTAGAACCTATCTGACCTGGAGGAAGGGACATAACCAACACCAGCCCACCGCACCCATCCTGTCCCACCTGAAGGGTGAAAAAAGAATGAGAAACACTTGTGAAGTTCACGGTCCAGAGACACAGGCTCCTACTCACGGAACCGTGGGCCACTTCCTCTGCCCCACCCCACCACGCTGTCACTGCGGTTCCTTCTACCCAATACATCATGCCTGACTGTCAACAAAATTACAAGACCCACTAAAAGGCAAATAATACAAATTGAAGAGACAGAGCAAGCCTCAGAACCAGACGTGGCAGGGATGTTGGAACCTGACCCTGTCACTTGCAGAGCCTGTGTCCCCTTCACCTGTACACAAGGCATGTTTTTAAGAGGGGCACAAGCATACAGCCACCCAGCTGACCCCAGGCCGAGCCCTGCCATTTCTCCCCCTTGGAAAAATTTTCTCCTGGAGTGGAGAAGCTTTGCGTTTTAGCCGTGGGCACATATATTCTCACCAGAGTCTAAGAGTGAAGGACATTATGGTTTGCTAATGCCTGCCTGCCTTTTGTGTTGGGCCCCAGTCTGTGATTTCTGCATTCACCAGGCAGCATGGCCCACTAGCTATGACATGGTACTTGCTCCTGAGAGGCTCACCAGACGCCAGAACCTTGCACGCCACCTTCAGCGAGCGGAGGCTTCGCGTTCAGGTCCCCCTTCTGCGCTTTTGAAAACCGTTTAACTAAATTCACTTTGTACCAATTTGCTGGTGATGAAGAGGTCAGACTGAAGAGGTCAGAGGTTCGAATCTGAACCCGTTCTGACCTGCCTGTGGCCTTGAACGTGTCGCTGGGCTCCCTGCGTCCCAGTTCTTCCTCCAGGACAGTGCTGGCTTTGTCCTATACAGTCGCACAGGACCCCCACCCTCAGAGGGCCCCACACTCTCAATGCTCTGCAGTCACTTCCTTGAAATTCTTCGCTTTTGTAAAGGGGCCCCTGTTTTCAATTCGCACTGGGCCCCACAAATTCTATAGCCAGTCTTGAGCCACTAAATGGGGATAATAATAATTTCTACCTCAGGCGTTTGTTCTGAGGATTAAATGCATTAGCCTAGATAAAATTCCTGCCGTAGCACCTGGTGCATGTTAATCACTGCCACTTACTGAGTGCTTGAGTGTGTTGTAAATGAATGCTGGCTCACTCACCCTGCCCCGCTCCCTCCACGTTCTTCAGTCTCTGTCCATGTTTGCCCAATTGCTGTTGAAAATAGTACCTGAGGCCAAGATGGCAGAGTCTGCCCAGGTCTGTAGGGCCTGGTCGAGGACCTCTCCAATAGCTCTGGCAAGCCGCTCCCTCCTGAGCTGTGAGTGCATCAGAGGGGGTGCAGTAGGGGGAAGGTAGCCCAGAGAGGGTGTGCAGATCACTGTGACCTCAACACCAGCTGTGGCCTCAGCAATGGGTTTCCTTACATGGTGCCTGGTGGACCCTCCTTGTTCCATTAGCCTCATCTGAACACCAGCCCCTGAACAGTAGGGGCTCAGCTGTCCTGTTCTCCATGGGGAAGAGTAGACTCCTAAAAACACTGAATGAATGAATGAATGAATGAATGAATGAAAAGGTCTAGCCAATGCAAGCCAAGCCTGATGTACACAGAGTGCAGTGGGTCCCCGTAGTCACCTCCCCACCCCCACCCCTTAAAGTGGCCTCCGAGCTCCTCTTGGTTGAGCCCACCAGCTTGTCCCAGCCCTGCACTCCTTGCGCACCCTAACCTGTGTTACCCCCCTACCCATCTCACCCACCACCTCTCAGTGCCTTCTCTCCTGGCTCCCTTCTCTTTTTCTTCAATGCTGCCATTTGTGTGGGTTCACAGCGAGGACTCTGCCAGGTGCTCCTTAATGCCCGGGCTCCCCTCTCTCCTGGGAGGGCTCCCCTTGTCCAGCCTACAGCCCACCCCTGAACTCCTGCAGGGGACCTGAGCCTTGCTTCCTCTGAGACTGGCTTGTCATTTGAATTGCCATCCTTCCACTTCTACCAAAATTCTCATTTTAGTGAATTAATTTCAGCTATGGCTGACAATCCTGAGTGATCTTTTTTTTTTTAATTTCACAATCTCTTTTTTTTTCCCCTCTTGTTACAAACTCTAAATTATCCTGACTCACTGTCCTCTTATGGTGATGGTCTCCCTGACTCAAAGGACAGAAAGTAGACTTCACTTCCCATATGCTATCTCATTTTGCCTTGTAGCCACCTTAACTAAGGGAGGTATTTTTATCTCCATCTTGCATATGATGGCACTGAAACCTAAGAGGCAACCAACGTGGCTTGTGGAGAGAGCCACAGCCAACCCCTCACACTCAGGCTCACATACAGTGGATTCAGGCTCATGTTCAGGGAGTTTTTCTAGGAAGGCTCAGCCAGGACCAACCAACATAGCAGGCAAGTGCTTAGAACCCAGGGTGCTTTTAGAGATCCACAAAAATTTACATTTCTTTTACAATGAAAAGGAAGAAAGGGGTGCCTGGGTGGTTCAGTCAGTTAAGCATCTGACTCTTGATGTTGGCTCTGATCGTGCATGATCTCCCAGTTCATGAGTTTGAACCCTGCATCAGGCTCTGGGCTGACAGTGCTGAGCCTGCTTGGGATTCTGTCTCCCTTTCTCTTTTCCCCTCCCCTACTTGCTCTCTCTCTCTCTCTCTCTCTCTCTCAAAATAAATAAGTAAACATTTAAGAAATTTTAAAAAGAAAAGGAAAAAATGAACTTTTGAGACTAAACATTACATTTGTCTTTATACCTATGCCACTGTAAAATACAGCTTTTGGTATTTTGGGGGAGAAGGGACCCATAAACATAAAGCACCAAGGTCCAAAACGGTCACCCTGCAGCCCTGCCTGGCTCAGCACAGCTGAGGCCATGGGACCGGGTGCCGGCCTACTGCTCCCTGCACTGCCGTTCTCCCCGCCGGACTCTGCCCTGCTCCCAGCACTGTGACCCCTCTGTGCAGCTGTCCTGCCTCGAATCCTCACACATTTTTCCCCTGGCGGTCCTGCCTAACCCAGCAGAACCCTGGGGGCTGCGCAGCGGTAGTGGCTGCTTCTGGGCCTGCCCTGTACCCCAGCCTTCAGGAGATTTAGAGTCAAAAGTAAATGCTTGAGAGAACCTAGGTCTCTCTCTCTCTGTCTCTCTTTCCCACCCACTCTCATCTCTCTGTCTTTCTCTTACTCTCTTGGCTATTTAAGCCATGAAATTAGGTTGTTCTCCACTTTAAAAAGTTTTGAAAAGAATAAGTTTTCTTTGCCCTGTTTCACTATAACAGAAACAATCACGTTCGCTGGAGAACTATGTATATGACCAAGAGGAAAGGTGTAGGATGACTGTCTCTAGAGCGGAGGTGACTTGGAGATGCCTGTGCGGCAGGCAGGTGACAGCTGGAAGGCAGTTTCAGAGAGAGATCTGGGCAAAGATAAAGACGGCCTGGGGGCCCCAGTGAGGAGCTGGGGGCCGTGAAGAGCCTGCTGGGGCTGCACGGATCACCCCAGACAATGTGGGTCTTCACACAGGCACAAAGGGGCCGGGGTGGGGGGGGGGTGGAGAGCACTTGCTCCATGCTGTCTCTGTTCCCCTCCAGACCCAGCGACGATATACGGGATACCTTGTTTCATCCTGAAGACGTTGCACACACGTAGATGTTGTTTGTTTCAGTTTAGGAATACGGAAACTGAGTTTTAAAAAGTCGTGTCCCCAGGCCCTCGCCATGCACCACAGGCACTGTCCAGCCTTGAGCTCGGTGTGTCTCCCTCTGCCTCTTGGATGTGGCTCCCCACCAGGGCAGGAGGGGGGCTGCCCGTGACCCCGTGCCCTTCTGCTCAGCTCTATGCAGCTCCGAGGTCACTATCAGAAAAAAAAGGCCTTTTTTTTTTTATCCACCCACCCCAGGCCACTTGTGCTCAGCTCTATCCTCCTCTGCCGGCCCACACCTGCCAGTCCAGCAGCTGCTAATGAAATGCCCGCAGTGGCACACAAGGGCCGGGCTGTGGCTGTGAGTGCCTTGCCAGCCAAGGCCAGCCCACACACAGGTCTCGCTTTCCCCCAGGGAAGCAGTGGGCAGCTGCCTCTCAGGTTCACCGCAAGGGCACTGGGAGAGAATGAAGCCCCCACCAATTCCTCACCAATTCCTGGGATGCCTCCACCACAGAACCACCCCTGGTCTGGCAGCTTTGTCTTCTGTTAAGATGCTGTTAAGATACTAGCAGCCGCAGGACCTTTCCTGCATTGTGCGGTACTTTGCCAGGCACTTTCAAATCTGTTCCCCTTCTTCATTCAAGAGAGACTGTTCTCCCTCTCTGTGAGGAAACAAAGTAAACCTCGGAGAAGTCGAGTGACTTTTAAGAGTTCCCACAGCCAGGGGTAGTAGATGGAACAAGGCTGTGACGCAGGCTGAATCTTCTGGGGGTGTGTTGTTTGTGCCACAGAAACTCATTCATCAGGTTCTGAAGGGAGGGATAGGATGCAGGGACTGCAGGGTCACCGAAAGGGAGACACTTTGACACTGACCCTACATTCTCTTGTATATCCACATGTACACACATGCACAAGCACACACACACACGCACACTCACGTACACACGTGCATGAACAGGTGCACACACATACACACACACACACACAGTCCTTACCACTTCCTTGCAGTCATCAGCAACAGACTGGTGTCACCCTCAGGTTCAAGGTGGGGAGGAGCTCTTTTGGGTTCTAGTTTGGCCTGGGGCAGCGTGGATAGGCGTTTAGTCTATGGGTCCTATGACCTCACAGAGACAGCTGGAGACAAATGTGAGAAGTGCTGTCTACAAGCATCTTTGGCCTTGGGCATGCTTTTGAAACTATTTCCTCTTCCACTAGTTTTCAGACAGCATCCCATTTCTCTGCCTTGGTCTGGTATCCCCGCAGTACATCTGACTATCAGCGGTCTGTTCTGTCTGTGATCTCTTTTGAGGTCAGTGTGATGTCCAGGCCAGATCCCCTTTACCACCCCTCACCCCCCATTGTGGCAGACAGGGACACACAGGTCTGAAGAAGGCAGCAAGGTTGTTTTGGTTATTTGGGATTTGGACTCAGCATTGCCTCTCCCCATTGAACCCATCCCAAGTCTATTAACAAAGGCAACAGTCTATTAGTAAGTCCATTAATAAAGACAGCCTTCTCTCTGGTGGGTTATCTATGCAGCCCATACATGTACCAGTAGTTAAATTTAGGGCTGGTTTCCAGATTTGATCCTTACACACACCCTCTTCACCCCCAGTCTATCACATGATCTGGATCATGTCTTCAGGGATCCCTTGGGTAGCCAGTGACACAAACCATGAGCCTTCTGGTGAATCCAGTCCAGAGGACAATCTTCAGATCACCATAATCCAATCTGATGCACTTTAATTCTGATCCAATGAGCACTACAGTGCAAGGGGCCACACAGGAGACACAGGGGACCCTGTCTTCAAAGGGTCTTCAGCCTCACTGGGGAAGCAAGACCCAGGAACATCAGAGGGCAAAGGAATTCAGAACACCCTTCAGGTTCATGCAACTGTGCAAGTCCCCTCTGGAAGAAAGGCCATGTATCCCTGAAATTCCAAAAGAAGTAGCTTCTCACCTGGGGTCTCCACTCCAAACACACACACACAGACACACACACACACACACACACACACACACAAAATGGTGTCACAACTATAAATCTCCATTGCAGTTATTTTCAGCAGAAAGGACATTCCCCCAAAATAAATTATCAGATAAAGTCTAGAAATACAAAAGAGATAAAAGTTTATTTGATGTCTGTTGAGGAGAAGAACTGAGTGA
This sequence comes from Felis catus, assembly GCF_018350175.1. Taxonomy (NCBI): domain Eukaryota; kingdom Metazoa; phylum Chordata; class Mammalia; order Carnivora; family Felidae; genus Felis; species Felis catus. The sequence continues at coordinate 112,123,096 of NC_058375.1, read as the reverse complement.
CCACACTCCAGGGGCCGCTTGTAATGGTTCACTCTCAAGTTATCACTGGACACCGAGGGCTTTGTGAAACCCAGTCTGCAAATTCCTCCTGCCTGGTGCCAAAGCCAGAATGGTTCACTGATGTCCAGTCACTGTTGGTTGTCAGTGATGATACCTGGGAGCTTGGATCTCAGAGGATCTTTCCATCGTGGATGTTCCCATCACATAAAGCCAGAAAATGCTCTCACTGTGGTTAAATGTTTGCCTATGGCCAGATTGTAATGGATGCCTAGCTGTCAATCACTTTACCAATTCCATGAGGACAGTTCTTACCGACTTCAGGACCACTATGCTCAGACTCCATGAAGAAAACCTGAAAAGTGGGAAGGGAAATTGGATGGAAGAGTCCATTATGAAAGTGATTTATGCACAAATTTTTACCAACCACCATACACATTCCTGGTTCTTCAATAGAAACGCGCATCTTGTCATCTGTCCTAGGGATTAAAGAGGAAACAGATAAAGTATCAGACAATATCCCTGCCCTCAAAGCATTGTTGGGTTTGTTGGGGCAGCCAGACACACATCATAATAGGAATAAAAAGCGACCCATCCTCCTAGGGGGAAATTTCTTATCACATAAATTCAGGTTGCAAACCAAATTGCTTATATCTTGTGATTATTCACTGAAATAGCTAAATAGATATCGAGATATTTAAAGAGTAACTTAAAGTAATATAGCCCTCAAATGTAAATTATGACCTAATATTAGCTAATATTTGTAGGTAATATTAAATTATGATGAATTTCTACTTAACCAGATAGAGTTTTATCTCGGGTTAAGATTTTGTGCTTGAAAAAACAAGTTGTCAATGATCAACATTGATTCTTGAGAATGTTCTAACTTTGGGGAATGACTTCGGGAAAGATACATTGCAAGGATGTAAAAAGGAAAACTGGTGCAAATGTATGCGGTCTCCATGATGTGCAGGGATGATCTGACCTGTCAGAAGAGCTAAGAAAATGTTCACTGGTCATACTCACCAGTAGCCATCATCCTCACCATCACTGTGAGGTGGGTGCTGTGGGTGACACCCCCATCTTCAGGATGCAAGACATTGCCGTGAGTGGTAGGGCTGTGATTTGAACGCGAGGGGTGGACCCCTGGGCTGTCTTTTAACCCATGCGCACTGCCACCATTGGTGGGTGCAGAAAATGGGGAGTTTGCAAGGAGAAAAAAGTTTTCTTTCATAGGAGGAGGGAAAGAAAGTTGGTTCCAAAGGATTTTTTAATTACATTTCTGGATGTGGGTCTCTAGTAATTACCCCAGGTCATCTCCTATTTAAGAATCATGGAGCTTCCGAAAAGACCTTTCAGAATGTGCTATTTTTAAACAACTCATTTGAGTGAAGTGACGTTTGTCACTCACTGAAAAAGCAAACAACTCTGGGAAAAGTCAAAATATGTCTTGGAGGACAGGGCAGTCAAGGGGGGAGGAATCCGCAGTTTTCCTTCAAATTTCAGAGCTCTGAGGCTGTGTTTCCCATTCTTGATCCCTTCTGGGCCATTTGTTTCCTGAGGCTTTGGTCTCGCTTATTTTCCCTGTTCTTCCTTTTGTTTCCAGGGTGGTGCTTCTGGGGCAAGCCAACTCTGAGATTCCACTGCCTTGGAGGCACAATTATCTGAGTTCCTGGCTTTATCTTTCCCTCCTTGTCCAGGGGCTGTGGAAACAGAAGGCTAACTGTCTAGGCAGATAAAAGGCTGACCTCTCACTGCCCTGCCTCCTGCCCACCCCCACCCCCACCGGGGTCCCTCATGGTTTTCCTTTGAGCTCCTATGAGAGGGCCCTCCCCAAGGGGGAATGAGTGCTTGGCAGCATTCTCCTCAGCTCAGTTCATGATGTCTCTTTCTGAGCCGACAACCCCCTACTCAGGGATGCTCGGACTGCAGCAGGCCACTGCCTAGGCCTCCTCTGGCCTCCCTCAACCCAGCCCTTAGAATGTAGCCAGGCTGTGGCCATTTCTCCTCTTCTGGGACCCGACACCCTGGGGGCTCAGGACTCCCTGGAGAGTCCCTATGTGACAGGGCTGGGACAATCAGTGCAGGTGACCAGAGAAGGTACACAGGGCCAAATCAGAGAGGCCCAGGCCACTGCCCTCACCAGCAATGATGGCTTCAACCCCATGCAAGGTTTAACTCAGAGGCAGGACCCCACCCCACCCATGACACCTTGTCAGCTACTGTCGGCTCCACCACTAAGCAGTGAGGATGACTTTGGGATAGTCACCTCGCCCCCTTTGGCTTCCGTGTCCCTGATGCTTATGTCCTCACAACTTCATGGGATGTCCAGGATGCAATGAGTCCCAGGTACCACCAAACTCTGCAATCTGTGGAAGCAGCCATGGCAGTGGACAGAGTGCCTGCATTCGAACAGCTGAGCATTGCGCAGGTTAAAGTTCACGCCTCAGGTGTGACAGACCTGGGTTCAAGGTGCATCTGGGTCACTCGATAGCTTCCTCCCTGCGGGCACCTTAAATGAGAAGATGTGGGTAAAGGCCCAGGCCAAGGGTGGGACAAATTCTTGATAAATATTAGCCTGAGTGGAAAGAGAGAGACTTAGTGACACAGACTTTAAACCAAGGGTCTGCAAATTAAGGCCCATGGCACAAATCCAACCTGCCACCTGCTTTTATAATTAAAGTTTTATTGGAACACAGCTGCACCCATTCATTGATATAGTGTCCTTAGCTGCTTTGTTGTAACAGAGACCATATGGCCCTCAAAGCCTGAACTGTTTACTACATGGCCCTTTATCAAAAAAAAGTTTGCTGACTCCTGACTTAAACTAACAGGAAAATCTCTAATGGCTCAACTTCCAAGCCTAGAGCCCACCTGGGCCCCATTGCCCCTCTTTCTGGAAACACCACCCCCATGACAAGAAGCCATGGAAGAAAGACCAGTGCTAGAGGTCAGGGACCAGACATCAGCCAGGAAGGCTCAAATGGACCAGGCTGGGGACACACAAAGTGCCTTGGTTCCCATCACTTGATCTGCCAATGCCCAGGCCACCAAGGAGAGGGCCTTTGTTATAGTCTTTACTTTCTCTTGTCCTCCAATCACCTATCTGTCAGTACAGGCACTCAGAGCTCTGCTGCTACCCTGCAGAAAATCCTCACCTTACCTTGACAGGGGTTGGAGGAAAGGCAAAATATCAGACAGGGCCCCCTGGACCTACAGCGAAGGAGGGCCAGCCAGCTCACCTCCTAAGTTCAGAAAACAGTGCTTCTCACCCAGGGCCCAGGCAAGGGAGAGGGACACCTCTCAATTTGGCAGGAGTTGGGCCAAGTACATTGCCTCCTGACCTTACTGAAACCTCCTACCCCCTTGGGGGGTTATCCTGTCACCCCTCTTTTCAGATTTGGAGCTGGATGCTCAGAAGCGTGTCCACATTTGACCAGTTATAAAATGGTGGATCCCTGAGTCTACACCCATCTTCTCCTATGCCACCTACACTAGTTAGCTAGTAGGCCAGGAGTCACATTCCATGACCATGTAGTGAGGACCAACTGTGTGCCAGGCCCTGCTTGAGGTTCTGGGGAAATGACAGTGAACAAACCAGCAGTAATCCCAAAAGGGAGTTCATATTCTCTTGGGGTTGGACAGGTAGACACCAGACACGTGGGGATAATGCCCAGTACATCAGATAGTGCTGAGTGCTAGAGAGGACAACCAAGCCAAGAAGGGAGGTAAGGAATACCAAGGGAGGAGGGAGGTACCATTTTAAAGACCATGGCCAGAGAAGTCTTCACTGGGAAAGATGATGTTTGAGAAAGACCTAAAGGAAAGCCAGTGAGTCAAACGGGAATATCTGAGAGAGGACATAATAGGCAGAGAGCACAGCAAATGCAAAGGCCCTGAGGTAGGAGGAGGCCTGGTCTGATCAAGGAATAGCTAGGAGACAGTGTGACTGGGTAGAGGGAGAGGAGGGCAGGAAGTGGTCAGAAGGAGATGAAGTCAGACAGGTGAGGTGGGAGAGAGACAGTGGGACCATCTGTCAGCACCATTTGTAGCAGCTGGAAGCCCACCATCCTCCTGAGTCTTGGGGCCTGCAAACCTCCTGATAGAATGCTCCAGACCCTAGGAGAGGAGCCATTGAGCACCTCAGCTAATGCTCCAGCAAAAGACTAAGGAGCAAGGCCCTGGGCGAGCCCTGGCAAGTGGTGAGAGTGAGCAGGAGGGAAGAAGGAGGTAGGGAACTTCTAAGGGGTGCCTGAAATACAAGAAAGTGGGAGACAGGAGGGACTGTACCAAGAGCCGCATTTGTCCTCAGCCATCCTGAGAGGTGCCTTAGTGGAGTGCACAGGCACTCGCACACCCAGGCCAGCTTCCAGAAGCCTCTCTGAAATTGCTAGTTGCGTCTGCTGGGTCTGAAGGTTTTTCTGCTGGACTGTGCTGGGCGCCCTACAGGGACTGAGTGTGAGTGCGGGGTGGCAGCGGGGGGCAGGCCCCATGCACCTGCAGTTCCCAGGGCACTAGGACCCCGGAGGAGCAGCTCAGAGCAGAAGGATGTGGATCAGCCCCACACCTGCAGCTCTGGGTCCACAGAAGCCTTGGGGGCAGCCACCCAGCAGAGAGCACAGAGCAGCAACCTTCTCCCCTGGGGTGGAGGGTCTGGCCTGGAAGGGGGTAGAGAAGATGACCCTGAAGGGGTGTGAACAAGAGTGGTCTGCCCTGCTGCTCCTGGGGTCCAGGCTGCCACCTTGCTGGGGAAGGACGTCACTGTGCCCTGTTCAGCCTCATCCAGTCTTTCCTGGCAGAATGAGAGCACAGCCCAGAATACAGGCTCCTTCTCCCTGAAATCAGAGAACTGAAGAGACAGCTTAGGCTCAGACAGCTCAGGTTAGAGCCCAGGACTCCACCACCTCAGGTTCTCCCAAGCACACCCCCAACACCCATGTGCAAGGTGCAAATTCATACAACTCCCTGCACCCCCAGAGGTCCGGTTCATAAGACCAGGAAAGATGTTGAGAGGCTATTTGCACCTGCTTTATGTTTGCACGCTTTTCTGTTGAGTCTGATGAGCAGTCCAGACAGCAGTTCAGTTAAGTGACCAAAGCCACTGGAACACGGACACAGAAGTTCATCCTGTGTGCCTCCTCTCCTCAGATAATATGATCCCAGTGCGAGAATCCAGTTTCTTTCTTTTTTTCTTTTTTTTTAATTTATTTCTGAGACAGAGAGAGACAGAGCATGAGTCGGGGGAGGGGGATAGAGAGAGAGAGAGACACAGAATCCAAATCAGGCTCCAGGCTCTGAGCTGTCAGCACAGAGCCCCAGGCAGGGCTCAAACTCATAGACTGTGAGATCATGACCTGAGCCAAAGCCAGATGCTCAACTGATTGAGCCACCCAGGCGCCCCTGAGAATCCAGTTTCTACTGGAGTGACTGACTTCTCACTTCCTCCACCCGAGGGCCTGTTGGAAGTCAGGCCACCTGGGCTGTACCTGGGCTGTACTCGGGGTGGCTGGCACACACCAAAGCCATTCACATTTCCTACCTCACTCTGTCCTCACCCAGCCTGGAACAGCGGAGCGAGGAGGGCCAGAGAGGCTGTTGGCATTTACCGAGCTCTCTGTATGCCAGGGTGCCAGGGCGGACCATCCACGTGCCCACCGGGAAGGACAGTGCTGTTACACACCGCTCAGAAGAGGAGCCCGGGGTCCCCATACAAGTTAGTATCCTGAGTGTTCCTGGAAAAGATATAAAGTCTGTCCCAAGGGCACACGGATAGCACAGGGCACAGCCAGCACTGTGATTCAGGTGTTACCTGATCCGCTAACCTCCTCCCTGGCCAGGCTCATGGGCAGGCAGGCAGTATGGCGTCCTTATGACACCATGCACTTTATGTGCTACAGTTTTAAAGGGATAAATGCTTCATGCTTAAGCACTGTCTGCTCCCCCCAACACATACACACACACACACACACACACACACACACACACACACACACACAAGTCCAGGAGACCTGAAAGGCAGCACACACACCAGTACTGAACTCAGGTCTCTGTGAGCTTGAGACCTGGTGTGCAGGAGGGTCCCCACTCACTCCAGCATGGGGAAGCCTGTGGTGCCTTGTCCTGAGTCCCCTTCCACCTGCACTTGACTGCGTCTAAGTGCGAGCACATTATATTTCTTCCAGGGGCCTTTGTCTCTCCCCTTCACTCGCATAGCATGGAGGAGAATGGGGCCTCTACCCAGGCCTGCCTCAGATAGGACTCTGGGCGGGAAGAAAGCAGAGTTGAGCCTCTTATCAGGCAGCTGCAGCGAGAAGAGATCCGGTGCCCCGCCTGGCAGGCCTGGGGCTGATAAAGTGCATCTGGGCCCTGGCACTTACCAGCTGCTCTCTCAGACCTGTCCCCAGGGCCTAACCGCTCAGAAACAGGGCCAGTGAGACCCAGGAAGCTTCTTTCCGTTCTTCCCCAAAGCAGACTTCTGGTGGCCACAGGCAACAGGACCCGATAGGAAGCAATTGGGGGCAAAGATTTGGCAAGGAGGGTCGATGGAGAAGGGGATGCTGGAGAGTTCTTGGGGACTTGGACATGGCAGCGGGAGTGGACACCTCTCCTGGACATACTCAGAGGACTTCTGTGGTTTGAGCCCCCTCAGGACCCCCCGGGAGGCACACAAGGGTTCCCATTTCTTTAATGTTTTGTTTATTTTTGAGAGAGAGAGAGAATGCGCAGGGGAGGGACAGAGAGGAGGACACAGGATCTGAAGCAGGCTCCATGCTGACAGCAGAGAGCCTGAGACAGGGCTCGAACTCACAAACCATGAGTTCATGACCTGAGCCAAAGTCGGACACTCAACCAACTGAGCCACCCAGGCGCTCTCTGTTCCCATTTTTTGGATCAGACGCTGAACCTAGGAGAGGGAAGGTGTTAAGGTACTTCGTTGACTGTGGTGTGGTCAGGTTGAAAGCCGGTTGGCTGACCCCAAAACCTCAGGTAGCCTCCCTCTTTCCTGGGAGCTCTGGTTTGAAGGAGATCAGAGACTCATCCCACCACCCCTCACACACACACACACACACACACACACACACACACACACACACGTGTGCACACGCACACACATACACACACCTTCTGGACAACAGCCAATTTTACCTTCAAAAGTTAACTACTTTTCCTTTAGGCTGTTAAACTTCTCATCGTTGGGGTAGGGCAGACTGGGTTAGCAGACTGTGATGTTCACCAAATTGTCTCTCTGGCCTTAGTTGTCCTGTCTGTAAAATGGGCTGGTCACCCCTGCCTCACAGAGCCGCTGTGTCCAGTGCCCTGCCAGGAGCACACAGGCTCCAGAGATGGAGGGCGTATTGTGTCACTGGCTGCCAGGGTCCCATCCCCAGACTCAACACTACACTGGGAGACAGGGCCAGGGGCTTTCAGGGGTGGACAGCAGTAGACCCTTGGGCTTTGAATCCTGGTTCTGACTTCGGCAACTGACAATGTCTCTGAGCCTCAGTCTTTTCATATATAAAGCAGGGATGGAATATAAAAATATATATTTTGGGGGCGCCTGGGTGGTTCAGCCAGTTAAGAGTCCAACTTTGGCTCATGGTTTTCACGGTTTCATGATTTCATGGTTCAAGAGTTCGAGCCCCGCATCAGGCTCTGTGCTGACAGCTCAGAGCCTGGAGCCTGCTTCGGATTCTGTGTCTCCCTCTCTCTGCCCCTCCCCCTCCTCCCTCTCTCAAAACTAAACATTAAAAAATGCTTTAATAATAAAAAAATTAAAAATTAAAAAATATATTTCATATGTAAAGCAGGTTGTTTGGGGGAGTTCAGCTAATGAGAGGTGCTCATGATTTGTGTCTGTCCCATGACACAGGATTTTGAATGAGAGAAGCATCATGAGTGGCTGGAGGTACAGTTGAATTCCCAGCATGGAACAGACCATACAAAGCAGTGGCATGGGCCCGGCTGACTTCTAGCTGCCCTTTGCCCCAGGCTCTGATGCACACGGATGCAAACAGAGTCTGAAGGACCCTCCAAGACAAGGCAGACACAGCGGCCTCTGTGCAGGCGGGTCAGGCAGGGCCTCCTGGCACCCTGGCCCAGTGACTAGAGGCTTCCCTGGAGGGGGCGGACACCCAGAGGGGGCCGGCGGAATGAGCGCCTTCAGACCACCTGCCAGGACGGTTCGTCACAGCAGACCTGATAGGAAAAGTGCGTTTCCTGACTCAAATCCCCAAATTGGGACCATACAGGTGGTATGGCCTGACATGGAGACTGAGCTCAAGGCCTGGGATTCTAGCTGGACTGTGGAGAAATGAGCAAGTTTCAGACCCCAAGGCTGACAAAGCCTGACGAGCTAGAGAAAGGGCAGATCAAGGGCAAGGGCAGAAGGACTGCCAGCATAAGGGAGGAACAAGGTGGGGACTCCTCTGATCTCTACCCTGGAACGAGCCAAACCATCACCAGACATCACTAGTGCCGAAGGATTAGTGTGTGTAAAAAGTTCTCTGCCCTGTGGGGCGCCTGGGTAGTTAAGCGTCCCACTCTTGATTTCAGCTCAGGTCATGATCCGAGGGTGGTGGGATTGAGCTCACGGGATCTTGGTTGGGATTCTGTCCCTCCATCTCTCTCTGCCCCTCCCCTGCTCGTTCTCTCCCTCTCTTTCTCTCTCTCTCTCTCTCAAAATAAATTTAAAAGAACATTTTAAAAAAGTTCTCTACAGTGTGGAAAGATAGATGCAAGAGATGGTTTTACCACCTGGTACCTAGTAGGTGCTCAGTTAAGTTGGTTTAGCACACTCCTACTTCCATAACCTGTCTTCTGGGTGATTTGCCTGCTGCATTTCGATGTGGTCTGCTAAGAGGAGCTTGCTCTCAGTAAGCTTTTGATGACCACCTACTTACTATGGGCAAGCCACCTTGCAAAATGCCAGGATACCGAGATGAAAGTGGCATGGCCCTTCCTGCACCCCCAGAGTTATTTTGACATGCTTTGCGAGTCTGTCTGTAGTAACAGGTCACTTCCACTGGGAGGTCAGGACAGACATCCTCCTTGATGGGTAGACATCCATTCACCAGGTAAGCTGGGTGGAGTGGACATTTCAGGCAGAGGGAACAGCATGAGCCAAAGTCTGGAGGTGTGGAATAGAATTAGAATCGTGTTATGCACAGTAGGCTCACCTGGGACAAGTAGGAGGGATGTGAGCGTGTGAGATAATAATGTGGGAATTCAGACTGGCTTGTGCCTGTTGTTCTGGGCTCAGGCCCAGGAGATCCCAGGGCTCTCCTCTGGGTGTATCCACCTTAGGAGACCCCCAGTCTACCTGGTAAGCTGACAAAGAACTAAACAGTCTGTGGAGCTGGCGTGCAATATTTGGGCCATACTTAGTATACTAAAAAATTTGTTGTTGCTTATCTAAAATTCAAATTTAACTGGTGCCCTGTATTTTGTCTGGCAACCCTAGGAGGGTGGGACCTGGACAAGAGCGTCTTTTAAAGGGTCTCGTGTGGTTCTAATGTGCAGCCAGAGTTTAGAACCACCAACACACACTCAGTGCCCCAACTCCCAGGCCAGGTTGCCTGGGTGCAAAACCTTCTATGTGGATGGAGCCATCGTAATCTTCAAAAGCATCCTCGTTTCAAGCAGTGTCGAGATCCCCTTGTCATTCATTCTTCCCATCCATACATGGATACCTCTCGCAATAGACAAAAATGTACTTTTTATGTAAATTTGAAAATCCGAAACACAGCCTAATATTTAATACTTTAAATGATATATTTATTTGATAATAAATTATGTTATGTAACTACAATATAATTATTGTGTGATTATGGAAGTTAGTCATTAAATGGATATATTTTAATTTTTTTTTCTTTTTCAACGTTTTTTATTTATTTTTGGGACAGAGAGAGACAGAGCATGAACGGGGGAGGGGCAGAGAGAGAGGGAGACACAGAATCGGAAACAGGCTCCAGGCTCCGAGCCATCAGCCCAGAGCCTGACGCGGGGCTCGAACTCACGGACCGCGAGATCGTGACCTGGCTGAAGTCGGACGCTTAACCGACTGCGCCACCCAGGCGCCCCAAAATGGATATATTTTAATACAAAATAATAAATCATTGTTCATAACCCTCCAACCTCTTCAATTACACTGTCTCCTTCATTTAACTTCTAATCATACTCCTGTCAGAATCTCAAACTCTCCAACCCTCAAGACTCCTAGCCTTGTCAAGTGGGCCTTGCTAGCCCCTCATTTCACATCTGTACCTCTCCGCTCATGTCCACTTCTCTCAGCCTTGTTGGTCTCTCATTGTGTCATGCTGATTCTTTCTTGTCTAAACTTGGAAAAGAGAATGCTCTCTAAACTTGGAAGAGAGAATGCTCTCCCTCTCCATCCCTGTACTACTTCAGGATTTCTAGAGAATCCCTTTTTTTCATAATCTCTCATTTGTTCATGGCCTACAGTAGTAGACACAGCTTCTTTAGCCTGATATTTAAGACTCTCTACTTCCCATAATGAGTTGAATAATGAATAATGACGTTTATTAACAATACTAAATGTGGTAGTGATGGTGGAAGAAGTAATAAGACACGGAAAAGGAAGAGAGGAAAATAAACCCAAGATATATACTGGATTTAGCCATTCATCTCTCTCCTTCCTTCCTAAACCATAGCTTTTATATTTCCCCCTCAAAAGTTAAAAATAGATATTTGGAAGGCACAGAACTACAATTTGACAATTTGCATTGGTTTACATATGAAACCATCCCTGCTAAAAAAAAAAAAAAGGATAAAATTATTTGAAATCTGCACTTAGACCATCTGGCATATCTGGGATCCCTAATCCTAACCACTCAAACAGATCCAAGTCTATAAGTGGCTGATGTCTCTTTTGGTAACTCCATTTTCACTCTGTTACTTGGTTTGCTTAAGAAAGCAGTACATCAGTTTGACGGAATAGTAAATTGTGTCTGTACCTACCCTTTTCCCCTAAGGTTACATGTTAGATTTCAACTCCACATTTTGAAATGCTAAAAACCTTGATAAGGAAAGATGCACAAAGTCTGCTTTCCATCTCAGTTGTATTAAAACATCCAATTCACCAGTCCTGTTGGTCATGCGATGTAACCAGTTGTTGGACTTTAACCACACCACCTGCAAAATTCTGAAGTGAAACAAAGTCTAAGTTTGTTGGCTTTCTTGATTGGTCTCCAGGGCATTTATCACTTTCTTTGAAAGAAACATTTAATTTAGATGGCAGTTGATTTGTGTCATGGGATTTCAACTGACGGGAGGAAGAATTATGTATGTGTTTATAGCTTCTTTGCTTTTAAAAGATTAATGTTGGAGAAATATAAATCACAAGACCTTAACGGGGGGCTGGGAAGATAGAACAGGAGTGTGCCCGCGTGATGGATTGAGACATATTATAAAGTGTCTCCATCAGCCAGAAACACAGTGGGAGGATGGGGTGGTGGGGTGGTGGGGAGTGTGCAGTGAAGAGAAATGTTTTTTCCTCCCCAAGCACAAAAACAGTGCAGTGGCCTGACTGGGGGCAGTCAGCCTCCTGGCTCTGGTGCTGGATACAAAATGAGGTGAATTGGTGCCTTCCTAAAGTTCCTTTCCTGCCCTGATACCCAGAGGACAAAGGAGGAGTAAAAGCAAAATGGGAAGCATTGGGAAGCCCAATTATTCCAGGAGATAAACAAGCACTCCCTGCCCCCCAAGTCACAGGAACTGGGCCCCTCTGCTTCCCCACAGGGGCCCTGCATCCAGGGGCCATGTGGGCCTGTACACACATGCAGGAACCATGCTCAAATAAATGGGGATTATGAGAAGAGCTTGCATGTGTTGGAGACTGCCTCTCTTGGAGCCATGCAGGTGCATCGTTCTGTTCTGGCAAGTGAGCTGAGGGTTAGAGACGGTCACATGCCAGTGGGACTCAGAAGCCAGGACCCACAGCTCTGGCATCACTACCCACATGACAGTGCCCCCGTCAAGGGCTGTAAGATGGTTTCTATAGATGGCGTATTGATATGCATTTGCCCTTTTCTTCATTACCACCCCAGGATTACACTTCCTATATATATATATATATATATGTCAAAATGCACCCTCCCTTTCAAACACTGGTCCAGCCTAAAAAACAAACCACAGAAGTAGCACTCACAATACTAGCTAACAGGTATCGTGTAGCAAATCATACCTCGCCATCGACATGCATCATCTCATGCCATCTTCACAGCTGCCCTCCGAGGCAGGTTCTTTTATGGTCCCATTGCACACGGAAGAACAGTGAGTATCAGCACACCTCCATCCAGTGTGGAAAGAAAGCAGCATCCCTCAGTGTGGGTGCCCTCACTGGCTTAGGAGGAGGAGAAATATTCCAGGGAATGGGGGAGGAACTACTCATGCCTCCTACTCCTGTGGCTTGCCTTCCTTCCAGAATCCTTACCACATCTCTACCCTCCTGGTCCATAACCTGGAGGTCCAGCTGTCTCTGGATCACTTTGGCTTCCCTTAGCACATCCTGGGGGGAAGTGACCTTGTCTGGCTTTAGAATGTGGGTACTCTGACAGGCTCTACCTGAGGCTTTGAACCAAGATCTCCAGGCAACAGGAATCCCCCCAGCTCCCATTCCCCTCTCCACCCTGCTCCCCTCCTGCCACTCCTGCCTGTCAAACCCGGGGAGGGAAGGAGAAAAACATTCTCCACATCCTGTTCACCAACTGATGAGCCTTCTGGAAAGCCAATAACAAAGCACGGCTAACTAAATCATCATTATTTACACATGCAGCCTGATCGAGGACATTTAGTCATGTAATTAGGTACCTAATTATGCTGAAAATGTAATTATATGATTTTTTAAGTGAATTAAGTCCTCCAGAGAAGTGGGAAGGATTAGCACACGTGATCCAGCTGGAGTGCAGGGAGCATGGAGGGCATGTCAGCGTGACCCTGAGCTGCACAGCGACCCAGTGATCTGTACCTAAGTCACATGCATGAGCACATGCACGTACATGCACACACACACACGCATGCACGCACACACATGCACACGCACAGTATGGTGGCTTCACTTCTGTGTCCATAGGACTCTACATTGGCCTGCTGCATACCGGGGACCTAATAAATGACATCCATTAATATCACTGAAAGCTTGGTATGCATCTGTGGAGGGACTGTTTAATGGCTGACTTGGAGACTCTTAGGGAGGTTGTTTATTTAACATGTGAGAGGCAGGTGTGCAGAAAAATGATAAAAGAGTCAGCTGGGACACGTCAGAGGATATTTTATGCAACATCAGTTATTCATTCACGTAGCATTGTGTCAGATGTGGAGGTATATAAAATACAGTCCTTGCCCTCTAGTAGTTAAAAGTCAGTGCAGAGACAGACAACTGCAAAGCATTTTAATGGTGATTTTAACGAGTTGTTCAGCAAACTGCAGCCTTCAGGCTAAACCCAGCCTGTGGCCTGCTTTGGTAGAGTCAACCAGCTAAGGATGGTTTTTACATTTTTAAAGTATTGAAAAAAAAGCATACAAACCAACCAACCAATAAAATAAAGAAGAATATGCAATAGAGACCATATGTGATCTGTAAAGCCTAAAATATTTATGAGGAAGTTTGCAGCCTTCTGCAGGGGTAGAGGAAAGGAGCGCACAAGCCATTTGCAGAAGTCAGGGAAGGCTTCCTGGAGGTGACGTGGTCTAAACTTGACAGCAGAGAGGAGTCTGCAAAGGCCCGCAATCACTGTGGCATAGTGCAGAACCTTGGCCTCCCAGAGCCTCCTGCCAGCCAGGCGGCCAGCAGCACGTGAGAAAAAAGAAGAGGCAAATTTAGAAGACTTGCCCCTGAAATAAGGGCTGTAGGCACCCAGAGGTTCTGAAATGTCAGGCAGTGGAACTTGGACTGGATCTTCAGCAGAAGGAGCACGAGGCATCCGGCCAGACACAGCTGGACTGCCCCCAATGCCAGTCAGAGGGGAGGGACAGACGACTCAGCTTCTCAGGCCCCTTGTGGCCCAGATGCCACTGATTTAGCCCTTGAATCATCAGAGGGTCCCTTCTGGGGATGGAATGACAGGGAAGAGAAGAGCGGCTGAGTGGAAGAGACAGGCACACACAGATAACTCTGAGTGCCCCAGGCCTCTGACACGGATGGCCAAGGACCTGGGACACCCCCGGCTCTCTCCCTGTGGCTCAGTGCTCCCCCCACAGGGCCCCAGACTGCATCACCAAGCTCCACCTTTCAACCTGTTTGAGCACAGCCTCACCTTCTCCCCCGGGGGAGGAAGCCTGGCTCCCCGAGGACACTGCGTTTCTGTCCCACACTCTTGTGCACTGGGTGCAGGGTAGAGACAGAGGCCTTTCCCAGGCACTGTTACCCTTCGTTGCTAAGTGCCCCTTCCTTCCACGAAGCACACCTCCCGTCCTCCTGGGTGAGGCGGGCACCTCTGCCGTCCCTCGCACCCATCGCCACCGCCATCCTTAGAGCTGTGCGCACACACAGGTGACTTACCTCAACTCCTGCCTCTGGCACCCTGCTCCTGCACTCCCTCGCTGCCATGGGGGCAGTGCCAGGGACCCCAGTCTCCATTTTGGCCACCCCGCCCCCCGACGGCCCACAGCACTCCTAGCTCGTGCTGCTGTCCGTTCCACGTCTCCCCTCCCTCAGTTCCTCAGCCCAGGAACACCTCCCCTCCGCAGCCTGGCTGCCTCCCTTCCTTCCTCACCTCCTCCCTCTCACAGCTCAGATTCCATAGCCCACCATTGTGGTCCCTTGTTGTATGTCCTCAACTCCTGCCAGCACCACCTAGAAGGTATATTCAAGCCCACCACCTCTCACCTTTTCTGCTGGAGTCCAAGCCACCATCCTCTCTACCCTGGGTTTTACCACAGCCACCCCCACCCCCCACCCCGCGTGGGTCCCTTCCCCTGCATAGTATAATCCTGCCAACGTGTTGGTCAGTTTGTGTCCCTCTTCTGCTCAGAATCATCCCATGGCTCCCGTCTACCTCAGGGTGAGAGCTGACGCCCACGCAGTGCTCTCAAGGCCCTATGTGGTCTGGCCTCCATTCATGTTCTGACTGTCTTCTACAACTCACTTCACTACGGCCACCCTTCTGGCTGTTCCTGAAATATGCAGAGCTGTTCCCACCTCAGTGCCTTTGCACTTGCTGCACCTCTGTGTGCAACACTGTTCCCCGGATACCCACATCTTCCCCCCATCACCTGGCTCAGGCCTTAGCCATATGCCGCCTTCTTCCTGACGCCCTCCCGGCCACATTTTTAAAATTGCAGCTCCCACCCAGAGCCCCATCCTTTTCTCTAGTTCATTTTTCCTCTTAGCACCATCTAGCACACTGCACACCTCATTATTTCTCCTTTGCATCATCCATATCCCTTCCCTAGAATGTGCACTCCTGGAGGACAAGACCTCTGAGTTGTTTTTTCACTGCTGTAACCCAGCTGGGTTTGGTTGAATACACTCTTAGCCTTTTTTATTCTCTCCGTCTTGGCTCAGTCTAGATTCATCCAGCTCCTCCCTCCTGCATGCCTGCACCCAAACATGGCCATGGCTGGAAACTCACACACACACTTGCACACTCACACACATTCACACTGGCCGGCCTCACCTCAGCGCCACAACCACAGCCCAAGTGCGCTGTCCAGCAAACCACCACCTTTCTGTGGCCAAGGCCTCCCCCTGCCTCCACTCTCTCCAAGCCTCCCACATTCTGTAGAAGGCTCTGTTTCAGTTTATGTCACCAGAAGACAAAGAAAAAGAAGCACTTGAAACACCAAAAGTATGTAGAGAAGGCCTTTTGCAGAGCTTTGCTGTGAAGGGAACAGGGAAGAGGCCAGGAGCAGGAGGGAGACAGGCCATGGTGGGGGGCGGGGGGGTCCCTTTCCTAAGTTCGGGAACAGACATGCTGCCAGAGGTGATCTGGTGGAGGGGGAAGATTCCATGATACATGGGAGAGGGCAGGATCTTAGCAGAGTTTGGGCAAAGTGAGAGGAAATGGGGCTAGTATAGACATGGGGGCCCGGAGCACAGGAAGCTCTGGGCAGCAGCAGAGGGAATGCTGGGATCTTCCTGACATGGTGCTCCCTGCTTTCCTCCTGGCCCTCTGCCTGCTTCCCCCCGGGATGCCCTATGCAAGACCCCCGGCTCCTTTTCTCGTCCCTTCCCATGGCTGTCCGTGCCTTTGAGATGCTGGAGGTGCCAGCTGGGGCTCCAGCCCTCACCTGTCCCCTGAGCCCTAGACTCTGTGCCAGTGGCCTACCCTGCACCTGTGCTGCACATCTGACGGGATCCCTGGGCATAGTAGAGGTCACCCTACATCTTCGCTTGCCCTACAGCTAATCCAATAGCAACTCCTGTCAGCCTCAATTCCAGACATGTCCAAAATACCTCTGTTCCCCGTCACCAGTGCCACCACTGTGCAGGCCTAAGCACTTGCCTGGACCGTGGCCAGAGTGGCTCCCAACACGACAGCCATGGAGATGCTTCTCAAATAGACACAACCCGAAAGGCTCCTATGGGGGACCCTCCCTGGCCTCTCAGATGGAGGCCACACTTCTTTCTATGGTTGAATACTGCACCTTCTAGCCCCACGGTCTCTGGCTCACCATGGAGCTCACCCAGCCTGCCTGCCCCAGCCTTCACACTGGCCCATGTCCTCCTGGAACACTCCTCTTTCAGACTCAGAATGAGCAGGCCTCTTTCTGTCCCTGCTTCACCCTGTATGAGTCAGGCTGCTACCACAGAGTACTGGTAGACTTCAATGACAGACATTTACCCAAGAGCAAGGCACTGACAATGCCTGCATCTGATAAGAGTCTGCTTCCTGGTTGATAGACGACTGTCTTCTCTGTGGGCCTTTACAGGGCAGAAGGGGTGAAGGAGCTCTTGGAGTCTTTCTCTAAAGGCACTAATCCGAGGGCTCTACCGCCCAAAGGCCCCATTTCCTAATACCATCCAGTGAGGGCTTTCAACATAGGAGTTTTGGGAGGACACATTCATTCAGTCTCTACCACAGCCCCAAAACACCTCGTCTGAGAGGCCTCCCTGATCACTCCCTCTCTTCTTCTTTCTTTTTGTCTTATAGCATCTATCACCACCTGGCCTAACAACATGGGTCCACATTTTTTATGAGCTGTTGACTGTTCCCTCCCCTAGAATAGAAGGCTCTGTACTGTGCACTGTTGGATCCTCAGGCTCTAAAACAGGAACACAGTAGCTTCTCAGAGACTTTTGTCGGACAGATAATTCTGGAAGGAGCTTTGGAATCAACAGACCTGGGTTTCAGTCCCACTTACCCATTATGTAACCTCAGGCAAGTGACCCAACCTCTCCGAGCCTCAGTTTCCTCAACTCTAAAGTGATAGGCATTATAACACCCTCCTCAATGACTTTGGTGAGAAATTGGAAAATACAGGCAATTATAAAGTGAGCCCACAAAATGATGGCAATGGCATCATTATCCATATCAGGAAAGGAGGGTTTCAAGTAGAAAAAGAGAGACTCGGGCAATCTGGATCCGTAGGTAATCAGGATCCCAGGGGAAGTAGAGGGTGTGGAGGCCAGAGGGGTGGTCCAGGCTTCAGGGCATGAAGGGGAGAGCAAACAGAGGCCAAATAGACCTCTGGAGGTCTGGGCAAGTCTGGAGAAGGTGACATCCTCTTCAGAAAAGCTTCAGACAGGGGCGCCTGGGTGGCGCAGTCGGTTAAGCGTCCGACTTCAGCCAGGTCACGATCTCGCGGTCCCTGAGTTCGAGCCCCGCGTCAGGCTCTGGGCTGATGGCTCAGAGCCTGGAGCCTGTTTCCAATTCTGTGTCTCCCTCTCTCTCTGCCCCTCCCCCGTTCATGCTCTGTCTCTCTCTGTCCCAAAAATAAATAAACGTTGGAAAAAAAAAAAGCTTCAGATGTAGCCAGATGCCCTGGGTTGCTGTAGAAAGAAGCTTTATAACACCGGCCTCTGTTGTGTCCTAAGCTGGAGACGTCAGGCGCTCCCTAGGTCCCCTTGCCTGAAATTAGTATTGGGGAGAGTCTCACTGGCCCACTTCCTTGGTGAGCACTGTCATTCTGAGCCTCACACCTCACTGAGAGGCACAACTGCTCCTTACAGAATTATCTTCCCCATACATGGCTCTCGCTCATCGTCCATGCACTTGACGTTGGGCTGGGACAGTCACATAGCTGGGAAGCTGACAACCTGCCAACCAGTGCCAGAGCCTGTGCCTCAGAGAAGCAGCTGCATCAGCCAAAGGAGGGGCCAGACAAGGCTGCAGGTCCCGGAAGGCTGTGTGTGTGTGTGTGTGTTTATGTGTGTGCGCGCGCGTGTGTGTACATGTGTGTGTCTGTGCCTGTGCACCTGTGTGTGTGATGTAATGCAGGAATTTCCATGAAGACTCAAAACTGAGGATGGGGAGCAGTAAGCACACTCACATGCCACATGTGCACTAGGCACAGCCTAAGTGGAGTCCACACTGGTGCAAGCACGGTTACCCACAAGCCATGGTCGCAGAGTGGCTAGATAGCCATCCAGAGCATCCCTGAGGGCTGTTGTGGGAGAATCCCACATCATCCTCATCTGTCTGCATGGTGCTCAGCTTCTCTCTGCCTCGAGCCAAGTGAGGAGGGCCCGAGAGAGCCCCCAGAGCAAGCAGGGCCGGCGCCACAGGGGAGCAAGCTCCCCATCTGTCTGTCCATGCAGCATTGGAAGCAGCAGCACATCCTCGACACCCCCGCCTGTGCAGGACTAGGCCCAGAGGGGATGGGTGTGAACCATCTTCAAAGCAGCCCACTCCCAAGAGCCCTGTCCAGGCCGCACAGGGGGGTGCTGAAGGGTCAGTCAGCTTGAGGCCCCCCAGGGTCAGGGGCAGTGCAGTGTGGACACACCTGCCTCAGTTCTCCCCAAAGGCTATCGCTCTGTCCTCAGAAAGAGCCTGCCCAGCCTAGGGCTCCCCCCACCAAGACCAAGTAACCAGTGTCACCCATGAGGGTGAAAAATGGTTTCCCTTAGCCTCACATCCCTTTGCCACTGCAGCTCTGAGGGGCTGAGCTCAGAACTGGTGGGGAGAGAGGAATTAAGGAGAGCAGGCCAGGCCCCCTATCTCACTGTGGTATGAACACTTACCACGAGATCTACTCCCTTAACAAATGGTCCAGTGTACCATGCATTATAACTGACCGTGGGCACAATGTCCGAGGACACATCTCTAGAGCATCCTGCCTTCCTGTTCCGAAACTATGCTCACTGATCCGCAAGCCCCCATTTCCCCCCAGGCCCTGGCACCCGCCATTCCCTGCTTGGATTCTATGAATTGGACTCTTTCAGATTCCTCACATAAGTGGAATCATGTAGCATCTGTGTTTCTATGACTTGCTTATTTCACTTAGGAGCTTTAAAATAGATGTGAGACCCTAGCTTTTGTTTCCGACTGGTCTTTTTTCCAGAAGGGACTGGAAAGTTATAGAATCTGCCCACAATGCAGTCCCAGGTTAAGAGCAGCCACATAGAGCCTGTTCTGACAACTCACAGGAAGGACATAAGCTGCGTCCCCATTGTAGGGCCCCATTCCTTTTTCTGCCTGCCTCTCCTGCACCACAGAACCCTCCTTCTCCCGAGGTGTCTGCTCAACTCAGGGCCTCCCTGCTGCAGCCATGACCTGGAGACCAGAATAAAAATTACATTGTGAATGAGTGGTTGCTTTGAATACCCATGTGCTTAACAGGGCGAGAGAATGTGTGAACTTGCTAACAAAGAATTGCCGTAGCCCATATGTATCTCATTTTCTACCCAAAACAATGGGAAGTGGTGGCGACAGCCCCATGCCAGCTCACAAAACTCTCCCGGACACATCAGGCCACAAGACAAATGCCAGATGGAGGGCTGTGTCCTGAGGCCAAGGAGCCACCCAGCTTAGGTGGAAAGAGGAGGAATCCAGGACTGAGTTGATAACCCCAAGAAGTTGTGGACACAGTGTAAGCGTTGTGGTCAAGGAGGCTGTAGAGTGATGGAAGAACAAGACAGCCATAGCCAGAATGAGCATTCAAGGTTATTTCCAACCCAAAGCTACTGTGATCCCAGCAACTGATGAGTACATGCTCACTGCATGCCCACAACAGATGATTTTAACTCCTCCAACACCCTCCCCGCAGGCACTTTGAAAGACAAGACATTCTGTGACCTTGAGGCCCAGTCCTAACAATCCTGAGGTTCTAATGTTTGGCTTTCAGGGACTGCAAGGATCTTTCCAGATTGAGCTCTCTGACACCCACACAGCTAAGTGCACCTCTCTGCAAGGCAAGCTAGAAGTCATTATTCCAGACGCTAAACTCTACTACTTCTTTATAAGTAGGAGAATAGACACAGCCTGCAAAAGTATAGGGGCAAAATCATTGATGGAAGATTCATTGTGCTTGAGAAAAAGAAGCAAGAGATATGGATGAGTGTGAAGTGACTGACAATGGCCACAAGGATAAGAAAAAAGGAAGAGATGCAGGAAAGAGGAGGCCAAGAGGGGAAACTGAGTCTGTGCATTTCCATTATAAGGTCCCTTCCCCTGAGACTGAAATTAAAGGGACAACTGAGGCCTCCCTTCAGAGAATCCTGTCCAGAGGGCTCTAACCAGTCCAGGAGGTGAGAGGGACCCTTCCAGGGTCTTTAAGAAGATACTCAAATCTGAGGATCCTTGGGAGCCCAGCTGAGGACACCCAAAATGACTCAAGGAGCTCCAGAAAAGCAAAACCTGGGCTCCAGCAGCCACAGGTTGCTAAAACCCAGGCTCTGACCCATTTCCTGAGAGGGCCAGAACTTGCTCCATTTCCATCTGCAGAAACAAGTGTGTCTGTGAGCACTTTGGGACTCAAGCCACATCTGGAACTCCCCCATCCACAACTGCAGCCCAGGGAAAAGGCAGGGTGAGCTATGGGTGTCGAATGCACGTGCACTTGTCCCCGGCATGCACCTCTTTTTTGGAAGGGAAAGTGTGTACACGGAGCTGTCCCTGACCAGGTCAGGCAAAGGGTATGTGAGAACAAGACTCAGATATTCGGGAAAGTGCAACCATACTTGCACTGGGGTGGGGCGGGGGAGACCATAGCGGGGGATTCAGGGGGAACTTCTTGGACTTTCCAGTCTGAGGCTTTGAAGACTCTGTGACGAGAGCCAGTTCTGAAGATCCACTCCCATTTCTTGACCTGAAAAGTAACATGTTTGTTGGAGGTGATTTGGAAAGTACAGAAACTGCATGTTAGAAGAAAGCAACACTACCCCAACCCCCACCCACCACCCAAAAGCCACCACCTCAACATGCTATTTCCTTTTATTCTTTTATCCAAGAATTTTTTTTAATATTTAACATAATTTATATTTACAGGGTCCTGTTTTTTTTCCTTTAAATCACACTGTAAGCATTTCCTCCTGTCACTGAGAATTTCCACACATCACTTCAATAACTGCATACTATTCTATCACATAAGTGTATTGGAATTTACATAACCAATTCCCTAATGTGGAACATTTAGATGGTTCTCTCTCTTTTATTTTCCATTTTACACCAAGTTGCAGTATACTTTTCTGAGCATGAATTTTTGTTTCCTTTTCAGGTTATGTCTCTAGGGCCCATTGCTAGAAATGAGGTTTTTGATGCTCAGGGTGACACATTTGCCAAATAGCATATAAGAGAATTAAAGGTGCCGTTTTTGGAAATCGCACTTGGAGGCCATTTTGGCATTGCTGACAAGTCAGAATGGTGACAATGGTGTTAACAACAGTGAGAATCACACTGCTGCCCTGTGCCGGCCACTGCACTCTCCAGGATGGTCCCGTGTGGTCTAAGTGGGAGTTCAGTCATGCTGTGGGATGGCCCCTTGCTCTGGACCTCACTCCCTCACCTGTTCACTCTCGCACCTGGCCGACTCAGCCAGTGTAGGCAGGCGGGCAGGCCCCCACCCTGAGCCCAGCAGGTGGAAGCTTCCTGCACCCTCACTCTCCCCCAGTCTGGACAGAGCTGGGGCTGGAAATAGGTGGATCTAGGGCCTTCTGTGCTCCAGTCGCTTCTGCTGACTGGAGCTCAGAGCTGGAAAGCCAAGCAAATGCTGATTGGGATACACTGTCCCCTCTTGGCTCCCCAAAATGTCCCCAAACACCCATTTCCTTTGCCACTCTGGTGCCCCAGACACCTTTCTTTGGAGAAGCGCTTCCCTGGTGTGTCATCAGAGCCCAGGGATACTGAAAGAAATCAGCAGAGGTTACTTTTCCTTCCAGGGGATAGCTGAGACTTTTGGAGTTTCCAAAGAATGAGGCAGAGGAAACTACAGTCTCCTGATCAGGCATTCATCGGAGGCCAGTGCACCTACCAGACTCTGGCACAGGGCCTTCTGTCCTGTCTCCCAGCTCCAGTCGCTGGGGGCAGGCAAAGGAGCCAGCGCAGGGGACAAGTCCGCAGAGTAACCACTGTACCAGGTCTCAAACTACATCCACTGGTCCTCAAAGAAAGCACACAAAGCTCAGATTTGTGGCCTGGGCAGCTGTGACTGTGTCTTCTTGTCTTCATCACTAAGAAAGTATGACCCACCCCCCATACTTTCATTTACTGGAGCCTGCTATCACCTCCTTGCAAACAAGAGCTGTGTGATAGCACTGGAACTGGGCACGTGACCTATAAGCCAGTCTCACCGTCATGAGCTCAGGGGTCCTCACAGGGCCAGTGGCATCAACAGCACATGGGAACATGTTGAGAAATGCAGATTCTGGGGGCCACACTAGGTGTCAAAATCTGGGGTGAGTGCAGGGATCTGTGGTGTCACAAAGCCCCCAGGAAATCGCGAGGCACACTCAGATTGAGACCCCACACCTTGCCGGCAGCCCCCACTAACCCTATCAGGAGCAGGTTTCACTCCCTACTTTACAGAAGTGGTAAGGAGGCTCCAAGAGGTGAGCTAACTTGCCTGAGAAGTTCTGCCTCCCACAAAAGCACAGGAAGAGGGCCCTGCATCTCACATACGATGACCAGGTACCACAGCAGTTATGCCCACACAGAAGTCCTGGCCACCCCACTGCGAAGTTCCCCTCCGTGCTCTTCTCTCACCACTGCACCCAGGTACCCCTGCTGGCCTGTCCATCCCACCATCTGAGCAGGCCAGTCTTGGGGGGGAGTGGGTCTCCTCCTCCAGGAAGCCCTTCTTTAAACTACCCTTTCTGAACTTACCCACAGATGCATTTCTCTCAGTCTGTCACACAGCAAGCTCCCTAAAGGCAAGGGCCTGGACTCAAGTAGAGAGCTTGCTGCTGTAAAAGTAGGTGCTAGAGACATTTTGCTGAGGAAAGAAAGAACAAACAAAAGCATGAGCAAAATCAAAACCACTGTCACAGAATCTAGGAGTCCTACGGCCCAGAGTCTGATGGGTGAGTGCCCTCTGTGACACCCCCAGGCATATCTTTATTGCTTGTTTTGACACCTTACGACACAGACAGTGTCGGCAGTCCCTTTTCACATAAATATGTCACGTGTCCTCAACCAAGTCCTGAGCTCCCTGTGGACACGTGCCATTGGGGCTGGATGAATGCCACCTACACAGCCAACGTGGCTGCCGTGCGAGAGACATGGACAGACAATGTGTAATTGTCGCTTTGTCACACTTCCATCCTGAGACCAACTCTTCCCCAGTTGTGGCTTCAGTGTTACAGCCTTTCAGGCTGTGATAACAACAAACCATCCAAGAAAAGGAAATATGATTGACCTGTTTTTCACCAAAAAAGAAAAGGCAGTTCATAAACTTCAGCCGTCAACTGCTTTCTGCTTGACTGGCATGAGGACTTGGAGGCATGAATCTAGTGCAGGAAGAAGAAACCCCAGTGGGAGCCAAGGAGAACTTTCTGCAGCCACAAAGTTTCCTGTCCCTCCCCTAGTCGCTGGCCTCATCCTGAACCCAAATCAGACTCACACAAAGTCACGGCCAGGGGAGAGCAGCTCTTCTAACCAGATCCGTAGTTTCCTTGAAATAGAAGTCTGGGTGAGTGGCATGGAACTTGGCAAACCGTAGGCAGTGGTGTGGCGGCCTCTGCACTGCTGTCCTTGACACAGTTGTCATGGGAGGAACTCTCCAAGGACTCCATGACTTCCCCTTCATGGTTTTAAAGCTGAAACAATCTTCCTCTTCCCAGAACACATAGGCCGCCTAGTCTGAAGGCATTCTCCCCCTTGACTCGAAGGAACTCACTCTCCCAGAGTCCTCTGCCCAGTTGGGCGAGAGAAGCAGGGAGCAGGCATTTCCTCCACAACCTTGGGGCGCCAGGAAAACCATCCGAGGTGGGCAGGAGGTGGGAAGATAACACCTCTAAAGGAAGAAGAGTGCCCTTGGCACAGCTTCATCAGAAAACACCAAAGAAGGGAGATTCTGGACTTGTGTCCCTGGGGCCAGCACCTGACCTCTGCTCTCTGTCAACATCTGGGAAGCACCCCCAGCCCCCAGCCCCCAGGGTCCAGCTGCGGCTAAAGTTCTGTGTCCTGTTGGCCGTGCCCAAGCTGCCAGCCGGAACCGGGAACATCACCTTCAATGAGTGGCAGCACCTGTGTGCCCCGCTGCCTTTGACCAGAAGACAGGCGGCCGGCCACCCTGTGGACCATATGGAGGGTCGACAGCCCTTGGCTGCAGCCAGATTGCAGACTGCACAGGAGAAAGCCATTCCCAGCACTTCGGAGGGTGCACACTCTGGTTCTGGAGAATCCTTCGATTGAACACAGGCTCTGCCCTTGGTTGGCTGTGAGTTTTGCCCCATTATTTGACCTCTTTGGCACGCATGTCATTTTCTGTAACTTAGAGAAACGGAAGGAAGTTCCCTTTTGCAGGCCTGCTGCAGGATGAAATGAGGGGACTTCCGTGGAGACCGTGCCCAGTGCCCAGTGCCTGTACCGGCCGAGTGGCCTTCCTCCTCCACACCCTCTCGAGGCTAAACCCCCAGGACACGTGGCCTCATCCCCATCATGGGGGAATGTTCCTCCTGCTCACCACCCCACCCCTGCCCCCACAGGAGGGCAACTTCCCTGAACAGTTTAGGGCAGTAACAGCTCTTCCCTTTCCTCTCCCCCAAGAGACCCACCAGCTCAGCTCACAGGAAGCATCTGTTATCCCTGCACTTGGCTCATGGCCCAGGCCCCGGCCTTGTGGCGAGGACTCTGGCTGGCCACACTGGGGTTCAGAAGCCCGGAGCTGTCATACACCGTGGCCACCTTCCCGCCTTGGCCCACGTCAGCTTTTGTCAGAGTGAAGCTGTGTTTTCTTCACCATATGCCTGCTCAGAGTTGGGCTCCCTTGAGCCCAATGCTGCAGGACTAGGGATTTGGTTTTTTCCCTTTTATGGTGCTGTGGTCTAAGTCATGGCCTCTGAACAGTATGGTGAATGCATTTGGTGTGTGCCCAAATGAAACCAAAGCCCCACCAAACAGTATTTACCCTGGCTGAATGATAGAGCCTAATGCTTTCTGAGCTCTCCTCTCTCTCTCCCTCTCTCTCTCTCACTCTCTCTCTCTCTCCCTCTCCCCTCTCTATATCTCTCTCTCTAGTTAGGACCCACCAGTGGGTTGGGATTTACTGTTTGACAAACCCTGCCTTAAATAAGTTTTATGTCACAGTCATATCTCCCAGAGAGAGACTCATTCTCCGTTTCCTGGAACCTCCTCTGTGCCAACGGTGATCCTGGGAACACAGAGACACTCAGCACCCAGATGTTGATTTACTGTCCACCAGGCCCGTCCTAGGAATCCATGACCAGTGCCCATCCTCTGCATGGACTCCAAACATTTGCGAGTGGGTGGCTTAGGTGATTGGCACTGAATTATGTGCAAACCAGAGTAGTAATGAGGATGAGATCAAAAGAGTGGAGACAGGATGTGAGGACCATCTGGCTGCCACCTCTGTGACAGCAACCCATTGATGGCCCGGGTTGATTCAGCAAAACTGCCTGGCTAGGCAGGCATCCCCTTCCTCCCTCACTGCTCCCTGTGCGTCCCTCTGAAAGCTGCACACTCTGTTGAAGACGATGACCTTCCCCGATAGAGGAGGACTGCTCTTCAGTCAAAGGCATATGAGTGGCTGCACTGTCTTGCTAGAATCTCCAAACAAGGTCTCAAGGTCCATTTGTAGGAGAGCATAGGCTCGTCAAGCTTCCAAGAGCAGATACACCCAAATGAGGTGCTGCACATGGCAGTCTGCTTTTCTTTAAAAAAAAAAAAAAATGATGACAACTTAGTAAATACCTATTCTGAGCTATGTGCCATGTAGGTCTTGTCTACACAACATACATAAAATATCATTATCATGCATATCTTTTCTAATCCCAACCACAGGGTGGGTATGGTTAATCTTGTTTTACATACACAGAAACTAAAGCCAGTCAGTGTTAAATATTTTGGTGGATGCACTACTGTGAAACTGGTCGAGCCAAGACTTGAACCCAAAGCTTGTCTTCACAATGATGTGGACAGCGCAAAGGGCAGTTTGATTCTCAGTTCCTCCAAAGGGGCCAGGTTTCAAATAACATCCAACAACCGTTCTTGGGTGCCAGGTATACAGCCCGATGCTGGGCATAGAACTGTGAGCAGGGCTAATGTGGTTCTGGGGTTTGTAGAGCTTTCTCTCTGGTGAGGGCATTGCAGTCTTAAAGGGAGCCAAGAAAGAAAACCACAGGTACCTGGGATCTCTGTGAAAAGGTTGAGGTCTCCAATGCCTGTCCAATCTGAGGGCTACACAGTTACTTTTTTCTGATCTCGGACCCACACCTAGCCATAAATAACACCTACCTCTGCCATAAATGCACTCCCTAAGGCTTCCCATAAATCCCTCTGCCCCAAGTCCTGAACTCAGAATGATGCCATCTCCAATCACATACTCACCCTTCAACCCCAGCTAGGGGTGGGCTTTTATTCCAGGGTCCTTATCTGCTTGCACACTAGCCCATCAACTTCCTTGGGCAGGATGGAGCTCATTCCAGCTACTCTTCCAAATATCCCTTATCATCACCACCGGCTACAGGGACCCAGGACAAGGGAGCATAGCCGATGAGCATTCTAACTCCATCTCCAGAGGCAAGAGATGAAAACGTAAGCTTCACAAGCCTCAGTGTCATGGATGGCGAACAGACATTTAGAGGGAAAGTGAGAGCTACAGAGAGGTGAGCATTGTTGTGGGTGCTGAGCTCTCTGCCTACAACACTTATACTCCTGTCTGTGCAGCAAACTCCTATTCATCCTTCAAAGTCCAATCCTAACGACTTCCCTCGGAGAAGCCTTCTCATACACCAGCAGTTCTCAGCACAGAGCATGCATCAGAACCACCTAGAGGCCTATCACCACAGATTGTGAGATCCAGGTCCTTGTTTCTGATACAGCAGGTCTGAGATGGGGCCCAACAATTTGCGTTTCTAGCAGGCTTGTAAGAAATACTGTTGGTCCCAGGAGTACCCTTTGAGAACCACTTCTCACACCATCTCCATCCTCCCAGACAGGCCTGAGCTTCCTCTGCTGTGCCAGTTCTGAGCTCTATAGCCGTTCCGGTCATGCTGAAGTGTCACCTCCCTGGGATCAATCACATTGTGCAAATTCAGCTCCACACACCCAGAGGGGTAGGGCATGGAGATGAGGCATGCCTGCCCACCTTGCTCCCGGGCACACATGAGCTCAGAGGGAGCCCTGTTGACCCCTCAGAAACCTCAGATCCCTCCTGTCCCCACCCCACTGGCCTGCAGGGAGAGCTTCCAGTGTTCCAGTATATAGGTTTAGGTGCAAGGTCCCTAAACACAAGCTAAGAAATTCACCCCAAGTGGTTCAAGCCAAATACCTCATCCAGCACTTAAGCAGTACTGGGCAGTGCCAGGCGGGGTTCAGCACACTGACCCAGAGCAGCCTGGGCTTGATTTGGTTGACCTCTGACTCTCTTTCAGCTATAAGATACAGGGAATACAGTAACACTTTTCTGGCACTCAGATTCCAAATCTGTAAGATGGGAATAATAGTAACTTCTACCAAATGGGACGGCCATGGGGGCCAAGCCCGGTAAATGCTGAGGATGGCACCTGTCACAGGCTAAGCTGTTGCTAGGTGTTTTTCAAAGAGGAAGAACCAGCAATCCCTTCTAACCCTGACTGGGTTGGACACACTGGCCTAAGAAATGCTGGTCTTCAACCTGGAAAATCCCAAGTGGCAATTCTAGGTATTTGAACTTCTATGGCCATCCATGCCAACTTCAGGAGGGGGGCGTTCTTTATTCTTCCTGAACTCTGAAGTTCTTGGTGATTGAATAAGGTCCGCAGTGCCAGCATCTGAATCCATTCACTCATATATGCCTGCATTTATGGATGCAGTCATGCATTCAACAGATGATTATTGAGGACCTACTATGTGCTACATGCTGAAATCCAGGCTGTTGTTGTCCACCCTGAATCTCAGAGTCAGATGCCACTTGTACTTCCTACCCCTCCTGCCTCAGTTCTCAGTACCGTGAAGCACTTAGAAGGCTGAACTGAGCTCTCCTCCTGCCTCCCCCTCCCTCCCCTTCCCTGACTCCTGCTGTGTGCTTGCTCTGTCTCTTTGCTGACTTGAAGGACCTCTTTTACCCTCTTCACCACCTCCAAACTCTGGGCAGGCTCTCCTCCTCCTCTGCCTCCAACCTGGAGCCTTCCCTTTACTCACCACACTCTCCTTCCTCACACCACGGCCAGTCCCTTCTCAGAAAGAGGCATCTGGAAGCTGGGGAGAATGACCTCATCCCACTATAATTAAAGTGATTATCTGAGCGGAAAGGACTATTATGAAGTAGCCCTCTCTGCTTTAATATGCGTAGCCATTATAATTGAAACATGGGATTTCCATGTTAACACTGAGATTTCTGTGGTCTAATAAATCCTTCTCCTCACTCATCTCCCAGAGGAGAGAGGAGACACTCTGTGAAGCAGCTGGAGGTGATGTACAGCTTCCTATTCCAATTGAGATGCTAGCCCTGTGGCCAGACCAACCAGTCAGTAACTCTGAGAGTGCCCCAGTGCGGCCCTTCCCACAAGAGAGCCAACCAGAGACCACAGAGGGGACTTGGGGAGGAGCCACCAGACAGGAGCCCTCCTGGGAGGGTGGCTTCAACAGAGAAAGGAGAAAGTTGCCCCCCAGATGCGGGAGTGTGGGCTGACTGTCCTGCCAGTGTGACCCTGGGCACGTTACTCCCTCACTCTCAGGGTCCCACCTGTGAAATAGGCTAGTAATACCATCCACCTCATGGAACTGCTGGGAAGACCACATGATAGGATGGGTGAGAGGCAACTGAACCAACACCTGGCATGTTTGGACCCTCCACGTGTGGGGACACTTCACAAATGGTCTGTTTTTACCATTATTGTGAGAAAGCTGAGGCCCAAAGGCAGATGCTGCTGGTACCGGGCACATGACTGCCTACCTTCATGCGCACTACTGAGCTAGCCTACCTAACGTGTCTACCGAGCACCTGCCCAATGCAAGGAGTCCGCCCCTCACCCCACTCAGAGACGCGGGAACCAGGCCAGCCTCCACTGTGGTTCCCACGTCCTCTCCAGACTGGTCAGCGACCAGGAAGAGCCAGAAGCCTGACCACACACACACCGCCCTCTGTCCACTCGGCCTGTTCACAATGCTGTGCACCTGTGAGTGGGGGGGGGGGGGTGCAGACACACTGCTGAGCATGGGAGGATTTCCTCTCCCCACTTAGGTTCTTCTCTTCTGTTCACAGAAATGGTCGACTCTGACCACATTTTCATGACGTTGGGTGTGAACATCGCCATCATTGCAGGTGAGCTGTCCTGGGCCTCCAAGCAGGAGAATCAGAGGGAGTGCCCAGGGGAGAATCCACCCAAGGCTTCAGAGCAAATGCCTGAATGAGGGTGAGGTTGCATGAGGGGCCACCCTTAAGCCCATCTAAAACTCACTGGTGTCCCCTCACCCCATCACTCCCAGGCCCTGAGTGACCTGGCCCCTACTGCCCAGCCTCCCAGCTTCACCTCCCAACCGCTCCTGAGTCCAAACAGAAATGAGGGGCTGACTGCTGTTCACACTCCACGCCTTTGCTGGGTGTCCTGCAGAACCCCCTCCCTCTCCAGTCCTCTGCTTGGCTGCCCCTGCTCCTCTGGCAAACCCATGCAGCCTTCACCTCCAGAGAGCGTGCCAGAGCTAAGGTAGGGTGATGAACAGTGAGCCACACTCCCCCCAACCTGTCCCAAGTGCTTCCCATGGCCCTGTCTTGTTCCTCCTAAGAGTGCACAAGGCAGGGCGGCCACCAGGGCCCAGCCTTCGGGGCACTTTCCTAGATTTAGTACCAAGTCTCACACCCTGGGGAACTTCTCAGTTGAGATCATTCTGGATTTAAAACTGCAAGTCCTGAGGCCATGAACCTCTCTGTTTTAGGTAAACTCATGTAGTTGATTCTGCAGGGTATGCACAGAAGTCTGTCTTCCTCAGTAGACTGAGTGGCCCTGAACAAGGGTCAGTGCTGGAATCCTATCCCAGCCTCAGTCTGCGCCAGTCTGAGTGGAAGGAGGGGGAAAGAGGAAGGGAGGTCGGAGTAACTCAGATGGGTGTGGATAAGGGTGAGCACATGCCAGGCAGGAAGGAGAAGGGCAGGAATGAGCCAGCCTGTTTGGGGTTGGTGCTGACTGTAGCAGTGTCTGTCCTGGCACAAGCCCTATGAGTCCTGACCCCAGTCCCAGGCGCCTGCCCCAGACAGAGCCATGCATTTGTTCCCTCTGCAGGCGTGATCACAGCGATAGCCATCATCCTGATCTGCCTGCTTGTCATCACTCTACGCTACTTGTACGGGCACAAGGGCACCTACCACACCAATGAGGCCAAGGGCACGGAGTTTGCCGAAAGTGCAGATGCAGCCCTGCAGGATGACCTCTCCCTCCAGGACACAGGTGGGGACAGCAGCAGAAAGGAGTACTTTATCTGAGGGGCACCGGGTCCCCTCTCCCCCAATGCCTTCTTCACGAGAAAAGATACACCCCACAGCCCCACCCTGCTACCTGGACCACCAGGCAGACCATGAGAGCACCCATCTCATCCCAAGATATGCAACTGACCTGAGAACTCTGGGTGCCGGCCTGGGGACAGGAAAGAAAGAAGGAGGAACTGAGCCAGGAGAGGCCTGTCCCAGGCACCCAGGGATGCAGTGGTCACCCAGGAGGCCCACCTTTGCTCTGCCAGAGGGAGAAAATCTGGGTCCTCCTGGGCAGTGTGGTTTGTCATCAGCATGGTGTGAAAGTCCTTGCTGGGTGGGTGGGCCTGAGGGCTGGGGAAGCAAGGAAGTGAGTCATCTGTAAGCTGACTGGGGATAATGGCATCAAATGTCAGTCCTTGACATTTGGGGGGAACAGCAGGTGCCAGCGCTAAAAGGCACCTTTGTCTCCCATCGATCCAGTTCTAAATGATTGGAAATAAATTTGAAATGTAACCAAGCATTCAGAGTCAAACAGCATTACTGTAATTGTCTGGGGAAAGATAACCACCACCCAGGCCTTGCTTTTCACCAGTGTGACATTGTGTTCTCCACTACAGTCTGCGTGTGTGAGGCTGGGACAGTCCACTTCTGGCCCCATTGGCCTGTCCTCAGCATAGACAGTGCAGAGGGCTTCTGGGCCTCCCAGGAGAGGAGGGCCCAGTGACCAGCATTCTTTTCCCCACAAAAGTACCAGCTTCATGAAACAAATGTAAACGTGGAATGTTCCTCAAGAAATAGGTTGCCCTGGCTGTGAAGACACTGGCTGAAGTGATGGTTTTCTAAGGCACAGTATTAGAGAAATCGGCCCCATTAAATAACTATGAGTGAACCCATCCTTCCCCTAATGACCATGGCTGGAGCACAGACTGCAGAATGTCATTGTCTTGGGTTTGGGCCCTGGCTCCTCCTTTCCTGATCCTAGGTCCTCAGTCAACTTGCTTGACCTTTCTGGCTTCAATGTTCTCATCCCTCAAGTGGGCATGGCTCCATGGTAGTGTTGAGGAGGAAAAAGTTTTATTCTATGTTTCAAGGTCCTTCTGGCTGGTCTAAGGATCAAGTTGACATGAGACAGATTGACCACAAAAATCACATTTAATTTTGTATGTCCTGGGAATCCACATAAACGTGGGATTCCAAAGGCAGGCAAAATGAGATATATATGTCCCCTGAACTAAGGGGAAGGAGGTAGGGGTCTGGGACTTCAAAGGGAAGGAAGGCGATTCACTGGAAGGTGAAAAAGGGTAATTATTTGGTAAACAAATGTGTACTGGGCCCCTCAGAAACAATGGGACAGGGAGAGGAATTTTAACAAAGATACTTTGCTAAACTCCTCCTTTTACTTCCTCTGGATAATGTAATTGTGATGATAGCTCCATTCCTGGAGTAGGTCCTCTATCTAAATTCTTAGAGATAGTTGGGGGAAGGTCAGAGTTTCTTCCTTGGTGTTTTGGGCACCAATTACTTTCAGCTCAAAATAATCTGCATGGCGAAGTGACCCATCCTGAGGGACTTCTTCTGAAACCCTCTAGTGCCAAGCGTCAGGGTTGATGGTGGGAACAGATGCATCAGGTGCTCAGTGCTGTCTTCTGATGTCAATTACTAGTGCTGCATAGGTAGTGCATATGTATTGGTTAATGAAACTTCCTCATTGTACCACTTCTGAACATTTCCTGAGGAGGAGTAACTGTCACTTAAACTGATGGGGACATCTGGGTGGTTCAGTCAGTTGAGCGTCCTATTTCAGCTCAGGTCAGGATCTCACAGCTCACGAGTTCGAGCCCCATGTCAGGCTCACTGCTGTAGGTGTGGAGCCTGCTTCAGAACTTCTGTCCGTCCCTCTCTCTCTTTGCCCCCCCCTCCTCTCTCTCTCTCTCTCTCTCTCTCCCTCAAAAATAAATAAACATTTTATGGGGCACTTAGATGGCTTAGTCAGTTAAGCATCCAACTTCGGCTCAGGTCATGATCTCACAGTTTGTGAGTTCAAGCCCCACATTGGGCTCTGTGCTGACAGCTCAGAGCCTGGAGTCTGCTTCAGATGCTGTGTGTCTCTCTCTGCCCCTTTTCTGCTCATGCTCTGTCTCTCTCTGTCTCAAGAATAAATAAATAAATAAATAAATAAATAAATAAATAAATAAAAACATTTTTAAAAGATAAAATGAACAACAGGGAGAGAAGATGAACTTACTAACCATCCTCTTTCATAAGTGTCTTTCTAGACTCCCCGCAACTCAGCAGTCACTCAGAGACCAGCAGGTCCAAGTTTAAGCCTGCAGCCTGGGCTTCCCTGAACTCCCTACAACTCAGGTTTCTTGAGGCTCCACCATCTATGTCCGGGAGTCAGCAAAAAGGTCCCCCATCACTCTCCCTAGGGGATAACAGGATCCAAGCCCTGCCAGGAGTGGCCACCAAGCAAAAGAGCTGGAAGTTATAGGGTTGACATGGGAACAGGGGGGAGAAATAGAAGGAAAGGAACTGGTGATCTTCAAACGGTGAGACCTTCCGTGGAGTAACCCAAGTTCGCTGCCCCACCACTTTTTCATCTGTAAAACCAAGGGTTTGACTACATCCATGTGTCCCAAAGTGTGATCTATAAAATACCAGCCTGGAAAAATGGTGATAAACAGCCCAAACAAAAAGGGTGTTCCATGTGCAAATAGATGTGTAAAATGACATGTTAAGCAAATCTAAAGCCATGTGAGGCCTCTTGCCATCCTGTGTTCCAATGTGTGCCATGACTCTTGGGGTGTGGGCATAGGGGGATGAATTCAGCATTTCCCAAATGTATTTTTCTAGACACCCCATTGCTTCCCAGAATACCTGTTACAAACCTGAGGGCCAAGAGTTCCCGGAACACATTTGGGAAACAACTGCACCAACCAGCTACCCAACATCCCTTCCTGTTGTGACATCACTTCAGGATTTTGAGAACATACAGGGCATATGTCCTCATGTTCAAGGATGATGAGCACTCATCACTGCCCAGTGGGCACAGAGGAGGCACCCAGAATCCACATGCAGGCATGCCTTGCTTTACAAAAGTCTCCAGGGAGAGGGTCAGCCCAGAGGACCTGGGCCCCCTGATGCTGCCACTAGTGTCTGTGCTGGAAAAAGATGCTGGTGGCTCTTCCCCACTCTTTCTGCAGCAGCCCCGGGGACCCCCTACTCACTGCTCTCTGAGAACCAGTCCCTGCCTCCCCTGGTGCTTGCCCTCCGTGTCCACCGAATGTCCTGGAAAACCGTACTGAAGCATAGCCCACTCCCAGCCCTCAGTCCCAACCAGAATCAGATGCAGAGGTGACATGGATGTTGCCAGGCTGGGTCATCCAAGGTGGCCTATCCAAATGTCCCCAAAAGGGAGCTGTCACAGGCTAACTGTAGAGGTGAGGGAGAGCATCCTACCAATGAGAATGCACATGCACACCCCCCATGGGCATCCAGTGCACACTGGTGTGCAAATAATGGTGCTCCCTCTGGTAAGGGACTGCACTTTCCTTATCTTTTATCCCTCCCCCAGCGATGCGTAGAGTCACCATGTAGCATGTCTACAACAAATGTGGATTGGGGCGAGTGTGCACTCCTATGCATGAGCCCATTCTCCAAAAGCCATTAAGGAGGAAGGAAGTGGAGAGGAAAGGCCGAAAGGGCAGATAAAACAGGAGAGGTGGAGAGAAGGAGGGCTGGAAGAAGAGGGAAGGGGAGCTAGCACACTCTGTATGCAATGCCCCCTTCCCCATGCATGTTCCTCTTAGCCTCACCACAATCCTTGCAAGCGAGTGGCCTCATTCACCCTTCACACCTGCAGAAACTGAGCCTCAGGAAGCTTGGAGGGCTTGCTGGAGATGACACAGCACCTAAAGGCCATGGGAGCATTTGAGCCCAGGCCTGTCTGACCAGTAGGCTGGAGAGAGGAGACTCCTTCCTTCTGTAGGCTGAGGTGAATCAGTGAGGACTCTTTCTGCGAACAGAGCAGGTGGCACCAGGACTCAGTGACCCTGGAATGACCCAGTTCTGGGGTCAGAGCACTCCAGGCCAGGCCTCTATGCCAGCAATGACCTGGGCTCTTACGATAACATCCCCATCCCTGTCAAGGGCTGGCCTGGGACAGAGGCAGCCCTAGAGTCCTGGGCTGTTGGCGCTCTGCAGGATGATTAGCAAGATAAAGACAGCAAGTGTTTTCAGGTTGATCACACTTGATTCATGTGCTAGCACCCAAGAATCTTGCCATCCAGGTCACTCTTATCAAAGAGGAAAATGATTGGGTAGATTACATCTTGTCAGAATATCCATAAAACATCTGTACTAATCCTCCTTGGATGTTTTGTGCTTTTAAACAGTGCTTAACCCCAAAATAAGAGTAATGGTAAAATTTCAGATACAGAGATAGATCGTGTGTGTGTGTGTGTGTGTGTAAGTGTTTCTGAGTCTTTAGCTGCAAGCCACAAATATGAGCAGCCCTGTTTCAAGAGCTCATGGCTTGGTGGGAAAGATAAACATATCAGTGTAGATAGCTCCAAAGTGTCACAGATTCTGTGAGAGAAGGGAAACAGACAAATGTGGAACACAAAGGAAGGACAGGCCGGTTCCACCTGAGGCATGGTATGGATTAGGAAGCCTTCAGAGGAGAAGGGAAGGTTGTGTTGGCCATGCAGTAGACTAGGGCTGGACCACGGAGGGTCTTAAGCCCCAGCTAAGAAATGGGGCTTTGTGTCACAGGCCACAGGAAGCCACCAGAAAAACAGGTCACTCTCTATCATAAAGATAAGGCAATGATCAAATTAAACAGGATGAAAATGCATTGTGGAAATGTACAAGGTCATTCTGTCATCCTGGAGTAGTAGCCCATTACTCCAGCCACCCCATTGCCCCATCTGAAATTCACATGACTCAGCCCATCCTGCTCATTGGGAAATGGATCCAATCCACTCACCAGAAGAAAGGACAGTAGGTCGGAGCTGCAAGCCAACTGTTACATAAATATCAGAGAAAAACTTCTTCAATGGAAGCAACTCCTGATGGTTTTATCTTGTTTATGTTCCTTTGGAAGAGATGCTGTTTAATTGTTTTCCATTTCTCACCTGAGCTTTCTTATCATCATAGCAACAGAGATGCCTCAAAGGTCAAGGGGTTTGGGGGAGGGGGAAGGAGCTGTGCCACAAATAGAACTACAGGCACTTGAACATCTGCGATCATGTCAACATGTTATGGAAAGTTGTGGTTCTGGAATTGGACAGAGTTGAACAAAAACCTCCCCACTAGCACTAACCACCTCTGTGACCTAGGAGAGTTAACTTCTCTGATTCAGTTCTAATCCACAAAATGAAGATTAAATTATTTTAATTGATGGTGTTTTGAATGTGAAATTCAGTAAGGATATAAGCTTGTCAGGAACTGTGAGGGCATTGAGATTTTACCTGCTTGTGAGGTAAGCCAAGGCTGTAACAGTTCCATGGGTGCTGACAGAAGACACAGGGCAGAGGGCTTTCTTACTCACAGCAAGGGCATAGACATTGGCATATTTGTGTGGGCACTTCCTGTTCTCTAGCCCCAGGTGGACAATGTGGGTGGTCCCCAATGGATACTTGTCCACATGGTATGTTGAATTCCAGAAGAAGAACCCTGAACTAAGAGAACCAGTGTCTCTTCTGATGGGCAGTAAGCACGTCTGCCCCTCTGACCTGGAGGAAGGTACTAGCTCAGTCTTCCAAAGCTGTTTGCTATGCAAACTTCCTTGAAAAGATAGTCCAGAACAGCCAGGTCATGCCTCACAAGATGTGAGAAATTTGAGAGACCCACAGAACATTTTTACCCCAACAAGGTAGGCACTGCCTAACAGTACCTGGTGGCCCATGAGTGTTCGGTACTTACTGAATAAGCATGTACGTACATTAAACTCTAGCAATGTGCTAAGTAGCTGGGCTCGGAGCCCATTGAAATATTCCCACCTTGTCACCAGCCAACCAAAAAGCATATTCTGCTTCCTAAGGCACGTGGGGGAGTTTCAAGGGGAAAACTTTTCTCCATCCTTCTGCTAATCCCTGAGAGATGTAGCTTCAGGTTTTGTGGGTTTTATTAGTTTGCTGTCACAGGAACAAATAGAGGTATACACTGTGGGAATGTCTCAGTTCATGGGTGAACTCATAAATCCAGAGCCCTGACAATGAGACTCAATAGAATTCTCCAGCTTCTATTTCTAAGGTCACCCAGTGATCAAGAGGTCTCTCTTACCAACATTATAGATCTCAGAGGATGCTTAAGATAGGCAAACCCCCCACCCAATCTTTAACTTTAAACCAAACACTTTGGCCACCTTTTATTTTTCAGATAGCTGAAATCATTCTTCTTTTCCCCCCAAGTCAAAGAGTAGGAAAGTGTTCTACATTCAGCTCTCCAAAGATACAACACTCTGGGGGCTCCCTTGGATGCCCCAAGGGCAGGCCACCCCTTCCTCTGGGGCAGGACCATTTAGGTCACAGCCGCTGCTTGTCGGACATTGTCCTCTAAGGGTGACAAGTGGAGACATTAGGACAAAATGATGGTGAGCATCCAGAACTCAGCATCCAGGCAGTGACATACCTTCATTCAGTCCCCAAATGTCCCCTGAGTTTATACCACACAGTAGGCACCATGCCAGGGACTTAGGGCGAGCAAGTCACTGCCACTGCCTGGAGGACCTCATCACAACAGGAAATATGTCAAAACTGCTCGGGTTGCATGGGGTCCACACTGGAAGAAAAATGAAGAGCCTAATGGAAGCCAGGGAAGCCTTCTTGGAGGAGGAACTCTAAGCCTAGTTCTGAAGGAGTCAGCCAGTCACAGGGGTCAGAAATGCAAAGAAATAAAGGTGAGTCCAGAAACTGCCAATGCCATGTTCTTCTGGAGCATGTGGTCTGCGCAGAAGTGAAGGATGAGGCTGGACCCAGAGACTGCAAAGAACCAAATAATGAGGGGTCTGGCCATCATACTGTGGAGCCTGGATGTCATCTTGTAGGTGATGGAGAGCCCTTGGAGGGGCTTACAGGAGGAAATGGGGTGTAGATGTGGTCTGATTTGCACATTACATTGGTAGCCATAGGTGAAGATGAATTAGAGGCCTGGGGAGAAAGATGGCTTAGAAATTGTTGAGACCTGGATAAGGAAAAGCACCTTGTAACAGATCCCTTGGGATCAAAGCAAAATTCTCTTTTGACACAGTTGTGAATTCACCTGACTCTGTATTGGTTATGGCATGCCATGCACACAGAAAACTACAGCCCCTGGAGCGGAAGTTCATACCAGATTTATTGGGTTTGTAGACGCAGACTGTTCATCAGCCATTGTCACTAAAATCTACAGAGAATGAATCAAGGTCTTCAGCATCCTACAGTCACATCTGCAACTCCTCTGGGACAAAAGATACTTGACTAGAACCCCAGAGGGGAAATAAAAACAAAGGATTCAGAAGGGCTACCTCTTAAAGTCTGCCCATAGAGCACTTGAGATGCCCAGGGAAGGCATTCTACCCAAACTTCCCACCCCAAGGAAGTCAGAAATTCTACTACTCAAGTTTTATTCTTTAGGATGAAAAGTTGCAAAGCCTTCTGCCACACACATCCTTCCAGGCACAGGAGAAATGGTGGGTAAGCCTCTGCACATCCTGTCTCTGACCAGAGGTATAGGGCATGAGAGCCTGGAGGTGGGAAAGCAGAATGGGGAGCTGAGGCGTGTTTGCGCGGTGCATGGTGGGATAGAGACGGGAGGGCAGAGAAGGAAGACATTTCTGACTTAATTACTTTGCAAAGGTTCAGCTCTGAAGCCTTTCTCGGGTCAGAACCTTGTCCTGGCCCACAGAGGACTATGATACAGAAAAGAGGCTGTGACTTGAAGTCCAGCAAAATAGCTGCACATGTGCCAGACAAGGCCACAGAAACCAATCTGCGTACTTATGTCCAACCTTCTAATTTCCCTTGGAGAGGAGAAATGGGGTCTTGGAGCCTCCAAAGGGGGCAGGCTCCACATATTTTGTAAATACCAGCACCTGTGCCATACTAGCAACTATGCATATACCAGCCTCTGGGCAACGCCCAGCACCTGTGCAATACTAGCATATATGCAATACTGATACCTGAGCAAAACTGGCAGCTGGGCACCACTGGGTACCTGGGCAGAAGTGGGCACCTGTGAAGCCCTCCCGCTCCATGTGTCCCTGGCAGTCATTGTTGACTGTGTCGTTCTCACACTGGAACCAGGCTGGGCTTCACCATCTTCCCCACACCTCGCTCCCGGCAGCCTGAGCCAGACTGGAAGTGACCTTGCTGTCATCTT
Organism: Felis catus; assembly: GCF_018350175.1. Taxonomy (NCBI): domain Eukaryota; kingdom Metazoa; phylum Chordata; class Mammalia; order Carnivora; family Felidae; genus Felis; species Felis catus. Next base: position 112,083,775 of record NC_058375.1, on the reverse strand, counting down.
GCCACCATCTAAAGAAGATAAGCTAGTTCCTGGGAGTTGACGTGGAGCCAAATCAGGAGGCTCCCCTCGTTGAGTCTTCATTTTCTCATCAGTAAAAAGGGAATAAAAAGCCCTAGCTTCCCCGCTTCATGAAACTATTAGGAGTAGGCATAGCCAGTGCTGAGACAGCGTTGCTAATGTGTGATGGGTGGAAAGCCTCCACCACCGGTCCTCCTGTCCTTGCCAATACCCTGTTGAAACGTACCATGCAAAACATATGGAGGGTCCCCCCACCTACACACAGACATGTTCAATTTTCAAAATAACAAAGCTGGAGAGTTTCAACAGCCAAGCTGAACTGGAATTCTTGGCAGCCAACAGCAGCTCCCCCCAAGGGAGGTAGAAGGAAGTTCTCTAACTTGTTTATCCCACTTATTATTAATCACCTGCCATTGAAAAATGATTCTAAGAGGAAAAAATGTGTCGCTGAGTTGCAAATCAAAGAAATATGTATGTGCATTTTATTTTATTAATTAAGGCAGAGATTATCTAAAAGAAGCTTACTCAAAGCCACTAAGGGTACAAAGAGCCCACACTGGAAGGAGTAGACTTGGCAGTCCCTTTGGCAGTGTGCCAAGAATCTCATAAATGTTCACATTCTTTGACCCTGAAATTCTATCTCTAGAAGTCTATCCTGAGAAACTATCTTGAAATGCAGACCAAGATTTCAGTTAAAAAGCATCTTTAATCGCTCTATTTACAGTAAGGGAAATATAAAACTGCTTAAGTGTTTATCATTAGGAGAATGTTAAGAAAATTATGATGTGAACTTGCAATTAGATATTCTGAAGCAATAAGATGATGTTACAGAGAATTGCTAATAAGTTCAAGAAATGCTTGTGATATAATGTTAAGGGGAACACATTAAAATACATGATACACCCCCCACCCTGCCCTGTGCAAACTCAGGCGTGCTAAAAAGGCACAGAAAAGAGAGGAAAGCCCACCTGCATGCTAACAGTAACCACTCCGGGTGCTAAGACCATTGAGAGAAGTTTCCACAAGAATCAAGGAAGCTTTTCTGAGACTCCTCGTCCTTTGGAGGTGGAGACCAGAGCTTCACTGCGGCCTGTTCAGTCTTTGCCCTCGGGGTTCGGTACCTTCGTGGGCTCCCTCACCCTGCTGTGTGTCTCTCGTCAAGGGCTCCACACTGTCACATCATGAGTCCACACAGAGAGACTGCAAACCGGAAGTCTCCCTCTCTGTCTCAGTGACTGCAGAGGACTTTGGCTCCTCTGGACAAGCTGCAGGAAGTTACAGGTATGAGTCATCATTTTCAGCTATTTCTTTCCTATCAAGTACATTTCCAAGTCTTCTACGAAAATTATATAATCAGGATAAAAAAGTAGTATAAATTAAATGAGCCTCAGCCAAGAATCAGCTCTGCTGTAAAATGCAGAGTATTCTACAGCCCACCTTCCTCCCTGAGCCCCGGGCAAATCCCTATGTGAATTCCCTCAGTGAAGGTTATCTACCCAGGAGAGGTGGTCTGTAGAGCCAAACAGAGAAACAGGGCAGGAGTATTGCCCAAACCACAAACAAGACCTTGTGAAAATTGATTTAGACCTATGCCCAGCCACACTATTCCACGAACACACCATCCATGTTTGGAAGCACTGAGCACCGAGGTGGCAAGACAGAAGACAATGGGGGCCCCTGCTGCTAGAAGGCACGGATGAGGTTATACAGCCCAGCTCTCTCACTGAACAGATGGGGACACCAAGGAGATGTAGGGTACAGGCTTGTCAGATACAATACAATGCCTTGGAACTGAGCTATGACAAACATTTATAAGCTTACTAATCACTGACTGTGTACCCATTGTGATCTACTGACTCACTTAACTCTCACAGCAGTTCTTTGAGGTAGGAACCCTTTTACAGATGAGGAAACTGAGACACAGGGACACTTGGAAGGTCATCCAGATTGCATGACGTGACATGGCAGAGAGCCAAGATTTGAACCCAGCCTTCAGCCCATGAACTTAATCAGCACACAGTTTCTCATAAAGGGCTGATTCTGAAATTAAAGGGCTGCACTGAGTTTCTGGGAGCCTGATGATTGTGGGCCTGCAGGAGAATTGATCTAAGAGTGTCTAGATACTCTTTCTGTCTGGCATGAGGAGAGCAGGCTCATCTGCAACCCTGACCCAACCAAGCCAGCATCTCTAGCCCCTGAACTAGCATTTATTCCAACTGATGTAAGTGTTTTCCCAAGCAGACTCCCAAAGGCTAGGCAAATAGATTCTCAGAGACACCCCACAAGGTATATGTTCCTTCAGGGTAGCCCTGCTTCCCCCAGGATGTTTGCGTGGGATGGGGCACTAGAAGAGGGAAAAGTACTGCCTTCCAGAAATATCCTTCCTGGATGCAGACACTCAGTTCTTAGAATAACGGAAAACCCTGAGGATGGTGTTGAGCAAGAGGCAAGCTGGGGAGCTTTGTTCATTGGCCATGGAAAAGCAAACCTGAGACCCTGAGAGAGCACAGCAGCACTTGTACACCATAGTAGAGCAGGCCTTCATTTTGAGTCACAGAGCATGTACAAAGAACCTTCTGTGGCCTGCTCTTATATGGACATTTGGTCTACAGAGATGAATGAGGGAGGTCACAAAGACCAATAGTGATAGAAAGGAACTCAAAAACTTCAATACATCTTGGTAAATACAGAGACAGAGGAGACCACAGGATGTTTCCGTATGTGACCCAGGAGACAGTGGGATGTGGGAGAGAAGCAAGGGGAAGGAAGGAGAAGGGATAGAAGAGAAGAGAAGGATCAGTCAAGCAAAGGTCCCTGGGAGAAGAACTCTGCTTGTCAGTCTGAAAAAATAAGTAGGAATTACTGAGTTACCATCATTTGAATTAACAAAAGAGAATCTTGAAAAGAGGTGGGTGACAGACAGAAATGGGTCTGGTATGCCTAAAGTGCTAGAAGAATGTTCAACAACAGCCTTGAGGGCCAAGCTATGAAGTATGCATTTCACTCAATAATCATTGGGACACCCTGGAGGATTCTAGACAGGAGGAGGCTTAATCAGTTTTGAAATTTAAAAACATCACTTTTAGTGTCATGACAGATGGGCTAGAAGGACTCTTCTCCTTCCACAGGCCAAAGTCATGGAAATTCCCACTACTTCTTAAAATCCCTAATTGAAAAGAATATGTTCTCTTCAGAAAAGAACTTAATAGCACACAAATATGTTCCCTGGGTGCCTCACCATATTTCCCTGGGTATTTCTTAATATTCAGTGATTAATACATTAACATCCACCAATACAAAAATACCTATAGCATATTAGCCTGTATCCCATTTTCAGGTTAAATGACAAAGCAAATGAAGGCCCTAAAATCATGAAGCAACGAAAGTACATTTAATGTATTTTTAATGTTATTTTTATGTACTTTTAGTACATAATGGCTGACTGAATGGCTCCAGTCAAGATGGTGTAAATAAATTCCCTCTTTAGGTGCATCATATCATAGTTTGAATAAAGCCCAAAAGAGAGAAAGCAGCCTCAAAAGTAAGGAAGGTATTTATTTCTGTGGAGTCAGAAAAGGAATAGATACATAGAGAGGCACCAGCTTGCTGGCTCAGAGATGGTTCTGGCTGGGTGGTAAGAAGTAAAAGTATTCACCTGGAAAGGGAGACCCAGAGTTTAGAAAGTCTGACTTTCAGAGAAAACTGGCCCTCGGAGAACCAAGAAGCATGAACAAAAGTAAGCTCACACCTTGACACATCCTAGTAAAACCACAGAAAACATGGGGATAGAGACCCCCTCCAACAGAATAACAATTGAGCTAATGGAAAGTGTCTTAACAACAAAGAAAATCAGAAAGCAATGAATTACCTACAATACACTGAGTAGAAATTATCCAGGAAATGAAGAATGTGAACAATAAGATGGGAAAAGAAGTTTTAAGAGATGAAATATATATAAAGCATTCAGGAAGGATATCTAATATACATCTAGTCAAATTTCTAGAAAGAGAAGAGAGAAACTGAAGGAGACAAATTTTTAGAATTATTAAAAGACACCAATCTTCAGAATATAGAAATCTTAAAGATTCTCAAGTAGGAAAATACAAGGAGCCCACAACTAGGCAAATCATAGCAAAATGGCTAAACAATGAAGACAACAAGACTATATTTGAAACAATGATAGAAAAAATAAAGATTAAATTCAAAAGTATCAGCAATTATTTTGACAGATAACTTCTCAACAGAAAAAAAAGCAGCCTTGAAAACTGAAATAATACTTTCAAAGAGAAAGTAGAGAAAACTGTCAAAATTGGATACTTATCAAAACTACTCTTCAAGAACATGATGAAAGAAAGACATTTTCAGATGAACAAGAAACTCTCACTAAAGGACATTCTAAAATAATTCAGGCAGAGAACAGAATTCCAGATGGAAAGTATAAGATGCAAAATAAAATAGTAAGCAAAATATGTGGCAAATATATAAGTAAATCTAAACAAATTCAGACTTTATAAAACAATAATAATAATGTCTTGTGAGATTAGAAATATGGTATGACTAAAATACTGAACATGAACCCCATATTTAGAAAGGGAAGTTAAAATTAAAATGTTCTTGAGGTTTTATTGTTTAAGAAAATTACAAAGATATTAATTAAATTTTGACTCATAAGTTAAATATGCATATTAAATAACATTACATAAAAATGTATAAATTCCAAATTGTAAGCAAAATATGGAATGAGAAAAAATAAGCAATCAATTCAAAAGAAGGCAAGAAAAACAGAAAAGATTAGACAGAAAGCAAAAAGGAGGTTATTGGAAATCAATCTTATTCTGTCAGAAATATAAAAATGTAAATTTATTAAGGTCTCCATTAAAAAAAAAGATTGTCAAAATAGAAAAGTAAAAACAGCTATAAACAACACACAAGATGAAAGTAAAACAGGACAAAAAAATCTAACCATTTAAATAACTGATTTCCCCCAAAACTAATAAATACTTAGAAACTTGTATGCATCTAAAAATATGGTCTCTAAATATATAAAACAAAAGTTGACAGAACTGCAAGAAAACATAGACAAATCCAGCATTATTTTAGGAGATATTGACACAACTGTCTTGGGAATAGCTAGATTAAGCAAGCAAAAATAAAACAAAAAAAAAAAATAGAGACATAAAAGATCTGAAAAGCACACCAATCTTGACATAACCGAGATTAGATAGATGATAGATAGCTAGAGAGAGAGATAGATAGACAATTAATATTCATAGCATTCAACAGTTTTGAAATGCACATTCTATTCAAGTGTACATGGAATATTTACAAACTTGTCCAGGTATTAAGACCAAAACAAACAAACAAAAATGTCTCAAATACTTGTAAAGAATTGGTATCCTGGTATCTTCAAACTACATTCTCTGACCACAACGTAATTAAATTAGAAATGAATAATAAAGACAATTACTGGATGTAAATTCAACAACATACTTCTGAATAGCAAGGGTCAAATAAGAAATCATAATGGATACTAGAAAACATTTCAAACTGGAAGAATGTAGAAGAATGCACATCAACATGTAATGGAATGCTAATTTGATATATAGATAGAAATCTATCACCTTAAATACTCATATTAAGAACAAGAAAGGTTAATGAGCTAAACATATGACTTAAAAAGAACAATAAAACATACCTAAAGAAAATGAAAGGAAGAGTATACTAAAGATGAAAGCAAAAATAATTGAAAAATAATCAAAACAGTATGGTACTGGCACAAAAATAGATACATAGATCAAAGGAACAGAGTAGAAACCCAGAAATGAACCCACAACTTAATCTTCGACAAAGCAGGAAAGAATATTCAATGGGAAAAAGACAGTCTCTTCAACAACGGTGTTAGGAAAACTGGACAGAAACATACAAAAGAATGAAACCGGACCACTTTCTTACACCATACACAAAAATAAATTCAGAATGAATTAAAGATCTAAGTGTGAGACAGGAAACTATAAAAATCCTGGAAGAGAAAAAGGCCATAACTTCTTAGACATCAACAGTAACAACTTCTTTCTAGATGTGTCTCCTGAGGCAAAGGAAACACAAGCAAAAATAAATATAGGGACTTCACCAAAATAAAAATCTTCTGTACAGCGAAGGAAACAATCAACATAACTAAAAGGCAACCTACAGAATGGGAGAAGATATTTACAAATGACACCTGAGAGAAGGTTAGTATCCAAAATATACAAAGAACTTACAAAACTCCACACCCCAAAAAATGAATAATCCAATTCATCTGGGCAGAATACGCAGAAGACATGAATAGACATTTTTCCAAAGAACACATACAGCTGTCCAACAGACACATGGAAAGATGCTCAAATCACTGATCACCAGAGAAATGCAAATCAAATCTATAATGAGATATCATTTCACTCCTGTCAGAATGGCTAGAATCAACATGTGTTGGAGAGGATATGGAGAAAGGGAACCCCTCTTGCACTATCGGTGGGAATGCAAACTGGTGCAGCCACTGTAGAAAACAGTATGGAGATTCCTCAAAACATGGAAAATAGAACTACCCTAAGATTCAGTAATCACACTGCTGGATATTTACCCCAAAAAATACAAAAACACTAATTCAAAGGGATACATGCACCACATTGTTTATAGCAGCATTATCTATAATAGCCAAATTTTGGGAACAACACAAGTGTTCTTTGATGAATGGATAAGGAAGATTATATAATATATACAATGGAATATTATTCAGCCATAAAAAAGAATGAAACCTTACTATTTGCAATGACATGGACAGAGCTATGGAGTATAAGGCTAAGCAAAATAAATTGGTCAGAGAATGCCAAATACCATATGATTTCATGTATGTGTAGAACTTAACAAACAAAACAAATGAGCAAAGAGAAAAAAGAGAGAGAGAGAGACAAACCAAGAAACAGACTCACTATAGTGAGAAAACTGCTGGTTACCAGAGAGGAGGTGGGGGGGGGGCGGTATGGGTGAAATAGGTGATGGGGATTAAGGGCACTTGTGATAACGAACACCGGGTGATGGATGTTAAGTGTTGAATCACCATATTATACCTCTGAAACTAATGCTACACTGCATGTTAACTGGATTTTTTTTAAAAAGCTTAAAAAGAATAAGTAAATAAAAACACTCCCTTCTTATTGAAGAAAAATTAATGAAAGATAAGCACATACAATGAGGAGAAAAATAATGCCAAAGACTGGTTCTTGGAAAAGGCCAATTTTAAAACTTCAGGCAAAAGTAATCAAGGAAAAACATGAGAGAAGGCATGAATAAATAATTTAAGAATAAAACAGAAAATGTAACTTTAAATGTTGCAGATATTAAAAAGGCAATACAAGGACATTATGAGGAATATTACACCAATAAAGCTGAAAACTTAGATGAAATGTAAAAATTCATGAAAAATATAACTTACTAATATAGGAACATTTTTTTTTAGAAAACACAGAAATTCTGAATAGTCTTATAATCATTTTAAAAACCTGACCAGGGGTGCCTGGGTGGCTCAGTCAGTTAAGCGTTCCACTCTTGATGTTGTCTCAGGTCATAATCTCAGAGTTTGTGGTTTCGAGTCCCATGTTCAACTCTGCTGACAGTGCAGAGCCTGCTTGGGATTCCCTCTCCTTCCTTCTCTGTCCCTCCGCTGCTCATGCTCTCTCTCTCTTTCTCTCTCTCTCTGTCTCTCTCTCTCTCAAGATAAATAAATAAACAGAAAAAAAATTTTAAATAATAAACCTAATAGTTAAAACTTCCCCACACAGAGACCACCTGGTCCATAGAGTTGCACCAAGAGCTATACCAAATATCTAAAAGACACAAAATTCTAATTTTACCCAGACTCTTCCAGAGAAAAGGCAATGGGCTCATTTTATGAGGCTGGCATGAACTAAACACCAAAATCCCACCACAACAGTATAAGAAAATAAAATTACAGGCTATTTTTTTAATGAATATAGATGTGAGAAATCCTTGAAAATGTATTAGAAACCTGAATCCAGCAATATATAAAAAAACTTACATATCACAACCACACTGGCTTGAATATAGGAGTGTACGATTAATTTAACTTCAAAAATCAATGAATAGAAATCATCTGTAAACATACCAAAGGGAAAACATCATAGGCTTATCTATTAGATACAGAAAAAGCATTTGATATAATTTAGCATATATTCATTATAAAAATCTTCAGCATGTTAGAAATAAAATGAAATTCCTCAATCTAATATGCAATCATACATAACAGTGACAAGTTAAAAGCATTTTCTTAAGACTAGGAATAGTTAAAGGGCCTGATAGCATCACTTACAGTGAACACCATCCCAGGTGCCACAGAAAGACAAGGAGGCAAATGTTTAAAGGCTGGACACGAAGAACCAAGACAGTCATTACTTGCAGGTAATATTACCATCCATATAGAAATCCCAAATTATTGCATTAATAAGAGAGTTTAGCACAATTACTGAATACATACTTTTTAAAATTGCATTTCTGTATACTACCAACAAGTGTTTTAAAATGTCACTTTTGTGTGATTTTAGGTGTCATTCAAAATTATCTCATGAATATAAAGTCCACAGGAATAAATCTAACACAGAATGTAGATGACCTATGTGGACAAAATTAGAAACTTTATTAAAAGACATTAAAGAATCCTAGTTATATATATTGTGCTCATGGATTGAAAGAACTAATGTTGCTAAAATGCCCATACTACCAAAAGCAATCAACAGATTCAGTGCAATCTCTATCAAAATACCAGTGGCACCTTTCAGAGAACTAGAACACATAATCCTAAAATTTGTATGTAACCAAAAAAGATCCCCAATAGCCAAAGCAATCTCGCAAAGAAAGAACAGTGCTGGACGTATCACATTTCCAGACTTCAAACTATACTACAAAACCATATGGTATTCTATGGCACTATAGATCTCTGATCTATAGATCAATAGAACAGAATAGAGAGCCCAGAAATAAAGCCATACTTACATGGTCATTTGATCTATGTCGAAGGAGGCAAGAATATACAATGAGGAAAAGACAGTCTCTTCAATAAATGGTGCTGGGCAAACAGGGCAAACTACATGACAAAAAAAATGAAACTGGACCACTTTCTTACATCATATACAAGAAAGTGAAAATGAATTAAAGACTAAAATGTAAAACCTGAAACCATAAAACACCTAGAAGAGAAACATAAGCGGTAAGCTCTTTGGCATTGATCTTAGTGATATGTTTCAGATCTGTCTCTTCAGGCCAGGGCAACAATGACAAAAATAAACAGGTGGGACCACACAAAACTAAAAGTCCTTTGCATAGCAAAGGAAACCATCAACAAAACAAAAAGGCAACCTACTGAATGGGAGAAGATATTTTCAAGTGATATGTTCAATAAATAATTCATAAAACAATATTAAAAACCAAACTATCCTATTAAAAACTAGACAACCAGGGCATCTAGGTGGCTCAGTCAGTTAAGCGTCCGACTCCAGCTCAGGTCATGATCTCACAGTTCATAGATTCAAGCCCTGCATCAGGCTCTGTGCTGACAGCTCAGAGCCTGGAGCCTGCTTCCGATTCTGTGTCTCCCTGGCTCTCTGCCCCTCCCCCACTTGTGCTCTGTCTCTCAAAAATGAATAAATGTTTTAAAAAATTTTTAAAAAAATAGAGGACCTTAATAGACATTTTTCCAAAGAACACAATCAGATGGCCAACAGACACATGAAAGTATGCTCAACATCACTCATCATCAGGAAAATAGAAATTTCCTGATTCTCATTCAGGCAACTGAGATATCACCTCACAGTTGTCAGAACAGCTATTATCAAAATGGTGAAAAATAACTAGTTTTGGTGAGGATGTGGAGAAAAGGAACCCTCAGGCACTATTGGTGGGAATGCAAACTGGTGCAGCCACTATGGAAAATGGTATAGAGGTTTCTCAAAAACTTAAAAATAAAACTACCCTATGTCCCAACAATTCCACTTCTAGGAGTTTATTGAAAGAAAACAAAAACACTAATTTAAAAAGGCATATGTACCCCTATGTTCATCACAGCATTATTTACAATAGCCATGATATGGAAGCAACCTAAATGCCTACAGACAGATGAATGAATAAAGAAGATGTGGTGTACACACACACACACACACACACACACACACACACAATGGAGTATTACTCAGCCATAAAACATAATGAAGTCTTGCCATTTGCAACAACCATGGATGAGCCCAAAGGGCATTATGCTAAGTGAAATAAATCAGACAAAGAAGACATCATATATACCAGTGACAATTTGAAAGTGTTTCCTTGAGATTAGGAATACGTAAGGGTCACTAGCATCACTTACATTGGTATAACCTTCCAGTTATAAAATACATAAAACACAGGGATGTAATGTACAGCATAGAGAATAGTTGATAATATTGTAACAACTGTGTATGGTGACAGATCATAACTAGACTTGATTGAGGCGACCATCGTGTAATGTATATAAATATCAAATCACTATGGTGTACACCTGACCTAATTGTATGTCAATTGTGCTTCAATTAAAAAAAGAATCCCAGTTATCTATGTCTTCAATGCATTCAGATCAAAATACACAGAAGTGGTGACAATTTGTGTTTGTTGTGTTGTGTTGTGATTTTGTGACTCGATCTGCTATTTCTAATGTTTAGAAAGAAAAGCAAAGAGTAAGAATAACCAAATATTCATGAAGAAGCCAAATGAAGTGAGAAGACTTATCCTACCAGATACTAAGAATCATTACATATCTCAAGTAATTAGGCAGCCAGGTATTGGCGCAGGAGTGGGGAAAGGAAAAATGGAAATGAACTGAGAGCCAAGAAGCAGCCCCACTCATAAATGAAACCTAATTTGTGACAGAGCTAACACTGCCCTCCACGAGAAAAGCTGTATTGTGAGGAAATAAAGAACACAGAGTTTCCATACATCTTGATCTGTATCCGAACTCCCTGATCTCCAGTGTCTGGTTCTCATGTCTCTGAGCCTGCAGGACAGCCCTGGGCACCTGCTGCCCAGGAAAGATGCTGTTTGGTGGTGTAGCGAATCTACGAGAATAGTGAGGATGAGTCTGCAGTGGTGGGAAGCTGTACATTGGCAGTGGCTGCCACCCAGGAAGGAACTGCCACTGCTCTGTGCCCAAAAGTGCTGCTGGGAGATGTTCTCAAGAAAGGGGAGAAGAGGGGCACCTGAGTGGCTCACTCTCTTGGTTTTGGCTCAGGTCATGATCTGAGTTCAAGCCCCACATCGGGCTCCACACTGACAGAACAGAGCCTGCTTGGGATTCTCTCTCTCTCTCTCTCTCTCTCTCTCTCTCTCTCTCTCTCAAAATAAATAAGTAAACTTTAAAAAATTTTTTAAAAAAGAAAGAAAAAGGAGCTGTGTCTGCTCAGGGGACTGATAGGAAGCAAGTAGCGAGCCCTTTCTCCCTGCTCTAGCCCCACAGTCACCCCACAGTGACCCTGATTGGCAGATCCAAACAAGCAGGAGCCAGCAAAGCAGAAGCAAGATCTTCAGAGTCCCAACCTCAGCATCACAAAATATATTACTGATGGACCATTTGGGGCTGAGACACAAGAGCGTGGTATTAAACTGACACAGGCCCAAGACTAAAGAGCCCCAGTGACTTGGTGCCTTGAGCTCCTCTCGCTTACTCCCCCTCACTGTCCAGCTCATATTTTAAGGTAAAAGCCAAATTGTCACTCCCTTCCCAGGGGTGGCCTCAGACTGCTTGGAATTCCTTCCCCAGACATCTCTGGTGCTCGGCTCTGGACACTCCACATCTGTCAGCTTTTGCCTTCTTAAGGCAGGAAGAGGGCCTTGGGACACCAGCAGGCTGAGGGTACACTACCAGGGCTCAGAGGTTTAGGTGAAAGGCTGTAGTCTTGACGTGTGACCAAGAAACATCATCTCTTCCCACTTGATGTTAAGATGGGCCCCAGCCACCCAGGGCTGCATGACAGCATGAGCTCTGCTCTGGCAGTGCAGGTGGACAAGGCTTCTCCCGACACTACTCAATCAAAGCACCCCATCATTGTCCAATATGGTTCCACCAACTTGTACATACCCTGCTGTCCATGTCCCCAAAGTGCCATGGGCCCACTGGCACAATGACCAGTACCAACTACTTTTGTTCCAGAGTAGCACTGAGTTAGCAAATGAGGCAAAATAAGTGGATTACAGTGGTCGTTGATGCCATTTATAGAACCCAAACCCCAGTTCTCTGGCATCATCCCCCAAGACATGAGGCCAGAAGAAAGAAAATATTAACAAAAGCCATAGCAGTAGTAACTATAACAGGAGCAGGGGTGAGCTATTATTTAATGTGCTAAAGGCTATACTGGACACTCCATAAGCATTACCTCATTTAATTCTCCAGAAGAATTAAAAGTGAAGAAGAAGGAGATAAATACAATTACCCTCACTAGAGAAATTAAATCTCTGACCCTCAGAAAGTAAGGAACAAAACAAAACAAAACCCACCTGAGGTGACAGAGCCAGTACGTGGCAAGACCTCACACCAGGAAAGAGTGTTTTCACAGTCAGTTCCTGTCCAAGGACGAAAATGACAGGCCTGCATGTCCTAGGCGAGCCTAGTTTGTCTGGGGTAGTACATTCGTCACCTTGGGCGGGTCCAACAGAAAACCACAGACTGGGCGGCTTAAATAGCCTTTATTCTTCACAGTTCTGGAAACTGGGAAGCCCAAGATCAGGGTTCCTGCAGGGTCAGGTTCTGATAAAGGCGGGCTTGCTGGTTTAAAGATGACTGGGTTTCGGGGCGCCTGGCTGGCTCAGTCGGTTAAGCAGCCGACTTCGGCTCAGGTCATGATCTCGTGGTCCATGAGTTTGAGCCCCGCGTCGGGCTCTGTGCTGACAGCCCAGAGCCTGGAGCCTGTTTCAATTCTGTGTCTCCCTCTCTCTGACCCTTCCCCATTCATGCTCTGTCTCTCTCTGTCTCAAAAATAAATAAACGTTAAAAAAAATTTTTTTTTAAATAAAGATGACTGGGTTCCGGCCATGTCCTCACCTGGTGGACACGGGACAGGGAGAGGGAGAAAGGGAAAGAGAGCGAGCTTTGGTCTCTTCTTGTAAGGGCACTAACTCCATCATAAGGGTCCCACCCTCGTGATCTTGAAGGAGTTCAGGACATGCCACCCCAAAATAGGTTATGTTACTATTACATTATTTTGAGCTGAAGGCACTTGAAAAAGAGTGAATGCAGGGAGAGGCTTTCTGTGAACTCTCTTTATCTATGTAAGCACAGAGCCTTCTCCAAAAGGAACTCAGTTGTCATAAATCTCCTGGGGGAGGGGGTGATATCAACCAGGGAAGCATTGTGACTTCTGTCACAGGAGACTAGAAGTCTACACCTCAGCCAGCGAGGCTTTGACACAGGCTATCACACCTCCCATCTCTTCCTCTAAGGGCCGGTTCATCCTTCCTCAAAATCATTTATTCTCCTATAAGTGGCTTCCACCCTCCCCCACCTGACCCTATGGCGATGCTACATAAGCTCTCACAGTCTCACCACATTTTTGGGCATTTGCTTTCTTTACTGTCAATCTCCCATGCACATAGTAATATATTTGTATACCTTTTCCCTTATTAATCTACCTGTTGTAAGTTTACTTTATAGACCCAGCTATTGAACCTAGGAGGACAGAGGGGAAATGCCTTCTTCCCCTGCAAGCTCATCTAACCCTAATAGCCTCCCATCTCCAAATACCACCCCACTGGGACTTACAGCTTCAACATATGAATCTGGGGAAGACACAAACATCCAGGCCATGACAGGTAGGGTCTCTCTGTCTCTCACTATCAAGAATATCCCAGACCCGGGGCGCCTGGGTGGCACAGTCGGTTAAGCGTCCAACTTCAGCCAGGTCATGATCTCGTGGTCCGTGAGTTTGAGCCCTGCGTCAGGCTCTGGGCTGATGGCTCAGAGCCTGGAGCCTGTTTCCGATTCTGTGTCTCCCTCTCTCTCTGCCCCTCCCCCGTTCATGCTCTGTCTCTCTCTGTCCTAAAAATAAATAAATGTTGAAAAAAAAAATTTAAGAATATCCCAGACCCTGCCTACCTACCACCTCTCCCTTCTTCAAGGACAGGCGCCTGCCCACCCCGACCTCCCCCCCCCACACACATACACACACACTCTCACACACATGCATACTTTATAGATGAGGACTTTGGCTCTAGTTGAGTGAACTCTAAGCCTTTCTGTAGTATTCTTTTTTTATTTTTTAATGTTTTTATTTACTTTTGAGAGAGAAAGACAGAGCATGAGCAGGGGGGATGGGCAGAGAGAAGGTGAGGAGATACAGAAACCAAAGCAGGCTCCGGGTTCTGAGCTGTCAGCACAGAGCCCAATCCGGGGGCCCCAACTCCTGAATGGGGAGATCATGACCTGAGCCCAAGTCAGACACTTAACTGACTGAGCCAGTTTGCCCAGGTGCCCCATGAGCCCTTTGTGGGATTTTTACCTAGTCCCAGAGAACATATGCTTCAGTCCTCCTGTGCTGGTGAACAAGGCAAGGTGATGTAGGCAACACGTGCAAAGGCAGGCATGTCCCCCACCTTGGACCAAGTGGAGAAAATCTGTTTTGTAAATGAAACTCTATGGAGGACCAGGGTATTCTGGTCCATGTATGCAGGCATCACACTGTATGCTGTCATGGACAGCAGCTGGAGAAGCTTGGAGAGTGAGTTAGCAAGGCCTCTGCTTTGACCCTTCAAAAAAGAGTGTACATTTCACTGCGGAACTCACAGTGCAGCCCTGCATAGCGCTTTTTAAAAACATTGAGTTACTTGCCCACTTTCAGAAATAGGGAGACATCCCATAAATATCTAGGCGTCTGGGTTCTCTTGAAAAATCAGGGCTGCCAGAAACATTGGGCTTTTGTCCCTCCTGACTTTCTGGAAGCAAATGATGGCTGTTCCCTGCAGGTGGTACATTCTCCTGTCTGACCCCAGCCTTCCTTCTTCCCATCACTTCTCTACCCAATGCCCTGTGTCAACGGCCATTTATCGTGGCTTCCTCACTGCTTCTTTATGGAATCTAAAGAGCTACACCAGCAAGCCCATGCATTTCAAGAAGTTTGGGAGAGAGCACGTTACTCCGTGGAAGAAAAGTGTGCTTTTACTTGATAATCGGGCAAACAAAATTGGTGCCCAAAGAATACACCTGAAGATGCTGTCATGAAGTAAACGGTTGTGAGTTCCCACACTCTGCCCAGTGCACTCTATGGACCCTTCTGGTATTTGGTCTTGCAAGAACTGCTCTAAAATGTAAATCATTCTGGGCACCAGTAATTCAAATGTAAGGTCAGCAGTTAGTACCCAAAGGGCAGGATTCTGTGTTTCTTGCAGGGAAACTCTGGGATCTGTATGCTACCTAGGTGGAATTAAAAAAAAAAAAAAAACACTCTGAGAGGCAGAAATATAAATTTTCAAGAAATAGTGAATATCCAAGAGGTGGTGTGTTTTCATCAGTAGGATCTGGGAGGGCCTGAGTACAAACTTATATATCCTGTTTATCTATCAGGGTTGGCCTCGCCACCTCAACCTGACTCCTCCTCACTGCATCTCATAAAAGTTGGAATTCACTAATCTGGTTTTCACCTGCCATCCTGTGCTTTTCCAGTCCCTCTCAGCTACTTCAGAAAACCACTACATCCCACCTCCCCACCAGAAACTGCCAGAGGAGGTGGAGGAGGCAGAGAGGTAAAGATTTCTAAAAAGCAAAGTGTCAGAGCAGCTCTGTATTCAATGCTTACTATGCGCAAAGTATGTGTTCAAAATGATGAAATGTTGCTAAGGACACATTATCAAATCTAACCCTAAAAATAACTACATGTGGGATGTATTGTTTTACTCTTTAGGAAACAAGGAAGCAGTGACCCACAGAGGCACATGGCTTCCTCTCCATTCCTCAAGTAAGACAAACTTTCCTACCAGAGGGCCTTTGAATCTGCTAAGTCCTCTCCCGGGAGCATTCCTCTCCCTGATCTTCAAATGACTGGCTCCTTCTCACCCAAACATCACCTCCTCACCAGTCCATTCTTCCATAGTGTCTGCCTTTCCCTGCCCAGACCTCCATCAGATCATATGTTATTCCTTCCTAGGCATCTAATGCTCATGGGCTGAATGACCGTTGACTCTCAATCTCCTGTGGTTCTTGGGGTTTTCCTGTAACTTTCTGCTCAGAAAATTTCTGCTTTGGACTCAAAACCATCAACTGGACATCAAGTTCACACTGATAAGTACAAAATTCAAGGTACCCATTGTCTAGGACCAATAATACCCTCTCAGTGTCATCACCTCCACCAGCAACCTTCACCCCACCCCCCACTGCACAAATAAGATGGGCTTTAAATACACCTCAGGGGCAGTTTAGAAAGGAGAATGGATCCTAAGCAGGTAGGTGGTGTAGGAAAAGGGTCTTTAGCCAAGTGCTGGTCATGGGGACGTGGTAAGGACAGCTGATGGCATAGGGACATGGGGTGGGGTGGCAGTCATGCTGGTACTGAGGCAGTGACTTGCCAGACTTGAAGCTGGGATGGGCTATGGATGATAGTGGTAGCAGCGGTGGTGGTGGGAATGGGATGGGTACCAATGGGGTGACGGTGATGGCAGTGTTCGGTGGCAGCAGAGCGGCAGAGGGGACAGGGATGAGAGGGACAAAGATGGTGGGCATCACATTTGAACTGTTAGCATCTAACCTCAGGTCACTGAGCTGACAGAGCCACCTGGTTCTCCCCAGTGCCAGGTTTTCACCTAGCTCACTACCCATTCGGGAAAACCCAGGGGTACCCCAATTCCAAGGTCTCTGTAATCACCCCCAGTGAAATGACTCAGGATGCATCTGTCAAGGAACGCACAGAATTCAGGTGGAAAACCTGACTTCCTGGAGAGTGAGGGGCTGACAACGGCCACAGCATCACAGATCCAGGAGCTAGCCCCTGTCAACCCCTCCTCCTCTCAGGCTCCCTTCCAGCACCCAGCGCGTGGAGAAGTCAGCCAGGAGATGAAACTGCTTACTGAGTATGGCTCCAAGCAGCTGACCGACAGAGTATAAATAGCCAGCGAGGGCTGGCAACAGCCGGCCGGAAAAAGCAGGCAGGGATTGATGATCCAGCTATGGAGACTCAGGCCTGAGAATGTCACCCCAACTGCCCCGGGAGCAGGAAGTGCCCGGGTATGGAAGAGGGACACCTGCTGAGGAACAGAGAGGGGCAAAGATGGCAAAATGGGCAGCTTCAAGAGGCCTCTGTGAGCTGGCGACAATCAGGAAGCACCAAGCAGATCAAATAAATCAAAGCCAGCGACCCCACTTGCACATGAAGTCTCAGCCACTTTACAAAGAGGGAAGGGGCTCCAGAAGACAGATGCGAGAGTGGCTCTTTCCAGAGGGGCTTGCAGTCATTTATTCCTGCTTTAATGTGTTCCTTCTTTCTATCTGCATGCATTCATATTCATTTTTTTCTTTTTTTAATATTTATTTACTTTTGAGAGAAAGAGAGAGACAGAGAGCAGGGGAGGGGCAAAGAGAGATAGAGACACAGAATATGAAGCAGGCTCCAGGCTCCGAGCTGTCAGCACAGAACCCCACGCCAGGCTCGAACTCACAAACTGTGAGATCATGATCTGAGACGAAGTCGGACGCTTAAACGACTGAGCCACCCAGGCGCCCCAATCTTCATTTTTTTCTTATTGCATTTGCTCAATAAATATAACACCAGGCTAGGTGTTCCCACGAGATGAAAAGCAGGACCTTTGAAAAGGCGAGAGTCACCTGACTTAACTGGGAAGCAGCACGTGGCAAACGTCCACACCGGGGTATAGTTTGTGGAAATAGCCAGAAGTCAGAGGCTCGGAGGAAGTGACCGGGGAGGCTTCCCGAGGATGAAAAGCGTCAGGCTTCGCAGCCGGAAGAATGTCACGGGCAAAGGGGACCCAGGAGGACTTTAGAGAAGACGAGCTCTGGCGGGAGGTGTGGGGATGAAGACAGAGCTGCCTCCTGCACCCTGAGCCCGTGCTCAGCCCCCCGCCCTGGGCCGCTCATGGTTGTGGAGGAGACAGATTTTGAGGATCATCATGTAATGCGCCCGAGTCACCCAGGGAGAATTTCAAAGTTGGCACCTCAGATTCCAGAATCAGAAGACCTGAGGTGGTCATCGCCCTTGATTCTTAGACCATCGCCCAGACTTATAACAGATGGCGTAGTATCTCAGCCTTCGCACGGACCGCCAGCATGCCTTCCGGACTCCCGGGCTGAGCCGGGTCTCTTGGGCGCTGCAGGCTCCTTCTGAGTGCTGCTGCCCACAAAGCCGTGGGTCCAGCCCTCAGCTCCAGCCTCCCACTTCCAAGGGCCCTTGCTTCTGCACCTGCAGGGTGGGGGCCCACCACGAACACCAATACACTTTCCCTGTGGAGGGACTCCTGCCCTCTTTCCTGCAGCCCTTGTCTTCAGGCCTGCAGTACCTTCCAACTGTCACATCTCGGCCCCGGTCGGACTTTGATCTTGTCCTCTCCCCACCTGCCCTAAGAATGGCCTGCAGTGACTTGTGCTGAGGGGAGTCCACTCCAGGCTCCGCTGAAGGCACCAGGAGAGCCTGGGGACAGAGCCAGAGGGCAGGGAGAACAGAGTCAGAGCCCCACCCACTCCCCCAGGGCTCTCTGCATGGAGTGGAAGGCAAGTTCAAGTCCTTTCCCCTCTCTGACCCTCAGTGTCTGCATCAGTAAAATGAGCTGGTTGTGATCTCAGGTCTCCAGCGCCCCCTTACCTCCTGAACCCCTTGGAGCTGCCAGCACTATCTTCAGTTGGCTGTTGGCCATGGGCCTCTCCAAGCAGAAGCAAACTCTTCAGTGGGACTTGTGGTCATGCAGGTAAAGCCTAACTCCTCTTCTAAAAAAGAAGAGATGGACAAACGACAGGTATGCATGCTTGCATAGTGGCGCAAGCCACCGGCCCAGCAGTCGAGGAAAGCTTAAGGGACAACCAGGAGACGTATGGGAGGAGCCAGGGCCTAGAGGACAGGACGGGGTGTCTGGGCTTTCTCTTGTTGCCAGAACACTGTAGGAGGGTTCTGGGGACTCAGTAGGAAACTCGGGGACGTGGGGACTCTCTGTGACAGCCAAGCCAGGGACATGAGAACATGCCCCCCATGAAGGGCTTCTAGGTTATACAAATAGTAGTGTCTGTTTGTTATTTGTTTGCTTGTTTGGTTCATTGGTTGAGTTGGCAAAAAGACACATGCTCATGGTCCAAAATCCTAAGTGCACAATTCAAACAGTGTAGACCAAAAAACAAGTCTCCCTTTCCTCCTTATCACCCCCAGGCTACACAGGACCGTGCGTGCTTCCTTGGATGCTGTGCCCATGTGCTGGAGACACAGCGTGACACTTTCCTTTGCTGTGTCATCGTCTCCCAGGCCAGGCCCAGGAAGTCTTGTAAAGAAGACTTTACAACTGCCCGTGCACTGTGGAACAGTGCCCAGCTCTGGCCAGCAGGGAAGCCCCCCCCCCAGGCCCTGAGGGGCTCTGCACAGTGTACACTTGTCCTTCTTCCTCCAGGGAGGGGCCCCATGGTCAGGGCATGCCAGGTGGTGTCCTGCTTTCAGCCAAACCCAATCCCACGGCCACGAATGGACATGACCCTGGTAGCCGGGTTGGGGAGAAGGCCTCTGCTGTGTGACGTGATGACAGGAAAGCACCAATTCATGAAAGTAATAGAGGTACAGGGGCATCCTTTTAATAAAAGAAATATACACATTCAAACTACAGAAGGAGGGGCGCCTGGGGGGCTCAGTCAGTTGAACTCCCAACTTGAGCTCAGGTCATGATCTCACAATTCATGAGCTGGAGCCCCGCGTCGGGCTCACTGCTGTCAGCTCAGAGCCTGCCTTGGATCCTCTGTCTCCCTCTCTCTCTGCCCCTCCCCCACTCATGCTCTCTCTCAAAAAAATGAATAAACATTTTAAAAATGGAGGAGATGGAGGCAAGTCTTGCTTTAATTTCAAAAAGCATTAAGTAGAGGGTGCACAAATCACCTCTCAGCTGGCATGCTGGGCTCCTGGATCCAGCGCCCTGCAAGTTCACAGCATGGAAAGTCCCTTGGGATAGGCAGTCTTGCACCCTTGGACCTGTACCCATGTTCTCATTTCTTCCTCAGCAAAGTCCCAGGGCCCGAGATGCGTTACCAGACTTGGAGATGAGTAACTGACCGAGGATTAAAGACCTGCCCCAGGTGGCTCAGACAGTGTTGGCAGGGTGGTCCTAGTGACTCAGGCTGTGAGGACCCTGTACCCCTCTGCAGAAACCAGAGCCAGCCCCGCCCAGACCCCACCCTGGGTCCCAGGTGCTCTGGGAGGCGGAATCACACTCTCCAGGCCCTATCCTGCCCCCTCCTCACCATGCCTTCCCCACAGCTTAGCTCCTTTGCCAAGGAATGGGCTACTGTGAACGGCTTGCATCAGGAGCTGGGGCCAGGGCCTTAATGGTGGAGTTTCAGGCAGAAGAACCCTTTATTCTACAGTCAGAGCTTGGTTCAACTGAGTGACTCTTCTGCTAAATGTGGTGCCAGCTGAGGTCATTCATGTGGCTTGACTCACCTGGGAGCCTAGCTGGGCTGGAACATTCTAGAAGGCTTCATTCACATGTCTGCTGCCTCTGCTGAGATGGCTAGAGCACTTGTAGGTGTCTGGGTCTCTCTCCCCATGGGGTCTCAGCATGAACATCCTGGCCCAAGATTCCCTACATGGCAACTGAGTCCCAAGAAAGAAAAAGCGAAAGTTACAAGGCCTGTTAAACCTAGCTGTGGACATTACCCACTGTCACTTCTACCACATTCTGCTGTCAAAGCAGGTCACAAGGCCAGCCCAGATTGGAGGGATGGGGAATGGACTCCACCCTCCCGGGACATGGGTGGGACCAATCTGTGGAAACGGAAGGATGCTGGTGGCTAGCCATGGAGTGTCTCCCTGGCCAGATAACAGATAATGGCAGGCTTATGGTCCCTATGTTTAAAAACAAAATGTCCTTATCAGTAAATGATGCACATCCACATATTTACAAATGAAATGACATAATGTCTGGGATCTGCTTTACAATGATTCAAGACAAAAGTGGGAGGAAATAGATGAAACAACATGGGTGAATTATCAAGAGTCATTAAAAGGTTGTTGAAGAACATATAGGGATCCATTATGCTTACTCTCCACTTATGTAAATGTTGAAAACTTTCCTTACTACAAAGTGAAAAAAAATCCAATCAGTAGGTAGAACTGTGGCTTCTCCATCTCTAACGGGGGAGACTTGCCCCCCACCCCTGCTGAAATCCAGAGTTCAGGAAGAAGAGGAAGGAGTTCTAAGCAAAAAGTGCCTTCAGCAAGGGTGGGGATGTGAGAAGGGCCTGCCAGCTCTCTTCTCTCTGTCTTCCTTGGCATCAGCCTGCCCGGCCTGACCCCACACACACACGTAACCTGCCTGACCCTTTGCTTCTGGGCTGACAGCAGCCTGTGTGAGACTGAACTAGGGCCTTTACCAGCTCATTTCAGGAGAGCCTTGTGGTCATGCCCAGTGGGTCTCCAGGACCCAATTCCCCAACATGGTCCCTGCAGATAGCTATGGTCATTTAAAAAACATTTGTTTAGGGGCACCTGGGTGGCTCAGTCAGTTAAGCATCTGACTTCGGCTCAGGTCATGATCTCACAGCTTTTGAGTTCGAGCCCCACCTCGGGCTCTGTGCTGACAGCTCAGAGCCTGGAGCCTGCTTCAGATTCTGTGTCTCCCTCTCTCTCTCTGCCCCTCCCCACTCACACTCTGTCTCTTTCTCAAGAAATAAATAAACATTAAAAAAAATTTAAAAAACATTTGTTTATTAAAAAAAAATGCCACGTGGGGTCAAGCCCTCTCCTGAGCCTTGAAAATGCAACAGTGAATAGGGGCTCTCATGGATCTTACACTTAGGGACATGGGATGAGTGCTATGTGAGAAGCAATGTCTGGTATGAAGCAAGATGTCCTGAATCAGAGCCTCCAGGTAATTCTGAGGCAGCGCCAGCATGAGAAGCACTGCCTGCATCAGGCTGGCACACTAGAGATGGGCTCATGGCCAGGGCAGGAAAACACAACACATCTAAAGACCCAGGCTCCAAGCCGTGAGGCCTGGGAGCTCGCTTAGGTGCACATGGGCCAAAAGTGCAGGCTCAGAGCTGAGAGGGCGGGGGGCCGGGGGGTTCTGGCAAATGTGAGAGGGCGGGGGGCCGGGGGGTTCTGGAAGACACGCAGTGAAGGTGTTACTCCCGCTCAGCCTCCGTGGTCCTTCCCGGCGGCAGGACAAGAACGGGGGCACTGAGTGGCGTACATCAGCTGAACTGAGGCCTGGCCAGGGTGGGCCGTTTCTTGGATCCAGCACTGATTCTCCCTCGTGCTCCTGGGTAGAGATCATTTCTCCTCTTTAGGAGGGAGGGTAGCAGGCAGTGTTATCAAGGCTAATGTCACAAATCAGCCATCAGCAGCCACTGGACCTGAAAGGAGACACCATCAAGTTTTCAAATGAGCATCACACTGGTGACCCAGTGACCTGCTGGGTTGAGGGCTTGAAATGTGAGCACTCCATCCCATGCTAGCAGGTGTCAGGGGACTGCACCCCACACCCAGAGGTGGCCACAGGAACTGCCATGTAAAATGGCAAGCAAGCCATCGGCAAAGATTTTGCTAGAAAAGCTGTAGCTAAGTCTGCCCTCAATGTGCAGTGGGTCTTGGGCTCCTCCAGCTGCCCCATGCATGGTCCATGCCTGCAGGCTGACTGCTCTGTGCTGGCTCAAATCAATTTTATTTCCCCAGAAAATCTATAGTGACATCAGAGCAACTTAGTAGGTGCCATTATGTGCCAGATTAGAATCACTGTGACTCAGCCCCTGCCTCAAAGAGCTACCGTCATGACATGGAGATACACATGAATCATCCATCTCAAAATGCCAATCTAAAAAAAGCTACTGAGCAGTGGTCTACTATGTGCCAGGCCCAGCGCTGGGGGTCCAGGACATGACTGTCGTAGGTTCACAAAGAATAGAATTGCGTGTGATATGCTCCACAATCACTGTGCATGAGGAATATAGTGATGGTGTGGGGGTCTCCAGTGGCAGAGGCACTGGGCCTGGGCACCCCCACCCTGCCCCCTTCTGGGGCCCATTTTCACATCTATGAACGTGGGGTAGATTCGGGTGTTGGGTCAAAAGGCCTAGCAGCCATTCTGTCCACCAGCTCACTCCAGATCCCCTCCCCTCCATGCCACAGGCCTTCTGTGCAAGTGGCATTAACACATGCCAAAGACTACAGCAAGCTCTCCACTTGGAGCAGAAGCTCTAACAGTGAGCCACTGATGTTCAGTAAACACTTAATTACACACTTTTTTCTTTCTACCACTAAATAAGTAACTACAATTAAGTTGTCCCACTTCACTGGCAGGTTCCTGTTTTTACCCTGTTCAAGGCTGTCTCTCCACTAATTAGTTGTCATCTCATAATGTCATCTTAATAGTTCAATGAGAGCTAAAGACAGGGGCATTTGGGCCAGGCAGGAGCATGGTGGTCCTCTTTATAATCCCCTACTCACCAGCAGTGAGTTGCCTCTCAGCCAGCAGCGTGGATCTTCAAGGGGAAAGGCTGTCCCAATAGGGAAGAAGCACAGTGCTGGTCTGGAAGGGCACTGGGAATAGGATGGGAGATTCTTAGGGTAACACCGGGCCAAGCACGGTGAAGGGTAATGTGAGGGTGTGAACCATGAGGCACTGTGAGAGGTCAGGCCTCTGCCCACTGTGAGGAAGCAAAGGCCATACTCACGCTAAGAGAGCAAGGCTCCACATAAGCATGCCAGGAGGACCATGGGCTGCATGAACGCTCTCAGAGAAGAGCCAGGAGGGAAGGTGGCCGTAGCTGTGGGCAGAGGAGTGGGGAAAGTCAGGGACTGGGCCCCAAGATCTCAGGCTGCTCTCAGGCCACAGAAACCCTATTACCCCCCCTCACCTCCCACCATGAGGACTCTGCCTCCACCCTGAGGGAGGCAACACCACACGAGAAAAACATCTGTTATCCACAGTGCCACCTTCCCAACCCAACCTCACTCAACCAGAAAGCTCTGCCCCATCCTTGGCGTGCATGTGGGGGGCAAGCTACAGATGCACCTGGAACAGGCACCAAGTTTCCTCTTCACACCAGTGGGGGCAGGTGGGGGTTGAGCATTTTGGGGGGCATGGTTAGCGGTGGGAACAGGCTTTCCTTGAGCATCTTTTCTGTGCCAAGGCCTGTGCCAGGCACTTTGAGTAGTCAGTAACCCATGTATTCCTAATAGTGATTTCACTGAATGACAGGAAGGACTCTGAGGTTCAAGGAGGTGAAGCAATGCGCCCAAAGTCCCAGAGGACTCACTTTGTCCAAACCCACAGACATTTCCTTTTTTTGTCACAGCATGCTCAGCAAGACAGCAAGGACCAGGTGGGAAGGGAGGGGAGGGGATTGCCTTAAACATGAGGCTGCTTGTCCCCAGATGGAGGGGGAAGGGTAGACAGTGGGAACTTGCTGACATTTAGGGCTCTAAGAGAGAGGAACTGAGAGAAGTGATGTCATCTGCTCCCCATCTTCCCAGTGAGATGTGGAGACTTGGTGAAGATGGAGAAAAGGTTCATAGCACTGTGGTTCCAGTGAAAGAAACCAGGTGGGAAGCAGAAGTATTGGTAAAGCAGGAGGCCATGTTGTTGGCCCACACCAAGCAGGAGGCCAAGTTGTTGGCCCACACCAAGAAAGAGGCCATGTTGTTGGACCACACCAAGAAGCTGTCTTGCATCGTGAAGAGGTACCTGGAGTTCTGGGGATCAGGGGAAGTTCCCCTGAGATGAATCAGGATGCCATGCCTCCATGCAGCCCAGAGCAGACAAACCTGAATAGCTCCACAGGAGTCTGGATGAGACTTGGAAGTCAGGTGGCTACAGAAAGTCAGGAAGGACTGATACCTGGTGTCCCTATGGGAGGCCTACAGAGGAGAATCTGACTGCTCAGAACACGGAGGAGGAGTCCAGCTTGCCAGTGGCGAGGGCAGGAGTAGGCACAGATGGGCTGGTACAAAGAAGAGTCTAGCTCTTGTAAAGCCCCGGATGGAGTCCCAAAATTCCTCCTACAGTCCCACCCAGTCCTCACCCATCCAGTTCTTCAGCCACTCCCCACACACTGACTGAGCACCAGGGTCTGTTCTGGCATGGGTGGCAGAAAGGAGTGGGGCATCTGGTGGAAAAGCTGGGCTGGTCCCACAGCACAAGGCAGTCATGGGCTTGCCGAGGTCCCCATGGGCCAGACCTCTGGGAGTGCTTATGGGGAGGAAGACACAATCCTACCCCGCAGAGCTTGGAGTCCAGTGACTGTCTGCAGAGATTCAGGGGGTCTGGAGGAGGGATAGCACATGCAGCCAGGCCTCGGAGGCCAGGGCAGGCTTTCTGGGGCAGTCTTTGTGTGCCATTTTATCAAGTCCTATCAACCAATCTATATGGAAAGGATTATTATTTCCATTTTTAAGTTAAGAAAACTGAAAACTGAGCTCAGTGTGATGGAATGCTGTGTATCAACTTGGCTAGGCCACAGCGCCCAGATGTTTGATCAAACATTATCCTAGGTGTTTCTGTGAAGGTGTTTTTTCGCTGCAGTTAACATTTAAATTGGTGGGCTTTGAGTAAAGCACATTGTCCTCCATGATATGGATGGGCCTTATCAAATCAGTTGAAGGCCTTATCAGAGCAAAGATAGAATTAATTCCAAGCAAGAGAGAATTCTGCCACCAGACTGTCTCTGGAACATATGTGCACATGTGCATTCACACATGTAGGAGCTCACACACACACACACACACACACACACACACATCCTATTGCTTCTGTTTCTCTAAACAATCCTCAAACACTCAGAGAGGTTAAGCACTGTGCCCAGAGACAAATACATTTTCTGAGGCCAGGACATTTGAATCCAGGACAGCCTGAAATCCTCTTAGCTGGCCTGGTCCACAATGAACTGTCCAGTGATCTTTGGAGGAAATTTTTAAAAAGGAAAGAAATCAGAAATTTAGTCTGTGTAGTCCACAAAAAAGACTATCTTTTTTTCAACCTTGTAAGTGTTTATTTATTTGTTGAGAGAGAGAGACAGACAGAGTTTGAGCAGGGGAGGGGCAGAGAGAGAGGGAGACACAGAATCCAAAGCAGGCTCCAGGCTCTGAGCTGTCAGCACAGAGCCCAAAGAGGGGCTCAAACTCATGTGAAATCATGACCTGAGCAGAAGTTGGATGACTGAGCCACCGAGGCACCCAAAAAAAGTCTATCCTTTTTTCTGAGATATTGTTTTCTTGATTTCAAAATGCTCTTTCTCTGAAGAAATGATTAGCTATAGTTAGCAATAGTTTTTTTTTTAATGACCTATGTTAGTAAAATTAATAGTTGGAAGTCCTTTCCATCCACCCATTTTTCACTGGCCTCCTCAAAAAACACAAAGTCTGGGACACACACACCCCTGTCACCCCAGTCAGAGCACCTCCTTTTATGGGTGCACTGGCTCTGGGTTGTATTTCAGCCATGGAGACAGGCTGGGCTCTGGCATGTGTACAAACACTGGTCACAGAAGAGGAGCAGAACGCCTGTACCCAGGTAGGGTGCAGCCAGCAGAAGCCTAGAGGCTTCCTAGCTGGGCTCCCTGGGAATGCTCAGCTACCTCCGTCATTCTCCCTGTCTCCTCCTGGCACAGTGTCTTACCCTGTGACACCCAAGGTAAGTGTCCTTACCCTGGCACAGTGTCTTGCTTGCTACAAAAGAGCAGAACTCAATTGCTTTGATTAACTTGTTCACCTCTTTGAAAATGCACTTCACCTCCAGCCCATGGATATTGAACACAGATAATGATGGAGCCTCGGGCTTCTGTATTTTCTACAGCACATCTGCCCCCAGCCCGTGCTCTGAGCTTTTCTCATAAAGGACTCTTTGCCAACCCGTCTCCAGCCCCGTCTTCATACCCGTCATCTTGTGTTGCATCTCCTGGTCTATCCGGACCTTGTACCTTCAGGGCCTGAGGGCCCCAAACATCAGATGTCTCAAGCCTGGGCATGTCTGATCCAGGCTCCAGGGGTGTTATGCTCAGGAGTCAGCTGCATGACCTCCTGCAGGTGCCAGACCACAAAGAAGTCCACAGGTTCTAAAATTGCGAATGGAGATATGATATCTCTGTAAGGTCAAATATGGCAGGTAGAAGCCAAATAACAGAAAGTTATTTCTTTATGATTCAAAACTTCTTTCCCTTTTCTACTTTTATTTAGTAGAAGTAGTCCCTGCCTTCTAGCATCTTGTCTTAAACATGACTGCTTGCCTCACTGTGACCAGGAGTTACCATGATGTGTTGCTCCTGACTATTTCTGGCAGTAAGGTCCCCACCACCATCCCTTATATAGACTTAGACTGTCTGATGACCTGGCCTGCCTGGAGAACCAGGGCAGCCAGGAGATGGCCTTGCACCAGGAGATTATTACTGTGAGAATCTTACTGTGATTCTTGTTGTGAGAGGAGACAAAGGGCAAACCCCAAAGTGTTGTACACACGGGTCCTGAGTTCAGAGTCTGGCACAAGCACAAGATGTGTGAAATAAAGTATCAGGCGTGACATGGAGTCTGATGGGCAAAACACCAGGAAAACCATAGACACAGGCAAACAGCCAGCCCAAGGATGCCTGAGGCCAAGGGGCTACATGGCTTTTTAAGATTTTCTACCCAACTGACATGGGTGTGCTGGATGTATTTAAAGGAGCAGGTGCATGGCCATGATCATGAGCATGCATCTTATCTTTTCTTCTTTTATTTCCTTTTCTTTCTTTCTTTCTTTCTTTCTTTCTTTCTTTCTTTCTTTCATCTTTTTCCTTTTTCCAACTTTCAGCTGAAGTTGCCTACTGTTGTCTAAACGGCATGGGTGGCAGATATTTCCCCACCATCACCGCCACCATCATCACCATGCCTTCTAGGAAACTTTTATGAACTGCAAAGAACACAAATAGAAACTTCTTAGAACTCAGTGTAAAACAAGGACTGGGCATCAAAGGAAAACTTAAGAGCCTTTCCAAACTCAAGTATCTGAGTTATAGTCCATGGCATTTATTACTGCTGGGCAGCCTGTGACTTTAACTTGAAGCCCTTTGCACCTCCTCTCCTATCGTCACCTGCAGAAACATTTTCAACATTGAGGCCATTCATTGCACCCTTGCCATGTGATAGGTGCTCTGCCATGCCCCCGGTACACATGTCTTCTTAATTCCTTTCAACAGCCTGATGAGGCTGGTAATGGTTAACCCCAACTTCATCATGAGGAAGCAGTCTGGGGACAGTGACATGACTTGCTCAGGGGCCCACATCTGGTCAGTGACAGAAGCAGCATGGAATACCAGACCCTTCTGGCTCCAAAACCCTTTTGTATGCCTTTCCACCCTTCTCGTGGCCTGCACATGTTCACCAAGCTGATTTTGGAGCTGGCAGAAAGCTCTCTAAGACTGTTGGAGGACTGAGGCCCTTGCCACAATTCCAGCTGAAGTACTGAGGAAATTGGATTGATTCTTCAGAAAATAAATACAATTGAGTATTACTCATCAGTCAAAAAAATGAAATGTTGCCATGTGCAACAACATGGATGGAACTACAGTGTATTATGCTAAGCGAAATAAGTCAGACAGGGAAAGACAAACACCATATGATTTCACTCATATATGGAATTTAAGATACAAAACAGATGAGCAGAAGGGAAGGGAAGCAAAAATAATATAAAAACAGAGAGGGAGACAAACCATAAGAGACTCTTAAATACAGAGAACAACCTAGAAAACTGATTTGAAGATTAACACAACAATCTGCACAACCTGAACCACAGAACTCAGCAGGTACATGACACAGAGATGTGAACCGGGAGAGACAGAAGCTGCAGAGGGCAGGGAGCCGCTTTTGTGTGAAGAGAGAGGATGGAGACAGGGGCTGGGGGAGAATACAGGAAAGCACCCCTCCCTAAAAGCAGCTGTAGAGAAAATGGAAACAGCCACAAGGGACTGAACAAAAAAGGGAGAAAGAAGGGAGAGAGCTTAAATTCTATTAAGACTCTATAAACGGGGAGCCCAGAGTTTGAAACTCCGCAGCTCGATTCCTGGCGGTGCTCTGGTGGGAAGGACGAAACCTCAGGAGCAGAGTGAAGTCCAGGGGGTCCTTGGGCCACATGGGGAGAGACAGTTCCCCTGCTGGGGCGACATTCAGTAAAGGCTGTTGGCCTCCCCACAGGCAAAGGTCCCAGCAGACCCCAGAGAACAACCACATTTGCTGGTGCTGAAACAAGGTCCTTAAGGGTGAAACTTGGTGCCAGATGTGTGTTGTGATTTTCCATAATCCCTGAAATGCTGCTGCTGCTACACAGTTCATGCTACACATGAACTTTTTCTGGGGTGGGCTGGCACCCAGCCGCAGTCTCTGGGCATAGGCAGCAGCATGGTCCCAGAAACGTTCCTGGGTATGGCCTGCACCTGGCCTGCACTGGCCATTGCTCAGTGATACCCTCCCCCAGAGGGTCAGAATGGGTCAAAGCCACTGTCCCTCAGAAGTGAGAGGTCAGGAAACACAGCTGCATCTGAGATAAAACTCAGGAGGGAGGTGCCGCCTGGCAACATGATGTCTTGGTCACAGTGTAAAAGCAGGGAGTAGATGGAAGCCAGAGACAAAGGATGGGTTTGCGATTGCTGGTCAGGGAGAGTTCAGAGTTCTGATACTAGAGACTGGGTAGCTGGGCAACATCATTTTCACCCCTCCCACGCATGCGCATACACTCCCACGCACACCACAACAATCCACCCCAGTAAGCCCAACAGCGCCATCTAATGGAAAACAGAGCCGTTACACTAAGCCATACCCAACTGGGCTAACTGAGCTCTTGAAGAACACTCCACCTGCTTAGTTTACAGACAATAAAGTGCTTCATAGCTTGATTTCTAGGGGAAAACGATGTCATTTCAATCATATTTAGGTCTGTCTGCTGGTCCATCTATTCTATTTTTTTTTCTTTTCTTACTCTTGAATACAGAAAGAGAAAAACATTATTTTTATTTTCCATTTTTATTAAAATGATTTTTCTTTAATTTTAATAAAAACAGAGAGGGAGACAAACCATAGTAGAATAAAATAAAATTTTATTCTACTATATTTTTTACTTTTTTGTAAATTTTTTAAATTCTATTTTACTTTCATCATTTCATTTTATTCTATTTTATTGTATTCATATTTTCAAATTTTCAAGCACTTTCCTTTTTTCCTTTTTTTTCCTTTTTTTTTTATCTTTCCCTTTTTTCTTTAATCTATCAAGCTTCTTTCAACAGTCAGACCAAACACACCTAGCATCTAGCATCCTTTATTTGATTTCTTTGTGTTGCTTTTAATATTTAATTTTTATTGTTTTTACTTTATTAATTCCTTGTCTTCCTTCAAAATAATGAAACAAAAGAATTCACCATAAAATAAAGAACAGGAAGAAATGACAGCCAAGGACTTAATCATCACAGATACAAGCAAGATGTCTGAACAAGAATTTAGAATCACGATAATAAGAATACTATCTGGGGCTAAAAATAGATTAGAATCCCTTTCTGCAGACATAAAAGAAAGCTAGTCAGGATGAAATCAAAATGCTGCAATCTCAAACTGATGCCACGGTGGCAGGATGGATGAAGCAGAGAAAAGAATCAGTGATATAGAGGACAAATTTATGGAGAATAATGAAGCAGAAAAAAAGAGGGACACTAAGGCAAAAGAGCACAAAATAAAAATTAGAGAACTCAGTGATTCATTAAAAAGGAATAACATCAGAATCATAGGGGTCCCAGAAGACGAAGAGAGAGAAGAAGGGATGGAAAGTTTATGTGAGCAAATCCTAGCAGAAAACTTTCCTAACCTGAGGAAAGACACAGACATGGAAATCCAGGAAGAGAACAGAGAACAGACAGAGAACTCCCATTAGATTCAATAAAAACTACCATCAACAAGGCATATCATAGTCCAAGTCACAAAATACTCAGGCAAGGAAAGAATCATGAAAGTAGCAAGAGAAAAAAAGTCTTTAACCTACAAGGGAAGACAAATCAGGTTCACAGCAGACCTAACCACAGAAACTTGGTAGGCCAGAAAGGAGTGGCAGGATATATTCAGTGTGCTGAATTGGAAAAATACGCAGCCAAGAATTCTTTATCCACCAAGACTGTTATTAAAATAGAAGGAGAGATAAAAAGTTTCCAAGACAAACAAAAATTAAAGAAGTTCATGACCACTAAACCAGCTTTGCAAGAAATTTTAAGGGGGACTCTCTGAGAGGGAAAAGACAAAATACAAACAAACAAACAAAAAGACCAAAAGCAACAAAGACTAGAACAGACCAGAGAACACCATCAGAAACTCCAACTTTATAGGCAACGTAACGGCAATGAAATCATATCTTTCAGTACTCACTCTAAATGTCAATGGACTAAACATTCCAATCAAAAGGCATAGGGTAACAGAATGGATAAGAAAACAAGATCCACCTATATGCTGTTTACAAGAAACCCATTTTAGACCTAAAGACACCTTCCAACTGAAAGTAAAGGAATGGAGAACCATCTGTCATGCTAATGGTCGCCAAAAGAAAGCCAGAGTAGCCATACTTATATCAGACGATCTAGATTTTAAAATAAAGACTGTATCAAGAGATGCAGAAGGGCATTATATCATAATCAAGGGGTCTATCCACTAGGAAGATCTAACAATTGTAAACATTTATGCTCCAAATGTGAGAGCACCCACATATGTAAACCAATTAATCACAAACATAAAGAAACTCATTGATAATAATACCATAATATTATTATGGGGGGGGGGACTTCGACACCCCACTTACAGTAATGGACAGATCATATAAACAGAAAATCAACAAGGAAACAATGGTTTTGAATGACACACTGGACTGGATGGACTTAACAGATATAGTCAGAATATTTCATCCTAAAGCAGCAGAATACATTCTTCTCCAGTGCATATGGAACATTCTCCAGAATAGATCACATAATGGAACACAGATCAGCCTTCAACAAGCACAAAAAGATCAAGATCATACCACGCATATTTTCAGACCACAACACTATGAAACTCGAAATCAACCACAAGAAAAAATTTGGAAAAATAACAAATACTTGGATACTAAAGAACATCCTACTAAAGAATGAATGGGATAACCAAGAGTTAAAGAAGAAATTAAAAAGTACATGGAAGCCAACAAAAATAATAACACCCCAGCCCAAAACCTCTGGGATGCAGCAAAGGCAAGTGTAAGAGGGAAGTATATAGCAATCCAGGCCTTCTTGAATACACAACCTAAACTTACACCTTAAAGAGCTGGAGAAAGAACAGCAAATAAAACCTAAAACCAGCAGAAGACAGGAAATAATAAAGATTAGAGCAGAAATCGATGCTATTGAAACCAAAAACAAACAAACAAAAAAAGAAAAGAAACAAACAAAAAACAAACCATAGAACAGATAACTGAAAGCAGGAGCTGGTTCTTTGAAAGAATTAACAAAATAGATAAACCTCTAGCCAGTTTGATTAAATACAGAGAACACACTAAGAGTTGTTGGAAAGGTGTTAGGTGGGGGGATGGGCTAAATGGCAAGGGACATTAAGGAAGAAATTAAGTCTTTTATCTTTGTGATGTTTGGCCACAGGGACTGAGCCTAGGGAGGAGCTCAATAGTTATTTGTTGAATGAATGGTGAGTAAAGAAATCCGTCCAACTCCTAGAAGGGGAGTATAGGAACTATAAGAATATTTATAAAGTAAGAGGATATAATCAATAAGAAAGGCTTTATGACCTTTCTTCAAGGAAAGAAGTTGAAGCTGATTGACCAGACTCTGTGTAGTCTGCTGGACTCTCTCCCTCTGGTCCCACTGCCACTCCGCACTAACTCTAACGGACCTTTGACACATGGGGACTAGAAAGTTCACAAGCTGGTGTTTTAGAAGTTGGATTCAACTGGTACAGTAAGAAACTCTACAGTCTTTACTAAATCATAAGGGAAAATAGGAAGATGATGAAATGAATTTTTTAAATAAAAATACAGTTCAGCTTCCATAGCACAGGCCAACTAGTGATATCCAAGTGAACACATCCTCCAATATTCCCCAAATCCATACTATGCCATGTGTGATGGTGAGGATAAAAAACTTTCCTTGCATTCCCATATTTCAATTATTTTGTGCTGCCTAACAAGCCACTCCAAAACTTAGTGTTTATTACAAAAACTATTTCATTTGCTCAATTCTGTGAGTCAGCCATGTGGCCTGGGCTCAGCTGGGAAGTTCTTCTATTTGCCTTGCCTGGGGTCACATTTGACTGCAGTCATCAAGTAACTCTACTAGGGCTAGAGGGTCAAAGATGCCTTCAATCACATATCTAGAATTTGTTCAATTTAGGGGTTCTCGGCTGGGAAGGCTCATCTCTATTCCATGTCTTACCCTCCAGTAGGCTAGACCAGGCATTTTCACATGATTCTTCCAGAGAAGTAGTTCAAGATAATAAAGCCAGAAGCTGCAAAGCCTCTTGAGGCTTGGGCTCAGAATTTATACAACACCACATTCCACTGGCCACAGTAAGTCACATGATCAAGTCTGAAGTCAGTAGGGGAAGAGACTACTCAAGATCATGTTTAGAGGAAAGGGAATAATGGCAGCCATTTGGCAAATCATTTACCACAGAAAGCAACTACAGGAGATAGTGCTTATTTCCCCTACGTACCAGTCCCTATTTCCATAAAATGGCTACTATCTTTAATTTCCATCCAGGAAAATACTGATCCCTGGGCAATTTCACACACTTAAATGAGAAGACTCTAGGAGATGCAAGAATGGGGGTAGAAATGAAGAATTTGGACTAAAGCCAACTAGGTTCCAGAAGAAATCAATATGGAGGTTCAATCAGTTATAGGTGAATCTGTAATTAAGAGAAGAGGTCTAGAAGGATATAAACATTTGTTAGTCAATATTAAATAGATGGTGTTTAGGACACAGGACTGGATAAAGTCATTAAGAGTGTGGATGTATATAGAAAAGTGAAGTGATCGTAGAACTGAGCTCTGGAGCACTCCTGCTTTAAGAGATCAAAGAGATAAGAAGAAAGCAGCAAGGAGACTGAGAAAGAGTGGCTAATGGTGTAGGAGGAGAAAAGGAAAGGGTGGTGTCCTAGAATTGTAGTACAGAAAATATACCAAAGAGGAGTAATCCACTTCATCGAATGCTACTTGTAAATCAAACAACACAAGGACCAGAAATTTCAATTTTTTGCATGGCAAATATCTGTCCCCAAATCTAGGTGACTTTGGATTTGGTGATGAATTTCAAACACAACACCAAAGCATAATACATAGAATTTTTTAAGTGATAATTTGAACCCTATTAAGATGAAAAACTCGTCAGTGAAAGGCGCTGTTAAGAACACCAAAAGATAAGCCATGAACTGGTAGAAAATAGTTGCAAAATACATAGTAGATACTTGTGTCCAAAATATACAAAAACAAACCAAAAAAAAAAAAAAAAACCACTTAAAATGTGACCCAATTAAAACAAAATGCAATAAAAAAATAGACAAAATCTGGACAGACATTTCACCAAAGAAGATACACAGATGGAAAATAAGCATAAGAAAAGATTATCAATATCATTTTGTCATTAAGGAATTATAAATTAATACAACAATGAGATACTACTACATACCTATTAGAATGGCTGAAACAAACAAACAACAAAAAAACAAAACCTAAAAATTCTCATTCTTGGCTGGCAGAAATGAAGAATGATAAAGCCACTTCAGAAGATAATTTGTCAGTTTCTTGGAAGTTAAACTCTTACCACAATATAGAAATTACCCTCCTACGCATTTACCAATTGAACCAAAAACTTATGACAATATCAAAACCTACATGTCTATGTTGACAGCAGCTTTATTCATAATGGCCCAAAGCTAGAAGAAACCCAGATGATCTTTTTTTTAAATTTTTTTTACAATTATTTATTTTTTAGAGACAGAAACAGAGCACAAGTGGGGAAGGGGCAGAGAAGAGACACAGAATCCAAAGCAGGCTCCAGGCTCTGAGCTGTCAGCACAGAGCCCAACATGGGGCTCGAACTCACAAACCATGAGATCATGACCTAAGCCACAGTCAGATGCTTAACCGACTGAGCCACCCAGGCGCCCCCCAAGATGATATTTAATAAATGAATAGATTAGCAAACAATGGTAACTCTATACAGTGGAGTACTATACAGCAATAAAAAGAAATATCAAGCCATGAAAGACATAGACGAATCTTAAATACATATTGATAAGTGAAAGAAACCAGTTGAAAAAGCTGCATACTATATGATTCTAATTATATGTCATTGTGAAAAAGTCAAAATTATAATGATACCATAAATATCAGTGGTTGCTAGGGGTCTTGGAAGAGAGGAGAGAGTCGAATAGATAAGCACAAGAGATTTTTTAGAGCAGTGAAATATTCTATGTGATACTGAAATGGCTGACACATAACATAACGCATTTGTCAAAACCCACAGAACTTTAGAGAAAAAAGACTGAAACTTAATGTATGAAATTTTTTTTAATAGTTATTTAGGAGGTTGGAGATCCCAAGATGCAATGCAGACTGTGACAAAAAAAAAAAATCTAATTGTATTGCAAATGTATGAAACAGCCTCACTGAATAGGGTAAGGAAAATTGCACTGACCTCTGGAAGTGAGTGGAATCTATAAAGTTAAAGGCAAAAGAAATTGTAGATAGTTTTTTAAAGTTTTTTTTTTTACAGAGGTACTCAATAACAATTCTGATATCACTATATGTGTATACTGGAATTGAATCATTAAGAAAAAAGATGGAGGTGGTGGGATCTAGGTTTCTTGCTATTGGAGGAGGTTGCTGATAAGCAAAAGGAAGAAGAGTAGAATGATCAATATGGTAATGGATTAGAGTTGGAAAATCAGAATAAACTCATGTTTGGCTTAATATAGATATAGATGGGCTACATATAGAAATATGTTATGCATGTGCATATATATAAGTTAACACACTGATGTATTTCCTTGCTCTGTCACCTGAGAAGACCTATAAACAATGACACCTATGAGCATACCCAGTGCCCAGATCTTACTTTCTAATATTCCTCTCCAAAAGTATAGGAAAACACTTAGGGACAGGACTGATTCTAGAAATGGGACAGAAACATCATGTAGTACCAGAAAGTAAAAACATGCTCAAAAAACCCTATAGTGATAGGGGTATGCCAAAAAGCTGGAAGAACCAACTGAAAGAACTCCTACTGAACAAAGTTAGAATAATTTAAACAGGGGTGCCTGGGTGGCTCAGTCAGTTAAGCGTCCGACTTCAGCTCAGGTCATGATCTCAAGGTTTGTGGGTACCTTTCCCATGTTGGGCTCTGTGCTGACAACTCAGAGCCTGGGGTCTGCTTCAGGTTCTGTGTCT
Organism: Felis catus; assembly: GCF_018350175.1. Classification (NCBI taxonomy): domain Eukaryota; kingdom Metazoa; phylum Chordata; class Mammalia; order Carnivora; family Felidae; genus Felis; species Felis catus. The sequence continues at coordinate 112,047,079 of NC_058375.1, read as the reverse complement.
CCCTCTCTCTCTGCCTCTCCCCCACCTTCTCTCTCTCTCTCTCTCTCTCTCTCTGTCTCTCAAAACTAAATAAACATTTTTTTAAAAACCTAAAAAAAGAGCAATTTAAACAACAAACTACAATAATATTAGATTACAACACAAAGTATAAAGTAAATAGAATATTGTTACAAATAAGTGATTGAATATATCAATAAATAAATAGTGACAAAAGAGAAATCTCCCAAGATTTCCAAATCATTTTTGTAGATACTCAGCTCTCAAGGAGTTGGGGCTTAATTCTCCATCCTTTAGTGCAGGTTGTACCTAGTGACTTTCTTCCGATAGGTACTTTATATAAAGGGGAGAGGAGTAGGGAAGAATCACTTTTACAGTGGAGACACTTGACAAACACTTCCTTAGCTTTGATGTTGATTAATGTTAACATCAACAGTGATAACTCATGTTGATAGTATATACCCTTGATGTGATGTGTGCAATTGCACTTTACCTCTGTGCCCTTCCCCTCTGAAAGCCAGAACCACAGTTTAATTATGAGGAAAACATCTGACAAATTCCAATTGAGAGATAGTCCACAAAATACATAAATGGTTCTCTTCAAAACTGTCAAGAGAATCTAAAACAAAGACTAAGATATTGTCACAGACAAGAGGAGCTAAGGAGATAGATATCTAGATGTTACATGGAATCCTGGATAAGATCCTGGGACAGAGAAAGAAATCAAGTAAAAACCAAGAAACTCTGAATAACCAAGTAAATAATCAATAAAAAAGCAATTTGAAAGTAGTAGAAAAGTTCTGTGACATTTTAACTTACCCATGTCCCACGCCCTTACTGTTTGATAGTGACCTTAAATACAGCAGACCACACCCCCAGTGTGGGGTCCAGGTCCTTGGTTCAGAGAGAGCAGAGTGGACCTTATTTTAAAATTATTGTGTTTGTCCATTCCGACTGAGTCTAGAGGCTATCTGACAAACTGACACAAGGTCATTGTCTCTATTTCTCTTAACTCAGAAATCACTTGGGTCAGAAAAGAGACAAGCATTGCGAGAAAGCAGAAGTCAAATGAAAATCCTGTATCTTCCTGGGGCAAAAGATTATAGTTGATGTATTCAATAAAATATCTAAAGCCAGGGAGGTTAAGCTGGACAAAGTTTCATTGAGAAATTGCGGCATTCTGAAAGCACTCACGTATACTGGAGAATTCAGAAAGGCACATGCATATCTGGAGCAGGATGCATGATTAAAACAGGCTTGAGAATACCCTCAGCTTTCGCCTCTAGCTAACCTCTGATGCAAGCAGGAAATGAAGGCTAAAGTAGAGTAGTAAGGACCCTGGCTAAGTGATGAAGGAGCGCCACACCACAGAGCCAGTCTGAAAAAAATGGAAGTGGTGATTTTTATTGTTGCTGCTGCTATTGTCTTTTATTTGCTTTTGTTTCAAAATTGGGGGAAGGGGCTGTTTGTATTTTTAATTTTTTTTAACTCCTGGCATTCGAGGAAATAGCTTTCAAAACCCTACCTAAATATAAACTAAGGGAAGAGTGTCTTCAGAGACCACACATGAAGAGGAATGGTCTTGGCAAAAGAATTTTTTTTGAAGAGGTACATAAACAAATGGTCAACTTCAGGCTTCAACGATCAAAACCAGAAACCCCAGGTGCCTGGTTGGCTCAGTCGGTTAAGCATCTGACTCTTGATTTGTGCTCAGGTATTGATCTCACAGTTTGTGAGACTGAGCCCCACATTGGGCTCTATACTGACAGGGTGGAGCCTGCTTGGGATTCTCTCTCCCTCTCTTCTGCCCCTCCCCTGCGTGTGCTCCCTAAATAAACAAACAAACAAATAAATAATTAAATAACAAAACAGAAATCCCTAGGGAAGGGAAGAATCTGAGTTCCAAAGTTACCATGGTATAATATTTAAACTCCAATTTTCAACAACAAAAAAATCATAAGAAATAATAATGCATCATTAATATACAGGACCAAAAAAATTAATGGAAACCATCCCTGGAAAAGCCCAGACATGGGATTTACTACATAAATATTTTTAAATATGCTCAAAGAGCTGAAGGAAACAGGAAAAAATAACTAAAACAAACCAGGATATGGGGCACTTGGGTGGCTCTGTCAGTTAAGTGTCCAACTTCTCAGGTCATAGTCTCACAATCCGTGAAGTTCTAGCCCCATGAGGTTCAAGCTGTGCTGACAGCTCAGAGCCTGGGCCCTGCTTTGGATTCTGTGTGTGTCTCTCTCTCTGCCCCTCCCCCACTCACACTCTGTCTCTCTCTCAAAAAAAAAAATAAAAACATTTACAAAAATTTAAGAAACCAGGATATCAGTAAAAAGATAAGCATTATAAAAGGAGCCAAACAAAAATTCAAAACTGAAAAGTACAATAACTGAAATGAAAAAAAATCACTAAAGGAGATGAACAGTCAATTTGAGTAAGCAGAAGAAAGAATCAGCATACTTGAGGGTAGGACAATTCAAAGTATCCAATTTGAGGAGCAGAAAAAAAATGAATAAAAGTTAGCAAAGCCTGAGGGACCCATAGGACATAACCAAGCAGAACAACATATATAGCTATGGAAGACATAGACAAGGAAGAGAGAGAAATAGTCAGAAAAAATATTTGAAGAAACCATGGCTACAAACTTCCTCAATTTTATGAAAGACATGAACTTAAAATCCAGGAAGCTCACTGAATTTCAAGGCAGATAAAGTGAGAGTTCCACACTGAGATGGCTTGTAATCAAAATATCAAAAGACGTAGACAAAGACAGAATCTTGAGAATAGCAGGAGAGTAGTGATCTGACAAACATATACAAAGCACTCCACCCAACAATATTAGAATACATATTTCCCTCAAGAGTACATGGAACATTTTTCCAGGGCATACCATGTATGTTAAACCACAAAAGAAGTCTTAATAAGCTTAAAAATATTGATATCATAAAAAGTATCTTCCTTCTCTGAACAAAATAGAATATAGCTAGAAATCAATAACAAAGAGCAAACTGGCAATTTCACAAATATGTGGAAAATAAACAACACACTCTTAAACTAACACAAGAAATCACAAGAAAATGAGAAAATACACATGAAAACAGAAACACAACATAGCATGTATAGAATTGTTGAATCACTGCAGTGTATACGTGAAACTAACATAACACTATATGTTAGCTATACTGGGATTAAATTTTTAAAGCTTAATTTAAAAAATAAAAAATAAATAAAAGTTTATTTCAGTATTAAAAAACCCACACTATATACCAAATCTTATGGAATGCATTCAAGGCAGGACTCAGAAGGAAACATTAAAAAGATCACAAATCAATAAACTAACTTCACATCTTAAGGAAGTAGAAAAAAAGAATAAATTAAACACAGAGCTAGCAGAAGGGGGAAAAATAATAATTAGAGCAGAGATATACAAAATAAAGCCTAAAAGTCAATAGCATAAGTGAAACCAAAAGTTGGTTCTTTGAAAAGATCAGCAAAATTGGCAAATATTTAAAGTGACAAATGAAAAAGAAGACACAAATAACTAAAATAAAAAATTAAAGTGGGGCCATTAACCTCAAACTTATGAAAATTAAAAGAATTATATGAACAGTTACATACCAACAGGTTAGATAACTTGGAAGAAATGGACAAATCCTAGAAAAACACAAATTACCAAAAGTGACTCAATAAAAAATAGAAAATCTGAATACACCTGTATTGTGGACTGCATTGTGTCCCACCAAAATTCATATGTTGAAGTCATAACCACAAATGTGACTGTATTTGGAGATGGGGCTTTTAAGAGGTAATTATGGTTAAATGAGCTCCTAAGAGTGGAGCCATAATCCCGTATGACTGGTGTCCTTAGAAGAAGAAGAAGATACACCAGGGATGAGCAAATACCAGAAAACAAGGTCATGTGAGGACACAACAAGAAGGCAGCCCATCTACTAGCCAGGGAGAGACACTTCAGAAAAAACAAAACTGCTACTACCTTGGTTTTGCACTTCTAACCACCAGAACTGTGAGAATTTTTTTGTTTTTGTTTTTGTCTCTTGGTCTGGGGTATTTTGGGTAGCAGCCCTAGGAGACTAACACAACCTCTAATAGGTAAAGAGACTGAATCGATAATAGAAAATAGTCTCCCAAAGTGTTTCCAAGAATGTGGAAAAATTCTAACTTTCATACATTGCTGACGGCAATATAAAATGATTTAGCCACTGTGGAAAATGGTTTGTCTTCTCTTGAAAAAGTTAAGCAATAAATGACTATATGATACCACATTTCCATTGCTAAGTACATACCTCCCAAAATTAAAAGCAGATACTCAAACTAATATATATGTATATATACACATATACACACATATATATACACACACATATATACAAACTCACATATATACATATATATACACACATGTATATATAAACACATACATATATTCACACACACACTTATATACACACACATGTATATATACACACACACATATATATATATACACACACATATATATACACACATATATATGTATGTGGATATATATGTGTATATATATGCATGTTCATAGCAGCATTATTCATATAACCAAAAGATGGAAACACCTCATATGTCTGTAAATAGATGAATGGGTAAACAAAACATGGTCTACACATACAAAGGGATATTATTTAGTCATAAAAGTGGGGCACTGCTACAATGGTACAATAATGACGAACCTTGTAAACATAGTGGTAAGTAAAAGAAGCCAGACATTAGACATCACATATTTTGTGATACTATTTATATAAAATACCCAGAACAGATATATCCACAGAGACAGAAAGCATACTTATGTTTGCCGAATTCTAGGGAGAGGATATAATGAGGAGAAATTGTTGATGGGCAAGGAATTTTACTTTGGATTGATGGAGTTGTTATGGAACTATAGAGAGACTGTAATTGCACAACATTGTGAATGTACTAAACGCCACTGATTTGTCCATTTTAAGATGGCTAATTTCTTTTATGTGAATTTTGCCTCAAAATTTTAAATTTAATTTTAATTTTTAATTTAATTATTTAAAGGGCAACACAAGAGATTGTTGCATTGATGGAATTTTTCCTATATTTTAACCGGTTGTGACTACATGAACCTACATAGGATAACACTGTAAAGAATAAACACACACGTACACACACACACACACACACACACAAGTGCAAGTAAAATGGTAAATCTAAATAAGATATGTGGATTATATCAATGTCAATGTCCTGGTTATGACAATGTACTATTGTTTTCCAAGATATTATCTTAGAATAAACTGCATGGGATTTTTCTATATTATTTCCAGAGCTACATGTGAATTTACAATTATCTTAAAATTTAAAACTTCATTAAAAAAAGTCCTCTTCCAAGATTTCATGACCTGCATCCCAGGGGGCCTCTGGGAACCTCACAGAGATGGCCTGGCCACCATCTCTCTCATCATCACAGGCTAAACAGATCTCCTGCGGAAAAGGTCTCCAGAAATTTAAAAGATCTGTGATTTACCAGCCAGCAGGCCAGTGCCTGTTCACTCCATGCTGCCACACTTTTCCCCAAATTGCCTGATTTCACATTTTTATATATGCCTAGGGATTTGCCTAACCGAAGACATTACTTTCTCTTTCAAAATCAGTATTTTAATACAGTTCAATAGTATAGCTTAATGCTGCCCATCTCGGCTTGAGTGACAACTCATCTATCATAGTACACTTTGAGTTGGGAGAGGGAAAGAGGAATATCATTTTCTTGTGTTATCTCAATTCCCCACCCAGGGAAAAATAAAATAATGAGGGGCATCCATTTTTAGAAATAAATCTTTTTTAGAAAAAGACAAGCAAAGGAAGGCTAGTTATTCAGTAGCTGGTTCAGCCAGCCTGGCTTCAACTCTGGGATGGAAAGACCACTCATGGGGAAGTCAGGAGGTCGGTAATTTAACTTGCACTGAGCCCCTGGGAAGCTGCTTCCTCTTTCCTGACCTTGCTTTTCTCATTTCTACTCTGTGGAAGTTAAATTAGTTCCTTTAAAAATTCCCTTCCAGTTCTAAAATTCTCTGATTCTTCTTGTCTGCTGTTATAAATCCTAGCTCTGTCACTCAATAGTTTAGCAATTTAACCCCTGTGAGCCCCAACAACACTGTGTCCATTTCTATAAAACAATACAAAATAAGTGAATAAATAAATAAATAAATAAATAAATAAAGTCTCTGGAATTTTGATAGTGGTTTATTGAATCTATAGACAAATTTGAAAAGAATTGATATCAGATTATTCAGTCTTCAACCCATGCACAGCATTTCTTCAGATCTTTTATCTGTATAGATTTATTTAGATATTTTTAAATTTATCTGGTAATTTTTACTTTCAGGGTGCATGTCTTTGCTATTCAAAGCTATTTTTATTTCAATTTCTGTTTGTTCATTAACAGTATATGGAAATGCAATTAAATGTTGTATATTGATCTTGTTTCCCGCAAATTCGCTAAACTCACTCGTTAGTTCTAGTGTTCATTTGAAGATTCTATAGGATTTTCTAGGTGGATGATATGTTATCCTCAAATAAAGTATCTTTACTTCTCCCTTTCCAAACTAGATGCCATATATTTCATTTCATTTTCTTGCCTTATTGCACTAGATAGCACTAGCTACATCCAAGTTTTCTCCTATGGTCTTAGGCCTCCTTCCAATTAGAATCTGTAGATATTACTTTGAGAGGAGAAGTTAGAGGATCTTTTCAAGTCAATGAGAATTTCTTAAGAGCTTCCTGCATAGGTGAAATGGTGATACTGGCAGTTTCTTCGTCTCATGGACGATCTTACAGAGCACTGATGATAATAGGAAAGATAGAATTTAAGGCACAGGTAACTAGGCCAACTCATATCTTGTGAAGACAGTTACTGAGATTCTGCAGTTTAATTCAAGAAGCAAGGTAGGTACAAGAAACTCAGGTTATCAATCTAACAATACCCACATGGGTTCTTTAATTCAGAATTGTATTAAGACAGAAAAAAATTTGAATATAAATAATCCCACAATTTAAAAAGAAAAGCAAAAAAAATTGAGTGTAAATAATTAATCCCACACTTTAAAAAGAAAAGTGTATGGAAGAATTTATTCTACACAATTAATTTATGCTGCTTTCCAAGACTGGGTTCAACTACATGGCTTTCCACAGAATGAAACCACAGCATACCCAGATTAAGAGGTAGCCCAGACCTATATGGGTGCCCTCCACTACCACTACCTCAAGATCTCCTTCTTTGATACCTGAAAATACCAGAGCGGATTCCTCACATACACACACATGACACTTCTTTATCCATTCATCCATTGATAAATACTTAAGGTTGTTCCCATGTCTTGGCTATTGTAAATAATGCTCCTATGAACATAAGGGTGCATGTATTTTTGTGAGTTAGTGTTTTCAATTTCTTTGGATACGTTCCCAAAAGTGGAATTCCCATAAGTGTATCATATGGTATTTCTACTTTCAATTTTTTGAGGAATCTCCATCCTGTTTTCCATAGTGGCTGCACCTGTTTATAATTCCATCAGTGGTGTTGCCCTTTTACCACATCCATGCCACAATTTGTTCTCTTGCTTTTTGATGATGGCCATTCTAATAAGCATGAGGTGATAGCTCATCATGGTTTTAACTTGCATTTCCTAAATGACTTGTGATTTTGAGCAGCTTTTCATGTATTTGTTGGCTGTTTGTATATCTTCTTTGGAAAAATGTCTATTCAGGTATTTTGCCCATTTTTAAATGGATAGTTTGTGGGGTTTTTTTTGTTTTTTGTTTTTTTTGCTATTGAGTTGTATGAGTTCTTTATATATTTGGGGCATTACCCTTTATGGAATATATGGTTTACAAATAAATTCTCCCCATTTCACGGGTTGTCTTTTCACTTTGTTGATGGTTTCTTTTGCTGTACAGAAGTTTTTCAGTTTGACATCATCCCACTTGTTTATTTTTCATTTTGTCACTCATGCTTTAGGTATGATTTTCAAAAAGTTGTTACAAACACCCATGTCAAAGAGTTTTTCTCTTGTTTTCTTCTAGGAGTTTCATGGTTTTAGGTCGTGGTCTTATAGTTAAGTCTTTGATCAATTTCAACTTAATTTTTCTGGGTTGTGTCAAGTTTCATTCTTTTATATGTGAATATCCAGTTTTCCCAGAGCCTTTTTATTGATGAGACTGTCTTTTCACTGTTGAATATTCTTGGATCCCTTATCAAATATTAGTTGACCAGATCCGCTTGGATTTATTCTGGGCTTTCAATTCTGTTTCATTCTTCTTGTTCAATAGGTCCCTTGGTCTGTTTTCATGTGAGCACCAAACTATTTTAATTACTATCACTTTGTAGTATCCCTTGCAATCAGGAAGTGTGGTGCCTTCTGCTTTGTTCTTCTTTCTTAGACAGTTTGGTTATTCAGGCTCTTTTATGGTCCCATTATATTTTAGGAGTGTTTTTTTATATTACTGTAGAAAATTCCATTAGAATCTTGATAGGGATTTCACCGAATCTATAGATGGCTTTTTGTAGCATTGATGTTTTAACAATATTAACTCTCTGACCTGATAACATGGGATATCTTTCCACTCATTTGTGTCTTCTTTGATTTATTTCATCTTGTAGTTTTCAAAATAGAGATCATTCATGTTCTTGACAATTCATTTGTAAGTATTTCATTGTTTTTGATGGAATTGATGTAAATCTGATTAGAACTGTAAATAGTTAATTTCTTTTCCAAAACTTCATTGCTGGTATATAAAAATAATACTGATTTTTTTGTACGTTAATTTTGTATCCTGAAACCTTACTGAATTTGTTGATTAGTTCTAACAATTTTTTGGTTGAGTCTTTAGGATTATCTCTATATAAAATCATGTTATCTGCAATAGACAATTTTACTTCTTTCTTTCCCATCCTGGTGTCTTTTACTTCTTTTTCTTGCCTGATTACTCTAGCCAGGACTTCCAGTTACATGTTGAATGGAAGTGTTAAGAGTAGGTACTCTTGTCTTGCTTCTGATCTAAGAGGAAACACCTTCAATCTCCCACCATTATGTATGATGTTGGCTGTGGGCTTGTCATATATGCCCTTTATTGTGTGGAGATATGTTCCTTCCATGGCTAATTTGTTAAGTATTTCTATCCTGAACAGATGTTGAATTTTGTCAAATTCTTTTTCTGTATCTATTGAGATAATCATGTTTTTTTTTTCTTTCTACTAATGTAATGTATCACATTGATTGATTTGTGTACGTTCAACCATCCTAGCATTTATGATGCATAATCCTTTTAATGTGCTGCTGGATTCAATCTGCCAGTATTTTGTTGAGAATTTTTCATCTACATTCTTCAGGAATATAGGCCTTTAGTTCTCTTTTCTAGCAAATGTCCTTTTCTAGCTTTGGTACCAGGATAATGCTTGCCTCCTAAAATTAGTTTGGGAATCTTCCCTCTTCATCAATGTTTTGTTAGAGTTTGAAAAGGATTGGTGTTAATTCTTTAAATGTTTGGTAAAATTCACTCATGACACTATCTGGTCCTGGGCTTTTCTTTGTTGGGAGGATTTTTGTTGTTGTTGTTACTGATTTAATCTCCTTACTAGTAATTGATCTGTTCAGATTTTCCATTTCCTCCTGATTTAGTCTTGGTAGTTTGTATTTTTCTATTTCTTCTAGGTTACCTAGTATATTGGTGTATATAGTTCTTCAAAATAGCCCCTTATGATCCTTTATTATACTGTGGTATGATATATGGTATCAGTTGTAATGTCTCTTTTTTAATTTATAATTTTCTTTATTTGGGTCTTATTTCTTTTTTCCTTGGTTAGTCTAGCTAAGAGTATGTCAATATTGTTTGTCTTTTCAGAGAACTAACTCTTTGTTTGGATAATCTTTCTATTGTTTTTCTTTTCTCTATTTCATATATTTCAACTGTAATATTTATCATGTTCTTCTACTAACTTTGTTCATTCTTCTTTTTCTAGGTTCTTAGTATATAAACTTAGGTTGCTTATTTGGAACATTTCTTGTTTCTTAATGTAGGTCTTTGGTGATACGAATTTCCCTCTTAGAACTACTTTTGACGCATTCTATAAGTTCTGGTGTACTATGTTTCCATTTTCACTTGTCTCAAGCAACTTTTTAATTTCCCCTTTACTTTCTTTTTTGAGCCATTGTTTGTTCAGACAGTGTTGTTTAATTTCCATGTATTTGTGAATTTTTCAGTTTTATTCTTGCTACTGATTTCTAATTTCATGTCACTAGGGTCAGAGAAGATACTTGGTATGATTTCAATCTTCTAGAATTTTCTAAGACTTATTTTCTTGTCTAACATATGGTCTATCTTCTAAAACAATAATTAGAGAGATTTACTCTCTAGTTATTTCATGCTAAATATAAATTAATCTACACTAAAACTTTACACTGAAATAAAAAACATGCATATCCTCTATTTTTGTATCTCCTTTATTGAAAATACTTGGCAGTCGTGTTCCTTTTTTTGATACAGCAAAAAGGTAAGGAATTAAGAACTTAAGCTAGTTGCCCAATATCAGATCTCTGTCTCCATCATTAAAATGAGAATAATAACATTTCAGGAGGTTGATGTGGATTATTCATGTAAGTAGAGCAGCTACCAAAATGGCCCACAAGCAATGAGAGTTCAGAATCCTATCATTGCTATTACAGGCATGGTTGTCTCATAGCCTATGGGACAAAGCCAGAGGCAGAGGCAAAACCCTGACTCGGCACCATTTTATTTCCACACTGACATCCAACTCTTTCCATTAGTGATTCTACACATGAGGGATACAAACCTCTAGGCATGTTTTGGAACTTTGTGGGTGTGCATGGGATTATCAGTATGACAGATGGCAATTCTGCAGCCCATGGAAGGGTCCCAAACTCACTTTTGAACATGGTGCTAGACATACATATAAGTTCTATACCTGTTTATATTTGAATATTACATCATTTTATATATAAACACAAAGTATATTTACCCAATTTTAGATACACTGATCTTTCAAATGCAACAATCACATGAATCAAGGGAAGAAATACGTCTTTACCAAGAATTGCTCTACTTTAAGGAAAATCCCATCACAATGGCAGTCCTCTTCAAGATGTTTGTCATCTTCAGCACACCACACCTGGATATAGCTGCATCTGTGGTCATCACAGTGACCCCATGAATAAGTACATTCCATATATAAGTACTCCTCTGTAGCCCTTCCTCCAAAATGTCCAACATAAAGTCTTCAACAAAGTTATTGCCTCTTTTCTCTTCATCCACCTTTCTTCATTTTAAGTAGGAAGAAATATCTGGTGGCGTCTGGGTGGCTCAGTCGGTTAAGCATCTGACGTCAGCTCAAGTCATGATATCATGGTCCGTGAGTTCAAGCCCCACGTCAGGCTCTGTGCTGACAGCTCAGAGCCTGGAGCCTGCTTCTGATTCTGTGTCTCCCTCTCTCTCTGACCCTCCCCATTCATGCTTTGTCTCTCTCTGTCTCAAAAATAAACATTAAAAATTTTTTTTAAAAAGAAATATATGAAAACTTCATTATATTATCTAATAGCGTCCATTCAGGCCTGACCACTTAATGTATTATAACACGTGGCATTTTATTATAGATTGCTTTCCTTTTATTTCTCCTTTTTATTATAGTTATTATGGAAAAGGCTTTATTGACTTTTTAAAAAATGATGTGTACAAGTACTCTTATGTTTGAATGTCATTCTGGTATAGTAAAGGCAGTATTCCCAAATATTTTCTGTGAAGCAGGTACTGGGTCTGACAGTGTTGAGAAACACTGCTCCATACTTACTAACTCACCCAAGTGCCCAGCCCCTTCAATAAAGGGAGGCGGGATTCGATTGTGATGGGGATAAACCAACTTAGAGCTGAGAATATAAAGTGAACTAGACACACATTAAATATTTAGCTGGATTAGAAGAGCTGAGTCAGCAGAAGCCTTGGGTTTTAGCACAGGTAACTGATGAGATCACATTTCCATCAACCATATGTTGGACTGTCAGCTCTCAAGCAGAAGGAAGAGAATTTAGCAAGATTTGGGGTTTCTTGTTGTGACTAAATATTAAACCATCTTCAGAAAGGTTAACCTATCATTTTATTCTTGCAAAGAAATAAGAATATTTATCCAAATTAATATTATTTAGTAAGACATTGTCTCAATGAACATAAGGGCCTTATAACTGATGTCCAAGAAGGACTGAAATAATGAAAGCCAAACAAACGAATGAGTGCATGATTACACAAATATTTGAGACTTTGAGGATCAGAGTGAACAGTCATTGAAATGTCAGTAAACACCTCTCATAGGTGAGACCCACAGCCACTTACACTGTGCAGACACTGGAGTGTGCTTGCTGGGCCCCTGGGTCTGGGCCCACTCCCTCTTACCTGTAACTATATTCCAACAGGTCACAAATCCCTACACTGAAGACAGGTGAGAGTTGTTTCCAAGGGAGGAAACTCCTTCCAAGGGAGGAGGTGCCTAGGTGAGGGGCTTCCCTGTGACACAACACTTCTGCTGTCCCTGGTTGCCAGGAACTGAGCTGACACACCCTGACAGGCTTCCTGTCAGCAAGGACAAGCTAGCCCTTCCTTTTCTCAAAATCCTCTCTCTGGGGTCCCATTGGTTCAAGAACTTGCCAGTAAATTTATATAGTAGGTATATCTGGGGTATCTTTTGCCAGTTGCTAGGAGATGGGTGGTGAGCCAAGCAAACCTGGTGTCTACTCTCATGAAGCTCACAACCTGACAGAAAGAAGATACTCAAGGGAGAAATAGTCACATAAACAATGTGCAATTACAATAGGACATGAGCACTATGGTATGGAATGTAGAGCGAGGACCATGGAGAAAGATTTCTATGGAAAGTGGTACCTGAGCTGAAAGTTGAAGGTTGGGTAAAGTTAGCTGGTAGAAATTAAAGGGAAGCAGTTGGTAGAGAGTGATGGGTGGGGGTGAAGTAGCCTGTGCAAAGGCCCTGTGGTGGAACACCACCAGAATCAATTGTCCCACAAGCCAATGTGGAGGAATGAGAAATATGGAGGAGAGCTGAGGTGAGGCTGGGCAGACATGCAGACCATGTGGGTCTGTAATCAGGGCAGGAGACTTTAGAGCATCAGAAAGCCATGCAATCAGGTTGTGCATGGTGGCAAGATGATGGTAGGGGACATGACAGTTTCACATTTTGAAGCAATCAAGCTGGCTGCAGACCGGAGAAAGGTGGATAAGGGGCCAAAAAGAAGACTAGGAGATCAATAGGGAAGCCATAGCTACAGCAGGCTGGCACTCAGAGCATGTGATGTCAATTATGGGGAAGAGTGGATAGAGTCAAGAGATACTGAGGGGAGGGACACTTGGGTGACTCAGTTGGTTGAGCATCCAACTTCACCTCAGGTCATGATCTCCCCGTTCGTGGGTTCAAGCCCCACATCAGGCTCTGTGTTGACAGCTCAGAGCCTGGAGTCTGCTTCCAATTCTGTGTCTCACTCTCTCTCTGCCCTTTGCCCCACTCCTGTTATGTCTCTCTCTTTCTCTCAAAAAATAAATAAACATTAAAAAATTTTTAATAAAAAAAGAGATAGGGGAGAAAACCAGCAGGACTTCCCATCGGATAAGTGAATTCTCACTAAAATGTAAAGGGCCGAGTGCCTAGCATGCTAACTCTCAGGCCAATGGACTCTTAAAGTCCAGCTTCTAGTTAATGCCGCACCTTACAGATCCCCCTCAACTGACCAGCCAGCCTCTGACCAGGTAATTCTGGCGGCGAGAGGCTGAGCTCTCCTGCCCATCTCATAGGCCCCCCTACTGTCTTCAGATCTTGAGCATAACTGGTGTGAACCACTAGCCTGAGCGCCCTCCCACCACTCAAACCCAGAAAGTCTGATTGTGGTAAAAGCACAAGTTTCGGGGTCCCCTCCTAATGGATGGCCTCGGGCAGACCTCAGATCTCAGATCTCATGCCTGAGATCCAGTTCCCTCAGGTGTAAAACTAGAGGAGGAGGCAGCACCCAGAGGGTGAGCTGGCATCAACGAAAGGGCCCAGCAGGTAACAGCTCTCAAGGAGCAGAAATGTCTGCTTTGCCCTGAACACTGCTCGCCTGGCTCAATGGCTGGGCTCTGGGTCTAAGTCATCCTCACCCTTAAGGAACATCTTCAAAGTCTCCAAATAAAGGGGAAAACTCCCCAGAGGGCTTAAGAATGTTCCTCCCCTGCCCCTGTCCCAGCATGAGACAGCTCTTAGGAAGAGCAGCAGGGAGACAGGGAAGCCAGCAGAACACAGGGAAGTGGAGGGAGGTGGGGGGATGGGGGGGGCAGCGGGAGCGGGCCAGGCACTGAGAGGGGCACTGGTTGGGCAAACAGAAGTGGAGCCCTCCAAGTAGCCACTGCTCCAGGATATGGCCGGGACCAGGCTGGGCCATACAGCTGCCTGACTCCACCAGCCGCCCTGGCCAGTGGGTGGGCAGACTTTGGGACGCTACCCCATGCCCCCCACAGAAGCCATGAGGAAGCTGACCTCACAGAAGAATGACTGACCCTGCTCCCAGGCCAGACTGAAAAGTAGGAAGGTGCCGCTTTGCAGTAAGCGTCTGTGGTGGGTGTTGGCTGTGTGTGAGGAAAGGGAGGGGAACTTGTCTGTGAGCGGGGAACTTGTGTGCCCTACCAGCCACATGACCCAGCTCCCTGACCTCAGGGCTGCTCTTCGTCACAAGGGTATCAAGGGCTTCCCAAATTGAGCCAATATCCTTCCCTGGTCTGTCCAACTCCAGAAGGGGCACCTGCCCAGCTCTGCTTAAGCTACTTGTGTAGATCGGGAGGTCAAAGAACAAGGGTCCACAATGCCCTGCAAAGGAGTTGGCAAACTCCCGGCCACCCTGCCCTCAGGTCCTCACCTGGAACCCCAGGAGAAGCTGCACCTCACTGAGAGCCCTCTCCCTGGGCAAACAGGCAGCTTTGTTATGTGTCTCCAACCTGCCACCTACCTAGCAGGGGTGATGCCACATGAGATGGGCCACTGGGGAAACTGAACCACTGGGCAGATGTCCTGGCCAGGTCAGAGGACACTTCCCTGACTCATGCAGCATTAGTCAGACCAAGGTTGAGATACAGGTGCTGAGCAACTCACAGGTTCTGTGACTTTGAAGAAGTTAATTTAACCTCTGTGGTAACTTTTCCAAAAGAAGGGAAGGGAAGGGGAAAAAAGAAAAGAGAAAAAAGAGAAAACAAAGGTAAAGAAAGAAGGAAGGAAGGAAGAGGGAAGAAAGAAGAAAGAGAAAGGAAGAAAGGAAGGAGAAAGAAAGAAAGAACAAAAGAAAGAACAAAAGAAAGAAAGAGAGAAGAAAGGAAGAAGAAAGAAAGAAAAGAAGGAAAGAAAGAAGAAAGAAAGAAAGGAAGAAAGAAGAAAGAAAGAAAGAAAAAGAAAGAAATAAAAGAAAAAGAAGAAAGAAAGAGAAAGAAAGAAAGAGATGGAGGGAGGAAGGAAGGAAGAGGAAAGAGAAAGAAAGAAAGAAAGAAAGAAAGAAAGAAAGAAGGAAGAAAAAGGAAAGAAAGAAAAAGAAATAAAGAAACAAGAAAGAAAGAAAGAAAGAAAGAAGAGGGAAGAAAAAGGAAAGAAAGAAAAAGAAACAAGAAAGAAAGAAAGAAAGAAAGAGAAAGAAAGAATCAAGGAAGAAAGAAAGAAAGAAAGAAAGAAAGAAAGAAAGAAGAGGGAAGAAAAAGGAAAGAAAGAAAAAGAAACAAGAAAGAAAGAAAGAAAGAAAGAAAGAAAGAAAGAGAAAGAAAGAATCAAGGAAGAAAGAAAGAAAGAAAGAAAGAAAGAAAGAAAGAAAGAAAGAAAGAAAGAAAGAAAGAAAGAAAAAGAAAAAGAGAGAGAAGAATAGAGTGAGGAGGAAGGACGGGGCTAAGAAATATCAGAAGCAAGGAAAGGGTTATTACCAATAATAAGAGCGAGTCGTTACCCCCACAGGTGGCTACCCCCACAGGCCTGGTTGATCTTTATCAGCACTTATTAGCTGTGTGACCTTAAGCAATCTAATTAACATCTCTAAGCCTTGATGGCTGATCTCTAAAACTGAAGTGATGATGGGACCTACCTCAGAAGTTTGGAGGATTAAATAATCCACCCGAGATGCTTGGTACATTCAACATGTCCAGCAAATATTACCCGTATATCATTTGCTACAGTGGATAGCTGGAGGTGGGTGTTAATAATCCTTAGTTTGAAACTGAAGCCTGGAGGAGTCAGGTAAGCTGGCTGAAGGTCATCGGCTGGACAGTGAGGGCAGGATGGGCGGTGAGGGCCCTTGCGCCACCTGGGATAAGCAGCCAGCCCAGCATCTGGTGGTGTCACTGGCGCCCTTGGGCACCAAATGCTCAGCTGCAGCTCAGGCAAGGCCAAGGGGCCCATGCCAGGGGCACCGCACGCTGTTTTCCCCAGCTGGGTGGGAGGAGTGGCATCCCGGGACAGCGCGTCGCCAGCTGGCCCGCCACGCTTCCCGGTCCTCCAGAAAGACCCTGGCTCTTGTCAGAACAACAGGAAGTGGGCAGGGTCCTGCTCCAATCCCCCCCTCCCACCTCCCATCCCAGAAAGAGCCTAGGGTGGCTCCAGGGCCTGGGCTGAGGGGCAGAAGATGCTGTCCCCAGCACTGCTTACCTCCTCACACACGTCCTCGCTCTGAGGCTCCGGGAGAAATCTCCATCTCACGCTCCTGGTAGCCGTGATTTCATCTGTAGCCACAAACACCAGCAACCACAGCTACCCAGCGTGTGCCATGGGCCAGACACTCTTTTAAATGCTTTACATGGATTAACTCTATAATCTCATCGCAACTCTGAGAGGGGCACTGTTTTCTCATGTCACAAATAGAGAAGCTGGAGCCCAGAGCTTGGATTCAGATACAGGCAATCTGGCACCAAAGCCCAGGATGTTTGGGAGTTTTTTCATTAATTCCAAGTTTACAGAAAAACTGAAAGAACATGACAAGAAACCTCTATAAACCAGTTATTAACATTTCACCCTTTTCTTGCTTTATCATGCTTTCTGTCTCGCTCTCTCGGTTATTTGAATAACTGATGCTGCCGACATATTCCTTTACTCCTAAATGCTTCACCATGGAAATCCTAAGAATAACAACATTCACTTGCATATTCAAAATATGATTATATAAATTGGGAAATTTAACATTGATGCAATGCTATCTGTTACCCTTCAGGCCTCATTAAAATTTCACCAATTTCCCAAGAATATTCTTCTTAGCTACTATTTTTTTATGGTGCAGAATTTTCATGTCTTTTTAACCTCTTTTAATATTTAATGATTCTTTGGCCTTTCTTTCTATTTTATTATACTGAAATTTTTGAATAGTGCAGAGTGGGCATCCCCCCTGCCAAACTTCCCTTACTTGGGTTTGTCCGATCTTATCTCAGAATTAAATTCAGGTTCCCCATTTCTGGCCGGAATCCCCAGAAGTGACAGTGTGTTCTCAGTGCATGATATCAGGAGGTACATGATGTGATTTGGCCCAGTTCTGATGATGTTAACTTCCATCATTTGGTGAGGGTGATAAATATCACCCTCCAGGTTTCTCCACCACAATGTTCCTCTTTTTCTTTTTGTAATCAGGAAGGAATCTGTGGGGAGACACTCTGAAAAAGTATGTAAATGGCCACTTGCCATCAAACTCACCTGTGACTCGAGTGTCCCCCAATTCTTCCCTGAATCAAGGGGCACTCTGACGTAGTAAGGGCCAGTTACCCAACTCTGTCACTCCTTCTACATTTATTACTCTTCTCTTGTCCCCCATTTCATTATTTATTGTCAGTATAGCCTCATGGATTCTTTCTTCTTTTTTTTTTTCACTTTGGTTAGTCCATTACCATCATTTATTTTGATGTTCATACTGTCCTGGATGTGGCCAGTAGGCACCTGTTTGAGGCGGCTTCTGTTCCCTTGCAGCATCCCTACTGTTCCTTGCACACTCTCTAACACAAGATGCTCCAGGCTCGTCTTGTATTTTCTCTGCCCCAGCCTTGCATCCTCATTTCACCAAGGGGCCCTGGTTCCTTATAGAGAAGAATGGTATAGAAGCCAACGTTGAGGCACAGCTGTGCTCATGGATACTGGTGTGACATTGGTTCAATGCTTCTAACTACTGCACATCCAGCCCCTAGTGTTGTACACCTGCTCAGGTCCTGCCTCACAGGGACATCTAGACCACAGGCAGTCAAATCTGAATTCCAAGCACAGAGCGTGTTCATCACAATGGCTTGCAGTTTGGGGTCCTACTCCTCCCCTGGTTTATCCTGGCCCTTATCTTTCTTGTTTGTTCCTCTTTCAACATGGTCTACTCTGTTCTTTTAACCAGCTCACCAGTCCATCCCTCTCCAAAGGCACCAAAGCTATCTATACCTCAGAGCTCCCGTTGGCCCTGCTGTGGCCATTGGAAAGGTCATTAAGAGGTATCAGGTCATTAGTAAAACAGATTCACATTTTCCAGAGGGACCTAGTGAGCCCGGAGTGAAGGTAGAAGAGAGAAGAAAGAGTTGACTTCTCAGTGCCGGCTCCACCGTGGACCTGGCAGCCCACCCACCCTCTTGGGGGCACAGACTGAAATCTCTGAAAATCGGTGTTTGTCGAGAGGGACGTGCATACACGTGCAGGTGTGCGTGTGAGTTAGGCACTTAGAACATGTTAGCTGGTGAGAAGCCCTTGACAGGGATGAGATGGGGAGTTGCAAATCTCACCCCAGACCAGCACACCAAAACACCACCCCTAATCTTGCAGGGACTTATTCCAGACCTCGCTCTCCAATATACAGCGGCCACCAGCCTCCTGTGGCTGTTTACCTTTTTAAGTCATTAAACTTAAGCTGGATTATAATTTAGACCCTCAGTCACACTAACTACATTTCCAGCATGCTTGGCAGATTCAGAACCCCTCTTTTATCACAGAATGTCCGATCAGATAGTACTGTGGGGGGCTGAGGAACTCGGCGTGTGCACCATTGTGGAGATGTTAAGGACACCCTCCTGTGGAAGCCATGACCTGAGGCCTAGAGGAGCAGGACCCTTCAGACAGCAACTGGAAGCCAGCAACTGGCAAAGCCAAATCCCTCCAATTTCCTTCTCTGCCTGTGTCTGTCACACACAGAGAAGCTAGCTGTTAGCACGGAAGAAGAAGGCCTCCCAGGGGCTGGAGCCCATGTCATTTGCACATCAAAGAACAGAGAACCAGGGGCATCTTCCCCACAGCATCTCTCCTTCTGCTCTTTTTTTATTTATTTATTTTTGAGCGAGAGCATACATGTGCAAACAGGGAAGGGGTGGAGAGAGAGGGAGAGAGAGCATCCCAAGCAGGCTCCGCACTGTCAGCAGCAGAGCCCCACGTGGAGCTGGAACTCATGAAACAGGAGATCATGACCTGAACTGAAATCAAGAGCCAGAGGCTTCACCCAGCTGAGCCCCCCAGATACCCCCCGCCCTTCTCTCTGCTCTTGACACCAGCATCACCCAGGTGAGCCTTCCCTGGCCACCCGCTTCAAAGTAGCGACCTCAGCATCCCTCACACCTTACATCTTTCCTGCTTGGTGTTTCTTAGCATGTGGCACTCTCTGAGCCCGCGCAGATTCCACAGACCTGCGTATTGTTTATCATCTGCCTTCCTTATGAAACGTAGGCCCACATAGGCAGGCATGTGTTTTGTCCAATTCTGCATCCTCAGCCCCCAGAGCTGAGCCCCCAGCTCAGCCCCCAGAGCTGTGCCTTGCTTTCAGCAGCCACATGATAATTGTGTGCTGGTGGCTGAGTGTAACTACAGTTGATGCATCTTTGTAAGCCTCAACAATCCCTTCTGGAACCATATGGATAAGTGAGTCCTCTCTGAGGATAAAATATTGTGTGTATCATCCTCCAACCAAGCTAAACTACCCCTAAGTCATCAAATAAACCATGTTCTCTCCCTACCTCCTCTGCCTCCCCATGCATGTGGACACACACTCACACATGCACACCTGTGCACACACACAGACACTTTCTGACTTAGCCTGAACTGGTCCCTCTTCCCAAGCATCTTTGTCCAACAAACACTAATATTCCCAGCAAATTCTTACTCCCCCTTTGATTCTCAGCACAAATGTTGCCTCCTCTGGAAAGTCAGCCATGACTCCTGCAGGCCAACCAGGGGACCCATGACAGCCAGGACACAGTGCACTTCCTGCAGTCATCTAGCCACCAGAATTCCCTGTTAACGGCTCTTCCTGGGCTGAGCTCCCCTGGACCCGATTGGACTTTATTCGTGAGGTCTTCGTTACATCCATTCTAATTCTGAATCAATTGTGTATTTCCATAGCAACCCCAGTAGCACCCCCAACACCTTAGAAATGTCCTTGGTGCATACAGTTTAGGTGCGTCTTTGCACACACATGAAGCCTATGACTGAGGTCCACACAGGAAGCTCTGGTTGTCTGACCTCACACCCTTTTCTTGGCACTGAGGTCCCTAAATGTTTTGTGACTAGCTTCACACAGAGTCAAACTGTTTCTTGGCCACGTCTCAACATAACGTTTTCTTTATACATTCCACTGATGGCAATCTGACCTCTTTTCATGTTATAGCAATGTTGTTTATTCTTGACAAAAGTAATAAATATGCCTATGTCTGCTTCTTTGCCCCAAGCTAATTGTTAGGTTAAAAATAAACATGCAACACATAGCATTTTTTTACAGAGTATTAAGATCTGAAATTGCATGCATTCATTTATTCAGTCACTCATTAAACATATATAGGCCATGTATTTATTATTATTAGCAATAATTATACAAAGACAAATCAATCACAATTCCTGCATTCAGATAGCTTGTAGTCTGTCAGGAGAGATAAAGTATGCACACAAAATATAAACACAGTTGAGAGGACCTGTTTGCTAAAGGACGACCAGCAGCGAGAGCAACAGCTTGATGTTAAAGGAAAGAGTGAGACATTTATTTTAACTGATGGGGAATTCGAGAGAGAAATTTAAAATTTATTTTTTTTTCAACCTTTATTTATTTTTGGGACAGAGAGAGACAGAGCATGAACGGGGGGGGGGGAGGGGGGCAGAGAGAGAGGGAGACACAGAATCAGAAACAGGCTCCAGGCTCTGAGCCATCAGCCCAGAGCCTGACGCGGGGCTCGAACTCACGGACCGCGAGATCATGACCTGGCTGAAGTCGGACGCTTAACGGACTGCGCCACCCAGGCGCCCCTCGAGAGAGAAATTTAATATGCCTGAAGAGTTTGTCCACTGCCTTTCCCTTGAGCAGGAACACAGTGTCTCCCCCTTGTCTGCTGCCCTGGGCCACGCCACTCACCTCCATCGTGGCTCTGCGCTGCTCACAGTCAGTGTGGCTCTGAATTTCCGGGGGTGGCAGGGGACGCGAATCTGGGCAGGGCACAGGATGGAGGCAGAAGGTGTGGTTTGAAAACAGACCCCATTCTCAGTATTCTGATGTACTTCCTTACTGAAATGGTACCAGAAGCAAATTCTCTGCCTTTTTATTTAAACCTTATAGTGAGAATATCATCAAATGATCCCCAAAAAGGCCCAAGAGAAATGATTTGTGCAACCTTGAGAGAACTTTTAAATATTGAAAACAACTTCTTCCTAAGATAAACGCATTTTAGAAGTTTCATCTCTGGGCAAACACATAAGTAAAACCACATGTGTTTCTCTGGCATGACATTTGATATATCACCATAAAAATAACAATGAATCATAAAATCTCAAATAAATTAATAAATTAATAAATAAAGCGTGCTACATAACCAATCCCTAATGAGGATAGATAAATAAATCAAGAGACTAACAAAAAGCATGCTCTGATTTTTTGCTTCTGGTTAGACACGTCTGGTTAAAAATCATTTGCATTGTAAATGTTCTTGTCTCTACGCTAAGTGTATGTTTCTCACCACTATGGAGTCTCTTCGCCTACCTCCACACACTGGAACGAAGGTGAACACCTCCACCTCTTTGTTTACTTGCCTTGTCCTGTTGAATAATTCACTGCTTGATGCAGGAATTTCCAGGGGCTGCAGAGCAGAGCTGGGAGCTGGGGAAAGTAGTGAAGCCCAGAAGTGCCAACTTTTTGCCTTTAATTAAAATTCCTGCCCAGCACCAATCTCATACTCTAGCCAGGGGAGCAGCCCCTCCACAACATTCTACATGAACCCAAACAGCTTTACAAGCCTCAGAGCTGGCTTCCCCTACTGTATCCCACCCCCGTGCTCCTGCCAGCCTCGTGTAGTGTGAAATGCCTTATAAATTAGAACACTTTATAGAGAATCATGTTGACAGACAGCAAAGGCTGTCAAAAGCAACAACAAGAAATCGTGCAGGGTATGCCAAGTCCCCAGCATCACTGACTGGATATGCAGAATGGAGAGTTTTAAGTGAAACTTACATGTCACTTGCACCTGTGAGAATGGCCCTGAATGTCCACACCCCACACCTCGACAGGTCAATCTGAGAGGGATCCAATGCATCCTTCAGACACTTTCAGGACCAGGGTTGAAAGATCACACACTGAACAAGCATTCACTGCATGTTGGCTAAGTGCAAAGCCCCATACTGGGGGTGCAAAGGTAAGTCACATATGACCCTCTCCTTGAGAACTTTACAACCTACTGGGGAAGGAACAAGTCAGTAGGCAAGTACGAAAGGCTAGGATAAAGTGTAAGGGCAGAGAAAGGGTAAGAACTTATGTTTACTTTATGTAACTTTAGTGATCAAAATCTGACTTCAATTATCAAAACGGAAAGTCCCCCAATCAGTTCCCAGACAAGCCAAGTTATGGACCTGGAACCCCTTAAATGAAGGGGAGATGGTCCTCTTGAGGAAAGACTCCACTATAGTGTCAAGATTTATGCTGTAAATCTTTATCTCAACCTTCCCTAAAGCAACCCTATGGCCATCTTACCAAGGTGACTGTGAACAGGGGGAAGTGAAAAAACAGACTTTGAGGGATTACAGGACACTGGCTCTGATCTAACCCTAATTCCAGGGGACCCAAAACATCATGGTGGCTCACCAGTCAGAATTAGCACTTATGGGGGTCAGGTGATCAATGGAGTGTTAACTTGGGTGTGTTTCACAGTGGACCCCATCCTTTGGCTATTTCTCTGGTTCAATAATGCATAATTGGAATAGACATACCCAGGAACTGGCAGAACTCCCCACAATGGTTCCCTGACCTATGGTAGGAAAGAGCAAGTGGAAGCCACTAGAATTGCCTGCACCTAAGAAAATAGTAAACCAGAGCAATACCTTATTCCTGAAGAGACTGCAGAAATTGTGCTGCTACCAAGCACTTGAGGAATGCAGGACTGGTGATCCCCACCACATCACCTTTCAACTCCCTCTATGTGGCTCATGCAGAAGACAGATGGGTTTTTCAGGATGACAGTGGATTATCACAAGCCAAATCAGGTGGTGACTCCAGTTACAGCTGTTGTACCAGATGTGGCTTCATTGCTTGAGCAAATTAACATGCCCTGGTGCTTGGTATGCAGCTACTGATTCTGGCAAATGCTTTTTGCCCCACGCCTGTCCATAAAGCACCAGAAGCAGTCTTCCTTCAGTTGGCAAGTCCAGCAGTATATTTCACTGTCCCACCTGAGGGGGTTATCAACTCTGTAGTCCCATGCTATAATTTAGTCTGTAGGAATATTGATCCCCTCTCTCTTCCATAGGCCATCATCCTGGGCCATTACACTGATGACACTATGCTTAGTGAACTCAGTGAACAAGAAGTAGCAACTATTCTAGACACATTGGTAAAACATCTCTATTCTAAAGGGTGAGAAATAAATCCCACAAAAATTCAGCATCCTTCCTCCATAGTAAAAGTTGAGATACCCCTTCTCAGTGAAGGGACACATTACTGCATCTGGTATACCCCTACTACCAAAGAAGAGGCACCGCACCTCCTGGGGCCTCTTTGGATTTTGGAGGCAACATATCTTGTGTTATACTGGTTCATTTACTGAATGACCCAAAATGTTGCTAGTGTGTAATGAGGATCAAATCCAAGCCTTCTGCAGCCTGAGTGTAAAAGGCTGAGTTATTAGGGAAGATAGTGGTGGAGTAGGAGGATCCTAGGTTCACCTCCTCCCATGAATACAACTAGATAACTATCAAATCATCCTAAATACCCCAGAAGTCAGCCTGAAGACTGGCAGACCAAACTCCACAATTAAAGGGAGAGAAGAGGCTACATCAAATAAGATAGGAAGTGCACAGGCATGGGTTGGGAGAGAAATGGATCCTGGCTGCTGCCATGGGAAGGGGGCTGCAGTTATAGAGAAGAGCAAGAGACAGACAAGCACACAGGAGAAACCACATGAGGAAAATTAATCCCCATAGCAACTGGCTTAGAAAATGAGTGAGTCTGGATTTTTCCAGTTCTTGTAGCCAGCTGGGCTTAAAGCTTGGAGTTTTAAAGATTATAAAGGTTGCCTGGGATAGTGTCCAGGGGGCATTTTACTGCCTTTGGAGAGAAGGCAGGGCAAAGAGCTCGTGGACATATAGCATCTGAAGTGATCTGAATTTCAAACAGTGATCTGAAGAACACCTGGGACACACAGTGGAGAGGTTATTTGCTCATCTCAGAGCATGTCCTAGAAAGCCTGCATTTATGGAGAGACCCCTGTCCATAGACATGTCCTAGAAAGGCAGCATTTATGGAGAGACCTCTGTGGGAACAAAATAACTGGTAGGTACCATTTTCCTCACTGCTGCTCAGCATAAGCAAAGGACTACGTATGGGATCCAGTTTGCTTACACCAAGTTTTGTGCATGCCCCCATGCTCTGGCGGAACTTCCCCTCCTAGTCACACTTACCTCAGTCCCAGAACAGCAAGCCTCCTGCCTCAGAAGGCCAGACCAAACCCCTTCCAATACCATGCCTCCTGATTTGGGAGTTTTGCAGAGCCTCAGTTCCAGTGGCAGTGGTGACAGGTCTCGCTTCACAAGCAAACCAGACCACACCTAGTTAAAACTTGTCACATTCAGGCCAGGGACCAAACACTGCCCACAACAGGCAAACAAAGCCTCTGTAGATGACTGGCCTAAAGGATAAAGTGTCCAGGACACAACAGGAGAGTGCATACAGCACACATTGGAGACACTCTTCAGGAAGTGCCAGACCCTAGGAAATAGGGGACACTACACTGCAGGGTACTACAGGACCTCTTCTGCATAAAGCCATTACCCTCAAGAACAAGAGATGTAGCTGACTTTCCAAACACATAGTAACAAGCAAAGAGACTTAGACAAAATGAGAAGACAGAAGAATTTGTATCAAATGAATCAACGGAAAAAAGCCATAGCCAGAGATCGAGGTGAAACAGATATAAGTAATATACCTGACAGAAAAATTAAAGTAATGATTATAAAGACACTGACTGGACTTGAGAAAAGAGTGGAAGACACCAGCGAGACCTTTAACACAGAGTCAAGGAATAACATTCAGAGATAAAGGGCTCAATGAACAAGATTGGAAACATGCTTGATGGAATGAATAACAGGCTGGAAGAAGCAGAGGAATGAATGAGTGACCTAGAAGATAGAGTAATGGAAAGTAATCAAGCTGAACAAAAGAGAGAAAAAAGAAGTATGCAAAATGAGAATAGACTTAGTCAATTCAGTGACTCTACCAGGTATATTAGCATTCATATTATAGGAGTCCCAGAGGAAGAAAAGAGAGAGAAGGGGGCAGAAAATTTATTTGAAGAAATAAAAGCTGAAAACTTTCCTATCTGGGGAAGTAAACAGATATCCAGATCCAGGAGGCACAGGGAATCTCCAAGAAAATCAACAAAAGTAGGCCCACATCAGACATATCGTAATTAAAAAGACAAAATGTAGTGATAAAGAAAAAAAAAACTAAAGCAGTAATGCAAAGAAGACAGTTACATACAGGGGAAAACCCATAAGATTATCAATGGATATTTCAGCAGAAACATTGAAAGCCAGAAAAGAGTGGCAGGCAAAGTGCTGAATGGGAAAAATCTGCAGCCAAGAATACTCTATCCAGAAAAGCTATCATTCAGAATAGGAGGTGAGATAAAGCGTTTCCCAGACAAAAACAAAAAAGTTCATGACCACTAAACCAGCCCTGCAAGAAATATTAAAGGGACACTTTGAGTGGAAAGGAAAAACCAAAAGTGACAATATAAAGGTAGGAAACACAAAAGGAGTAAAAGCAAATATTTCTGTAAAAAATCACTCAATTAACTCATGAAATAAAAGGATATAAAATACAGCAACATATACCTAAAACGTTGGGGGGAGAGAAGTATGAGTTCAAACAACCATCAACTTAATATAAACTGCTATATGCAGAAGAGGCTATATACAAACTTAATGGTAACCACAAATCAAAAACCACTAATAGATATGCAAAGAATATAAAGAACTCCAAATATATCACTGAAGAAAACCAGAAAACCAAGAAAGAGAGAAAGATAAGAAAGGATCAGAGAAAATCTTCAGAAACAACCACAAAACAAACAATAAAATGGCAATAAATACATACCTATCAATAATTATTCTGAATGTAAATGGCTAAATGCTCCAATCAAAAGACATGGGGTGACAGAACAGATTTAAAAACAAGACCCATCTATACGCTGCCTATAAGAGACTCATTTCAGACCTGAAGACACATGCAGATTGAAAGTGAGACGATGGAGAAACATCTATCATGCAAACGGATGGCAAAAGAAAGCCAAAGTAGCATTACTTTTATCAGACAAAATAGACTGTAAACCAAAGATTGTAATAAGAGATGAAAAAGGGCATTATATCATAATAAAGTGGTATGTCCAACAAGAAAATCTGATAATTGTAAATATTTATGCCCCCAAATTGGAACAGCCAAATATATAAATTACTAACAAACTTAAAGAAAAGTCGTTAATAATAAGATGACAATAGTAGGGAACTTTAACACCCCACTTACATTAATGGACATAATATCCAAACAGAAAAATCAACAAGGCAACAATGGATTTGAATGACACACTGGACCAGAGGATCTTAATATATTCAGAACATTCCATCCTAAAGCAGCAGAACACACATTCTTTTTGGGTACACACAGAACATTTTCCAGAATAGATCATATATTATGCCCCAAAATGTGTCTCAACAAATTCAAAAATATCAAAGTCATATCATATATCTTTTCTGACCACAGTGTTATGAAACAAGAAATCAACTCCAAGGAAAAATCTGGAAAGACCCACAAATACATAAAGGTTAGATAATATGCTATACAAAACAAGGAATAGGTCAATCAAGAAATCAATCAGTAGATATGAAAGTATATGGAAACAAATGGAAATGGAAAACACAACTGCCCAAAACCTTTGGAATACAGCAAAAGCATTTCTAAGAGGTAAATATATAGCAATACAGGCCTAGGTCAAAAGCAAGAAAAATTTCACACAACCTAACCTTACATCTAAAGGAGCTAGAAAAAGAACAACAAACAAAACATGAAACAACCAGAAGGAAAAAAATAATAAATGATATAGATTAGAGCAGAAATAAATGAAATAGAAATTTTTAAAAAATAAGAAAAACAGTAGAACAGATCAACGAAACCAGGAGCCGGTTTTTTGAAAAGAAACAAAATTCATAAACCTCTAATGAGATTCATTAAAAAAACAGAGAGAGAAATTACCCAAATAAGTAAAATTATAAGTGAAAGAGAAGAAGTTTTAACCAATACTACAGAAATACAATTGTAAGAGAATATTATGAAATACATATGAAATATATATACCAAAAAATTGGACTACCTAGAAGAAATGGATAAGTTCTTAGCAACATATAACCTGCCAAAACTGAAGCAGGAAGAAATAGAATATTTAAATAGAATGATTATCAGCATGGAAATTGAATCAGTAATCAAAAATTTTCCAACAAACAAAAGTTCAGGACCAGACAGCTTCACAGGCAAATTCTAACAAACTTTTAAAGAAGAGTTAATACCTATTCTTCTCAAACTATTTGAAAAAATATCCTGATACCAAAACCAGAATAAAGACACTACAGGAGAGAGAGAGAGACAGAGACAGAGACAGAGATAACTACAGGCCAATCTCTCTGATGAACCCAGATGCAAAAATCTTCAACAAAATACTAGCAAACAGAATCCAACAATCCATTAAAAAAAAAAATCATTCACCATGATCAAGTGGGATTTATTCCCAGTATGCAGTGTGGTTCAATATTCACAAATCAATCAACATGCTACATCACATCAACAAGAGAAGGGATAAAAACCATATGAACATCTCAATAGATGCAGAAAAAGCATTTGACAAAGTATGACATCCATTCATGATAAGAACACTTAACAAAGTAGGCTTGGAGGGAACATACCTCAACATAATGAAGACCATATATGAAAAACCCACAGCAAACATCACGCTCAAAGGGGAAAAACTGAGAATCTTTCCCAAGGTCAGAAACAAGACAGGAATGTCCACTCTTACCACTTTTATTCAACATAGCACTGGAATTCCTAGCCACAGCAATTAGAAAACAAAAAGAAATAAAAGGCATCCAAACAGGTAAGGAATAAATAAAACTTCTGCTATTTGCAGAAGCCATGATACTCTTATAGAAAACCGTAAGGACTCTACCAAAAAATTACTAGAACTGATAAATGAATTCAGTCAAGTTGCATGATACAAAATTAGTGTGCAGAAATCTGTTGCATATCTATACACTAATAATAAGACTGCAGAAATTAAAATTAAGAAAACAATCCCATTTACAATTGCACCAAAAATAGTAAGATACCTAGGAATAAACCTAACCAAAGAGGTGACCTTCATGCTGAAAACTATAAAACACTGATGAAAAAAATCAAAGATGACACAAAGAAATGGAAAGGAAAGGCACTCCATGCTCGTGGATTAGAAGAACAAATATTGTTAAAATGTCTATACTGCCCAAGTCAATCTACACATTTAACGCAATCCCTATAAAAGACCAATAGCATTTTTCACAGAACTAGAACAAAAAAATCCTAAAATGTATATGCAACCACAAAAGATCCTGAGTTGCCAAAGCAATTTTGAAAAAGAAAAGCAAAGCTGGAGGTATCACAATTCCAGACTTCAAATTATGTTACAAAGCTGTAATGATCAAAACAGTGTGACACTGGCACAAAAACAGACACATAGATCAATAGAATGGAATAGAAAGCCCAGAAATAAACCCATAATCATATGGTCAGTTAATCTTCCACAAATCAGGAAAGAATGCCCCATGGGAAAAAGACAGTCTCTTCAACAAATGGTGTCGGGAAAACTGGACAGCAACATGCAAAAAGAATGAAACTGGACCCTTTATTACGCCATACACAAAAATAAATTAAAATGGATTAAATACCTAAATGTGAGACCTGAAACCATAAAAATTCTTGAGGAGAGCACATGCATTAATTTCTCTGACATCACTCATAGCAACATTTCTCTAGATAAGTCTCCTGAGGTAAGGGAAACAAAGTCAAAAATAAACTATTGGGACTACATCAAAATTAAAAATTTCTGCACAGCAAAGGAAACAATCAACAAAATAAAAGGCAGCCTACTGAACAGTAGAGGATATTTGCAAATGACACATTCAGGCTAATACAAATCAACACCCAAAAAACAAATAATCCAATTAAAAATGGGCAGAAGAAGTTAACAGATATTTCTCCAAAGAAGACATTCAGATGGCCAAAAGACTTGAAAAGGTGTTCAGCATCACTCATCATCAGAGAAATGCAAAGCAAAACTACAATGAGATATGACCTTACACCTGTCAGAATGGCTAAAATCAAAAACACAAGAAACTACAGATGTTGAGAAGAATGTAGAGCAAAAGGAATCCTCTTGCACTGTTGGTGGGAATGCAAACTGGTGCAGCCACTCTCAAAAATAGTATGGGGGGTTCCTCAAAAAGTTAAAAATAGAACTACTCTAATCTCTTAGTGATCCAGTAATCACGCCACTGGGTATTTAACCAAAAAAATACAAAAACTCTAATTCAAAGGGTTATATGTATCCCTTATGTTGACAGCGGCATTATTTACAATAGCCAAATTATGGAGACAGCCCAAGTGTCCATTGATAGCTGAATGGATAAAGAAGATGTATTGTGTGTGTGTGTGTGTGTGTGTGTGTGTGTGTTATAATGGAATATTACTCAGCCATAAAAAAGAATAAGATTTTGCCATTTGAAGTGACATGGATGTAGCTAGAGAATATAATGCTAAATGAAATAAGTCAGAGAAAGACAAATACCATAAGATTTCACACCTATGTGGAATTTAAGGAACAAAACAAATGAGCAAAGTCGGCGGGGGGGAATGAAAGAGAGAGAGGCAATCCAAGAAACAGAGTCTTAACAATAGAGAACAATGATGGTCAGCAGAAGGGAAGAGGGTTAAGGGATGGGTGAAAGAAGGGATGGGGATTATAGAGTGCACCTGCTGTGATGAGCACCAAGTGAGATATGGAAATGTTGAGTCACTCTATTGCACACCTGAAACTAATATAATACCGTATGTTAACTGTACTGGAATTTTTTTTTAATGCTGAGATTTTAAAGCCTTTTTGATGTCAATGGCCAGGGCCAGAGGTACCTAAATTCAGCCTAACTACAGCATTCCTGTGCTAAAAGAACCACACCTTGCCTGAAGCCACCAGGCTCATTGGCACAGAAGACTTGGCACCCATCTTGGAGGCTTTGGGGATAGACAGCTGTGCAGAAGCCAAGAGCACAGTAGGCTGAATTACTACGCAGAAAATTACTATTTCTCACAGTCACACACGCGAACCGGGACTTGAGGGCCCCTTTAATGACAGATTAATACAGTGAAATTGAAACGCTAGTGCTTCTGGGAGTTTGCCCTATTCTACGTGGCACTCCCTGTGCAGCTGATTTAATGCTGTGGCTGGGAGGCCTTCAGCATGATATATTAATTTATTGGCATTTAGATTTATGAGCTTCAAGACATGCTAACTGAATATAATTAAAATTAGCCAACCTGACCCTTGCTGTCCTCAAGCCTATAAGACAGTTGAGAGAATTTATATTTCTCTGCAATTATGGGAGTGCTTTGGAATCAACCCAGTTTCAGGGTGACTATTTTGTTCCATTCAGTCGGCGGGGGGAGGGGGAAGAAGAGAAGAGAACATATTGGCCACATTTTTAGGTCTTTATTCAAGTTCAGAGGCACTTCCCTGACATACTCTGTAGATTTGATAATGTAGTGGTCTTTTAAAGATTGCGGGAGAGACAGTGACAAAAAAGGAGAAAGATTAATCAAAAGGCAGTCAGGGGTTCCAGTTGGACTGGTGATAGAAATGGACCACAGAACGGCCCTGCCCAGTACCTACCAACATAAGCAAAAGCCAGTGAAAATGTACATCTCTACTCTTCCTCAGAAAGTTTCTCCAACAGCAACCAAAGGAGGAGTGCACAGAGCCTCACGCACTGCAGGTCCCAAGGGGAAGTCACCGCAAGTGACAGACGAGGTGTGGACTTCACTGCACCCTGTCCAAACTGCCCCACCCCAGAGAACGTATCAGGAAGGCTGCAGAATTCTGAGAATTCCAACTAATGCCTTCCAACCCACAATGAAGAAAACTGGGGGGTAAGGGTAGGTACCGGGTCTTACCTTTCTTTACTGAGGCAAGGTGGAAACGGTTGCTGGCTACTGGGAGAAAAATGAATGTGGATGGATGTAAGGATGGGCCCTCCCTGCAAAAAATAGAGACACCCTGCCGAGAGAAAAGCTCTGAAGTCAAGGTCAAGGTAATGGTAATTCTCTCCAAGGTTAATACCTCAGCGATCTGAGGCCAGCACTGGCCCTGATGTTCTCAGAGAGACTGAACTCGATCGAGGTGGGCCTCTCCATCACATCCCCAGGATACAGAAACTCAGTGAAACACTAAATACATAGAAGCTAGAGACGGGGGGCAAGGGAGTGAACGGGCCTAATATAACAGAGGAAAGTCAGCACAGTGTTGAAAGAGCATGGACACTGTCAGAGCAGGAGCCCAATGAAATGATTGAATCACACAAGCAACAACAGACTGGCACATTCCTTATGTGCACGCAAATAATAACAATGAGCAAAGGGGCATAGCATGCGAGAACAAAGAACCCAGGCCAGGGAAAAACATGGCTCAAGGAGTGACAATAAATGCCCCACATTTGTTTTGAACTAGAGAGCAACTTAAAAGGCTTGACGTGTATGGCAGGAACACTCAGAGATGGGACGATAAAACAGAATGAAATAAAAAAAGACAGTGCAGACATAAGTAAGCAAATTAATAACAAAACAACATCATTACAGAACTAATAATACATTAGAAACAGCAAGAAAGAGAGTATAAACTACTGAAAATAATTGCTTATCTTCAAGGAAAAGCTTGAGAAGATATTTATTTAACAACATGCACAGCACTTATATGGACCCAGACTATTCTAAGCACCTTACTAACATTAATCATGAAGCTTCATTATAATCAAACAAAGTAGGGATAATTATTATCTCGATTTTACAGAGAAAGGAAATAAGGCACAGAGATGTTTAGTATCTTGTCCAAAGTCACACAGCTAATATGCTGCAGACTGGTTTCAGAATCTTTGCAATTAACCACTTACCTATGACTCATAATAATGACAATAAAAATCCATAAAAGTAATAATCATTACCACCTGCATATGGCTGGTTCTGGGCTGAGCACTGTTTTAAGAGCTTAACATACATTGAGTCTTTTAATTCTGGGAACTGCCCTATGGGGTAGGCGTGTTTATGTTTATGGTGAGGAAACTGAATCTCACTGAGGTTACATGACTGGATAATGAGCACAGATGAAAAAGAGAAAAATTACAAAAGAAATAATCGTGAAGCAAAACAGACAAAAGAATCAAAACATGTCCCAAAACATGGATCAGATAATAACTCAAAAACTCTCTAAATTAGGAGGAAAATAATCTGCAGATTTAAAAAGCACATTTTAACCTAGGAACTATATATAAAGTACATAATTTTGAAATATCTTCTTTTCTAGTTAACTGTTATAATTGAAGGATACAGAAATAATTCTCTAGGCATCCTGACCGGCAATAAATAACCAAGAAAGGTAAAAAATACCATTCTGGCTTCAAATTTCTCCATAGCAACAGCAACATCAAAAAACAACAGAGCAACATCTACAAGTCTTGAGAGAGAAAAACTACAATACCCAGCCAAGAGATCATCTAGGTATAAAAGTCAATAAATCTTATAAGATCATTTAAGCAATAGGTTAACATATGCAAACATGAAAAAACTTAGAAATTACTAAATCCCTAAGTCTTTCCTTTAAAAAAAAACACTACAAAAAATCTAGACCATTAAGAGATTAATTAAAATAAAGCATTGGTGGCGGGGGCGGGGGGGAGGGGCGGAGGGTCTCCTGGGTGGTTCAGTCAGTTAAGCGTCTGACTGTTGATTTCAGCTCAGTTCATGGTCTCATGGTTTGTGCAATCCAGCCCTGTGTCTGGCTCTTGGCTAAGAACGAGGAGACTACTTAGGATTCTCTCCCCCTCTCTCTGCCCCTCCCCTGCTCACTCACACGCTCTCTCTCTCTCTCTCAAAATAAATAAATAAACTTTAAAATAAATAAATACATAAATAAAAATAAAGCATTCAGAGATGGGAAAATCATTAAAACACTGGTGGTAAGCAATGAATCTGTTTACATCTATAACTAATACTAAACAACTACAGGAATTCTGCTTATAGAATAGAATAAGAATTTTGTATATTCAGATAAAATAAAAAACAAATCATCAAGGGACAATGCTAAGATACCATATAGAAAACAAATGTAAATAAATGCTGATATTCTTATCTTTCCTAGCCGAGAGACAATCAATACTGTGTATAATAAATAAATATAGCCAAAACCTATTTTACCCTCTTAATGGTTTTCATAATCTCTCTTAAACTTGAAGGGATTTGGGGGCACACGGCTGGCCTGATCGGTGAAGTGTGTGACTCTGAATCTCGGGGTCATGAGTTCAAGCCCCATGCCAAGTGTCGAGATTATTGAAATAAGCAAAACTTAAAAAAAAAATTGAAGGAGTTTTGCTTATTTTGTTTCCTCTGACGGCATTCATTTATTCCTGATTAGCAGTAAAATAATAAAACTTGGTACCATTTACTGAGCACTCATTTTGCACCAGGCACATCCTGTACTAGCTCCGAATACTTTTTTTGGTCTGCAAATTTGAATGTGCAAAAAAAAACTACATATTTTCTAATATTTTCTATAATTAAATATAACTTCTCTTTCAAGCTCTCATCCTGCTGATTCCAGAAAAATTAACCCTATGCATTTCATGTGTGCAAGGATTTCCCCACAGTCCACTCAGAATTTTCTTCCTCCGTTCCTCACCAGGGTGGTACCTGAGCTCTGCAGGGCTGTAAGTACCACCCAGGTCTGAGTGCATAGGGTGTTGGGCTGCAGGAAGGGCCCTCAGTGCCTGTGGGTAGCTACTCAGTGACTATCTCCTGGCCTGTCCACCCTCCAAGCTGCACCAACTGAGAAGGTGCTCTCCCACCTAACTGCAGGCTCTCCTCTCCAGCAATTGTCTTTCTCACTGCCAGTACCCCTGTCAGACGCCCAACAGCCTGTGGATGCCCTCCTGCCCCATTCTGAAACATTCCAGGGTTTTCTCAAGCCTAGACCTCAGCCTTAACCTATCTCCCAGTCAGATCCATTGTACTGGATCCAGCTAAGGGGTGGTGGGAAGGTAGCGGGCTTGGAGGGCCTTGCTGACTCCCTGAGCTTCCCCTTGCCACCGCCCTAGGAAGGAGGACCAAGCCCTTCTCTACCCTGAGATTGATTCCACATCCACCTGACATGGCTGCTGTTCCTTCACCCTGGAAGCTGGCCCCCAAGCATCACTTCCTTTGGTCTACAGTGTCTTCCTTTTTCCCCAGGGAGTGAGTCCGACATATTTCAGCTTCAAGATGTAGTTTTAATTGGATGAGGTTAGTATTCTAAATTTAAAGCAGTAGGGTTAAAAGAGGCATCATTGAGAATGAAAACTACACTTGTTACTATGTCAAAATATTGCCAGTCCCTTCCATACAACGTAAGTGATTGCAGGCACCCACACAGCTAAACACAGATAAGCAGACACAAGAGCATCTCTGTGCTCAGAGGGATAAGCTTCCATTTCTGGGAAAATCTCTCTGCCCTCCACACTCCTTCATGCAGGATATGCAAGGCTCCACTGTCTTTGCTGTTCTGGACCACCCAACTCTCTGCAAAGCTCAGCTCCCTGCAGATCTGGGTTTTGTGATGCAACAGCCTCCAGAGACAGTCGAGACACTGAGTGCCCAGTGCTGTGCTAGGTATCAGGGACCCTGTCCCTGTCCCCGGGAGAGAGACAGCAGGCAGTGTGAACTCTGTGAGGGGCACCAGGCAGCGGGGCCATGAGCAGCCCCTGGATACAGGATCATCCACACAGATGGAGCCAGACAGACTCTGAAGTCTGAAATTGCATCTAGTCAACCAGCCAATGTGTTCAACATCTACTAAGAGATCGCAGGGCCCAGGATTCCACAGCCACCATATGATGCTTGCTTCAGCCATGGCCCACCTTTCTTGGATTACTTCTGCACAGCCAATGACTCTTCTATGGAAGATTAAATGAAAACATTTCACTTCACAGCACTTGTTACTCCTGTATTTCTCTCTCTCTCTCTCTCTCTCTCTCTCTCTCTCTCTCTCTGTCTCTCTCTCTCTCTCTCTGTCTCTCTCTCTGTCTCTCTCTCTCTCTCTCTCTGTCTCTCTCTCTCTCTCTCTCTCTGTCTCTCTCTCTGTCTCTCTCTCTCTCTCTCTCTGTCTCTCTCTCTCTCTCCCTCTCTCTCTCTCTCTCTCTTTCCTGGTTGGATCTCAATAATTAGTGCTCTTCTCTTTCTCTTCTAAATAGGGGTTGCAGGAGCCCTGCCTGGAAGTGAAGCCCCCTCCCCAGGACCATGAGACCCAAAGACACACAGAAGGAGGCCGCTCCTGGAGGCCCCCAGCACCTTTTCTCCAGGACAGCATCACATGGTAGCATTCAGACAAAGCACAGAGACTTGACATCAGACGTGGGCTCAGATCTGGCCCACCCAGTAATTTGCTCTCTCTCCTTAGGGAGCTGCCCTTAGCAAAGCCTCCGCCTGCATCTAACCATATCCTCCTTGCAGGGTCATCAAAGTCAGATGAGAACTGGCCCAGGACCACTCAGGAGACACGGCTGACAGAACGGCGGCCCTCCCTGCCTTTCCCTTCTCTCTCTTCCCCAGCCCTGAGCCTGGTCAGCTCTAACTTGTGCATCTTTATTTTACCAAGCTTCCAAGGATGGGGAATTTGAAAAGCATGATTATTTCTGGAACAGTTATTATTCTATGTCAAGAACTCAGATATTTCTAGAAAATGAATTAAACAGACAAATTTCCTTGAAAATTTCCTCAACAGCCATTTCAGAGCTTGGGCTGTTGGCCTTTCATGGGCACGTATCTGTCTGGGAAAGCGGCATCTCCCAGGGAGGTGGGGACTCATGGTTGAACAACCCCACATGGCAGTCTCCTTCCCTACACTCAAGGACAGCAAAGTTCCCAAGGTAGGATGCTCGGGTGGCCACATGACCTGTGTTACTTCATTTAATACCTGCACAGGTATCTTGAGATGAGATGTTACCCATGTTTCACAGATGGAAAACTGAGGACAGGGGGAAAAGGGATTAGCCAAGGTCCTGGGATAGTAAGTTGAAGGGACAGGACCAGGAGGCAGGTCAGCCTGACCCCAGGGCCCCTGCATGAGACACACTGTCTTGGGGTCAGGTCAAGGATGGAGATGGAACCAGACGTGGAGGTGAATGTCTCATGGGCATTATCTTGAACACCCTCACAGCATCTACCTGTGGTGGGAAGGAACACCTCCAGTTCATACACCAAGGGATTGAAATACAGTTAAGTGAAAAGGCAGGAGTCACACAGATGCCCCTTCCCTGCCTCTAGGTCCAGGGGAAGGAGCCAGATGAAACAGAATTGTCTCCCCCAGCAGCTGCCCTGGTACAGCTCAGCGAGAGGTAGCCTCTCCTTGGTGCCAATACCCAGCGACTTTCCAAATCTGCACAGAGCGCCCTCTGCCTGTGCCTGCGCATCAGACCCAGCATGCACTGCGGCCGTGTGGGCAGCAAGAAGGCTCACGTTTGCCCTGTCACAGGCCTCGCCTCCCTCCTATACCTCTGAGCCATACCCCATGACAAAGCGTTCAGCTCTCATGGGACCCCTCTCCCTTTCCTGATCGGTTCACCCCTTGGACCCCTGGTCTGCCTTCACCCCACCATCCAGGGCTCTGGCCGGGTGTCCCACAACTCCTAATGCCTGCATCCTACACAGCCACAAGCCTGGGATCCTCTCACTGTCCTGAACCATGCCTTCGGTTGCTAGTAAGATTGTCCAAGTACGGTGGCTTTAACAATACAGAGGACTAGCCCTCTCACAGACATGAAGTCCCAGAACTGGGCTGTCCAAAGCTGTGTGGTGGCTCCAATGATCATGGAGCCACACGTTGTTTCTACCTTTCTGCTCCATTCTCCTTAGCATATGGCTTCGTTTCTCTAGTAACCAAATGGTCAAATACGGTTGAAGGAGCTCCAGACATCATATCCAAGTTCCAGGTGGCAGCAAGAAGGAAGAAGGGAGAGGGAAAAGGCTTTCTCAGAAGCCCTACCTAATGATTTGTTTACACCTTTTTGGCCACTCCAATGTGCTAGGAAGCTGGGGAATGTGGTTTTCCAACTGGGGCTGTTGGGTGGTTAACTACTGGGCACACTTCTTCTCTCCCTTGGCTTCATGAAAACTTGTCTCCTGCTGTCACTGTACCTGTGGCTGTCCTGCCTCCGTCTCTTTCTATGCTGGGAACTCATGGACCTATTCTGTCCTCTGTGGTCAGCCTTTCCTGAGACAATCTCATCCACAGTTTTTCTGGGTAGGACTTCTTCCAGTCCTTCCCAGAGCTCATCATGGTAGCCCTCAGTCCCCTGGTGTCTGTGTGCCTTGGACTGCTGGCCCGTTAGGGATCTCCCTCTCATGACCTATCCACCTTTGTGTCTTCATGAATTCTTCTAGCTCTACTTTTCTTTGCATTATCTACCCTGTGGACCATCAAGTTTCTTGGCAAGCAGAGCCTTTTGATTGGATGATTTTCCAGCCATGCCGTGTTTTCCCTCCCTGTGACAAATGTGTCACCTTCTGCTACCATCCTCTGTTTTGTCTGTTGTGTCTGTTTTGTCTGTTTTGTCTGTTTGTCAGGGTCAAGAAATAGCTGGAGGACCAAGAGTGATAGATGGTGAAGACTAGTGAAGTCTAGTGAAGACTAGTACGCCCAGCACAATTAGACTCACTGGCCTGGTGTGGGGCCCCCACCAGTGGCCAGTGATTTGAATTCCCCTGTCCCACCATGTGCCTCTTTCCAATAGTGCTAGGCGATGCAGGCACAGGTGGGCAGAAAACAGAATGGAAGTAGGGCTCCCTCAGGAGTGAGGCTTTACCAGACTGGCTTGTAAAGCTGAGGAAGTTCGGATAGGGAAGCACACACTGAAAGGATGTACTGAGAACTCCAAGCTGGGTCAACAGGAACAAGAAGGCAGAAAGGGAAAAAGTGGAGAGGCCTGGACTGAGGTCCCAAAGTGGCTGAGGGACAGTGAGTGGGCAGAGAGATGGCTTACAGAGAGCTGAGGAGGGGCGGTGGGTTCTCAGTAACTTGGAGATTCCACAGAGGTGTGGGGCGCGAGTGGCTAACCAGAAGCCCAGGCAGTCTCCAGAGACAAGGAGGTCAAGAAAGCCCAAGGCCGGCATGTATCAGGTGCATCATCCACCAGAGAGTCAACACCACTGACAAGGCAGAGAGCAGGTCTTGAGAGCGGTGCATGATTCTGGTGTCAACAAACAGCAGTG
The DNA here is from genome assembly GCF_018350175.1 of Felis catus. Taxonomy (NCBI): domain Eukaryota; kingdom Metazoa; phylum Chordata; class Mammalia; order Carnivora; family Felidae; genus Felis; species Felis catus. The sequence continues at coordinate 112,007,936 of NC_058375.1, read as the reverse complement.
ACTGGACAGCAGGAACAGCACCAGAAGAGCAGCAGGAGGTAGGACAAGGACCTCAGAGGGGCAGAGCTCTGACACGAGGGTTCCTGGGGCTAGGAGGCAGCAGTGGAGAACAGACACCCACTCCCTCTTCACCAGAGATGAGGAAATCAACCATCCCCTGGCAGGAGGGGAGGGGAATTTCCACGAGGGGGAACAGGGTAAGAGGTGTGCATGTGTGTGTTAGGGCTGGAACACCCAGAAGGGACTGGCCAGAGTGGCTGGGGGGGGGGGGGGTAGGCAGGGGTCCCAGCATGCTGGGAGGCTAAGAGCTGGGGCCTGGTCCGGTAGGTGATACCCCAGGTCTGGCATAAGAGAAGCCCTTAATTAGTTTTCTAAACGAAGCAACTGGCTTTAAACAAGGGAACAACAAAGAAAATCACGAACTGAGAATGATCCTCTTGATGGCTTTGTGTACGGGGTGTCTGAAGGTGGCCAGAGTGGCCAGAGGAGGCCAGTTAGGTGGCACAATACAGCAGGAAGCCAAGGACGGGAGAGGCCGAGGTGATGAGCTGGAAGGCATCTATGGTACTCGGTCACTGAACATGCGGTGAAGGACATGGATAAGCAAGGGTGTCCCATCTGGCCTCCACAGTCTTGCAAGAAGACACAGAGCCGGACTTTTGCTGGGGCTCTAGACTGACTGAGAGGAGGGCGTGAGTGTGCGCACACCTGCCCAGCACGCGGCCAGGCCACGCCCACGCCGTGACCACGCCCATACCGTAGCCATGCCCACGCCCTGTCAGGCCCCAGCGGCTCTCACCCACGCATCCTGATCCTGCATGCCAGCTGGGTTCCAGCAGCGCCGTATGAGTCCTAGTCCGGGAGTCCAGGTTCCCATCTGATGATGCAGGGCTTTCCCGTCAGAACCCAGGAACTCCTTATGCCACAAAGGGACACTCGCTGGGACAGAAGGCTTAACCAGGCAGAGAACCTGATTAAATGAGGACAAAAGCTGATCAAATGGAGAAGAGGAGCCAATAGGTGTCCTTGGGCAGGAGAGACAAAGGTGAAAACAGTACTCCGGGCCTCAGCTCTAAGAGGTGATAAAAATAGAGACGATCCTTGAGCCTATATCTGGAAACAAGACAACCGGCTCACAGCAAAATGCTCCATGGGATACTGTGCTGAGATCTGTGCCTGGGGAGCCCCAAGTGGTCCGGCAGCACCAAGCGCTCTGGATCCAGGATTGACTGGAGTTCGAACCTCAGCTTCTCTTCTTGGTGCTGTAGGACCTCCCTTTACTTACTATTGAGCACCATGTAAAGACGGTCGGGAATCGCTACCCCTCGGTTGTCCCAGGACTAAATCAGTGCTGTCTGTAAAGGTGAGTGATGGCGGCACTCTCAGGCCTCCAGTTTCCCCGACCTGGGAAAAGGCAGGAGTGGAGGTGGTGACGGTGCTCAGGGAAGCCCACCACGGGGCAGTAGGATACCAAGGGCCCAGGCCCTAATTGTTGGGGGGGGTGGGGGGGGGTGGGGGGGTGGGGGGGTGGGTTGGAGAGTCTGGAGAGTCTGGGGGTTGGGGGCGTGCACGGAACTGCAGGAACAAAGGGATAGAATTACAATGGCTTGTCCCTGGAGTGGGTCAAACAAGGGGTTTACACAGGCCCATCTAGTGTCTCTCCTCTGGCCCTCCGGCCCTGTTGTGGGTGCTCCTCTGGATCCCTCACAGGCAGCAGAGGTGAGGGCAACTTTCCTCACTCTGGCCTTTGCTTCTTCTTCCTCCATGATCCCTGCTTGGGCCTTAAGGACAAATTACAGACCCCCAAGTGCCAGAACAGGGCAGGGCAGGTCACCCCATAGGGCTAGGTTGGTGCCACGGGAATGGGGCTCTGGGTCTCACAAAGAAGATGCAGCCCAGGGAAGGGTAGGGCTAGGGGAGACATGGTGAGGTCCCACGTTCAACAGCACCCCCTTCAGCGCGTGGAGAACCCGCTCCAGGGCCACCTGGCCTAGCTCCGTCCCAGCCCCACACGGAGTTTCCTGGAAACAAGTACAGGTGGTGGGCCCCTTCGAATCCCCAAAGCATGTAACCCTGTAGTTTCTTTGGAGTCTGGACAAAGCCTTCAGGAGTAGGCAGAAAAAGCGGACAGGAGGTCACTCCCCAGCCCTGCCCCGGGGCCCTCCCCGGCCCCCCAGCCTCACACTCCGGAAGACCGAAGTCGGAGCAGGCAGCGCCAGCTCTCCCAGACTTAGGGATTTCTGGGAGGTGCAGGCCCGAGGGAAACTCAGGACAACCCTCTCTGTTCTGTGTCACTGCTCCCCGGACCCCGGGACACGACCCAGGCCCTGACCCGTCCCCCTGCTGAGTTCTAGCTGCGTGGCTGAGATGGTTCTGCCACTTGTGCTTTAGTCCTGCGCAGCCTCCGGCAAATGGCCTGACCTCTCTGGTTCTCTGGCGCCGCCACAGCACTGTTCACTGGCGAGAAAACGCAGCGGCTCCGCACTCTGGATCACCTGGGGTGGGAGGTGAGGGGCCGGGAATGCGGGCGGCGCTGACCCCTCCAGCCCTCCCCACGGTGGATGGGTCTCCCGCACAGCCTGTCCCATGGTTCTGTGTGGAGGGCGCGGCCGGGCCTCGGAAGCCTCCCCACCTCGCGTCCCTGCCCAGAGGAGTCCGCCCCTGCCGCAACAACCGCCGTGGGTGCCTCAGGTCCCACCCGGCTCGCGCCCGCCGCGGGGCTTCGGGGACCTGCTTGGCTGCGCCTGCTCCGAGCCTCCCAGCGCCCACCCGCGGCCACCTGCGCACCAGCCCCCACCCTTCGTCCTCTCCTGCTCTTGCACGCCTGCTCTTCGGGCCTCGGTTTCCCCATCCGTGCAGCGAGGTGTGGAAGCACTGGGATGGCTGGGAGCCCTTACGGCCGTAGTGTTCGACTGCTCTGGGTCTGTTCTCTCCGTCGCCGCGGAGCAAGGACGCGCCGGCCGAGATGCGCGTGCTGCGCGCGCCCTCTAGTGCCCAGTCCTCACAGCTGCACGGTCTTCGTGCGGAGGCCCCGCTCCCCTCTTGGGAGCTGATTAATCACATTCAATAGGGAAGGGGGTGGGATAAATAAACCTCAGAATGCATAAATAATAGGTGAGTGATAATGAGTGAGTGAACACTTGAATGGATGGACATCAAAATGAAAGCATGCACAGAGTAAGTGAGCAGCAGAACCAAGTCAATTAATGGCCTTGTTTGTGACTGCTTTGAAACATGTCGTTTAGAATAAAAACATCAGACAGCTTATCCTGCCTACAAGGCCGTGTGCATGGCATGAAACCTGCCCGTTCTCACCCTACCTGCCTCAGACTCCCAGATGCTCCCCGTTCTCAGTCCTTCTGCACTTACCTTTTTCCCCTGCCTGACCTCCCCAACTGCCACTCCTCATCCCTGGGTTTGGCCCACAGGCAGCTGCTCCAATCCAGCCGCTTCATTCTCTTCCTGGCACTCCATACTGGGCAGCTTCCCCCCAACCTGGTCACCTCCAGTGTCTGTCTCTTCCTCCGACCTGTATGGTATGAGCCCCAGACACATCCAATGGGCACATTCCCAAGGTCTGCTGGGTGTCAGCATATAGCAGGTGCTTAGGACGAACAAAGCAAGGCAAGCAGTTTGCTAGTGACCTGACTCCACACAGAAGCTGCCTGTTCCCAGGAATGGGCATCCTTTCCAGCACCATCCACCTGCTCTGGAGCTGACTATCCCAGGTGAAAAGAGGGAGAGGTGGAAGGAGCCAGGGGCATAGGATCCAGGCTAGGAGAGTCCAGGCTGGGGCTCACAGAGGCTGGCACCCTTGCCCACTCAGTCCTGGGGTGGGGAGGGGAGCTGGAGGAGGCAGTGAGTTATTCAATGCACCCCATTCCTCCCACTGGCCTGGCCCCCTCCAGGCTGGGCCTCACCTGGGACAGAGTGGTTCAAGGAGCTGTGTTAATTAGCTTTGATGATAATCAGAGAGAAGCAGCACAGGACGGCTTCATTCAGCCTCCAGTGATAACGGCACGACCTCCTTCCTCCCCAAGTCCTCACAATCTACATCCCCACTCCCTTAATTCCAGGGAGCCTAGCAGGCTTCAATGCAGCCCAATTAAAGGGGCACCAGCAGATAAAAATAGTGTCTGATTCCAGAAAGGCTCCTACCCTGAGACCCCCAGTGTCTCCAATGATCAGAGCTAGGCAGGGATGCTCCCGAATTCATTTTCATTTCATTTTCCAGTCTGTGCTGTCAGATCCACTTCCTCTCTGCTGTCTTGTGAACTCCACCTGTCACCTTAATGTCCCCGTTAGTTTGCCCTTTCTGAATTTGCACAGGAAGGGAAGGACTTGCGTGCACCTCCTCCCTTCATCCAAGGGAGAGAGGCAGTGCCTGGGGTGGGGCAACTCCTTCAGAGGGCCCCCCAGGGGCGCCGTCTAGCAGGAAGCAGGCAGGCTGGCTGGGAGGGTGGGAGATCTGGGTCCCCACCCTGGATCAGATACTCAGGGTGTCACCTTGCCAGGCCCAGGGAGGCCCAAGAGTAGATCCCTGCCGTGCAGCAGGACCACAAAGGAGGCAGTGGCAGCATTGGCCAGTGGCATTGCCTCTGCATACCTGCGGCTGACCCTCCATTCGTCACCTTACCGAGCATCTCCTGTGTCCCAGACCCCCGGGGAATCCAAGTCCCAAGAAAGCAAACCCCTTTCTTTTAAGGGTGAGGTATCTACAGCTGGACTGGGACTCAAACCCAGGGCCACCTGACCTCAGAGCCTTTCTTGTCTGAACACCTCCATTTCCTCCTGCCCCCAAGTGGCTCACAACTACAGTCCCTCAGATGTTACCACGCCTTCCTTGAACCCCTCCAGTGACTGGGAGCAGGGGGAGGGTGGTGGGTAGTTTCTTCCAATGGCGGTTCAATGGGTAAGACTCCATTGTAGCAAATGTTTATGTGGAGCTGAGAACTGTTTACAACAGCAGCTCAGAGAGCCGGTTTCACCCTGAGACCTTGCGGCATGTCTGCCCCTGTCACACAGTGACCCTGTACATAGCACATAGCCTCTGCTCCACCTCCCCTCCCCTGTCCTCTCCACACTTGGCAACCCTGGGTCCCTTCGTGGAGCCTTGGTGTGAAGTTTCCTCCTCTGCACCCACTTTCTCCCACAATATTGATGTCTTTAAAAGCAGGCAGTCAGCACGGCTGGGCTCACGCTGAGAAAGCCAGCGCTCCCCTGTGATGGAAGGTCATGAAATCTCTATGGGGCTCTTTTAGCCTCAGCTGGACCCCTTGTGGGGTCTGATGCAGGCAGCTGATGCACAGAATTTCCCCCCTCCCCTCCCCAGGCTCTCTCCTCTCTGAGACTTCTCCCCTGGCCTTCCTGCAGCTTTCCTGTTGCTCCGGTCTGTGTCCTGTTCTTCAACCCAGGGACTCCCTGGGCTTCCTCTTCCACATTAGCCAGGGAGGGAAAGCTAGAGTCTGACCCCTGCCTCCCTTCCCCTAGACCCCACCGCAGTGCCCACCTGCTCCAGTCACTCTCCCGTGCCTTCTCATTCTATTTATTTTTGAAAGACAGAAAGAGTGCAAGCGGGGAAGGGGCAGAGAGAGGGAGACACAGAACCGGAAGCAGGCTCCAGACTCTGAGCTGTCAGCACAGAGCCCCACGCGGGGCTCGAACTCAAGAACCGCCAGATCATGACCTGAGCTGAAGTCGGATGCTTAACTGACTGAGCCACCCAGGCGCCCCTCACTTTTCTTCCTATAATCTAGCCTGGGTCAGAACATCTCAACTGATCAGGCCCTGTTCCAACAGCTCCCCAGGTGATTGGTTCCAAAGAGTAATCATGGGTGTCATGCTCCCTCCCCCTCACCCCCCCATGATGAAAATAGGAACCAAGCATCTTTCTTGTCATTTTATTTTAGTATTTGGCCATCAGAAATTCCACCATAGTCCCTATACCAGCCCAAAGCGTCTCAACTGGGGATACCCAGAGTGGCCTCAGTCTGCACAAACCTGTCCTCTATCCACACCCTGTATAGGAATTTGGGGGTGCCTGCTTCCCCTTCCAACCCTACCATCCAGCACCCAGGAGACAGCCCCAGCCCACAGACTCCAGTCACCTCCTGCAACAGGGACTCTGGCGTAGGGCGAGGACTGACCCTAAGTTTCCACCTCTCTGCCTCTGGGCAGCCTCTCGGTTCTTGCCCAGCCTTCCCTCCATGCTCAGCAGACCTGTCTTCAGAACCTTCTTAGGCCCTGGACAGAGGTATAGGGGGCAGGGATGCTTCCTCTCTTTGGGGTCAATAAACCTCACTTTCTATTGTAGCCGACACAATGATGCACCACTCAGACTCCCTAGAAGAAAGGACTGCGCACCAGGAGAGGGGTTTGCCCGTGGCCCCGATGCTAATTCCTGCAGGTGCCCAGCTTTCAAGCAAAGTCACTCTCCTTTCTGCTGTCAGCCAATACCTCTGTGTGGCACATGTGTGAGGGCCTAGCCACTTCCCCAACACAGGGCTTTGGGAACAGGCAGAGCCCAGGACAGACCCAGTTGCTCTAGAACCCTTCCCTGCTCCCGTGGGCTGGCGGAAACTTGGTCGGATCTCACCATGGTCTGGGGGCTCCCCTGGCCCAGTTCTTCTCTGCTCTTTTCCTTCCGTGGGGGCTACTCCCCCATGTATCTTTTGTTACCCCAACTTCATCCAGGTGCCACAACTACCCTGAGAATCCTTTTCCCAGCTGTCCCTCTGTGCCTCTCCCTGCCCTGCCCGCAAGCCACCAGCCTCCTCCCTGCACCTGGGTCTCTGCAGATGGATGGCATGGCTCTCCTTGTTTTGCTACCGGCCAATATGCATAACAGCTGAGCTTTGAATGGGCCTCGTTGTCACGTCCCCACTCCTGTGAAATGGGGTATCCGTGGAGGCTGTAGATGTGTCCTTATCTCTCCACAAATGAATGAATGAGCAAGTGCTGCCAGGCCACCCCCACAGAGGAAGGGGAGAGGGGTCCAATGGGAGATGCCCAGGGAGTGTACCCAGCTGCCCCACAGAGGCCTCCGGAAGGGAGGTGATTTTAATCACAATAAGAGAGGGGCAGCAGGCCTCAGGAGTGACAGGTTTTAATTTGTAATTGTTTCCATTCTCATTTCCCGCCTCTGCTCCACTGACAGGATCCTCACACTTAAATCAGCTTTGTCCTTTCTGCCCAAGGAGAAATGTAGAAATCCAAGAGCAAGTGGATGATTTGTGTGGAAGGCCTGGAGGGGAAAGACAGATGTGGGTGACAGGAGACGGGAGGAGCTGGGGTCACCCAGATGCCTGCGTTTCTCAGCGATGGCAGCCGCACCACTGGGGTGTAGGACCTGGCCGGGCACCCCCCTGCACCATGCCACTCTGTGAGCAAGATCTTTCCATATCCTCTGCCAAGGCAGGAAGGGGCTGCCTCATGTGAGGCTGAACAGCTGAGCTGGGCTGGAGGTGAGATGCAGGCCCACGGTAGACAGAACAACCCCAGGGCTCCAGCCCCATGAGGACAGCAAGTGTGGGACAGATGTTTGCCAAGGCCCTTATCCCCAGGCCTCCTTACCTGCTGAGAGCTGCCTGCACATCCCGACGTCTGTGCTATGCTCTCCTGGGCACTGACTCAGGTGAACTTTGGCGAACGTCCCCTCCATGCCAGATAGTGGACGTGAAGAAGTGTGTGGCTGCTTCTGGAAACCATGCCAGGAGCTCTCTGGGGAGAAGGGGCAAGGCCAGGCTTCCTGCAGGGATGGTCTATGAAAGCTGGTTCTAGTATCGGCATCATCTGACCATGTACCATGAGGAAGTGTGTATGCACAGCCAGGTAGTGCACAGAGGCAGAGAGGGGGCATTTGGAGCTGACAGTGAGCAAAGCCTCGGGGACAAGCTTACAAGGGGAGGAAGGGACCAGTGAACAGAAGTTTCGAAGAAGGAGCTTGAGGTAGCTGGGGTGTCACATGGGGTGGACATGCCTTGCAAGGGCTAAGTCAAGTCCCTGAGGCAGATGATGTGTGGGTAGGAAGTCCTTGCAGGTGTCCCTCCACTGCTTGCACCCTATATTCCTTGCCCCAGGAGTCCCGTATGGGCTGCAAAGTGTTTACGTTTAAGAATAGAACAATCTAGGAGCGCGTGGGTGGCTCAGTCTGTTATCCAACTCTTTGTTTCAGCTCAGATTCTGATCTGACTGGCCTGAGACTGAGCCCCGTCTCAGGCTTGGCCCTGGATGTGAACCCTCCTTAAGATTCTCTCTCTCTCTCTCTCTCTCTCTCTCTCTCTCCCTCTGCCCTTCCCCCCAACCTCCACTCACTTGCATGCATGTACGCATGCTCTCGCTCTCTCTGTCTGTCTCTCTCTTTCTCAAAAGAAAATGTTAAAAAAAGAAAGAATACAGGGGTACCTGGGTGGTTCAGTCAGTTAAGTGTCCAACTCTTGATTTCGACTGAGGTCATGATGTCAGGGTTTGATGTCGGGGTTTGTGAGGTCGTGTGTCAGGCTCTGTGCTGACAGGGCAGAGCCTGCTTGGGATTCCCTCTCTCCTTCCTTCTCTGTCCCTCCCCCACTCATACTCACTCGCTCACTCTCTCTCAAAAATATATAAATATTTGGAAAGAATTTGAAATTCTACCATGGTTGTAGCCTCTCACTACCTATAGCCAACCACACTGAGAAGCCAAGAAGGGGCCCACATTGGAAACGGTGTATCAAAAGGTGTCTGTGTTGGGCACTGCACTTTTCCCACCACCCAACACAGTGCCAGGCACATAGCGGGGACTCAACTAATATTGCATGGGTCGGGGGGTGGGGGCAGGTGGTCAATGAGTGGATGGATGGATGGATGAAAGAAAAGGTATCACACTTATTCTACTGTGGGGGAAACACTAACCACAACTCATCAGTTAACACACAAACACACATGTTCACCAGCACACACTCACTTGAGACAATCACACACCCCTACACACTCACAGATCCATACCCAGGCACACATAAAGGAAGGCCGCACATACGTGAGCCACACTGGTTCCAGAGGTGACTTAGCCACAAAACGCCAATGCAGAGATTCTATACAGAAGTGAGAGGTCAGGCTGGCAGTTAGTGAGGGTCACCCATTAACGGCCTTGACATTGATTCAGTGGATCTTGCCCCGCGTTCTTTGAAAAAGGACAAAGAAGAAAATAGAGAATCGAAGTCGTCTGGAGGTATGAGAGTAAACGCCAGCTGGCAATGCTTTTCGTCATCCACAGGGGACCTGGCTCGCCATGTAATGCTAGTTTCTTATGATGCAGCTGGGATCAAAACCTCAGAGCCACTGACCAGGGAGCAGCACCACTTGCTGTCCCGGGACCTTGGGTTCCTCTCAAAACAGAAAGCCAAGGTGTTCCCTCAGTGGCTGCAGGTGTTGAAGCCAGGTTTCCGTGAGCACCTCTGACCGTGGGTCTGTTGGCCCCGAGGTGGCTGTGGGGTGTGGAGAAGGCCTCTTGCTCAGCTGTGTACACACCGCACGCCTCTTCAGCTCCAGGGAGTAATAGCCCATCTTCCCGATGGTCACAGTCAAAAAAATCAAATAATGGGCGACTATAATACAGTGTGATAAGAGCTACTGTAAACATATACGAAAGGCTTCCTGGGGATCCTGGGGACAGTCTGGGGTCCAAGGACACGCTCAGTATGGATGCAACATGAACATAAGCCCTGAAAAAGATGGGGAATTGACTGCATGGAAGAGGAGGAGGTGAGGGAGAGGGACGAGGAGGGATAATGGGGAGGGCACTGCACAAAGTATGGAAGCTTAGGGGACATGGTGCTTTCTGGAAGCAGAGGATGAGCTTGTGTTACCTGAGCACAAGGTCCCCTGGGTGTGTGATGTGAGACAGCGGCTGGAAACATCAGTGATTCACATACACCCTGGGCCCTGGCCCAGCTTCGCCTGTCTGGCTCCAAGTGACCCAGGGCAGGCAAAGGCAGAGACAAGTCCATGGCCACCCAGCTCGTGGGATAGTCCCCAGCGTGTGGAGCGCCTCTTTCCCTCCCAGCTCCTCACTCTCCCCATCCTTGCCTGGTGGTCTCTGCTTTGTTTCATGACACCTGTCTTCTAAGGAAGCTCCAGAGGCTCCGGGGCCCTGTCAAGCCCTGCAGACCCCATCTGTACATCAGTCCCCATTGCCAACCTTGGGGAAACAAGAGAGGGTTGACCCCCAGCAGTCTGGGCCCCCCAGTGATCACGGCCTCATTTCTCAGGACACCACACCAGTAATTCATCATGCTATCTTGGAATAATGCAAGCCAGAACTTTCCATATTCCCATGTGGTAAGTTCTCTGTGCCTTGAGAAATGATCCTGTGTGCTCCTGCATGTCCTGTTTTGCAGGTGAACAAACAACAGGAAAAGACCCACGTCTTGGCTCTCTTAAAGCAAATGCAATGCAGCCAGGCCACATGGGGCATGAGCCAGTTGACCATTATGTGAGGTGTAGCTTTGCCAGCTCCCAGCTCTTGACACTCATGAGGGTAAGTTGGCCCCTCCCTCACAGCCCTGCCCACCAGCCCCCCTCCTTCACCTGCTACCCAAATGGATTTTCCTCGAAAAGATAGTTTCCTCCTTGGATTCGTCAAGGTTTTCCAAAGAAACAAAACCAATAGAAGATGATAGGTAAGATAGAAAGACAAGTAGAATAGAAGATGATAGACTGATAGGCTTTAGATAGATAGATAGATAGATAGATAGATAGATAGATAGATGATAGATGATAGAGATAGATAGATGATAGATAGATAGATAGATAGATAGATAGATAATAGGTGGATGGACAGATGGATAGATACATACATACATACATACATACATGATAGATAGATGCTAGAGATAGAGATAGACAGATGACAGATAGATAGATAGATAGATGATAGGTGGATGGATGGATAGATAGATAGATAGATAGATAGATAGATAGATAGATAGATTTGTTGTAAGGAATTGGATCGTGTGACCATAGAGGCTGGGAAGCCCCAAGCCCTGTAGTTGGAAGGCCTGAGAACAAGGAGAGCCAATGACGTAAGTGTCACTCCAAGTCTGAGTCCAAAGGTGAAAGAAGACCAATGTCTCAGTTGGAAAACAGGCAGAAGCGTACATTCTGTCTTGCTCCAGATTTTGTTCTGCTCAAGCAAGCTTCATGCCCTGGCTTAGGCCCGCCCACACTGGGAAGGGCAATCTACTTGACCTTGTCTCCAGCGTCAAATGCTAATCTCATCCAGAAACACCCTCTCAGACACACACGGACATGGTGTTTGACCAACTACCCGGACACCCAGTGGTCCAGACAAGTTGGATTAACTTAAAGTTAAAATTAACCCTCACTCTCCCTAAAGGCAGGCTTTATTTTCCCCAGTGCAAAGCACTTAGAAGGCAGAGCACTATTTCTTCGTTGACCTGTCTGTGGCCTGTCGTTTTCCCACCCAGAACCCATGTCCTGTGGTAACAGGCAATTTTTGTGTCTCACTCATGCTGAACTGTCCAGCTGAAAACAGGACCAGCACACAATAGGGCCAAAAACAGGATCAGCACACGGGGGATACTCCGAAGAGACTTGTGGAGTGAGTTGGTGGCTGAAGGGGCCAGGGTGGTGAATCCGCAGGTACTTTATAAAAATATTCTTCTTAGTATTTTTCAGTATTGTCTAAAATGTTTAAAATGGATCGTATCCTGGAGCACCTGGGTGGCTCAGTTGGTTGAGTGTCTGGCTTCGGCTCAGGTCATGATCTCACGGTTTGTGGGTTCAAGCCCCACGTTGGGCTCTGTGCCGACAGCTTAGAGCCTGGAGCCTGCTTCAGATTCTGTGTCTCCCTCTCCCTCTGCTCCTCCCCCGCTCATGCTCTGTATCTTTCTCTCTCTCCTTCAAAAATAAATAAAAACATTTAAAAATTTTTAAAAACTACTAAAAAATGGATTGTATCCTACCTATAAAATAAAAATCATAATAAATGATGCCATTTTATTTTTTTAATGTCAATTTGTGAAAATAGCTGAGTTCCCTTTCCTGACAATATTTTCTAGCCTAGGACCCACAAAAGCATCTTTCTTTGCTAACTGACCACCTTGGGGGCCTCCTGATCATTTCTGAATAGTAAGTCTCATTGTTCAGGGATGGAAGGTCTATTTCTTATGAACCCAACATTGTGGCTTCTGTTCTCTCATCTAATCCTCATACCAACCCTTGAGCAAGGCAGGCTGACCACACTTTGCAGACAGGGAAACTGAGGCCAGGAGAGTTCCTGCCACAGTCAATGTGATTTGACAGCCCAGCCACATGGTATGTGACAGACCCAGGTGGCAGGAGGAATCAAAAGTGTCCTGACCCCGATTCTAAAGACAGCCATTAACCCTGCTATCTGCCAAAAATCCCTTTTGCAATTTTCTTTTCTTATCGCTGTCTGTGTGCTTGGAGAGTGAATGTAAGTAAGCATGCTTTTATGTGGTCTGTGGGCAGATGTCATGCACATACAGCCTTGCTTGTGGATTCAGACATGTATATGCAGCATGTGGTTGTGTGTTCATGTGTATATTATGTGTCTTGCGTGTGTCCATTTGTGGGTGTGCTTTTCGTGTGTGTGTGTGTGTGTGTGTGTTCTACCTTCTGTATCTGTGTGTGTTTGTGTTTCATAGTTTCATACTTGGGGGAAAGCACAAGGGAAAGAAAAATGATACATGCTCCCAAGAAGCTTCTGGTGTAATTAGAGGAAAGACCAAACACACAGAGGCATTCGGGTAAGGTGTGGCCTCTGAAAAGTCTGGGCATGTGAGCCAGTGCGGCCCGGGTGCAAGCCTTGGACCAGACATGCCATAGAGCTCATCGGGCTCTATGAGCCAGGGGATCGTACCCCACCCCATCCACCCCCGCCTGGACCTCAGCTTCCTCACCTCTACTATGAGGCAAACAGTGCAACCTCCAATGAGGACATCCTGAACTGTAGAGCTTGGCGCATGAGAAAGAGCCAGGAGGGTTAGGAGAGTCGGCCTCGGACATCGTTCTGGGAAAAGGAGATGGCTGTGGACAATCAGAAAGGCCATGTGGAATGGGCCAGGGCTGAGCTGGGTCCTGGAGAATTCACTGGAAGCAGGATATGGCTGGGGAAAGCCAGGAGAAGACACCGGCTGACATCGTCCTTCCATCAGGCCAAGTCCCGTGGTGTCACACCTGGTCAGAAAGCAGCCCTCCAGGAAGATACGGAGCACCCTGCGGCACCACAGGGAAGCCGGCCCCAGCCAGCCACACAGCCGCACCTGCTCCCAGGGAGCATGGGCTCGTCCTGCTTCCGCATGGCTGGGCGCCCCGAGCCAGCCACTTCATCCCTCTGGTGTCCACACTTTCCCCGCAAAAGCCCTGTTCCCCCCGAGCAGGGCTGCAGGGCTGCAGGGCCAGGACTGAGTTGGGCTGGAACACGTACTTCTCTCAAGGAAAGGAGGAAATAAATGTCATAGTAAAGAGAGGAGCCGTGCTCTCATTTGTCTGTGAAGTCTCATGTACAGAGAGTTTTATCAGCCATGAAATTAGCCCTTCATGCTCTCCTACGCCAGCAGCCCAGTGAGGACCAGGAGGGCACTGCCTCAGCGCCTCCCGTGAGCCACAGGGGACCCGCTCCCAGCCCACCCGCCTCCCCACTGCCTGTGCAGGATCTAAAACGCAGCCTGTCTAGTGGCAGTCACTCCCGTGGGCCAGGCCACACACAGCCATCAGGGCACACAGCAGAGCAAGGGTGCAAAGTCCCTTCCCCGCGCTCCACTGGCCCTGGCTCAGCCCAAGGCAAGGGAAACACACTGCATCTAAACAAAGAGACTCTCCGTGCCCGAGGCTTCCTGTGTTACACAGACACAGCTTGGAGTCTTGGCTTCTTGGGCTTTGAGATGACAGTGGAAGGCAGTAGGACACATACAGGCTTTCCAGTAAAATCTGGGTGCAAACCCTGGCTGCCCTACCAAATAAATGTGACCCTGGATGAGTTCCTTTGCCCCTCTGAGTCTTGGTTTGTCTCTTACTAAGGGATCACAACCCAGCTTTGCAGGTGGAGGACAGGACCGGATGGGGCAGTGCGGGGACCCAGCAGGTTGTCTGTCTGTGCATTGGGCTGGGCATTTGCTCCAGGGGGCTGCCTGCATTTGGGATGGCTGAGAGTGGGCCTGACCCCATAGCTGTCATGCTGCTGAGGGGGTTCACACACATGCACACACACGCACACACACACACACACACATGCACATGCACACATGGATACACAAGCATACACACAAATGTATCAACACACATGCACACAACAGGAACACACACACATGCACACATATGCACACCCACACATGCACATGCACATGCACACAGGGATATATGCATGCACACAGGCACATTGGAGCCCTGACCTGTGGAGTGTACTTCCCAATGTCTGCACTCGGCTGCAGTATGACTCTGCACCTGCCTCCCTGAGATGCATCCTGGCAGCATCCACAGAGTCAATCATCTGACCTAGGCATTTCAGGATGGACGAGCATCAGAAATGTTTTCCTCCATTTCTGCCCTCGCCTGGCCCAAGTATTGTTCAGGTGATTGCCCCTTTAAAGGAAGAAAAAATCATTCTTATTCTCCTGTTTTCTCCCTCTTCTTCCCTCCCTGCCTCCTTTCTTCTTCTGAGAGGCTTCGGCTGTGGTGGGGAGGGGGCGACCAGAGAGACTCCACACACAGGGCCCTCTCTGGTGTGACCAGTGACACTACAGCACAGGAGCTGGCCTGCCCTGGTGTGGGGGCAGGGCCCCGCATCCCTTAGTGCCCCGAAGTTTCTTGGACCACCAAGACCCCCAGTTTCACTGGATGAGCTTTCAGCCCAGCCCAGAAAAGCCTGAGCTCTACTTTGCTTGGGCTGCATAGCCAAAACTTATCTCTATTAAATGATAATGGCTGAAAACAAGGTTTAACCTCAGCCACCCCAGGGTGTCTCCCAGTCCAAAAGAGTGGGCAGGGCCTCTGAGCTCCCCACATGCCTCTTAGAACCCAGGGAGCACTCCTCTGGCCATTTGCTTCTGCACACCCAGCCCCCCTGCTGGCTGCCCCCAAGGTGACCCCGGCTCACCGTGGCCTTTGACTCTTGTTCTGTGGGGTCCCCCAGGCTCATCCCAGCCTTCCATCTGCAGCCAGGGGCACGTCGCACTCTGGGGCACCCCGAGCCCATCCAGACTTCTGTCTACCCGTGGGTCCTGGGTTTGCAACCTGCCAGCTTCATCTCTATCCTGGGAGAGGGGCCCTCGATGCCGTTTGGCACTCTTCCCACTGCCATGTCTTCTATACTTTTTAAGCTCTAGATGTAGCATCTTTGGAGCTGTCATCTCTTGAAACCCTTTTTAGATATCCAAAGTCAGGAATGGCATAATACATTTCTCCCTCAAAATTCCAAGCACTTGTACTTCGGCCAGAAAAAGGATTATCTTTATACATGATTTATTTATTTATTTATTTATTTATTTATTTATTTATTTATTGGATAGGAGGCTTACAGAGGAAGCCAGTTTGCCAAGTTCCAGATTCCAGTTCCTCCACTTACCTTCTGTGTGACTTCAGATGAACTGGTGAACCTCTCTGTGTCTACATCTGTAGAAAGAGAATAATTATAGTGAAGTAATACAGTTGAAAGTGCTCAGTAGTATCAGGCACTGAAGAATCACTCAAAAAATATAGCTATTAATATTTAGAAATGCAATTGACTTCTCTGTTCTCTCTAAGTGATTTTTGGGCTCTTTTCTCCGGGTCAATAGACACCCCTCAGGGCAACAAGGGGCCCATGGAGGAAGCATATGGGACAGCAACACCTACAACAAAAATATGGCAGAGGAAATCATTAGTGATTATCTCAAATATTACCATGGGACACTTACTGCTGCTTCACTGCTCCCAACAAGTCAGTGGGTGACACTACCAGGTCCCTTAGATCCCAGAGAGTGGAGGCATAGAGAGTAAAGTCCCCATCATAAACAGAAATCTAGGGTCCGGCCCTCTGGACCCACAATGTCCCTGCAGTGGCCACCGGCTCACAAGCCTTGGAGTGTCACATCAAGAACTGGGCTGTCCTTGGGGCGCCTGGGTGGCGCAGTCGGTTAAGCGTACAACTTCAGCCAGGTCACGATCTCGCGGTCTGTGGGTTCGAGCCCCGCGTCAGGCTCTGGGCTGATGGCTCAGAGCCTGGAGCCTGTTTCCGATTCTGTGTCTCCCTCTCTCTCTCTGCCCCTCCCCCGTTCATGCTCTGTCTTTCTCTGCCCCAAAAATAAATAAACGTTGAAAAAAAAAATTTTTAAAAAACAAAAGAACTGGGCTGTCCTGTGAGTGTAAGATGCATGCTGAGTTTGGGTAACTTAGTGCAAAATATGCATGCATAAAATATCTCAATATCTTTTATATTTATTGAACTTTGAAATAATGTTTTTGATATATTGCATTTAATAAAACATAATATTGTAACGATTCTGCCTGGTTCTTTACATGTAGCTATGAGAAAAATATTTATTGCTTTTGTGGCTGGCACCCTATTTCCATCAGATACTCTGCATTCCTTGCCATCAGTGGCTGAGTCCATGGCTGTGTTCCCTCTCTAACAAGGGCACTTTCAGAAAGCCCAGCGTCTCACTTCAGCCCTTCTCACTCCAGTGCAGGCCACTGGCTGCTGGCTGACGAGGGTGAAAGAACTCTGCCTCCTATAGGATTCTAGGGTGCAGGGGAGACTGTCCGCAGTGACAGGCCACCCCACGACCTTCTAGCTCCACCCTTGTGTGCATCGCTCTCTCAGGAAGGGGTAACCACAAATAAACTGCCCACCACTCACTTCAAGGTAGGTACGCTAGGGAGGCCCAGGGGATAGGGCGAGAGAGACGGAAGAGATTTAGGAGATTTATCTAAAGAAAGGCTAGTTTTTTTTGTGCCTTCATCTGAAGCCAAATGAAAGGGGCGTCACGAGAGCCCCTTGGAGAGTGTGGTGTGTACCCCAGGCGATACAGGGACCAGAACTGACTCCCATCCAACACAAACATCTAAAGACCAGAGGCCTTCTCTTGTGGGCCAGATGGGGGTCTGCCCTGGGGAGTCAGAGCAGGGCCATCAGGAGGCTTCTTCACCCAGAGGACAGCCAAAGGGAAGGAGCCAGCTCTCACTGGACCTGGGAAGTGGGTCGGGGACATCAGTGAGAAACTGCCACGTCCCCCATCCTGGGACGAGACCCTAGTCACCTGAACAGGTCTTAGAGACCAGTCCCAGAGTGCCCCACTGCTCACCCTTCCACTCGTACATGCGAACCTGGCAGGCGCCGTGGCACGTGTGTGTGCAATGCTGACACCTCCAGTACCCGCACCCCTTCAACCTCAATAAAGACCAACTTCTAGCTGGTACACGGTCACCCTTCCTCACTCCCCTGGAAACTAAAAGTGAGCCTGTCAGAGAGTCCCACGGGGGTGTGCAAACAGTGTGTGGGGCTTCCAGGAAGTCTCCTTAAAAGGGAGCCAACGTAAGCGCCATCTCTGAGTCGACATTCTTCAGTTGGCTCTCTGCTGAGTCTGCTTTTTTCCCTGCAGATCTGAGTCATATTTCCAACGACAAAATATACTCAAGTGACTGCAAATAGTTCAATATGGGTATGCCCAGGCAAGTGTGAGCAACAAATGGAGAAGCCAGGGACTGGAGAAGCCGTGGGTAGCAGGGTCACAAGGAGAGAACTTCAGAGAAGGCTGTTGCCTCTCAGGAACAGCAGGCGTGTAGGCGTCACCAAAAAGTGCATGTAGCACACTGACACTTACACGTGTCTCTTTCCAGAAGGCCACTCCACAACATGGATTCAAAAATCAAGAGGCAGCTCAGGACACACTGGCAGTGTGCTCTCAGGTACTGCCAGTGACGATGAAGAACAGTAGCAAGAGTTGACAACTATTAAGAAAGTTCTAGAAGCAGATTTGGTCATTGCCAGACCCAGCCTTCTGACGTTGACAGACTTTCATCCAATAGATCCATTCATAGAGAGAGAACGATGGAGAAGATGATGAGCTCAGAGTTAATGGGTGAAGACTGGGATCAAGAGAAGTCCAGTAGACAACTGTATGCACAGGTATGGAGTTGAGGAGGGAGTCATCAATAATCATAGTACGTACCACTTACTGAGTGCTTATGTGATGCTAGATAGTATTTTGAGCACTTTCCTGTATCCTATTATTATCCCCTTTTTAGACATGAGAAAACTGAGGCACACAGA
Organism: Felis catus; assembly: GCF_018350175.1. Taxonomy (NCBI): domain Eukaryota; kingdom Metazoa; phylum Chordata; class Mammalia; order Carnivora; family Felidae; genus Felis; species Felis catus. The sequence continues at coordinate 111,989,668 of NC_058375.1, read as the reverse complement.
GGTTTTGACCCCAAGCTGTTAACCACAGTGCTCCCCCCCTAAAAAGGACAAAGGCTAAAGCATCAATAAGAAGAGAAATGAGAATGGTCTGTCCAACAATCAGAAGGCCATGGGGAACACTGGCCAGAGTAGCTTTAGAGGAAGGGCGAGGTCAGACGTAAACACTGAAAAGAACAGAAATACCAGAGCTGTGAAACAAAGGCCAGATGGAGGGCAGTAGCTGTAGAAAGATGAGTCAAAGTAGAATTTTCTTCCTTTCTTTTATTTTTTTTTTTTAGTTTTTATTTACATTCCAGTTCGCTAACATACACTGTAATACTAGTTTCAGGTGTAGAATTTAGTGATTCATCACTTCCATACAACACCCACTGCTCCCAACAAGTGCCCTCCTTAGGCCCCATCACCTATTTCACCCATCCCCCACCCCTGCCCACCTCCCCTCTGGTAACCATCAGTTTGTTCTCTATAGTTAAAGAGTGTTTCTTGACTTGCCTCTTTTTTTCCTCCTTTGTTCATTTGTTTTGTTTCTTAAAGTTAAAAATAGAACTATCCTGCCATCCAGAAATTGCACTACTAGGTATTTACTCCCCCCCGCATGATGTTTATAGCAACACTATTTACAATAACCAAATAATGGAAACAGCCCATTAACTGATGAATGGATTAAGAAGAGGTGGTGTGTATATATATATATATATATACATATATATATATATATATGCAGTGGAATATTACTCAGCCATCAAAAGGAATGAAATCTTGCCATTTGCAGCAACCTGCATGGAGCTGGAGAGTATTGTGCTAAGGGAAAGAATGTTCAGAGAAAGAATGTTCTTAATATTAGTGGATTTGAGAAGATTTAAATAACATCAGGAAGGAACCAACACAAGGAGGTCTAATGATACAGGATGGAGAAGGGTTGGCCAATGAAGTCAACTTTCCAAGGATACAGGAAGGGCTGGAACCCAGAACAATGTGGAGGGATTGGCCCTGAGCAGTGGGGCATCCCCACTGATGGAGGAAAGAAGGGAGGGATGGAGGGAGGAAGGGTGGGAAGGAAGAAGGGTGGAAGAGAGGAGGGGAGGGCGAGATGCAGGGAGGGACAAAGGAGGGGGCAATTTGTTAATTTGTGGTGGGAGAAGGGACTTCCTGTCTGTTAAAGTCTTCCAATTATTCAGCAAAAGAAGAGGGAGTCACATAAGGAAGCTGGAGGCACAGGGCTGGAGAAGGTTCAAGATGGTCACAGAGGTGGTGACAGAGGAGCACTTGCTGGCCAAAGCCTCACCCCTCACTCCTCCTCTGTTGAGCAACACTCCGGGGCTCATTGGTCTGGGGTGTGACCAGAACCTGCAGGCATGTTCTTTTCTGTCCTGCTTTTAACAAGGCCGGGCCCCTTGGGGGAGGGTTCCTGTGGTTCAGACAGGTACTCTCTGATTTGGGGATAAAGTACTAGACCCCTGATGAGCTGAGCACAAAAGCCTTACTTTTCCCACAGCTGGAAACTAATAATTAAATTATGTAATAAAACCACAATAAATTATAACATGGCAAGAAATAAGACATTATATTGACCTCCCTCTGCTTGACCCCTGCGTTGATCTCTGGGGAAGAGAAGGGCCGGACCCGTTTGAGGACAAACTGTCTCCCCAGGGGACTGACCATCTGGCCTCCAGCCTCAGGGTCGGTGTCCACCTCTGCAACGTGGCACCTCAGCTCATGCCCAGCCTTGCCCGTCATTGGAGCTGGCACTCAGCGAGATCTCTGCAGTGCTAATTACCAGGCAGAGCACTGATATTCCGTAATTAAATTAATTCAATATGGTCTATAAAATAAAACTAGCATGACCACTCACCGAGCCCCCCAAGCAAGGTCATGATCATCTCATTTCAGGAATATTTATTCACTCCCAGTCCCTGGCACTTTCCAGCAACGCGGACTGTTCGTTCCTATAATTTAGGTCTTTATTTTTTTTCCCTTCCTAGAAAAATAAATTACCTAAACAAATTGAATAGAATAAACAGCTTGAATTGCAAATTATAAAGTTGCCTAGTCCAGCAGTACAGAAGGTTGTTTTTCACAATATGTCACTTTAAGATAAGTTAATAAAGAAATATAGAAGAGAATCCATTTTTGGTCATCATTAGCATATACAGTACAAAAAGCTACAGGGTATTCAATTAATTCTAGACCATAATTATGGAGCAGGAGTCTTGCATATAAATCAATTTTGTTTTTCTTTCTTGCCTTCCATGTAATGGGAAACGCCATTTCCAAGCAGAGTTCAGAGCCAGAGAATGGTTGTTGCCCAGCCACAGGGCTCAGGACCCCCAAGAACTTACGTGGGAGCTTCAACCCTGGAGGTATTTCATAAACTTATCACCTCCAGAAAATCATAATTACCGTCTCTGCAATCATTTCCCATTTCTCTCCAGCTGCCATCTGTCAAGCGGCACCGGCCACCTAAACCTCATGCAAGTTGCGCGGTTCCTAATTAATCCCAGAAGACCACACAGGCTAAGTGGAAATGCGTTATTTTTTTAAAAATGGAAGCAAACCAGCCACCATATGATAGATACCACGTAAGGAGGGCAACCCCATGGGTCACTGCGGAAAAACAAAATGATGGAGGAAATGATTTGCAAAATGAGAGCTCACACTCTGTTCTTCACGTGAGGTGCTGGAAGTCACAGTTCCAGAGCAGAGAGTTTTCCATCATGGTCTCACGGCTGCTGGGCCCTGGGGACATTTCTCAGGGTTGTGTGGGGTGTTTTTATGCAGGGTTCACTTCTGGATGTTTTTGGAAAATCCGGAGTTCCTTTCTCAACTCTTTCTCTTCGCTTCCCAAATCAGAAGTTCCTCTTCTCCCTGAGCATGGCTAGATCGGACACCTCCACCTCACCAAGCTTCTCTGCTTGCCATTAAATAAATGTTTCCCAGGTCCTGAACACATGGAAATATCCCTGAGCCACTTGTTCCCTTTTCTGAAGATGTGGCTGTGGTGGTAAGGCTCCTGTCCCAGAGTGCGGGACCTACCTACTGTTCCCGTTGGCTTGACAGCTTCTCCTCTCTGAGCTGCTCCTTCCCCAGCTACCTTCCCTGCTGCCAAGCAGCCTTGTGACCCCGGGCTGGGCAACCTGAGGCAGGGCTGACAAGTGGCCAATCAGAACCTTCTGAGTGGATATCTATGGAGGATGGGGTGAGGAAGTTCCAGATGCTAAGGACTCATTATGCCTGGTGCTGGGGACCCACCTAGGCCACCTGCCTGAGTAAAGTATTCCCAGGGCAAAGCTAAGCCTCCAATATGGACAGCCTCTGTGGGACATCCTCTGAGCCTTGGACCTGGCCATATCTGAGCCATCTTGCCCTGGACTTCAGTTCTAGGAGCTAATTCATTCCTTTTTGTTAAGACGATTTGAGTGGTTTTCTGTCCACTGTGAATTAAAAACTCCTCTATAGACACTGCTCCTGGCCCCTGACGTCCCAACACTCTCTCCTTGTTCAGGAAGGTGAGCCTTCAACAAGACCCTGGCTCTTCTCCCCTGTGCCTAGGAGGCTTGCAGACGAGCTGAGGCATGGGCTGAGGGAAAGTGGCTTCTGGGAGAGTGGGGGTTGTTTTCATGCTCCCGACTGCAGCCTAGGGGATCTCCTATGGCTGCCCAAAGTCTGGGAAACACCCACTGTCCCCATTCATCCATCCAACAGACATTGCTGAGCCTGTGGGGCATGGGGGACGTGTCCAAAAATAAGACATACAAGGCCCCTGCCCACCAGCCCTGGCCCCTGCCCAACGCTGGAGCTTCCCCCTCACCAGCCTCTCCTTCTCCTGCCCCAAGCTTTCTTTCGCACACACGTGCACACGCATGTGCACACACAGATTCACCTACATCCATAGACACACATGTATGCACAGCTGCACCCATACTTGGCAGCTCCACGTCCGGACACACCTCTATTTCTCTGCCAGGACCCTCCTTACCTCTCCTCCTCCTTTACCGTCCCCAGGCTCATCCTTCTGAAATCTTTGTGACTCAAGCTCAGCTGTCACCTCCCCAGGAAGGCTGCATGTAGAACCCCACCTCCTGCGCCCACAGCCCAGGGCTCCCCATCTCCTATTCCCACCTGTGGAGAGTCCCCTCTTCCCTTTGACACTGTGGGCACCTGGCTCATGGCACAGCTCCCCCCCCCCCAGATGAGCTTGTCAACCTCTGCAAATGAGTGAATCTTGAACCTCTGCAGGTGCCCAGGTGAACTCTGGGAGCTCCTAGTTGTGGATGATAAACTTAAGGAACTTGAGTTTTGCAGACTGGAAGCAGAGGGTGGAGCCCTTTCTAGAAAAGTTCTAGAGGAGTCCATTCTCATCCGATTCCTGGTAAGTTATCACATAGTTGGGAGTTTGACTACAGCCCCTAGACCAATGCCATTCACTCATCAGTGAACGTTCATAGAGCCTGCGAGGGGCCAGGATCTCTCCCAGGCCCTGAGAGGGGGTGAAGGAGCCAGGACCACCACCATCAGGGTGTTCCAAAGGAGGCAGTCCTGCCGGCCTCTATCTGTTTTTCAGGGTCCTCATCAGAGCCTGGAGACCCTGAGCTGGAGGCCAAGGGCTGTGGTTTGGAGGCTGCAACCCCGGAACCACAAAGCTTTGGAGCTCCAGAGGCTCCTGGTACTGCTTTCACAACACCCCGTGTGCACACAGGCACTTGGCCCAGGGATCTAGGGCACTGGTGACAAGCCAGGCTCAAGGCCCAAGTCCCTAATTCCTAGAACAGGGCCTTTACTTCCTCCTCTTGGTCCTCTTCCCCAGGGCATTTACTGAGTATCTGTTCTGCATCCAGCACTCTACATGTAATCCTCCCAGAGACTTGTAATTTACAGATGGGGAAAACGAGGGCCAGAGGGCCTAAGCGACCTCGCAGGGCCTCTGCCCAGCTGGACAAGGGGCATTCAGAACCATGAGCCCAGGCCTGTCTGACTGCACAACTCAGCCCAGTACTGCCTGGCCCTGATCCGTTCTGGAGAATGGGGACTTACTGGGGCTGAGCCACAGGACTAGGTGATGGGGCTTCTCTGACTCCCAGGGGGCAGGTGTCCTGAGTGGGGGAGATGAGGTGAGTCCCTGGGTGGAAAGAAGGCTGTGGCTTCAGCACCTGGTGGTGGCTCTCCATCCCAGGAGCTTCCCAGGGGATCCTGCCTCTGGAGTGCTCAGTCGTAAATCATCACAAAGCCTCACACTGGGAATACTCTGTACCCGCTTGCGGAGGCCTGTGGCTTGGGAACATTAGCCTGGATTTCTTGTCCTGCCTGGGTTTTAATTCAAGCAGATATGTTAGGTCCAGACAATGCTTTTCACAAAGCTCCTTACTCTGTCATTCATGCCAGGACAAGAAGAAAACAAAGTGGGACCTCCCAAACCACCTAGGATGTGGTCTGGTGCCCTGACCAGGTGAGCTCACCCAGCCTGGGAGTGGCGGCCACCAAGTCGACCACTGAGCTTAAAACCAGAAAAGACAGTGCCACATACCACATCGTACAAATTCTTCTCAAAAAGAGCCTGGGTTAGTGACCCCTTTGTGTGAGTCACCATGCTCTGAGTCACCCCATGTGTGAGTCTGTGTGCGTCACCTTGGTGTGAATCAGCCGGTATGGGAGTCACCCAGTATGTACCACTCTGGCATGAGTCATCCCGTGGGACAGATGGGTTTCACACACAAGTCAGCAAGATGGGTCTGTAAACCACAGGCAGAGTCACAGCTTTGCCCTAAAGAGCATCACTGGAAGTCTTACCCACTCCTGCAGCCCTCAGTCCTACCCCTCCACTTGTCACATACCTGTGGCTGGGAAGCCACCCCTACTCCTTGTTGGATTGTTGCTGGGGGCTTTTGAAGAAGCCAGTACTGCAGTGAAGGAACGATGCTTGGCCCAAAAGCCATGCTTGAGGACCCCCGGGCTGCCTTCTCAGGACAATGCAAACCAGCACCCACCCCACCACATGCCCCGCTCAGACCCACTCCTCCAGTCTCTGTGGTCTCAGAGTTGGTCCACCCGCTTTCCTCCTCTGATGGAAGTCCTTCCTGGGATCCCTGTACGGGGCACGGACCCCCTCATCCATCTTGTGTTCTCAGGGCCTTGGAGCTTCAATAAAACCCAATCATTAATTGATGGTTTACTCAGCGCTTCATTCACTTATTCAGGGCTCACATATAGACCACCCACTGCAAGGCTCAAAGTACAGGCTCGAGGGGTCTGTACACCAGGTGATAATCCTGGGCTGTCTGTGCATTGAGTCCAGAAGCAGCTACTCTTCATCTGATACCCACGAACACACACACACAAAAAAAGCTGTCCTCCCTCCCCTACTGCACACACAGTTGAGGAACATGGGTGGGACCATCAAAACCCATGCTTCCGCTAGGAAAGGGGGAGCATGGGAGACACAGCCGCACAGGGCCACTGGAATTCTGAAATCCTGCTTAAGTGGACTTAAGTGGAATCTTCTTCCCAGGAAGGGCAGTGTTTCCTAATTAGATCCTAAATCTGTGGGGCTTCACGGGCAGGGCTCATGGGGCTCCTTGGCTCTGCCCTTGGGGGAGGACCCTCCTCTTCTATTATTCTCATTGGCTACACCTAAAGAGGGTGTCAGACAATGTATCCTTTTCTGTCATTCTACCTCCTTTCTGTAGAAGGCTGGAGGGCCAAAGATCATTTTTAACTCTCATTACAAACCATTTTGGTCCAGACTTTGATTTTATTTGGCAATAGATCTCTCTCAAAAAGCTGAAAACATAGTCATCTTCTTACCAATTTAATTCTCACCCACCCCATATGCCATCGTCACACCAGAGTTCTTGAGAAGTGCCTCTCCCCCTCCCTCCCTGCCTTCTCTCTCTCTTCTCTCTCTCTCTCTCTCTCTCTCTCTCTCTCTCCCCCCCCCACCTCCCTCTCTCTCTCTCTTTCTCTGTATCTCTCTTGGGATAAGCAAACCCTCAGTCCTGTCCTTGCTACAAGTCTGACTCTTAACTGTCTTTTTTGCTCAAGTATTTCTCAACATTAATTTTTACCATTTGGAATTGAAAAGCACTTGCCTCATCCGACTGTACAAGTACCCAGATTTTTCAACTCTATTCTTTTTTTTAAACATTTATTCATTTTTGAGAGACAGAGCATAAGTGGGGGAGAGACAGAGAGGGAGACACAGAATCTAAAGCAGGCTCCAGGCTCCGAGCCGTCAGCACAGAGCCCGATGTAGGGCTCAAACTCACGGACTGCTAGATCGTGACCTGAGCTGAACTCAGATGCTTAACTGACTGAGCCACCCAGGTGCCCCAACAACTCTATTCTTTTTTATTTTCAGCCAACAGCAGCCAACACATACTATTAACATTCTGCTTAACAAACTCTTCTCTTTAAATTAGGAGTTTTAATTATTTGGACCATTATCTATTTTTTTTGGTAACAGCATAGGTGGTGCTATTTATTAAATATTTCACTTGCACCTGGCACATGGGCAAGCATCCTTCCAGCCTCCAGTACAGACTGTGGTATCCTTCCCTGCAGGGGTGAGAACTCACAGAGGAGTGGACTGGATGAGGGGAGAGAATAAATCAAGAGCCCTATTTCAGCCAAAATAATTTTTGAGACACCCATTAGACATACACTATGAATTTAATGATGAAGACCTCAAAGAGGGAGTCATTGGCCTCTTGCTTGCTTATGTCGTAAAACACATAAGCACACAAAATAAATGATGGGTTTACTCTGAATGAAAATTTTAAGTTAGGATCTCCTAAATGAGGCATTTTTGCAACTCTACACGACGCTGGAAGACTTTGTTACTTTTAAGCATTCAACCCCTTCCCCCTATTCCGCTCCCACCTTTCAGCCACAAGAATCATTGCCTTCAAGAGCACTGCTGTCAAGAGAAACCAGGGTGTCCCTAAGGCATCCTGGAGAATGCAAAAGCTTGTGAACTTCCCGTCAAGAGATAACTTAAGTCCTTTTCAGGGCTAACAATCTCTGACGGCATCGCTATAAATTAAATGCACCATGCTTCTTTTATTATAGACACTCTGAAATATTAAAGAAGGTTAATAATTAAGGCTAATCTTGAACCAGTTCAAAGCTCCAGCACTAATGATCTGAGCTGCTTGGCTGCTTCTGAGACTTCCCTATCATGCACACATCTCTTTGTCAGTCCTGACACCTCAGACAGCTGGGCTTGGTGAAGAGGCAGTATGACCTGCATCACCTCAATGCACCTATACGGACATTCACGGAAGCTCACAGAGGTTTCGCGCAACTGTCTTCACTCTTCTAGGCTCAGGTAAACAATCAATTTAAAGTGGTTTGGGTCTTTTTTTTTATGGACGTGAATAAGAATGTCATCCATGTATACCAGCAGCTTAACAACACGGCATTAAATATTTCACTGCCTGGGTAAATACATTTGACGCCCGAGTCCCAGCCTGAATTAAGTATTTATTGTGCGTCTTTGTCCAAAGCCCATTTTAAATCTGGGCATTTGTCAACATGTTCAAAGAATGGCACCAAATCCCTGGAAACAGCTGGAGTTCAGTCATAGGCCCTGGCTGCTCCAAGGTGACCTACAAGCATCATAAAACTGAAAATAAAAACGAGGCTGCCACTTTGATTATGTGTATGCTAACAGAGAGCTACTTTGTGGCACACTGAGAACTGGAAGGACACTAGATCTATTGCCCAGAACAAGCTTCCAAACTAAAAATGCGTCTACAGCTAAAGGATAGCAATTTGGAAAAGTCACAAAAATATCTTGGGAAAAATATATGTTCATGTAGACAGGTGCCTGCCATTAAATTGCACGTTCTGCCAAGACTCCCAGCCGGTGCATGCTCTGGGACCCAAGGGGTGACTTCTGTCCCTTGAGACACTGGACCATTCCATCCCTGGGCAAATGGGATTGGTACCCCAGGAGAAGCCATGAGGTTCAAAGGATTTCCAGAGAAGAAAGTAATAGCACAGGTGCAATCCAGGCACCTTTCAGTCCTTCCTTCAATCCTAATCTTCTTGAAATTGTCTTGTTTCTTCACTTTCTTGACATTGTTTTCATGCCAGCCATGAGATGAGTCATGGTATCCCTCCTGCCTCGTCAACCTGTTCTTCTCAATTGCCTTCTGTACCTTTTCCTCCCTCAGTGTGTCCCTCTTGACCCTTCCCCCGGGGCCATCCTGTTCCATCCCACAACCTCACTGCAACATCAATCAGGAGTCCTCACCTTTGTGAGGTCCTTTGAAATTTCCTGCTTAATTTTTATTATTGAAGTATAGTTAACATGCAATGTTATATTAGTTTCAGGTTTGCAACATAGTGATTGGACAAATCTATACGTTATGCGGCACTCACCACCATTGTAAGCATAGTCACCGTCTGTCACCATATATTATTACAATATAGACTCTGTTCCCTGTGCTGTACTTTCTATCCCTGTGAATTACTGATTTTACAACTGGAAGTTTGTACCTCTTAATCTCTTTCACCTCACTTGCCCATTGCCGACCCTCCTCCTGTCTGGCAACCAGTAGGTCCTTCTCTGTATTGATGAGTCTGTTTCTGTTTGTGTTTGTTTGTTTGTTTGTTTGTTTTGCTTTCCTTTAGATTCCACCTATAAGTGAAATCATATGCTTTTGTCTTTTTCTGTCGACTTATTTCAGTTAGCAAAATACCCACTAGGTTCCTCCCTGTTGCCATGAAAATTTAATGAGAGCTGTGAGTGCTCTATTCAGAAAAAAATACACTTGCTCATACACACTCACAATTTTGCATTCCCTTCAGAGGAGGCAATGACTTGGGAGAAGCCTCCCCCACCTGTGGGGTGGTGCCCCCCCCCCGGTTGTTTCCCCTGGATTCAGGACTGTAAGCCACTATAAGGACATGGGACCTACTGTTCTCTTCTGAACCCCCCAGAGCCTGCACTGTAAGAACCCAATGAACATTTGTTACATGGTAAAAGAAGTTTAACTTGTAAAAAAGCATATAATATTTTTAAATACAGAGAAAAATTCACAAAAGTGCATATAAAATATAATCTTAATGATAGAAATATATGCTTAGAAAAAAAATGGAAAGCAAACTCACTAAAATGTTACCAAGTAGATTATTTCCAGGTGGTGAAATTATGGGAGATTTTTCTTTTATTCTTTAAACCTTGCTTTATGTTACAAATATTTTTAAGCACATGTAGCCCTATACTTTAGTCCAATTTTCTCTCATGAGGTATTTTAAAGAATTAAAGTGTGAATCCTGGACCTCACTGCACCCCAACCCCTTCTCTTACACAGGACAAATTCTGATGCTCCAAGGTCTGGGGTCTCTCCCTGTCAGGGTCATGAAAGATTTATGTATTTGGGGTCCAAAAGTGAAGTTTCTAGACACCCTGATAAATCTGTATCCTGCCTTATTTAAGAAACTCAGGGATCATCTCGATGGCTCAGTCAGTTAAGCGTCCAACTCTTGATCTAGGCAGGTCATGATCTCACTGTTCATGAGTTTGAGCCCTGCATTGGGATCTGTGCTGACAGTGCAGAGCCTGCTTGGGATTCTCTCTCTCCCTCTTTTTGCCCCCCACCCCGCTCGTGCTCTCTCTCTCAAAATAAATAAAGAAACATTAAAAACAACAACAACAAAGAAAGTAATCTAGGCCCAATAGACCAGGTGGTTAAGCTAGGGGGGGTACAGAGAGAAGCAGAAGGGAAGGAGGTGGGTGATTGAGGGGAGGGGAGGGGTTAGATTTCCCCGAGAATTTGGGAGCTTCTGAAAGAGCAGAGACTCACATTCCACTTGACTGCAGGATCCCCAGAGGGTCAAACCTCTGAGAAATGCAGCTTCTCAGGCCAGTGTGCCCTGGGCACTGACTGTGAGGCTCGTGCTTGGTATGCCCTGGATGGTGGAGGCAAGGAACAGTGTGCATGGTGGAGGTAGCTCAGAAGAAGGAGGTTCTTCGGCTGCAGCAAGGCTGAGTTGCTCATAGGAGTTCCTAGACAAAAACAGGGACCTCCAGTAGTGACGAAGGGTACATATCTCCAACAGCCTGATTTAGTTCAATGTACAAAAATAAAACAAAATAATGGTTTCTGTATCTGAAGGTCTGCCGCATACGTGGAACTGGGTGCTATTTGGAGTGTTGATTGCTTGCTGGTTGTTTTCTGCTGCTTTCTCTGGTGGAATCAGCCTCAGGAATCTTAGCTGCAAAAGACGTAGAAACAATACCTTAGGGGGGCGCCTGGGTGGTTCAGTCGGTTGAGCGGCCGACTTCGGCTCAGGTCACGATCTCGCGGTCCATGAGTTTGAGCCCCGCGTCGGGCTCTGTGCTGACAGCTCGGAGCCTGGAGCCTGTTTTGGATTCTGTGTCTCCCTCTCTCTGACCCTCCCCCATTCATGCTCTGTCTCTCTCTGTCTCAAAAATAAATAAACGTTAAAAAAAAATTAAAAAAAAAAAAAAGAAACAATACCTTAGGCCTGAAAGTCACCTTGGAAAGCGGCCAGTCACTTGGCTTTCAAACTATCCTCTGCAGAGCTTCTTCAAGCCCACTGCCAAAGCCAGGAGCCAGAGGACTGGGAAGCCAGGGCTCCCCTCCATACACCAGGTTCCCCTCAATTCGACCAGAGTAATCTTGCTTTTATTTTCACTTAATACATTTCCTGGAGTCCATTCACCACAAGTCTGAGTGTCTTTCCCATGCAGGGGAAACACTGGTCCCAGCCTCCCATCTCACTGAGACCCAGAAGGGAAAATTTATCTCTTGCCTTGGGGAAATACAGCAGAAGCTGAACTAGAACCCAAGGGCAGGAGACATAGGCGTGTGCTTCCGTGCAAAGGGATCACCTTGGCTGTTTCTGCAATGCTACAATTCAAACCCCTCTGTAGCTCTCCAGGCTCAGGAGCAAGCACAGAAAGTCACTAGCAAAGAGAAATGCATTTGGACAGATATCTGCAAACAAAGTTATGTTCAAAGAAGAGTAAAGCTCTGCGTTTGTGACAGAGTGATCAGAAGAAACACATTAGGCCCTTCAAGTACCCAAGCCCACTGGTTCCTTGCAGACTAGCGAGGGCAGCCTCCCCCAGAGATGCTTGAGAGAGCCAGTGGTGGATCCATTCACTGGCTTTTCACCCTCTATTCCTGACCCCCAGTATGCCAAGGATGGGGAGCTAAAAATGCCACCCTCCAGATACCTTAGCATCTAGGGCTCCAGACATGGCCAAGTTCCACCAGTCAGATGTACCACCACAAACTGGTTTGAACCTGAAGCCTGTGAGCAGAGAGGGAAAACATGAGGTGCCCATTTGGCTGGGGTATTAGAGCCAGCAGCTGTAGTGGTAGCTTCTTTCTTTTCTATCAAAATGTAGTTAACATGCCATATTATATTAGTTTCAAGGGTACAGCATTGTGATTCAAAATTTATATACATTACAAAGTGGTGGCCACAATAAACCCAGCTACAGTTAGTCACCACGCAAAGGTGTTAGTTTCGTGAACTATATTGCCTGTGTTACACATTGCATCCTTGTGTCATTGATTTTATAACCGGAAGTTTGTACCTTTCAATGCCCTTCTATTTCACCTTCTGGAAACCACTAGGCTGTTCTCTGTATCTATGAGTCTGTGTTTGGTTTTGTTTGCTTTGTTTTTTATATTCCACCATGAAATCACATACCATGAAATCTTACGGTATTTGTCTTTCTCTGTCTGAGCTATTTCACTTAGTATAATACCCTGTAGGTCTATCTGTGTTGCTGCCAATGGCAAGATTTCGTTCCGTTTTGTGGCTAATATTCCAGTGTGTGTGTGTGTGTGTGTGTGTGTGTGTGTGTGTGTGTAAAACCTCTTCCTTTTCCATTCATCCACCAATGGATACTTGATCTCCTTCCATAGGCTGGCTATTGTTTTAATGATACAATAAACATAGGGACGTATGTATCTCTTTGAATCAGTGTCTTTGTATTCTTCGGGTGAATACCCAGTAGTGTGATTGCTGGGTCATAGGGCAGTTCTATTTCTAACTTTTTGAGGAACTTCCATACTGTTTTCCAGAGTGGCTGCACCAGTCAACGCTACGCAATGGCAGCTTCTTAGTTCACTGAGTGGTCTCCCAATTGAACAACGTTTGCAGCAGTGGGGTGGTGGGCCCCCACAGCATTCTGCAGCAGCAGCCACAGCCTTTTCCATCTTGACGGAGTGACCCTGGACATGGGAAGTTTTCCTAGGACGTGACTTAGAGTCTTAACTATTTTGTAAGCACCCAAACCCCTTCTCAAAAACCATTTCTGCTAATGCCAGCTAGGTGGATTCCACTGTCTGTGGCTTAATGCTTATCGAACTTTGGCATCTTTACCAATCCAATAAGTGAAAACAAAATGTATTCATTATAGTTTTAATTTAATCTTCTCTTAACTTGAGTGAAGTTGAAAGTCTTTTTCCGGAGGCGCCTGGCTGGCTCAGTTGGTAGAGCGTGTGACTCAGGGTCATGAGTTCAAGCCCCACGTTGGGTGTGGAGCCTACTCAAAATTCTTAAAAAATAATAGTAAAACATAAAGTAAACAAATACCTTTAAAAGAAGTATCTTTCTGTGTTTAAGAGGCATTTGTATTTCCCTTTCTGAGAACAATCTGCTCTTTTTTGAGAGGTATGACCCCATTTGTCATACTTACTCTCCCACACTTATTTCTTCCATTAGTTTTATAGTTTTACTTTGCATATTTAGGCCTTTACCACATCTGAATTGCCCTAGCATATATGGGTCAAGGTAGGTACCCAGTTTTCCCAATACTATCTGCCTGTTGATTTATGTGTATCTTTCATCACATATCCTATATGCATGGATTTGTTGCTGAACCATCTCTACTCTGTCCCAGGTCTATTTGCCTGTTTGTATGCCACTGATTATGTGATATGTGATTATAATAATGTTGCTACCTCTTCATAAATAGTAGGATAAATCCCCCTCCTTGCTTTTTCCCCAAAATCCTCTTAAACATTTATGAATATTCATTCTTCTCTATAAATTTAAGAATAATTCTGTTGAAGTCCTCAGAATATCAAGCTAGATTTTTTGTTGGAATTGTATTAAATTAACAGAATAATAGGATAGTAACACCTTCATGAAGTTATTCAATCATGATATTTATTCAGATGTTTTATGTCCTTTAATTAACTTTTACATTTTTCTCCATTAATATTTTGTGTAATTTCTGTCAATTTCTAAATAATTTATAGTCTTTATAATATTTTGAACATATTATTTTATATTGTATATTTTATGGTTATTGATGTTGAAGGTAAATTCTATTGATTTTTGTAAATTGACCTTGTATCTAGAAACCCCAATGACTATTCATAATAGATTTAATTTTTCTCTGTTGACGGTGTTGTGTTTCCTATGTAGAAAATTATCTACACAGAGAGTTTTACCCTCTCCTTCCAGTTCTTATAACTTTTGTTCTTTTTCCCCTTGGATAGTATTTTTGGGAACTTTAATTCTGTGTAAAATCTGGCATCAAGAGAGGGCATCCATAATTTCTTCTTGATTCTAAAGAGAATGTATCTAAAATTTTTGCTTTAAGCAAATTTTGATGTTTGCTGTTGGTTTTGGTTTGTAAACTCTATCAAGTTAAGGAAATCTCTTTGTAAGTCTTCTTTTCTAAAACATTTTCCATTGTTAAATTGTTGCTGACTTTCCAGAATGGCTAAATTGAACAACACAACAAGGCACAGCAAGTATTGACAAGGATGTGGCTGGCTGATGCCGGGAGCATAGACTGTGGTTGGCTGATGCTGGGAGTGTAGATTGGTACAAACATGTATCAGACACTGTCAGTGCTCCTCCCAGATCCCCTCCATCCCTTTTCTGTGCTTTCCAAGCTTCACTGTTTTGCCCCCAATTGCCCACACCTGCAACTCTTTGTAAGCGGATGGGTCTTATGTTACTGAGATCACTTAGCTCACATGGACAGAGAGCCAGAAATGCTCCCATGGCAGCCATTAGGCCAACAAATGGTACAGGAGTGTGAAAGTCCAGCAAACCTGCCTCAGGTTGGGACAACTCAGAGGCATATTTTATACTCACAAGGTCTTTTGTGGAGTCAGTGACACTCTGTTCCACAGAACTTTGCTTTAAATCATGCCCTTGCTTGGGCTCTTCCCCTTTTCTGTCCTACCTACTCCACTACTTTCCTCATTTCTCCTGAGAGCACATCCTTAATAAATCATACATACATAAACACTCATCCCAGGGTCTGCTTCTGACCCTTACCTTACTTCCAACCTAAGACAATCACCTTAGAAAACTGTTCAGCCAAGCTGAATATATACATTTCCTATGATTGCAATCCCACTCCAAGGTACATACAGAAGGAATACATACATAAGGGGGCATCTGTGTGGCTTAGTCAGTTAAGCATCCAACTTTGGCTCAAGTCATGATCTTGAAGTTCATGAGTTCCAGCCCCACGATGGGCTGTCTGCTGTCAGCACAGAGGCTGCTTAAGATCCTCTGCCCCCCCCCTCTCAAAATAAATAAAAATCAAAAAAGAAATACATACATAAATTTAACAAGAATCATGTATGAAAATATTCATGGCACCATTATTATTAATAACCCCAAAATGAACACAACCCACATGTTTATCAAATTATTTGACTGGATAAATAAAATGCCTCATATTCACATAATGAAATACTATACATCAGTAAGAATGAATAAACTACAACTGAGCTCAACAATATGGATGGAACTTACAGCCCTCAAATTGGGAAAGAAGTCCAACACAAAGGAGGACAGAAACTGTGATTTCATACTGGGCAACCAGACAAAACTAATCTGTGAAGCCAACTTTGTTGTTTGTTTGTTTGTTTGTTTGTTTGTTTGTTTGTTTGTTTTTCACATGGCTACTGAGTTGTCTCAATACCATTTACTGAATAATATGTCTTTGACGATTTGAAGTCAGGACAGTGGTTGCCCTTGTCCAGGGTGTAGGGGTCACACTGAGGGTTATGGGTGCTGGTTGCATGGATGGTTTCAGTTTATGAACATTAATTGAGCTATCCACTTGCGATTTGTATACTTTTCTGTATGTATATTATTCATCCTTACATTTAAAAAATTAGATAATAATGAAGTGTTAAATTTTATGAAATCTTTGTCTGCATATATTGACATAATTAAATTGAGAGATTTTCTTTTAACGTTGGACCATTTTCACCACACTCTGGAGATAAACCTTTGAGCATATTGAATGAACTTGTTAATTCAAGTTGGATTTGGTTAAGATTTCTCTCTATTCTAAAAGGTGAAATAAATCTACATTTTTTTTGTTCTGTTCTCATACAGTTTGGGAACTGTGGCTAAACTATGAACTTGGCAACTTGATATTATTTTCTACTTTCTGGGATGGGATAACTGGAATAAGATAAGAAACATCTCTTCATTGATAGTTTATGGGAATTCACAAATTATCTGGATTTGGGTCTTTTTGGAGGTAGGGACTATTTAACTATCCTGTCTATTTATCTAGTGTCTATTGAAGTGTTACAGCTTTCCATCTCTTCTTCTTTCAATTATAATATTTTGTAACTTTTTTAAAATGGGTCCATTTTTTTCAGGATGTTCAAGTTTATTAGCATAGTTTCTTCTTTTAATTTCATGGTTTTATTTTACTTTTTTGTTTAAAACTCTCACCCACCTGGAATTTATTTTGAGGTAAAGTGAAATTGTGGTTCAAAAAAAGAAAGAAAATGAAATTGTGGTTCTAGTTTTGGGTGTTTTTTTTCCACATGGCTACCCAGTGGTCCCCACATCATTTATCAATAGCACCTCTTCTCCTCAGGGAAGCTGAGTGATGTCAGCGGGATGGCTGTGAGTGGCAGCTCCATTGTTCACTGGTAACATCAAGGAAGTAAGAAGTACTGGAACAGACAGTGAAGAGGTGAACCCCCTTGCCATTTCCTCCACTGAGAAGATAAAACAAAAGAAGAAACAAATATCCAGATAAGCATGCCCAGACAGACCCCTGCTAGTCTGTCTCCAATGGCAGGGACCCAGTGGGGAACTAGTCAGATAGAATCAATCACACAGCAGGGAGCTCAAATGAGGCCTATATTGTGGTACTTAGAATATGACATTGTCAGAATAGAGCCAGAATCTCTCTGCTTTCTCCCTCTATATTTTACTCTGCAATGTCATAGTAAATGATCAATTTCCCCCAAGTCTGAAAGTGTTTGTGACTTAATTTGCAGGGTCTCTGTCTTTCAGCTATGTCAGAGAGAATCTCCAAAGCTCCAGATAGGAGGGGGCTCACCTTCCACAGCAGCAGAGAAATAATAGATCCCATTTCCAAGGATCTCCCTGACTCCCTGACAGGAGCCTCAGTAATACCCCCAGCCACCACCTGCAACTTGGACAGACTAGGACATACAGTGGAACCTATATAATACAAATCCCAAACATAAATGCCTTAATTGTTTTTTTAGAATATTCATAGTAGGATAAGGAATAGAAGGGAAAAAGTCATTAACCCTTCATAAAGCTACTTTCACCCCACCCCACATACATGTCTCCATTTATGAAGTACTTAGCTAGGAAGTATACTCCTTCCAGTGTTCATCAAGAGGAAAGAAGAAAGAAAGTAAACCTCTCATAATGTGATGAATAGTCTTTCTCTTTAGTCTGACTAAACCATTTTAAGCCACATGAGCAGCCCCACTAGACCAATAACAGTCCTCAAAGAATCCCACGTATGATTGGCTTGATCCTGGCTTCCTAAGCCAATCACTAGCAATCAGGATGGGACCATCATGATTGGGCCACTCTTACCTGGGTCCAGTTTTGGGTGCTGGTTACTGAGAGAAACCAAGGAAACTTAGGTTCCTCAACCAAAGGGTATGTCAGAATGACTGAATATATGTTGAGAAAACAACTGATAGTGTTCATGACAGAATTTTCTTTTACTCTCTAATTTTTTAACTCATAGTAAGATATACATAACATAAAAATTTTCATTTTAACCGTTTTTAAGTGTAGAGTTCAAAGGCATTAATTACATTCACAATGTTGTGCAACCATCTGCAGTATATATTTCCAAGCCTTTTTCCTCATCCCAAACATAAACTCTGTGACCATTAAGCAATAACTTAATTTCCCATTTTCCCCTACCTCCAGCCCCTGGTAACTTCTAATCTACTTTCTGTCTCTATGGTTTCCTTTACAAGATATTTCACATAAATGGAATCATACAGTATCTGTCCTTTTTTTTTTTTTTTTTTTTTTTTGGGTCTGGCTTATTTTACTCAGCATAATGTTTTCAAGATTCATCTGTTTTATACCATGCATTAAAACTTCCTTTTATGGCTAAAAATTATTCCACCATATGTATATACAATATTTAACTTATCCATTCATCTTTTGATGGGCACTTGCATTGTTTCTACATTTTGGCTATTGTGAATAATGCTGTAATAAACACTGGCATACAAAAACGGTAGGAGTTCTTGTGTTCAATTCTTGGGGTATATATCTAGAACCAGAAATATTGGGTCATAGAGTAATTCTATGTTTAGTTTTTTGGGGAACTTCCAAACTATTTTCCACAGAGACTGCACCAGCAGTGTATAAGGGTTCCAGTTTTTTCCATATCCTCACCAACACTTGTTATTTTCCCTTTTTAAAAAAAAATATAGTCAGCCTAATGGATATGAAGTGGTCCCTCTCTGTGGTTTGATTTGCATTCCCCTAGAGACTAATGATGTTGAGCAGCTTTTCCTATAATAAGGTATACCTATTGACCACGTGTATATCTTCTTTGAAGAAATGTCTAAGTCCTTTATCCATTTTCCCAACTGCTCTTCCAAATAACTAGAGTCATTTGTCTTGTTGTTCAGACCTTTATCAGATAAAGTATTTGCAAATATTTTCTCCTATTTTTGTGGGCTTTTGCTTCACTTTCTTGATAAATATCCCTTGAGGTACTGTCACAGACTTTGAGTCTGGAGTTCTGTCTTGTCCAGCGAGAGAATGGATGCAGAATTGAATATGAGAGAGGCTAATGTGTGGGAGGAGACAAGAGCCCTGAGTAAGGGTCTTTGCTCCATATTTATTAGGATCAGAAGGCTTTCAAACGTGATGGATGTGCAGAAAGAGATAATAAAACAGTGATCATTGATTCATGTGTGTGAGAGAAAGGGGGTTTCAAAGGCATGAGGTGTTAGGGGTTAGGGTCAAGACAAATCAAAGACCCAGCGCCGAGCAAACGGCTGTTTATTGCAGGCACCAGACACCGTGTCTGTTTATCTTAACTTTTCTAGGGGCTAAGACAAATAGAGAATGATACTTCAGGATTAACAAGGTATTTTTCTTGCTAATTAACTCTGGACGTGTTTGCCCTGATGCAAGGGCTCTCGGCTTCTACCTGTTCTCAGACGTTTTCATCCTGTGGTAGCAGCTTTCTGCTCTATGCTTTGTTCTATGCTGGGGGTGTTTTCGCCCTATGGTTCTGCCTCTACCTGTTCTCCAACGCTTTCATCCTGTGGAAGCAACTTTCCACTCTATGCTTTGTTCTACACTGGGGCGCTTTCACCCTGAGGTGGCTTTCTGCCCTAAGCCTTGTTAACCCATTGGTGCAAGCTCAGGGAATTCTGAAACTTATTCCCAACAATGCACAAATATTTTTAATTGTTACAAATGTCAATTTATTTTTTTTTCTCTTGTTACCCATGCTGTCTTAGTATCCTTTCATTTCAACCTGAAGGATTCCCTTTGGCATTTTCTGTAGGGTGGGTCCAGTGGTAACAAACTTCTTCAGTTGTTATTTCTCTGGGAATATCTTAATTTCTCCCTCATTGTTCAAGGACAGTTTTGTTGGATATAGAATTCTCAAATAACAGGTTGTTTTCTTTCAGCACCTTAAATATGTCATCCCACTCCTTTTGGTTTCAATGATTTTTCATGAGAAATTGGTTGTTAGTCTTATAGAAGATCCTTGTGTATAATGAGTCACTTCTCTCTCACTGCTTTCATGATTGTCTCTTTGACTTTCAATAGTTCTATTACAATGTGTCTCAGTGTTGGTCTCTTTCTTATTTTTATCCTATTTGGAGTTTGTTGAGTTTCTTGGATGTGTAGCTTTATGTCTTACATAAAACTTGGGAAGATTTTTGCTCATTACTTCTTCAGCTATTTTTTGTTTCTTTCTCTATGTCTTTTCCTTCTGTGACTTTCAAAATACCTATATTGGTCCCCCTAATAGAGTTGCATATATCACTTAAGTACTGTCTTGTTTCTTTCTGCTCCTTAGACTTGATAATTGCAAATTTCCTATATTCAAGTTCATAGATACTTTTTTCCTATTGTTGAACCCCTTAGTTTATTTTTCTTTTCAGTTGTACTTTTAACCTCCAGAAATTGTTTCTTTAATCATCCTTATCTCTTTATTGATATTATCATTTTTCATACTTTATTTCTTAATGCCCTTTTTCTTTGTCCATGTTCTTCTTTTGTTTTTTAAGTATATTTAAGATTGTTGTTTTAAAGTTTTTGTCTAATAAATCCAGTGCTAGTCTTCCTCAGGGAATGTTTCTTTCTACTCATTTTATTTCTTTGTAGGGCCCTTTGTTACTATGTCTTTGTAGTCCTTGTAACTTTGTTGTTGTTGTTGACAACTGGACATTTGAGTATTATAAAATCGTTAACTCTGGAAATGAGATTCTCTCTCTACCTCAAAATGTGTTTATTTTTCTTGATTGTTGAAGCCTATAGTCATTTATTTAACGATTTAACAATTTTTTTCATAGACTGTTTTCTTTGTTGTGTGTGGTTACTGAAGTCCTTGTTTCCTAGCTTGTGGTCACCTAATGTTGACATATATTTTCTTGAATTCCACTTGATTGATGTAAGTTTTTTACTGTTTTTCCAGAGTTTTTACAACATTAGTTCTGACAATTTTTGCTTGTTTTTCAGTGTTTGTGTGGGGAGACAAGGGCTTGGAGCTGGCTACTCCTCCATTTTTATGATGTCCAACTCAAAAGAATTATTTTGAAGACCAACTCCAGAGTTACTTTTGAGTAGTGTCCTAGTAGAACCAAGAGTGAGTAAGTACTAAAGAACCAGTAATTTAACTGAACTCAAATCGAGGGCAGTAAGAGCAGTGGGAATTGTTTAATTTGCTTTGTGCAAGACACTCTGCTGAGTGACTCAGACTTTGTTTCTGAATGTGTGAAGGAAATAAGGATGTAGAAGGTCCTGAGAGTTACTGGAACATAAGCCATTTCTAATGATATGAGTATTTAATATATTTAATTACCATCATTTATTATTACTATTGTTATCATCTGACTCCTGAAGTTGTCATTGACTCAACAACCACATTTTTCTCCTGCAAAGGCAAGGTAGTTGAGACTCGGGGTTAGAAGGAGGTAGAATTGCAAATAAGTCTTTCATTTATTAACTCTGTGATCCTGGTTAGGACAAAAATCTCTCTGTTCTCAATTTCCTCATCAAAAATAGTGGGAATAATTATACACAGTACCTCAATGGGCTATAGTAAGGACTAAATGAGCAGGACTGAGCACCCCCATAAACGTTATGATTGATATTATTGCCCTTTTCAAGGACTTGGGCTCAATCTTCAAAATGATAACAGGCTTCCCTCTCACTTTTTCAAGTACAGGTCTCACTGTTCCCTGCCTCTACCTATCCTAACCTCTCTAAGCAGCTCTCAGTCTTAACCAATCCTGACCTGGGACTTCATTCCTGGTGGATGTTTCTGCGTCCAGTCCTCTTTGCCCCTCAATATACCTGAACACCAAAAGACAAGCCCTCCATCTCCTCAAGGGGCCCCTCTCCAACCTCCTTTCCACATGTCCACCCTGGATTTTTCTTCTTTGCTGTGGAGGATTCAGCCAACTATTGCTCACCATTTATCAGCACTTCTCCTTCATGTTGCCCAAGAGGACACAGTTGAGGGTAAAGTGGGAGAAAGATAGAATTTTTTTAAGTAATTTATTTTCCGTATGGCTCTTGGTTTTCTTAATCCCTCCAAATTCCTTCCTGGCACGTCCAGTCCCTTTTTGGATTTTGAATTTCAAAAATCTATAGGTTCTGAAGGGAAGAGAAAGTGTTAGGGTTGTATTCAATATATTTAGGAATACCCAGGAGGACATGAAACAGGGTTTTCTACCCCTTACTCCTCAAACTGAGGAAACATTTCCTACTGTAGGGGGAAGGGTTAAGAATTGACATTTTGGAAGTCTCTATGAAAGGAAACCTGCTTCCTCTGGGTGGAAAATAACAGACCCCTTAGCTAGGATTTATATCATCAAGAGTTAGGCAGATAATCTGCCTCTTTTCCTAAGCATAGCCCCAAGATAAGTCAGAGAAAAAAGGTCATGTGTTTGTTTAGAGTAACAAAGCAGGTCTGAAATGATTCTGGAAACCACTGACCACTGAGGTGGACTGACCACTGAGGGCCAAATGGAATGAAAGGCATATCAATAGGAGCTTCCATGAGAATTTAGCACTGAGACCTGTAACTCCCAAACTTATAACACAACAAAGTAAGTCCAAACCCAAGGAAAATGGAGGAAGACCAATTTGACTGAAATCAAATATGTATATTCCTGGCAAAATGGAGACATGAAATGAAAATTAAGTCACAGAAACAATGTTGAATTTCTGTCTTTCTTGAGGTTGAGCTGCTACATGAGCATCTACAGAAAGGCTTGTGCCTATGACTTTGTTTTCATGATGAAAAAAGTTACATGGCTAGCTGGCAAGAAGAAGGAGCAGCTTCCAGAACCAGAAATACTAGCTGAAAGGTTGGCCTGACAGAAACTCCCGTACTTTCACTCACCTACAGAGCCCCCATTGGGCAATTTCCAACTGGAAGCAGAGGGTAAGAGAAACTGTATAATGCAATCCATTCAGGTCAGCCACTTAGCACTGAAAGCATGGTGAAGAAAGGTAAAGAATGCATCTGGAGAGCAAAAGCAAGATGTCCAGAACACTATGTCATAATACTGTTATCAGAATCAACAACTGGAAAGATTGTTTTCTTGATCTGGCCTTCCTCCGGGCACTGGAGAGAGATAAGCACAAGAGGAGGAAGAATATGGAGGCTACTTTGGTCAAAAAAGTTACCACTCAAAGGATCATTTTTAGAATCCTTCATCCAAGGTGGAGAGATTAAGGATAGAGCTAGGAAATGGACTCAAATCTTAGAAAATATATTGTGGATCACACCAAAGGAGTGAGATTGATAACAGTCGCAGGTGAGAAGATGAAGTAAAGGAGTCAGGTATCAGAACAGCAAAAAATAATAATAATAACAAATAATAATAACTCTAAAAAGTCTTGGATTCCCATTGATTTCACCATCTCTGTGAGGGTAGGTTTGAATAGGTGCCAAACATATCCAGATCGTTATGTTTCTCATAGAAGCTACACCCATGTGAAAAAAAAAAAAACTAGAGAACTGCACTGGGGGTATCTTCAGAGACTTCTTAGGATCCATCCAGGTATGCAGACCAGATCAGAGTTGGAGAGCCATGTCAAGGAATGTTGAGTTGAGTTGAGTTGCAATTGACTAGTCGACATGATATTATGCAATTTAGTTAAATGTTTATTTCTAATTTGTGATTTTATTTTTGGAGCCAATATTTTTTTCCAAATCTCAAATGTTTTCTTAGGACTTTGAAAAGCTCAGACAAGGATAGTGAATGGAAATCCCTGAGCAACAGCTGTGTGGGTGGCCTGAAGCAACTTGTCCAGCTGGAAATTTGAGGGTGGTGGGTTCCAACAGAGAAGCTGCCAAGAGCTAATAGAGCACCTAATTGCCAGACCAGATTGAGAGAGACTTTTAGGTAGCTCATAGATATGGGAAGAGTTATTCACAGGTAGAAGAAAACTAATCAGTTTCTTAAAGTCAATAATCAAGTAGTAGAAAAGTTAAACACTACACAAGAAATGGAATGTATAGCACGCAAGTAACATCAGCTATGAACAACACGTACATTATCATGGTAATGTAAACGTTGAATACTGATTTAACCAAAAATTATCATTTAACTGATTGAATGGTGGGAGAAGGGAGGTGATATGGACCCTGATGTTTGAGTACTAAAAGCTTATCTTCCATAGTGGGGAATAAATAGATACTACATAAATTAAATAAGGAACCACAGGGTCAGGCATATTATTTTAAAATATGGAGGCTAACATCAGAAGAAACTCAGGAGCTGCATCTGCCAAGCACAAGCTAATATTTAGCTTGTGAATAACAGGAGGTAAAAGGAGGTGTCCATGTGTGGGTCTCCAAACCTGGCCAGGTGGGAAGAAGCCATAAGGTGGCAAACCCTAGACACTGTAAGTTTCCTGTTCTTTCATCAGCCTCCTCCTTGACTAGCTTTACAGAATATTTATTGCAGTTGCTTTTCTTTCTGGCAAACATATTTTCAATGGACATCTAGAAAGTTAAAGTGGAAATCTCAACATAAACCAGAATAGTATATGCTTTCTCTCACATCTTCATTCTCTATCCCACCTTCCGTGGAAGTAAAGAGACAGTCACTCACGGACCCTGAACAACAGAGCTCTGCCACCTTCAACTCAGACTTTCGATGTCACCGTGGTGAATGCTGAGGTATATACTTTCCAGGTACCTCCGAGCCTAGGTGCTGAGGAGCATTTTCTCTTGAGGGGCTCACGGCTGAGATCCTCTTGAGGTATAGGCAAAGGATGCTGCCTTACCTGAGGTTATCCTCATCCCCCCCCCCCCAGGAGAGAGCCCACATCCAGTGACTTGGGATACAAAGCCCCAGCCTCCTTTTCCCAATTGGGGGCATCTCTAAAGGACCAGCCCAACTTCGGAGCAGCCCTTGGGATCAGCTAAGGCCTTTGCTGGGACTGAATTCAGATGAACTCTCCATCCAGTCATGCTCTCCTGCACATGTGTTGTTCCCGAGAGCATCATGCAATAAACCTACATGCAGATCTCCTTCTCAAAGTCTGTTTCAATGGAACCCAGCCTAAGGAGGCACTTTCAGGGTCTCTTTCATTCCACCTGCCAGAAGGGAAAAAGGCATGAAGGGATACGGGGGGAGTCTTGGATGCCGAATCTAGAGGCAATAGACATGACTTCCATTGCCAATCACATTGGCCATACTTAATATCTGTGGAGGTGGAAAAATGCAGTCCAGCAGTGTCTCCCAAGAATTAGTGAGCACTTATCTGTCTCTGCCATTTGTACCTCCCTTCTCTCTCTCTCTCTCTCTCTCTCTCTCTCTCTCTCTCTCTCTCTCTCAGGAAAAACTCATCTGCAGCATCTGAAGAATTAAAATTTGAGGCACTTAGGCATGAGTCTTCATGGGAGAAGAGACACATGTTGTCGGCATCAGGATCCCTGGACTTTTTTCTCTTATTAAGAACCCCTTCTGTCTTCTACTAAGGACCATTATATTCAGTCTGTAATTAAATCCTGGGTGCTTCTTCTGCCCTCAGAAGAATTTTTTTTTTTTTTAGAAGGAGCAAAGTGAACTTGAAAGACTGTAGAAAAGATTAATAGAAAGTTAATCTCTATTCCAAAGGTCATAAATTCCAATGTTTTGAAGAACTAAAGGGAACCGTGTGACCTGGTCCTTTCTACCTAGAGTTGGCAGAGCCCAACGGATCAATAAAGTAAAGAAGACATTACCAGCAGCCACCCCGATCCCTCAAGGCACAGGGTCAGTTCAGAGAGAAGACTGTATACGTGCTGAGGGTTCCTCAACATGAGCCACAGAAAAGAGACCAGGCACTGAGCAAGTTCATCTCCCCAGAACTGGGACCCAGCAAATTTTGTTACATAATGAGAGATTGTTTTGTTTTGACTATAACTAAAAGCATTTTCCAAAACATAAGAGAGCTGGGACTCTTTCATGGAGATCCTCCAAGCCCTGGGGAAGGGTCTAAGACCAGAGGAGAATTCAGGTGGATCTAGGTGCCCTGGGCACCCCCCTCCCCTGTCCAGGGACAGTCCACGACCTGTCAGCCAAGAAGATTCAGTGCCAATGAACAGCAAGCGTTCACTGTCCACCCACTATTGCTGAAGGTAAGCATAACTGGCCAGCCTCTGAGAAGTGGCTATAATCCCAGGTAAAGATGCTACTTGCCCCTTTAAAGCCCCAGTGCATGTAGGTGGAGAAGTGGCTTCAGAAGACCAGAGCCCGGTGCCCTCCTGTAACTCCCCTGGGACACAAACCTAACATCATTTTGGGTAGCAGTGACAGTGAGGGTGTTTCTTTTCTTCTTTCTTCCTTTGCTCCTGGCCCCATGCCCTCATTCACCTGCTCTTGTCCCACAGTGGCTAGAGGCAGAGGGTTCCTGTTCTGTGTCTGCCTCCCTCTTGCTCTCTCCCATTGTGCTCACCTTCTCTCCTTCTTCCCAGCTCTCCCTGGCTACTCAGTGCCCTACCATGTGCCTCCTGGCTGTGCACAAGCTGGCCTTTCTTCAGTCACCCTGATACCCTGATGGGAGTGGGGATAGCTCATCTTCTTAAAAGTCTGACACTATGTAGCTTTTCCCTCTTTCGTTAGTTTCCTCTGGAATTTTTTTCTCTGTGTTCTGACACTTCTTCTCTTCTCTTCTTCTCCTTGGCTCTTTGCTTTTCTTCTTTTTTTGTCACACAGACCCACTGCTGTGTGTCCATGTCTGTGTTTCCTCCTGTAACCCATACTCAAAGAAGGAAAGTGGGGCAAATCCTCCTCTGGAGGTAACAAGATTCAAAAACAAAACAAAACAAAAAAGAGACAGCTTCCACACACACACCACATGACAAGACTAGAACTCACACTTGGACACTTAACCACTCTTTGGAAGCAACTATATTAAACTTTTGCTGTCTTTGTACATTTTAGGCATTTGAAAGATTTCCCAAGACTTTGAAGGATAAGCACACGATTTGACCTTGAAATGGGACACCCAACTCATGTGTTACCTTCCACTCGACTCAGAATACCTTTTGAAATGAGCTATGGCTCCAACCTAGCATGTCCTGAGAGAAGAAGGAGCGCATGCACACCCCAGAGCATGCTACATTCTCCAAACGAATCAGATCATTCCTCACCTCAGTCCCATGGAATGAGAAGAAAATATGCTTTCACTTTGTTTTGTTTATGACATGATGTCCAATCTATTGAGTTCCAATTTCTAACTCCCCTTCCCTATCACTGGAGAGAGAGTTATGATCCAAGCTGATATGAGGAAATGGGAGCCCACTGGTTCCAACCTGCTGTCAAATCTCAAGTGATTGAAAGAGAGGACACCTGGCATTTTTAAGATGCATTTCTATCCATCTATCTTTTGGTCCTACAACAGCACTGTCCTATGAGTACAGGAAGCTGAGCTGTCTCTGATTATCCAGTGAGGCCACACCCAGGGGGTTATGCAGACTTGACTGGCTTCTTCAGGGATTATATTCTGCTCAAGGCTGCAGCCATCCACCAGCCCTGGAAAAGCAGCCAGTCATGGGACAAGTCATGATTTTACCTGGCAGGTGAAGCCCCCATAAGCCTGAGAAGCCAAGCTGGCCACCCCAGAGCTAACAAGTAGACTGAGGTTCCTCCATGGCCTGGCCACCTGCCCCTCCAGCCCTTTTCTCTCATGTTCCTTTGATCCTAACCAATCCCAAAGTGATCTTATGGGGAAAAAATGCATTTACATCCAAGAAAACAGAAGCCACAAAGAAACAAACAAACATCTGATACAGTGAGGCTGTCTTTATGGAAAAGGCAAAGGTTCTAGTAAGACCTACACCCATATTCTCAGCCGTAAGTAAAAATAATCTCTATTTTACAGAAGAGGAAACTGAGACTCAGAGTGGTAAAGTGTCTTTCCCAAGGTTACACAGCAGTTAGCACAGAGCCAGGTTTAGTGCTCATTCTTCTTTAGCCCTCCCCTCAGCTCTCTCCACACCAACTGCAATAAATGATAACATTATCCATAAAGACGTACAGCACGCAAATAAATCCTTGAGATTAAGCTTTGTGATTTAGGGATGAGATGATACAGAAAATAGTGATTTTCTTTCCCAATAATGCTTAGTCTAGAGGTTTTTTGGAAGATATTCTTGTTTTATGAATGAGGGGGCATGGTGCTACAAGGGTGACATAGAAAACGATACTTAAATACTTAAATGGAATATCTACTATGTGCTCGTTACTAGAACGTATATTTATCTACGTTGTCTTAATAATCACGAGGACACTATGAAGTAAGGGTATACATTTATTATATGGAAAACCAAGGTTCTGAACATTTAATGTACTTTCCAAGGTCCAATCACTTACACCAATGCCCTTTCCATGGCACAGCCACTATCACTCCACTAGAAAGCACAGGACATATAGCAGGTACAGTGCGGGGGTTTCCCAGACCTGCAGATGGACCTTGGCTCCCCCACAGAGCCCCATTGCCACCCAGCCATGGAAGATTCCTTGAGGCCACACCTCCCTGGTCTGAATGCATCCCACTTGCCTTTACATCTTCCTCTATCAGCCTGCTCCTTATGACCTCCAATGCCAGAAAGTCTTCCACTGGATTGTAAGGACCACAAGGCAGGGTCATATATGCTTCAATTACTAATACAGCCCATAATAAGCACAGACCCTGCCCAGAGGAGGCACTCAATATGCATTTGATGAGAGGAAGAAAGAGCAGAGTGTGAGCAGAACAGGAACCCTGCTTATCCCTTCCATCTAGACTTTGAGAGATCAAGATTTCCCAGAAGGGATAGACCAGTTCACCAAATCCTAGTTCCATGAGTTATTCCTTGGATTTATAAGAGAAGCCACCTAAGAACCTGATTTTAAAAGCATTGTTTGTCCATCAAGAAGTGAATTCATAGGAATTTGACACCCAAGAGTCAGGCTGAGGTGTCAATGAACCCAGGAATGATCATGACCAACTGGTGGAGGGGAGAACCAAAGGGTTGTTATGTTAACGGGAACCAAAGGCTATTGGGTTCATACCCCAGTTCTGTCACCGGTGTGTTGTGTGATTTTAACCAAGACACCTAATTGACTAGGAGATTTTTGGTCTCAAATAATAGAAAATTCATATTGGCCTACTAAGAGGAATTTATGATTCACGTGTATGAAGAAATATAGAATTAATTGGGGCACTTTGGTCAGGAATATAGCTACTCTTCTCTGCCTGTCTGGTTCCTCTGGGTCAAACTTATTCCTGAGGTCCCTTTGCTTATGGAAGCAAAATGGTTGTGGCAATCTCAAGCCTCACCTTGCCTACAACACAGTCTATGTAAAGACACTGAAAATGTGTCCAAGAATTCATGGTGACACACTGGGAAATTCATTCTGACCAGACTCTTGGGTCACAAGTTCATGCATGAACCAGAGCAGTCACTGAGACAGAATGTGCTGATCAGCCTTACCTAGGCCGCAGTCTTCTCCCACACCACAGAAAACACGTGGATCACCACTGGAAATCTGGAGCCCTTGGGAAGGGAAAAAGAGAAGGACGCTGGAGAAGCTACCCACAGAAGTCCAACAGTCCTAGGTCTCTGGGAATGTTATTTCAATTGTTGAATATAAAACATAATAATAACTCTCAACGTATCACATGGGGCTCGTGTGATCTCAAGTGAGATAATGAGCAAATACACTTTTTAAAGTCTAAAGCTCTGTACCTTTATCTTTCACAATTTACAGACTCTTGAGATTCTGATAAATATATAAAACATTTATTCCAGCAAAAAAGAAAAGAACAAATACACAAACTTTTAAATGTAATTTCAGAGGCCCACTTCTGGGCCATGCCAGGGACGCTCAATGAAGGCCTGTTTGCTCCATGCCCATTCTTTCCCATGGACTTAACATAAAACCTGGGTGCCAGGATTTATCAATGCAATCCCATTTAATCCTGATGACAACCCTATGAGGGTGGTGCCATCATGCCCATTGTATGAATAAACTGAGGCTCAGAGACACTAAGTGACTTGACCATGGTCATAAAACTAATGAGTTGTGGAACTAAGACTAGAACCAGGTCTCCTGATTCAACTCTAATGCATTATCATGGCACTCACTTGGAATGCCTTTCCTCTCTGCTTCCTCTATACAAATTCTACCTGTCCCTATGGCAGCTCAGAGCTCTCTCTTCTAAGAAGCCCTAATCACATTACAATTCATCTTACATGAATTATCTTCACCTGGTTGTGTCCTGCTTCACCAGAAATTTGGGAAGGACCCTAAAGGAAAAGCCTTGGCTCACCCCACCTCCCGCCCAGGCCCTCCTCACAAGATAGTTCTGTTGGATCATTAATGGGTCAGCCTCAGGTGCTGAGTGAGCTTCTGCCTGACAAGGAAAGGCCACCCAAGGATGCCCCTTCCTTTTGGCATCACAATTGTCAACTGTGGCATAAGAGCCACAGTTCCTAGACATATGTGGGAGCACTAAACACCCGAAGCTGGAGAGAAGAGTCCTGCAGCACTAGGAACTCACATTGGCCTTCAGTGCAGACCCTTCTCCTCTTCCCCCGTGGTGTCCCAGGGACTTGAGCTGTATCCTGAGACTCGCCATGCATCTCTATTTTTACGGTGACCGTGGCTATCCCACCCCAACACATTTCCCTTGAAGGGAACTGGCAGTGACTCTCATCATCACTCTTGGGTGTGTTTAGTAAGCCTCTACTCGTGTCAGCCACTGCTACTGAGCACCTGCTCTGAACAGGCTCAAGCATGTTCTCATTGTTTTCTCACAATGACCCAGAGAGAGAAGATGACACTTCATCTGATGGTGAGGACTTAGAGAGCCGCCCACAGTCACACAAGAAGTCTGTCAGGTCCCAGAGCCTTTGCTGACCTTTATACCTCCTTGCTCTGTGCACACAAACATCTAAGCACTCTCTCTAACTCATGGCTTCTGCCATAGTGAGTCTCCATTAACGTCATCACTGGTGGTTCTGGGCAGAGACGGGGACCCTAGAGGTGCCTTCCTAGCCAGCCCAGCATGGATGCACGCCACCACCTGACAAAGAGTTGTGATGAGATGCCACTTCCATCTCCAGCCTCCTACCATAAATATTCCGCATGTTCCCATGGCACAGTCCAGCTCTAGCAGGATTTCTGGTCCTGTCCTATTAACCACTCATAGACAGCCTGCCATTGCAACTAACCTTCCTTGTAAGTTCCTTGAGGACAAGAAAGGTGCCCTTCCCACCTCTTATTCCAAAGCATCCATCTTTGGCCACACAGAACACGTGCAAATTTCTATGGTGAGAATCGAATTAGAAAGCAGTTGCACAATTGCAGCCCAAAGCCTGTTCCTGGGCAGGCACCTCTTCTGTGTTGGTCCTCTGGCCTGTTTCCCCTCCACACATGAGGCAATCTCAGGTTTATCCATCTCCCCCACACCTTCCCTGGCTACTGGATGCATGTAGGGAACGGCAACAGCACTTGCCAACTGAATAGAGGAATCCTAGTGCCCCGCAGCACTTTCTAATCATTCCCAGGGCCTGAGGCTGATGAGCTCTGAGAGAGGCTGGCAGTGGGCCTGCTTAATGACCATGGGCAGAGCATCCCAGCAGGCCCTGGTTCCCCATGGCCCCAGGGTACAAGGCCAGCCTGCATTTGTTAATAAGGACACAATCTCCTCCCAGTGGGAGTCATGCTGACAGAGTTCAAACCTCTAGAGCATCTTGTACAAAATGCCATTTTCCCTATAAATCGAATTAGCATCTTATTTTTGTCTTACTACTCTAAAGTCTTATCCTTCCTGCCCTCAACTGTCCTTCCCCACCCAAACCACACATACTTCCTAATCAACAGCTGCCTCTGGGTGTTATCCCCAACACTGGTTTTCTTCATTAGGTCCATAAATATGTCAGTCCAAAAGGACACACTTGAATGGGCTCCCACCAGCCAAAGATGAGGCAGTCCAAGCACCATAAAAGAGAAATTCTGTAATGGATTAAAATCTATTAAATACAGAAAATTTGTGAGTGTAAAAACATCTATAACTGAATGTAGGGTATATGGGAACTCTGTACTGTCTTTGTAACTGTTTTATAAACATAAAATTATTCTAAAATAAAACATTTATTTAAAAAGACAAGTCAGACACAAAAGGCCACATGTTATATGCTTCTATTTCTATGAAATGTGCAGAATAGACAGATCACACTGAGGGAAAGCAGATTAGTGGATGCCTGGGGCTGGCAGGAGTGGGGAACAGGGAGGGAGTGCTTACTAAGGATGGCATTTCCATTTGGAATGAAGGAGCTCTGGAACTAAATAGTAATGAGGGTTTCACAACACTGTGAATTTACTAAATGTTGCTGGATTGTACTTTACAATGGTTAAAATGGTACATTTTATGTCATGCATATTACCACAATAAAAACAGAAGAATGTTTGAGTGCATTCTGAATGTACAACAGAAGGTAAAAATATGTATTAGAATAATAGTAGTTATTTAATTTCAAGATGGCAGATATTCCTGGGAAGGAATACAGAAAAAACAAGATGAAGCCATGTAAGTTAAGCTATATGTATTCATTCATTCATACATGCAAAAAATGTTTACTGAATGTCTGCCATGTGTCAGTCACTGTTATTTTTTTTTATTTTTTTAATATTTATTTATTTTTGAGACAGAGAGAGATAGTGTGAGTGGGGGAGGGCGGAGAGAGAGAGGGAGACACAGAATCCGAAGCAGGCTCCAGGCTCTGAGTTGTCAGCACAGAGCCCGATGCGGCACTTGAACTCCCCAGCCTTGAACTCACCAGCCATGAGATCATGACCTGAGCCGAAGTCCCACAACGTTTAACCCACTGAGCCACCCAAGCACCCTGTCAGTCACTATTCTCAGGTATGGGATACATCTGCGAAAAGGAAACATAACTAGCCTTGTGTTGTATCTATAAATTTATTATGTGTGTCCTGGAACCAATATGGTTACATATTATCAAATATGTGTCTTCATGGCTGGCACGTACATCTTTTATGTTTTTATGAAGGCACTGTAATAAGTTATATGACAAGATTGCCCCATTTAATCATCATCAACCTTATGAAGTAGATTTTAATCCCCCTCCACAGATGAGTCATAGTTGATGCTTTCAGAGGGGTTGCAACTTGCACAGTCACACAGCTAACAAGTGGCAGAGCCTGGCTCACAGACAAATAAGGAAGTCCTTATATAAGAATGTTTCTAGCAGGATATATTTGCTCTGTATAGGTTGCTCTTTACAAATAAACTTGGGATTATGGATTTATGGGATGCAGCTGACTGAACAAGACATAGTCATAAAGGCTCTCAGCCTAAGAGAATAATGAAGAATAAACATGAAGAAGTCCAAAATCTAAGTGGCTTTCTTTGTGCTAACTTGTACTGCACACACCATTAGATCTCATCTGTTACTTGGAAACATGTTCCAGTTCAGAAAAAGGGACTTTTTTCTTTTTTCTTTCTTTCTGAAGCTGCACTTGATGGCTCAGATCTCAGATCTCTGGAAGATATCAGTTCTATAGTGCTATGTCTGTATCTACTGTTTCCTTGTATCCTACCTAAAAATTAGTAAATTTCAGTGTTATAAGATTTTTTAAATCTGATTTTATGATATTTAGCAAACAAATAAGCAAAAACCCCTCATTGGTCCTTGTAGGAGGTTGCTAGGGAATCAACTCATTTTTCTAAAAATTGATAAAGGGCAAAAATCGAGCATTTTTCTGTCCCTTCTGCACAAACGGCATTTCAGAGTAAATAATATTTCATAAGGAAAATCTCTCTTTATTAAAGAACTCCAGCTAGTAAAAGCAAAATGATCGAGAGAATTTTAAAAGCACCATTTTGCAAACCCTAATAAAATAATGGATCTGAGTAATGACAGTGGATGGGTGCTAAAATCATTAGGTAGAAAGCAGACAAGGGGCATTATCAAAGATGAATAAGGCTGAAAACACAGATCCACCCAGCAGGAAACGTAGGACAACAAGATACCTTGAGCCACCTGACATGGCAAGAAGTCCTTAGCACCCCAAGAGCACCCTGCAAAGAAAGCAAACATGAGCCAAATCAGGCATCTAGATCGCCTGCCAGTTTATGAGGAATATGGAGGGAATAACATCCCAGAGAAAACCAGGATGCAGCAAGGAGCCACCATATCCTGAGTCCTATAGGACAAATGATGGGGTTTCTTAAACAAAAAAGGGAGGGTCATGTAAAAGGAGCAGGGGAGATTAAAAGACACATAAGATATAAAGCAACCAAATGTTGTTTGAATTCTGATTCAAATGAGTCAGAGATAAAAAAGACATTTTTGAGTCACTTAGGGAAATCAGAACATATTCTGATATTAAAGAATAAATACTTATTTTGATAGGTTCCTTTTGGTATCGTGACTATGCCTAAACTATAAGCTGGAAATACATATGGAAGTGGTTACTGCTGAAATAATATGACATATAGAATTTGTATCAAAATACTCAAGGAGAGAATGGATGAAATGAGACTTGTCACATGCCATGAGTACACAAGGATTGCTATTCTTTTCTTGGAATGTTTGAAATTTTCCACAATGAAAGATGAAGTCATTGTTAAATGAAGGAATCGTGAGCAAAGGAATTTTTTACTGTTAATTATTTTCCTGTGCATCTGATGACACCCCAGTGGCTCTCACCTCTCCTAAGAGCACACACTCACACGACCTGAGCCCCCACAATTAGTTCCAGCATCCACAATGCCCTGTGGTCAGATGGGCCGTTCACCCCTAGGATGGCTGCCATCACATGGTGGGCTTATACTGTATTTCCTGTGGTGATCACTACCTTGCAGACCCTCAGTAGGGGCACTGTGGGTGATAAACTGACCCAGTGAACAGCATGGTGGGTTGGGTAGTTTGTAATGAATCCAAGAATGAGCTAATGTGGACTAGCATGGGAATGATTAAAAGTTTGAGGCAGATGGTGTGGAATGGACAGATAATGGATGTGCTGAACTCGGCTGGCTGGAAAACATGTGTGGAATGGGATGATTTGGATGGGATGGGATGGGATGGGATGGGATGGGATGGGATGGAATGAAGTGATAATTTAGGTTTTGCTTATGAAAGTAGCAAAAAAAAAAAATGGAATAGCAGTGAAGTAACAGAAACCTCAGAAAACAAATATACACCAGGACCAACAGACTCAAACAAGTTTATTATAAAGTGACTGGCAATATCACAGGACCCAAAACACTAACCACCTGTTGTATTGATTTGATTGATACCAAATCATCTTAATTTTTTGCAGTTGAATCCGAAATATAAAGTACAACTTCCTAAAAGCCATAATGAGAAATGTACATGTCTGTGCTCCCCAGACTCCCATCCCCCACTGAGATGTTGGTTCACATGGATTTGATTATCTTATTCCTCATATCTTAATAAAGAAACTTCCCTCTCACCAGCTGCCCGGGAAGAGTGGCTTCTGCCATGAGGCAAGGTGGGGCAGGAGAGGCAAGACCCTGGGAGGGGTGTAAGTGTCTAATATACCTTTCCAGTGTTGTGGTAGATCTAAGATGGCCACAAATCCTCTGACACTCCCATCAGAAGATGTGTTTGCTCCCTTTGAACTGGACAGGTTCTGTGTCTGTTTTCATCAATGGAAGATGTCAGAAGTGATGTGGTGCCAGTTTCCAGGCCCCGGGATTCAAGACTGGCAACTTCAACAGCTCATCTCTTGGACTACTCACTTTTGGAGCCCTGGGTTGCCACGTAAGAAGTCCTGCTACCTAGTTAGGGGGACCACCTGGACAGAGAGGAGGTGCCCACCTAAGCCCAGTCAGCCCTCTACTTTACACCCCACCCCAGCACACCAGGCATGTAAGAGAAGCCTCCTTGGAATCTTGAGCTGCCAGCTGAATGTCACTAATCAGTGCCGCATGGAGCAGAAGAACAACGCTGCTGAACCCTGTCCAAATTCCCAACCCTCAGATCATGAGCATAACGAGTGATGTTTTAAGCCACTGAACTGGAGAAGTTTCTACTGCAACAACAGATCATTGGAACAAGCGGTGTCCTCTAAGTATGTGATAGAGAGACAGTAGCTCCCCACTCCCATCCCCAGGTGGTGGAGCTGTGTGCCGAGAGCCACATTTGTTTCCTGTCTGACTCAACCTTGTCACCTGGGAGGGGCAGTCAGGGGCAGGAACCAGGGCAAGGGCAACGAGCCTACCTTGCTACTGACCCACAGATGTCAGGCAGGGTCTCTGCCAGGTCTGTATGTTTGCTAGGACACTGAGAGACAAAGGAACATCCCAAAGAAAGGATAAACAGAGGAAAATACATGGAGGTGGTAGACTGAGCCCTGCTGAGTTGCCTTGTGCAAATGCCTGATTGTCTCAGCAAATGCTCTCCTTCCCAACGGCAACAGTGGCTGCCCTTGCTGAGCTCCCACTGCCCAGGGAAGCCTGACAGGCCTTACAAGGCAGAAGGGGTTGTGGGCCTCCCTCTCTGGAGCAGCACAGCAAAGGGATGAAACACACAGCCACTGGAATCACAAGCACTGATTTGAAAGCCCACTCTGCCACTTACTACACCTCCCACTTTGCTCACTGATAAGACAGGGGTGAAAAGGCTGACTCTTGAGGCCTGACCTGAGGCTGACATGTCATGGTGTACAAAAAGTGCCCAGCACAATATGGGCTTTTGGCAAGTGTCGCTCCCCCTCCTTAAACTCTCAGACAAAACCCCCCAACACTTCCAGAGTAGCGTTTATACTTCAAAAAGGAACAAAATGTTTTTCATGTGTTGTTTTAATTCTATCTTTGATCTAGGAAATCCTAAGAGCATCAGGAAAACTCAGGTTGCTTTAAGCAACCTTTACTCCCTGGGCTGTAAACTTGGCATACCTAATGTGTGGAGCCCGGGCTTCTGTGGTCTCTGGAAGTGAAGATCCAGGGGGGCTTAAGACTCTGAGAGAGCTGGTTTGGATGCCTACTCTAACATTTATTAACTCTGAGGCTAAGGCAACACCCTGTACCCCTTTGAGCCTCAGTTTCCACACCTGTAAAGTGCTGCTACTAGGGTCTCTCTTGCCAAGTTGCTGTGGGAGTAAATGCAATAAAATGCCAGGATGAAGCAGGTGATGATTAAGTAGTGAGCGTCATCATTATCACTGTCATTATCACATCTTCTGCAAAGAAGACCCGCAAGGCTTGAGAGATGAGGGAGACATGTGTGGCATCTCCATGGAGGCAAAGTAAGTGACAGCTGTTAGCCTCCGTTCACCTCTTGACTCCAGAAACCGCCACCACAGGGACGATTCAGCAGGGAGTAACTTAGGGGACAGGGTATGTTTGTGCTCAGAGAGACGTCCTCCTCTGGTATACAGGCTCATGGGAAGAGACATGCGAGTTTTCTGTGTATGTCTATGTCTACTAAATGAGTTGGGAAAGGACCACAGTACTGGGACTCAGCAGCCGACGGGTGTCTGGTGGAGCACTGCTGGGACCCATCCATTCCCCAGGCCCTTGTTACTAACAGTCTTTACCCCAAGTCATACCTGGTAAGCTTCTGACTCTCTCCCCGAAGTCCAAACTCTTCTGGAGTGGAAAGTGTCCCAGCAGATGTCGTCCTAGGAACCAGATGGCTCAGTGAGGCCTGGGATAATGGCAGGAAGGGAGGGATGAAAGAGGGCAAGGTTGAACATAAATCTTGTCCTCTAAGAGAGAGGTCTCAGCCAACTCCTAGTCTAGGTATAATCAAAAGGGGGAAATATCTTATTTATAACATGGCTGTGTTCTACGGAACAGAGTTACTCCATGGTGGGCCCTGCTGAGTGGAGGACAGAGGAAGCTGGGGAGTTGACAGCTCTACAAGTTGGGTGAGAGGGATGGGAGGAAGGCCAGGTTCTGCAAGAGTCCTTGTGATTAGAGATGGATTGAAGCAGCCTAAGGGTGCTGAGGAAAGAAATGACCAAGAAGGATATTTAGGTAATTTGCTGAAGGCACTATGATGAAAGCTCCCTCCTGCATTCTCTAAGTCCACCTTCCCTGAGGTCTTCTTTGCCCCCCAGTGCTATTGTAGCAGTGGATCCTCTGTGGAACTCAGAGAAGGCAAGTTTCCTTGTCTGGCCAAGGCAGTGCCACACAGAGGTGGCCTATAAAGATCAGGGACCCAAATCAGAGGAAACCAAGAGAGAATAAGACCCAGGGAAATCACAGAAGTCCTGGGGAAATCGTGCCAGGTCATGGGGTTGAGAGATTGAAGTAATCCAAATTGACCTCGAGTGGAGAGACCTCAGCTGATATTTGGACTGGACATGCCATTGCACCATTTTCTGTCGGGGACATGGGTGATCTTAGGCATCACATCCTAAGATAATCTCTTGTGGTAATAATAGTAGCCAAGGTCACAGAGAATATGACTGTCAAACTCCTGGCCAAAGGGCTAAAGGCCTCCTGCCAGTGATGATGTCAGCTCTCACCTAGAGGACACTGACACTGGCCAGGTTCCCACAGCCAGAAAGAAGGAGAAGGAGCCCTGGACTTTGGATGAAGTGGGTGGGACTCACACACACTTTCCTTCATCCTCATGACATTGTGTGAGGTATCATTATTCTCACTTTACAGATGAGGACACACAGATGCAGAGACACTAAGTAATTCACTGGAGCCAATACTGAACAACAGGTCTATCTAACTCCAGGGATTCTTTTCTTTCTACTATATTTTCCTGTTTTAGATACTCAGGCCCCATCACTACTACCACAACCACCATCAACAGCAATATCACCACCTCCATTACACCAACACTATCATGACCACCATCATCACTGTTACCTCCACCACCAGCAGCAACACCAAAGCAATGCACATACCACCAACACTAACTAACCCCCACCACCCCCACCCCCAACTGCACCAACACCAACATTAGAAGAATTGCTACCCCTTCAACCACACAACCAACAATAGCACAAATACCAGCATTAATACCATATGAACAACAAAAAGACCAAGATTTGTCTCAACCAGCCATACCAATTTGAAGGAAAAGGTAAAGGGACCCTAAGGGAAAATTTAAAAGTAAGAGAAGAATGGATAAACAAGACAAAAAGAAGAA
Organism: Felis catus; assembly: GCF_018350175.1. NCBI lineage: Eukaryota > Metazoa > Chordata > Mammalia > Carnivora > Felidae > Felis > Felis catus. Next base: position 111,950,550 of record NC_058375.1, on the reverse strand, counting down.
CATGATTATAAAATCCCAGCATCAAACTGATGCTCGGTGTTAGGAGTGTCCCAAGTTAGTCCAAGCCCAGGCAAAGATCAAGCTAGTACTACGTGGCCCTGGTTCTATGTGTGGGAAGTCCTGAGCCTACTTTCTCCTCCATCTACTTCTAACAACATGGTTCATATTTTGTTCTTCTGGCCCCTTCCGCATTTGCCCTCTTAGGCCTGCACACACCCACTCCAAACCTGGCTCAGCAGAGCTGGTTTGAAACCAGGTTGGTTGGGTCCCAGTCCTGTCTCATTTCATACAGTGAACACCAGATGGGGCTCCAGAGAGTCTGCCATGAACCTAGGGGCCCCAGCCTTGATTCAACACTGTGCTGTGTGATGATCACAAGTGAGATGAGTGACACACAGAGACCAGAAATGCCTGAAGACAGACTAGAATGTGAGTTCCAGGGGAGAGTGAGACCTTTCTTACCAGCTGACAGCAGTTCCTTGAACTAAAGACGGCACACCACAAGAAGTCTGACCAAGAAAATGCAAGATGGCCTCAGAGAGAAAAGGAACCAGTTCCTTTTTATTCCTTCACTGGCTCCCTCACTATTAGCTATGTGAGCTCTGGCAAGGCACTGAGACCCAATGAGCCTCATTCAGCTTCTTCTGTAAAACAGAAAGAACACCTACCTCACAGGACTATGAGTGCACCAATGTCTAAAACTCAGCCAACAGCACCAATGAATGTTGTAGCATATATGAATGAGTGAATGTTTGCATAACTCTGCACTCAGGACAGGTTGTCCCCCTCTTAAGTGGCCTGCCACCTTGGGCATTCGGCCCTGGGAACTACTAAGGTGCCATCACTCATGGCTGTCACAGCCTTGTGGCACTCTTGGCCCCCCACAGCCTGCCTGAGGAATCAATTGGACAGCCTGGGGGCTGGATTTATGTCTCCAGCCACCCAGAGGAGTCTCCTGTAGATGGGAGCTTCTGTTCACTTCGGCCAGACACTGCCTTAAATGTATGCTGCCAGACTTCATTAGGGCTCAGGTTTGCCAGAACCATTAAAGGTGGGGGGAGAGGAAAGGGTGTTTTGGAAATGGAGTGTGAAATAAGGTAAAGAAAAATTTAATGGGGCTAGAATCAAGTCGGCAAAGTACCTTATTAATAGTTATTTTATTCCTTGTCACACCGCTTATTAAATACCTCCTGACGCCAACGTCTCCATGTTCCTGCCTGCAGCCCAGCAGCTCCTATCCTACAGTGGGGACCCTGTCAGCCAATTGATGCTAATTCTTGGGTCCTCTCATGGGCCTTTCCCTTTTGATCTGGGACCTCTGGTTCACTGGGAAATTGAGGACAGTAAGCTCTTAAACAGGCCCTCACCACAATGGGTGATACAGGGACTGCCGCCTGCCCCCTCACCCACTGAGCATGCAGGAAAAAAACTCACAAACCAAACCCCATCCCCCAAAACCATCAACCCTGGGGAGTGAGGTTAAGTAACGGTACAATGAGTTGTCAGTAAGTAGAAGGCATTAGCAGAGGCACCAGGATCCTGATGGAGTCTACAGGCAGGTACTACAAGAAGGAGATACCTTGCTTTCCTTGCAGGAGAGAGGTCTGGGGTGCCTCGCACATAGTACATGCCTTCCCAATGGCTTTCCAGGTCCCTCCTAGGGGGATCAGGATCATGGGCCTCCATGGCCAAATGCACTGCTAAGAGGATAACACTACCAGATCATTTTCACATCCAAAAAATGTTTATTGAATCCCCATATTCTGGGTCCTAGCTAGATCCAAACCCTCTCCTGCCCAGGAGGTGTTCACAGTGACCCATCCAAACCCTCTAGCCCACCTCTTGCTTACAGCTCTGGCATGAGGGTTCTGTCCCACAGTGGGAGAGTTGGCAACTGCATTCACGTCCACAAACTGGCAAGTTTGGCAAGTGGGGACCAACCTTCCTGAACAGCCACCTTGTCCATTCTCACTAAATACAGGCTTGAGATCTTCAGGGTGAGGACCAGATGTGGCACTGCTCGCTCCAGACTCTGTGGACAGTGACAACCAGATGGGGCTACAAATGGCTCTGGGTTACAGAAAGATATGAGCTCTGGCAAGTCACTGAGACCCAATGAGCTTCATTCAACTTCTGTAAAACAGAAAGAATGCCTACCTCACAGGGCTATGATAAGTATCCTGATGACAGGTATTATGAGATAACAAGAGAGCTGTAAAGAAGGTGTCCGGGGGTTGGGGGCAGATGGGCAGAAAAAAAACCAAAGCTTCCTGGGGCTGATGGGCAGCTCAGAGCCACAAAGACCACTTGCCACCAGAACTCTAGGTGGCCCAGCTTGGCCACTGAACCACCTGAATCAAGTATTGCCTTTCTACTCTGCACAGTGCTGTGCTTGCCTATGCTAGCTCAGGACAAGACAGTAGCAGCACCTACAACTTGGAGCACATTGTTAAGACCTAGGCTAGCCATGAGGAAATACAGTAACTGCAGACCTTGGGGCCAGCCCTGGCTTATCATCTATCAGCCAGTCGCCTCAGGCACTGAGGACTTTTGTGACCTTCTGATGTCCACTGGTAAGGTAAAGATAAAGGAAGAGGTGTCAGTCCTTATCACAGAATAGCAAAGCTAAAAGACTCCATAATGATCCTAGGGCCAGAAATGAGGTCCTTCTAGCAACCTCCCACCTCCCACCATAGCAATAATAATAATACTGAAAGACTTACATTGCTTCTTATGCCACCTGTGTCTTACATACATTAACCCATGAGGTAGGTTCCATTATTGTGCCCACATTACAGATTAGTAAGTTGAGGCACAGAGATGTTAAATAACTTCACCCAGTATCACCTGGCTATTATGTGGCAGAGCTAGGATTTGAATCCAGGTGTAATGGCTCAGTCTACTCTCAATTCTAGCCTGTACCACTCTAATGTTTTGGCTGACAACTTGTTGTCCATAGATATTAGGCAACATACTGGGGACCATAGTTGGGATGGGCCAGATGTAGAGGGTGTGGGGATACCGAAAACTAATGTCTTTGAGGGCCTTTTCTGCCTGGGGGCTTTGGCCCAGCCCCTCTTAGCTCAAAGACTTCATATGGACACCTCTGTGCTAGAGGCAAGATGGCTATTGATGCACTACAGCCCTGACAGTGACCTCCCATGTGCTAACGGCACCCAGAGTTCTTCAGACAACACACATTCCTTCTAAAATATAGGAGAGACATAAAATTGCTACCAGCACACTTACGTTCTTATCCTGGTTTGACCCCTTGTTAGCTGTGTCATAAAACAATTGTCATAGACTGAACACCTACAGTGTAAGGTGCTATACTGAGGACTTCACACACATCCATTCTTTCTTTTACCTTTACATAAACCTTGTGACTCAGACTCATGTTCCTGTTCTTATGTGAGGTCCAGGAGACATAAATGACAAGCTTAGGTTCATACATCTACTGCAGGAGAATCTGGGATTGAAAATGAGAACTGCATGACTCCAAAGCTTGTGCCTTTTCAGCTCTACAAAGCTGCATTAGTACTGTGTTATGGTTGGTATTATATTTTGCTTGTTAATTTTAACCTGCCAGAATATTCTCACATTCATATACCACTTGGCTGTGCCACTCACTCTGAGTAACTTGCCCTCTTTGAATCACAGCTCTCTCAAGACTAAGAAAGTGAGATCCAAACTCAGCACCCCTTGATCTATTATTGTATAATCATTATGACACCTGAGAGAAAAGCAAGCCAGCAATTACAGTCTCCATTTTGTGAATGAAGAAACTAAAGTGTGGAGAGCTTACTCAATGGATTGACCAACATATTGTGGTGACAATAGCAATAAAAATAGTAACAAAAATAATAACAACAGCTGTTTGAATATCTGAACCCTTACCATATGCCAAGGAGTGCCCTAAGCACATTACATACTATCTCATTTAATCCTTAAAGCAGCTGTATAAGGTAACTATTAGGACTACCCTTGATTTATAGATAAGGAAACTAAGGTCAGGACTGTAATGGGATTCCTAATTACTATTTGATGGTGTCTAGTTACATTTTTTCACCCCACTTTGTGTTCTTTTACTTATTGATTGATTCCATACCTCTTTGAGAGCCTACTATATGCCCGGCACAGTACTCAGCCTGGGAATACAGTGCCCAAAGTAGCTTAGAGACCAGTGTTTCATACATTGATATAGTCCCTAAAATCTTGACAATCAGTGTCAGGGGCAGTGTCAGTGGCTCATGTGGGAATGGGTAGAGATCCAAGTTCACCATCACTAACCTTTTCCAAGTCTCCAGCAGAAGGTATTGTTTAGCAAGGCTCACTAAAAGAGCCACTTGACCTCAAGACATGAACTTTTTCCTGCCGTGACTGTGTCCTTTTCATTTTAACTCACAACCAGCCTCATTTTAATCTGCACCCAAAGATGAGGGGGAAAATAGTATACTTTTAATGAAGAAAAAGAAGAAGATGGGGATGAAGAAGCTGCAAAGTAGCTTACTAAATTTCAGGCTGGCATTAAACTTACTCATGTGATTCAAACTCATTTACTTCTCCTGAAGTTGGATGACAAGAACATATATTTCCCTGGAAATGTAGCACACTAAAGCCACTGTAAATAAGGGCCTGAAAAACCACACTTTTATCTACATGATGATTTATGAGATTCCCCGTTTTCTCCAGCTGACTGAATCCACAACTCTGGACAGAGCAAGCCATGTTTCCTTTCCAAACTCTAACTATATGATGTGAATTCCAAACTTCAGATCTCTGAATTCAAGCCCTGTGAGTCTGTCTGCCCTCTGGGCTTCTTAAACTGGTTGGGGTCCAGCACCCAGTTCAACATGATGACAAGGGAAGTATCTTTTCTTTCCCCAAAACCTTCTTACCCTTCCTGGATCCACATTTTTAGTGAATGATACTAACATCCACTGAGGCCCGACACAGAGGCCCAGGAGTCATCTGAGACATCTTGCGCTCATGAACCCCTGCCATCTTCCTATCAACCATTTGATCCTTAAATTATACTTGCTCAGATTCTCTCAAATGCATTCCTTCTCTCCATCCCAGGAGCAGAATCCCTCCAACCTCTTCACTGATCTCCCTGCTTCCACTAATTTTTTTCTACTGTGATTATTGCAAACTCACAATCTGATTAGAAAGGTCAGGTTTCTCAGCCCACTTCATCAGTCTCAAATATCTGCACACTGTCCATTCACATTTGTGCATGGCCCCCACACTTTTTGTTCCCTCTTGTCTCTGTGCAATTCATATACCACGCCCTCTTTGTAACACATACTTTCCCTATCTTCTATGCCTAATATTAACTTGTGTAAGACTGAACACTTGTGTTCCCTCAAAATTCATATGGTGAGAAAAAAAAGAAGAAATGGTAGGCTAAAACCCAATCACACCAATAATTGCATTAAATTTAAATGGCTAAACACTCCAATTAAATAGCACAAACTATCAGACTGGATCAATAACAGCAATATCCAACTGCATTCTATGTACTTCAACATTAAAAAGCAGGTTAAAGTGGGGCACCTGGCTAGCTCAGTCAGTAGAGCATGCAACTCATGATCTCAGCGTTGTAAGTTTGAGCCCAACAATGGGTGTAAAAATTACTTAAAAAATAAATAAACAAAATATTAAATAAAGCAGGTTAAAATTTCAAGTGCTTATATTAGAAAAGAAGAAAAGTATAATTTCAGTGATTTAGGTTTCCAACATAAGAAACTCAAGAAAAAGAAGCAAATTAGAACCAAAATAAGTAGAGAAAATTATAAAGATAAAAACAGAAATCAATAAAAATAGAAAATAAACAAAACAAAATAACAATAAAACTAAAAGCTAATTCTTTAAAAAGATAACTAAAATTGATAAAAGTCTACAACATTGATCAAAAGAGAGAACACAAACTTTAAAATGTCAAAAAGGAAAGTGAATATCAGTACAGAATATCTGTCTACTTCCTCTCATTAAAAGGAAAATAACAAAATATTGACAATTATATGCCAACAAATTTGGCAACTCTGATGAGACAAAGTCCTTGAAAGACACAAATTAGCAAAACTAACACAAGAAAAAATTAAAAATCTAAATATATTTATTGTATCAGTTATTTCTTTCTTCTTTCTTTCTTTCTTTCTTTCTTTCTTCTTTCTTTCCTTCTTTCTTTCCTTCTTTCTTTCATTCTTTCTTTCTTTCTTTCATTCTTTCTTTCTTTCTTCTTTTAGAAAGAAAGAGCAGGCGTTGGGGAGGGGCTGAGGAAGAGAGAGAATCTTAAGCAGTCTCCATTCCCAGCACAGAGCCCGACACAGAGCTCAATCCCACGACCTTGGGAGCATGACCTGAGCTGAAATCAAGAGTTGGACACTCAACCAACTGAGCCACCAAGATGGCCCATCTTTTTGTGTATAATAAAAGTTATCCCAAAATTTAGAAGCTTAGAACAGCAAACATTTATGTCACAAATTTCTCCAGGAAAGATCCCAGGAGTATTATATATAAACTATATCTCAATAAATCTGGGGGGAAATGAGATTAAAGCCACATTTAAAATAAAGTATAAAGAACAAGCTGATGGTTACCAGAAGGGAGAAGGAAGGGATGGATGAAACAGGTAATGGGAATTAAAGAGTATATATTTATCATGTTGAGCAACAGGTGATGTATGAAAGTGTTGAAATACTAACCTGCACACCTAAAACTAATATTACACTGTATGTTAACTAACTGGAATTTAAATAAAAACTTAAAAAAATAAAAATACAAATTAAACTTCCTAAAAAGTGAAGGGAAAGAAAAAAAGAGAGAGAACCCAGGGGTAGCTTAACTGGGTGGTTCTCTTTCACAAGATTGAAGTCAAGTTGTTAGCCAGGATTTCAGCATCTAAAGGCTTGATTAGCCTGAAGAATTTACTTCTATGCTCACTCACATCATGGTTGGCAGGCCTCAGTTTCTCAATGGCTGTTGACAGAAGTCCTTTATTACTTGTCACATGAGCCTCTCCACAACTGCCTGAGTGTCCTCACAGTTCAGCTCCCGGCTTTCCCTATAGTGAATGATCCAAGAAAGATACATAGACAAAAGCTGTAGTCCTTTATAATCTTTTCACAAGTGGTATTCCATCAAATATGCAGTGTGCTATTGGTCATACAGACCAACTCTGGTACAATGTTGGAGGACACTATACAAAGCTGTCAATACCAGGAAGTAAGGATCACTGCTGGCCATCTTGGAGGCTATCTACCACACCTGTATCTATTAAAGTAATATAATTCATAATCAAAAGTCATTTCAAAAAGATAACCTCAGATTCACATAATTTTACCAATTACTTTTTCCAAATATTAACAAAAATATTTGTTTTTTTATAGCTGCTAAGAATATTTGTCGACTCATTTTATCATGCCATATTAAGTCTGACACCAAAACCTGACAAAGACATTACAAGAAAACTAAAGACATTTCCTTCTTGAACATATACACAAAATCTTTAACAAAATATTAGCAATATATTAAATTAATTCACCAAGTGTCATTTATCTCAGGAATGTCACTTTAGTTCAACCTTCAAAAATCATTAAATGTAATTTAGTACATTAATAGAATAAATAAGAAACCCCAGCTGGATCATCACCATAGTTACAGAAGAAGCATTTGAAACAATTCAACACTTATTCAAGAAAAAACTCTCTGCAAACTAGGGATTGAAAGAAACCCTCTCAATCTTATAAAGATATCAACTAAAATCATACAGCTAAAATCAGACTTAGTGGTGAAATACTAAATGTTTTATCCACTCCCATCTCTTTTAAGTATATCCACTCCCATCTCTTTTAATCTTTTCCCATTATTCTAGAGGTTCTAGCCAATGAAATAGGCAAGGAAAATAAATTATAAAGCATAAGTATTGAAAAAGAAGAAACAAAGCCATCTGTTTTCATATGACATAATTGTTACAAGGAAATCCTGAGGAATGTAAAAAAATACTGAAACATGATTAAATTAATCAAGGTCACAAATAAAATGTCAGTATTCAAAATCAATGGCGTTCCATATATTGGAAGCAAACAATTGAGAAACATAGCATTTGTAAGAAGCATTTGTAAAATACTGAGGAATAAATATATAACAAAAGACATGCAAAACATCTATATTTAAAACCATAATACAATGCTGGGAGAAATTAAACACCTAAATAAATGACATAACATATTATGCTCATGACTTGGAGAAGTCAATATTGTTAAGATGTTAATTCCTTTAAGTTGGTCAATAGATTCAATGTAATTCAAATGAAAATTTCAATAGGTTTTTTGGTATAAATTGATGTCTTTATTTTAAAATTCATTTGGAAATGCAAGGGTCTAGAGTAACCAAATCAATCTAGAAACAAAGAAACAAGTTGAGTGATTCATACCACCTGATTTTAAGACTTACTATAAAGCCATAGTAATTAGGAAAACATGGTATTTACATAGCTCAGTAGAACATAATAGAGTATCTAGATATAGAAGTACATATATATAGTCAATTGCTTTTTGTCAAACATGCCAAGAGTTTAATGAAAAATACTTTTCAAAAATTAGTGCTGAGACCAGATAAATGTATGGGGAAAAATTAACCTCAACTTCTACCTCACACCACACAGACACACCCACTCACACACCCACTCACACACAAATTAATTCAAGATGGAACACAGACCTAAACAAATAGTTTAAACTATAACAATTTTAGGGAAAAAATAGGAAAATATCATCTGAGCTTTGGGGTAGGCAAAAATTTCTTAGGAAAGACACAAAAATTACTAGCCAAGAAAGAAGAAAAAAGATAAATTGGAACTTCATCAAATTTCTAAAATTTCATTCATCTAATGATACCTTCAGAAAACGAAAATGCAAGCCATTGACTGTGAAAAATATTCAGAATACATATAAATTATTAAGAGTTTGTTTCCAGAATACATTTTTTAATCTCTCCAAATCAGTAATAAAAAACAGAACTCAATCAAAAAATACCCAAAACACTTGGATAGTTCAGAGAGGATAAAGAAATGGACAATAAACACATTTTAATGGTCAAGATCATTAGTATTCAAGGAAATGAAAATTGAAACCCCACTGAGATATCACTTCATACCTATTAGAATGGCCAAAATCACAAAGAGTGACAACATCCTACGTTGGAGAGGAAGTGGACAACCAGAATTCTCACACATGGTGGGTAGGAATATACAATGACACAATCACTTTGTAAATCAGTCTGTAAGTTTCTCTACATCTACACATCCTCTATGAAGCCACAATTCCACTCCTAGGTATTTACCAAAGAGAAAAAATATATATCTGCAAGAAGACCTGTAGAAGATTGTTGGTGGAAATTTTAATCATAGTACTCAAAAACTGGAAATAACTCATATATCTGCCAACCACAAAAGAGATTTAAGAGTGATACAGTCACATATACAACAATATGGATAAATCTCAAACATTTTATTTAATGAAGGAAGCAAGACACAAAAGAATATATACTGTAAGCTTCCATTTATATGAAGTTCAACGACAAGCAAAACTAATGTATGGTGATAGAGGTCAGAGGAGTGGTTGTCTATTGCAAGTGAAGATTGATGTGAAGGGGTCATGAGGGAACTTTCTGGGATGATGGAATTTTCTATATCTTGAAGTGTATGCATTTGTCACAACTCAGTGGGTTATACAATTATGATCTATGCAGTTCACAGGATATAAATTTCATCTCAATAAAAAAAAGTGCAGTGAGACTTCATTGTATTTATGCTGAAGAGGCAGTCATTTTCTCTGGAGCATAATATTCAAAATGACATAATAAGAGCCCCTAGATCCAGCCATGCCTAAAACCAATGCTACCTCTGGACATGAACCAATAAACTTCCCTCTTTCCTTAAGCTACTTTGTGTTGAATTTCTGTCACTTACAATCAGATTCTAACATGGAAACTGGTTCCTAAAAGTGAAGTGCTACAAGTGACAGGCCCTAAGAATGGGGAACTGGGTGAATCTATGCAAGACGAGAGACCATGGGAATGCTTCCTTGTCCATATAGGAAGTTGAACATTTCTTCTTGTTAGTCACAAAGCATCAGATTAAACTTTTGCAGAATGTATCTTAGGACTTAGATCACTTGCCTAACACACATGGAGCTTTGGAGGACCTGGCTCAAGAATATCAGAATTTTAGAGTCTGTTGACTACTACTTGCTGCTTTCAGTGAGGTCTCCCTGTCCCCTTCCTACACATACATGTGCAAAGACAAGATTTGATCAATCTAGCCCAGCTGAAAGCAGAAAGGAAATGTCAGAGGGCTTTCTGAAAGGTCCTTTTTGCTCACAGTCAATGACCCCAGATGGCTGACAATCATGTAATCATGTGCCTGGTAGATCTGCAAAAGTCAAATCCTCCATCCATAAATAATTTCAGGAAAAATCAAAGGCAGGAGGTAGAAAAGATCTGGGAATGGAGCCATATGAGACCCAGGGAAAGTGAGGAACTGGGATAGAGATGACTTCTGGGTCCCCTGCACCCACTTGTAGCCTCCTTCCACTTCCCATCCCACCTTGCCATTTCCACAGACTCTCACCATAGAGAGCCAGACAGTGGAGCAAGCCTAAGATCCAGAAAGGGGTCTATGCAGCAAAGTATTTTGGAGGGACTGGACTTTGTACCACCAGGTTTCTGCAAGAGACAAAAGCACTAAGGCTGAGTCCAGGTTCAAGAAGCACAGCAATAAGGATCTCTGTGCTGGTAACCAGGCCACTGAGTTTGTAGAGTTGTAATACACTGGCAGCCAATGAAAGTCAACTAACAGAGTCATATTGCCAAGGAAACTCCAGTTCCCACAAATATAATCCTGTGACTACTCAATCCTTAGAGCAAACTGGAGGTTGTGGGTCACATGCCAGTAAGAACCAGGGGCTCAAGACAGTATCCTAGGGAGAGTCCCTAAAGCACTTAAGAGAGAAGTCTTTCCCAAGTGCCCAATAGTGAATTGAAATGTGGCCCCCAAAAGATATGTCCACATCCTAATTCCTGGAACCTGTGAATATTAACATTATTTGGAAGAAAGGCCTTTGCATATGTGGTTAAGAATCTTGAGATGAAGAGACCATCCTGGAGTATCTGGGTAGACCCTAAATCCAATGACAGATATCCTTATAAGAGACACACAAGGAGATAGACACAGAGGCACAGGAAATGTAGAGACTGAGAGATAGGAGTGATGTGGCCACAAGACAAAGAAACCAAGAAATACTGACAGCCACCAGGAGCTGGAAGAGGCCAGGAAGGCTTCTATTCTCCAGCCTCCAGAGGGAGTGAGGCCCTCCTTATACCTTGATTTTGGATTTCTGGGCTCCAGAATTGTGAGAGAATAGATTTCTATCATGTTAAGCCACCTGGTTTATGGTAATTTGTTACAGTGCCCTAGGAAACTGATTAGTTCTCCAGCAGATATGGACAAGGAAGAGTCTCCTGAAAAGCAGGTTGAAACAACTGACTGGCTGGCCAAGGCACTCCCTCCATGACCAAGGTCAGGAGGTCTTGCTGGAACTATCCTGCTACCCTCAGTGTTCCCCTGATGAGCCAAGAATGTCCAGGGATACCAGAGTCTGTCACCCAGACTAAAGTTCTTCCGTTCCTAGAGGCAGACTCGGTGAGTCCAGCCCTAACCTCATCATCACCTCAAAGAGCTGGCCAGAGCTCTTAAGTCACAGCCACAGGCACTAGTGGCCTGTGATTAAGTGCAAATCACTAAGTCATCTATACGAGATACTTTTTTAAATGTGTAAAATATCCTAGAAATATTCATATACAATCCTTGCAGGCTCTGCCTTGATTTTGTTGTGAGCACACTTGCTATGACATCTGAGTTAAATTCTTCCTTCACAGGAAGACCTCTGGAGAGAAAGCCAGGAGACCCGGTATCCAGCATCTCTGTCAATTCTCACTGTGCCCTCTCTATGCCTCAGTCTCACCAGGTGTGAAACCAAGAGTGCAAATTAGATGTCCTCCATGCACTGGCTCTGCTGCATTCTGCAGCAACATTTCTGAGTGATCTCCTCACATCTGTGAACTCCACCTCCACACCTCACACAGGTGAGAATGACAACCCAAACTCCAAAGGGATGAGAAAGAACCTAATTAGACATGCAAATAAAAGAGCCTGGACAATGGGGAGTTCTAATAAGAAGTCATCACTATTGCTGAGGACAGGAGACAGGAAAGGACAGTAGGAATCTTGCTCCCCTCAGTGGAAATGGGAGGAGGGAGAGGACCTTTGCTTTTGCTAAGCAACACGGAAGACTTGGAGATTACAGCTGGCTTATATGCAGCTTTCACTTAGTGAGGAAGCAGATACAGGTGGGGCTGTGTGGTAGGACAGGCGCTGGGCATGCATGAGTCACTTGAACGGCTTTTAAAAACATGGATTTCTAGGGCTTCCAGGTGGCTCAGTCAGTTAAGCATCTGACTTCAGCTCTGGTCATGATCTCATGGTTTGTGAGTTTGAGCCCCGTGTCGGGCTCTGTGCTGACAGCTCAGAGCCTGGAGCCTGCTTCAGATTCTGTGTCTCCTTCTCTCTTTGTTCCTCTTCCACTTATGCTCTGCCTCTTTCTCTCAAAAAAATAAATAAATAAATGTAAAAAATTAAAAAAAAAAAAACGAAAATAAAAACGCAGATTGCTGAGTCCTACCCTAGAGTTTTTGACCCAGTAGATCTAGGATGAGGACCGGGAAAATGCATTTTTAACAGGTTCCCAAGTGATGATAATGTTGGTGGTCCAGAGATCACACCTTAAGTATCACTGCCTGGATTATTACAGTCATTCAACCAGCATCTATTAGACACCTGTGAGGTGCCTGCCAGTTCTGTGGAATCAGAGTCGGGGTGCCTGCTCTGTGACCCACCTCTGCCGTTAATTAATTGTGTGTGACTCCTGACCCATTTCTCATCTGTAAAATGGGTACATTTGAGATTTTTATGACAAAATCTCTGAAGACACAAAGTACCATGCAAGGGAAACATCCAACTTAGTGTGTCCTTTCTACCGATTTTCCAGTGGAGCCTCCAGGAGCAACATTTTAGAAAACACATGAGGAAGACAGGGAATGCACACCTGTCTGCCCTGTGCCTGGGACTTCATATCCAGATACGACTACCCTGGGCACTTTCATTCATCCCACTGCATCCTCCAAAATTCTGTGAAGTCTGTATTGTGATACCATCTAACAGATAGGGAAAGTAAGACTTGGAGAGGTTGATTTTCTTGCTTCCTAGCTCAGAAATGACAAGATTGAGGTTTCACAAGCTTGTCAAGATCCAAACCCCAAGTTCTTTCAGCTTCTCCATGCTTTATTTCATCTGTAAAATGTGGACAGTGTAGTCATCAGGCTTAAATGACATAGGGTATAAAACCTCCAGGGCTCTTCAGGATTCCTTATGAGTACTCACCACCCCACTTCTCTCTCTCTCCAACATTCTGTGGCCATAGCAGGTGATCCCTACAACACATCAATGCCATCATGGCATTCTAGAGCAGAAGCTGACAAAAGGTGCTTCTGCTCAAGAGATGGCTCTGGAGCCTCGGTGCCCAAGCCCAGTGAGTATTCTAGTGCATCATGTATTCAGTGGGCAGGGAAGACCATGAGAATGTGTTCCAGGCACTCAGAAGGGACTAATTCCTGGAGGGTGAGTGTGGCTGGACTCTGTCAGAGAGGTGGAAATTAAGCAGTCCTAGAAAAGAGAGAAAGATGGTTCACAAGGGGACTGGAGAAGAAAGAGACAGAGGCAGGGGCCAGGAAGTGAGGATGGCAGAGCCATGGCATAGAGAAGTCATGAACTTGCTTAGCAGAAGGAATATTGGATGGACAAGAGATAGGATGTGAGAAGTCATAATTTAGGCAGTGATGCAGATTGAAGCTAATTTCATTGAAAATCTCAAACTAGACATCATGGACACCGCTTCCTGATTTCCTTTGGTGGTGTTTGATTTTTAGTACCAGAGCAAAGCAGTAACCCCTGGCAGAGAGAACCCTAGGGACGCAGGAGCAGAGGCCATGCTTGCAGACCCCAGGGTGAGATAGAGAGGAGCTTCACCCTGCAGCTGCCTGCAGGTTGACTTAGTGCACTGGGTCATAGGGGAATCTGTTTCACTCTGGGCTTTCAAAGACCCTTCAAAGGTAAGAAAACCCATTTGGTATAAATAGATTTCAGGGAACAGAAGCAAACGGTGACAGCAGGACCAAGGTAGGTACAACAGACCAAATGGCCCCAAGCTGCACTCCCCTTTCTGCTGCTTTCCTGATGAGTCCCTCAAAGCTGTGGCTAGGAAAGGAGATGACACTCACCAGTAGTGGAGAGTGGAGGAGGAGGTGATGCTTTAGAGGACTGGGCCCATGCTGTGTCCCACAGTCAGATCTAGCTGGTCCCCCTCTTTGCCTCAAGAGCCCAAAAGACAGATCTGAGACTGATTCATCTCTGGGCCCTCTAAACCCCTTCCAATTGCCTACTGTGATATGTCTTATTGTAGAGGAGAGAGAGGTGCAGGAGGATCCACAAGAAAAGGACAAAACCATCTTTCCAGGTCTTGGCCTGATGCCATCTATCTCAGCCAGCTAGGGTTACTATAATAAAAATACCACAGACAAGGTAGCTTATATTACAAACATTTACATCTCACAGTCTGGAGGCTGGGAAGTCTGAGATCAAGGTGCCAACAGCTTCACTGTGTGGTGAGGGCTCACTTGCTGGTTACAGACAGCTGCCTGCTTACTGTGTCCTCACATGGTGGAAAAAGGTAGCTCTAGTCCCTTTCTCTTCTTATAAGGGCACTAATTCCATCATGAGTTCATCTAGACACAATTATCTCCCAAAGTCTCCTCCTCCTAATACCCCTACATTGGGGGCTAGGGCTTCAACACATTAATTTGAGGGGGATTTAAACACCATAACACCATCTCTGATGGTGTTCCAAAAACAAGTGAGCCTAACTGACTTCTGAAATCACTCGCACCTCTTAGGAAATGCCAAAAGAGCAATGAAAAGAGAATTCCTGACTCAAAGGATCTCGTCCTTTTAATGCTCTGTGGCCATGAAGACTGACAAGTCAGGGGCTGGAGACATGGGGCAGAGAGGGGCTACAAAGTCTCCAAGACATCACTAGGCTTTGCAAAGCACTCTCAGTGGCTCCCTAGGGGGCAAGATGAAATACGGTTCCTTCCCTCACAGCAAACTGCAATCTGGCTGGAAGGACAAGTCCAACTCACCCAACACTAGGAGAACGAGACAGGAATGGCTTCTGGAAACACAGACGCCCAAATGGTCCCATCCTGTTCAAGAACCAGAGCTCAAAAGCTACAAGTAACTGAAGGGGAATTTATTTTAATTGCTACCCTTAAAGAGGAGACTCTGAATGCAGCACATGTCACCGTTTCACTCTTAGTCCTCTCCTTCAGCCCCATCCCCAATCTCCTTCTCCCTTCCCTACTTCATCCCTTCTACTCCCATCTTCAGCATTGTTTTGCATAAATAAGACCTGCCCTTGCCCATGAGCCCATATTTTAGGACCTTCTCCCCACTCTCATGGTTCTGCATCACTGAAGCCACAATATCTGATGGGAAGGAAAACCTGTACCTACAGAGCAGGGGGGGGAGCCGCTGAGCAGGTGGCAGCCAGAGACCAGATTCTAAATTGCCTCCGAGGGCAGGAAAGAGCTGTAAGCCTGGGAATACCTGCAAGTTAATCAATTTTCCCCCAGCACAGATGGAGCTGTGGTTGTGCTGTTTGATTTCAAGGGCCTCGGACCCTAGACAATGAGGAAGTTGGCCTGGAGTAGCCTTGGAAGACAAGAAGCAGGGCAGTGAGGGAGGGAGAGAGAGAGTATTCCAGAAGGGGGGTGGTAAATGCAGCACACAGCTGTCCCCAAGATGGATGGAGCATGATGGCCTATTTATACACCCAGTGACAGGCAGCCTCCAGGGAAGGGCTATGTTTTGTGCAATGATCAGTGCTTTGCTGAGGCAGCAGACATCATGCTTGCCTCCCTGGGCAGCCATTGCTAGGATATCCCTGAGTGTGTAGCCAACAGGACTGCTAGGTGAGGTCAATATAAGCCCTAGTCCCTTCTGGGAGAATCAGCAGAGGGCAAGGATCCAATCCCAGGCCTGGTGCTCTGGGGCTTCTCCTTGGACAGCAGGGAGTAGGTGAGTTATTCAGAGCACACCTTCAACTCAGGCATCTGGACTCTTCAGATGGAGCCCCTCCTGTATGCTGGGCCAAGGCATTTGTGCAAGGTGCCAAATCTTCATGAATGTTCAGGAGCATGTCCCTGCCTGTGTGTGAGCCACTGAGGAAGGACCCAGCTGGGTCCCCAGGCACACCCTCTTGCAGTTTTCATAGGTGCTAATGAGAACATCACCTTATATACCACACAGTGTTCCACCCACACATGATTCAAGCTGAAACCTCAGCCCTCCACTCTGGGACAAACACTGTGGCCCTCGACTAGAGGTCACTGATGTTTTGCTGGACAAATACCATGACTCTTTTCAAATATAAGTTGCAGCACCTCTTTCTAACTTCTTATTTGAAGTTTGATCACTTATGACCACAGCCCTGTAATTTTTTCTGTGTTGAGAACAAAGGCAATGGTCCCTGGGGCTAGCTGAAAACATCTCCTCCTCTTCCCTGCAGTAAGATTTCATAGCATCAAAGTCTCAATTTTAAATAAGTCTTTTCCCCATCATTCTCCAGCTGGCTCTCAGAGCCCTTCTGGCCATTATGTCCATCCTCTAAGTAAGAATCCCTCCAGCTGGCAGCTCTTGATTCACTGCAGGACCCCCTCACCCTTCCTTGGCACTTAATTCTTCTATCCATCCTGCTCTGTTCAATCTATCATGTCCTTGGACCTCAACCCAACCAGCCCATCCAGTCTCAAGCCTTTATACTAGCAGATGAGCCCCATGTTGAAAAGTAACAGCCAGGAAGAACAGCCCTCTTCCCACTCCTACCCAACCCCAATCCTGATATATGCCCTGAACCTGCTCACATCCTCCATATTTGCTTTTTCCCTAAAGGTCTTATTCTACCAAGCTCTAGACCCTAGACTAAAACTCTAGGCCACTGTCTATCACTCGGTTCATCACCTGACACTGCTCCTAGGACACTGGACATCACTTAGCTCTTTTTTTTTTTTTAATTTTTTTTCAACGTTTATTTATTTTTGGGACAGAGAGAGACAGAGCATGAACGGGGGAGGGGCAGAGAGAGAGGGAGACACAGAATCGGAAACAGGCTCCAGGCTCTGAGCCATCAGCCCAGAGCCTGACGCGGGGCTCGAACTCACGGACCGCGAGATCGTGACCTGGCTGAAGTCGGACGCTTAACCGACTGCGCCACCCAGGCGCCCCCACTTAGCTCTTTATCAACATTTATCCCTTTGACTGTGTCTGCTTGTGGCCACACCAGGGAACACTCTGGGCCCACATGCACAGCCCAGCCTGCTCATCCACATGGCTGGTGTCCCCATCACATCAGATCCCAGACATTCTGCCTTTGTTTGCAACAGCCTCCCATCATCCACTCACCACCTCCACTCCTAGACATACCCCTTTCCTGAGCCCTTATCAGTCCTCCCCTTCCTCACTGATCATCTCAGGAATGATTTGGAAAACAGATGGCAGGAGACAGACTGAGTGTCATGGCAGTGTCTGCACATTAACTGTCTTGTATACACCAAACCAGTGCACTTCGGTAAGGGAAGCCGAATTGGGCAAACCCAGGATTGCCTGGATTGGCTGTGTTCACAGCACAAAGTGTTCCCATATTCTGGGATAGTAGCAGTGGTTGGCATTTATTGAGCATGGATCCTATGCCAGAATAGCACAATATGCTTTATACACAACATTTCATTTCATCCTCACCACCATCATATGAGGTTCATTTCCCATGAGCCTCATAGAAAATAGAAGCTTATGCCAATTGAATAGTTAGCTGGCATCACACAGCCAGAGCTTATTTCTAGCTCAGTTCTGTACAGGCCAAGGTCTGGGCTCTTGATCATTAATGTATAGGGTCTCATTTGATATTTATAACATCCTCCCGAAGGGTGGGTGGTTTACTTATTTCTTTTTTCAACAAGTACTTGTTTAGCACCTACAATGTGTGTGTCACTGTGCTTGTGTTAAATGTTAGGGATGGAACAAATCAACCTCCCACCTTCCATGCTGTCCGGATTGCTTAGTCCAGAGGAGCTTGTATGTCAAGGTACAACTAAGAAACAAGTAAACTGGTAGATGATACAACCTCCAGAGTCATGAAGAAAATAAAATCTGATGGAGATGGAATTAATGATGGGAAGAAGAGAGGAACTCTTTAAGAAGGGTGGTGAGTGAAGTCCTGTCCAAGCAAAAATACTTCAGCAGACATACACATATTTCTGGGGGAAGATATTCAGTCATTCTTATGTGCAGAATCTTATGTGCATTCCCCTTGTGCAAAATCCCAAAGGCAGGGAGTCTTAGCACATTAGGGAAACGAAATAAATCCCCTTAATGTGGGGATTAAGGGTGGAATTGTAAAAGATGATGGCCGAGAAGTAGACAGGGTGGGACATTGGAGGTCTGGTAGAATTTAGTAATGTTCTATTTTTCCAGTGGAGTAAACAGGACACTGGTACTAACTGCTTTCTATTTTTAAAGATCCCTCTGATCATCTTGTAAGATGTAAATCAGTTTGCAGACAGGGGTAAATAAGAGGGACCCTGTAAGTAAGATTGGAGATCTGGTTTGCAGGGAAGGCCCACAGACCTGTGGTTCCTTAGATATGGAAAGCGAGGAGAGAGAAATGGAGGGAAACAAAAGGTAACCACCCCCCCAGACTGAGGGTTCGAGACACGAAAGGATGGAGTTAACAGAGACAGGTAAAAACAGAAAATCAGCAAGTTGTAGGAGGGGGGGATGGGGTTAAAATCAGAAGTCACATTTGCAAGCATGTTAAGTTTGGAGTGCCTATCAAGCAATGAATGGAAAGAAAGTATGGGTCCATTCAGCCTTTTCTGCAATTCAGAAATCTACAACACTCAGAAAACAAAAGGTGCTTCATAACTCATTCTGTGAATTCTGTCAGCGAATGTCAGCGAATTCTTACATGATATGAAATGAGGCAGCTTACACATTTTTTCATCCTTTTTAGGTTGATTATTCACATTTTTCACTGCAGAAATATCAATGTTTGATTATGGGATACAGCAATCCATACTACTGGATGTAATGCCTTTCTACGATTTAAAAATTCTGGATTCCAAAACACAGCTGGTGCCGAGTTTGGGGTAAGGCATTGTATACCTGAATGTAGCTAGAAATATGAGCCTAGAGCTCAAGAGAGAGGTTAGCGACTCAGGGCTCAAGATACAGATTTGAGGACCATCAGCACAAAGATGGTATTTAGAGCTTGGAGACTAGACCTCACCTTGGGAGAGACCATACACAGAAAAAAGGCAGAGGGTGAGACCGGGGTCATGCAAAAGAAGTACAGATTCTTATCTGAAATTTACAAAAATGGACCCTGAGGCTCACGGAGGGGAAGTGCTTTGCTGAAGGCAGCATAGCTGTCAAACAGCTAATGATCACCAGCAGGCTCCAAGTTCTGGGTTCTACACCTGCTTGGGAGATGTTGAGAGATTGGAACTGACATACAGTCTGTGGCACTAAAACCAGGCGAAATGAACTGTCCCCTGTGGGATGATCCCATTTTATCTTGCAGCATAGCAGCTCCAAGTTCTAAATTCTGAAATGATTCAGCCGCTGCACAATCCTAGGTACAGCAGCCCCTGCCGCCCAAACATTGCTCATTCCTTCCTTCTTTTTGGGCATCATGCATCTCAAGGAGTTGTAATTAGCTACTTAAGGCTTGAAGGGGCGCCTGGGTGGCGCAGTCGGTTAAGCGTCCGACTTCAGCCAGGTCACGATCTCACGGTCCGTGAGTTCGAGCCCCGCGTCAGGCTCTGGGCTGATGGCTCGGAGCCTGGAGCCTGTTTCCGATTCTGTGTCTCCCTCTCTCTCTCTGCCCCTCCCCCGTTCATGCTCTGTCTCTCTCTGTCCCAAAAATAAATAAACGTTGAAAAAAAAAATTTTTTTTTTAAAAAAAAGGCTTGTTACCCCCACCCATTGTGAGCTAAATGAGGGCTGGAATTGTATCTTAATTATTTTTGCATTTCTTCATTCCAGGAACATAGTAGGAACTCAGTAAATATGGGTTGAAGTGTCCTGAAATCCAACAGGTATTAAACTAAATATAGGGACTCCCTGGACCATATCAGAGAAGTTTGATAGACAGGAACAAGCACAAATGAAGCTGACCCCTGCCAAGCCTTTCCCTCCCCAAGTGTTATTAAATGAGCCAAAGACAGCTTCTGTCTCTTGGCCCCTATGTTGTTTACTTCCTCACAGCATGCTGAGACCTGTTGTCTCAAAAGTCCACCAGAGCCAAACTCAATTTTTTATACATCCAGTTGTTTTAAACATGATCCAAGCAAGCAGATTGTTAGCACTTCAGAGCCTGCCTGTTTTGCACACTCTACAAAATGGTACCCAACCTCTGCTAGTCAGAGATAAGATAAACTCCACAGCTATAAAAACCCCAAGTTGTTGCTGCCCTTTGCAGCCCTCTGATTTACCAGACTGCTAAGCAGCACCACCAAGACACACATGCCTGTCTCTGACCTCTCTCTCTCCCCACGAGTTCCCATGCCCTCTTGCTATTCCAGGTGGTGGCCTTGAACCATAGCCTCTAGGTGGTCTCATGCTACCAGGGACTTCCTCAAAGTCAAAGGACACTGTCAGTGTCTTCCAATCAAGCTTGTGTATGCTACTGCCACCTCGTGGTCATACCTTTCTCCTTGATCAGTCCCCAAATCCCTCAGAACCCCTATATTAAGGCTGCCAGTTGCCTCACCCTCCTTTGGAACTGCTGGGATCAGAAGCTAACCCTGCAGCAGGGAGAAGATCTCACAGAATCTATTTTCTAAGAGCTCTCATGACACTTCAATAACCCCCAAAATGTTATGCTCTCTCTATAGATGAGAATTATATATATATATATATATATATATATATATATATATATCGAGAGAGAGAGAGAGAGAGAGAGAGAGAAACTGCCACATGCCAAGCTCTGACCTAAGACCTTGAGGAGCCCCAGTCCAGTAGGAGAGACTGACATTTAAACTAATTTTTTCAATGCATGATGCTTGGATCCTAATGGGTGAAATATTCAAAGAATAGGATGTCTGAACAGAGCTTTGGAGTAGAAGCAAGTATGTGTCAGACAGATATGACAGGGAAAGGTGGTCCAACATGCAGGACCCAGGTGCAGCCTGACAGGTTTAGAAAGCTCTAGGTGGTTTGTATCAGCTAGAGTAGGACACAGGATGAGAGTGTGTGGTGAGAATGCCATGCATGAGAGTCCCCAAGTCATGGAGAACAGCATCATCCAGGTCTGGAACTGGAGCTTCTGAAGGTCTCCAGCAAGGGAAACAATGACAATATGCGTGTTGAAGGCTGGGGAATGGTGTGGTTGGTCAGTACTTCATAAGGCTCACTGTGGGACCCCATTTGCATGGTGATGTCATGTCCACCATCTCTCCAAGACTGGGGCCTCTGTGACTTTCCCAGGCCCTGAGAAAGGGACAGGTCTGACCTCTACGGCCCTAGGATGCTCTGCAGGGCCCACCATCTGGCTCTCTCTCAACACATGACCAGCCTGTGGGGTGGCTTAAAATAATCCAGGCTTGGACCCTCTCGCTGCTGCTGGGAAAGGAAGGGCAGGCTAGAGTAGATGAGCTTGGGGAGCCCCCAGGTCCCAGCTGTGCAAGCATGACCCAATTTCAAGGCAGGTAATTTCCATGAAAGGTGGCTTCCTGATGTTCAGGGACCAATGCTTGACCTACTTCTCCCTCAACCCCTCCCACAAAATGGGGATATTTCAGTAAAGAGTATTCCACTCTTCCCATGATTTTATTAAAACAATTAGTTGCATATCTTATTCTTGTCTGTTCTCTCAGGTCCTTGGCCTTTGGGCCACTTCTGTGCCCTGTCCTGATGGAAAACAAAGGTCAAGTCACCCAACTAGTCACTTTTGTGGGCTAAACTTTCCATGGATGACAGTCACCCTACCCCGGTCTAAGTAAGGATGTGACTGAAGGAAGTAAAGGAGAAAGTTGTGTATTGTAGTAATCAAGATAGACAGAGGTCATGGAGGGACATTATCTTCCACTGCCCACCTCCCCAGCAAACCTCCAAGAGAAACTCTCAAAGCCTGGGAACACCCCTAAAGATAAAGTCTGGCACCTTACTACCCGGCCAGAGACCCAGTGGGATGGAAGCTTCAGGGTAATTCTAGGGCTACCCCCAGAAGAATCCTATCATAGGTAATCAGTTCTGAGAGGGCTTGATGAGGGCCCCAAGTTTGGGGGCTGAATATGGACATGGAAACTAGCAATAACTTCTTATTTGAAGATTTCTGAAGGCAAATACTTATTGATGCATATGATGATGGTGGGATTGAGGGATCTGAAGAGGACACACAGAGCACACACACCACCCCAGGTCTCTGTCTTCCTTGGGAGGCAGAGAAGAGGACCTGGAAGCTCCCAGAGTTCACGTGGGGGAATCTCGGGGGATAGTGGAGGAGGAGACAAGAGCCATGAGGAATTCCAGGTGGCTGATGGCCCAGGCAGGTGAGATCCCACCCAGGAGGTGTTTGGGATTCAGACCTTGGCAGGACTGAAAGGAAGTGTGGCTTTCCCTCTTAAGGGATCCCCAAGATGGAGAGGACTAAAGAAAAGCAGATACCCTCCCTAGGAAATCCCACACACCATACATGCAAAATCCACCACAGCTCTGGAGTCCACAAGTAAAAGATGAAACCAGAACAACATGAGCCAGCCTGGAATTAGTCCCCACCAACAGGTACCCCACCCCATGAGAGTACTCTGGCCATCTCTCCTGTTGCAACATATGGATCACTCATGTTTCAGCATGGCTGAGAAGTAAGGCACTGTCTAGCCCTTTGTTCTGGACTATTTTTCCAAAAATGTTTAGATAGGACACAGCCTTGAAAGATAGAAAACCCCCAAAGCAAAAGGCAGGCATGCTTACTGTCCAATGAAATCAAGAGAATATCTTATTATAGAGCAGAAGGCAGTCGCACTTACTACCCATTATAGATTTGGATTCCTTAAGCTCAGGATTCCTCTCCTATATGGCAGCCCATGGTGTACACAGGTGTTATCTGGTCCTCTTGCCCATGTCCCATGAGAACTGAGACTCAGAGAACAGGCACACAGTGTTGATACTCTGATTATTGCCATTGTGGTCAGTGATAAACTGTCCTTTGTGTCTGAACCAGGAATCTCATACTGGCATCCACAAAACTCTCAAACTAGTATATGAACTTATAATTAGGACAAAATCTCAAACCTTCAGAATTCTTAACACTAGCCCCTTCCCCAACACCAAAGGTGTTATTGATAAGAGGTGCCATCTCAGAATCAGACACCCCCATGCAGTAGACGGAGAAGAGAAACAAGTGAGCGGAACTCCCCTGCCCACCCCATTCCTGCACTCAGGCCTGGTGACTCTGGGAGGATCAGGGAGGTGGGCACTGAGATAGAGCTCAGACTGGACTTGTAAACTGTTCTCATTATTGTAAATCATGGTAGTGACCAGAAATCTAAAAGGCCCACTTGAACTGTCACTAGGGGCTAGAAAAAAGGGGTCTGATGGTGCTTGGCTGAAGTGAGTGATGCAAAGGGGAAGAATCTGCTCCTGTTGATACTTGGCTGAGCTGAGCTGAGGTGTCACATTCACAGACTTGCTGTCAGGACCCAGACCACATCTTTCACTTCTAAAGAAGTCCTGAAGATCTACTAGGTTTCCGTGTGCCCTCTTCACAGCCATGTTCTAGAACAACCCCTGATACTCAGCCTCAGCTATTTTCTTTGCCCCTTTTCCTCCACCATGGAAACCCCTCCATTCTGCCCTGTTTCTCCATGAAGCCCCCTGCACAATGATGAAGCCCTTAAGCCTCCCTCCCTGAGGAGTTAATGCCCCCTAGAAGGCAGCCCTCATCCAGCACCAGGAGTTGCTGACTCTATACCCCAGCTCCCTGGGCCCCAGTATGGGATAATTCTGAGGGTTGTCTTCTGCACTAGCTCCCAAGTTTCACAAATGGGAACAAATCCAAATGCTCACAGTACTAACTTACTCAATAACCAAGGCTTCCTTCCTTTCCTGGTCTCACCTCACCACTTCCTACTAGTGTTGCTTGGGCTCACTTTTCAAAGAAACCAATGGTTGCCTCAGGGTCTGCTTCTTTGGAACCCAAACAAAGGCAATCTGTCCCCCCCCACACACTCCCTCTCAAATGCAGCATGAGACATGCTGCCTTACCTACCTTCCCTCTGAACCCCTACATCCCCACCTTCCTTAGTTCGAAGGAGTTTCCACTGGCAGCCCATACTAATCACCCCCACCCCCACACCACAGCTTCTGTGTACAGATGAGGAAACTGAGGCACAGAAAGATTTAATGACCATGTGAAGTCAGAACCAAGCTCTGTGTGTCAGTCAGAGCCACCCCCACTGCACCACCATCTGCCCTT
Source organism: Felis catus (assembly GCF_018350175.1). NCBI lineage: Eukaryota > Metazoa > Chordata > Mammalia > Carnivora > Felidae > Felis > Felis catus. The sequence goes on along the minus strand of NC_058375.1, from coordinate 111,925,840 downwards.
CCCTCACTACAAGGGCAGAAAGATTAGTTGGGATTTCTAGGACACGATTATATTTCGCTTTCCTTGGACAATGCCCTCTCCGCCAGCACCTTTTGGTTCCTGAATAAAACACTCAAAACTCCTCCCTCCTTCTCTCCCTGCTTGTTCCATCATCCCAGGCCCTAGACAGTGTATTGAGGATCTCCAGGTAGACATCCCTGTGGAGGCACCTCCACATGCAATGTGCCAAGGGTTTCAATGGCATCCACCTTTCCTGCCCACTATGTCAACAGTAATTATGCCTGGCTGGCATTTATGGACACAAATCAACTGAAGCAGGATCTTTCTCCCCTCCTATCACCCCTGGCACCTTATAAATCTCTCATCTCATTTGTTTTTAACTTGAATTTCACTTTGTTGTTTTCAGCCCTTTTGCGTAACCTCTGAGATTCCACCAAATTCCTTCCTTTATTCTCACTGGTGTTCATGCTCCCTCCCAATTTAATATTCTCTTTGAATTTAATTAGCATGCTATTTATCCAAATCATTACAAAGGCTGACAGGAGAGCCCAAGGTGAAGGCTGATGGCTCCCACATCTCCCCCTGCCCAACACACACACACACACACACACACACACACCCCAGATGCATGACTGCTTCACGTGCATTGCACTGCTGACTGCTCCGGGCAAGATAATCAGACTGTCTGCACTGCATTCCTGCTCCACTTCGGCACATAAGGTTTAACCTCTCTGAACCTCAGGCTTTTTATCAGTGAAATAAGGACAATGGCAGCTACACTTCAGCTTCATGTGTGCATAGGGGAAATGGGGGGATGGGATGAAAAAACAATTAGCCTGCAGCCTGGCACAGAGTGGATACTCACAAAATTTTACTCTTTCTCCCCACCCCTCTGAATCAAGAACAAAAGTTCACTGTGGGCCTGGGCATGTCTTTTCACATCTCTATGGCAAACGTGGTGAAGGAGATTATTGTAAAGATATGATTTTGTCACACCCCTTCCAAAACTGTAGCCTTCAAGCATTCATTTCTGGGTACCAGGTATGAAGCAAACCCTGAGCAGGCACACATAGAGCTTTAAATTGGGGAAGGAGCTGGACCAGTCATCTTGGACTATACAATGGAAGCTGCCTATTGAAGGTATTAGAGTAGAAAGGAAGGAGCCTGGATCCAACATTGTGAGGGTGCATCCCAGCCTAGTCCATATCTCCAGATATGGCCAAATGTCCCCTGGAGGACATAATAACCCAGCTAAGAACCACAGAGTTAATGAATCAGATGATGAGAAAATGAAGAGCTCTTGGCCATCCTAAGGGAGAAGCAGGCCTTGTGTGATGCTGAGCAGACCCAGATGGGAGTCAGCTAGCAGGCAGAAGACCCTGGAACATCTTTGTTAGGAGGCAGAAATGAAGGCACTGTCACTGCTTTTTTCCACTCGTCAAATGACCTATCCATAGCAAATTTGCAAAGTGTGACACTTTGAGCAGCAACAAATGGCTGATCAGGGATCCAGCCCAGTGCTGCGAGCTCTGTCACTGTTCCAAGCCACTGCCTGACTTACACCCAGGCCAGAAACAATTCACTACTTCTCCTTAAAAGAGCAATTTCCCCTCAGAGTGATGGATGGCCTGCCACTCACCAGCCACAAACCAACCCTATTTCTCACCCTTCACGCAGCTGCACCACTCCAGGGCTTTACGGTAAATTAATCAACAATCGAGAGCAGGTTGTGGAAGGACGCAGGGTGGGCAGAACAAATCTCCAAATTCAAAGAGACAAGGCCCATCGAATTATGTCTCCAGCCTCTGCCCTGCCCCCATCGCCTGGCTAGCTACTGTCTAATTAAAAAAGGTAGAGACAAACAAGCCTTGTGAACTGGGGACTTGGGAGTCACAGGGACATATCCCCAACTAGAGTTGGCCTTTATGCTGGTCCTCAAAGATTCTTGTAAAGACGAGTATGGAAACCACAATAAGATACCATTTAACACCTTCCAGACTGGCAAAAATTAATAAGTCTGCCAATACAAAGTTGATGAGAATTTGGAAGCAATGCAAGCTGGTAGAAGCTCTGTGGAAAACAATGTGTTACTGCCCTGTGACCTGGATGCCATTCCTGGATACAGAACAGTAACCCACAGAAACGTGTATACAGGTGCACCAGGAGACATACGCAGAAATGCCCATAGCAACACAAAAAGAGGAAAATAAACATAGTAAAGATGCAAGGGGAACAACTCAAATATCCATCAAAAATAGAATGAAGAAAGAGAATATCTATAAATAGATAAATTTCATAAATGCAATATTAAATGCAAAAAAAGCAGGTCAAAGGAAATACACAAAGAATGATTCCACCTGAGATACATCTCAAAAATTGGCAAAGGAGATATATTCACATGCGGTAAAACTATTAAAATAAAAGAGTAAAGGATTAATAAACTCAATTTCAAAAGAGTGAGTGCAGTCAAGAAAGATGTACCCAGGGGGCTGCAGGGTTAGTGGTAACATTGTATTTTTTAAGTTGAGTGGTGGATACACAGGTGTTCACTGTATTATTGTCACTACTCAAATCATATGTGCAGGTATTACTATATATCTACTCATATGATTGAAACATATTTCCTAATGAAAAGATTAAGGAGCATGAGATATTCTATCTCTGCAGGATAGAGTTTCACATTTAAGAATGGAATGGCTGGGTCATACAGCATGTGGCATCCAAGTCACCAAACAGTAACACATCCTTTTCCACAGAGCTCCTACCAACTCCTACCAGCACACCCCCTAGCAGTAAACAAGAGCTCTTGTGGCTCCATATTCCCATCAACTTTTGTGTTGTCAGCCTTCTTTAAACAGTAAAGAGGAACGTTTAACTTATTCAGTCAATTTCTAAATGAGGTCAAAACTCCCCCAAAAGAAGCATGCCCTGTAAAAGTCAGGCATGCCCTCCCTATAACCAAGGCCCAACGACTGCTCTTGTAGTTGATCATCCAGTCAGCTAGGGGGCACCCTCAGGAGGCAAAAAATATCTGAAACCAAATGAAATGGGGAGGGGACTCCTCTGAGTCACTGTGCCTCTTAACCTCCTTCACAGAAGGCTTAGGGCTTCATTGCCCCAAAAAGCACGAACTACTTGTCGGGCAAGAACCCTGCAAAGGAAGCTTTATTATTCCCATTTTACAGATGATGAAATGGAGGCTCAGAAAGTTAATCTTACTTGCTCAAGGTTACATAACAACCAAAAAGTTTAGACAGATCTCAAGCTCTGTCTGATGCTAAATCTTGACCTCTTTCTCATAAAACAGGCTGCCTTTTGAGTATCTACCCTCACCCCTCTCCCACTGCAGAAGTGCCTATGGAGAAACAAACACAAACACCCTTTTCTCAAAGACTGTTTCACAGAAGGTGCCGGGCCAGCAACATAACTAGGCAGTCTCCAGTTTGTCATCAGTAAGAAATGATAGCACAGGAAGGATACAAGGGAATTGTACCTGTTTCTACTCAGCAAACAAAACAAAATTTTTTACTTTACAAGCAAGAGAAATGAAAGGGGGCAAACATCCCAGGGGCTACAGCAGCCACCTGGGAGTGACACTGGTGGGTGCTTCTCATGGGGCAGAGTACTGTCATAATCGCCTGGTGAGCAGCAAGCACCCAAAGGAGACCCACGCCAGAGTTGCTATGTTCATTGGCCTCCTTGATCATGCTCTCCACCTTTCCACATCAATAATCCCAGACGCAGCCAACCACAGCACTGCTCTCACCAAATGGGAGGCGAGATTGCATCTTCTTTGGCTTCATATGAGATTCGCACTATGGTGTATAAGGTCCTCCTCAATCTCTCTCATCTCAGTTCCTGCCACATGGATGTCCAGGGAAAGGGCTGTAGGCAGAATAAACAGGTGCCACTCTCCAGCACATCTGAGAAATGGAAAGGGAGCACTGTGGCTGGAGTGAGTGTGTGGATGAAGACAGAGGTAAAGAGGGCAAGACTGGCAGGTTTTGTTTTTTAATCTGAATAAAATGGCGAACCATGCCATCAAGCAATCATGCAATCATGGTTTGAGCAAAAGAATCAGATGGTCTGGCTTCCATTTTCAAAGATCCCTCTGCTACTGTGTGAAGAATGCACTGCAGAGGGACAAGGGTAGAGGCAGAGATAAGATTGTTCAGCAAACAAGGTGGGAGCTGACAATAGGAGGGACCTGGTCATAGAAGCAGATGCTGCATTTATTTTGGAAGGTGGAGTCAGTAAGTTTCCCAGATAGACTGGACGAGAAGTGTAAAAGAAAGACTAGGGTCAGGATGATTCCAGAACTTTTGACCTGACCAACTGAGAAAAAGTAGTTGTTGGTCACTGAATGAGAAGGTAAGTCAAGCAGGTCATTTGGAGTTTTTAGGACAGGCAAAGATTGGAGTTCAAGTATAGGTATATGGAATTTCAGATGCCAATCAACCATTCAAGAAGAGATATAGAGTCTGCAGTTGCTGAATACAGAGAAATAAACTTTAAGAGACAAGTCAAGACTGAGTTATAAATTTGGGAGTTGTCAGAATGTGTATAGTATCTACATTCAGGAGACTGAGAACAATCACCAAGGAAGAAAATACTAACAGAGCATAAGAGAAGACCAAGAACTGAACACTGAGACCCTCCGACTTTAAGAGTTCTGAAGAGGAGGAAAAAACAAAAGATGGAGGCAATCCAACAGTAATTTAATGGCTACATACCTATGTGCATGCATGCACACGTGTGTACATACACATGTACATATGCCTACACATGCACATGTGTGCATGTATGCATATACTTACATACATATGCAGGCACACACATAGTTTCACAATCTCTAGAAAGATATAACATAATCCAAAGTCTTTGCAAAATATCACCCACAACAGCCATCATGTTAAAAAAAATTACTGGATGTTCAAAGAAACAAGAAAATGTACCCATAATCAAGTAGAAACAAGTCAATAATGTCAACTCACACATCACTCAAATTCTGCAATTAGAAGACAGTGACAGTTTAAAAAAAAAACTATTTTAAGTGAAACGCCTAGGTGGCTCAGTGGGTTAAGCATCCAACTTTAGCTAAGGTCATGGTCTCGTGATTCACAAATTCAAACCTCACATCAGGCTCTCTGCTGTCAGCACAGAACTGGCTTTGGATCTTCTGTCCCCATCTCTCTCTCTGCCTCTCCCTACCCTGTGCCCCTGTGCTATCTCTCTCTCTCTCTCTCTCTCTCTCTCTCTCTCTCTCCCTCTCCCTCTCCCTCTCTCCCTCTCTCTTTCTCAAAATTACCAAATAAACATTTTAAAAAACTATTTTAAATAAAGAAATGAGAAGAAAAAATGGATAGAATGGGTAAAGAGATGAAGAATCTCAGGAGAGAAATTTCAACCATAAAAACAGAACCAAATTGGAATTCTAAAAATGAAAAACACAGCATCTAAGTGAAAAAATGTATTAGATGAGTCAATCTTGGACTGCACTCAATGGAGAACGATTTGTGGATTCAAGGCATATTAAAAGAAATTATTCAAGCTAAAGCACACAGAGAAAATAAAAAAAATTAAAAAACAAAAAACAGTGTCTGAGAGATTTGAGGGGCCAAGAAGGCAGAACAGCATGGAAGGTTTTTTTGTGTCTCTCATCCCTGAAATGCAGCCAGATCAACACTAAACCATCTTGCACACCAGAAACTGATTTGAGGATAACACAACAATCTGCACAAAATGAACTATAGAACTCGGCAGGTACACAGCGCAGAGAGATAAATGGGGGAGAGAGAAGTTGCGGAGGACAGGGAGCTGGTTTTGCTTGCAGAGAGAGGACAGAGATGGGGAGAGTATGGGAAAAGCACCCCTCCAAAAGCAGCTGGAGAGAGAAGAAAGAGAGGAGACAGCCACAAGGACTAAAGTAAAAAGGGAGAAAGGAGAAAGGGGAAGGAGTGCAGAGTCTGAAATTCCACAACTCCATACCTGGTGGTGCTCTGGTGGGAAGGGCAAATCCCCAAGAGCAGAGAGCAATGTCCAAGGGGTCCGCAGGCCACAGGGGGAGAGGCATTGGTAGGACATTTGCTAGAGGTTTTGTGGCCACCCCACAGGCAAAGGTCTCAGCGGACCCCAGAGAATAGCCAGATTCACTGGTGTTGGAGTGAGGACGTTAAGGGTGAAGACTGGTGCCAGATGTATGTTGTGATTTGCCGTAGTCCCTGAGATGCGGCTGATACACGATTGTGCAAACTTTTTCTGGAGCAGGCTGGCACCCAGCCTCAGTCTCTGGGCATTAGCAGCAGCACGGTCCTGCGAATGTTCCTGGGGCTGGGCCGGCACCTGGCCATTACTCAGTGAGACCCTCCACCAGAGGACCTGAGCTGGTCAAAGCCACAGTCCCTCAGAAGTGAGGGGTCGGGAAACACAGCCCCATTTGAGATAAAATTCAGGAGGGAGGTGCCACCTGGCAGCCTGACGGCTTGGTCACAGGTAGTGTAGAAGCAGGGAGTGGATGGAAGCTGGAGACAAAGAAGGTGTGCTTGATTGCTGGTCAGGGAAAGCCACAGAGTTATGATACCAGAGACTGGGTAGGTGGGAAGTCTTAGCCTCAGCAATCAGACAACACAAAGAAATAAAAGGCATCCAAATTGGCCAGGAGGAAGACAAACTTTCACTTTTCACAGATGAAATGATACTCCATATGAAAAACCCAAAAGATTCCACCAAAAAAACTCCTAGAACTCATCCATGAATTCGGCAAAGTGGCAGGATATAAAATCAATGCACAGAAATCGGTTGCATTTCTATACACCAACAATGAAGCAACAGAAAGAGAAATCAAGGAATCAATCCCATTTACAATTGCACCAAAAACCATAGAATACCTAGGAATAAATCTAACCAAAGAGGTGAAAAATCTATACACTGAAAACTACAGAAAGCTTATGAAATAAATTGAAGAAGACAAAAAAAATGGAAAAATATTCCATGCTCCTGGATTGGAAGAAGAAACAATGTTAAAAGGTCCATACTACCCAAAGCAATCTACATATTCAATGCAATCCCTATCAAAATAACACAAGCATTCTTAACAGAGCTGGAACAAACAATCCTAAAATTTGTATGGAACCACAAAAGACTCCAAATAGCCAAAGCAATCTTGATAAAGAAAACCGAACCTGGAAGCAACACATTCCTGGACTTCAAGGTGTATTACAAAGCTGTAATCATCAAGACAGTGTAGTACTGGCACAAAAGCAGACACTCAGATCCATGGACAGAATAGAGAACCCAGAAATGGATCCACAAACGTAGGGCCAACTAATCTTTGACAGAGCAGGAAAGAATATCCAATGGAATAAAGACAGTCTCTTCAGCAAATGGTGCTGGGAAAACTGGACGGTGACATGCAGGAAAATGAACCTGGACCACTTTCTTACACCATACACAAAAATAAACTCAAAATGGATGAAAGACCTAAATGTAAGACAGGAAGCCATCAAAATCCTCAAGGAGAAAGCAGGCAAAAACCTTTTTGACCTCAGCTGCATCAACTTCTTACTCAACGCATCTCCAGAGGCAATTGAAACAAAAGCAAAAATGAACTATTGGGACCTCATCAAGATAAAAAATCTTCTGCACAGCGAAGAAAACAATTAGCCAAACTGAAAGGCAACTGACAGAATGGGAGAACATATTTGCAAATGACATATCAGATAAAGGGTTAGTATACAAAATCTATAAAGAACTTACCAAACTCCACACCCAAAATACAAATAATCCAGTGAAGAAATGGGCAAAAGACATGAATAGACACTTATCCAAAGAAGACATCCAAATGGCAAACAGACACATGAAAAAATACTCAACATCATTCATCATCAGGGGAATACAAATCAAAACCACACTGAGATACCACCTCACACTTGTCAGAATGGCTAACATTAGCAACTAAGGCAAAAACAGATGTTGGCGAGGATGCAGAGAAAGAGGATCTCTTTTGCACTGCTGGTGGGAATGCAAGCTGGTGCAGCCACTCTGGAAAACAGTACGGAGGTTCCTCAAAAAATTAAAAATAGAACTACCCTATGACCCACCAATTGCACTACTAGGTATTTATCCAAGGGATAAAGTGTGCTGTTTTGAATGGGCACATGCACCCCAATGTTTATAGCAGCACTATAGACAATAGCCAAAGTATGGAGAGACCCCAGATTTCCATCGACGGATGAATGGATAAAGATGTGGTGTATATATATATATATATATACATATATACATACACACACACACACACACACACACACACACACACACACACTGGAGTATTACTTGGCAATCAAAAAGAATGAAATCTTGCCATTTGCAATCATGTGTATGGAACTAGAGGGTATTATGCTAAGCGAAATTAGTCAGTGAAAGACAAATATTATATGAGTTCACTCATAAGATGACTTTAAGATACAAAACAGATGAACATAAGGGAAGAGAAGCAAAAAGAATATAAAAGCAGGGAGGAGCACAAAACATTAGGGACTCTTAAATATAGAGAACAAATGGAGTGTTGCTAGAGGGGTTGTGGGAGGGGGGATGGTCTAAATGGGTAAGGGGCATTAAGGAATCTACTCCTGAAATCATTGTTGCAGTATATGCTAACTAGCTTGGATGTAAATTAAACAACAACAACAAAAAGAGTGTCTGACCCATGTGGGACAATATCACATGGTCTAACTGGAGTCCCAGAAATAAACAAGAGAGAGATAAATGGGACAGAAGAAATATTAAGGAAGAAATAGCCAACATTTTTCTGAATAAAAATTGATGAAAGACCTAAACCAGATATCCAAGAAAGCTGGTGGGAGTGTAAGCCAACAGAATAAATAAAATGGAAAAAAAATTAAATCATTTAAATACCTGATTACCAAAAGAGGTCAGGAAAGGAGAAACAAAATAACAATAACAAAAACAACCAAAATGGATGTTTTATATATAAAACAAATAGCAAGTGATAGACTGAAACCCAACAATTTCAATAATTTTGTTACATGTAAATTGACTAGGCAAGCACTCAACTAAAAAGGCAAATATTGTCAAAATGAATTCTTTTTTTAATGTTATGCTATTAATAAAAGACAAAGTTTAAATATAATGGTCAACATGGGTTGAAAGTAAAAAGTTGGAGAAATATATACCTTGCAGATACTGATAACAAAAAGGTGATGTGGTCACAGTAATAGAGTACACTCCAAGATATTGCAGAGATACAGAGGACATGTGGCAATGTTCAGAGGATTAATTCCCCAGGAGGACATGACAATCCTAATGTGTGTCCACATAATAACAAAGCTCCAAAACACACGAAACAATAATTAACAAATCAAATAGAAATACACGAATTTACAACTAGAGTTGGAGATCTTAACATTCCTCTCTCAGTGACTGATAGAAAAAGGCAATTTTAAAAATCAGTACAATATAAATAAGTGAATGGAAAACGACACAATTAACCACTTTGATCAAATTGGCATCTATAGAACACTATATCCTGGAAGTTCAAGAATTATTTTTTTGTTTGTTTGTTCTGTTTGTTTGTTGTTTTTTTTTTATTTTTGTCTTAGAAACTTTAAAAGATGTACAGAAAGAGTGTGTAAGAGGAAAGCCTACTTCCCAAAGGCTGGTGTACTGACCAGCTGCCCTTCCCCCTCCCCACCATTTTCAAAATTCTATCTAAATAAGAGGCCAGGTTTGGGTTTGTTTCTTTTGGTGCCCAGATGCATGCTCTATGTATTGTTCTTTGGTGTCCTTGTTGACAATGTTCCCAGCCCGGCACACTCTTTTCCATTAGATAGTCTATCTAATTAGTGTCCCCATTTGGACTGCTGCTTCCTTCCGCAGTTATAATTGTGCCTGCTTTTGCACACCAACTCGAGTACAGGGGCTGGAATTTGAGAGGGAGAGTATCCGTCTGAGTCCCTGTCTAGCTGAGGTGAAGGTGTTGACCTGGCATGGTTACTTGACGGTGAGCAGGTGACAGACAGCCCACACAGACTCAGGCAGGAAGGTTGCTGGACTGTGGATTTGGGACACACATCCCAGTGGCATTGTGTGTGACGAGGAAGTGGCTGGTTTTCCTCCCCACCATGAATTCCTTTAACTCTTGTTAGTTTGGGAAACTATCTCTCCTTCTATTTTGAAGGATAGCCTTGCTGGTTAGAGTGTTCTTGGCTGCAAATTTTTCCCTTTTAGCACCTTGAATGCTTCTCATCTGAGAAGTTTCTGCTGAAAAATCCAGATAGCCTTATGGGGTTTTCCTTGGATGTAACTGCTTTCTTTCCTCTTGATGCTTTTAAAATTCTTTCTGTATCCTTAGTGCCATTTTATTTACTGGGTGGCTGGTGTGGAGCTCTGTGTGTCGGTTTTGTCAGGGGCTCTCTGTGCCTCCTGGATCTGGATTTCTGTTTCCTTCCCCAGATTCAGGAAGTTTTCAGCTTTTATCCCATCAAATAAGTGTTCTTCCCCCTTTTCTCTCTCTTCTCCTGCTGGGACCCCTGTAACGTGACTGTTACACTTGATGGTGTCGCTGAGTTCCCTAGGTCTATTCTCATCTTGCACAACTTTTTTCATTCTCACCGGCTCTGCTTGATGACTTTCCATTACTCTGTCTGGGCTGCTGCTCCACCCTTGTCCTCTCTCTTGTTTCTGATTTATTCCAGATGCTCTATTGTTCGTTTCTTTTAGTGAGTTTATCATCTCTTCCTGGTCCTTTTTTGGGGGTTTTATGTCTTTCTGGGTGTTCTCCAGTCTTTCCTCAACTGAAGCCAACATCTTTAGGAGTGTTAAATTCTATCAGAGGGTGCCTGGGTGGCTCAGTCGGCTAAGCGTCCGACTTCAGCTCAGGTCATGATCTCACAGTCTGTGAGTCCGAGCCCCGCATTGGGTTCTGTGCTGACAGCTTGGAGCCTGGAACCTGCTTCAGATTCTGTGTCTCCCTCTCTCTCTGCCCCTCCTCTGCTCATGCTCTGTCTCAAAAATAAAAACATTAAAAAAAATTAATTCTATTAGATATAGGACCTGTCTCAGTTTTGCTTAAGTCCCTTGCAGTGGTTTTGTTCTGTTCTTTCATTTGGGACTTATTCCTCCATCTCCTCATTTTGTCTACTGCTGTGTCTGTTTCTCTGTTAGGAAAGTCAGCTATGTCTCCCACACTTGAAAGTGGTAGCCTTATGAAAAAGAGGTCCTGTAGTGCCCTCTGGTGCAGTGTCCCCTGTTCACCAGAAAATGGCGCTTCAAGGGTGTCCCCTATGTGCATTGCTACAGGGGCATCCTACTGTTGTGGCTGAACTGTGTTCTCCTTCTGCCTGTTGTGGTCAGTGTCCAGTCCCTGTGTTGTTATTGGGCCAGGCTGGGGCTGCAGTAGATCAGACCAGGAGTTTGCCAGAGATGCGGTAGCTCCAAAGTGCAGGGCAATTCCCCTGTGCAGTCCGGAGAAACTTATTGGTTGGCTGGGGCCACAGTCAGACTGGTGTGTACTTTATCTTCCCCTTTCCCAGGGGAAGGACTCACTGTGGTGTGGTGTGGTGTGGCCCCTGTCTGGGCTGCTTGCACACTGCCAGGATTGTGGTGTTGCTTTGATGGGATCTGGCCAAGGGTGTATTAGCCAGGGTGGATCCACAAGATGCACAGGGGCGGGAGGAGAAGGCTTAGCTCGCTTTGCCCTTGGTGGTCCCCTGTGGGAGGGGCTCTGCAACACCAGGAGGGAGGCAGGCCCCTCAGAGTGATGGATCCACAGAAGCACAGCATTGGGCCTTTGTGTGGTGCAAGTTTGGTGGCAGGAACTGGTTCCCTTTGGAATTTTGGCTGGGGAATAGGAGAGGGAAATGGCACTTGACAGCACCTTTGTTCCCCCATGAGCTCTGTCCTTCCGGGGCTCAACAATCTCCCTCCTGTAAGCCCCAGGCATTTTTCAAACTGTGGCTCCAGCTGGTATCCCCATGGGCTCTTTGTCCCACAGTCTCTTTAGAGGGAGTACTCAATGTCCTCTCACCCTTCCCACTGTCAGAGAGCAGAGCTGCTGACTTTTAACATTCCAGATGTTAAGTCCTGCTGGCTGTCAGAACTCACACAGCCCAGCCCCTCTGCTTTTGCAAGCCAGACTTTGGGGGCTCTGCCTTGCCTAGTGGGCTGCCCCTCCACCGCCCTGGCTCCCTCCCACCAGTCCGTGTAGCGCACACCGCCTCTCCGCCCTTCCTACCTTCTTCCATGGGCCTCTTGTTTACACTTGGCTCCAGAGAGTCTGTTCTGCTAGTCTTCTGGCGGTTTTCTGGGTTATTGAGGCAGATGTGGGTGGAATCTAAGTGATCAACAGGACGAGGTGAGCCCAGCGTTCTCCTCTGCCACCATCTTCCCAGCAGTCTCAAGAATTCTTTTTAAGAATATGCTCATGGAGCAAGGCTGCTGGGTGGCTCAGTTGGTTAAGCATCTGACTTCTGCTCAGGTCATGATCTCACAGTTTGTGAGTTCAAGCCCCGATTCGGGCTCTCTGCTGACAGCTCAGAACCTGGAGCCTGCTTCAGATTCTGTGTCTCCCTCTCTCTCTGCCCCTCTCCCACTCGTGCTCGGTCTCATTCTGTCTCTCAAAAAAGAAAAAAGAAATATAATTAAAAAATTTTTAAAAACAATATGCTCATGGAACATGTGCCAAATTAGACATAAAAATATGTCCCAAAGGATGAAATGTTACAGAGAGGCCACCCTTACTTACTCTGGAATTAAATTAGAAATAAATAAATAAACAGTTATTTTACAAATTAAATAGAAAATTCCCCCCAATCTCTTGAAATTAAGCAATAGACTTCTATATAGCCCATGAGTCAGAGAAAAACTCAGAGCAAATTAGACAATTTTTAATTGAAATGATAATGAACACAATATCTCAAAATGCATGAAAGGCAGCTAAAGCACTACTTAGATGTAAATTTATGATATGAATTCCACATATTAGAAAACAAGAGTTTTAAATCAGTTTCCACCTCAGAAGTTAGCAAAAGCAGTTTAAGGCCAAAGCAAATAGAAAAGTAAAGAAATCATAAAGATGAGAAGGTAACAAAAATCAATGGAATAGAAAAACAGAGCAGCCATGAAAAAAATCAGCAAAACCAAAAATTGTTTCTTCGAACAAAAATTAATAAAATAACAAGAATGTCAAGAAAACAAAAGAAAATAAAATGCAAATTATCAGGAATGAAATGAAAGTCTGGAATGTCCAACAGATGTTAAAATAATATTAAAATATTGTGAACAACTCCATGTCAACAGTTTCAATTAATTTATATGATAAAAAAAGTAGCTTACAAAATACAACTTCCCACAATTACTACAAGAAGAAATAAAAAAATCAAAATAACCTTCTATTTTTTTGTAATGGAGTCCATCATTTAAAATCTTCCCACTTTAAACATACACATACAGAAAAAAAGCAAACAAACAAGACTCCAGACCCAAATGGCTTCACTAGTGAATTCTACTAAACATTTCAGAAAGAAATACCAATCTTACACGAACTCTTTCAGAGCACCAAGGAGAAAACATTCTCAACTCATTTTATGAGACTAGTATAACCGTAATACAAAAACCTGACAATAATATTACAGGAAGAGAATTACAGACCAATACCCTCATGAAAAGACACAAAAATCCTTCACAAATATTAGCAATTCAAATCCAGAAATATATGAAACAAGAGAATATATTTGTGACCAAATGGGGTTTATCATAGGGATGCAAGGTTGGCTCGGCACTCGAAAATCAATCAATGTAATTCAATACTTAACACAATAAAGGAGCAAAATCATGTAATATTCTCAATAGATTCAGAGAAAGTACTTGATAAAATTTAACAGATGTTCATAATTTTAAAAAGATCCTTAGCAAACAGAGGATAGAAGAGATTGCTTCAACTAAAAAGGAGTATCCATGAGACACACAGCTATCATATATGTGATGAAATATTAATCCTTTGAGCCCTAATACTGGGAACAAGGCAGATATCCTGTCATGTTGTTTCTATATTCTATACTCAAGGTTTAGTAGTCCACTAAAGCAATAAATAAATAAATAAATAAATAAATAAATAAATAAAAGATGGATTTGCAAGGCCATCTTTATGTGCAGATGATATGATTATTTTTTTTTAAATCCAAAGAAATCCAAAAACTATTTGAATAATTAGTGGATTTAACAAGGTTACATGATAAAAATTCAATTTAAAATAATCAATAGTTTCTAAGAAGTAACAATAAACAAATGGAAAATGAAATATAACCAAAAGTATACCATTTACAATAGCATTGAAAAAATCAAATATAGAGCCCACCTTCTTCCCCTGCAGTTGGGTCCGGAGCAATCTGTGAGCTCCTAATTGTTGCTGCAGGTTCTTTCAGGTCTGCGTGTCTTTTCTCAGCACTTTGCAAGGCTAGAAAAGGAGGAGGAATCTATTCAGAATCCCTGCAGGACAGGAAAAGGAGGGGAAATCTCAACATGGAAAAACTCTGCAATGAAAATGAAGGAATGTCTGAGAACCAAGGAGAGATGGAATGTAAAGAAAGCCACAGGATGTGGGAAAGCCAGAAGTAGCTTGTACTTTGTAAAACAAGGAAAAGTTAGAAAACGAGAGAAAGACAGAAGATGAGGAAATACTAAAGGATAAGGAAAAGCCAGAGAGTATGACAAAGCCAAAAAATGGAAAGCCAGAGAGTGAGGGAAAGCCAGAGAGCGAGGGAAAGCCAGAGAGTGAGGGACAGCCAGTGAGCGAGGAAAAGCCAGTGAGCGAGGGAGAGCCAAAAGAAGAAAAATCAGAGAGTGAGGAAAAGCCAAAAGAAGAAAAACCAGCCAGTGAACCAAGGGCTGCAGGAAAGCGCCCAGCTGGGGATGATGTACCCAGGAAGGCCAAAAGAAAAACCAACAAGGGGCTGGCTCAGTGCCTCAAGGAATATAAGGAGGCCATACATGATATGCATTTGAGCAATGAGGAGATGATTAGAGAATTTGATGAGATGGCCAGGGTGGAGGATGAGGTGAAGAAAACCAGGCAGAAATTGGGGCGGTTTATGTGGATGCAAAAAAGTTTACAGGACCCCTTCCACCCGAGGGGCCCAAGGGAACTCAGGGGTGGCTGCAGGGCCCCACAAAGGGGCTTTGAAGACATTCCTTTTGTGTAGTGCCCCTGGCAGGCATTTGTCAGGCCATGTGCTTTAACCTTATGCTAATACTTGCTTTAGCGATCACTATTAGTCCTCTATGTTTCAGTAGTAGATTTTTGTCCATTGCATGGAAAAATGTTTATGGCACATTGTAAAATTAAAAAGAAAAAGTTTGATGAACCATATATATGCCATCAGTCCATTTTTGTAAAACTACAAAGGTATTTACCTAGTGATCTGTGTACAGAGAAAGCTCTGAAAGCTGTGTCCTGGTTATCTGTGGGTGATTTTGTTTTCTGTTTTTTTTTTTTTATCCTTTGTAAATTTTCTCCTAAAAAACACAGGTTACTTTCATCATGAAAACAATGAAATATAAAAAGTAGGAAAACAATGTATACCCAGCAACCAAAATCACTGTTGAGTTAGCTTATGAATGCAGTGGAGACACCTAAAATTCGTGGTCAGAATGTAAAATGTTTTGTAAAACTCCTATTACATTTGGCACTGGAAGTTGGAATACTCAACCTGGCTGTTACTACAGATCCACTGCTGTAAAAGACAGTCTTGTCATCTGTCAAGTGGGGTAAAACTTGCCTTCTAAGGCTGTGGAGAAGATCAGATGAAGTAATGAGTGTGTGAGCTGTGTGGGGCTGACTCCTACCGTTTGCCCTGCAGTAGCAGAACGAAAACTCTGTCAGATGTTTGGGAAAGGGATGAGGGAGGTCTCACTTGCGTCCAGGAATAAGTTCAGACAGGTAAAAGGTGGGGCCACTCTCCTCTGGGTAATGCCATGTCTCTTGGGCACTGTGCCCCTTCTGAGGGGCTCTGTACCCTTCTGAAGCCCCCATTGCTACTGGTGGGCTGGAGACCATGATGGACTAAGGCAACACTGTCTCAACAGAAAGGTGGAGAATTCTTCTTTACCTACAATAGTTATCCTAATTCAGGTGGGTAGTATCCAATTGTTACTTGGGCCTTGATATTTATAAAGATTTTTATAAAACATTCCTTTACAGAAAAAAAAAGAAAAAATCAAATATGTGGGAATAAATTTAACAAAAAATGTACGAGACTTCTATACAGAAAAGTATGTAATATTTATAAAAGAAATAAAAAAAGAGCTAAATAAATGGAAAAACATCTTCTGTTCATGAATTAGAAGACTACTACAGATGTTGATCCTCACCCCAGTTGATCTATGGATTCACTGAAGTCCCATTCAAAATCCTAACAGGATTTGCTATGGAAACTGACAACTTGATTCTAAAATTTATATGGAAGGAACTGGACTAGCCCAGCCAATCTAAAAAGAAAACAAAAAGACTTATGGTACCCGATTTCAAGACTTGATATAACGCTTCCATTATGACAATGAGAGAGGGAGCCAAGATGACAGAAGAGCATGGAAGTTTTTGTGTGTCTCGTGTCCATGAAATACAGCCAGACCAACACTAAACAATTCTGCACACCTAGAAAACTGAGGATTAACACAACAATCTGAACAACCTGAACCACGGATTTCAGCAGGTACCTGGCTCAGAGAGGTGAACTGGGGGAGAGAGAAGCCGTGGAGTGCAGGGAGGTGCTTTTGTGTGCAGAAAGAACAGAGACAGGGTTGGGGGAGAGTATGGGAAAAACACCTCTCCCCAAAAGCAACTGGAGAGAAAGTGGAAAATTGGAAACAGCCACAGGGACTGAACTAAAAAGAGAGAAAGGAGAAAGAAGAGGGTTTAAATTCCATTAAGACTGTAAACAAGGGGAGTGCAAAGTCTGCAACTCTGCAGCTCAATACCTGGCAGCCCTCTGGTGGGAAGGGGGAATCCCCAGAAGCACAGTGGGGTCCGGGAGGTTCTCAGGCCACACGGGGAAAAGCAATTCCACTGCTGGAAGGACATTTGGTAGAGGCTGTGAGGCCATCTGGTCCTGGCAGACCCCAGAGAACAGCCACATTCGCTGGTGCTGGAACAAGGTTGTTAAGGGTGAAGCCTGGTGCCAGATGTGTGTTGTGATTTTCCATAACCACAGAGGAGCTGCTGCTACACTATCTCACAAAATTTTTCTGGGGCAGGCTGGCACCTGGTCGCAGTCTCGGGGCACTGGCAGCAGCAGGGTCTGTGAATGTCCCTGGGTGCAGCCAGCATTCAGCCATTGCTCAGTGAGACCCACCACAGAGGGTTGGAGCAGGTCAAAGCCAGTACCTCAGAAGGAAGGGGCCGGGGAAAACAGTCGCATCTGAGACAAAGCTCGGGAGAAAGGTACTGCCTGGGGCTTGGTCACAGACAGTGAAAAAGTGGGGAGTGGATGAAAGCTGAAGACAGAGGACAGGTGCACAATTGCTGATCAGGGAGAACAGAGTTTCAATACTAGAGACTGGGTAGCTGGGTGACACCATTTTCACCACTCCTGTGCATGCATATACACCTATAAGTACCACAACAATCCACCTTGATAGGCTAGCAGCACTATCTAGTGGAGAATGGAGCCATTGCACTGAGCCCCGCCCAACTTGTCCAACTTTGTTCTTCAAGAACACAAGTCTCAACTCCTGCGTAGTTTATGGACTAGAAAGCACTTCATAGTTTGACTTCTAGGGGAAAATGAAGTAATTTCAGTCATATTTCAGTCTGTTAGCAGGTACATCTATTCAATTTTCTTTCTTACTTTTTTTTTCTTTTTTCTTTTTTCTTTTTCATTCTATTTTTTGTTGAATACACAAAGAGAAAAAATTCATTTTTATTTTTAATTTTTATTAAAAATATTTTTCTTTAATTTTTTACTGTATTTGTTTACTTTTGTGTAAATTTTTTCAAATTCTAGTTTAATCTCATCATTTGATTTTAGTCTACTTCACTGTATTCCTTTTTTCAAATTTTCAAATGATTTTTTTTCTTCTTTACTCTTTTCTCTGTCAAGCCACTTTCAACACCCAGACCAAAACACACCTAGGATCTAGCATCATTTATTCATTTTGTGTGTGTGTGTGTTCTTAATTTTTTAATTTTAATATTTTTTAATTTTAATTTTTTAATTTTAATTTTTTCTACCTCATTAATTCCTTTTCTCCTTTCAAAATGACAAAACAAAGGAATTCACCACAAAAGAAAAAGCAGGAAGAAATGATAGCCAGGGACTTAACCAACACAGATACACGCAAGATGTCTGAACCAGAATTTAGAATCATGATAATAAAAATACTAGCTAGAGTCAAAAATAGATTAGAATCCCTTTCTGTGGAGATAAAAGAAGTAAAAACTAGTAAGAATGAAATAAAAAATGTTATAACTGAGCTCCAATCATGACTGGATGCCACAGCAGCAAGGATGGATGAGGCAGAACAGAGAATCAGCGATGTAGAGTACAAACTTACAGAGAATAGCGAAGCCGAAAAAAAGAGGGAGGTTAAGGTAAAAGAGCACGATTTAAGAATTAGAGAAATCAGTGACTCATTAAAAGTGAACATCAGAATCATAGGGGTCCCTGAAGAGAAAGAGAGAGAAATAGGGGTAGAAAGGTTATGTGAGCAAATCACAGTGGAAAACTTTCCTAACCTGGGGAAAGACACAGACATCAAAATCCAGGAAGCACAGAGGACTCCCATTAGATTCAACAAAAACCGACCATCAACAAGGCATATCATAGTCAAATTCACAAAATACTCAGGCAAGGAAGAATCATGAAAGCATCAAGGGGGGAAAAGTCCTTAACCTACAAGGAGAGACAGATCCAGTTTGCAGCAGACCTATCCACAGAAACTTGGCAGGCCAGAAAGGAATGGCAGGATATATTCAATGTGCTGAATAGGAAAACTATGCAGCCAAGAATTGTTTATCCAGCAAGGCTGTCATTCAAAATAGAAGGAGAGATAAAAAGTTTACCAGGCAAGCAAAAGTTAAAGGAGTTTGTGACCACTAAACCAGACCTGCAAGAAATTTTAAGAGGGACTCCCTGAGGGGAGAAAAGATTAAAATATAAATACATACATACATACATACATACCAAAAGCAACAAAGATTATAAAGGACCAGAGAACACCACCAGAAACTCCAACTCTACAGCAACATAATGGCAATAAATTCATATCTTTCAGTACTCACTCTAAACGTCAATGGACTCAATGCTCCAATCAAAAGACATAGGGTAACAGAATGCATAAGAAAACAAGATCCATCTATATGCTGTTTACAAGAGACCCACTTTAGACCTAATGACACCTTTAGATTGAAAGTAAAGGAATGGAGAAACATCTATCATGCTAATGGTCAACAAAAGAAAGCCAGAGTAGCCATACTTATATCAGACAATCTAGACTTTAAAATAAAGACTGTACCAAGAGATGCAGAAGGGCATTATATCATAATCAAGGGGTCTGTCCACCAAGAAGACCTAACAATTGTAAACATTTATGTGCCAAATGTGAGAGCACCCAAATGTATAAATCAATTAATCACAAACATAAACTCATCAATAGTAATACCATAATAGTAGGAGACTTCAACACCGCCCTCACAGCAATGGACAGATCATCTAATCAAAAAATCAACAAGGAAACAATGGCTTTGAATGACACACTGGACCAGATGGATTTAATAGATATATTCAGAACATTTCATCCTAAAGCAGCGGAATATACATTCTTCTCCAGTGCATATGGAATGTTCTCCAGAATAGACCACATACTGGGACACAAATCATCCCTCAGCAAGTACAAAAAATCAAGATCATAATTGCATAATTGTGCATAATTTCAGACCACAATGCTATGAAACTTGAAATAAACCACAAGAAAAAATTTAGAAAGGTAACAAATACTTGGAGACTGAAAAACATGCTACTAAAGAACGAATGGGCTAACTAAGAAGTTAAAGAGGAAATTAAAAATTATATGGAATCCAATGAAAATGATAACACCACAACCGAAAACCTCTGGGACTCAGCAAAGGCAGTCATAAGAAGAAAGAATATAGCAGTCCAGGCCTTCCTAAAGAAGGAAGAAAGATCTCAGATACACAACCTAACCTTATGCCTTAAAGAGCTGGAAAAAGAACAGCAAATAAAACCCCAAAACAGCAGAAGACTGGAAATAATAAAGATTAGAGCAGAAATTAATGCTATCAAAACCGAAAAAAAAAAAACCAGTAGAACAGATCAATGAAACCAGAAGCTAGTTCTTTGAAAGAATTAACAAAATTGATAAACTACTAGCCAGTTTGATCAAAAAAAAAAAAAAAGGAAAAGACCCCAAATAAATAAAATCAAGAATGAAAGAGGAAAGATCACAACCAACACAACAGAAATAAAAACAATAAGAGAATATTATGAGCAATTATATGCCAATATAATGGGCAATCTGGGAGAAATGGACCAATTCCTAGAAACATACACACTACCAAAACTGAAACAGGAAGAAATAGAAAATTTGAACAGACCCATAACCAGTAAGGAAATTGAATTCATAATCAAAAATCTGCCAAAAAACAAGAGTTCAGGGCCAGGTGGTTTTCCAGGGGAATTCTACCAAACATTTAAGGAAGAGTTAACACCTATTCTCTTGAAGCTGGTCCAAAAAATAGAAATGGAAGGAAAACTTCCAAACTCATACTATGAAGCCAGCATTACCTTGATTCCAAAACAAGACAGAGACCCCCCCCAAAAAGGAGAACTATAGACAAATTTCCCTGATGAACATGGATGCAAAAATCTTCAATGAAATATCAGCCAACCGGATCCAACAATACATTAGAAAAATTATTCATGACAACCAAGTGGGATTTATACCTGGGATGCAGGGCTGGTTCAATATCCGCAAAACAATTAACATGATTCATCACATCAATAAAAGAAAGGACAAGAACCATATGATCCTCTCAATAGATGCAGAGAAAGCATTTGACAAAATACAGCATCCTTTCTTGATAAAAACCTTCAAGAAGGTAGGGATAGAAGGAACATACCTCAAAATCATAAGAGCCATATATGGACGACCCAATGCTAATATCATCCTCAATGGGGAAACACAGAGAGCTTTCCCCCTAAGGTCAAGAACAAGACAGGGATGTCCACTCTCGCCACAGTTATTCAACATAGTATTGGAAGTCTTAGCCTCTGCAATCAGACAACACAAAGAAATAAAAGGCATCCAAATTGGCCAGGAGGAAGTCAAACTTTCACTCTTCACAGATGACATGATACTCTATATGGAAAACCCTAAAGATTCCACCAAAAACCTGCTAGAACTGATTCATGAATTCAGCAAAGTGGCAGGATATGAAATAAATGCACAGAAATAGGTTGCATTTCTATACACCAACAATGAAGCAACAGAAAGAGAAATCAAGGAATCAATCCCATTTACAATTGCACCAAAAACCATAGAATACCTAGGAATAAATCTAACCAAAGAGGTGAAAAATCTATACACTGAAAACTACAGAAAGCTTATGAAAGAAATTGAAGACACAAAGAAATGGAAAAATATTCCATGCTCCTGGATAGGAAGAACAAATATTGTTAAAATGTTGATACTACCCAAAGCAATCTACAAATTCAACGCAATCCCTATGAAAATAACACCAGCATTCTTCACAGAGCTAGAATAAACAATCCTAAAATTTGTATGGAACCGGAAAATAATGGAACCCGAATAGCCAAAGCAATATTAAAATTTGTATGGAACCAGAAAATAATGGGACCCGAATAGCCAAAGCAATATTAAAAAAGAAAAACAAAGAAAGAGGCCTCATAATCCCAGACTTCAAGCTATACTACAAAGCTGTAATCATCAAGACAGTATGGTACTGACACAAGAACAGACACTCAGATCAATGGAACAGAATAGAGAACCCAGAAATGGACCCACAAACGTATGACCAACTAATCTTTGACAAAGCAGGAAAGACTATCCAATGGAATAAAGACAGTCTCTTCAGCAAGTGGTGCTTGGAAAACTGGACAGTGACATGCAGAAGAATAAACTTGGATCACTTTCTTACACCATACACAAAAATGAACTCAAAATGGATGAAAGACCTAAATGTAAGACAGGAATCCATCAAAATCCTCAAGGAGAAAGCAGGCAAAAACCTCTTTGACTTCAGCTGCAGCAACCTCTCACTCAACACGTCTCCGGAGGCAGGGGAAATAAAAACAAAAATGAACTACTGGGACCACATCAAAATAAAAAGCTTCTGCACAGCGAAGGAAACAATCAGAAAAACTAAAAGGCAACTGACAGAAAGGGAGAAGATATTTGCAAACAACATATCAGATAAATGGTTAATATCCAAAATCTATAAAGAACTTATCTAACTCAACACCCAAAAAACAAATAATCCAGTGAAGAAATGGGCAAAAGACATAAATAGACACTTCTACAAAGAAGACATCCAGATGGCCAGCCGACACATGAAAAAATGCTCAACATCACTCATCATCAGGGAAATACAAATCAAAACCACAATGAGATACCACCTCACACCTGTCAGAATGGCTAACATTAACAACTCAGGCAACAACAGATGTTGTCAAGGATGTGGAGAAAGAGGATCTCTTTTGCATTGTTGGTGGCAATGCAAACTGGTGCAGCCACTCTGGAAGACAGTATGGAGGTTCCTCAAAAAACTAAAAATAGAACCACCCTATGACCCAGCAATTGCACTACTAGGTATTTATCCAAGGAATACAGGTGTGCTGTTTTTAATGGGCACATGCACCCCAATGTTTATAGCAGTGCTATTGACAATAGCCAAAGTATGGAAAGAGCCCAAATGTCCATCGATGGATGAATGGATAAAGAAGATGTGGTATATATATATATATATATATATATATATATATATACACACACACACACACACACACACACACACACACACTGGAGTATTACTTGGCAATCAAAAAGAATGAAATCTTGCCATTTGTGCAACTATGTGGATGGAACTGGAGAGTATCTTGCTAAGTGAAATTAGTCAGTCAGAGAAAGACAAATATCATATGATGTCACTCATATGAGGACTTTAAGACACAGAACAGATGAACAAAAGGGAAGAAAAGCAAAAATAATATAAAAACAGGGAGGGGGACAAAACAGAAGAGACTCTTAAATATGGAGAACAAACAGAGGGTTACTGGAGTGGGTATGGGGGGGGATGGGCTAAATGGGTAGGGGGCATTAAGGAATCTATTCCTGAAATCATTGTTGCACTATATGCTAACTAATTTGGATGTAAATTTAAACACACACACACACACACACACACAGAGATATCACTACACATGTACTAGAAGCAGCTAAAATGACAAAGATTGACAACACCAAGTTTTGGCAAGGATGTGTAATCCCAGGAGGTCTATAGATTTCAGATTTGTGCAAAGAATTTGAAAATGTATTTGCCACTATCGACCAAAGTTAAAGGTAAATACCCAGCAATTTATCTTCTTAGGTATACACCCAATACGAATGTGTGCATTTGTGTACCACAACATATGTACAGGAATTTCTACAGCAGAATTATTTGTAAAAGTCCCAAACTGGAAATAAACCAAATGCTCATCAATATGTAAACTGTACATTCCTTCAAAGGCATACTCCATTGCAATGAAAATGAGTAAGCTACAACTCAAGAAACATGGATGAACCAAACAAATATAATACTGAACATAAGAAGTCATACCAAAGGACTATATGCAGTATAATTTGGTTTATACAAAATTCAAAGCAAGCAAAGCAAAACTCAAGTACTTAGGGATGAACACTTAGGAGATTACAGCTGGCAAAAAGCCAAGGGAGTTTCTAGGGTGCTGGTACTACTCTCTTCTTGACCTAAGTGGTGGTTACATATTAAAATGATTCATTAAGCTGTATCTATATCTTATGCATTTCACTGTACTCATGTTATAGTTTACAATTAAGAAGACTAGAAGGAAGAGCTACCATTTCCCTTCAAAAAAAAAAAAAGCTCCCATTATGAAGACTGTGTGATATTCACCTAAGAATAGAAAATAGGGGCACCTGAAAAAATTAAAAAAAAAAAGGGGGCGCCTGGGTGGCTCAGTCGGTTAAGTGTCCGACTTCGGCTCAGGTCATGATCTTACAGTCTGTGAGTTCAAGCCCCGCGTCGGGCTCTGTGCTGACAGCTCAGAGCCTGGAGCCCATTTCAGATTCTGTGTCTCCCTCTCTCTCTGCCCCTCCCCTGTTCATGCTCTGTCTCTGTCTCAAAAATAAATAAACATTAAAAAAAAAGTTTTAAAAAAAGAAGAAAAAAAAGAAAATAGGGGACCTGGATGGCTCAGTCAGCTAAGCGTCTGACTTCAGCTCAGATCAAGATCTTACGGTTCATGAGTTTGAGCCCCACATCAGGCTCTGGGCTGACAGCTCAGAGCCTGGAGCCTGCTTTGGATTCTGTGTCTCCACCTGTCTCTGTTCCTCTCCTGCTCGCTCTCTCTCTCTCTCTCTCTCTGTCTCTGTTTCAAAAATAAATAAACATTAAAAAAAACTTTAAATAAAAAAAAGAAAAGAAAATAGATCAACAAAACAAAAAAAAGAAGTTCAGAAATAGACCCATACAAAATAGCTAAAAAAATTAACTCTGGCTTTTACTTCACATTATTTTTAAAAATTTATTCAAGATGGATCATAAACTAAAAGCTAAAACTAAAAATATTCTAGAAGGAAAAGCAGGATAATATTTTTCACAAACTTGGGATTAGACAAGTCACAAAAGCATCAAACATAAAAGAAAAAAAATGATAAGTTAGACCCCATCAAAATTAAAATCCTCTTATTCATCAAAAGATACTATCCCAAAGAAAGAAAGAAAGAAAGAAAGAAAGAAAGAAAGAAAGAAGATAAGCCACAGACTGAGAGAGGATATTTGGGCTATGTATTAGACAAAACAAAAAAAATTATCTCCAAAATATATAAAGAGCTCTTACAAATCAATAAGACAAGCAACCAATTATTTTAAATGAGTAAAAGAGTCCATATAAATTGCCAATAAGTGTATGAAGAGGTGATCAACACCAGGGAAATGCAGTGATGCCACCTTACACCTACTGCAGGGGCTACCACCAAAAAGATCAACAAATACAAATGCTGATGAAGACGTGGAGCAACTGAAACTCTTACACGTTAGTGGTCGGAGGGCACATGGCACAGAAGGCTTGGGTAAACTGATTGGCATTTTCTTTTGAAGTTAAAACTCATATCTGCCCACACCTGAGAATTTAACTAGGAGAAACTAAAATGTAGCCTCACAAGAAAACTTCCATAATAATGTTCACAGCAATTTTATTGATAATAGCCGAGAGCTGAAAATAAAAATGTGCATCCACAGAAGAATAGATAAATACATTTGATATATTTAAACAAGGGAATTCCCAGAAAAACTAAAGGGAAAAACCACTGATTCATGTATGAAAAAACAGGGCTTAAACAAATGAAATCAACTCCTGAAATGAGTATTACACTGTATGTTGGCTAACTAAAACTTAAAATATATATATATATATATATATATATATATATATATGTATATGTATATACATACATACATATACAGCAAGTGCCATGGCAATATATATACATATATATTATATACATATAATATATATTAAGCATATATATTTTTAAACATATATAAACACATACGTATATATACATATATTTAAACAAAAGAAACCAGACTTTCAAGAGCAGGCAAAACCAGTCTATGGTGTTAGAGATCAAAACTGGCTCCCTTGACTGCAGAGGGTTGGAGGCAACTTTCAGCGCCGACGGAAACAATCCATATCCTGGTTTGGGTGGTCGTTAGCGGGAGTACTCATTTGGAAAAACTACTGAACTTCACGCTGAAACTCTGTTTATTTCACTCTACATGAAGTCTGCCTCAATTTTAAAATAAATAATTAAAAACATTTTAAAGAGAGAGAGTGTGACAGAAGCGCTGGAGGCAGGGTATACAGAAAAGTCAGAGTGCTTTGCTGTAAGTAGGACCAGAGAAATAGGAAGGTAACTGATGAAGCCAGGGTGAGGAAGACACCTTTGTTATTTTTAAGGTGACAGAAATGACAGCACAGTCAAATGCTTATAGGAATGATCCAGGAGAGAAGTAAGCATTGCTAGAGTGATTTCCTTCAGCAGACAGAGGAAGAAGTGGGATTGAGTTTAAGAGCGAACCCAGAGGGACCACCCTATGGCATGGAGCAGGAGGGTAAGAGTGTGGGGCCCAGTGACAGGTAGGGCCCATGGGTGCTCTTTTCTGATTGTTTCCCGTGTCTCAGTGAAGTAGGAAGCGAGGCTCTCATCTGAGAGTGAAGACACTGTAGGAGGTGGGGGAAGTTTGCAAGGAAAGGTTATGAAATGGTCACACAGGGTATGGACAGGGAATGGTCTACAGCAAGAGTCAACAAAAAAGGTCGCTCTGGCCAAATATGCACACCTCCCCCACCCAGAGCTAAGAATGGTTTTTACATTTTTCATTGATTGGCGGGGGGGGGGGGAGAAAAAGAAAATTTTGTAGCATGAAAATATATGAAATTTATATTTCAGTTGCCACACATAAAGTTTTATTGGAACACAGCCATGCTTATTCATGCCTGTGTTGTCTGTGACTGCTTCTAGACTACAGTGGCAAAATTGAATGATTACAGCAGAGACCACACGGCCCACAAAGCCTAAAATATTCACCATCTGGTTTTTCACAGCAAAAGTGTGCCTACTAATATGATTGCTGGGCAGAATTAAGCATTCACTTGAGAACTGTGATCTGAACTTGAAATGAAACACATCACCATAATTGTAAGTTTTTCTCTGTAATGTAGCAGTAATTAGGCCCCTAATTAGGTCACAGTTTGGTTGTTGACTGAATTAAATGAGATCATACATGTACATACAGTGTCTAGCACAAAGTGTGTACTTACTCAACAGGAAACCCCAGCCACCTGCTATCATGACCTCCCCCTGGGGCTAACAAGTGTGGATGATGTCAGGTGCAGGCATTACAGTGGGATTCTGGGCAGAAGGGCTGACTCATGAGTCACAGCTTTCAAACAAACTCTCCTTATCAACAGGGCTTATGCACCCACAACCCCCAAGAGTGATTTTCCGTGGCACCTTCAGTAACTAGTTAGCTTTTCTCCTACACTTATCCCAACTCAAAACTGTTCTGACCAAATGCCTCTAATCCGTGCTGTTAGGCATAGCATCCATGCATTCCAGACCTGAAAGGTCAGGACCTTGCAAGGAACATTCTGGAAAAGTGCTCTCCACCCTGACACTTAAGCCACCCCACCACAGATATTCTCTCACCAATGCAGCTGCCTAAAACAAACACGAGAAAGAGTTGGGGGCAGGGGGTGGGGGGAGAGTTGTTGGCGTAACCAGAATTTCTCATGAATGAGAATTGCCATTGCCTTTTTAAGATATTTTAGAAATTTTAATCTAGTGGCAAAAAATTTTTCATTATTTTCTAAATTTAATTAATTTACTAAACTCCTCATGGTTCGTTGGATTCAATCCTATATCTGTGATCTTTCTGGGCCCATTACACTCATGGGATTCAACTTCATCTCTTCTAACTCATAAAAATCTCATCAAAATGGAAATAAAATGCAGTTTTGAACTTTCTAATGAAGGCACCCATCCTGGATTCCCAGCTCTAAAATTAATGGCCTCTGTCCCCCACCCTCTTTGTTGAGAACTCTAGTTCTGTGCCAACCAGAGGGAAAAAGAAGATGCCATTGTTGTGAAGGGCCCACTCCACCTCTGTCATTCCAGCTGGGGCATCACCCAGGAGGGACACTGAAAAGAAGGGTGTGCCTGTTCATGAAGACACTGGAGTTACAGCTGGCTCCTGGGGAGATTTTTTTTAATAGAAGTGCTGTCCCAATTAAGGAAAAGTATAAACCAGTTTCTGAGTTGGCACCTACACAGATGTGGGAATAAGGGGAGGCGACCCTGAGGCTGCCCCACCCCTACTCCTGCTTGTGCTCTGCCCACATGCCACACAATTTCCTTAGACCCACTGAGCATCTGTACAGGCCTCAGAAACTTATAACTCAGGGGTGCAGGTAACATCCTCTTCACTGTGCAGTGAGAAAGTTGCACACTGGAAAAGCATTTAGCACCATCCACACTCACACAGCCAGCAAAGGATAGAGCAGGGCTGGTTACGACCTAACAGGACCAGCTATGATGACAGTGAGCAGCAAGTGCCATGGCAAGCATCTGCTCTGGGCCAGGACTCCTGCTGAGGGCTGTGGATTGCATTCAGTTCCCACAGCTACTCAGAAGGTGGGCATGGCCATCAGTCCCAGTTTATAGATGAGCATACAACTTGGACTAGCTTCCCAAGGCCATGGAGCTAGAAAGTAGCTGATTGTCCAGCCCTGAAGATGGGGGGCTCCCTGAGCCTGCAGCCCCTGCTGCATCCCATTGTCCCTCCCACCTCTGCCCCATGGAGATGTCCCCAAGACTAACTTGTGAAATTGACTCTCTTCTCTTGGTAAATACAAAATTATTGGTATTTTGGAATTGGCATTTTATCTAACTCAGGCCCCTTGGAGCATACCAAGGAGGAGAGGTTGATGGCATGTCCAAGATTCATAGAATGTTCTGCCTTTCCAACCTGTGCTTCCCAGCCTGGATATCTGAATCTTGGATCCTGTCACTGTTCCCTGATGTTGAGGGAGAAGACCCTTTCACCTGGTCCCAGTGACTTATGTCCCCAGTGGTAGCTGCTCACAGTAGTCCATTCACCATTCTTTCTGGAAGGACTGTGTTACCCTCCCTGCTTTGAATTAGGTGAGGCTACAAGACTTGCTCTGAACAATAAAAAATGAGATAAAATAACACATGTCACTTCTGGGAAGAAATGTTAGAGGAATGTACAATTTATCACATTTCTTTCCATTTGTCTCTGTGATGAAGGAAGTCATGTCAAAGTGGGGTTTCTGTTAGCCTAGGTCTTGAGTGAATATGAAGAGTGGAGAACCTTTCCAGCCTTTGTTGTGAGGACCCTGAAGTTCTTGTTGTGTAAGTAAGGCCACGGAGACATGGGAGGTTGTCCATGCAGCTTAACCCAAACGCACATATACAACATGTACTCCTACAACCCCACACACATACACATACACACTCCAACAAACCACACACACTCTCTTATAAACCCACTCCAGGTTAAGGGCTCAGTTCTACAAGACTGTCCCATTTCAGACATCAATAGCAAGTAGTGGGTCCCCAGCTTACTCCCACCTCTGTCTCACTTGGCTTCAAATCAGTGGTTTGCACGACTTTTCGGATTCGATAATTTGCCATAACAGCTCACAGAAGTCAGGGATAACACTTTACTGACTATTATTGATGTATTGTAAAGGATAAAAATGAACAGCAGGTGAAGAGGGACATAGAGCAAGGTCCAGAAGGATCCTGAGAACAGGAGCTTCTGTAACCTTGGAGTGTGAGATGTGCCACCCTCCCAGCACATGGGTGCATTCACCAATCTAGAATCTCTCCAAAGCCTGTTGGTTAGGGTTTTTATGGAGATTTCATTACATATTCATGATTTGATCAAATCATTGGCCATCAGTTATTAACTCAATCTCCAGCCCCTTTCCCCTCACTGGGAGCCAGACTGTGGGGTTGAAAGTTCCAACCTTCCAATAACACGGTTGGTCCTCTGCCCATCAGCCTCCATTCTCCAGCATTGTCTCATTAGCATTAAATCAGGTGTGGTGGAAAGAGGATCATTATGAAAACAAAAGATGCTCCTCTCACCTGTATCACTCAGGAAATTATAAGCATTTGAGGGGCTCTTGTGCCCACAATGGGGGATTAAGACCAAATGTATATTTCTTATTATATCACAATACCACACCCACACCCAGGCACATACATTATTGCTTCCCTTTACCGCCACTGGGAAGGGAAGGAATATCTTTAAACATCAGCAAATTCCTGATTCTGCACTAGGCTGCAGGGAACAAAGAGGAATAGACGTGGCCTCTGCATTAACAAAACACACAACAGGGAGACAGATATATAATCATATCAATGTACTTCAACTCCTTCCATGAGACAGAAACCACTGGGGGACCGTCTGCTCTTGTTTTTTTCAGACTCTTTTTTATTAAAGTTGTATAGAACTACCTCATCCATGTATTAATATGACAGATTAATAATTCCACAATTCCACCACTCATTCACTCTGTCATCTCTCTCCATTCTTTTTCTCTCCTATCCCATCAACTTTTATAGGTACACCATCTGCCAGGCACTGTGTGTACTCAGGTCCCACCCTTCAGGGTGCTCTCTGTCCAGGAGCAAGGCAGTGCAGTGTGGTGGGTGCCCACAGATGAGAAATGGGGTTGGGACCGTCCAGGTATAGGAACAGTAAAAGCTAGGGAAGTTAAAGGTGGTTTCCTCTGCATGTTAGGTGCTGATCAGGGCATGTGGCTGGAGGGAAGGCCAGCAGGTGAATAAGGCTTAACAGGGGCTACTATTCTCATGTGATCCACAGAGGCCATGAACCTTGGGGATTTTAAATAAATTTGTGTTGAGGCAGCAGGGAGCTAGTTAAAGGCTTTGAGCAGGAGAGTTCTGTAATCAGGTTACACTGGGAAGATTGATGGGCCACTGTCAAGAGGGTGGCTGGGAGCCAAGACAGGTGAGGAATGTGGAGTGCCACCGTCTGAGCTATGGCAGGAAGAGGAGACCAGCAAGAGGGGCAAGCAAGACACAACCAACATTTCAGAGCTCAGGCATGGGAGAGCTGCCTCCTCGCTGTTCTGTCTTCAAAGAACTTCCACTCTGACCTCCCTCAGTCCTCAGGATGAGACAGGTATTTTTTCTAATCCAATTTCATGTCTGAGGAACTAAGCCTGAAACAGTCTGAGAGTACACCTGGGGTGGCCCAGAGAGCAGGTGAATCAGAGCTATTCCTAGCCCCATAGTGGCCACCACCTCCCTGCGCAGGGAGCTGCCTCAGGAGCACAATGATATCATTACTCCTCTGTGCAGTGCACGTTAGGGACAAGGTGATTGAGTGCCCACAAGGCAATGAGGGAAGTAAACAAGAGGGTCCATTCCATCACCAGCACATCTAAGCACACCAGTACTGAGCGCCACTCTGGCTCAGACCCTTCACACCCACCCACCCTGCAGCACATGCACAGCTCACCCACAACATGGGAACTCCAAGAGAACGACATTTGTCTGTGTTTTCTTTCCATGCTTCCAAGTGTGCATCATCAGGGAAATGCAAATCAAACCCACAATGAGATACCTCCTCATACCCATTAGAAGAGTAGGATGGCTACTATAAAAACAAAAACAGAAAACAACAAGTGTTGGCAAGGATGTGGAGCAATTAGAACCCTGTTGGGAATGTAAAATGGTGCCACTGCTGTGGAAAACAGTATGGAGATTCCTCGGACAACTAGAGATAGAATTATCATATAATCTAGTAATTCCACTTTTGATTATATGTCCAAAAAGAACCAAAAGCAGACTCTCAAAGAGATACATGCACTCCCATGTTTGTAGCAACATTATTCACAATAGCCAAAGGGAAGTAACCCAAGTGTCCACTGACATATGAACATATAAATGTGGTGATCACATACAGGGGAATATTATTCATCCATAAAAAAGGACATCCTGCCACATGCCACAACACGGATGAGCTGTGAGGATATTATGCTAAGTGAAAGAAGCTGGCCGCAAGAAGACAAATCCTGAATGACTCCACTTACATGAGGTACCTAGAATAGTCCAATTTATAGAGATGGAAAGTGGAGTGACGGTTTCCAGGAGCTGGCGGGGAGGGAAATGCAGAGTTGCTTAATGGGCGTAGAGTTTCAACTTGGGAAGATGAAAAAGTTCTGGAGATGGGTAACAATGGCAGTGTACTTACTGTCACTGAACTGTATACTTAAAAATGGTCAACGTGGTAAATTTTGTGTTGTGAGTTCTACCACAATCTTTTAAATCTAAAATTTAAGAAGCAAAAAAAAAAATCCGGATCTGCCACTTCCTACCTGTGAGAATATGGGGAAATTAATCTCTCTGAGTTTCTATTTACTCATTGTAATGCAGGCGCACACCCTCTATTATAATTTTGAGGATTCATGTTAATATACGTAAAAGGTCCAGTACAGCACACCACCTGGCACACAGGGGGCATTTATGAGCAGTTAGTACAGTAAACTGCCTCCTCTGTGCCCCTGATGTGTGTTGGGTACTGAGGAGGTCTCAGCAGGAAGAAGGGACCTCAAGGGCACTGTGTAGAACCCAGACTGGATCTAGAAGCCTGTCGGTTTCAACTTAGGTCCCCAGGCAAGGCTTTTTGGTTCAGAATTGCCCTGAGGGAGAAAAGTCTGCTAAAAATGTCTCCCAGTGGGCAGAAAGAGGGACATCTACAGCAGACACCCCCATCCCGACACCTTCTGTTTCCACTTACCCCATGGGCCAGGGGAACATTGCCATGCTCTGTGTGCTCTTTAACAGGGGAAAGCTTGGGTAATGCAGGTCTGACTCACTGAGCAGCTACTTGCATTGGGATAACAGGAGTAAACTAGCTGTTACTGGGAGCCCACCATGTGCTAGAATTGTTTTCTGTGAAATATGTCATCAGTTCTTTATAGAAACCTCCTAGGTATATGTGGCCATTTCCAGTTTAACAGATGAGGAAACTGAGGTCCAGAGAGGTTAAGTGATATGCCCCAAGTTACACTACATGGCATTGGCAGAAGTGGGTTACTAGCCAGGTGTGTCTGGCTACAAAGCTTCTATTCTTTTCTTCATGACCCAAGATTCCATACCTAAGGGCCACTGGAGCAGAGGGGGTCCTCCTTGTGCATCTATTCACAAAAGCCACTCAATTCAGCCTTGTCCGCTTCTCATCACCAGAACAAGTGACCTTGGCTGGCTGGGATTTGGCCCTTCACATCCCATGACGCAGGGGAGAGGGAAGGAGGGGCACCCAGCCCACCATGTGACCACTGTGTGAGAGACCCAGAGTCTCTCAGTTCTCATTGACAGTTCCCTTCCAGGGAACCTCACACTTCAGCAGCCTACTCTCTTCTGGATCTCATAGGGAATGAGACAGTTCTAGGAGGCAATTCCTGGCCTGTAAGCAGAGTCCAAAATGCAACACCTCCATGAGTTTATTCCCCTGTACTGTCTCCAGCTTCTTACACCGAGTTTGAAGATCTTCCCCCCATCCTATGTTGCACTCACTGGAAACTGGGGACCCCATGCTCAGCAGGGCTAGGATATAGGGCTTCCAGTTTATTTGTCAATAAATTGAACTCCGGGGAGCCTGGGTGGCTCAGTCGGTTGAGCATCTGACTTCGGCTCAGGTCATGATCTCACAGTTTGTGGGTTCGAGCCCCACGTCAGGCTCTGTGCTGACAGCTTGGAGCCTGGATCCTGCTTCGGATTCTGTGTCTCCCTCTCTCTCTGCCCCTCCCCTGCTCATGCTCTGTCTCTCTCTGTTAAAAATAAATAAAAAACATGAAAAAAAATAAAAATAAAAATAAAAATAAAAATAAAAATAAATTGAACTCCACGGTATGAAAGGGACCTGGTCTAAATTTCTCAGCAGCCCCCAGCCCCATGTAACCAGGAATTTGCCTGACCTCAGCCTTTCAGAGATAGAGAACAAAGGATACCCAGGACCAGACAAGCCCTAGAGGAGAGAGCCTCCACCCTACAGAAGGAAAGTCACACTCAGAGCTCTCTACAGTCACTGATATGGCACCACCCACCTGTCTATCCATCCAGCACCCACCCACTCACCCATTCACCTACCAATCTACCCATCCATTCACCTACCCATGCGTCCATGCATCTATCCATCCATCCACCTACCCACCCACTCACCCACCCATCCATCTATCCATTAATCCATCCATCCACCCACCCACACACCCACCCATCCATCCATCCATCTATTCAACAATGTTATTTCCCATCTACCCTGAACCAGGATCTGGTGCTAGAGGCCCAGAGAGAAAGCAAGGTCAGCAGGTGGTACACAACTATATTGGAAGTGGGTAAATAAATATACACACTTACTTATATGTGGTCTCTGGCTGCCTGTGGTTGGAATTCTGCTCTGTGCACAGGGCTTTGTCTCCTAGAACTGCCTCCTATGTACACGTCCCAACTCCCAACAGGACCCCTGGGGGAGGAATATGGCTTGGAGACATTTGTGCCCCACCTAGTGAGAAAACTGCAGTCTGGAGATGGTTGTGTGGACAAGAAGCCTCCTGCCCAGGATGGCAGTGTCCAGCACATTCGTGGGGCCCCGAAACCCATCTGATTCCCCAACATGTCATTTACCTTGTTGGCACACATGGACATGAACAAAGGATGCCATGAAACTGATCCCAATTAGTTGTTTCTTTTCCCGGTTTGACATCTATTCCCCTCTGACAGCTTCATGTAGTTGGTTTCCAAATTGCTTTATATCTTGCCACATAATTAAGTAAAGGCCTGGTGTTCTTCCACTTAATTTGGTTTTAGGAGCACATTAGGACATGAGACATGGGGCCAGTGTCCCACTGGAATCACGTCCCTGACCAGCTCAGAGGCCTGGAGCCTGGATACTGAGTCCAGACAGGGACATGTCAAAATAAAGAGGAGGGAAGCACTCCCAGCTCTCTCTCCACACAACAAATGCCAGTGCTTTGGCCCCCACTTATAACTGTCACTGGGCTCCTCTGCCCTTAGATAGCCTCTGAGGAACTGAATAATGCTAGAGGTCACAGAGACCTCATAGAATCCACCAAGACTTATGGCTTGGTGACCCCCAAGGAGCATCACAGTGTATCATTCTCAGCTCTGCAGACACCAGCTTCTGGCAGGTGTGCAGTAATCATGGCCAAGGAGAAGGGGACTGAGGATTAAGAACATCACTACCACCACCTGGGTAGGTCCCTTCTGGGAGGGATAGCATGAGTCTGACAGAGATGCCATGGGCTAAGCATGTCACAAGGTCATGGGTACCACCAACCTGGTAACTTCTCATGCTCACAGCAAGCCCTATGCAGATAAGAAAACTGAGGGTCAGAGACACTGAGCCTCATGACCAGGCATCTGCAGTGGCTCTACCACTGCTCTCCACCCCCTCCAAACAGTACTCCATCCATTGATGGTTCATTTTATGTGTCAACTTGACTGGGCCACAGAGTGCCTAAATATTTGGTCAAACATTATTCTGGGTATGTCTTTGCGGGTGTTTCTGGATGAGATTAACATTTAAATATGTACACTGAGGAAAACAGATGGCTCTCCCTAATGTGGGTGGGCCTTGTCCAATCAGTTGGTGGCCTGAAGAGAACAAAGCGCTGACCCTCCCTGAGTTAAAAGAAAATTCTTTCTGCCCACAGATATTCAAACTGCAACATCAGCTCTCCCTAGTTCTCCAGTAGCTTCTGACCTTCGAGTTCAGATTAGGATATTTGGTCTGCTGATTTGGGACTTGCCAGCCTCCACAACCATGTGAGTTAATTCCTTGCAATAAATGTAGATATCCTACTGGTTCTGGTTCGCTAGAAAATTTTAATACACTGTCTCTCTAGGAAGCCCTCTGACCTCACACCCCCAGCCTCCAAGTTGGATAGAGGCTAGACAGAGAAGGTAGGAAGGGGTCAAGGAGGCAGTGTATACAGACAAGACAGCAAGTCTGGCAGATCCATCCTGCCCTCCCCCGATGGCTGTCATGAGTTTCTGTTGGTTCTCAGACTCCTCATATGGAAACTGGGACACATAAATCCCAGAGCTGACATGGCCCAAGCTTCCAGTGCCTAGAAGGCCTTCAACAAACACTTGCTCCTTGGCCTAAAGCACATGTTTTTCCTGCTACTGACTTTCCAGGCAGTGGCTATTCTATGCTCCCCAGAAGAGCAGACAGCACCTTCCAGGGGGGCCTAGGCTAGGATTTGTTTGGGGTTGTGAACCCCACTCCCCACCTGGGTCTTCAAGCCTGGAACTTTCACCCCTGCCCTTTGTGCCCCTCTTAAGCCTAACCCCTTCATATCCTGCACTATCAGATTGGCCCATGGGACTCACACATTATTCTTCTCTTAGAAATGTTTCTGCCTGGGCAACTTTCCCTGTGCTAAGTCAGCAGGGAAGACAGCTGTCTGGGCCTTGGAGTAGAAGCTCATTCATCAGTCCACTATCATTGCTGCTTTTCCAAGGATGGCTTCATGGGGCAGGGGCTGCTCCACAAGACCCCAAACGCTGCCTGTCCCGGCCACAGTGTCTATGCTGAAATCTACTTCTGTGGTCTTGCAATCCATGGACTCCTTGTAAGAACCAAGGAGACAATGCCACATTCAGAGAGGCTGAATGGCCTCCCAACGTCCCAGACTAGCCTGTCCTGGCTTCAGCCGCCCTGCCCCAGCCCAGAGGCAAGTGGGTGGGCACCAGGAGAGGGTGTACACCCAGGCTTCACAGGACCTGTCCTACCACATGCTACTGACCCTCCCTAGCTCCATCCACTATGCTGGACCTGCCAGGTTCACACGGGAGCCCCTCCCACCCCGCTAACTCTAGCACAGTGCTTGTGGCCTGGCAGACCAGGTGGTTCCACCCACAGCTCCTCATATGCTCCCACCCAGCTGAGTCTCATTCAGTTCCTCCACCCTCGGCTGGGCCATGGGGTGCAGGACTCTGCCCCATCACAGCAGACACTGAGCCTCTCCCCTGAGCTCCCCTTTTGGTGACTCTCCCATCAGCAGTAGACGACACCTGAATTCCAACATCTGACTCTGACAGTCCTCCCTTCCTCACCTCCCTCTCTGATCCTTTCCTTCGAGAACCCCCCAGCCCCTGTGACCCCTGCAGGCAGGCTTCTGCTCCTCCCCATTCTGCCTCCCCCCTCCTCTCCCTCCCTCCCCTGCCTACCTCCTCCATGGCCAAGTGACATGGCTCATCTCCCCTTGGGCAAAATAGCACAGGGATGTGGCCATGGTAGGCGTATGCTAAATCTGTATTATTTTTTTTTTCTTTTTTTGCTCTTGATATCTGGCCCTTGGTTTCTACTTTGAGTTCCCAGTCATCTCCAGATCTACAAAGGAACCACTTCAGGCCCAAACTCCAACAGCCATGCAATGTTCTTTAGACCTGAGCACCCTCCCCGGGCTCTTTTAGCTCCTGCCTCACAGGGGAGGCCAGCTCCTGAGACTGACTCCAAAGCATGCTTTCTTCCTGAGTAGCTCACAGCCCAACTAAGTCCTTACCTTCAGGGTCTACCCCATGTGCACAGGGCTTGGGGAACCCAGCATTACCCTGCATAATGATGCTTTAATGGAGAAACCCAGGCCTGAACTAGATGGGAGCAGGGGATTATGAGTGGGAGATGATGCATGAGTGTGAGCATGTGTGTGTGCATGTGTGGTGTGTGTGTTTGCAGTACATGTGGTGGCATATGCATGTGTGTGGGAGTGGTGGCTGTTGCAGTGTGGATGGTGTGGGCAGTGTGTGGCAGTAATGGAGGTTTGTGTACAGTGTGCAGCGGTGTTGGTGGTGTATGTGTGTAGTGTGTGGGTGGAGTGTGATGGTGATGATAGTGCGTGTGTACAGTGTATGTGGTGGTGGTGTGTGGTGGCGATGTGTGTGTGTGTGTGCAGTGTGTGTGGAGGTGGTGTGCGTGTGTGCAGCGAGTGGTGTGTGGTGGTGCTGATGGTGTATGTGTGTACTGTGCAGGGGTGGTGTAGGGAGGTGGTGTGTGCTGGGGTGTGTAGTGGTGGTGATGGTGTGTGTGTGTGTAGTATGTGGGTGGGGATGGTTGGTGGTGGTGTGTGGTGGTGGTGTGTGTGTACAAGGTGGTGTGTGGTATGTGTGTGTGTGCAGTGGGGGGGTGGTGTGGTGTGTGTGTGTGTGTGTGTGTGCAATGGGGGGTGGTGTGTGGTGTGTGTCTGTGTGCAGTGTGCAGGGGGTGGTGTGGTGGTGTGGTGTGTGTGTGTGTGCAGTGTGTGTGTGTGTGTGTGTGTGTGTGCTCAGTGTGTAAGGGGTGGTGTGTGGTGGTGTGTGTGTGTGCTCAGTGTGTGTGGTGGTACTGGTGGTGTGTGGTGTGTGTATGTGCAATGGCGGGGGTGGTGTGTGGTGTGTGTGTGTGCTCAGTGTGTATGGTGGTACTGGTGGTGTGTGGTGTGTGTATGTGCAATGGGGGGATGGTGTGAGGTGTGTGTGTGTGCGGTGTGGGGGGGTGGTGTGTGCTGTGTGTGTGTGTGCAGTGTGCAGGGGGTGGTGTGTGGTGGTGTGTGGTGTGTGTGTGTGTGTGCAGTGTGCAGGGGGTGGTGTGTGGTGGTGTGTGGTGTGTGTGTGTGTGTGCAGTGTGCAGGGGGTGGTGTGTGGTGGTATGTGTGTGTGCAGTGGGGGGGTGGTGTGTGGTGGTGTATGTGTGTGCTCAGTGTGTGTGGTGGTACTGGTGGTGTGTGGTGTGTGTGTGTGCAGTGTGAGGGGGTGGTGTGTGTGTGTGTGCAGTGTGCAGGGGGTGGTGTGTGTGTGTGTGTGCTCAGTGTGTAAGGGGTGGTGTGTGGTGGTGTGTGTGTGTGCTCAGTGAGTGTGGTGGTACTGGTGGTGTGTGGTGTGTGTATGTGCAATGGGGGGGTGGTGTGTGGTGGTGTGTGGTGTGTGTGTGTGCAGTGTGCAGGGGGTGGTGTGTGGTGGTGTGTGTGTGCATGCTTTCTGGGGCTATGTGGGGGCGGGGGGAAAGGATGGTGCCTTAGACGAGGACACAATTTCCTCTCATCACTGCCTCCTGAAACCACAGAAGCTGCACTGGGCAGGTGAGGTTGAAGGGCAGAGGGAGGTATCGCCCAGTGGAAGGCAGAAGAGGAACTTTCCTTCTTGCAGCCACCATTTCTTAACTGTGTTGCTTTAAGCAAGTTACTTAGCCTCTCTGAGCCTGTTTTCTCATCTGTAAAATGACGATAGCATACAGGCCTCACTGGGTCACGCTAAGGGTTCAGTAAGATGCTGGGTGTGAAGAATCTGGGTGGCGCCCGCACCAGGAGGGCTCAGTCAGCCCAAGAGCCCAGCCCTGAGCCCATGGCCCACCAAGACAAGGGGCAGTAAAGAAACACCCAGGGAGGGGAAACAAGGAAATGTGGCCTGAAGAAGGTGTCCCCCAGCCCAGAGAAGGAGAGCCCTGCCAGGCTTGGCTCAGAGCTGGGAAATGGTACATGCAGCTGTATTATGTAAAGCATATAAGTGATTTTCAGTGTAATTAATATGGATGGCTCTAATAATCCTGCAGGGCCTGGTTCTGAGCCACATTACCAGGCATTTACAAGGAGTTTTTGTGCATTTTGCTTCAGTGAGCACCAGGGCCCATTAAAGGAATGTGTGGAACCCGGGACTTTCAAGCCAACTGCCCTGGGTGGGAGCCTGCAGAGGGGTCTTAGCCCAAAGACCCAGAGCAACTGTGCAGAAGCACCGAGCCCTGGGAAAACCATCCTTAGCCCTTAGCTCTGCAGACGGAGCCATGTCTCATTGTCACACTCAGACGCAGTGCTTCATCACCCGCAGGAGCCTGTGTTGGGTTGAAATGTTCTCCCACCACTCAGATAGGAGAGAAGAGCCTACGAAGGAACCAACTGAGGTCCCGTGAGGGCGTGTACCCTGTCCAAGATCACTCAACTCATCAAAGCCAGAATCAAACTCAGGTGGAGGGACCCACACGTGGCAGGTTCCGTCTCCCTCCACCACGGAGATCTCCTCTGTAGCAGCCAGCCCAACTCCCACCGGGTCATGGTTTGGCAAGTGGTGGTGCCAGGAGCTCACAAAGCGTCGCTTCGTGCAATAATATTAACCACGCTAGCAGCTGGCATCGTGATTATTCTTACTATTACCATCATTATTATTTACGGTACTTACTATGTGCTGGGCTCTTTAATGATTTTAAATAATTCCCGTGACAACTTTATGAAATAGGCATCATTATTTTCACCCCTAGGGGGTAAATGACTTGCCCAATATGTGGCTGGTTTCGGGACTGTGCTCAGATTCTGCCGGAAGCTCTCTGACCCTGGAGCCCTAACAGAGCAGGGGACTGCCCATGTCAGAAAGTTGTTCCTTATAAAGATATGAGTGCTCCAAAATCTACCTATCAGAGTGTTCCCTCAGACCTAGGGGAACCCTTCTCCTCCCCTGCTATGTCTCTGCTCATGCTTTCCACTTTGGGGACCTCCCAGCCCCTCCCAGAGCCTAGCCCTACATCCCCACCGCCCCTCCCAAAGGCAGGCTTTCAGACCTCCCACCTCTACTTGTAAAGGCCTTGGTTCCTCACTGGGCTTCACTGTCCCCACAGCTGCACCAGCAAGAGGGTCATCCAGGATCTGGGCAGATGGCCTGTACCCCATGCAGCCCCCACACCTCTTGGCCCTCTCCTCTCAGTGGTGGGTGTGCAGGCAGCCTGTCATGCTCAGAGGCCTGGGTCAATGCCTTGCTCTGCCCATCACTAACCAGACAGGCTCAGAGGAGCCATCTCCTAAGCCTTGGTCCCTCCATCCTTAAAATGGACATAGAAGTGCCTAGCATACAGGGAAGACTGAGGGCCAGGTTGTCTGCAAAGCTTGATCAGTGTCCAGTGTCAATCTCTCCTCCAGATGAAATGCCAGGGAAGAGGGAAAATGGAGGAAGGAAAAGTTCAGCTGCAGATGCTTGTTCCCTTGGAGCCTGGCTGATGGATGTGGCTCCCTTGCTGCTGGGGGGTGGGGGAGTGGCCTTCCAGGATGGCTGCCCCAACCCTGAGTGGGCCTGGGGGTTCCAGCCTCCAGCTCCCGAGAGCCACACAGCCCACAGAGAGGGACATGGAGGGGCCAGGCTCCCACAATATCCTGCACCCTGACCCTGGGCCGTGGCCCACAGTGCTTGTGGAACCTACAGTCTTCCTCTTTGTCCTGGCTTCTGCCTCCCCTGGCCCCAGGGAGACACCCAGCCCCACAGCTCTTGGACCAGAAACTGCCAGACACAGCCAGCAGTCCTCACTGGCACCTAGTGCCTCCTATGGCCTTAAATATCCTCAGATGTCCCCAGCCAGGATCACTGACTCAACCTAACACTCCTGGGGCAAGTGGAGTGTCGTAAGGGGCTGTGTGTGGCTGTGCTCAGAGGGTTCAGGACAGGGTTCAAATGGCCTCACCTTGCAGTTTCTTGCTGTGTGGCACCAGCATGCCCCTTACCCTCTCTGAGCCCTGCTTCCAGCATGTGTAAAATCAGGATAGCCACACCTCTTTGCAGGAGTTCACTGGTGCAATGAAGCTCCATTTACAAAGCACACACTCAGACACTCTTTCTTTTCCCGCCTCAGTGCCTTCTGATTGAGCTACAGAGCCCCACTGGAGAAATAGCAGGAACAGTCAATATCATTGACTGCCCCCAAACACTTCCTCTTTGGGTTTCCTAAGGACTTCATTATTTTCTTGTTTGTTTTTTCGTTTTGGGTTTTTTTTATTTTATTTAAATCCAAGTTAGTTAACATACAGTGTAATAACGGTTTCAAGAATAGAACTTAGTGATTCATCTCTTACATATAACACTCAGTGTTCATCCCAACAAGGGCCCCCCTTAAAACCCATCAACAATTTTCTTTTTATCTGAAGAACAATTCAGTTGACATACAATATTCTGTTAGTTCCAAGTGCACAACATAGTGATTCAATATTTACATAGATTATAGAACGGTAACCACAATAAGTCTAGTTAGCATCTGTCACCATACAAAGTTGTTGCAATATTGTGGACTGTATTCCCCATGCTGTACATTACATCGCCGTGACTTATTTATTTTATAACTGGAAAATGGCACCCCTGCACCAATTTGCATTCTCACTAGCAGTGAGCAGTGAATGACGGTTCCCCTTTCTCCACAACCTCTTGTCTTTTTGAAACTAGCCATTTCTTGTCTTTTTGAAACTAGCCATTCTGACAGGTGGGAGATAATATCTCGGTGTGGTTTTGATTTGTACTGGCTGGATGGTAAGTGATAATAAGCATCTTTCCATGTGTCTGTTGGCCAACTGGATGTCTTCTTTGAAAAAATATCTATTCGGTTCCTCTGCCTATTTTTAAACTATATTTTTTAAAGACTGAGCTGTTTGAATTCCTTATATATTTTGCATATTAATCCCTTACCAGATATATCATTTGCAAATATCTCCTCCCATTCATTAGGTTGCCTTTTCGTTTTGTTTCTTTCATTGCGCAAAAGCCGTTTATGGTGATGTAGTTCCATTTGTTTATTTTTGCTTTTGTCACCCTTGCTTGAGAAGACAGATCCCCCCAAAAATCTCTAAGACCAGTGTCAAATAGCTTACTGACAATGTGTTCTTCTAAGAGTTTTATTGAAACCACAAAGTCTTTATTTAATTTTGAATTGATTTTTGTGTATGGTGTCAGATAGTGGTCCCAATTCATTCTTTTGCATGTGACAATTTCCTAGGCTGGAGCTCTGCATGAGTTTAAAACACTGTAGCATTCTGTAAATGACTCCTGATAATAAATATTAACAAGCTGGAAAAGTAAAACTGTTCACACGGGGCATGGATCTTCGAGTCAGAGAGATCTCGATTTTTATCTGCTGTTTCATCACAGGTGCACCTCACAGCAGGTGCGCATCCCACAAGAATGCTCATTTTTGCCCCATGGGCTGGTGTGGCAATCATCCTTGCTGGTCACCAAGCATCGTCCCTTCTCCTCTGGGCAGCAGGCAGGAGGAGGAGGAGGTTTTGGCAAAAAGGCTCTTTCTAGCCTCTTTGTAAAATGGCATGTCTGTAAGCTGA
Organism: Felis catus; assembly: GCF_018350175.1. Lineage (NCBI taxonomy): Eukaryota > Metazoa > Chordata > Mammalia > Carnivora > Felidae > Felis > Felis catus. The sequence continues at coordinate 111,882,848 of NC_058375.1, read as the reverse complement.
CCATAACTTTGTAAGTGACCACAACACTGAGGTTGGAAAAGGCCATTTGACTAGATCTACCCTATGACTCATGAATGGAAGCAACCTCTACTGCTTGCATGCTAGAGCCTTTAAGTGCCTACATATGACCTCCCATGCTCTTTCTCTTCTTGTGTGGTATGGTGCCCCACAAGGCCCAAAAGAGGGGCTGCTTTATCTATCCGATCTCTGAGTGGCTCTGATGAGCAGAGCCCCAGTCAACCCATATGGATAAGTAACATAAAGAACAAATAAGTCTTTGTTTTTGTTTGTTTGTTTGTTTTTTAGCCCACTGAAAGCTGAGGGTATGTGATTAGAGCCCGACCTTGCCTACCTGGACTGATATTGTAAAGATTAAATGTGATTATGTGGATAAAGCACTTGGCTCACAGCAGGTTCTGAAACGATAGCTGTGTCCCCCTGAAGCTTAAAATACAGAGGACAAAGCCCCTCCTTCCACAGCAAGGAAGTCAAATTCCTCCAACAGAAAGGACACCCTGGTACCTACTGAAACATAAGTGAGGGGGAGCAGATTTTTTTTCCCAAAACGCAGCTGTGGCTAGGAAGGCAGTGAGAACATGCAGGCTCCAGGTGTAGAAGCCAGGAAAGGGGTAGGAAGGAGCAAGCTGCACACACATCCCCACCCCCTCCATGGAGACACCCAGAGCAGAGTCATCTGGTCCACGGCCCTGTGGACCCTTCACATCAGAAGACAAATCCCAAGGCTCTGGGGAATCCTTGGCTATGCTGTGGCTGGAAAGGATGATGAATGAGAGGAGGAGCTTACTGGAAGCATGAGAGCACAGAGCAGGACCTGGCAGGCCTCCCACAGCACAGCCAAGCTCCAAGCAAGGGAAGGCAGACCCCTCCAGGCCTCTCCTGTCCCCTCTAGCTGGCTGCTGAGCCAGGTCCAGACCTGCACCCCAACAACCAGCCCTACCGAGCATCCACTCCAGGCTGGACGCAATGCCCCATAGTCCACAGCCACTACAACCCACCCTTTAGCATCCCAGCAATGTAAATAGCCCAGAGGGAGCAATCGCCAGCCTCCTCCCAGGCATGGTGGAAGGCTGTTCATTCCTTCATCTCTCTGGAGCCACTAGCACAGCCCTCAGAAAGCTGCAGGCACAGTAAATGATGTTTCCTAGACGTGTGGGAAAGGCCCACAGCACCTGACACAGGGGGAGACTGGGAAAGCTCACCCAGCAGCCAGGAGCTTTGGCTTCTCTGTTGCAAGACTCTCCCTGGCCACCAGAGAAATCTTGTTCAGCTCCCACCCACAGTGGCCTCACCACTCACAGTCTTCAGTGCTGACTAGGTCCCCATCCCATTTGCTCTGCCCCAGAGGAATCGATTTCCAGCATCCTACAGGCATAAGTGCTTAAATGACTATGTCCCAGATGCAAATGTCAACAGCAGTCAGCTATTGATCTGTACTGGCTAGCCCTTAGGTAAGAAGCCTACCTTAGCATGTACACATGCTTGTGGGTTTGTGTGTGTGTGTGTGTGTGTGCACGCGTGCACGCACACGTGCACACACGCCCCTGCACATGTACCTGGGCTGCCAGCCACATGGCTATGCAGCTCCCAACAGCACAAAGCCCACTGCCTGTACCCGAGCACACTGGTCTCTAGCAGGAGGACACCCATTGATTGTGCATGTCTAAAGGTATCTGTTGTGGGGACCACCATGCCTCCACAGTACACACGTCACAATTCTTAGTTATTGTTATTTGGCAACAGAGTCAATTTGCATTCAGGTCCATCCAAGGGGAAGGGTAAGGACCTAAGAGAAATTGAGCACTGCATTATGTGAAGTACTTGACACACATATTCACAAAACCCCCCAGGAGATGGTGCTTTAATTATCCCCATTTTGAAGATGAGGATACTGAGGCTTAGGGACATGAAGAAACTGGTCCAAAATCATACAACAGGGAAATATCAGAGCAAGATTTCAAACCCAGTTCCAGCTCAGGGAAGACTGCGTGAACATCTATTTCCCCCATTTCCTCATTTCCACAAGGAGGAAATACCACAGTGAATCCAGTCTACCCCTTCACCGCATCTCCACTGCTTCTTGGTTGGTGGTGGTGGATGGCAGTGGCCATGGATTCCATTCACCTGGGGCCTAAGACTCTGACCCTCAGTGTGGCTGACAAGGTTTATATAATTGGAGTCCACGGAGACACAAAACTTCTCTGTGTTCAAGTCCCTAAGACTGAGGGCCTTCAGGCAGGAGCAGGCCACTACGACTTTGGCTTCCTCTTCTGAATGAGCCCCCTAATTCCTCCTTGCAGATCCCTTAGCTATGTGCACCCATCATTGGCCTTAAGGCTGTGTCCTTCCCCTACTGATGAACAAGTCTGTGCTTAATGCTCTTTGCACAGATGTGTGTTCCCAGTATCTCTTGTTGCATAAAAGGACAGGGAGTCCCCTATGTCCTTCAAAGATGTCCAATTTTCTTGGCAATGGCACATGTTCCTGACTACTAGTATACACCATAACAGCTTTTATGGCTAGCTCATCAGAGAAAAGGTGTCCTAGTCCCCAGTATAGCCCTGGCCTTCCAACCTCCAAAGGCCCTGTTCTGCTCTACACAAGCACCAACAACCAAGGAGTATGGAGGGTAGAGTCATCCCATACTTGAGGATCTTCTCCTGCTTCTCCAAGGAATAGCCCAATGGGCTACCAAATAGCCCATTTGGTAACTGGAGACTTGCCCCCTCAAGACTACTTCTGACCAGTATAAATTTAGCCATTGTCTCTATGTGACACATTTACTTTAGAATTCAGACTTGTCTTCAAGACTTCTGGAAAGGCTCCATCCTTTTTTTCAAGGAGCCTTATGAGAAAGAACTTACTGTAAGGAACAAAGAGACATAAGCAAGCTTGCATCAAGGGCTACCGCATATAACCATTGGAAGAAAGCAAGTAATATCAGAATTACCCCCAGAGCCTTAGAACACAGACATTCTGCTTTAGACTTATGGATATATAAGAGAAGCCATTTTCCCCTTCTTCTCTAGGGCAGTAGTGGAGGTCCAGAGTCTCATAAGGGGAATCAGGAGAGTCCTAGGCACTCGGCAAGGAGCCAGAACACCCTGCATCCAAAGGAGGGAAGAAGAGGCTGAGAATATAGTATGTGGAGAGTGACAATGGGGAGCTCACCTCCAGAGACAGGAGCAGATACTTCAGGCCAGCTGCATGAACGGTGCTCACAGCCATGAGGGGACATGCCCTGAGGACTGCCCAAACTACTGACAGCAGGAGAGCCATAAGAGCTGAGACCTTGCAAAGAGATGACCTGGAGAGGGGCGCGCCTGGGTGGCTCAATCAGTTGAGCGTCCGACTTCAGCTCAGGTCATGATTTTGCAGTTTGTGAGTTCAAGCCCCGCATTGGGCTCTGTGCTGACAGCTCAGAGCCTGGAGCCTGCTTCCGATTCTGTGTCTCCCCCTCTCTCTGCCCCTCCCCTGTTCATGCTCTCTCAATAATAAATAAATGTTAAAAAAAAAAAAGATGACCTGGGGAAATGTTATTGTGATTGTGACCCTATATAATATTTTTGGGAGAGAGAGAGAGAATGAGTGGAGTACAGGCTAAGGGAGGGGGAGAGAGAGAGAGAGAGAGAGAGAGAGACCCCAAGAAGGCTCCATGCCCAGTGTGGAGCCCTACATGTGGCTCGATCCCACGAACCATGAGATCATGACCTGAGCTGAAACCAGGAGTCATATGCTCAACCAACTGAACCACATAGGTGCCCTGTGACCCTATACTTTAAAAGCAGGCTGGTAAAGGTCTGGGGGGAGCATGGCTTACACTGGATCTTAATTACATTTTAAATCAGTAGCAAAAAATGTGTCCCAAATCAGCACACAGCTAATTGCCTAATGAAAAACTTAGACATGGCAATCAGAGGGATCAGAAGATATGGAAATCACTGTGAGATGGAGAAAGCTTAGTAGGCTTTACGAATGCCACCGTTCAGTGAGAATAAAATGGAAAACTTGAGCAATAGATGGTGTGAGTGTAGGGTGGTAAGCATTGGTCTGGAAGGCACAAGGTTGAACTTAAACCTTTATCAGTTCCCATCATAAGCCTCAGCTCTCTCCTTCTGGGAGGAACACATAGGTCACCAAGTCCCCTTAAGGCCATGCCCATCTCAAGCCCTGAATGATTCTCTAGGAGCAGCAAGAAGATGGCCAGGATCTCCTTGTCTTGCAGACCCTCTTTCCTTGACCCTTGATTGTGGAAAGAACGTCTCTGACCAGAAGTAGGGGCGGATGGAGAAATGTCCTATAGATGCTTGACCTTGCCTCCTTGAATACCAAAGGACTATGGCCTCAGCCTTTCCCAGAAGAAGCATCTCACTTTAAATTCCTCCCAATTCTAGTCAAAATTCTTTTGATGGTCATTAAAATTACATGAATGGCTTCATGCAATTTTAATGTTCTCTACCCAACAAGTTCTGCAGGAGAAATCCCCCCAGGCACACCCATTGATCATTCTAAGTAGATACAACAAAGCATTTCAAGACATGAGTTTTAACCAGAAAGAAAATGAAATGAATATTTCATTTATGATGGGTCATCTGGTAAGGAATTTTTTCTAATTTTTTCATTAAAAAATCAAACAACTAAATCCAACCTCTTGTAAAGGCATTGACCAAGCAGATACCAACCTCATGGATTTATCAAACACCATCTCAACCAAGCTTCCTTATAACAACTGCACTGGATTTACAAACCAATAACCTCTAAAATAGTTTTGCCAACCAACTGAGCTAATCTGGTTTTGCGCTTCATAAAAATAGATGTCTGTGTAATGTTCCACTTGTCCCTGGATCTCTCACTGATACTACCCTAACATCTCCACAACTCAGCATCTGTGAATCAAAAGCTTGGGCCTGGGCAGCATTCCATGATGATCCCCAATATGCTCATTCCCTGGTGTCCACACCCAGTATAATCCTCTGGCCTTGAACATACAGTCCTCTGGCCTGTCAATATAAAGGATTTCAGTCCTGTGATTAGATTATGATATGCAGTTGATCCTTGAACAATGTAGGGGTTAGGAGCACCAACCCCTTGACACAATGGAAAATCCACACATAACTTTTGATGCCCCAAAAACTTAACTACTAATAGACTACTGGTTTTTGTGTTTTTTTTGTTCCATTTAATGTTTATTTATTTTTGAGAGAGAGAGACAGAGACAGAGACAGAGTGCGAGCAGGGGAGGGGCAAAGAGAGAGGGAGACACAGAAATGGAAGCAGGCTCCAAGCTCCAAGTTGTCAGCACAGAACCCGATGCAAGACTTGAACCCAGGAGCCATGAGATCATGACCTGAGCTAAAGTCAGACACTTAATGTACTGAGCCACCCAGACACTCCCTAATAGCCTACTGTTGACCTGAAACCTTACCAATAACATAAATAGTTGATTAATCCATATTTTGTAGGTTATATACTTTTTTTCTTACAATAAGCTAGAGAAAAGAAAATGTTAAGAAAGTCATAAGGAAGAGAAAATGCACTTAAAGTACTCTACTGTATGTACTGAAAAAAAAGATTGTGCTTATAAATGAACCCAAACAGTTCAAACCCACGTTTTTCAAGGTCAACTTTTCATCACAAATTCATCACAATTTCAGCCTTGTGAGACCCTGAATAGAGAACCCAGGTCAGCTGTGCACAAACTTAACGACCTATAATACAACATAAGATGATTAATGGGCATTGTTTTAGGCCACTAAGTTTGTGGAAATTCGTTATGAAACAATATGTGGGGAAATCCATACTGGTGATGGAGATAGGAAGTTATCAAACAAACTATGCCAATTTCAAAGATGATCCAGTTGCAAATTCTGTCCTGCCAATGGCAGAGAGAAATGATTTGAAAGGAGAGAAATCAGAATGTGGAGGAGACACGAAACCATATTCTAAGATGGGAACCTAAAAAATCTCTTGGGCCAGAGAGACGATGTTTGGCCTCAAAAAAGGAAGCTTGATTTGTGTCTTCAAAGACTTGATGGGCTGTCCTGTGTCAGAGTTATTAGACATGCCCAAATTGCGGGAAGCACAAGATGGACGTAATCTCAACATACCAAAGGAGGCTTTAATACCCCAAGATTCCTAGCGATGGAAAGGGCTACCTTTATTATCTACACTTCTAATTCAGTCCAGATTCCTAATTCATTCCAAGTACAAAACATACTATTGAATTACGTTAAAAACAAGAGGACGGGGAGCCTAGGTGAGTCAGTTAAGCACCCAACTCTTGATTTTGGTTCAGGTCATGACCTTATGGTTTTGAGATCAAGCCCTGCATTGGGCTCTATGCTGACAGCATGAAGCCTGCTTGGGATTCTCTCTCTCCTTCTCTCTCTCTGCCCTTCACAGATGTGAGGGTGAACTGACATGGCATCATGCCAAGGACAAAGCGACTCCTGAATCCTGCCCTCACAAGTTTCCAAGAGGATAAGCATAAACTAAGGGAAAGGAAGATGTAGCACACTCTAAGGCTTTAGCCTCAAATCTCAGGGTAAAATTCTATGAAGTATGACTGCATCTATTAGAATATTCCCTTTTCTTAAGCAGGAGTTTCCCAATAGCCTGATGCCAAAGCACTCTGAAGACCTATTCCGATTATTTCACCCCTAAAACAAAAGCCTGTGTTGAGCGTCACAACCTCTAATTTGAGAAAAGATTATTTCTTCCAGGGAAAAACAGAAGAGAGCAAATGAGACCTAAGCAAGTCAGGAAAGGAACCCAGTACCCAGAGGAGGCTGATCTGGGCTACCCACTCCAAGCCTTTCTTCACCCAAGGAGAACCAAACCATTGGGACTGCTTGTCATTCAGTCCTTGATGGTCCCTATAGAAATTCTCCTGTCCTCTCTGCAATGTTAGATTCTCCATTTCCTGACTTCCACTTCACTTCATCATATTGCTTGCCTGCTTTGTTCATTTACTTGGAGCACATCCTCCAATAGCTTTCTGAGAAAAGGTAATGGAGGCTAATTTTAAACCTTGTCTAGCTGAAATAGCATTAGTCTTTCTTCCTCCTTTGCTGATGTTTTCCTCAGTCTAAATTCTAAATTTAGAAATTCTAAAATGGATATATTTTTCTCAGAATATGGAAGGATTGCCCCATTGTCTACTACTTTCCCATACTGCTCTTGAGAAACCTGAAGTCATTCTGATTATTGTACATGGTCTATTTTTTTCTCTGTGCTTTGGTGTGGTTTTTCTTATTCCTAGCCCTGGATACTTTTTCAGTGGGCCCCTGCAATATGGAAATTCATGTCTTTCTAAAATTTCTTCCTTATATCATTTTTGTCAATACTCTGTTCTCGCACAGGCTGGGGAGAGCCCCCTCACGAGTGATGGCAAACATTATAATCTACTGGCCTGCATAATTGCATCATGCTGAATGCTAAATAGGGCATCAGGGGAGGGAGCATTGCTTTTCCCATCTTCTGTTCCAGAGCATTGCCTGAGTAGAAAAAAAGTAGACTAATTCCTTCACCCCAAAACTGTCCAAGGCCATTGGGAGAGTAACAGCTCTGCAGGATTCACAACCGTTGTCTCATCTCAGAGCCCATCTGACAGAATTTACCAATTCAGCTGCTATTTCTTCTGGCAAATCTGGATGCCTGTCCTCCAAATCCCTCTCCCTATTAGATAAAATTCATCTTCATATATGCTTTCTACCCCATTTCCATCATAAATAATTTTTCCCTCCATTTTCTCTGTTCTTTCTTTCTGAAACTTGTATTAGCTGGATGTTGGGACTTCATGGATTGATTATTTAACATTATTTATTCTTCCCTATTTCTTATCTCTGTCTTTCTGTACTTCTGCCTGGGAGATTTCTGAAACTTTGTCCCCTAACACTTCTATGGAATTTTTTTAATTCCTGCTATCATATTTTTAATCTTCAATAACTCTTTCTTATTCTATTTTTCCTTTACATGGCAGCCTCTTCCTGTCTGGAGAAAACAATATTTTAATTTAAATAGTGGGTTTCTAAGTTTTCTTGTGCTTCTCACCATATCTTTGTGACCTTTCTTTACCCTGTGGTTTTTGTTTGCTTTTGTTTTGAGTTCTTGCCATTGTTTTTGTCTCTTGTTCCTGTAAGAAACATTCTTCAAATGCCTGATGGCTTTCAGCCGCTCATAATCCAGCCTGAGGCACTCAGAAGCTGATTGGAAGCATGGCATGGAAAGGCAAAACTTACCAGCTGAGCAGTGACAAATATCCAAATGGCTTTTTCTTTACTGAAGAGTAAGGTGCTTTGCTTTTCTTCAACACATTACACATAAGAACTGCTGGCCCAAAGAGGAATTCTCTGTCTGTACATCCAAGAATAGGCTGTAACTCTGTCTATAATCTGTCTATACTATGATGGGAATAGCTGTCTAAGTCACTCTGGCTTGGCCAGGCACAAGACAACTACTAGTTTATATATTCCATAAGCTTCCCTGTGAGTGACCACCTCTGTGTGCAAAAGTGATTCAGGTTCTTTACACAATTAATCTCTTTATGACGCTCCCTCCTGACCTCTCAAATTTCAGCCTGTTGAACTATTTCATATGTGGTAAATGCCATTAGGAGAGCTGACCATCAGCCACAAGACTGCAGAGCCATTTCTTGGTCCTCACAAGAATCCTCCCCAAGAGCATCAGTAACTCCAACTTCAGAGGAAGATATTGAGGTGATGACTTGGGTCTGACACCAAAGCTCAAGTTTGGACCATAGCTGACCCTCACCTTACCCTACGGAATTTACTTTTGTTCTGCAAAGAGAATGTGGTTTCTAGGGAGAAGGGGGTATCATCATTCCATATGGAACTTCCAGGAAGGGTGGTAAGGGGACAGAGGAGAGACCCCCAGAAGATGCTGCTTCTCCTGCTCGGCTGTCTCCTACCTGCTGCCAATGGGAAGAGCTGTCTCCTCTGCTGGCCAGGACTGCCTGCATTGATAGACTATGATCTGCAGATTCTTTGGGGCACCCCAGGGCCACCCACAGAGCTCTCCAAAAGCCTCCACACCTTATTCCTGAAGGATCATGTCTTCATTGAACCCTGGTATCTTGGTGAGGCACAGCCTAAAGACCAGGGATCCCTTTACCTGGCCTGGGCTCTTATATCCCCAACTGCCCTTCATCCCATGTCCCGTTCTCAGATCAAAACCGTATGGAAGAAGCAGCAGCCAAATTATTCAATCACATAGATGAAGCCATCAAGAAGTTCCGAGATAGTGAGGAAGCCCCAAGCTTGGGTTGACAAAACCCAGTCCCCCAAGGCACTCCCAGAAGGCCCACTGGCCTGGGGTGGGGATATGTGGGGAAGAGTGGTGACAGACACAGCATCTGTGTGCTCTGTGCAGTTTTTGTTTGAAAAAATGACTTGAATTCCCAACCTTGAAAGAGTTATGCAATTGATTCCAACTATAAAATGTGGGTGATGAAAGCACCATCTCCTCCTCTTCGTCCCAGATAAACCATCACTTTTGGAAGAGATTCATATCCAGCAGAAGGTGTTTACTGAGAAGCTGGATGAGATATCTGAGGAGCTGAAGGAGAAGGGTGAGAGGTGGAGCTGGCCCCCACCCACCACCCAGTCCTTCACCTCCCCAGGACTGTGGAGAGCAGAGCCCAGTCACCTCCCCAGGACTGAGAAGAGCAGAGCCCAGTCTGCAGCCCCTCCTGCATGCCTCCCCAGGAGCCCCCTCCCCTGCCCACATACTGGGTGCCTATCCACACCTCCTCCCAGCTCCCTTTCCTGCTCACACCCCAACCCTTCCTGGCTCTGTCTGCCTCCCCAGCACCTCAGTTTCTCTACCATCTCACCCTCCCGGGCAGCCTGCAACAAGTCCTGTGGTGAGTATGTGTGGGGACCTAGGTGGGGGGATGAGGGGTGAGGGGCACATGGCTCTGGCTAAGGCTCCTGCCCATCTCCTCTCACAGACCTACGCTCCACACTGGAGGTCATGAACTGTGCCAACTGCAAGACACACTTCCTCACCTGCAAAGACCCCACTCTTTGCCCAGGTCAGTGGCAGCAGGCCATCCTGCCTCCAGCCTGCCCCCACTCCATCCCAGATCGCTGTTGTCTCTGTCTGGATTGTCTTCCTCCTCTGCCCAGCCCCGAGCTCTTCTTTCACTCCATCCTCACCAGAGATGATAGCACCTGCTGGAATTTCTTGATGTCATATATCCAGCTTCAGAGCCATAGAGCCACCTGCTTCTAGGACATCTCCCCCAGAGGTCCCTCAGCACCTCAAAGCCAGCATGCCTGGAGACTTGTTCAAACTCATCCCCACTGCCCAAATCTACTCTTCTCTCAGGGCCCCTCTCAGCAAATGACCCCATTTAAGTCCTTAGCCTCCTAAATCGGGAACCTTCCTCTCCCATACTCGGTACATGCAATCATCAAATCTTATTAAATAATTCTTAAATGAGTTGCCATATTTTCATTTCTATATCTACCATGGTTCTTCAGGCATCCTCACTTCTCACCTGGATTATGTCAGCATCTCTCAACTGGCCTCCCTGCCCCTCTTGGCCACATCTTAACAACCAAAGAACTCCTTCTCAAGGAGCAAATCTACCTATGACACTCCTTGTTTATAGCCCAATTGCCCCACAGATAAAGTCCATCTCCTTGGAGGGTCCTGTGCAAACAGCCCCTGCTTATCTCCCACCAGCACTGACTCCCCAGTCACACTGAGCTGCTGACATGCTGGACATACAGATAGCTTCGTGCTTCTGCCCTTGAACTTTCTGTTTCCTCTGCCTGGAACACAGTTCAGTCCTTAATTGTGGGACTGAAACTGAAATCCAACTTATCTTTCAAAGTCCAACTAAAAGTCCTGTTTCCTAAGAATGTTTCCCTGACCAGCTCCCACCCCCTGAGGCTCATCAGCCCTCCTAGTGGCTACTTCTCCTCTGTTCTGTCCTTCTCTGCTTCCTCTGTCTCCCTCCTAGAGCACAGGGACTGTGTCTCACTCCTCTATAGAAATATTCGGGGCACACTGTGGGTGCTCAGTAAGTGTATGCAAACAAATGATTGAGTAGCCAAATGAAAGGAAGAAAGAAGAGGCTGAGTGGGCAAATAAAAGGAGGAAAGAAGAGACCCAAGTTCCTCACTATTCCCAAACACCTGGCTCCCTCTTTTATATCCTCAGCCAGTACTGGGAGTACCTTTGCATGGTTTGTGAGCCTTGGCATTATTCTGTTCCTGGCATCTGTAGCTGGAAGTGGGTGAGTTACTTTCCAAGCCCCAGCATCCCCAGGGAGGACACACTGACTTATCCTCCCCTGACTTATCTCCATCCTGTTTCCTAGCCCAGATGCTACATTTTCTGGCACGAGAAGAGGAAGAAGGAAGTAGAAAAGGTGCTGGAAAGGGAGACCCCTGCCAGAATATAGGGGTCCCAAGAGGGTAAAGCTGGGGATAGCAAGGCTGGAGGCCCCAACTCTGGCTCCAACAGTCTGACATCCAGAGCACAGTAAGACCAAGGCTGGGGCTTGGAAAACCCCATCTCCCCTTAGTGTAAGCACACACCCAGGGCCAGGGGCCCAGGACACAGTGGCAACAAAGCTCCACAAAGTGTCCTCTGCCTATAGCTATCCTTGTCCTTCTGCAGACCTTCTCCCCACCCTGGGCCACCATGCTCCCCGACCTGGACAGATGATCAACATGGCCCTCCTGCCCTCTGCTCCTGGCTGGCCTCAGCAAGCAGGAGTTCAGAGGGACAGAGGCAAGGGCATGTGACAGGTCAGGGTTTTTCTTTCTCAGCAGGAACCCAGCAGTCCACTGGTCTTCCACAGCTGAGCAGAGATAGTGCAGTTGCTGTCAGGAAGCCCTCTCATCACTGGGTTCCTGTAACCATCCCTTCCCTGACCCACTCAGACCTGGTGTGGTCGCAGCTCTGTGACCCAAGAGACCACCCTCTGTCTTGTGGCTTCCCTATGCACATACTTTATAAACACCTTTTATTAAAATACCTTCCTACTATTGGAAGTGATGGACTGTAGTATCTGCTTCTTGCGGGGCCTGGACAAAGCTGGCACTGTGATCCTCCCCATGCAGTCCTCACAGGGCTTGTCCCTCTCCTCACCCTCCCTCTGCTGGCCCACCACCCTCCTCCCTCCTGAAATGCCCCTTTCCTGCTGCCCTGGTCCCAGCAGTGGTAGCTCCACAGTTTCAGTATAGCCTCACCTAATTCCAGCACCAGAGGTGAAAGCAGAGGTGGCCTGGATCCCTCAGGGGCCACTGTCAGATGTTGAACAAAGGCAGTGAGAGGCCAGCTGATGGCCCAAGGACTAGCAGGAGAACAGGCTCTAGAAAACAGACTCCAGATCACATTGACAACAGACCTTATCCACATCCTAGCCAAGATGTACACCCTGGGGACATCCAGGTCCCCAGTAGATCTGGTGCTACTAGCAAAGATGTTTCACTGGCTCTGCCTTTTGAGGGTAGGGAGGGCTTTGCCTCCTCCTGCCCCATCCCCATGTCATTTTCCTTGTCTGTCTCCAAGGCCACCAGATTAAATGGAACCGCTGAGTCCTCCAGGCACAGTTCTGCCCATTCTCCCTCAACCTCAAGCCCTTCCTCACAGGTGCTCCCAGCCTTGTCCTTGACTCAGACTCTGCTCTGAGACTCAATGCGACCTATCCAGCAGCTTTGAAGCCACTGACAGGTCCAGAGCCCTGGTCATCAGGTCAACCCCTGATTGCTGAAAGGAAGCAGGTCTGAGACCAGAGCTAAGGGCAAGTAGCGGAGAACCTGGACTCAAATCCTGACTCTGATACTGTTCCCCCATCTGAGCATGCAGAGAGGTATCATGCTTCAGCCAGGTTGGTGTGCCCTGTCCCAGGAGCCCACTGGGTTCATATTTGTTGTCATCCTACATGTGCTCATGCTGTGGGTCAAAATGTAACACCCTCACCCCTTCCTCTCATCCTCAGTCCATTGAAATATTGTGAGGACCAACATCCCAGCTCCTGAAACAAGACTTCTTGTCTCCATAGGCCTTGCTGGTGTCCTCCACTTCCAGAGCTAGCAGCCAGGCTAAAAGGGATCTGACTTCATCAGCACCACCCCCACTGTAAGGGCTGCTCCTTTGGCAGGGGTGGAAGGGACTACAAAAGACTGAGTCAAGATGTATATATGTCATAAAAGGCAACCAGGGCAGGGAGCACCACAGCCAAGGGTAGCTGTGGGTCCCCAACCATAGGCATCCCCAGCCCCCAGCCAGGGGGATCCAGGAAGGTCCCTTTACGGTAGTATCTTCAACTGTGAGAGGCCAGAGAAGCTGGGAAGTGAGGGAGGAGTGTTTTCATTGAAGGTTCAGTGTTGCAAAGAAGTGGAAATATGAGAGGCTTGGGTTCAGGCAACTCCAAGAAATTTGATATGGCTGGAGGGCCCAGGTAAGAAGGTGGCAAGAGGTGGGACCCACAGAGGCACCTAGGCCCAAAGGGAGCTGAAGCAAGTGGGCAGGGAGGGCTCGGGGAGGCAGTGGAGGGTTTCCCAGGGAGAAGACAGGACTCCAGAGAGGGATAGGATGGGTATGCCCAGGCAGATGAGGCTCCACATGCTTGAAGCTGAGATGTTCCCTCCATCCAGCTCCACAGACCCTTCCTGCCTCACAAAACTGAGGAGGGTCCATAGATGGAAGGGTTTTGGAGAAAGCACAAAGACATAGCTACAGCAATATGGTGACAATGTCCTTGTAACCACTCTGGATGACTGAGCCAGAGTCCCCCAGGCAGTGGTCATGGACCTCCAGGAAACTGTGGTTCTCTCTGTGTGTCTGTGAAAGCTGGTTGCCATCTAGGACAAAAGAAAAGCCAGGCTTTCATGGTGGTGATGTTGTTTTCTTATTTGTATTTAAATTGGGACTTAGACCATCACTTCAAAGTATCCAGAGCAACTGTTTTGTGATGCATTCAGTGAAATCCTGAGTATAATTTATGAGTGTGTGTGTTTGTATGTGCACATGTCTTATCAACAGATTCTTTTTTATTATTTGAGGGCATATTTGCATGAAAAGTAGATATTGAGTTCTGCCACAGTAGAAAGATTAAGGAATTTTGAGTCAGGTAAATCTTGGTCAAAATATAGGCTCAAGGATTTTATGCTTCCAGCTATGACAGAGCAGTTTATAGGACACCAACACTCCCACTGAGGGCAACTAAATACAAAATATATTAAAAGAGCAAAATAAAGCAAAAACGTTTCTTTAAGGACCCAGGTCCCTATGTGCCTAAGGTTCTGGAAGGAAGTAGAGCTCTCTGTGGTGAGGCCTGTGTCCTGCAATGAGCTTCCCCTTGGCACTGGCAGGCTTCAGCAGTGCAGGCTGAGGGGCTTGGGGGTGCTGGCCTACAGGTGCCTGCAAAGTGTGGAGAAGCCAACAGAGCTTTCAGCAATATCATGGGCTGGAGAAACAAACCGTGGAGTTCTACCTGGCCAAGACAGAACGTGAATGATCCAGATCCCTGAAAGTGCAAAGGTACAGAAAAGGCAAATAAAAGCATGCACCATCCCCCTGAAGCATTCCTATTCCTAACACTCATAGGCCCAAAGACAAAGAAATCAAGCAGAAAGGATCTGAAATGCATTTTATCAGAGATTTGCATGATAGGGAAATAAAAAGTAGAGTTGGTGATCCACACAGGAAGACAAGTTTTGGTAAACACTCCAAGGTATTGGTTGGAGAGGCAACAGCCTAAAAGAAGGGGTACACCAGAGGCAAAACAATCCTTACAAAGTATGGAGCTAAGCCTCAAGGCATTGCAGTCTCTGACAAAATTAAAGAGACTATTCTTATTCTATATCACTACTGGGGGATAGAGTGAATACTTTCAGAAGGAAAATAACATCATCTAAAGCCACTACCCTGTTTGATTTGCAATATCCTGTATTCAAACAAATATTAACAAGCATACCAAAAAGAGAAGAAAGGGAAAAATCAGATGATAGAAACAAACCTACAGGTGATCCAGACATCAGCATAATCTGATATGAATTTTAAAATACACGTGACTAATGCATCCAAAACTATTCTTTGCAGCTTTACTGTGATAAAATTTACATTTAATATTGTGTCAGTTTAGGGGGTCCAATGTGCTAATTTGATATACTCACAAAATTGCAAAACATGGGACACCTGGGGGACTCAGATAAGTGTCTGACTCTTGACAGGTCATGATCTCACTGTTCCTGAGTTCAGGCCCTGCATTGGGCTCTATGCTGATGGTGTGGAGCCTGCTTGGGTATTTTTTTCTCTCTCTCTCTCTGCCCCTCCTCGACTCATGCTTTCTCTCTCTCTCAAAATAAATAAATAAAATTATTTTTTTAAAAATTAATTCAAAAAGAAAGAAAAATGCAAAACAATTACTACCATAGCATTAACTACCATCTCCCTCACATCACATAATTACCATCTTTTTTTCTGGTGAGAATATTTAAGATTTGTTCTCTTAGGAACTGTCAAGTATATAATACAATTTATTATTAACTATCACTATGCTGCTGTACATTAGATCTCCAGAACTATATTTGTCTTATACCTAGAAGTTTGTACCCTTTGACCAATATCTCCCCATTTCCCCCACCCTACCCCCAGTTCCTGGCAACCACCATTCTATTCTGTTTCTATGAGTTTGGCTTTTTTAGATTCCACAGGTAAGTAATATCGTACAGTATTTGTCTTTCTCTTCCTGACTTATTTCCCTTAGCATAAGGCCCTCAAAACTCATCCATATTGTTGGAAATGTCAGGAGTTTCTTTTCTCATGGCTGAATAATATTAATGTATTCATATATGTATCATGTGTATATATTCATGTATATATATGTATATATTCATATATATAATTTTATTTATCCATTTATCTGCTAATGGGCACTTTACTCAGCTCCAAAAATTTCTCTTTGGTTCTTTTATACATTTTTCTATCTTTTTATTGAGCTTCTTGTTTTGTTCTTGTATTATCTTCCTGATTTCATTAAATTATTTATCTATGTTCTCTTATAGTTCTCTGACTACCTTCAGAATAATTATTTTAAATTCTGTCAGGTAATTCAAGGATCTCCATTTCTCTGGAGTCGTTACTGGACTTTTACTTTGTTCCTTTGGTGATGTGATGTTTCCTGATTCTTCATGATCCCTGTAGCTTGGGGTAGGGGTCTACTTATTAGAAGAAGCAGTCACCTCTTCCAGATTTATGAACTGGCTTTGTAAGGAAAAACCTTCACCTGCTAAAAGGGGCATCTTGTAGGCTCCAGTTCAAGGGTGTTGGGGTGGGAGGAACTGGATTGGTGTGGGGGATGGGGTGCAGGAGTGACTTCATCAGCTCAGGCTGTGGGTCCACAGTACCAACTGTTTGATCCTTGGTGAATACAACAGGAAGTCCACAGATCCTGCATGTGCTTTGACATCCTCAGTGGACCTCCACACCCAGTGCCTCCAGGTCCAGATAATGTTACTTGCTTACTAATATTTCATACTCGGCCATAAAAAAGAATGAAATGTTGCCATTTGCAACAACGTGGATGTAACTAGAGTATTATGCTAAGCAAAATGTCAGCCAGAGGAAGATAAATACCATGATTTCACTCATATGTGGAATTTGAAAAACAAAACAAATGAGCAAAGAGATAAAATGAAAAAAAGACAAACCAAGAATAGACTCTTAAGTATAGAGAACAAATTGATGGTTGCCTGATGGGAGGTGTGCAGGGGGATGGGTGAAATAGGTGATGGGGATTAAGGGGGGGCACTTATCCTGATGAGCACTGAGTAATATACAGAATTCCTGAATCACTATGGTGTATACCTGAAACTAATAGAATATGGTATGTTAACTGCACTGGAATTAAAATAAAAGAAAATTTAATTTAACTATTTAAACATAAGTAAATAAAGAAATAGGTGCCAGAAGTTGTGAGTGTGTGTGTGTGTGTGTGTGTGTGTGTGTGTTATGTATTTTTCAACAAATGGTGTGAGTAATTGGTCATCCATAGGCAAATATGAGCTTGGCCTTTAGTCTCACACATTATTAAGAACATGAACTCAAAATGTATCATAAGGTTGAATGTAAAATATAAAACTATAAAACTTTAGTGTAACACATAGGGGGAAATCCTCAGAATCTGGGATTGGATGAAGAATTCTTAGATAACACCAAAAGCACAATCCATGAGAAAAACTGATAAATTGAACTTTGTCAAAATGAAAACTGTCGCCTGTTAAAGACCCTGTGAAGAAGACGAAAAGACAAGCTACAAACTGGAAGGAAAGATGTGCAAACTACACATCTGACAAAAGGTGAGTGTCTAGAATATATAAACTCGCAATAAAAGTCAAACAATCCAATTAGAAAATGTGCAAAAGACATAAGAAGACATTTCAAAGTGGAGGATATACAAGTGCCAAATAAGTACATGAAAAGATATTCAACATCATTACACATGAAGAAAGCACCAGCAAAAGCCACGATGAGATATCAGAGGGCACACTGGCCTCTAAGACTGACAGTGCCAGGTGCTGGTGGGGACATGGGGCAAGCGGGTCTCATATGACCCGGGAGGGAAAGTAGGACAGTGTTGCTACTCCACAACACTGTTGCAGGGTTGGGGGGCTGTGCACATGCCCCCAAGATCCACAGGCTTCTGAGATGTTTCACTGGCAGGGCTCCAGGGCGGCATTCCTCTTGGCTGGTTTACAGAGTCTACCACTGTTCCTGCTGATGAGTATGAGAATCATGGTACACGGCCTTTTCCAGAATCTGGCAGTGCTCTTAGGTACTTCGGAGCCTGACTGGTCAGTCTGGAGCAGCCTAGACAAGAGTCCACACTCCCAGCAAGGCTGCCCTCCACTCTCCCCTCCCAGTCACCAGCCACCCCTCCCATCACAGTCCTGGCTGAATCTTCTAGTCATTGTTTTCCAGATCTGACAAGTGCTCCCTTCCCTTCCACCTGGGGTTGTACTAAGCCTCTCCCTCAAGGAAACACATCTCCTGTATGCCCTCACTCCACCACACACCTGCCAGAGACTCTGATAGGAGGAAAGCATCTGACACTTTTCTCATTTCTATTCTACACACATGCTTGTCACTTTATCTCATTTTACTGTACCAACACAGAGTAAGCCTTACAATGGTCTCTTCCCAGATGAAGAAATTGAGACTCAACCAAGTTGTGACTTACTCAGGCACATCTTTTTCCCAAAGAGCATTCCAAACTTTTCCAAAGAGCATTCCAAACTCTTCCGTGCAGTCTGGAAGCTGAAAAGAAAATCAGGAAGCTGAGGACTAAGGAGAAACTTGCCCTTCACCCTCACATTCCCACCGCAGAAGCCTTAGTGCCTCTGTAGGTGGTCGTTTTTATCAACACTCTTGTAAGAATGAAATCTGGCCCTATCCCCTGTATTTCCTTTTTATTCTGACCCTGCTTGGTCTGCAATGGAAAATTCCACTTGAACATGTCATTTCCTCTTCTAAATCAATTGTCCCATTTCTTTTAAAATCACTTATTGAGCACCTTCAATAGCCAGGAACCATCTAGCTGCATTATCTAAATCGTTCCTGGCCTTCAACATAACCCTATAGAAAAGGCTATATTCCCATCAAATGCCATGCCCCAGCTTTGTTCCCATCAGCTGGTACACTACACAGTGTTCACATGTGCGGGTGGCATGCACTGGCATACACCTTCAGAAGGCACAAGATACAGAGAATGCCATATTTCAGGTCAAGATCCGAAGGTTACAAAACCAAAGGTATCCCAGTTTGTTCACGAGCCAAGATTTGAACCCAGGTCTATCCACCTTCAAAAACCCCGTACCAATTTCCCTCCTCCTCTCCTGACTTTGGGATAAAACAGTTGCACACAGGGAGGTCAGGAGGGGGCACCAAAAAGACCATTTGAAGGAAGAGAATCTTGACAGAAAGGCGGCAGGTTATTGAGAAATGAAAATGTAGGGCCCATCCCGGCAGAAGTAAGCCATTAGCACCCTATGGTGGCAACTGATACCAAGTGTTTGGTAGGGATCCCATCTCCTTCATGAAAGAGACGCCTAAACAGAAAAGAGTATATCCTCACATCTGTTTGAAGTTAGGGATCAATAGTCTCTGCCTCAGGAAATCCATAAAGCCTTTAAAATTCTTGTGTGGCAATGAAGACCACCAGACACTCCTGGAGACTGAGCCCATGCTCTACAAATACATAACATCTGCTAGAAGAGACGAGCCTCCTGGGCCACTCCCCAGAAGGAGAGGCTGTGGCACTCAGGAGAGATGGGTCACTGCTTCCCCTCCCTGCTGCTGGCTGCGGGAACAGTGTCCTGCACATTGCCCACTGCTTTACATCACTATCATCCTCATGACCTTATTTTGTTTTCAAAATTCCCCCCAAAAAGAAACCAAGAAGTAAGGAGGGGTCAGCACACAGCTGGGTGGTAACAAACAAGACAAGACCCCTGGCTCTTTGTCCAGTGCTCTTTTCACTGAGCCACATGCCCTTCTTCCGGAGTGTCCATTTCCATCTCTAAGCTACAAAAACAGCCCGAGGTCTAGAAGGGCTCAGATGGTGCCTCTCTCCAGAGTTACTGCCCCAATCTCACCGACTTTAGGACAAAAGAGAAAGGAATGAAATGACTCCAGGAAGGGCGATTTGCTTAAAGTCCTAGAACTTTCTAACTTCAGGGGACTAGCCCATGCTTGTTGAAACAGCAAGCTGAATGGCAGGAGAGGGAGGAGGCAATCTGGCAAGCAAACATCAACTCCATATACTTGAGTGGTACTGAATATGTCGTTTATTGGGCAGCTACCATGCACCAGGCACTTGACCAAAATTAGCCCCTTTGCATCTTCACCATGATCCTGTGAGCTGTGGCCCATTACTTCCATTTTGATAATGGGAAATTCGAAGTTCAAAGGGGTCCGGTCACCTGCTCAAAATCACACAGCTGGCCAATGAATGGGTTGGGTCTGTGCTAACCCAGAGCCCTTGTTCCTTCTACTGTACCACAGCACCTCCAACCATGGCTCGCCAACAATGGGGTAGCTGCCTCCAAGAGGCTGCCTGCCCTCCCAGGAAGAGTCCCAGATGGGCTCAAAGACTGTAAACTCCCTCTGACTCTGACCCTCAGGCACTGCAGTTAGGAGCACAGACGCTGCAGCCAGATTACAAGGGTCCCAGCCTGGTCCATAACACACATGATCTGGGACAAGTTACTTAACTCCTGCTGACTGTCATTTCCCCAGAGAGATGACCAAAATAACCTGTTGGTCGAGCAAGCCAGGCTTGCTGCTCCCTACAATAAGGAGAGCCACAGCCTCACAGACAAGTGTCAGAAGGGGAAAAGCAAGGGTAGGATATTTATGAGGTCTGGATGGCCTGGTTCAAAGTAGATCTTTCCATGCAGAGGCCCTAATTGGCACTGGGCAAAATTCACACTTCAGTAGGATTGGTGGACAGAGCAAGGGGGGATGTGGAACAATCCTTGACATGTATACAGTCAGTTGATAAGGCCAGTCAGACAATCAATGTTTTTAGAAGAGGTCACTTACCCTTCTGAGAGAAAGTTAAAGAGTCTATTACCCAGATAAATGGGTTTTTAGAAAGTTTCTGAAATAAACCATAAATTTATTTGCAACTTCATCTTCCTGGGCAAGAAGGTCCTATAGTTGGGGGTGCCTGGGTGGCTTATTTGGTTAAGCGTCCAACTTCAGCTCAGGTCATGATCTCATGGTTCACAAGTTCAAGCCCTATATCAGGCTTTGTGCTGACAGCTCAGAGCCTGGAGCCTGCTTCAGAGTCTGTGCCTCCCTCTCTCTCTTCCCCTCCCCCATTTGCACTTTGTGTGTCTCTCTCAAAAATAAATTTTAAAAATTTAAAAATGTTTAAGAAAAGAAGGTGCTACAGTTGAAAAGTCATGTCAGTGGTGAATGTCCAACAGGAAGGTCACATTCATGCAGTCAGTAAGCTCTGGGGTGTGGATGACTTCAGCTCTGACCCCTGTTCCTCAACATCCTCATCAGCACAATGGGAAGAGTGATGACCTTCCTAGGACTGGCATGAGATAGAAGTACCTGTGTATAAAGGACTTAGACTAACACCTGGGACTTAGTAAGCATATTAGTCTACCCGGCCTGTCATAAGAAAGTACCACTGCATGACTCAAACAACCATTTATTTCCTCACTGTTCCAGAGCTTGGAAGTCCAAGATCAAGGTGCTGCCAGGGCTGGTTCTTTCTGAGGCCTCTCTCCTTGACATGTAGGTGGTCATCTTCTCTCTGAGTCTACACAGTCTTACCTCTATATGTGTCTGTGTCCCAATCCCTCTTTTTTTTAGTATAAATTTATTATCAAGTTAGCTTACACACACTGTATACAGTGTGCTCTTGGTTTCAGAGATAGATTACCATGATTCATCATTTACATGCAATATCCAGTGCTCATCCCAACAAGAGCCCTCGTCAATGCCCATTACCCATTTTCCCCTCTCCTAATCCCTCTTTTTTGGACTCTTTTTTTTAATGTTTATTTATTTTTGAGAGAGAGAGAGAGAGAGCACAAGAGCAGGGGAGGGGCAGAGAGAGAGAGAAAGGGAAAGAGGATCTGAAGCAGGCTCTGAGCTGATAGCAGTGAGCCCAATGTGAGGCTCTAACTCACTGTGAAATCACGACCTGAGCTGGAAGTAGGACACTCAACTGACTAAGTCACCCAGGCGCTGCCCTAATCTCTCTTTTTATAAGGACACCAGTCAGTTGGATTAGGACCCACTCTAGTGATATCATTTTAATTACATTTTTAAAAACCCTATCTCCATATTACAGCTATATTCTGGGATACTAGGAGTTAGGGCTTCAACATATGCATTTTTCAGGGATGGGATATGGCTCAGCCCATAACAGTAAGAATTTGTTGATATTGTCTTGATAATTGATATATTATTGGATGCCTCAGCCAAAGAGCTACACTAGGCTCTGAATATGCTGGGCTATTTTGAATTCCTCAGATGTGCCATTTGCCTCACCACACATTTCTTCTCTGCCCCCTTCAGCTGGGCAATTCCTACCCAACACTGAGAACTCCATTCAACCCCTCTTTTCTCCAGGAATCCCTTCCCTGGGCGCCCAGAGCAGGGCAGCCTCCTGCAATACAGTCTTTCTCAGCTCCCTTCCACTCCAGCACTTATCACCCCTGAAATGCATCAAGGTGTGTCAGTGGGGTTTTGTCTGTTTGCCCTGTGGAGTGTGGATGCAGTCTCTGTGCCACAAGAACTTTCCTCCTGCCCCAACCTTGTGTCCCAAGCCCCCCAACCAAGCCTCATGGATGTTCAATTAACAACTTTTGACTAAATGAATAATATAAATGAATCAATTTCACTGACTGTTTTCTACTGATTCAATGAGTTATTTGAATTCTTTGGTCTATTCATACAAATGGATGTCATCGATCATACAGAAGGGTCAGAGAAGAAACAGCGAGCACAGATACTTGACTACAGAAACTTGAACCCCTGGTTTGGGGTGGACAGAAACTGCTACACATCAGTTATGTCCCGGGGTGATTGGGACATCCAGCTGTGAGCAAGGCGCAGGGTGTTGAGTGGCCAGACCCAACCTGTGCCTCACAGTCAAGTTAGGGATGAGGCTAGGGAAAGCTTTCCATCTGCTGTGTAACTAAGCCCTTGGCCTGAGACACAGCTGAGGTATGGCATTGCTCTTTATTTGTGTCACAGGCATTTTGTCTTTGCCTGCTCAATGCCTCATTGTATTGCCTCAAATCCTGCCCCTCAATTCCTGCTGCCCCATCCACCCTGTCCCCAGAGCTCTAAAGGAATAGACACTATACCCAGCGAGGCTGGGACTCCAGGGCTTGGAGTGGCTCCTGCATAAAGGTGCCCACTTTTACCGTAATCTCTTGGGCTGCACACTAACCTGGGTCTGCTAAATGCCATTGGGCCCTTTGATTGCCCTGCTGGCTGCCAGTCCCTCCTCCCCACCTTTACCTCACATCTCCTTCTTTGTACCCAGAGCCCTCAAAATGAACCAAAATATTTGAGTTGGCCACTGCACAGCCTCAAGCAGGATGGATCTCAGCTTGCTGGTCTGTGTGTATAAAACCTGTTTCTTTCCATCTTAGTGGCCTCAGGCTGCTATCACAGAGTACCATGGTCTGGGCCTTAAATGGCAAACATTTATTTCTCAGTTCTGGGAGCTGGAAGTCCCAGGGGAAGTGCCTGGTGACAACCCCTTCCTGGTGTGCAGGTGGCTGTCTTCTTATTGTATTCTGACCCTGGCAGAGACAGAGAAAGTCCTCCCATGTCTCTTGTGAGGTCACTAATCACTGCTTCAGCCTGTGACCAGAGGGTGGGGGTTGCAAGCCAAAGGAAGAAATAGAGCAGAGACCCCCCAGGTCAAGGACACAATATGCAGGAGCCCTGAGGTGGGAGAGGAGGAACAAACGTGGCTGGTGCATAGTGAGGAGAGGAAGATGGAGATGGGGGGGTGAGCAGCGGTACGGGGGATCCAGGACCCAGATCATGAGAAGCTGTATGGTTTGTGGAGGAACACTTGGAGTTTTGAGTGAGATGGGAAGGCACTGGAGGGTTTCAAGCAGGGGAGCAACATGATCTGATTCACAGCTGATGGTAGAGAATGGAAATGGGGGGTAAGGGTGGGGAGGAGAATCTGGCAAGACTTCCTGAGGACCCGTAAGGAGGGACCATGACCTGGGGTTCCAGGAGATCCCTCCCCCCAATAAACCACCTCCCCACTCCCTGCCTGTCTAGTGAGCACATCACTCGGGATTCTAGATGATAGATCATCAACTTAACCTGCTGTAAATTAAAAATCTTCATGTTCTGGATTCCTTGTGGCTTAGGTCCTGTGGCTCTAGAATACACTGGAGAAGAATTAGAGATATGAGGATATTTACAAGAAATCATTCCTACAGTGTCTCCTGGCTTCTGGTGGAAGATTAAATGCATTTATCTAAGTTTCTTCCTTCCTGAAACTCCATTAAAACTACACTGAAGAGGTGGCTCAGTCGGTTAAGCGTACGACTTTGGCTCAAGTTATGATTTGACAGCTTGTGATTTCGAGGCCCACATAGGGCTCTGTGCTGACAGCTCAGAGCTTGGAGCCTGCTTCGGATTCTGTCTCTCTCTCTCTCTCTCTCTGCTCCTCCCCCACTCGTGCTCTGTCTCTCTCAAAAATAAACATTAAAAAAATTTTTTAAACTACACTGAAGATTTTTTTTAATCATAAACCTATAGGGATGGGAAAAAGGTACAGAAGACAATAGCAATTAAGCTTTGGGAGCTGGAGAGCAGAGGTACAGAGGCAACTGAACTAGCACATCTGAGACACCAGGTCTGAAGCCAGCAATGGAGAAAAAGGACACCCAGCCCTGAGTGCCACAGACTCCTAAGATCCCCCAAAGGAGGGCTTGCAGGGGGAGCCATCAGCCTCTGCTGCACACAGGGAGAGAGTGCACTGTGTGTGGAACACTACAGCTCACTCAAAGTCGACCTGATGTTATATTACCTACCTGCATGGGTGATTGTAAACAATATCACTGATAAGGGCTCTTCCCTGCATGGCTGACCATGTTCCCAACCCTATTTGCCAGGGCTCAGATGTCTCAGGCACTAGCAGCGCTGGAGGCCTCTGCACTTGGGACGAGGGTGCAGCTCAGTGAGAGTGTTAAGAAGCTCCCCTCACTGAATGCTCCTGGGGACTGCCCCTCCTCCACTTCCTAGAAGCCTGAAAACAGGGTGCTGGGCACAGGTGACAGTGTGAATATGGGGCCAAACAGATTAGGTGGCTGTATGCACTTGAAACACTTAATCGAGAGGCCCCTATATGTATCCACAGCTGCCAGTCGGACTCTGTCCCTGGTATTACCCATGTCTTTCCTTTTCTGTGTTTCTAGTTTTTCAACATGCAAGGCCTTGCTGACTTCTGGAGGAACGGTCCCTCCCTGGGCCAGCTAATTCTTAGAGCGAGCAAACAACACACCTGTAGTGCACCTTTCAAATGCCAACCAAGCCATCCAGAGCCCACACCCCCAACCATCTCCTTTGTGGGGTTCTCACACCCAGACCACTATCTACCTGCCCTAATCACCTTAGGGTCAGATGCCAGAAGTGGATTCAGCCCCAGTGCCCCAGAGCCAACTGAGATCTTTAAAATACCCAGTATTAAGACTGCTTACCCTCCTCACCTGTTCTTTCCCACAGAAACCACAGTAAGGGCTCTTGCTCACATTTTCCCCTTGCTACCTCTGTCTTCTGACTGACCCAGCCCATCCCCATGTGGCCTTGCAGACTATGCTGTGCCTCTTGTTCCCAGGGATCTGTGAGTATGACCATCACTTCCATGTCCATGTGTCTTACCATCCACTGGCAACTTGCTATTTCTCACCATGGATAGTGGCAACATGGGTGTGCATTTCATTATCATCTTTTACTGTGATGTCATTCAAATAACATTAAAAAGAATCCCCTGTTTAAGCATACACTCACTCCCTGTTACCCAGCCCATCTCAGCCCTGGGCAGCCATTAATGTGCTTTCTGTCCCTATGGATTTGCCTATTCTGGAAATTGCATACAAATGGAATTACACAATGTGTAGACTTTTATGTCTGGCTGCTTTCATTTAGCATAATGCTTTCAAGGATCATCTTTGAATGCATGTATGTTGTAGCAAGTATGGAATATTCCTTTCATGACTGAGTGACTCCATGTGGGGATAGACCACATTTGTCTATCCACTTACCAGTTGATGGACATTTGGATTGTTTCCACCTTTTTGGCTACTATGAACAACGTTGCTATGAACATTTATGTAAAAGTCTTTGTGTAGACATATGTTCTCACTTGTCTTGAGTTTATACCTAGGAGTGGCATTATGGGGTCATAGGGTAACTCAATGTTCAGCTTTGTGAGGAACAAATTGTTTGCCAAGGTGGCTGTGCCATTTTCCCTTCCCACCATCAGTGTACAGGTTCCAATTTTTCTACATGTTTGTCAACACTTGTTATAATTTTAAAAATTAGAATTATTTTCTCCCTTAATTGTTCTTTCTCATGGGGACCATTTACTTTTCCTTGGTAATATTTACCTCAACTTGTAATTATGTATTCCTTTGTTCCTTAGCTTGTGTAAAATCTGTATCCCCTGATTACACTGGAGGTTTCATGAAAGCTATTGGCTACCGCATGCTCAGTGCTCAGCATAGTGCCTGGCACACAGCTGTGCTTAGTAAATAGCTGAACAACTTTATGGGTATATGGTTAACTCATGGAAAGGAAGGGCATAGCATTAGACTTGCCCCACCACCGGGCAGGATCAGCAGGTGGGCAGACATCCCACTCCCTCTCACTCTGTGCCAGTCCCTGGGTAAGTATTGGCATCACAGAGTGACCAGGACAGGGCTTTGACCTGGGAAGATGGTGACATTCTGAAGCCTGAGACAGGTCCATAAGCTGACATTTCCCAACATGTGATCCCTCCATGATGAAGACCAACACAAGATGACTTCAGAGCACAGAATAGATGCACCTGCTCAACACAGAGATCAAGAAGCCATCTTAAAGGAGGTAACACTAGTATGACAATTAATTTTATGTGTCAGTGTGACAAGGCTAATGGATACCCAGATATCTAGTAATTATTTCTAGGTATGTCTGTGAGGGTATTTCTAGAAAGGAGTAACATTTGATTCAGTAGACTTAGTAAAGAGATACACCCTCACCAATGTGGGCAGCCATCATCCAACCCACTGGGGGCCCAAGTGGAACAAAAACCAGAGAAGGGAGTATTCTCTCTCTCATTTTCTCTCTCTCTCTCTCTCTCTCTGTCTATCAGTCTCTCTCTCTCTCTCCCCTGGAACTGGAGTGTCCATATTTCTTGCCCTCAGACATCAGAGATCCTGGCTCTCAGAACTTTGGACTTAGACAAAACTGTACCACATTCTCCTGGTTCTCCAGGTTTCAGATGGTAGCTTGTGGGGCTTCTCAGCCTCCATAACCATGTGAGTCCATTCCTACAATAAATCAATCTCTATATGGATATATTGATTGATGCATGGATAGTTATACTGGTATATATATCTTCTATTGATTCTGTCTCTCTGAAGAACCTGAAAAATACAGCCAAGGTTGAGCCAGGTGAAGGGAAGGGTAGCAGGAGAATAATATTGAAAATCACGGTGAGATCTCACTTGACCAAAATTATCTTGTCCACTAATTTACCATGGTTACCCTTTGTGCCTTATGCAGCCTAAAATTCTCATTATTAGTGACAGACCTTTGGCTCAGGCCACAGAGGCAAGTGGTATACTCCAGAATGCTCTACCAGGATGCAGCATTAATTTGTGCTGGGAGAGGAGAAGCCCAATCTGGTCAACAGAGGGGCAGGGCAAGAAAGGGTGGGAGCCCCATGCCCACACACCCTCTGAGCCAATCCAATCTCTTTGTTGTGTGGACAGTGGCCTCACTCTGGGGACCCAAGGAGACTGTCAATGGGCCTTCCCTGAAATCAACAAAGTCCTCCCATGCACTTGGCAACCAGCCTACATCTTTGGCAATAAATGGATCCCCTGCAGCAGAGGGAGGGCGGTACCCAAGGCTCCCATCAGTCTCCTTATTTTAAAATGAGTGTAAATGTTTAGGAGAAAAGCAAGTGGTAAATACTCTGGTTGGCAAGTTTATAGCTGAATTCATAAAAGGGAATGTAAGCACCTCAAGCCAGGGTCCAGCAGTGTAGCCCTTTTGCTCCACCCGTCACCTGCTGATATTGGCAGATGCTGTGGGACACTGCTCACAGGCTTCACTGCTATGACCCAACATGGGCCCAGGGCCCTGCAAGCTCAGGGGGCAGAGCCCAGCCCAGGTTTACAAAGGGCAAGGCACCCACACTTGCTGCCAGGGAACTTAAGCTTAACCAACCAAGAAATCTGCATCCTTCCTCCAAGAAGTCTTGGGCTGCCAGCCGCACTCACCCCCTCTGATGTGAAGGGTGCTCTACCCTGATGCATGCATGTTTGGGTGGTTCTTCTGCTGTCCCTGTGCCCGTCTCCTGAACAATTGTGTACAAAGGGGAAAGGGGCAGATCCAGGAAGCAGACAACTGTGCCACCCAAAGCGGGTGACTTGGGAGGGAATAATCACTAGCAATAGTGGCACCAATGACAACAGCTGACTCCCCGCAGGCACTTTCCTGGAACCTGCATTCTACGTGCATGATCCCAGCTCAGCCACCTGACCCTGGAAGACCGGAGTTACTATATCTTCTTGGTAGAGGAGGAAACTGAGACCCAGAGGATTTGGTATCTTGCCCAAGGTGACACAGCTAGTAAGGACGGGATGGATCTGTGTGACCCTGAAAGCCACACTCTTGACCACCATGCCCAACACCCACCCCCTCACCATGGATGGTCCTCCTCTTAAGATGTGCTCTTTCCCTGGCTGGGAGGGGCAGGGGTGTGAACTAGTGGTGATGGGCTGTGGTGGCCACGTGATACGGTGTCATGGCCACATGGTGGATGGACATGACAGATAGACAGGCAGCTGTGGGCAGCAGGCTGAGACTGTCTTGTCACACTGTCAGTGAGCTGCCCATGCTGAGATGGTGGTGGCTTACACCAGAGGCTGCAGGCAACCATGCACATGCTCTTCCCTGCCCTAACCATGTCCTGCCCCTGGTCACAGAATGGCACTGGCTGTCTGTGCCTGCACACCCTACAGCTGCATGTCTTACTGAAGACCAGACATCACTGAGGGGTGAGCACTCCCATACGGCGAGGTTGGCTTGACAATGCTCCATTCCCAAGGTAAGTGCACATCAGGAGATCGTCCTCTCCAAACTGAGCCTAGATGGGGGCAGGGGTGGGGAGGTCCTGGAGGTCCGCTCCATATCCCAGCCCCCGCCCAGAGCCTGGTGGATGGTCCAGCAGGTGGACCAAGGGGGACACTCTCACCTGCCTCATCACACTTATTCCTCACAACAACCCTGAGGTGGATCTTATACTCCCAGGTCTGATTGTCCAGCCCTTTTAAAGATCACCTCCCTTAGGGAAGCCAGGGGTGGGAGCAGTTCCTCACATACTACTGTCCTCTTGTCTAAGAAAGCCCTTCCCTGGGGTCTCCTGCCTGCTGCAGGCCCCAGCACGCATACTTGGGAAAACTGCAGCCCCTGTCCACAGAGCCCCACCTCCCACTCCAACTGTCCACACCCCAAGTCTGAGATACACACTAGGGACTCTGGCTGGAGAGGCCAGGGTGGATCTTGGCACTCAAAGCCGATCTTTTAAGCTCCCTCTACCAAGGCCAGTTTGAGATATGCCTCTACTTGCCTGTATTCTTCTGAGTATGAGTAAATAATCATTCTCTCTCTCTCTCTCTCTCTCTCTCTCTCTCTCTCTCTCTGTTTCTGTCTCTGTCTCTTTCTCTCTGTCTCTCTCCCTTACACACACACACACACACACACACACACCCTCCCCCAAGAGCAACAGTCTGTACAGAATACACCAGCAGACCTAAAGTCAAATCCAACTGACAGGTTTTGATTAGACCACAGACACAGACTATTTTTTAATTGATCGTCAAATTTTAAAATTCTGCTTTCACATTAAAATCTTGATTTTCCATTTTTTCTTCAAAACACTGACTACAAGGCCCTCCTGAGCCCACATTTGAGGGTGCACTGGCAGCCAGAGCTAAGGAGCTATGTTAGCTTTCTCAGGCAGTCCCACCCACCTGTTCATATACCTGCCAGACCCCAGGCAGGTCCCGAGTTCTTAGTCCTAACCTAAGGCAATAAGAAGACAAAGCTACTTCCTTTAATCCCCCAAACATACAAGACTGCTAATTGTGGAATTAGGGCATTGAATTATTACACAAAGTCTTTTCTTTCCTTTCATACACTCTCTCATCTTCCCCACTTTCAAACTGTGTCCCCACCAGGCCCCCAGGAGGCCAGAGGCTCTTCCTGTCTCCTGTGGGCTACACAAACACCCAGCCAGGCTCTGAAGGATGTGCTCAGAGGGCCAGCTCAACTCGGAAAGGGAGCACCATCTCCTGTCCTAGTTGCTGGCAGGGAAGGGGGGATGGCCATTGTGTCAATCACAGCCACCTCCTAGAAGAGGCTACCGGGGCCCTGAGAAGTCCACAGTGGAGCCTCACCTGACCACCATTTCGGCACTGGGCATAGGGATGATGGAGTCAAGCTCAGGCAACATTTGGGGATTTCTTGCTTACCACTTCCCACCCCTCACCACCCTCACCCTATTGGTTTACTCCCAGAGACACTGAGATAAGAAAACAGTGGGTGGATGGGCTGGCAGTTCACAGAGAGCACTCCATTTGTCGGGTGGGCAGGCAGGCTCCATGGCCACCTGCTTTGCACACCAGCCTCAGTGTGTATAGGAACACTCACCCATGAGCCACATCACTGGGCCCCAAGGCTCCTGCAGTGCCAGCATTTGGACAACCTCACCTTGTGTGGGCTGCCCCAGACCCACAGATTGTATGCCTGTCTGACTCAGGACCTTCCCATAATGTCCCAGCTGCCAAGCACTTAGCCGCCATGGAGAGCCAAGTAGGTGGCAGGATTGAGGGCAAACACCTCTTGTCCAATCCCAAGGCCCATGCCTACCCCACTTCCCCAGACAACTGACAGAAGATGCAGGGAAATTCCCAGAAACAGTTCCTATAGTCTATTTGGATCAGAAGAAGGTGGATAAGAAGCCAACATTTAAATGACTTTTAAAACAGTGCTTAATCAAGACCTAACTTGAGTTCTATAAAGACTCAGGGAAGGACTAGGTTGGGGGGTTGAGATAATTGGGAACCTACTCAGCTCAGTGCAGGGACCTGAGTTAGACGGCATAGAGTGGAAAGGTGAGCAGGCCAGTGGACATTGTGAGGACATTCGGGGCACAGGAAAAGCTGGCTCTTACAGTCTATCCTGCCTTGAGCTGGCAGGCCCAGAACACGATCTTTCTATCCACCATCCACGGCTTCACCAGACAGTTTGGAACACCAGGTAGTAGCCACAACTCGGTCTCTGCTTGCGTTTCCATGGCCAAGGCTTGCCACATGTGCATTTCACCCCAATGCTCACCCTCATTGGGACAAACGAGAATCAGTAATAACTGTGCTTGAATTTGCACCAATTTGATGAAATTATCCATCAGGGCCTTTCTTTCATCAAAGGCTGTGGGAGGTTGACCACTGTGATTCAATTCTATTCAGCAACCACTCAGTGACCATCGGTCTGAGTAGCATCTGAGGTGCCACGTGCAGACACAAACATATGATCTGTCTCCTGGAGGGGCTCAAGTCTAGTAGGGCACACACATGAGAGCAAACTATACTGCAGTGAGATCAGTGGTGTTGTAAAAAGTCTCCCTTAAAAAAACTAACTTTTATCTGAGCAAAATTTTTCATGACCCCACAAGAACCTCATTGGAGAAGCCAAAGGCACACAGGGACAGACGGATTGGGGGAAAAAACGAAGAATATATCTTTTTCAAGGCAATTGATAAACTCCATTTTACAGATCAGCTTTCATCTGATTAATTATCTAAGACAACAGAAAACAATAGACTCACTTAACTGGAATTTTGCTTAAATATATGGACTGGCATAAGACTTAATGAAGCCACTTTTTGAGGAGTATTTAAAATTATAATTTTTGTTAAAAGAACATTAGTTGAGGTCCAACAAATCTGTTGGATGTGCATGGGATTTTTGTAAATAAATTAAATCTCCCTTCAGCAGCTCAAAACTACCACTGGCAATAACTGTCTGATTGCAGCTTTAATGGTACTGTAATAGGGCCAGTCCATAGAGACTGTGTGAGGCAGTTTACAGTTAACAACATCGCCTGTAGTTGAGAAAGCTGATCAAGAAAGGAGAATGTTTATTATTCCTAAAATTGAAAAAGAACAAGTCACATTCCATGTTCATTTAAAGAAAATGATTCTGTTAGGATATGTATGTGAACCCACGGCCCCTTCATAGTTTTTCTTTCTCATTATTCTGCAGGAACATCCTGCAGGGTCTCAGACTGGAACCTCAAGATGCTACATGAAAACCCCAAAGAGAAAGATGCTTGCTGAAGGTACAAAGGCCTTGGTTCTTTCTGACATCCTACTCTGTAAGCCTGTCCAACTATTGTTCTCACCCAGCCAAGAAAACAGGCCAGTGCCTTGGCTATTATTTACCACCTGTCCTCTTATGAAAGGAGGTGTATGTATCAGTTAGCCATTTCTGCATAACAAACCACTCCAAGACAACACTCATTTATTATTGCTCACATGTCTGCTGGATAGTTGGGAAAGGTGGCTGATCTGGGATAGGTTTGGTTGGGTTTGACTTCTCCATGTGGTTGGGCTCAGGTCTGCTCCAAGAAGGCACAGGAGCTACCAAGTGGAAGCTCCTGCATGAAGGTGACAAAAGGACATATACCCCACACCACAAGCACATCTCAAGACTTTGCTCATCTATCTTCTGCTGACATTCCATTGGTCAATGCTTGCCCCATGGCCAAGCTCAGCATACATCCATGGAGCTGGAAAATATACTCTAGCAGAAGAGGGTGGGGAAGAAACGTTTGCTGAATAATAACTGAAACTGACACAGTCTGCCCTATCACTTCCTTTGCACATACTAACTGGACCCATGCCTTTCCCAAGACATACCAAAAACCTCCCCTAATCATAGCGTGAGGCTGGAGGCCCAGGATCTCATGACTACAACTTTCCACATGTCTCCTCTCCCTCCAGAGACCAAGTACTACAAAAGGCCCACAGAAATTTAAAATTCTACTAGGTAAATAATGCCAGCCCTTCTACCCTGCGAGTAGGGACTATCTTTTGATTAGGCCCTGGGTTTGTTCCCTGGGAATAGCTTTTCATTCACCATTTTTTTATGACTCTTGGATCCACACTGGATCCAAGGCGCTTCCTTGGGGAAGGCACTTCCTTTTGCATCATCCTCCATGCTCTCACAGGCTGACGGCTTTGGAAAAGATGCCTCTTTACATCCTTCAACTGTTTCTCAGCCTGCTTCCTGCCTGGGGAAAGCTGAGAACCCAGAGGACCTTCACATCTTGAATAATCTCCACCTCTTTTAGTCCAGGTTGGCCATACTTTTGTCAACACAGCTCTTTCAAACACGTAGATTTTCCATGTGTTTGATTCCAGTTAACTCCATATGGCTTACCAGCAACCTATCTACAACTCTTTTCTGAGGCATGCCTTGCTTTCTAGACTTTGGAAGCATCAGGCTTCTGTGAGACCATGCTCTTAATCATTCTAGGGTCCGTTGTCCAGCTAAGTTCCATCTTAATAACTTTGGAAATGTTACCAAGGCTATAGCTTACTTTGAGAGCCTGTTCTTAACTGGAGAGTCTGAGGATAAGCAATAGTTTTATTTTCAAACCCAGAAAGCCCAAGAGTTTCTGGCATTTCTATATTCCCTTTTGCTCATTGACAGACCAGCCAGTCTTTCCTGAGTTTACCCCTTCCCTGTGGCAGCCTATCAACGGCAGCTCACAACAGCTGAATATGCAAATCCCTGGAGACTGAACTCTGTCCTGTGGGCCAACAAGGATGCATTCAGGACCTCATTAGGAAGTGTGCCCGCAGGGATGCCAGAGTGACTCAGTTGGTTAAGCATCTGACTCTTGACTTCAGCTCAAGTCATGATCCCACAGTTCATGAGTTTGAGCCCCATGTTGGGCTCTGTGCTGATAGCATGGAGCCTGCTTGGGATTCTCTCTCTCCCATTCTCTCTGCTCTTCCCTTGCTCACTCTCTCTTTGTCTCTCTTTCTCTCCCCCTCTGTCTCTGTCTCACAAAATAAATAAACTTAAAAAAAAAAAAAAAGAAGTGTGTTCCCTTCATATTCACAAGCCAGCAGGAGAAAAGAACCAGGACAGACAGTAGGAGGCTCCAGCTGGAATCATTAGATACCACCCCCAGATGCTAAGACACTGGCAGACATGTTTCTTAAATCACAAGCTTACTGAAGAAAAAAAAAATGCCCTTTCCCAGGAAAGTATGAGTAGCCCTGCCTGAGCCCTCAGCTATGAATACAAAGCAACTGGAGTTCACTTTCCCATCAAACTTTAGAGCTCTTGGGTCTAGTGTAAAATAACCACATCACTGATTGCACTGCAAAGAGGCAATCAAATCTCTCTGTTAGAAAAAGAAAGGGAAGGATCTCCCAAAGATGAGGACTACTGGGCCAACCATAAAAGGTGCCTGGCCTCCCTTGTGTGGGGTCTCAGATTCCAGTTTTCACCCGCACTGGCACCCCCTCCATGGAAGATTCCATCCTTCTTTCACACCAACCTGGGCTTGGCTTCCCAGAGCACAGCTAGGAGATGCTGGATGCCTGAGAAGCTGCTAAATCCTGAGGAGGGTCAGTGGGGAAATAAGCAGACAGAGCAAAGCGCACAGAAAGAGATTCACTTTCAAACATGAGCTAGGATCCTGGTGATGCAGCAAAGCTTCGTGCTGACAGCACCTCACAACCCACGCCAATCCCCTCTATAAGCCTGTGGGGTAACCCTCCCCACACAGGAGCGAGCAGGACTTCCGCCATGCTGACTATGTCCCTTTTAAATCCCAGGTCCAAGAATAGGCTCCAAAGACAGACATCATCCCATTGCCCCATCATCACTAGGATTCACTCCTGTAAGAGGCAGCAGTCAGGGAAAGAGGGTGGGGGATACATGAAGCCATTGAGCACAGGGCTTTCTCTTGGCATTTCAAAAGGAGATTGAAGATGATGGCTCAGCTCCACTAGTGATGACAGGTGAGGTTAGAAGAATCCATGGAGACAGGAGGCTGGGCTCTCAGGAAACCCTGACATGAGGGCGGACTGATGCAAAGGACTTCAGGAAGGCTTCCCTGAAAGATCCCACAGACCTGTCTCCATTTGAGCTCCATCACTTACCAGCGGTTCACCTTAAGCAAATCATTCAATTCCTCTGCAACCCATTTTCAAATCAGAACATCAGGACTATTTTATCCAGCTCATGGAGCTGTTGTCAGGAGTAAATGAGAGAATTCTGTGAACTTTTCTAATAGAGGCACCCACACACAGTGGGTCAGGCTGACAAGTAGGTTGCACCCTTTGTACAAACTCCATTCATTGTCAGACTGGGAAACACTTTATAGGTGGTCATATGATCCACCCTGGGTCACCTGGTTAATAAATGGCAAAAATGGGATTTGAAGGCAGGTACATCTTCCCCCAAAGCGCATCTTCTTTCCTGCCTCTAGAACAAACTTCAGCACAGTATGCAAGAGTTATCAACTCTTTCCTGATTCCACTTGATTCCCAGGGGAAAGAAAAACCACCATATGGTGTCAGGAAATCTCAGTCCTAGATAGAGGATTTCCCCAGAGGCCCCACTAACTCCATGGACTGTTACAAAGACTAAATGAGATAATGTATAAAAATGTCTGCCACGGAGTAGGAAGGTCTAAATAAATGGCAGCTACTATTATGTTCCGATGACTTAAGGTTGCTTCTCTTGTCCCATATGAATTTTCAATGGTGCACAAACTAGATGGCTTAAAACAACACAAATTTGTTTTCTCACAGTTTCTGTGGTTCCTAAGCTGAGGCATGGATTAGGTGGATCCTGTGCTCAAGGTTTCACAAAGCTGTACTCAAGGTGACTGGGGCTGCCTCTCATCTGAGGCTCGGGGTCTTCTTCCAGCTCATTGGCAGAATTCCGTTCTTTGCTGCTATAGGAATGAGGTTACTGGGTCCTAGAAGCTGTCTGCCATTCCCTGCCACATGGCCCACTCCACACATAGCAGCTTGCTTCTTCAAGAACAATAGGAGAGTCCTGCCCCTTCTGTCCCTACCCTCTGGACTCTCTTTTGAAGGACTCACCTAATTGAGCCAGGCCCACCTGAAATAATCTTCCTTTTGATTACCTCTGTGAAATACTTTAACCTTTGTCTTACAGTATAATCTGATAATGGGAGTGAAACCATATCCACAGGCCCCACACATAGTCAAAAGGAGGGGCTTATACATGGACATGACTCATCAGGGATCATCTTAGAATTCTGTCACTCCTGCAGTCCTTATCTGAACAGAATACAGAACCCCCCATCAGATGAATGAAACTCTAATAGTGTGCCTTGGTCAAGGTCCTTAGAACAACTTTTTTTTAGGATTTCCAAAAAAAAATGGCATTTTATATCCAGAATAGATTTCTTTGGTAAATGGGCTTTCTCTGAAACATGAAGCTGGCTAACACAAATTAATCATAATACAACATTGTGAATTTTGGCAAAATGGCACATTCGGAACATAAGAGTGTTGATTGGCTTTTAGCTCTATCTTCTAAATATGCTCCTTGTGCTGGGGCAGTCCTACCCTGGAAATCCTGGCCATTCACTGTAGGAGTCCAGATGTCCCCAGGTTGGCCTGATGGAGAGAAAGAGTCCAGACCTCACTGATCCAGGAGAACAGCAGATTTTCAGAGCTAGGAATATTTCTGGAGACTCCTCCCACCTCACCACAGGAGCAGCAGCTCCTGATAGGGCTGCCCCTGCCTCCACCATCCCCCCACCTCCTATTCTCATTTATCATTCTGGACTGTGACTCACAGTGGGCATCATTAATACCCATTACAGTGAGGAGCCCTCTGACAAGTGGAATAGACTTAATTTTTAGCTTTAGTGTGAGAAAGAAAGAAAATCATTAATGTTAAAAGTTCTTAATGAGGTAGAACATACATTTTACATCCACTCCCAGTCATCTTCAGTAATGCACTCATGAATATTTACACAGATAAATATTTTCTTTCCTGCATCATCTTGAATACATACTTCACCAGGGCTGATGAGCCAGCATACACTTAGAGAGCTCTGGCCAAGGTCCTGAGTAGGTGAGGATTTACCAGGTTCCCATCTATCTGCTCTAGGCCTTCATCCACAACCTCACTGCATGCTCACATTTGCCCTGTTGAGGATCATTAGCCCACATCTTCAGATGTGTTACCAAGTTCATGGAGACCAAGGAACTAACACAGTGTATCACCATTGGGATTCCAACACAGGTCTATCGAGTTTCCACACCTCCTACTACTCTGCTGTAAAGAAACACATATCTCAGTTCATGAGTCTGGTTAAGCTCTGTTTAAGTGGAGCTTTGCAATGACCAATTTCATGAAAAAGACTCATGGCCCAGTTGCAAACTTGCCTGCAGAGAGCTTGGGCTGGTGGTTAATAAATGGACTTGAGCCTTGTATGTTAATGCCAAGAAAGGAAGATGTGAATTTGCACAAGCAGGAAAAGAGATGTATGCATCTCAAACTCTTTCAGATGTCCCCAAGAGCCATCAAAATGTTGTTCCTCAAGGAGATTTGGATCTTTAGGTACAGATGCTGCCCCACTGGTGGACACTGCCACTGGCCGAGCCAGCATCCAGAGTGACCAACCCTCCATGTTTGCATAATCAGAAAGAAAAGTACATGAAATTCTAATATATAGTGGTGATACCTGTCAGCATCATAAGTTGAGATTTGTAAGAATTTCTCATATAAATATGTGATTTAATGAAAATTGCAATTAGATGTACATAACTTTATAAGTCTTTGATTTTTATTTAATGAAATGAGCATACCACTTTGTCATCTTATTTGCTAAATAATATTCCATTTTAGAATGATGTCAAAAATGTGCATCAACTGGGCTGTTGGATGCATCCCTGTTCTGCTTCCACCTGGGGGGAGGAACATGATCATGGCTCCTGGAGTTGCACCCCAGGGTTTCCTGCATCACAGTCGAGTTCCCTGAGCCACCAGCTAAACATGTGGGTTTCTAGATCTCCAACTTTATCGGGTATCAGAATCATGGAGATGGGTTTGTTAAAACCAGATGGCTGGGCTGTATCCCTAGAGTTTGTTTTTCAGGTCTGGGTGCTGTGGTGCTGCCAGTCGGGCTGCACTTGAAGGACCACTGCTTAGGATGCTTTCAGTTACAAGAAAGAGGAATCCTAAGCAAAACAAGCTTAAAGTAAAGAGGATTTAAGATCCTTACAAGGAGAGAGTCTGGGGTAGGGTAGGTTCAAGGTTGAGTGAGGCTCCAGGTCATCAGGGACCCAGTTCCTATGGATCTCTCCACTTATGCTTATGACCTCAGCTTCATGGTAGCACTATATCTGCCTCTGCTTCAGACATCACATCCTTATTCCACAAGGTCCAGTGGGGTAGGAAGCACTGCTGGCCTGGTATTGTATGCCTCAGGTCTCAGATTCCCTCCAGTCAAACCTGATGAAGTCACATGCTCCCCTGTGAACTAATGACTCAGGCTCAGCCCAAGAGCTGTCTGTGGGAGAAGCGGATACCAGTGGAACTCTTGGTGCTGTTGGGGAGAGTTGAGGGAAAAAGATGTTGGCAGGGTGAGCAACTCGTCCCAATCTTCCAGGACCTTCCTTGGTTTAACATTGAAATTCCTGTGTTCTGGGAACTGGTCTGAGCAGAACAGGGATGCATCCAACAGCCCAGGTGTTTGGCATTCCTGAACCTTCCAGGTAGTCTCAGAGCAGCTAAGTAAATGGCCAGATGGAATATATATTAGAATATATAATTTCATGTACTTTTCTTTCTGGTTATGCATTTTTTCCCCTTCACTAGCTATGTATCGTATATGGGGAGTAGTTCTTAAAATAGAGAGTAGTTCTTAAAAGTGCACACTCTACAGTTGAACTCTTGGGGTTCCACATACCATCTGTGTGACTTGGAAAAGTAGATGATACTCGTGCTTTGGCTTCCTCGTCTGGGAACAGGGCTATAACAGTATCTACTCCACAAGGGAATGGAAAGAGGAAGTGCTTCAAGCCCTCAGCACAGTGCCTGGGGCACAAAAGTGCTCAATAGTGTTATTTTTGTAATTAGCACTCAAAGCTGGGGGCAAATAGTGTTGTTCTCTTTGGATATGTCTCACTTATAATCACAAGAATGGTATTTAACTACAGGCATCCAATAAATATACAAAAAAAATGACTGACAAAGCCATGCAGCTGGGGCTTGGCCTCAGCCGCATCCTACTCTGCCCTCTCACCCCTCTAACCACCCCCCACTTCCCCACAAGCCCTCAGGTCCCACATCTGACTATGGGTTTCTTTTTTGTTTGTTTTTCTTTTTCAAGTTTTTATTTAAATTCCAGTTAGTTAGCATACAATCTAATAATAGTTTCAGGAGTAGAATTCAGTGATTCATCACTTACATACAACACCTGGTACTCATCACAAGTGCCCTCCTAAATCACCCATTTAACCCATACCTCTACCCACCTCCCTCCAGCAACTGTCAGCTTGTTCTCTATAGGAAAGAGTATGTTTTCTGGTTTGCCTCTCTTTCCCCCACCCCCTATGTTCATCTGTTTTGTTCTTAAATTTCACATAAAAGTGAAATCGTATGGTATTTGTCTTTCTCTGACTGACTTATTTCCCTTAGAATAATATTCTCTAGCATGCCATTGCAAATGGCAAGATTTCATCCTTCTTGATGGCTGAATAATATTCCATTGTGTGTGTGTGTCTTTTATCTTTATCCATTCACCTGACTGTGGGTTTATAATACAAATTAACACATCTTTATCCATTCACCTGACTGTGGGTTTGTAATACAAATTAACACTGTCATTTATTGAGCACCTGCCACATGCCAGGCCAGGACTGGATTCTTTACATATACTATGGAATTCTAGTTCACACAAGAAATTTGTAAGGTAAAGAGGGTATTTAAATAGAAATTACATGTTACATGTCAATTCTGAACCCAATTTCCTAAAATGCACCTAAATCAGTAATGTAAAAAAATAACATGTTAGGATGTAAAATACTTAAAATATTAAACAATATGACTATTAACAAATAATTGTCTTTGTCAGTAATAAGGCCTCTCAGCTAAAAGACACATTTAGTTTTTTGACATTCATAGATCTTCAAAAGTTTAGATGACATGTGGATCATGAATCAATTGTTTTTGGAGTGTCATTCAAGACTTTTTCCTCACATGCTTTTGCTTTAATCAAGCTATAATTTACATAAAAGTAAGAGCAAAAACGTTAAGATTTTCACGTGGTATATACCCCCCAGAACAAGATAGAGAACATCTCAGCCCCTCAGTAAGTTCTCTGTTCTTCTCAGTCAGTAACCCCAACCCCAGGAGGAACCTGCTATAGACTGAATTATGTTCCCCTATAATTCATCTATTGAAGCCCTAATTCCTATTGGGACTGTATTTGGAGATAGGGCCTTGACAGCAGTAATTAGAGTTAGAAGAGGTCATAAGGGTGGGAGCCTCCTGATGGGCTTCATGTCCTTGTAGGAGACACCAGAGGGCTTACTCTCTCCCTTGCTCTCTGCCATGGGAGGGCACAGTGAGGAGGTGGGCAACCACCTACATGCCTGGAAGAGAGCCCTCTCCAGAACCTGACTATGCCAGCACCCTGATCTCAGACTTCCAGCCTCCAGAACTGTGAGAAATAAATTTCTGTTGTTGAAACTACCAAGTCTAGAGCACTTCATTGTGGCAGTCCAAACTAAGACAGAGAAGCTCTACCATAACACCAATTATCATAGGCCAGCTTGAACTCTCCCACCCTTCTG
Organism: Felis catus; assembly: GCF_018350175.1. NCBI lineage: Eukaryota > Metazoa > Chordata > Mammalia > Carnivora > Felidae > Felis > Felis catus. Next base: position 111,842,146 of record NC_058375.1, on the reverse strand, counting down.
GAGATTTGGCCTTAGCTGATGAGCTGGAGGAGCAGCAGAGATGTGACCACTCATCAGATTGTCTCTTCCCTGTCGGGTAGGGGCCCATGACCCCTGATGATGAGAGGTTGGAACCAATGGAGAATCCAGATGGCTTTGGGAAAGAACACTTGAGGGAGCTCTGCTTTCCCTGCATCACTTGAAGCTCCTGTCTCCACATTCCATCTGTTCGAATTCAAGTCCAAAGGGATGCCTACAGCTTTCTTAAGTATGGTCTTGCAGATATGCTTTATTTTTAGACAATTTCTCACTTTCCTTCTCCTTGTGGCCAGTCCTGTCAGCAAGAGAGGGGTGAGTGGGAGGAGGGCAGCTATAATAAATCCTTAATTAGTTGTGAAATCGGTCCCGGAAATATGACAGAATTTATTTGGCCAGGAAACAGGATTTTAAGTCTCCACACTAGAGGTTTGTTATTTTTAATGTGAAGTTGAGAGAGGAAACTCTCTCAAGGTAAGGACCACAGTAAATTCAAACGCACTTTATTCCCCAATTTCATTGCAGTGGAAGCTTGGAAAACTCAGAAACAGCCCACCTGAAAGGGAAAAAAAATAGACTATAAAAAACCTGATAAAGTACTTTTACTAAGTATTTCTACTCCCTTGTATGCTGTGAGTCACAAAACAAAGCCCATCCTACAGGATATGGGCTGGGTTTGTGATGCAAAGTCTAACTCAAGCTCCTTGCCAGCTTACTGTGTTGTCTTGGGGGCCCCTTTCCCTGCAGATCTTGGTCTCCTCCCAAGGATAGGGATCATTTGCTTCATTCACTTAAATATGTTGAGACGTGTCCAGCACACTATTGGGCTCTGAGGACTCAGAAATGAACTCATCATGCATCCTGCCAATGACCCAGGGGGTGGCCAATGCTGTGCAGAGGTATGTGGCAATAGGGGGTCACGTGGAAGGGGCAGTAATGCAGATAGGAGATCATGAAGTATCCACAGGGGTGTGGTCTCTGAGCTGAGTATTTGAAGGTGAGTAGGAGCCAGCAGTTTGGGTGGGAACTCAAGCAGAAGGAGTACAGGCAATGGAGGGGCAGGTGTCAGAGATGGAGTGAGAGACACAGGCGAGGGCAGGTTTCAGGGTCTCAACGAAATGCTAAATTGCTTGGAATATGTCCCACGGGCAAGAGAGCTCCAGAATAGCTCAAGGCAGAGGTGTGACACAGCCTGCTTTGCAGTTTAGTAAAATGAAGCTGAGATGCTAGACAATGAGGAGTCAGTAATGACCCCTCCATTTCTGACCATTACCAAAAAAGAACATGAGCTGAGGAGCAGATGAGGCAAGGTGAGGTAGAGAAGAGGATGACCTCAATTCAGGGAATGTTGACATTGCAGCTTCTGTGAAACATCCACACAGAGCCATCTTATACATGACTGGATGTATAATTACAAAGCCCAGGAGAGAGAGCTCAGGACTGCATATACAGCTCTGGCAGCCACCAGCACAAAGGGTGTACAAATTGTTCCACAATGCTAATGGCCAGATCATCAAGATGTCCAGTTTCACACCCTTGGGGCCTCTTCTCCCAGCTTCCTCAACCATCCAAGAACCCCAGTGATTCATTCAGATGAAAAGAGAGAAGATCCACTTCATGATCTATGTAGCAAGAGCCCTGGGAGTCTGGGCCTGTTGCAGAAAGGACTGCTCTCCCCATATTCACAGACCAGACATGGTTCTGGGCTACAGGGCTGCCACAGCAGCACATAAAAAAGCTGTGCATGCCAAGGTCAGCACAATCCTCTGAGGGGGGAGTGCACTTGACCATCCTTTGCTCCCATGCCAAGCACCGTCTCAGCAGCCCCTGATCTGGACCCTCACCTACTCTTTCAGCCAGCTCTTCCAAAGCTCCCCTGTGTCAGAGCTTGCTCAGACACCCACAGTTCTCAATAGCACACCAGCATACCTCCCAGCAGCTGCAAGCAACTAGAAACACTCATTCTCTGCCATTCTCAAAAACAGATTAATTGCCTCTGTGGTTTATTATGGATGGGTTAGATTTATTTCTTGAACAAGCTAATAAACCACATAGTAAAAGTCCACATATTCAAAATTCAAAGGTAATTACAAAGAGAAGTCATAGAAGTGTTCCTTCCCACCACTGTACCCCAGACCTCCCAGTTCCCACCCCACAGGCAGCCAGTTATCCCTTGCTAATGCAGAGCTTTAGATGTGTTTTAGTTATACAAGTAATGCACATATTCCTACAAAAACAGCAATAGACTGCATACTCTGGTCTGCACCTTGACTTTTTTCATCTAACAATCAAATGATCTTGGTGATCATTTGAAATTAGTACTTCAAGAGCATTCTCATTGCTTTTAGAGATGTGTTGTAAACATGTATCAATATCATAATTTGTGTAGAGTCTTCTCTATTGGTGAACATTTTACTCATCCCTTGTTTTGCTATTGCCAACAATGTGGCTAATAACTACGCTCAGGTGTCATCTCACACGCATGTGAAAAAATCTGCAAGATAACACCCTAGAAATGAAAAGATTGGGTGTTACCATCTCTCAGAAACCACCCAAGGGACTTGCCAACACTTTTTTCCTAATAACAGAAAAAATAAAGTATAAGGTTAAGTGTTATTAGACAAGGGAAGACAAGTGGCAGGAGATAAGATTGAATTTGGATACAGATTTTCTAAAATAAGGAGTCAGATGGTGGGGTGAGGGGTGGGGGGATGGACAGCAAGCAGTGGATGAACATGGCAGTTTGGGTTCCCCAGGAAGCCAACTCTGAGGTAGAGTCTAAGGTTCAGAATGTTTACTAGAGGGTTGCCTTTGGAATCTACTCCTGTGGAAGGGTGGAGGTAAAAGCAGGTGGGGCAGGGGATAAGGCAGGAGGCAGTGCAGGTCAACACTGTGAAGCCCTCAGAGCTGAAGTGATGCACCAGAAGTGCTCTGCATGAAGCCAAATACATGGGACTTAATCCCCCTGCCTCAGTCAGTCATTGGCAAAGTGATCCTGCAACTGAGGGCATCCTTAAAGACAGCTGAAGGCTTTATGACAATAATACTTATAGCGGCTTGGGCAACAAGCCTTCCTTGGAGCATCTGAGTGCCACATCTCCATGTGCATCTCAAGAGAGTCTGGGATCTCGGGAAATAACAGCCGATATAGAAAGGCAGATTACAAAGAGCCCAAGAGACATTCTTTTGAGGTAGAGATGCAGGACATCAAGGAAGCTCCTGGCTCAGTGAAACTGAAGTAACATGCAGGATCCTAATCCTGACTTAACCAGGTGTGGTGTGGACAAGGAGTTACTCTGACAAGTAACTGCATAAGTTCCTCCCACCCACCACTTCTAGGCAAAGGAAACTTACTCCTCCCCACAGCTGAGAGCAGCTGTCCTTGGTGCTGCCCATCAGTCCTCACTTGCCCTCTGGGTTAGAGCGCAGGTGTGGGTGAGAGGTGGGAGGGAAAATGCACATGGTCAAGGGTAACAACAGGGTAATCCAAAGTTTAACCCTCTGAGCTTCAGTTTCCTCATCCATAAAATTGCAGACAATAAAGACTACTTTTCAGGGTTGTATGAGACTTTAATGAAGAAAAGATATAAAATCCTTGAACATAGCAGGAAATAGCCACTATTTTAATTTGTTTTAAATTGAAGTGGTTACGAAAAGCAGGGATTCAGACTTGGTACAAACATGGCTGCAATGGGCCAAGACCTGAGCTTTCTTTTCCCCTTTAACCTCTCTCTGCCTTTCTCCCTTCCTTTCTTCCTCTTCATCTTCCCCTTCTCCTTGGCCTCCCCTTCTTGCTAAATCCATGTCCTCCTTTTCTTCCTTCCTCCCTATATTCCTCCCATTCCCTTCCCTTCTCACCCCATCCATCACTCCTCAGGGACTTAATCTTAGGAATTTGTAACAAGTCAGAAAAAGCAGTCCTTAATAGCATGGTTCTTCCCCCTCAACACCCTCTCTCTTCATACTATCACTATTTCTCAATACCTAACCATATCACCTTCTCAGAGGCTGTGCTACCTTCTGGCTCTTGGCCAACCCAAAAGCAAGCCACTTGTACTTCTGTCTGAATTGAAAAGCCTGGGAGACCCAGAGCAATGGAACACCACGGAGTTGCTTCAGGCCCCCCAAAATTTTCTGTTCAGGGCACTCTACCATGTGACCACCCCTGAATACACAAATGTGTGCATAAATGTGCATTGTGCAAATAACCAGACTTAGTACTTCATTTCCTGTGATACCGAAAGAAGTTTGCAAAGAGTCTTTAGGTTCTCAGCAAAGCTGATTTTTTTTCCCAATGGTTCTCAAAATATGTCTCTGAACCAACAACATCATTATCACCTGGGACCATGTTATAAATACAAATTTTCAGCCCCTATCCCAGATCTCTAAATCGGAAACTCTGAGAGTAGGATCCAGAAATTTGAGTTTAGCCATCAGCTATCCAGCTGATTCAGGCATATACTCAAGTGTGTGGATCACTACCCTCACTGAGTCTTTAAGGGGTGGGGTTGCATGATGGGCTATAGAGGAAGGTTTGGTCCTTGGTCTGGCATTCAGCTTCTGAGCCTCATTCCACCCACAGCATTAACCAGAGTAACTTCCCAATGACTCATTGAACCACTGTGGTGACACTGTCCTTACCAGGTATAGCTCTGATTGCTCACTCTGCTGCTGGAACTTTCCCCCATGCATACAGCCAAGTTCAATATCCTCAATAAGGCCATCAGATGATCTCTCTGTGACCAAGAGGCATTTCCTGTTACTCTCAGGACCATTGTTGAGTACACTGTGCCCACTCAGCAGAATCCCTCTGACCCTTGATTCCTATTTCAAATGTCACCTCCTCCATGAAACTTCATTCTCTCAAGTTCCTTCTCTATTTCCAAATCTCAGACCCTCCTTCTCATGTTCATCAAACAAAACTCTATGGGAAGTTTGAGTGAGTTTCAGCCTCTTTTTCCAAGACCCCTAAACTCATATCCCTTTGTCCTGATTAGACAACACCAAGTCTACGGAGAAAAGGATAATCTGCTAAATCGAGGCACTTGTAAGATATAAACCCAATAAACCAATAAGCCCAGCTTTGATTTTTGGTTTACCTACAATGAGATTGTTGTTACTATGGGGTTGAGTCATCATTCATTCATGAATTCATTCATTCATATATTGAGTCTGAAAATACATATTAGAGTGCCTACTATAAGTGCAACACAATGTCTTGTTGAGCATACAAAATGAAAATATTCACCATATATGGTATTCCAAAATCCTTTATTTTCGTCCTGGGAACACAGTGTAACTACATTTCTGAGCCCCTTGAGGGATAGACTGGGGCATGTGATTGAAGTAAGATAAAGGGAGTGAGGGTTGAAGTGGTATAAACCACCGCCAGGCCTGGCCCATTGAAAACCTCCACTCCATTCTATTCTTCTGTGGTAATGTTGGTGACCACATTTTAAAGATGGTAGCACCATGAGGAACATGGCCCCTGAAAGACTGCATCAAACCGATCATTTATCAACCACCCAACAACCACATCATAATTGACCAATTAATACTGTTTTGTGTCACAAGCTATTGAGATTTGAAGGCATTTTGTTACAATAGCTACCATTACTTCCCTAATAAATATAATAGGTCTTTGAGATTTGGGGTGACTGATGTTCAACTTTTTATGTCAGCATCTCTGCTGTATTCCTTATAAACTGTATGTCTTCGAAGCAAATTATTTACCCTATGTCAACTGTGATTTATAAATATGGCACAATGGGCCTAGTAAAATTTAAAATATAGGGTTGTGGGGCACCTTGGTGGCTCAGTCAGTTAAGTGTCCGACTTCAGCTCAGGTCATGATCTCATAGTTTGTGGGTTCAAGCCCCGCATCAGGTTCTGTGCTGACAGCTCAGCGCCTGGAGCCTGCTTCAGATTCTGTGTCTTCCTCTCTCTCTGCCCCTCCCCTACCTGTGCTCTATCTCTCTCTGTCTCTCAAAAGTAATTAAATGTAAAAAAAAATTTAATAAATAAAATATAGGGTTGTGAGGATATTTACATATAATTACACCAAACACTGTCCCTGGTTTATAGTAGGTGCTCAATTAACGGTGGTTAGTTATCTCCCCTGCAGTCCTTCAAGCTCAAAATTTTCACAAAAATAAATGATACTGGATAAAGAAGGAAAATAATTGTATTTTCCTTCTTTCCTTGGGATGGACTGAATCCAGGATTTTCACAGTTTGCCCCAGTTTGGCTTCACACTTCTGTGTTCACCAGGGGATGCTTTATTTACCTGGATGTAGAATGATTAGGTGTGAACACCAAGGTAACAGCTCTATAGGACTGACATTAGCATTTCAAAAAAAGTCGTCAAATGGCTGATGGGAAGTGTTTTCACACACTGCCTAATCTCTTTTCACACATCTTTGCTCCAGGCTGGATGCTTTTTATCACCTGTAGAAGGAATTGAATAGATGTGAGTTCCAAAGCCAAGAGGCTTACATCATATTTTAACATTTCAAAGAGAAATCAAAGGAGCCTTTAGAAAGTACTTTCATTTTTCTCAAAGTTATACCTGAGTTTTTCAGGCTTCTAGGAAGTAAGTTTTTATTTAACTCCAAAAACAACAACAACGACAAAAATCTGAACCTAGAAATATTGACAAACCACAGTTTCACAGTTGGAAGGGACCTCAGAGTCCAGCAGAGCCCCTTCTGTCACATACTGATGAGATGGCCCCTCAGTGTCGGGTGCATCCCTAGGGTGATGACGAATTCATTCTTCAGGAGGCAGCTGCCCCATTGTTGGATGACTGTGGATTTTCTTTCTCGTTAGCAAACATCTGCTTCCCTGAATATCTGCCCATCCATTCTAGTTATATGCTTTACAGTAAGACAGAATGATCTAGGCTCCCTGTTATGGGTAAACCCTTCAGACATCTCAAGGCAGCTGTCACAGATTCCCTTCACCTTCACTTCTACTATCCAGCATTCTCATTTCTTTCCTCTGTCCCTGACATGTCTTGATTGGGTCCCCTCCCAGATATCCTGGTCACTCTCCTTGTGGTTTTTGAATGACCCAGCTCCTCCGATTAGGATGCATCCATAATAGACTACATGATACCAGTGCCAACCTCCTCCAGCAATCCTAAAATTGTCCACATGATCTCCACTAGATCCTGTCAACCTAAAGTTGTGCCTCTGGTCTCAAAAACCCAAATGGCACACCTTTTACTCAAAACTGTTGAATTTTATTTGAGGTCCTCATTCTATATTACTTGAAATCTTGACTCTGTAGGGTATTTCCCTCTACACTTTTGAGTTCTTGGCTGAGACTTCTTGTAATAAAATACAGGTTAACAAGAGAAAAACAAACATAAGTTTATTAACTTGGATACTTCATGTATGCATGGGAGCTAAGCAGGAGAACTGAGTGATTCCCTGAGATGGCCCAAGTCACCACCTTAAAAATCATATTCAGCTAGGGGCACCTGGGTGGCTCAGTTGGTTAAGCATCTGACTCTTGATTTTGGCTCAGGTCATGATCTCACGGTTCATGAGCTCAAGCCCTAAAATGGACTCTGCGCTGGCAGTGGGGATCCTGCTTGGGATTCTCTTTCTCTCTCTCTCTCTCTCTCTCTCTCTCTCTCTCTCAAATAAAATAAATAAACTTAAAAATAATCTTCAGCTAAAGACCAAAGAAAGTGTTGGGGTATGGAGGGGAGGTGAAGGTGGAGGGAGGGGAGGTGGGTGGGGGGAGGCAAGGCCAGTTATAGGAAGTTTCCAAAAAAAGTATGCAAACAAAAGTAAGGTTTGTTATGCAGATTCAAGTCAGTGCCTTCTTGTTGATGAGAGTTTCTTTTTTTTAAGGGGGGAGGGGCACAGGAAGAGGGAGAGAGAATCTTTAATCAGGTTCCATGCCCATTGTAGAGTCAAATGAAGGGCTTGATCTCAGAACCCTGAGATCATGACTCTGAGATCATGACCTGAGCCAAAATCAAGAGCCAGAGGCTTAACCGACTGAGCCACCAGGCACCTCAATAAGAGTTCCTTATGATTTAGTCATCCTTCCCTTCCCCAATATAAAGAAGGAGACACCCTTACAAATGGAAAACTGTAAGTGTTAATTTACAAACATATCAACTACCCTACCCAGATTTTGGTCTCTCCTGCATGGGATCAATTCCCTCCATGTGGTGAGAGGAGAAACATTCCACACCACTTTTTGTCCACATTAACATGTCTTTACTATTCCATTCCTTCATTTCCATAACTTTGTTATTCCAGGAAACTCTTTTCCAGAAAGATAAAAGATCGATTCTTCAATAGAAAGCAGAAAATGATATTATGTGATAACACTCTTTGAAGGCTTTGCCCCCAACGTCTTCTCCATACAGTGCACACCAATTCTAATTATTATATCATGATCCTTGTTATATCATGATGCAGGCAGGCCAGGTCTGAGGACCTAGAGGGGGATCCCATAGGACCAACCAAGAGGATCCTTGACTTGATGCAGGATGGAAATCAAACGTGAGCCAGTAAGAAGTGAAAGCAGAGCTTATTGAAGATATAGAAAGAGATATAGATGGACAGTCCAGGAGACTCATAAAAGAAAAGAGTGTGAACCTCATTTTTATTCAGAGTCTAGGGGTTTCTGACTAGATTTCTGACATCATCTATAGATGATTGTGCTCTGGTGCATATGTCCTGTCAGACATCCAGGAACTGGTCAGAAGAAGAACAGATCCAGGTATTCATCATAAGTTACTTATTCCATGAAGTCAAGGGTCTTGGTTTTGAGATATCTAGCACTGGTGGTCTGCAATATACCTATGATAGCTTCATCCATTCATTCTTGATGAGGAGAACGAAGGCAAAAGGAAATACACATAAAATTAAATTTCCTTAAAACTTGTAGCCTATTGACAAATACTTGAGACAGGCAGAGTATGACATTCCTCCAGGAATTGCCAACTGTCTTAATGTTTTGCTAAAGGCAAAAGCAAGTTTAGTGTGATAATAGTCAGACCTCCAGGATCCTGTAAGTCTTCTTTAACATATGAAAATCTTTTTGGAAACTTCTTTGTCTCTACACTCTCCCCCAACTTAAAAGTATATGACCAGTTGCTCCTCACAATCCCAGTGCAGTTCTTTCTGCCCATGAGTCCTGTCCCTATGCTTTAACAAATCACCTTTCTGGAGGCACCTGGGTGGCTCAGTCCATTAAGCAACCAACTTGGGCTCAGGCCATGATCTCAGGGCTTGTGGGTTTGAGCCTCACATCGGGCTCTGTGCTGACAGCTCAGAGCCTGGAGCCTGCCTCAGATTCTGTGTCTCCCTCTCTCTCTGCCTTCCCTCACTCATTCTCTCTCTCTCTCTCTCTCTCTCAAAAATGAATAAACATTCAAAAAATTAACATAAAATGAAACCACCTTTTTGCACTGAAAACATCTCAAGAATTCTTTCTTGAACATTCACTCTTGGACCTCACATCGAAAGCACATCAATTCTCACCCAGTCTTTCCTTAGATGTTATCTCTTCTAGAGAAATCATTAATTCCTGTCTCTTACAAGGAGGACATACACTATTTGCATTTGGGGGCATGTGTAGAGTGGGGTGGGGGTACAAGTCCAAGCAAGAATAGAAGCTGGAAAAGAAGCAAAGAAAAAACAAAAACAAAACAGCTTTTCTCTCCTAAGGTCCTTTTGACTTCCCTGTCTCACTTACACAAACCTAACCAAGTCCCTGATTAAGACCCTCCTTAAACCAGATTTCAAATCTCAGTATCACCCTTTCTCCTCTGAGACATCAAACCTAAACTGTCAAGGCAGGATTTCCCTTACCCCAGAAAGCAATAAACTCATTTGTCTTATAAATAAATTATGTTGGTGACATCTTAGGGAGCCTGTACTCAACAGTAGAATGAAGAAAATAATGCCCACCTTACAGGACCATTGGGACAATTCCATTTTTACAAAAAAAAGAATGTTATTAAGTGCTCTGTTTGTACTACAGGCTCAATAAACACAGTACCTACTACACAGCAGATACTTTTAATATAATTAATTGATAGAACTGATTAATAACAAGCAAGGCATTAAGACTTTCCCTTCCTTGAGCATGAGGTCTGAGAAGCAAAGGGAGGAAGCTGGAGGGGTAGGTGTGAGAGGAGGGAGATGAAGTGAAAAAGTGAGAAAAACAGAGCTTCACACCTTTCAGCAATGTGTCAGCGTGCAAATGCACTGACACCACAACATGGGTATCTGAGGCAGCAAAGGGGCAGCAGTCCCTTCCACAGAAACTGAGACACAGCTGGAAAGAGTCACCCAGATAGAACTGCATAACTCAGACTCAGGCATCTAGCTGGAACATGTGTCTTCCTCCCACTGTAGGGGTGGAAAATAATTTTCCCTCTACCCTTCTAAGTTCTCTCAGCTGGGGCCTGTGGAGGAGGGAAAATATTTCCCTTCTTCCCTTATAGGTTTGTCAGCTGGTCTAATAATTAAATTGATATGAGACAGATTAATAGAAGGGCAAATAAATTTCATATGTATGGGAGCCCCATAAAAACATGAGACCCAAAAGATGGGCAGGTGATTGAGGTTATATAACAACCTAAGCTAAGGAGAGGGGTAAGGGCTTGGGGGGGGTCCACAGGAAGGAAGGCCATTCAGAAAGTCAGGGGAGATGTTTAGAAAACAAATGTTTGCCCTATTATGCAGATAAATTCCTTAGGTTAAAAAGTATCTCTGGCAATAGCTCTCTTCCTGGTACAGACTCCCTTTCCAAAGCAGATTTAGGTAATTGAGTAGATAAAAGGCTTTTCCTGAATCTGTTGGGTTTGATTGCCTTGAGCTCAAAATAATCCTTATGCCAAAAAGCTTACCTTGGGGGTAGCAAAAACTGCTCCCATTCAGGCTCTTATAAGAAAAGACAAATCAATGAGAAAAAAAGAACACAGAAGTTTAATCTCTCATACATGAGAAATACTCAAGGAAAAATTAATACTCTCTAAGAGGTGGCTCAGAATTCAGGCTTAAATACCATCTTCAGCTAAAATCAAACAAGAAAAAGTGTTGAGGGTAGAAGGCAAATAATTGGAAGACCAGGAAAATCAGGGTAACCAAGAGTAAGGCTTGTTTTCACAGATTTTTGTCACTGCCTTCTACATTGGTAAGATTCTCTGGTGATTTGTAGTCAAACTTCTCCTCCCAGTACAGAGAGGGAGACACCCTTCCAAATGGAGATTTCCTGCATAAATGTAAACTTCCCTTACAAAAGGGTAACTTCTGCTCTTGTTTGCAGAGCTTCTATATCTACAATTTCTCAAAAGAATCAGCTCAAAAGAATCATGGTACCATAAAGTTACATTCTGGGGTGGCATATTCTGGTCTCCTACACCACCAATGGAATGAGACAAGAAGTGATATGTTGCTTAGAAAGGGGTCTCCCTTCTTTGTTTTTCCTTCTTCCTTTTGCCAGATAAATGCCAATAAGCAGAACAGATAGGTCCCACTCTCCCCAAAGCAGCAGACTCTCTGACCCCAGGATTACACATTCTTGAGGGTTAGGATACACACAGCTTTCCTCTGCAGTCCCTGTGTGAGTGACGCTAGCCTAAGTGCTTTTCTGCCCATCTGACTTCAATCACTGGCTGATGATTTTTCCAGTGGGCCTGGAGCAAACAGCCCCACACCTGTATATGCCATGGCCACTTGCACACAATCCCCACAGGTACACCCAAGCCCGAGTCACCATCTTACCCATCATTATACACCACACTCAGGGAAGGGCATCATCATCCACATGAACTCAGAAACCAGAAATGCTGGGAGTCCCTCTACCTCATCACCAGAACCCAGGTTCTATCACCCAATTTGTTAACTGATATAGGGAACAAAGGCAAAAGAAAAAATTACATTCTCTTACAACTTACAACCCATTGATAAGTCCTTGAGACAAATAGAGTGACCTTCCTGTAGGAACTCAACTGTCTCAATGTTAATACTTTGCTAAGAGCAAAAGGCAATCTTAGCTTAACATTATCTGGACCTCCAGGATCCTGTAAGTCTTCTTTAGCATATAAAAATTCCTTTGGAAACTTCCTTTTTCTTTATCCCCCAAGATATATGTCAGCAATCATCCTCCTAGCTTATAGCCTACTGATATACATCTGAAGGGTCACATGACTAAGATTTTATTAGACAGTAGTAAATGACCTTTTCATAACAATAGCTAGTCCCCTCAAGGTCCTAGAAACCTTGCTTCCAAATTCCTTAGAGATTTAACACTATCCCTAACCCCCTCCCAACCTGAAGGTATATAATCAGCACCCACACACAATCCCAGAGTAGCTCCTTCTACCCATGGGTTATGTTCCCATCCTTTAATAAAACTACCTTTTTGCACCAAAAATGTCTCAAAAGTTCTTTCTTGAAAGTTTGCTCTGAACCCCACCATTTCCATATCATTAACTACTGCAATCAGGCCTAGGTCATTCCTGCCCCACTTCTACTTATCCCCCACGGCTCCTCCTCTGGTGCCCACTTGCTCTGAAACTCTATTATATGTAATTCTGATACTATGCATAGCCCCCTACAGAATGGGTACTTGATTATAGGCAGCATGAACAGTCATCATAAATGTCACAATCCAAGGACACAAAAGCATCTCATCCTTTCTTCTCCTTAGATCCCCTGGGTTCCCTTGACCCAGCTGTGGCTGTTGGTCAAGGTTGCCTCTCTGGAATCACCACCTCTCCTGTTTCCACCTGCCCTCTTTAGACTGAGCCATCTGGGGCACTCTAGAGCAAGGACACAGCCCACCCTAGACAGGAAGCTCACTCTATCAGCAAACACAGTCCATCCTTGCAGGGACCCTCGTTTCCTGTACACACCCATTCCCCACACTCAACATCCAAGAAGGATGAACCACCCTCCGGATGGACTCCAATCTGCATCTACACCTAGCCCCTGATTCTGCCAGTGTCCATTTTGGACTATCATGTGTAGGATCAACTCTAGGCTATCATGACAGTCACGTCCCCCTACTGGGTTGGCGTCTCACTGCTTCTGGCCACCAAGGCATCCTGTGCTTCTTGAGGGTCCTGACAGAGCAAGTTTCTTCCCTAAATTGTACCTCAAATTCCCTGTCTATAAAATGGAAATGTTGCATGAAAAGGTCTCTAGTGTCCCTGACATGCCACATCTGAGACTCTGCCTGGGGGCTTATATAGACTTTAATCCTGTTTCATGTCCCTGGAGAACTTCATCCTGCTTTTGGACTTGGGCAGAATACAATGTCATCCACCACCCCTGGTGGCCTGCTGTCAGGCTTCCCTTATTTGGAACCAGCCCTCACCTACTTGGTGTCATTATCACAGTAAATCACCCAGTGTTGACAGTGCCAGGTGACAAATACAGTCTCAACACAAACATTGATCCCGAAACACAATCAAATCCAGACCCCCCCCCCCTTAAAAAGGAGCAGACACCTTGGGGCGCCTGGGTGGCACAGTCGGTTAAGCGTCCGACTTCAGCCAGGTCACGATCTCGCAGTCCGTGAGTTCGAGCCCCGCGTCAGGCTCTGGGCTGATGGCTCGGAGCCTGGAGCCTATTTCCGATTCTGTGTCTCCCTCTCTCTGCCCCTCCCCCGTTCATGCTCTGTCTCTCTCTGTCCCAAAAATAAATAAACATTGAAAAAAAAAAAAGGAGCAGACACCTCAAAACTGAAAAGTTGGCAACATGTTAATTATTTCCATATTCTGGGTCAGCTTCAGCCTGGCCATAGTGATGCTATCAGCCGGGAATGTCTAGGGCACTTGCCTGCACCCTTACTACTTGTGGTGAGCCCTGACAGACATATCCTGGACTGGAGCCCATGTTGAGGCTGGACCAGCACTTGTAACTCTTATTATGATTTTAAAATGCAAGGAGCTTTGAAAAAACAAGGTTTTTTATTCGCAGGTCCTGGAGGGTTTAAAGCACACAGCAGGGCCACACAGCAAGGTGTTGGTTTTGGGTAGAGAGGAGGGAGGGGGCATGGAGTATGGACCTGGTGTTGACGGTGTGCTGCCTAGGGACCCAGGGGTTCACTTTTATTGGTGAATTTAAAACATAACAGTGGGAATTATGGTGTAGGAAAGGAAAAGCAGGGTCACTCACGGGGTCAGTTATCACTGTAAGCCAGGGCTTACCAACAAGGGAACTTTGTGGGGTAGCCTGAAGTCATATATATAGCTGGCAATATGTTTATTCAAGATGAAGGTCTTTGACATGGATGTTTCGGCAATCAAAAGTTTAATGTCAGGCACTTACGTTACAATATAAAAAGGTAATTCTCAGGCATTTATACTACAACAGGTTTTAGCCTCATCTTTAAGATTATTCTATAAGCAAAGACCTTGGTGTGGAGCCAACCATCTACTGGCTGGCCCAGCACTCTCTAAACATCTGGATCTGGATCTGCTACATGGAGATAGCAGGCCCCACCCCCTTTCCAGGGTTATTAAATGGTTGTTTCCAGCTTTATTGAGATATAATTGACATATAACACAGTGTAAGTTTGAGATGCATACTGCAGTGAGTTGATATATGTGTATTATGAAATGATCACCACAAAAGTTAGTTAACACACACTTTTTTGGTGAGAACTTTTAAGATTTGCTCTCAGCAACTTTCAAATATACAATACAGTGTTTTTAACTATAGTCACCATGCTGTATGTATATTACATCCCCAAATCTAATCCAGCATGAAACTATAAATTTTTACCCTTTGACCACCTTCACTCATTACCTTCTCCTCCAACCACCACCCCGGCAACCACCAACTACCTGACTTATTTCACTTAGCATAATGCCCCCAATGCCCATGTTCCAAATGGCAACATTTCCTTCTTTTTAAGGTTAAGTGATATTCCATTATATGTATGTATGTACAATGGAATATCACTTAACCTTAAAAAGAAGGTTTTTTAAGGCTGTATATACATATATATATATATATAGAGAGAGAGAGAGAGAGATGACAGAGAGATGACAGAGAGACAGAGAGAGAGAGAGAGACCATGTCTCCTTTATCCATTCATCCATCAGTGGGCACTTAACATGTTTCCTTGTCTAGGCTATTGTAAATAATGCTGCTATGAATACAAGGGTGCAGATATCTCTTCAAGATAGTGATTTCATTTCCTTCATATATATATATACCCAGATGTGGAATTGTTGTATCATATGGTAATTCTATTTTTAATTTTTTTAGGAACCGCCATTCTGTTTTCCACAGTGGTTTCACCAATTCACAGTCCCACCCACAGTGCGTGAGGGTTCACTTTTCTCCATATCCTTGCCCACACTTAGTATTTCTTGTCTTTTTGATAATAGCCATTCTGACAGGTGTAAGATGGTATCTTACTGTGGTTTTGACTCTCCTTTCCCTGATGATTATTTATGTTAAGTGTGTTTTCTTCTACCTCTTGACCATTTGAATATTTTCTTTAGAAAAATGTCCATTCAGGTCTTTCGTGCATTTTTAAATTGGATTATTTGTTTGTCTATTTACTTTTGAGTTGTGTGAATTCCTTACATATTTTGGATATTAGCCACTTATCAGATATGTGAGTTGCAAATACTTTATCCCATACCATATGTTGCCTTCTTATCTTGTTGATCATTTCTTTTGTGGTGCATAAGTCTTTCAGTTTGACATAGTTCCACTTGTTTATTTTTGCTTCTGTTGCTTGTGCTTTGGGGATCATATCCATAAAATTATTGCCAAGATGAATGTCAAGGAGGTTTTACTCTATATTTTCTTCTAGGAGTTTTAAACACTTATACTTAAGTCTTTAATCCATTTTGAGTTTATTTTTATGAGTAGTGTAAGATAGGGGTCCATTTTCATTCTTTTGTATGTGAATAGCTAGTTTTCCCAACACCACCTATTGACAAGACTGTCCTTTTTCCATTGACTATTCTTAGCTATCTTGTGAAATATTAGTTGACCATATATGTATGGCTTTATTTCCTGGACCTGGATTCTGTTTCATTGGCCTAAGTGTCTGTTTTCATGCCAGTACCATACTGTTTTGATTAATATGGCTTTGTAATATCATTTAAAATCAGGAAGTTTGCTGCCTCCAACTTTGCTGTTCTTTCTCAAGATTGCTGTAGCTATTCAGGATCTTTTATGGTTCTATGGAAATTTTAGGATTTTTTTTTCTATTTCTGTGAGAATGTCATTAGAACCTTGATAAGGAGTATATTAAATCTATAAATGACTTTGAATAGTATAGACATTTTAACAATATTAATTCTTCTAATCCATGAACATGGAATATTTTTCCATTTATTTGTGCTTTCTTCAGTTTCTTTCACGTATGTCTTACATTTTTCAGGGTATAGATCTTTCACTTCCTGGATTAAATTTATTTGTAAGTATTTTACTGTTTTGATGCTATTGTAAATGTGATTATTTTCTTTATTTCTTTTTCAACTAATTTGTTCTTAGTATATAGAAATGCAGTTTAAGGAGACAGTACATGTAGTCCTGCTCTGAAAAGGTTCAGGATTAGTAGAATGGATTCAGCAATTTAGCAAAGTGAGCTTACCCTCATAGTGTAGAGTGCTTTGTTGTTTGGGGTGAGGGGGTGGTGTTGAGCATTGGTTTTGATTTTTTAGTGGCAAGTGGATTTTTTAAAATAAAAATAATTGGGTGATTAAAATTAGATGTTGCAGTGTTTGGGGTGGCTGTGCTCAAAATGATCCCTAAGGACTTTCTGACTGCCAAACATCACTCACAATGCTCCTGATTCCCCTCCATTAGGCCCTCCTTTACTATGGGTGGAGGATGTTCTTCCTGAGTTGGTTTCCTCAGAATACACCTGAATTCCCTGTAGAGATTGGTAAGGGACCTCCCTGCCAGGAGCCACTCAACTGGGGTTTGCCCAAGGTCATCCCCATGGGCATAAGCCAGTGAGATTGCCCCTGGTGGACTTTTTTATGCTAATATTTTATGGAGGTATAATTGACATCAGTAAAGGAACAAATCTTAATAAGTGTTCAGCCAGATAAATTTTGAGAAATGCATACACTCATGTGAACATCATCAGATTAAGACTGAGAACACTTCCATCAACATAGGCAACCCCCCTGAGTCTTTTCTAACCACCCTTCCTCCATCCCCTTCTCAGGTAGTTGCTGCTCTGATTTTGTCACTCTAGATACATTTTGCCATTTTCAAATGCCAGAGGAATCATACAGTACATTGAACCCTTTGTCTTCATTCATTCACTCCAAACAAAATTTTGGATATTTATCCACTGTTGCACGTATGAGTAATTTCATTGATGAATGGTATTCCACCAGATGAATATATACCACAGTTCGTATGACCTGTAGGCAGAAATTTTTATTATTTCCTGCTTGGGGTTACTGTGAAAAGCTACTACAAAAGTTCTTGTACATGTTTTTTTGCGGACATAGACACTCATTTCTCCCAGCTATAAATTTAATATTGGCAGCACCTGGGTGGCTCGGTCTGTTGAGCGTCCAACCGTGGCTCAGGGTGATCTCTCGGTTCATAATTTCAAGCCCCGCCTCGGGTTTGCTTCCGTCAGTGCAGAGCCCACTTCAGATCCTCTATCCCCCCCACACTCCTCCCCCATCTGTGCTCTCTCAAAAATAAATAAAACATTTAGAAAAAAAATCTAATATTAGAAATACTGAATCATAGAGTAGATGCATGTTTAACGTTATCAAAAACAACCAAACAATGGTGATTGTAATTATTTTATATCCCTTCAGTGCTGCATGAGAATTTCAGCTGTTCTACATCTTTATTTTAGCCAGGAAAGTAGATTATGATAGTTTTTCACTGTGGGCTTGTTTTTTTCTGTTGTTTTGTTTTATATTTCCCATGACTAATGAGAATGAGCACCTTTTCATATACTATTGACCATTCTAATACCTTCTTTTCTGAGGTGCCTGGTGAAGACTTTTCCCCATTTCAATTTACATTGTATTACATTTTTCTTATTTATTTATAAGAGTTGATTATATATATTATATATGAGTCCTTCATCATATATATGTATTGCAAACCTTTCCCCCAGGTCTGTGGCTTACATTTTCACTCTCTTAATGGTATCTTTTAATGAGAAGACATCATTAATTTTTATGGAATTCAATTTACCAATTTTTCTTTCATGGTTAGTGCCTCCGTGTTCTGTTTTAAAAAAATGTTTGCTTGACCCACGTTTATGAATATATTTTTCTAGGTTTTGTTCTAGAAGTCTTATAGTTTTACCTTTCACATTGAGGTTTTTATTAATTTTGTGTATGGTTTGAGAAAGGGATTAAGGCTCACTTAGGTTTTTCCTCATGCATATTCAGTTGTACTATCACTATTTATTGAAAAAAATCTTTCCTTGCCTGCACTGAATTGCTTTGGTGGCTTTGCTGAATATCAATTTATTGTATATTTGTGGATCTATTTCTGGTCTCTATTCTGTTGCACTGATTTTATTTTATTTTTTTAATATGAAATTTATTGTCAAATTGGTTTCCATACAACACCCAGTGTTCATCCCAACAGATGCCCTCCTCCATACCCATCACCCACCCTCCCCTCCCTCCCACCCCCCATCAACCCTCAGTTTGTTCTCAGTTTTTAAGAGTCCATGTTTTGGCTCCCTCCCTTTCTAACCTCTTTTTTTTTCCTTCCCCTCCCCCATTATTTTAAGATTTAGGACTAAAATGTCCTAATTTCTGCAGCTTCCTTGTAAATCTAAAATTCAGGTAGCTTAAGAACACCAATTTTGTTCTTCATTAAAATTTTTTGGCGATTCTAAGTCCTTAATGTAAATTTTAGATTCAGCTTGTCAAATATAATTTTGTTTCCTGGGATTTTGACCAAGATTGCACCTAACCTACAGATCCATTTGTAAAGAATCGCCATCTTAATAATATTGAGTCTTTTATAATTAAACATATTACAATTATCTAGGTCAACTTTTTCAGTAATGTTTCATAGTTTTTAGTGAAGACATCTTGCATATCTTTTATTAAATTTATTCCTAGTTGTCTGCTGTTTTTTAATGCTATTATAAGTGGCATTTTCCTGTTTCATTTTCCAGTTGCTTGTGCTAGTATACAAGAACTTGTGCTAGTATACAAGAAACAACTGATTTTTAACATGTCATCTGAGAAAAAGGCAGCTTTACTTTTTCCCTTTCCAGTTTGTATGTACTTTATTTCTTACTTTATTTCACTGTCTAGAACCTCCAGTATGATATTGAATAAAAGTTATAAGACTAGGCATACTTACATAGCTTCTAATCTAAAAGAAAAATCATTCAATGTTTCACCATTAAGAATTATGTTAGCTGTAGATATGTCATAGATACTCCATCAAATTCAGAAAGTTCTTTTCTATTCATACTTTGCTGAGAGGACTTATCATAAATAGGTGTTGACTTTTATAAACTGTGTTTTCTCAATCTTTTAAAATGATCATATGGTTTATTTCCTATGTTTCATTAATGTAGTGAGGTACATGGAATTAGAGATGTTAAACCAACCTGACCTTCCTAGAATAAACCTCACTTGGTCATGTTTTATTACCCATCTTAAATATTGGTCAATCTGATTTGCTCATATTTTGTTAGGATTTTTGCATTTTTATCCATTACTCTATAATTTCTTCCTTTTTTTTTCTTTACCTGTTCTTATTTTCTCTTTTTTCTCTTCCTTCCTCTCTCTCTCTCTCTCTCTCTCCCTCCCTCCCTCTCTCTCTCTCCCTCCTAAAGTCCTTGCCAGATTTTGGCATTAAGCTTATGCTGACCCCATAAAAGAAATTGGGAGTTGTTTCCCTTTATTTTATCTCTGGGGAAAAAATTGTGAACAACTGGGTTTTTTTTTTTCTTCCTAGAATGTTAGGAAATATTCACCAATAAAACCATCTGGGCCTGGAGTTTTAAAAATTGTAAAGGTATTAAAGTATGACTTTTATTTTGTTGACATCTACTTTACAATTCAGATTTTCTATTTTTTCTTGTGTTAATTTAAAAAAATGTATCTTTCAAGAAATCTATTTCCTTTAAATTGTCAAATTATTAGCATAAGTTGTTAATAATAATAGTTAACATCTCATATGATTTTAGTCATATGTGGAATTTAAGAACAAACATATAAACAAAGAAAACAAAAGACAAATGAAAAAACAGAGTCTTTTTTTTTTAATTTTTTTTTCAACGTTTATTTATTTTTGGGACAGAGAGAGACAGAGCATGAACGGGGGAGGGGCAGAGAGAGAGGGAGACACAGAATCGGAAACAGGCTCCAGGCTCTGAGCCATCAGCCCAGAGCCTGACGTGGGGCTCGAACTCACGGACCGCGAGATCGTGACCTGGCTGAAGTCGGACGCTTAACCGACTGCACCACCCAGTCGCCCCGAAAAAACAGAGTCTTAAATATAGAGAAGAAACTGGTAGTTGCCAGAGGGGAGGTTGGTGGGAAGATGAGTGAAATAAAGGGGCCTCAGTGATGAGCACTGAGAAACACATAGAATTGTTGAATCATTATGTTGCACACCTGAAACTAATATAACATTATATTACCTATTAAAAATCACTTAAAAATTAAATTAAAAATTAAATTAAAAATCATTTTAAAAGATAAAAGGATATACATATATGCGTTTAAAAAACATAAATTAGAATCAAAGAAAAAAATCCCTAAAAGTCTGTAAGTATCTGTAGTGATACCCTCTTTTTTATTCTTGATGTTGTAAACCCCTTTACTCTGTTTTTACTTGATCAACATTCCTATAAATTGATGATGCTAAATTTAACCTGAGTTTTGTGCTCTTGGAAAGCAGAGACCATTAAGAAATCCCCCAACCCTGGGGCGCCTGGATGGCTCAGTTGGTTGGGCTTCTAACTTCAGCTCAGGTCATGATCTCACGGTCTGTGAGTTCAAGCCCCGCGTCGGGCTCTGTGCTGACAGCTCAAAGCCTGGAGCCTGCTTCGGATTCTGTGTCTCCCTCTCTCTCTGCCCCTCCCCAGCTTGTGCTCTGTCTCTCTCTCTCTGTCAAAAATAAATAAGCATCAAAAAAAATTAACATAAAATAAAATTAAGAAATCTCCCAACCCTTTTTTGGGAGGCTTACTGCAAAGAAGCATTTTTCCCCATATGACTCACATAAAATTTACAGATGCTTCTCACATATCCTTCAAATCTCCAATCTTTGCTTTACAAATGACTAAGCAATCTTGCCCCCATTGATTAACTGAACAAAATGCTTGTTAAATTTCAGTTAAGCTTCTCTCCTTCCCTGAATCCCCTGCATTTTAATCCTCACCCTGAGCCATCATACAACTTCTCCTTAATGGCCCTTCTCAAGAGTAGGCTGACCTTTAAGGTAAAACATCCTCTGAAGTATTGTCCAATTACTCCACCTTTCATCCTGTTCACTCTTACACACCAGTTCTTTCTAGCCTTGTTTACTCCTCACTATAAAAGAAAAGTCTTCTCTGCTTAACCTCTGAGACACTTGCAAATTTCATGGTCATTCTTCTTATTGCAATACTCCATTTCCCCTCTTGCAATAATCTTTTCAAATAAAGTCTTTCCTTATCTAAGCCTGGAGTTGTTTTTTATGGCAGATTTTATCAGTTTTATTAATCTTGTCAAAGAATCAACTTTGGCCTTGTTGATTTTATCTATTTACCTATTTTCTATTCTGCTCTTAAATTCATTATTTTCTTCTAACTTCCTTGTGTTTCATTATTTCTTCTGCTTTATAACTTCGTGAGGTGAAACCTCAGATCATTGAATTTAAAGCTGTCTTCCATTCTTATATATACACTTACAGCAATAAACATACATCTTTATAACCCCACCAATATATTGTATATTGCATTTACTTTTTTTTAAGTTTATTTTGAAAGACAGACTGAAAGCAGGGGTGGAGCTGAGATAGAGGGAGAGAGAAAATCCCAAGCAGGCTCCACACTGAGTGGAGCCCCATGTGGAGCTCTATCTCATGGCCATGAGATCAAGACCTGAGCCCAGGGGCGCCTGGGTGGCGCAGTCGGTTAAGCGTCCAACTTCAGCCAGGTCATGATCTCGTGGTCCGTGAGTTCGAGCCCCACGTCAGGCTCTGGGCTGATGGCTCGGAGCCTGGAGCCTGTTTCCGATTCTGTGTCTCCCTCTCTCTCTGCCCCTCCCCCATTCATGCTCTGTCTCTCTCTGTCCCAAAAATAAACATTGAAAAAAAAATTTTTTTTTAAATAAAAAAAATAAAAAATAAAAGACCTGAGCCCATATCAAGAGTTGGATCCTTAACTAACTGAGCCAACCAGGTTACTACTTCTTTTTGTTCAAAGTATATAATTCCCATGTTATTTCTTCTTTGATTGACAATTTATTTAGAAGTGTGCTGATTTCACTTACATGTGGAATTTAAGCAAAACATATGAACATATGGGAAGGAGGGAAAAAAGAAGGAAACAAACTTTAAGAGACTCTTAAAGATAGAGAAAAAACTGAGCGTTGATGGAAGAGGTGGGTGAGGTGTGGGCTAAATGAGTGTGTGTATTAAAGAGGCACTTGTTCTGATGAGCACTGGGTGTTGTATGTATGTATGTGATGTAAGTAATGAATCACTGGGTTCTAGTCCTGAAACTAATATTACACTATATGTTAACTAACTAGAATTTAAATAAAAATTTGAAAAAAATAACACACACAC
The DNA here is from genome assembly GCF_018350175.1 of Felis catus. NCBI lineage: Eukaryota > Metazoa > Chordata > Mammalia > Carnivora > Felidae > Felis > Felis catus. The sequence continues at coordinate 111,819,386 of NC_058375.1, read as the reverse complement.
ACACACACACACACACACAAAAGAAGTGTGCTGCCTAATTTCCAAATATTTTGTGATTTTTCTGTTTTACTTTTTATTTTGATTTTAATATCATTGTGGTCAGAGAAAAAACTCTGTATGGTTTCAGTCCTTTAGGCTTTATTCAGACTTGCAATGGCCCAGCATATGATCTATTTCAGTAAGTGTTTCATGTGCACTTAAACAGAGTGTTTATTGATAGGACACAATATTCCATGGATCACTCATGTTCTGCGTGTCTTGTGAGCAGAAACACTGATGGCCTTTTTTAATATTTTTAAGGATGCTTAAATAGGAAACAGCCTTTGAAGATGGAGATAATGTGCCTATCTGGAGCAAAGGGCAGGTTAGTTTGCTGCCCACTATAATAAAGATAATGTCTTCCTCTGGGGCAAAAGTTGGGCATGTTTGCTTTCACCCTGTGAATAAAGACTTTTCAAGGCTTCTCAGCTGTAATGCAAACCCACTACATGTATGACATTCACCTGGGCCAGACTGCATCACCCCAGTAGGAGTTGGGAAGCAAAAGAAACTGATGCCAACCTGAAGCTCTGGATGTCTGTGGTACTGTGAGTAATAAAGTTCCTTGTCTCAGACCCAGGAGTCTCTTGCCTTCACTAGCAACCATGAAATGGTGCAAAACAATCTTGTTAGCATACAAGTAGGACAAAATCTAAAAACCTTCATATTTGACAGTTCTTGAAATTTATTCTACAGTTGTTGGATGAAATGCTTTATACATGTTAATTAGACCAAATTTGTTACTCAGGTTATTTGTATCATATGTACTTATGCCTAGTGTCTGCTTTATCAGTTATTGAGAGAGGGGTGTGTGTGACTTTCATTATGATAGTGTATTTGCATATTTCTTCTTTTGGTTCTGTCAATTTTTGCTTCATATATTTTGAAAATATATTATTGTTTCCATATATTTAGGATTATTGTGCCATCTTAAAGAACTGGCCCTTTTATCATTTATAATATCCCACCTTAAATTTGGTAATATTCTTGTCATTAATGTATTTTGATATTAATATAGCCATTCCAACTTTCTTAATGTTTACGTTGTATGTATTTTGTCATCTTTTTACTTTAAACATCTCATTTGTTATGTTTAAAGTGTGTCTCTTTAAAAAGCATACAGTCAATTCTTATTTCAACAGTCTTTTTTTAAGTTTATTCATTTATCTTGAGAGATAAAGACAGTGCAAGCAGGGGAGGGGTCAAAAGAAAGGGAGAGAGAGAATCCCAAACAGGCTCCACACTGTCAGCAGGGAGCCTGACACAGGGCTTGATCTCACAAACCATGAGTGAGATCATGACCTGGGCCTAAATCAAGAGCTGGATGCTTAACTGACTGAGCCACCCAGGCAGGTCCCCCTCAACAGTCTTTCAATCACAGAATTTTAATTATTTTAAAATATGTTCACAGGTGGGACATCAGCAAAGTGGCAGACTCAGAAGCCCCAAGCTCTCATAGCTCCAAGAGGAACATCAAAAGAAAGAAAAAATAAATTTGAAACTATCTGATCCAACTTCATCTGAACTCTGTAGAACACTAAAAGGTTTAGAGAAACTAAGCAAATTCCCAACTGGATGAGTAGGGAAATGTTTTCAAAATGGTAGAAAAGTTTTGTGATTTTTTTTTTATTCAACTTTACCCTACTCCCTCCCTGGAGTTAGAGCAGTCTTGGTCTTCATTAGCAGGACCCAGCTTCCCCTCACCTACCTCAGACCAGAAGAAGCAAAGAAAAGCTTATTTATAAATTACTGTTTATCTGTTGCACCAGGACTACAGGATACCTAAAAGACTGATATGCGGTGCTCATCTCTGTCCTGCAGAATTCAGAATGCTGGTAGAAAAAGCAGTAAGGGAATTACAAATACACACTCCTTGGGCAAAAGATTATAGATGGAGACATACAAGAGACCATCAAAGGCCAAGAGACAAAGCTGGGTAAGACTCTTTAGGAAATTAGGACATTCAAAAACAGCAAGGTATATAGACACATATGAGAAAAGAGAGATACTCAGAAAAGACCTGAGAAAGCCTTAAGCTTTCACCTGGGGCTGATCTCTAGGCTCAGAGAAGGCTTATCTAAAGGGGAAAAAGCGCTTAGCAGAGAGCCTATCTGCAAATACTGAGAGATGTAGTTGTTCTCTCTTTCAAGGATTTAACATGTTTTTGTTTGCTTATTTCAGCTCATAGTGTTCAAGGAAATCTCTGTCAAAACATCACTGGAACCAAGCTAAAGAAGGAAGATTTCAGTTATCACACTTGAAAAGGAATAGTCTACAAAGGTAGTTTGGAAAAGACTCAAAACAAATGGACTACTACAGCCTTTGACAATTGAGAAAAAAAAAAAAGAACAAATGATAGGAAAGGAAAAGACACAAAAGCTTTAAAACAACTATTACATATGCCTAAGGAGCTAAACAAAAACAGAAATAATGGAAGGAAATCATGAAAATAATATATAAACAAATTACAATATCAACAGAAAGAGAGATGATAAGAAGAAACCAAGTAGAAATTCTGGAGATGATGAAAAGTGCAATAGTTGAAATTAAAAAATCACTAGAGGGCTTCAATGGCAGATTTAAGGAGGCAAATAGAGAATCAGCAAATTTGAAGATACAGTAATTGAAATTATCAAGAATGAGAAGCAGACAGAAAAGAGAATGTTTTAAAAAGTGAGCAGAAATTAAGGATTTATGGAACACCATTAAGCAGATCAACATATGCATAAAAAAAAAACCCAGAAAGGGAAAAAAGCAAGAAGGGGGCATAAATATTATTCTTTAAAAAACTTCCAAAATTTGATGAAAGACATGATTCTACAAATCTAAGAAGCTGACCAAATTCAAAGTAATCTGAAGTTGCCTACATTGAGACACATAATCAGACTGTCAAAAGACACAGAGAATTTTGCAAGCAGGAAAAGAGAAATGACTCATGATATACAATGTATTCTCAGTGTTATATCAATTTTCCATTACAAACCTTCAAGGCCAGAGGGTAGTAGGATGATATATTTAAAGAGCTGGGAAAAGATAAATAAACAAACCTGTGAGCCAAGAATTCTATATCCACCAAAACTTTCCTTCAGACATGAGGGAGAAATTAAGGCATGCCCAAATAAACAAGTGTTGAGAAAGGTCATTATCACTAGACCTTCTCTTCAAGAAATGCCAAAGGGAGTCCTTTAGGTTGAAATAAATACAGCACACTAAATAGTAACTTGTCATATTATTGTAATTTTGGTTTGTAGCTCCACTTTTTATTTTCTACAGGATTTAAAAGACAAATTAAAGAAGAGAGGCATCATGGCATCATGGTGGAGTGAGTCCTTTGATGCACAGTGGTGGCACCAGCAGTGGCAGTGGCATCAGTGACACTGATGACCCCTCTGGCAAAGGAATAAAGGGTGAAAGTGATGAGTGGGAGTCTGCCTGGCCCCACAGACTACAGCTGGAGAGTTCCACTCAGCTGCACCCAGATTCCTGGGGAGAAACCTCTATTGGGGGCAGGGGACTGAGGAAAGAAGGATGACAAAGATCTGAAAGAACACATTTCCTGCTATCTGCTCGGTAAGTTCAGCAAGAGGTCCATTCAGGACCTCCCCAGGATCCTCTTACTAAGCTTTGGGCACACCCAAAGCCCCAGATGCTTGGCACACTGCCCAGGTCTGCCGCCAGCTTTTTTTGTTTGTTTTACCCGCTCTCCTAAATATAAGGCTAAGTCACTTCCTGTAAAAGAAAACAAAAATTTATTCTGTAGAGCCACCTACTGGAGAACAAAACAAAGACTTCCAATTGCCAACCTGTTCAACTAGAATCAAAGCAAACAAAACTTTACTTCAATAAAGAAAGGTACTTGCTATTTCACATGTGGAGGCAGAAGAACATTTCATCAGAAACTATTAAAAATCATTATAATACAGTATCATGAAAATAAAACGACAATGATCCAGCAACTGAACTCAGAGATACAGAATATCACAACCTAACTGATAGAGGATTTAAAATAGCTATTATGAAGATATTCAGTAAGCTACAAGAAAACTCAAAAAAAAAAAAATTCAATGAACTCAGGAGTAAAATTAATGTACAGAAGGAATACTTTACCAAGAAGATTAAAATCATTTAAAAAATTCTGGAGCTGAAGAAGTCAATAAATGACATAATAATGCATTAGAAAGCATTGAAAATAGATAAGATCAGGGGCTTCTGGGTGGCTCAGTTAGTTGAGCATCCAGCTCTTGATTTTGGCTCAGGTCATGACCCCAGGGTCATAGGGTGGAGCCCCACATCCAGTTTCATGCTGACAGCCCTCTTCATCTCAGGGTTCTTTAAAAGAAAGAAAAGAAAGTGTGTGATGGGCATTGAGGAGGGCACCTTTTTGGATGAGCACTGGGTATGGAAACCAATTTGACAATAAATTTCATATTAAAGAAAGAAAGAAAGAAAGAAAGAAAGAAAGAAAGAAAGAAAATAGACAAGATCAGATTAAAGGCAGAATAAGTTATCTGAAAGAAAGGAAACTTCAGGACCAGATGTTTCACTGGTGAATTCTACCAAACACTTAAAGAAGAATTAACACTAATACTCTTTAAACTCTTCCAAAATATAGGAAACACTTGCAAATTAATATTACAAGGCCAGCATTATCTTGATACCAAAACCAGATAAGGATAGACAGTATCCTGATGAATACAGATGCAAGAATTCTCAACAAACTATTAGCAAATAAAAGTCAAGAACACATTGAAAAGATTATACACCTACCAAGTGAGATTTGTCTCTGGAATGCAAGGGTGGTTCAACATATGCAAATCAATTAAGTGTAATACATCACATCAATTAAATGAAAGATTAAAATGTCATGATGATCTCAATAGATGTAGAAAAAACATTTGGCAAAATAAAACATTGTTTCATAATAAAAGCCCTTGACAGATTAGATATGGAAGGAACACACTTCAGCATTATAAAGGCCATATACAAGAAACCCACAGCTAACATTATACTCAATGGAAAAAAATTAAGATCATCTCACAAAAATTAACTCAAAGTAGATCAAGACTTAAACATAAGACTGGATGCCATAAAACTCCTGGAAGAAAACTTAGAGATGAGGTTCCTCAATATTGATCTTGACAATGGTAATTTTGGCATGATGCCAGAAGCAAAATCAACAAAAGCAAAAATCAGCAAATGGGACTATCAAAAGCTTCTGCACCTCAAAAGGAACAATTAATCAAGTGAAAAGGCAACCTAAAGAATGGGGAAAAAAAGTTTGTAAATCATATATCTGATAAGGAGTTAATATTTAAAATATACAAAGAACTGATACAACTTAAAAACAGACCAAAAAATCCAATTAAAAACGGGTAGCAGAACTAAGTAGATATTTTTCTGAATAAGATATCAAAATGGCCAACAGGCACATGAAAAGATAGTCAACATTATTAGTCATTAGGGAAATGCAAATCAAAACCATAATGAGATATCATCTCACACCCATTAGAATGTCTCTCATCAAAATCACAAGAAGTGGCAATAGGTGCTGGTGAGGATGTGGTGAAAAGGGAACACTTATACACTGTTAATGACATGTCAATGGTCCAACCACTATGGAAAACAACATAGACTTCCCTAAAAATTAAAAATAGATCTACCATATGACCCAGAAATTCCACCACTAAGTATATGCCCAAAGAAAATGAGAACAGTATTTCAACAAGATAGATGCACTCCCATGTTTATTGCAGCATTATTCATAATAGCCAAGATATGAAAACAACCTAAATTCCCATCAACAGAAGAATGGATTAAAAAAAGATGTGATATATACACAATGGAACATTATTCAGCCATGAGAAAGAAAAATATCCTTCCATTTGAAACATGGATGGACCTTGAACACATTACGCTAAGTGAGATAAGACAGGCAGACAAAGATAAGTATTATATGATATCGCTTATATGTAGAATATAAAAATTTTAACTTAAAAAAAAGTAAAATGGTGGCTACAAAATGATGGGAGATAAAAATATATGTTGTTTAATGGTACAAATTTGCAATGAGCAGTAAGTAAGCCATAGTCATCTAATGCACAATATAATGAATATAGAAAACAATATTGTATTACAATTATGTAATATAATAAATGTTGCTACAATAGCAATCAAATGACAATATATATCAAAGCAACACATTGTACACCTTAAATTTACACAATATGTAAAATATATTCAATAAAAAAGATAAATATGTAAAAATATAATAAACCAGATATTAGGCACATAATCTTTAAAGATGTAATTTGTAACATTAATAACATAAAAAAAACAGATGGAATCATAGAGTTTTTATATTCAATTGAAGTTGAGTTATAAGTTTTTAAGTTAGTTATAAAGTTAGATATTATATGTAATCACCATGGTATCCACAAAGAAAGTATAAATAAAATATATACAAAAGGAAATTAAAAAGGAATCAAAATATGTCACTACAAAAAAATTAAACACACCAAAAATAAGGCGGTAAGGAAGGAAATGAGGGACAAAATCACCAATAAACATACAGAAAACAAATTAATGAAAGGATGTGTTTTTCCTTATCAGTATTTATTTTAAATGCAAATGGATTAAATCTCTAATCAAAAGGCAGAAATTGGCAGAAAAGATTTTATTATGTGATATGCCTAAATGCTATCTACAAGAGACTCACTTTAGACTTCCAGATACAAGTACATTGAAAGTGAAAGAATGGAAAAAGATATTCCAATATTCCATGCAAATAGTAACCTGAAGAGAGTAAGGTGGCTATACTAACATCAGACAAAATAGACATTAAGTCAAACAATGTTGCAAGAGACAAAGAAAGACATTACATATTGATAAATATATATACATATATATTCATGAAGAATATATAACAATGATAAACATATGCACAAACATCAGAGCCCCCAAAATATGAAGCAAACACTGACAGAATTGAAGGGGAAAATAGTTCTGCAATAATAGTTGGAGACTTCAATACCGACTTAAAGAATGGATAGAACAATAAACCATATCAATAAAGAATAGTCATCAAGGAAATGCAACAACTTGAACAATGCCATAAACCAATTAGACCTAAAAGACATCTATAGAACATTCCACCAAAAAGAGCAGAATACAAATTTTTCTCAAGTGCATATAGCACACTCTCCAGACTAGACCATATATTAGGCCACAAAACAATTTTTTTAATTTAATTAAATTCAATTTAGTTAACATATAGTGTAGTCTTAGCTTCAGGAGTAGAACCCAGTGATTCATCTCTTACATATGACACCCAGTGCTCATCCCAAAAAGTGCCCTCCTTAATGCCCACCACAAAATAATTGTCAATAAATTTTAAAGATTAAAATTATAGAAAATATCTCTTTAATCACAATGGAATGAAACTAGAAAGCAATAACAAAGAAAAAATTGAAAAACTCACTATTATGTGGAAATTTTTAAACATCTTCTGAAAAAAAAACGAGTGGAATGAGAAATCACAAAGAAAATTAGAAAATACCTTAATATATATGAAAATTAAAACAATATGTCAAAGCATGTGGGATGCAGTGAAAGCAGTGTTAAAAAATGAAATTTATATATGTAAATAAACAATTCAAAATAGAAATAACAAATTCTACTTACAAAGCATCAAAAATAATAAAATTATTATTTAAACAAGAAAGCAAAGACTGGTATAGTAAAACTACAAAATATTGCTGAACAAACTTAAAGAAGAGATAAATAAATGAAAAGTCATCCTTTGTTTACATCCTTTGTTATGATTTCAAAACTACCAAAAGTGATATAAAGATTCGATGAAATACCTGCAAACACTCCAATGGTATTTTTTTTTTTTTGCCAAGATAGGAAAACCCATGTAAACATTCATGTGTAAATCTCCAGAGGCTATGAATCACCAAAATGATCTTGAAAAAGAACAAAATTGGAGAACTCATACTTCTTGATTTCAAAACATACTATAAAACTAGAGTAATCAAAACAGGATAATACTAGCATAAGGACAGACATAAAGACCGATGGAATAGAATACAGAACCCAGAAATAAGCCTTTACATATGTGATCATTTGATTTTTGACTAGAGCACAATGGCCAGTTAAGGGGGAGTGAGCAATTTTTTCAACAAATGGTGCTGGGGAAACTGGATATCTGCAAGCAAATGAGTGAAGTTTGTCTTTTACCTTAGACCATACACAAAAATTAATTCAAAATGGGTCAAAACCTAAACATAGAATAGCTAAACCTATGAAATTTTTAGAACACAGCATAGGGCAAAATCTTCATGTTGAATTTGGCAATGATTTCTTGAATATGACACCAAAGGCACAGACAACAAAACTAAAACTAGACTAAGAGGACCTCACAAAAATTAAAATCTTTTGTACATCAAAAGAGACTATCAACTGACAAAAATAGCAACCTATAGGATTGAAGAAAATATTTGAAAACCATATATTGCTTAAGGGATTGCCATCCAGAATATATAAACAATGTGTACAATTCAACAATACAAACAACCCAATTCCAAAATGGGCAAAGGACTTGAATAGATATTTCTCCAAAGAATATACAAATATTCATGAGCATATGAAAAAATGTTCAACCTCACTAGTTATTATTGAAATTTAAATCAAAACCATAATGGGACACACTTCACACCCACTAGGATGTCTACTACCACAAAGAATAAAAAATAACAAAGGTTGGCAAAGGTATGGAGAAATTATAACCCTTGTTCACTGTTAGTGGGAATATAAAATGGTGCTGCTTCTGTGACAACAGTTTGTTCCTCAAAAAGTTAAAAATAGAATTATCACATGAGCCAGGAATTCCACTTTCAGATATAGACCCAGAAGAACAAAAAATAGGCATTCAAACAGAAACTTGTACATCAATGTTCCCAGCTGCATTATTCAGAATAGCTAAAAAGTGAAAACAATGCAAGTGTCCATTGTGAATGACTGAATTACCAAAAATGTACTATATACAAAGAGTGGAGTAGTATTTCAGCCTTAAAAGGAATAAAATTCTGATGCTCACTACAACATGGATGAACCTTAAACATCATGCTAAGCGAGATAAGCCGGACACAAAATAACATTCATAGAGACGTAAGTAGCATAGAGGTAACCAGGGCCTCAGTGGGGAGAGGGATGAGGGATTATTGTTTACTGGACACATAACATCTGTTTGGAATGATGGAAAAAATCTGGAAATGGATTTTGATGATGGCTGCACTACATTGTGAAAGTATCTAATGCCACTGAATTGTACGCTTAAAAATGATGAAAATGGTAAACATCATGTTGAATATATTTTACTACAATAATGACCAAAAACACATGTCCACAAGTGTTTTGATATTTCTCCCTTTAGGAGGGAAATTCCCTTGAATTGAGTGTAGGCGGGATGTAGTGACTCATTTCTAACATACAGAGTAACACAGAAGCGAGTTTACAACTTACAAGACTAGGTCCTAAAGAGCACAGCAGCATTTTCCTTGCTCTCTCACATGAATTTCTTCTCCCTCTGAGGCAAGTTAGATGCCGTATCATAAGGGCACTCAAGCAGCCTATAAAGCCCATGTGAGGGAAAGGTCTGCCAACTGCCACGTGAGTGAACAATCTTGGAACAGATCCCCCGCCCCAATCAAGCTTTCAGATCTCTGCAGTCACTGCCAACATTATGATTGTCATTTCATGAGAGATCCTGAGCCATGATCACCCAGCCAAGAGTCTCCTGAATTCTTAATCTGCTGAAAGTGTGAAAAAAATAAATATTTATTTTAAGCCTTGGTGTTTAGGGGTAATTTGTTTTTTCAGCAACAGAAAACACATGCAAATTTATAGGTCATTTTCATTTAATGTAATTACTGACACGGCTAGGTTTAATTCCACAATCTTGTTTTTGTTTTCTATTTTTTCCATCTGTTCTTTAATACTTTATTTCTGTGTTCTACTTTCCCCGCTTTCTTTTAGATTATTCAAGTAATTTTGTATCTTTCATTTTATCTGCTCTGTTGGATTCTAGCTATAATTCTTTGTAATTTCAAGTGGTTTCTCCAGAGATTACAATAGGCATCCACAATTTATAGCAGTCCATCTTGAATTAACATTATTGCATTCATACAAAATATAAAAACTTTATAACAGTACTGTTCCAGTTATTCTCCCATTCTGCCCTTTGTGCTTTTATTGTCATGTTTTAATTCTAAATGTATTATTAAGCCCATCAAATATTTTCATTATCGTTTTAAACAGTCAATAATCCTTTACAAGAAAATCATTTATTTTTTTAAAATTTTGTTTATTTTTGTGAGAGAGAGAGAGAGAGGCAGAGTGCAAGTGGGGGAGGGACAGAGAAGGAGACACAGAATCCGAAGCAGGCTCCAGGCTCTGAGCTGTCAGCACAGAACCTGACCTGGGACTTGACTCATGAACCGTGAGATCATGACCTAAGCCAAAGTTGGACGCTTAACTGACTGAGCCACTCAGGCACTCTACAAAAAAATTTAAAGCATTCTTTTATATTTAGCCACATATTACAATTTTCAGTGTTCTTTCTTCTTTCTTGTTAATCTGACCTTATATTTGGGATCCTATATATTTAACAACAACAACAAAAAAAAAAAACCTCACAACTTTCTTTGATATTTTTGGTGGCATAATTATGATGGCCACAAATGGTCTCACTTATATGACTGAGAAGGATGGGGTGGAAACAGGGTAGCTGGCATTCCACACAACTGCAAATCATGTCCTTAGTAAGCTCTCTTGACATCTCCTGGCCCTCTGTTTAAGCTTCCTCTCCAACAAATGGGCTTCCTCCATAAGATGGGAAGATGCTTCTGGCAGCCCAGAGTCCCATTCTTCCAGCACTGTGACTCCAAAGGCACTGTGACTCTAAGGTAAAAGACAGTCTTTCTGCTGTCAACAGGAGAAAAATCCTGGGGAAAGACTCTAATTGGTCAAATGGACTACTTTAATATTCTTGAACAAATCAATGAGGCCAAGGAAACTGGGGTGCTCTGATTGGCCAGGTATGGGGCACACACCAATCTCTGTGTTCTGGAGAAGGCTAGAGAACCAGGTATGTTAACCAAACACGGAGGCAAAAAAAGAATCCTGCTGGGCAGCCTGGGTGTAATAGCTACCACATTCCCAAGCTAAGTTGGAACTACAGGAACAGCACCCCATTTACCATGAATCACTTAAAATACACAGGGAATCAATCAATATCTGGTCCCTTGCAACCCCAGGATATGAGCACAGCAAGAGTCCCTGAGGGTTCAAACCTCTATCCATCTGCCTCCAAATACCAGACCAATGAAAGTGTCTCAATTCTTACACAAAGCAGCTCAGCAAACAGAAAGAGTTCAGGCTTAGCATCAGGGACCTGAATTTGAGTCTCAATTCTGCGGTTCACTGGATCTTGGACAGATTATGTAACCTTTTTGAGACTTAATTTTTCATCAATAGAATGGAGGAAATATTATCTACATCACAAAGTGAACACAAGGATTACATGATGATCAAAAAAAAAAACTTACAATGTTAAACAAAGAGAAAAGAGCAAGAGGAGATATTACACATCCAGGTAGACAGTCCTATGAAAAATACCTACACACGGAAAACATCCAGAACCATGAAATTGACAGCACAGGTTGTCTTTTGGCAATGGGACTTGGGGAAAAAATGTGTCTGTCTGATCAAATTTCTTCCTATTTCTTCCAAAACCTCATACCTGGGAATTGAATTTTTGGTTCTCCACTTCTGCTATGGCAATGCCCCGCCCCCTTGCTCCGGGCAATGGTCCTACGCAAGGTTCACTTGCCCAAACAAAGAACAATTTTAGTGTAAAGGGCAAGGATAAACCAGTTCTATTGCAAGATCAAAACAGTCTGCTATGTCTGTATCATAGATGCTCCCAACATAATAAAAGTATCTTCCTTTCACATCAAGAGGAGAAAACCTTCTCTTTCAACTTATGTCTTAAGATGAACCGAAATCCCTGATGTGGCAAATTCGGTGCTGTCTTCCTCATATCCAGTCCCCCCTGGAGGGAGGGAAGTCAGACAGCCTCCTCTGGGATGTCACAGGCTCTGGGATCTCAGTCACTATGCATCCCAGTCACTATGAGGAAACACACCCCCTCTTCAAATACAGCTGCTCTCTCGGTCTCAGAAGCTGAGCTCCTGGGCCTGGGGTCCACCCTCTTCACAATCAGGCCCAGATCAGATACACCTTGGTTCCCCTGCCTTCCACTGGGTCTCTGGTTTGCAAAGTCTTCTGTCCTTCCTCTGGTCTCCCATAACTGCTCCTCTGTGCACCTCATCCCAGTATCAACACAGTAATGCCATTCCCTAGTCATAAGTCTGCCGGCCCCAGGGTAACCTGAGCTTCCCAAGAGCTGGGACTGTGTCATAATTATATAAGCAAAAGAGAGCCAGACACATAATAGAGACTCAGATGTTGAAAGCAGTAATGAATTCACGAGTGGATAAATGGATGGATGGATGGTTGGCTTTTATCTCCAAGTTCCCAGGTTCTATCCTACTGCCTACAAGTTCCTTCAGTTTGTTCTCAGCACCCTCTTTCTGCCTCCTAATGATAAAACATCCATCTTCCTCCATTGCCTGGTAGGACCCAGAGTTGCTCATGGCTTCAGGTTATCCCTTCTGACTCTCAGGAGCTTCGCCCCCACTGAGGCTACTCTAGCCAGGACACACTGTCAACTTGGCTTCCTTCCTTCCTGAAGCTTCCTGGACAGCCAGCTCCCTGCTCACTTCCACTCCCTGCCATAAATGGCTCTGAAAATCCCCTTGGACATCAGAGTCATCCTGTCCTTCTTGTCTGAAGATTTTTGAGCTGCAAACAAAGCAAGATTTTGTTGTCTGGGGAGCACGGTACAGTTCCAGAGACAAAGACACCTTTGGGTTCAGAGCCTACCTTTCTGCCTCGCTAGCTGGCTGAATCCTACAAGTCACTAGCAAAATCTCAGTTTTATCATCTACCAAATGAGGGCAATTTTATCCTCTCACAGGGCTATTTTGAGGATTAGAGAAAATGAAAGTAGAGTACATGACCTGGTATATAGTAAGCTTTCGATAATGTGTTCCCTTCTCTGGCAAAAGTAAGTCTCTTCCAGCCAACTACTAGCCCACTGAACAACAGCCCCCCAGCCTTCTCTGCCCTTGGTGCCTCAGCTGCTCCATCAGCCTGCTGTCTGCTCCTAAGACTCTCTGTGGACTTTAAAGGTTTGTTAAAGTCTTAAAGCAAGTGGTAATTCTTACTACAGTATATGGCTCCATTTGACAAGAGTAGACTGAAGCCTAGGGTCATCAAGTACTAAGGCCAGGTATTCTTCCTCACTCTCATTGGTCTTCCTCCCCTTGAACCCAGACTGGCCCTGAGACTATGCAACTGGAAGTAAGGCTGTGCCTGCCCAGGAAGTGGAGAGAAAGCCGGAACTTCTTCACTCTCAGAACACTGGTCTGCAGAAGCTCCCTCCGGGAGGGCAGCCACCCGGACTGGCCACATAGGGACGCGAACTCCAGTCAACAGCCACACTTGCACTCCCAGCAGACAGCCGGCACCAACTGCGGGCCAAGGGATGTGCCACATCTTAAATGTCCCAGCCGGCCGAGCCAGCTGACGCCTGGTGAACCAGACGAACTCACAAAACTGTGAAATAATACAAGGGCTGTTTTAAGCCACTGCGTATCAGGGTGGTTTGTTACAGAGCAAACAGGTGCCCAAAACAAAAGCATGGATGACAAAGGTCACATACAGCTCACGTCTGGACCGCCCCCTCTCCGAAGCCGTGTCGAAGCCGGGTGGGGAGTTCCGAAGCGCTGACAAGCCTCCCTCCCCCATAGCTTGCCAGCGCTTGGCTGCCTTGCCCTCCACGGGCCACAGAGCCAAAAGTGGGGTTCTATCGCCCCCTTGCTGAGCAGAGCCGGCACTGCGCAGAGCTCCCTGCCCAGCCCGCCTCCAGACTGCCATCTGCCTTCCCTCGTGCCGGATGGGCAGCCCACCCCAGAGGCCGCCCCCTGCCAGGAACAATTCGCTGGGAGGCAAGGGCCTGCGGCTGTAGCAGCCCCAGCTGCCAGACCAGCAAGCTCCTTGTGCTCACTAGGGCTGCCAGTGGGATTTGAGAGAACAGCGGGAAGCCTTTTCCTGATAAACTGGGGAGATGGAAAGCACGACTGGCAGTGGAGGCACCGCCATCAATCTGAAAGCCTGTCAACTGGGGTTTGGCCAACAGACAGTGGCCTTTCCCATGCCAGGATGATACCCCACACGGCTGGGTGGGGACAGTCAAGGAAAAAGAGTGGGACTCAGGAGGCTGAGGGCTCAGTCAGCCCCTGCCCTTCTTCCCACAGGGAATGCTGCCCCCCCCGAGAAAATTCTGGATTTCTTTTATTGTGATAAAGTATACCTAACGTACAATTTACCATGTGAACCCTTTTCAGTAGCACATTTGAGTGGTACCTAGTATATTCATAATGCTGTGCAACCATCACCATCATTCATCTCCAGAACTCTTCATCTGCCCACACTGAAACTCCCCTCCCATTAAAACAGTAATTCCCCAGCCCCTCCCCCAGCCCCCTGGCACCCACCTTTCCACTCTCTGTCTCTATGCAGTGCCTCTATGAGGCACTCTAGATGCCTCATAAGTGGAACCCTACAGTATTTGTCCTTTTGTGACTGGCTTATTCCACTTAGCATAACGTCTTCAAAGTTCATCCATATTGTACACGTGTGAAAGCTTCCCTCCTTTCTCAGGCTGAATGGGTTCACCACATTTTGTTTATCTATTTATCCATTGATGGACATCTGGCTTGCATCAAGCTTTTGGCTATTATATATAATCTGTTAGGAACATGGGCGCACATATATCTGAATCCCAGCTTTTGCTTCCTTCCGGATGCTTTTTAAAGTAGTCTCTTGGGGCGCCTGGGTGACGCAGTCGGTTAAGCGTCCGACTTCAGCCAGGTCACGATCTCGCGGTCCGTGAGTTCGAGCCCCGCGTCGGGCTCTGGGCGGATGGCTCGGAGCCTGGAGCCTGTTTCCGATTCTGTGTCTCCCTCTCTCTCTGCCCCTCCCCCATTCATGCTCTGTCTCTCTCTGTCCCAAAAATAAATAAACGTTGAAAAAAAAATTTAAAAAAAAAAATAATAAATAAAGTACTCTCTTTCCCTCTGTTGACTATAACATTTAGAGATGTAAGTACTCCTACCTGCCTACCTGGCTGACTTGAGATTAAGAGGCCTCACTCCTAAACCTCTGGTCCTGACCCATCAAGTAATAATAACAGACATTTATAGAGCAGTTATCCACATGTCACTGCTTTACAAATACTTTAATTCCTACAACAACCCTGCGAAGTAGGCATGGCCTTCCTACTAAGTCCCAGAGAGGGCACGAGCTTTGCTAAGGTCACCAGCAGCTAGCTGTGAGTAGCAGAGTTAAGACTTACAGTCAGGGCCGTGTGAACCCCAATTCCACAGCTTACAGCTGCTGAATCTACCTAATGTAAAGAAGCCCATCTTCTGGGGTTCACTCTTGTCCCCCAAGCCAGAACCTCAGTACTCCTTCTCCACCACATTTGATCTTACTCCCTCCCTTCTAGACCCAAACTCAAGCAGTTTTTCCCCCGGAGGGGGGCTGTGTGGTTCACGAGTGTCCCTCCCAGGTAAGCGCCAGTCCTGAGCCGGCCCAAGGCACCCTTGTAGCTAAAGCTGTGTCCCACACAGCTTGCTCTGGTTCAATCTCTTGACAATAGTAGGGGTAATGGCCCTGGAAGTAGCTTCCAGGGATGTTATGGGAAATGAGAAAAGAAAGCCTCTCCCAATCAGCTCTACTTGTTCCCACCTCTCCAGCAGGACAGTGTCTCCTGATGGGTGACTTTTACCAAGAGGCAGAACCCCTGCAATTACCTGTGGGCAGCCCAGGCCCCCAGCCCTGCCCCGTGCTTTCAGAGAGGGCAGGACAGGGTCAGATGGGTCCCAAGACCTAGCTCCAAAGAGTCAGAAGGAAGAACCATCATAGTCTTCTGTGACACGGGCACTTTGCTCGATCTGACTCAGCTCTTGGTGTTCAGCTTCTCTTGGCCAGAACGCTGGTGGGAAGAGAATGGGAGGTGGAAGGGATGATGCAGGCACCCAGCCACTCTGAATCTCCACTAGGGAGGAGAAAATTCACCTGGGAGAATGGCTGAACCCTGTGCTACAGTGGGGGGACAGCTCAATAACTTGAGGTGGACTCCAGACACAACCATCAAGTCACCTAACAAAGCCCCACAGCAAAGACCCAGAATTCCCACTCCAAAGAAAGTATTTAGTGCTGAGAGAGTGGGATAACTGGAGGTGAGGGCAGATCCCTGCAGGGTCCTAATGAGATGGATGTGAACGCTATCTGCCCTGTCTCAGGCAATCTGAAAACCACAGAAGTTCAGAACCATCAACCTTCAAGTCATAGATCTTTCACTGGATAATTTCAGGGAGTCCATGAACCCTTAAACCCAAACAAAATGAGGTACTATAGGGTTTTTTTAGGAGAGTCTACAGAGAATTGCTTCATGAACGAGCAAAGTGAGTCATGATGCAGGAAACATCCAGAGGTGCTGGTTGGTCTAGTCCAACACCCCTTCCATGCTAGCAATAAAAAAGCTGGGTGCCAGAGAGGGAAAAGAAGGGCTTGTCCACAGACACACAACACACTGCACAATAGAGGTGAATCTGCCCCCCACCCCCACCCAGTCTGTCCTTGGGACAGCTCTGTGACCTCTCCACAGCCCAGACAGGAGAGGAAGTTGAAGAGGAAACATGGGGGTTGTGGAGAGAAGGGCCCAGCAACCCCCTTCTCCAACAAGGATGCAGTAAGAGGGAAAGAAGTCGCTGCACCATTTAAAGTGCAAGAGAAAACCTGAAACATGGTTTTCAACATGTTTCCTGTCATCAACCCTGTCATCAAAAAAATAGTCTGTTACTCCCAAATGGGAGAGGCACTGCTCTGTCTCCACTGACAGCAAAGGAGAAAGGATGAGACTTTAGCCAGAGGACAGCAGAAGGAAGGTCAGGAGGTGTCCAGGAGCGAGAGTCCTGCTTTGCCCTTGACTTCTGAGACCAGCCAAAAGTCAGGCCTGCTCTGGCCTCAATATCTCCCCCTGTATATGAAAGACGTACCCAAGGTCACTCTCAAGTAACTGCTTCTGTTTCCAACAGCCTGTGGCTCTTGGTGAGTATGTGAAATCACTCCTGCTGCTGAGAATGGAAGGAGCTGGGGGCAGCTCTTCTCAGCCCTAGCCAGCCTCCAGGAGCCCATCGACATGCCTTTCAAAGGCAGGTTTCTCCTCATCTCCTCCCTTCCACCTCCACCATACACATGACTTTGTCTGCTTTAAAGGAGCTTTTGGGTGATCTGCCCAGAGCCCAAGCCTTGCTAGCTAAAAGTCTGGGGAGAAGAGGGAGAGAGGGGCTCCCAGGATCTTCCTCTGGGGAGCTGATCAAAAACTAACTGGCTTTCCCATGCCTGCACCACCTTGTTTTCTTGGGGAAATGGCTAGTGGAGAGAGCATCTCCAACTGGCTGAGTGTTCTGACATCAGTAGCCATTTTAATTTAATTCTCAGGGTCAGGGGAGCTTTGAGCTACTGTCGCTGTGTTTGTGTGGCTCCACATGACCTTTGGAGGCCAGCTGGGCCTACTGAGTAAGGACACTGGCTCCAGACAGTCCTGAGGGAGGCCAAGGGGTGGGAAGCTGGGACCACTCAGGATTGAGGCAAACTCACATCTAGAGGAGGAGGAGCCACTGTCCGCCTCCCTGCCCTCCCCCTGGCAGCACTGTGCCACGTTTGACTGAAATTTAATTAGATTGTAATGTAAGCAGGAATGAGCAAGGACTCTTAATTGAAAATTACATTTCCCTCTCCATCACAGCTCACAGACTTGATGCTATCAGAGCTTCTGTAAACATGGCTAGCACCCTGCAGAGCAGGCCCCCAAGTCCCCTCCCTGGCCAGAGGCCAGCACCCCTTCCTGTACTGCAGGGCTGCAGGCAGGCCCAGTGGGGAAATCACTTGCTAGGGAAAGCCTTAGCTGAGACTCTTCAGCTTTCCTCCGCTCCTCCCAGGTCACCCTGCCTCCTCATCGCTACAGACATGCTGAGTACCAGAAGCAGGAAGAAATAAAACCATGGGGAGCCCCCTACATGCATTTTCACATTTGATCCTCAGATGGTTTCTATTCTTTCATATCCATTTTACAGGTAAGAATATTGAGGCTCAGAAGCTAGACCACTCTTCTGTCTGCCTTGGTCACTGAAGAAGCTAGGATTTGAACATAGAAATAACTACCTCCAAAGCAGATAACAACCTTCCTTCCACTGCTCTGATGCCCCCCATACTGTGTCCTTGGTAAGACACACTTCTTGGAGCCAGGTGAGGGCAGAGCACTATCTAGTAAAACAGCTCCCCAACCACGGCAGATTGATCCAGAAGACACCTGACCCAAGAAAGGCTGTGCAAGGCTCTGTCCCTAGTGTATGAATTTTGAGAGGACAAATACAGAAGCTGGGTGTTGTTACTGGCAGTGGCTCGGGTTCTACCACCATCAGCTGCCAAAACCTAGGAGCTGGCCTCTAGTGCCCCCTTTACTTCTCCAGAATGCTCCTTCACTCTTCCAATCTATTTTGGGATTTGGGAAGGGTTTGTTTGCTTCCTTGTTTCGTTCAAAGTAGATTTCTGTTGCTTGCAACCAAAAAACTTTATTATGCATCTGAAGAGATCTAAAAAGGTATATAGACAAAAGGCCTCTGGCATTTTTGCTCCACCCAGTTGCTCAAAGCTTACTCTTCCCCATCCTTAATACTCACTTCCTCCAGCTAGGCCCGTCTCCTCTGCTCAAGCTGAGCCCATTCAGGCCCAAGCCACTTCTCTGCATACAGCGCCCTCCCTACTTCAAACTCCACTTTTCCTCGAAGCAAAGAAATTCTACCCACTTTTCCAAGATACAACTCAACCACCTCAGCATACTCTGAACAATTACAATACTGACAATCCAGAATAATAATCAAACCCAACATATGATGCCTTGTATTGCTACTGACTTAGTTCATAAGGCTTTTGATCATAGAAATCTCATATTGTCCTGATGTTATAGAACAAAAAGGGCTTAGCACAGGCTGGAAGCAGAAAAAAATGCACTAAACTGCTTGCAAGGATGGCCTGGCAGAGACTGCTTCCACTTGCTCAAAAACTGCTGCATTTTGCAGCTATACTGCACATCCCAGGCTCGTGGTGCTCAGGCACGGCCATATGACAGTGTTCCAGTCAATGAAATGTGAGCAGGACTGAAGTGTGCATTTTCCAGCCCAAGGCTTTAAAGGAGCAGGTATGGCCACCCACATCCTTCCCCTTCTTTTGGCTACATGCAGAAATCGAGTCCCTCCATTCTAAATCATTGTGTGGAAGAAGTCTCCTGCCAATAAGAACACCTGCTCCAGAAAATTATATAAATGAAAAATAAACTTCTATTGTATTTGATCGATCATACACTTTGTGGTCTATTTGTTAGAGTAGCTAGCACTCCTACCTGCTACAGATGGTGATCAAAATGACACTGGAGAAAATAATGGTGTTTGTAGTGGTGATGATTGTGAAGATGGCCATGGTTATGGGGCTGTGGTAATAGTGGGAACGTCAGTGGTGGTGGTAGTGACGGTAACAGTGACAATTTTAATGACTATAAAGATGGGGCTGATATCATTAATGACTGTGATACTACTATGGCAATAATAATTTAATAGGCTGCTGATAAAGACTTTCCCTGTTACCACAGAACTAGGTCCTAAAGCTAAAGAAAAAGAATCACTAAGTTCACCCTACTTAAATCAATATTCTCTATTTGGGGAAAATATAACCTTTTTATATTGATACCCCATCAAGTTGTGTCTTCAATATTCCAGTTACATCAGGAATGGGAACAGAGGTGATTCCTTAACTTTTTACAAAATGTTTACCAAGTGCCTACAAAATTCCAAGTCACATATTGAGGGGAATAATGTTGACAGTGACCACCATGGTGAAAATGATAATAGTTCTTGAGGGTCTCCCTTAGATGCCTGGGAGAGTCTGAGTTCCCTCTGCCCTCACTGTACCCCAGGCCATCTTCCCCTGTGATCAGGCATATCTGCTAGGATACTGGAGTGCTCACCAGTTAATAGAGACCCATTTTAATAAAGATTAAGCAAAGTAGATGTTCATTGCTCACCCACGAAAACATCCAGGTCAGTCACCTAGGGGTGGGAAGGGTTGGTGAGGTTGGTGAGGTACCTCACCTCATGAGTCTGCCCACTTCTGGTTCTGCCATCTTCATCACATAGCTTCCATTTCAAGGGCAGCTCCCAGGCTCAGGTCCACATCAAATCCCTTGGAAGGAAGAAGAGGAAAGGGAAGCCATGAACCTTCCTTTAAACAGAAACACCCCCCAAAGCTGCAGGTGCTATTTCCACTCAGATTCCACTGCGTAGAACCTGGTCACTTGGCAACACCCATTACCAGGGAGGCTGGAACGTCATCTTTAGTTGGGTGGCCACACGACCGGTGAGAAATTCCATTACTGTGTAAAAATGAGAGATGACTACTGGGGAATAGTTAGCAGTCTCTGCCACACAGTGGTGGCTCCATTGGTCAATGGGATCTTTTAAAATTTTTTTTCAACGTTTATTTATTTTTGGGACAGAGAGAGACAGAGCATGAACGGGGGAGGAGCAGAGAGAGAGGGAGACACAGAATCGGAAACAGGCTCCAGGCTCCGAGCCATCCGCCCAGAGCCCGACGCGGGGCTCGAACTCACGGACCGCGAGATCGTGACCTGGCTGAAGTCGGACGCTTAACCGACTGCGCCACCCAGGCGCCCCTCAATGGGATCTTTTAAAATATATAAATTGGATCCTGTCACCCTCCCCCAAATTAAAATCTTTTTATTCCCTTAGAACAAACTCCAATTCCCCCACCATTGCCCACAAGGCCCTGTAAGATCTGAGGACACCTTCCCTCATTCAAACCTCGTCTTATATGTCACTCTTCCTTACTCATAATCCTGTGCCCACATTGGCCACATTCTATGAGATTACTGTAACATCTAAGTTCCTTGCCATGTTGCAGATTTTGGATTTTCTGTTCTCTCTGCCAAGAATGTTTTTCTCTCAACTGTGCTCATGGCTGGCTCTTCCTAATGTTGTGAGTCCAGAATAAATGGAAGCTCCCTACATAGGCCTTCCCTTGTCATCCTGTGTAAGCTAGACCCCCACCCACCTGCCAAGGTACTCTCTACTATGTCACTTCATATGTTTTTCAGGACTCATCACCAATTGTAATATCTTGCTTATTTATTTGTTTATTTATTTATTTATTTATTTATTTACTGTAAATATATAAATTTACAGCTTTTCCCCACTGGAAGATTAGCTCCTTGAGGTCTGGAACCCTGTCTTGTGTTTTCACTATAGAATCTCTATAACTAACATGTGTAGGGACTCAATAAATATTTGTTAAGTAACACTTATTTTCCAGGGCCTCCTCCTTCCTTTCCAAGACTAACTGTCAATCTGTATTCATAATCATCCCTGAAAAGAGTTAGGTAGGCAATTGGCCCCTGAATGTACCTACCTAACCACCTGCTTGGTAGAGAATGTCTGGCTTACTGGTAGCTCCTACCCTATGAAAGCAACACACAGAGCAAAAGAGAGAAATTGGACATGATTCCTGATATTAAGGCTTGGAGACCACATTGCTAACAAAACATGGCCCAGTGAATGTGTCAGGCTCTTCCCCTGAGTAAGAACGTTAAGGGGACAAAAGAGAGGGAGTCTGCCGTGATGAGGAACAGAGGCACTACTCCCTAAAGCTAATGATTTGAGTAGATTACTAAACATGAAAATAAAAGACCAAAGTGAAGAAGTGACGAAGAAAGCAATTAGCCATGGTTGCCAGAAGATGGAGCTGCTGGTCTTACACACCCCTTCACTCTCTGCCTAAATAAGGATAAGTCATGCCACGTCTCTGGACAGTAGTCTCCTCATCTGTTAATAAGAGCATTGGACTAAGTCATTTCAACAGTGTCTTACAGCTACGATGGGCTATAGGGAAGAAGGGCTTTCTTCACTAGTCTTAAAGCCCACCAAGCTGCGGCACTGAATGTGTTCTGCTCCTAGCACCTCTCTGCTCCATGACTACATGGCTCCTTTTCTTCTCTTTTCTTTCTTTCTTTCTTTCTTTCTTTCTTTCTTTCTTTCTTTCGTTCTTTGTGTGTCTCGTTTGTTTTT
Organism: Felis catus; assembly: GCF_018350175.1. NCBI lineage: Eukaryota > Metazoa > Chordata > Mammalia > Carnivora > Felidae > Felis > Felis catus. The sequence continues at coordinate 111,796,959 of NC_058375.1, read as the reverse complement.
TTGTTTGTTTTTTGCCAAAGCAGTACTTTTGTTGCAGTTATTCAGTGATATTTTATACTTTAATTGTTATTTTTTTAGGTATTTGTTGTCTTCCTGTTTGTTTCTCCAAGTTTTTATTTAAATTCCAGTTAGTTAACATACAATGTAATATTAGCTTCAGGTGTAGAATTTATTGATTCATCACTTACATATATGGCTCTTTTTCTAATCAAACTCTTGTTCAGCACATCCTGAGTCCACAAACATTGGCAAAAGGGACTGGAGAGGGTCCTATTGCTGGTCTAGCAAGCTGGTATCTGTGAAGTTGCCAAGAGTGGCTTCTTGCCTTCTTTGGATTCTTTGCTATAAGGAAGCAAGCACACTGGCACTCTGTTCCCTGAGCATCATGCCAGCAAGGAGGCAAGTCTTGCTTGTTCAATAGCCACAAAATTCCTAACATGTATGGAGACCTTAGATATCAAGGTGAATGTTAACTTGTGAATGCTAACATCATGGGTAGCAACTTTTCTGAACTGGAGGAAAACAAAACTCCAAACTGTCTATAGGCATTCCTCATAAAAGTCTACTTATAGAAAAAAGAGAGGGACAGAAAAATTCCAGAGTTTGGAACAAAAAAGAAAATACAAAACCAATAACCAAATATATTGATTATCTATTTTAAATCTATCTCTAGACTAGCAGCTGTGAGTGATGATGCCCACGATAGATGACAGCTTTAAGGTAATGTCGTTACATCACCTAACATCTAGGAAATAGCAAAATGATGCAGGATGACAGGAAGCTTGTGGGAATAACATAGAGGTAATTTTCTCTTAGAATTAGACTATTAAAAATTAATAAATTGCTAGAAAAAAACACAAGAAATAAAAAATCTGAATAATTCTATAATGATTAAAGAAACTAAAACTGTAAATTAAACAAAACTATTTCCACAAGGTAGGCCAAAATAACCATGCCAGAAAACTCTAAAAACATTTTAAAAAAGAAATAAAGCCAGTATTATACACAGCCTTCCGTAGATACAAAAAGAAGAAACATTGCCATCAGACTAGCATAACCCTATTAATTCCAATATCTGACAAGGACAATACAAAAGAAGAAAAATACTGGACAAACTAATGTATAAATAGGGTGCAAAAATTCTTTCAAAATGAGCATGATTGGGGAAAAAAAAGTGATAGGGGAAGAGGTTCAAGATGGTAGCACAGAAAGATTCTGACCTCAGCTTTTCTGATAGACACAACAAATCAACAGCTACATATGGAAAATTTCCTCTGAAAAAGTCCTGAAAATGAGATAAACATCACCTCCACAACAAAGGATAAAAAGGCCACATCAATAGGGTAGGAGATGCAGAAGCACACTCTCATCAAAAATCCCACACCAAGCACAGTGACTGTCAGTTGGGAGGGACTTTGAAAAAGTAAAATTTTTTCCTGAGGGGTGAGGGGCTTGTACTCCACATCAGGCACCCAGAACCTTGGATCCTGAACCAGAGAGATAAGCTCCCAAAATGTAAAACTAACAAGGATTACACCCAGGAGGACCAAAGAAGAGAGCCCACCCTTAAAGTGCTCATATGCAGATTTATTTGCCCCAGGACCCAATGCAAAAGAAGAACTTTGAAAATTACCTAAACCATATGTGAAGGAAACACACTTACTAATCTTAAAGAACCTGCTGAAGAAGCAGGAACCTGTTAGGACTCCCTCGCAAGGGAAAAGCACTGGTAAGTACCATTTTTGTAATCTTACTCTATCTTGCTAATGCTGGCACTGGCAGACACCATTTTGGCAATCTCATTCTAACTTGCTAGTGCAATTAGGTCTTTCCCATCCCTCTGAATCACACCCACAACACAGCCACTGGGTGAGCACTCAGCTACCCATGTGCTGGAGCCATGCCACAACCAGCCAGATAAGCATCCTGCCCCCACACCTTCACCAGAGCCACACTATATTCAGCCAAGCAACAACCCCACCCCCATTCCCACAAATCCTGCAATCACAACACAGTCAGCTGCATCACAGCCAACCCTCCCCCCCATACCTCATCTGCATCACAGACAACCTGTAGAGCGTCTGGCACCCCCACATGGCAGTTGGACCACAGCTGGTGAGGCAAAAGTCCTGCCCCTCCCCTACACTGCAACCCTGCCACAGCCAGTGGACTCATGCAGGCCACAAAGGGGATGCCCCTGGAGTCCCAAGCTCTGATGACCAGGGAGATTGAGTTTCTGGACCCCACTTCATCTCTTACACAAGACCATGCCTTCAACACTGGGAGAGATAGTTGTATCACCTCATACATTGACACAAACACAGAGAATTGGGTAAAGTGAGGAGACTGAGGATATGTTCCAAACAAAAGAACAAGACAACCTTAGAAAAAAGACCTTAATGAAACAGAGGTAAGGAATCTACCTGGTAAGGAGTTCAAAGTAATGGTCATAAAGATGTTTACAAAACTAGGGATAAGAATGAAAAAACACAATGAGAAATTCAACAAGGAAATAGAAAATTTAAGAAAGTACCAAACAGAGGTCATGAAGCTGAAGAATACAATGGTTGAACTGAAAAAATATACTAATGGGTTTAACAGCAGACTGAAGGAAGCAGAAGAAAGGATCAGCAAGCTGGGAGAGAAAGCAATGGAACTCACCCAAACAGAGCAGAATTTTAAAAAGTGAAGATACCTTAAGGGACCTATATGACAACATCAAGGAGAACAACATCCATATTACAGTTTCCAAAAAGGGAAGAGAGCGGGAAAGGGGCAGAAAATTTATTTAAATAAATAATGGCTGAAAACTAACCTAATCTAGAGAAGAAAACAGACATCTTGGTCTAGGAAGCACAGAGAGTTCCAAATAAGATCCACACCCAAATAGAACCCACCAACCAAGGGTTGTGAACCCAAAAGATCCACACCAAGACACATTACAATTAAAGATAAGAGAATCTTAAAAGCAGCAAAAAAAATACAACATGTTATGTACTTAGGAAACCTCATAAGGCTATCAACTGATTTCTCAGCAGACACTTTGCAGGCCAGAAGGGAGTGGCATGAGATATTCAAAGTATTGAAAGAAAACAAAAATCCAACCAAGAAAACTTTGTCTGGCAAACTTATTATTCAGAATAGAAAAAAGAGATAGTTTTTCAGATAAGCAAAAGCTAAAGTTAATCACCTTTAAACTGGTCTTACAAGAAATGTTAAAGGGACTTTTTTAAGCTGAAAAGATAACACTAATTAATGACAAGACAATGTACAAAAGTAAAAATATCACTGGAAAAGGTAAATATTTTTAAAGGCAGTAGATTAATCACTTATAAAGACTTTGAAGTTCAGAAGACATAAGTAGAATTAGCTAAAACTACAATAATTAGTTAATGAATACATAAAATAAAAATACGTGAAATGTGACATCAAAAATAAAACATGAAGGAGGAGTAAAAATATAGATTTTGGACTGTATTCAAATTTAAGTTGCTATCAACTTAAAATAGACATATATATATATATATATATATATATATATATATACACACACATAGATATCTATATATATAGAGATATACACACACACACATATATATAGGATGTTATATGTGAAGCTCACAGTAACCTCAAAGCAAAAATTTATAATAAATACACAAAAGAAATGCAAAAGGACTTTAACATAACACTAAGGAAAGCTGATGAGGGACCATAAGGCAAACTGAGGGCCAAGCACAAGCTAGTCACAACCCCTCACCCCACCAGGTGGGATATGTGTGATATTCCTCAAGCATTCCTGGCTGCTCAAGAGCAAAAAAAAAGGACAGAAAACAAATGGTTAAAGTGATAGTCTCCATCAGTTGACAAATATTTTAGTAATATTACAAGAAAAAAGCAATCTTGGGGCGCCTGGGTGGCGCAGTCGGTGAGCATCCGACTTCAGCCAGGTCACGATCTCGCGGTCTGTGAGTTCGAGCCCCGCGTCAGGCTCTGGGCTGATGGCTCGGAGCCTGGAGCCTGTTTCCGATTCTGTGTCTCCCTCTCTCTCTGCCCCTCCCCCGTTCATGCTCTGTCTCTCTCTGTCCCAAAAAAAATAAAAAACGTTTAAAAAAAAATTTTTTTTAAAAAAAGAAAAAAGCAATCTTATCAATAGCCTAATCTCCAGGAACTCACTACTATCTTAATGGTAATGTTTTGCTAGAGGGAAAAACAACTTTAGCTTGACAATAGTTAGGTCTCCAGTAATCTGTAAATCCTCTATAGCATATGGAAATCCCTTTAAGAAACTTCCCCTTGACTTTCCCTGCCCCAACTCCACAGTATTTAAGCAGTCACTCTGCACAACCCCTGTGCAGCTTTCTGCCCATGGGTCCTGTTCCCATGCTTTAACTTTTTCACCAAAGGTATCTTCAAGAATTCTTCCTTGGCCATCAGCTCCAAACCCCAAGAACCCCACCAATACCCCCAAACCCCATCAAAATCTATAAAACCACAAAGGAAGACAGAAAGAGAAGAAAGGAACAGAGAGGAACTATAGAAATAGGCAGAAAACAATTAACAAAATGGCAATAAGCACATATCCTTCAATAATCACCTTAAATGTAAATAGACTAAATTGTCCAATTAAAAGACATACAGCAGCTGAATAAATAAATAAAAAAAACAAGGTTCATCTATATGCTGCTGACAAGAGACTCACTTTAGAAGTAAGAACACATTCAGAATGAAATTGAACAGATAGAGAAAATATTCCATGCAAATAGAAATGAAAAGAAAGTTGGTGTAACTATACTTATATCAGACAAAATAGACTTTAAATAAAGACTAAAAAAGACAAAGAAAAACATCACATAATGATAAAAGGGTCAATCAACAAGAAGATGTAACATTTATAAATATATATGCATCCAACATAGGAACTACAAAATATATAAAGCAAATATTAACAGACACAAAGGGAGAAAATGACAGCAATATAATAATAGTAGGAAATTTTAAACCCCACTTACATCAATGGATAGATCAGACAGATAGAAATTCAATAGGGAAATATCAACCTTAAATGACACATAAGAGCAGATGGGTTTCTCAGTGACACCATCAAGTGTAATAATATTTGCATTATAGAGATCCCAGAAGGAGAAGAGAGAAAGAAAGGGTTAGAAAACTTACCTGAACAAATAATAGCTGAAATATACCTGAAAAATACCTGAAAACATACCTAATCTGGGGGAGAAAACAGAAATCCAGGTCCAGGAAGCACAGAAAACCCCTAACAAGGTTAACCCAAGAGGTCCACACCAAGACCCATAATAATTAAAATAGCAAAAAGTAGTAACAGAGAATTCTTTAAGTGGCAGGAGAAAACAGTTACATACAAGGAAAACCCCATAAAGCTATCAGTTGATTTTTCAGCAGAAACTTTGCTGGCCAGAAGGAGTGGCATGACATATCAAGTGCTGAAAGGAGAAAACCTGCAAGCAAGAATACTCTCCCCAGCAAGATTATCATTCAGAATAGAAGGAAAAAAAAAGAGTTTCCCAGACAAACAAGTTAAAGGAGTTGATCACCTTTAAATCAATTCCACAAGAAATGTTAAAGAGAAGACTTTAAGTGGAAAGAAAAGGCCAAAACTAGAAGTAAGAAAATTTGAAAGGAGAAAACATTTTACAGGTAAAAGCAAACATATACTTAAGGTAGTAGGTTAATCACTTTTAAGCCAATATAAAGACAAAAACACAAAAGTAGTAGAATCAATTATATCTACAAAGATTAATCAAGGATACACAAAATTAAAAGATGTGAAATATGGCATCATATACATAAAATATGGAAAGAATAAAAATTTCGTGCTTTTAAAATGTGTTCAAACTTAAGCAAACATCAACTTACTACAAACTCCTATACACATAAGATATTATATATGAACGTAATGACAACCACAAATCAAAAACCTATAGCAGATACACAAAAAAAAAACAAGCAACATTAAAGAAAGATATCAAACTACAAGGGAAGGAACCAAAGAAGAAGAAAGAAAAGAGAAGAACTACAAAACAACCAGAAAACAATTAACAAAATGACAGGACATACATAATATCAATAATTACTTTAAATGTAAATGGACTAAATACTTCACTCAAAAGACATAGAGTGGCTAAATGAATAAAAATTTTTAAAAAGACCTATCTATATGCTCTCTTCGAGAGACTTACTTCAGACCTAAAGACACATACAGACTGAAAGTGAAGGGCTATAAAAATATAAATCATGCAAATGGAAACAGACACAAACAAACAAACAAAAAACTGGGGTAGTGATACTTATACGAAACAAAATAGATCTTAAAACAAAGACTGTGGCAACAGACAAAGAAAGACACTACATAATGATAAAAGGATCAATACAAAAAAAGGATATAATTATTAAAAATATTTATGCACCTGGGGTGTCTGGATGGCTAGGTCAGAAAAGTATGCAACTCTTGATCTTGGAGTCATAAATTCAAGCCCCACATTTGGTGTAGAGATTACTAAAATAAATAAAACTTTAAAAAAAATATATCTATGCACCCAAAAAAGGAGCATCTAAATACATAAAGCAAATATTATCAGGAGATAAAACAAATATTAAAAGCAAATATGAAAAGGAGAAATTGACAGTAATATAATAATAGTAGGGGACTTTAATACCCCACCTACTTCAATGGATAAATCATCCAAACAGAAAATCAACCAGAAAACAGTGGCTTTGAACAGCACATTAAGCCAGATGGACCTAACAGATATATACAGAACATTCCATTTGAAAACAGCAGATTACACATTCTTTTCAAGTGTACATGGGACATTCTCCACATATATCACATGTTAAGCCCCAAAACAAATCTCAGTAAATTTAAGAAGATTGAAATTATATCAAGCATCTTTTCTGACCACAACAGTATGAATCTACAAATCTACAAATTCCAGAAAATATCTGGAAAGAAAACAAATTCATGGAGGCTAAACAAAATCCTACTAAATTCCACTAAATCCTACTAAAAGTCAATCAAGAAACCAAAGAGGAAATTTTTAAAAAATTCATGGAGATAAGTGAAAGGGAAAATGTAATGGTCCAAAATTTTTGAGACACAGTAAAAGCAATTCGAAGAGGGAAATTTATAGCAATACAGGTCTTACCTCAAGAAATAAGAAAAAATTGCAAATAAACAACCTAACCTTACATCAGAAGGAGCTAGGAAAAAGTTCAAAGCTAGCAGAAGGAAATAAATAATAAAGATTATAGCAAAAGCAAATTAAATAGAGACCAAAAAAATTATTATTATTATTATTATCATTATCATTATTAACAATAATATTATTGTTAACAACAATGTATTGTAACAATATATTATAAAAATATATAATAAAGAATAATAATATACAATAATTTTGTATACAATAATATAATATACAATAATAATAAAACAAAAAGCTGGCTCTTTGAAAAGATAAACAAAATTTACAAACTTTTAGCCAGACTCATCATGAAAAAGAGAGAAGACTCAAATCAACAAAATCAGAAATGAAGAATAACAAACCCACAGAAATACAAAAGATCATAAGAGACTACTATGAACAATTATATGCCAACAAATTGGACAACCTAGAAGAAATGGATAAATTCCTAGAAACAAGTAATCTTCCAAAATCAAGTCAGGAAGAAATAGAAAATGTGAACAGACTGATTACTAGCAATGAAATTAAATCAGTAATCAAAAAACTCCCAACAAACAAAAAAGCCTAGGACCACATGACTTTACAGATGAGTTCTACCAAACATTTAAAGAACAGTTAATACCTATTCTTCTCAAACTGTTCCAAAATAATACAAGAAGGATAAGTTCCAAATTCATTCTAGGAGGCCAGCATTGCCCTGATAACCAAACCAGATAAAAACACCACAAGAAAAAGAAACTATAGGCCAACATATCTGATGAACATAAATACAAAAATCTACAACAAAATATTAGGAAACTGAAATCAACAGTAAATTTTAAAGATTATTTACCACAATCAAGTAAGATTTATCCCAGAGATGCAAGGTTAAATAATCACAAATCAATAAATGTAATACACCACATTAACCAAAAAAAATGATAAAAATAATTTGACCATATAAATAGATACAGAAAAAGCATTTGACAAAATAAACATCCACTTATAATAAAAACTCTCAATAAACTGGGGTTAGAGGGAACATACTTCAACATAATAAAGACCATATATAACAAACCCGCAACTTAACATCATCCTTAACAGGGAAAAACTGGAAGCTTTCCCTCTAAGATCAGGAAAAAGACAAAGATGTCAACTCTCACCACTTTTATTCAACATAGTACTAAAAGTCCTAGCTGCAGGAAGGAAGGAAAGAAATTGGTTAGGAAGAAGTAAAACTGTCACTATTTGTCATATGGCATGATACTATATGTAGAAAACCTTAAAGACTCCATCAAGAAACTATTAGAACTGATAAATGAGTTCAGTAAAGTTTCAGGATACAAAATTAATATATATCTAGAAATCGATAGCATTTCTATACTAATAACAAAGTAGCAGAAATAGAAATTAAGAAAACAATCCCATTTACTATTGCACAGAAAATAATAAAATACCTAGGGATAAATTAAACCAAGAAGATGAAAGGCCTCTACTCTGAAAAACTATGACATTGATTAAAGAAACTGAAGACAACCAAACAAATGGAAAGGTATGCCATACTCACAGATTGGAAGAATTAATATCATTAAAATCTCCATACTACCCAAAGCAATCTACAGATTCAATACAATCCCTATCAAAATATCAATAGCATTTTTCACAGAACTAGAGCAAATAATCCTAAAACTCGTATACAACCACAAAAGACCTCAAATAGCCAAAGCAATCTTGAGAAAGAAGAACAAAGCTGGAGGTAACACAATCCCAGATTTCAAGCTATACTACAAAGCTATAGTAATCAAAATAGTATGGAACTGACAAATAGATTCATATATGAATAGAACAGAACAAAGAGCCCAGAAATAAACTCACATGTATATGATCAATTAATCTAAAACAAAAAAGGCAAGAATATACAATGAGGAAAAGATAGTCTTTTCAAAAAATGGTGTTGGGAAAACTAGATAGCTACATGCAACATATGAAACTAGATCACTCTCTTACACCATACACAAAAGTAAACTCAAAAGGCATTAAATAACTGTGTGATAGCTGAATGTGACACTTGAATGTGACACTTGAAACTCCCAAAAGAAAACATAAGCAACAATCTCTTGGACATCAGTCATAGCAACACTTTTCTGGGTCTGTCTCCTCAGTTAAGGGAAACAAAAGCAAAAATAAGCTATTGGGACTACACCAAAATAAAAAGCTTTTGCACCATGAAGGAAATCATCAACAAAATGAAAAGGCAACCTACTGAATGGAAGAAGGTATTTGCAATTGACATATCTGGTAAGGAGTTATTATCTAGAATATATAAAGAATTCATATAGCTCAATACTAAAAAAAAAAAATTCAATTTAAAAATGGGCAGAGGACCTGAATAGACATTTTTCCATAGAAGACATACAGATGGCTAACACACATGAAAAGATGCTCTACATCACTAATCATCAGGGAGATGCAAATCAGAACCACAATGAGATACCACCTCACACCAGGCAGATTTATGGCATCATAAATGGCATTATCTCTTAAATTTCATTTATGTATCTATTGCTAGTCTGTAGAAATACAATTGATTTTTGTGTTTGTATATTGACGTGTATTCCTGCAAAATTCAACTATTTTTTCAGCTTTTTTCTTTTGTACTGTCAATGCTTATGCTTATGCAATTTATGAATAAAGAGTGTTTTATTTTGTCCTTTCTAGTCTTCTTCTTTGCCTGGCTAGGGCCTCCAGCACAATGTTGGACAGAAGTGCTGAGAGTGGCTGGGAAGGAAAAAAGAGGTAATGCCATTTATGATGGCATCAAAAAATATCAAGTATGTAGAAAGAAATCCAGTGTCATCTTGGAGCCAACTTCTACCTGCTCGTGACAGCCAATTGAACACATTTACATTCATTTTCTACTGTAGCGTAACAAATTAGCACATACACAACACCTGTGTATTACACTTCACATTCTGAAGGTCAGAACTTTGCACAGTGTGGCTGGGTTCTCTGCTCAGGGTCTCTCAGGGCCAAAACCAAGTTGTCAATGGGCTGAGTTCTCATCTGGAGGCCCTGGAGAAAAATGTACTTCCAGCCTCATTTCGTTGTTGGCAGAATTCAGTTCCTTGCAGTTGCAGGACTGAAGTTCCCATTTTCTTGCTGGCTGTCAGTCAGGGGCCCTCTAAGCAACTCAAGATCACATGCATTCCTTGCCATATGGCCCCCTCCAGCAACAGAGAATTTCTTGCACCTCAAATTTCTCTAGTGCTTCAAATCTCTAACTTTCTTTCTAGTGACCACACACAAAAAACTTTCTACTTTTAAAGTGCTCATGTGACTATGTCACATTCATCCAGATAATGTCCCAATCTAAGGTCAGATGTGCAACATAACTTAACCACAGAAAAATCCATCATCTTCATGGTTCTGGGACTTTGCACGGCATGTAAACAAGAAAAAGGGTAATCTTGGGAAATATTTTAGAATCCCACCCAACACAGTCTGCTCTCTGGACCTTAAATATTTACATCCTCTCAAACGCAAAAACATATTTACTTCTTCCAAGATTGGCATTAGTCTCACCTCATTACAGTCCAACTCAAAATCCAAGTTCTCACATAAATCTTTTCAGCTCAAAAGACAAAATCTCATCATATAAAATATCTAGTCAGGTGTGGATGAGGCTCCTAGGTGAAATCCATCAGTACAGCTCCAAGGCATATTTATTCTCCATCTGTGGGCCTGTGAAACTAGAAACTGTTATCTGCCCTAACATTCCCATCATACAATTGTGGGACAACTGTACGGTAATGGTTACGTGCATTCTGGTTCAACAAAGGAAAAGTGGAAAGAAAAAAGTAGTCACCAGTCCAGAACAGTTTTGTAATCAAGCCAGGCAAACACCAGCCAGAGGTCCTTGATTAGGCTTCCTGGCCTGAGAATTACCCTCTGTGGCTCCTGGCTCCACCTTCTGAGTTATCCTTATGAAAGACAGCATGTGTTTGCAAAAAAGTGTTGTGTGTTTTAGACAAAAGCCACATTCACACATCATTTCAAAATAATCCCTTCTCTATCTTGGACTTCCTATGAGAAGGCTGACGGACAAACCTTCTAAGCTTCCCAGAAGCCCTCTGGCTTGAGAAGACCTATAGGAGCTCCCTTAACCCCTTAGATTCCGTGTGGCTGAATACTCTGACTCTCTTTATCTTCCCACGGCTTCAGCAAAGGGCTTTTCAATCACACACAGCCCTTTCTCTGAGCCACACTTACAACAGTCATTGTGACTTAACATCTTTTGCCATCTGGAGAAGGTGAGAATTTGCAAAATCATCCAGTCCTGGTTCCTTTTTGTTTACAGTTCTTCCCTCAATTTTGCTTTCTCTTTCGTTTTACCATAAGCAACAAGAAGAAACCAGGGAGTACCTTCAGCACTTTGTTTTGAAATCTCCTTAGCCATATAGGTAAATTCACCTCTAATAGATTCTGCTTTCCACATAACTGCAGACCCAATTTTGTTAAGATTTTGTAAGAAGGCTAACTCTCCCTCCAATTTCCAATAATATATTCCTTACTTAATTCTGATCCCTCACCCAGAGTGTTCTCAAATTCCAGATTTCTATTAGTAGTCTGTTCACAGCTAATTTAGGTTTTCTCTAAGGCAATTTAGGATATCTCTATAATGCTCACTTCCTTCTGAGCTTTCACTAGCAGAACTTTTAATGTCCATATTTCTAGTATCAGTTTGTTCAAGGCAATTAAGAGTTGTTTTTTTATATCTTACTCCCCAAAATTCTTTCAGCTTCTGCCAATGGACTGATTCCAAAGTTACTGCAACATTTGTATTCAAACTTTGCAATCAGTGAATGTTCACAGATAAGGCGTAGTACAAAGAGACCCCATGTGTCCATTGCCCAGTTTCCCCTGATGGTTACATGTTGCAAAACAATCACAACTGGATATTGACATAGATATAGTCAAAATGCCGAACAGTTTCAACACCGAGTACTCTTCATGTCACCATTTTATACCCACCCCCAGCTCCTTCCTCTCTGATCCCTTGGAACTACTAATCTGTTCTCAGTTTCTATAATACTGACATTTCAAGAATGCTGTAAAAATGCAGTCATACAATATCGAACATTTTGAGATAAACTATTTTTCACATGGCATGACTCCCTGAGAGTTCATCCAAGTTGTGGCATGTATCATAGCTCATTCCTTTAATTGCACAGTAATACTCCACAGGATGGATGTACCACAGTTTGTTTGACCATTCACCCATTGAACAACATCTTTGTTGTTTCCATTTGGGAGCTTTTAAAGCTGCTATGAATATCTGTGTAGTTTTTGTGTGAATATTTTTTATTTCTCTGAAACAAACACCAGAGTGCAACACTAGGTTGTATGGCATGTATGATCAGGTTTTAAGGCACTGCCAGACTATTTTTCAGAGTGGCCATACCATTTTACCTTCCCATATGCACGTATGAGTGATCTAATTTTCCTTCATCCTTGCCAGCATTTGATATTATCATTATTTTTTTAATTTTAGCCATTCCGACAAGTGTGTAATAAACCTTTTTGTGTTATGATTTACACTGACTAGTGCATCTTGAACATTTTTACATATGCTAGCTTTCCATTTGCATATCTGACTGGTGAAAAGTCTGTTCTTTCATGGCATTTGTCCATTTTCTAACTAGATTGTTCACTGTTGAGTTTTGAAAATCCATTATACATTCTAGATACTAGTCCTTTGTCAGATATGTGGTTTGCAAATATTTTCTCTTCACATTATCATTTTCACAGGATCCTTCACAGAGGAAACTTTTTATTTTGATGAAGTTCAATATATCAATTTTTCCTTTTTGGTGTTTTAAAATTTTTTTTTAAGATTTTATTTTTAAGTAATCTCTACACCCAATGTGGGGCTTGAACTCACAACCCTATGATCAAGAGTCACATATTCTGACTAAACCAGCCTGGTGCCCTGTTTTTGGTGTTTTTGATGCCAGGTCTAAAAACTTTTATCTAACTTTAGATTAAAAACACAAAAGAAAGTCCTGTGTTACCTTCTAAAAGTTTTATAATTTTACATTTTACATTCAAGTCTATGATCCTTTACAAGTATAATTTTTCATTTAAGTTGTGAGGTTTAGGTGAAGGTTCTTTTTTTTGCTTATCTATATCAAATTTTTCCAGCACTGTTTGTTGAAAAGGCTGTCCTGCCTCTATTGAATTGTTTTTGTGTCTTTATCAAAAATGAGTAGAGGATATTTGTGCATGTCTATATATGGGTCCTCTAATATGCTGCATTGATCTATGTGTCTATCCCTCCACCAATATCACAATGTTGATTACTGTAACTACATACTAAATATATAAGTATTTGGGGTAAAATGATTAACTCTACTTTGTAATTCTTTTTAAGATTATTTTAGCTATCAGGGTGCCTGGGTGGCTCAGTTGATTGAGCGGCTGCCTATTTTGCTTCAGGTCATGATCCCCTGGTCATAGTATGAGCCCCACGTCAGGCTCTGTACTGAGTGTGCAGCCTGTTTAAGATTCTCTCTCTCTCTCTCTCTCTCTCTCTCTCTCTCTCTCTCTGTCCCTCCCTTGCTCTCTCCCTCTCTCTCTCTTTCAAATAAAAACATATATATATTATTTTAGCTATTCTAGTTCTTTTAAATTTCCATATAAATTTTAGAACAATCTTGTCCATGTCTATAAAAAAAAAAAAGTCTTGCTGGGGTTTTGATATAAATTGCATTAAGCCTGCATATCAAATTGAGGAGCGTTGGTTTCTTTACTATATTGAATTTCCCAATCCATGAACATGGTGTATTTGTCCATTCATTTAAATCTTATATTATTTTCATCAGGATTTTGCAATTTTCAGTACATAGATACTATACATATTTAAAGTTTACACATAAATTTTTCATTTTCTTTGATTGATTATAAGTGGCACTGTATTTTTAATTTCAGCTTTGTAGTATTAATACATAGAAATGCAACTGATATTCATGTTGATGTATCCTGTGACCTTGCTGAACTCACTTGTCAGTTCTAGGAGGATTTTTATTTTTTTCATATATTCCTTGGGATTTTCTATATAAATATCAGGACATCTGCAAATCTAGACAGTTTTATTTCTTCCTTCACAATCTGTATGTATTTTCTTTTTCTTGACTTATTACAGTGGCTATAACTTCCAGTAAGAGTAGAGTAAGAGTATTGAGTAAGAGTAGTGAGAGCTGACATCCTTGCCTTGTTCCCAATGTTAGGGGAAAGCACTCAGTCTTTCACCATGAAACATCACTTGATGTTAGCTATAGAGTTTTTTTATTTTTAGATGCTCTTTATCAAGTTGAGATAGTTTCCCCTCTATTCCTAATTTGCTGAGAGTTTTTTTAATAAATGGTGTTGGGCTTTGTTAAATGCTTTTTCTGCATATTAGCTTGTTAATATGATAGATTACATTGATTTTAAAATGATGAACCAGCCTCGCCCACCCAAAATAAACTCCATTTGGTCATGGTGTATGACAATTTTGCACATTGTTGAATTTGGTTTGCTAATACTTTGACAGCATTTTTTGCATATAACCTAATGAAAAATATTGGTCTGTAGGGTTTTTGTTGTTGTTGTTGTTGTTGCTTTGTTTTGTTTTTGGTCCTTCGTTGTTATTTTTGCAGTGTCTTTGTCTGATTTCATATTAGGATAATACTGGCCTCATAAAATAAGTTGGGAATGTTTTTTCTTTTCTCTAGTAGAGATTCTGTAAAATTGGCATCAATTTTTCTCTAAATGTTCAGTAGAATTCACTGGCAAAACCACTTAGACTTGAAAATATCTGACTTTTTAATTACAAATTCAATTTCATTGAATTGTTTCATCTTGATTGAGTTTTTGGTAGCTTGCAGTTTTTTAAGAATTGGTCCATTTGTTCTAAACTGTTCAATTTATGAGTGTAAAGACGTTCATAGTGCTTCCCTTATTATCCTTTTATTGGTTATAGGCTCTGTATTTATATCCCATTTCATTCCTGATATTGATTACTTGTGTCTTCACTCTGTTAATTTTATTTTTAATCTGTCTTACTACAGGTTTATCAATTCTATTAATTTTTTTCAAACAGCTTTTGCTGTTTCATTGATTTTCTCTACTGGTTTCCTGGTTTGTTTTTCTGCTTTTATATTTATTATTTCCTTCCTACTGCTTACTTGACATTTATTTTGCTCTTCTTTTTCTATTTTCTTCAGGGAGGTACTTAAATTATTGATTTAAAACTGTTTCTCTTTTCTTAGGAAAGCATTTACATACAGTAAGCTATAAATTTTCCTCTCAGAATTGCCTTAGCTATGTCCCACATATGTTAATATCTTATATTTTCATTTCATTTTGTCTTTTATATTTATTTATTTGGACTTATCTTTTGACTCATGTTTTATTTAGAAGAGTGGTTTTAATTTCCAAGTGTCTAAAATTTTTTCTGTGGTCTTTGTATTATTGATTTCTAGTGTGATTCCATTATGGTCAGAAAAAAAAAATTATGATTCCAACTCTTAAGTTTTTGGAGATTGTTTTATAACCCAGGATATAATCTATCTTGATAAACAATCCATGGGTGCTCAAGGAAATGTTTATTTTGCTGTTGGGTGGAAAGTTCTATACATATCTATTAGGTCTTGGCTTAATATTGTTCAAGTCTTCTATTTCCCCAAGTTTTCTGGTTCTGTCCTCTGCCATTCCCACTCCACTACTGAGCCCATGCAGAGAGTTTTCTATTTTAGTTATTTTTATTGAGTCCTATAATTTCCATTTGATTCTTTTTTCTGTAACTTCTTTCTCCTTACTGATATTTTCTATTCTTTCATTTCCAGGGAAACCATGCTTGTTTGTTGAAGTATTTCACGATGGCTACCCTAAAATCCATGTCAGATGGACCCGACCTGATCCATCTCAGTGCTACCATCTGTTCATTATTTATTCTCATTCCTGTTGTGATTTTCTTGTTTTTTGGTATGATTTTCAATTGTGATCTGGGCATTTTTGAAGTTATAGTATGAGATTCTGGATCTTATTTAATCTTCCCTTTGTTAGGCAATCTCCCTGTTGAAATATATCCTAAGAGCCAGTGGTTGTGTATGCTCGGCTTCCCCCTGGGCTTGCTGACAGCACTTTTGGAAAAGCAGGACAGTGACTCACACTGCACCTTTGCAGGTGAGTAGGGTGGCAGTTTAACTCCCCCCTCAACCCCCACTAACACTTTCCTGGGAAAATTGGGGTGCTCCCAGTACAGACTCCTTGCTTCCATGTGGGGATGTTAAGATCAGCTCCCTGCTGGGCACCACAGCCACCGGAAAGGGGGAGAAGTGCTGACTCACGTGCTTTACTGCTGCAGGATGCCATCAGAAGGATCACTGAGCCTGCTGACACCTGGGAAGAGACAGGGAAGCTGAGCACAGACGCGCCCCATTGTTACCGTCTTGTTCCACTTTTTTGACACCAGGTGAGAGCAAACGCTTGTCTTGCTCCCACTGCCTCATTAATTTTTGTAGGGAAGGAAAAAGCTCCTCTACTGTCTTAGGTTCAGTGACTGGGGTCCAAGAATCAAACTAATAAAAGACAAATTAATAAGAGAAAAAATGCAGTTTATTTATGTGTGTAGTGTACATTCATGCAGGAGAACTAAGTGATGACTAATTCAAATAGGTAGTTAGAATTTGGGACTTATATACCATCTAAAAGGAGTAATAAATTTGTGAAGAAGTTCTAAGACAAAGGAAAAGGAATTTGAACTTCTAAAGGCAGTATTTTATAGAAAGGTGAGCATATGGGGAAAACTAATAGAAAATAAGTGTTATTCTATTAAGGTTTGTTTGTTCAGACCCAACCTGGGGTCAATGACAATTCTGAAGTAGGAAATCTGAAAAAACAGAGCAAACAAACAAACAAAAAGAAAGAAATACACTCAAATACAGGGAACAATCTGGTGGCTTTGAGAGAGAAAGGGAGTTGTGGATGGGGCAAAGTAGTTGAGGAGGATTAAGAGGTACAAACTTCCGGTTATAAAATAAATAAATCACAGGGATGAAAAGTACGGCATAGAAAATATAGTCAGTATTACAGTAACGATGTTGTATGGTGACAGATCATAACTACACTTATCATGGTGAGGACTGCATCATGTATAAACTTGTCACATCACTATGTTGTATGCCTGAAACTAATATAACATTGTATGTCAACTATACTTCAATAAAAAAAAAAAAAGAACAAAGTGAAGAGACTACCAAATTTCAAGATGTATATAAAACCACAGTAAAGACTGTGTAGCACTGGCATGGGGTGAGGATATAAACCAATAGAACAGAATTTTTTTAATCCCAGAAAAAGACTCACACTTACATAGTCACTTTATTTATGGCACAGGCAGCCACCATTCAGTGGGGGAAAGAATGGTCTTTTCAATATATGATACTGGAACAATTTGATACTCTTATGGGAAAAAATAAACTTCAACTCTTTTCCCTACAAAAAGGAATTTGTGAAAGATAATAGACCTAAATGTGAAAGGTAAAACACTAAGGATTTTAAAGAAAAATATAGGAGAATATCTTCACAAACTTAGGGTAGGCAAAGATTTCTTAAACAGAGCACGTTAAAAAATGAAAGTTAAAATTGATTAAAATTAAGAGCTTCTGTTCACTAGAAGACGTCGTTAAAACAGTAGGAATATGAACCACAGGTGAGAAGATATTTGCATTACATAAATTCAGCATAAGACTTGTATCCAGAATATGGAAAGAACTCTTACAAATGAACAGGGTTTTTTTAAGTTTATTTTTTTATTTTGAGAGAAAGTGAGGAAGAATGTGCACACTCACACGCGTGAGCAAGGGAGGAGCAGAGAGCAAGAATCCCAAGCAGGCTCTGCACTGACGGGGCCTCAGACTCCAGAACAGTGAGATCATGACTTGACCTGAAATCAAGCATCGGACACTTAACCACTAAGCCACCCAGGTGCCCCAAATGCATTATTTTTTAAGACAGTCAGCCTCATAGAAACATAAGCGAAAGACTTGTACTTTCTAAAAAAATATATCTGAATGACCAATAGGTATATGAAAAGGTGTAAACATCTTTACTCCTCAGAAGAACTATCACAAGATACCACTATATTCCTAGAAAAGCTAAAATTCAATATACTGGCAAGGAGATGTATTACTGAAACTCCCATACATTGCTGGTGGCAATACAATTAGACAACCACATATATGCTATCACTTGGCAATTCCACTCTTGAGTGTGTTCACTAATAAGAATATAAAAGAATTTTTTTTTTAATTTTTTTTCAACGTTTATTTCTTGTTGGGACAGAGAGAGACAGAGCATGAACAGGTGAGGGGCAGAGAGAGAGGGAGACACAGAATCGGAAACAGGCTCCAGGCTCTGAGCCATCAGCCCAGAGCCAGACGCGGGGCTCGAACTCACGGACCGCGAGATCGTGACCTGGCTGAAGTCGGACGCTTAACCGACTGCGCCACCCAGGCGCCCCTGGAATATAATAGAATTTTTAATGGCATTTTATTTTTTGTTGTTAATGAATAACTTTTGAGTCTACTAGAAGAGTGTAATAGTTACAGCAGATAAAAAACTGTACATTATAGGATAAAAATATTAGGTTATACAAAGTTAACCTGTACAGTTGTCATTCTGTACAGAAGTCTATATATATGATAGCTCTTAGAAGTTAAGTTTTAATTTTTTGGTCCTTCCATTTAAGTAGGCACTTACAAATGATTCTCAACATATGTTCTTAATTTTTAACTGCTGGAAGTGTAGAAAAACACAAATTAAGTTTATTGATTGTTTTTTTCTAAGCTCCAAAGTCCTGAAAATGTTAATGGACAATGAT
Organism: Felis catus; assembly: GCF_018350175.1. NCBI lineage: Eukaryota > Metazoa > Chordata > Mammalia > Carnivora > Felidae > Felis > Felis catus. The sequence continues at coordinate 111,777,837 of NC_058375.1, read as the reverse complement.
TTAAAAAGATAGTAATAGAATCTTCTTTGTGGCTTTACGTACAAATGGAAGCCAACTCAATTATCCACCAGCAGTAGACTGGATATATAATTTATAGTGTGTTCATACAATGAAATACTTCTTGGCAATGAACAAAAATAAACTACAGCCACACACAAGTGAATTATTCACATATAATGATGAGTGAAAGCAAACACAAAAGAGTATATAAAGTATAATCCCATTTATATGAAATTCAAGAAGAGGCAAAGTAATCCTTTTACATATATCAAAGGCATTTGGGGGATAATTAGGGAAATATAAATAAGTACTGGATATCTGGCAGCATTAGATGTTTATTTTTTCTCAAGAATGACGAAGGTATTGTTGCCTTTCATCTGAAATAATTTCAAGTGTCATGATATTTGCAATCTGCTCTTAAATAGCTCTTGTGAGTGTGTGTGTGTGAGTGTGTGCAAAGCGAATACTCGGGTCATCTATTATTTTCACTATCAGAAAAAAATAAAGCTATTTCATTTTGCAAAAAAAAAATGGGAAAGAACTACAATTTTCTCATAAAAATACAATATAAACACTTCATTTTAGAATAAATTTTTAATCAGGGCATAAAGGGAAAGATTGATATATTTGACTGTATTAGAGTTAAGAACTTCTTCCATCAAAAGACATTGCAAAGAAAGAGGACGAAAGAAAGCCACAAAATGGGAGAAGATATCCAAGAGTGCTTGCTTTGTAATAACTCATTTGCCTGCATATTTATATTTTTATGTACTTCTACATATGGTTTTTGTATTCCACAAAAGCAAATAAGGTAAGAAAAGAAATTGGGCTGTAGAGGACCAGGTGGGTTTGACTCGTCAGTAGTGGCCCTAAGGGGGTTTTTATCATGATTGTTAAATGGGTCATTTAGCTGCAAGGAAGGGTAGCATTGTGGTCTGTGGAGGCATTGAAAATAAACAAATAAATAATAAAACAAACAAGCAATCTTCTCCAAAGTGCTGGGGAAGAAAGAGCCCGAGGCTCCAGGCTCAGCAGAGGTGGGAGCCAAGCCTGGGGAGCCCCACCTGGAAAATTTGACACATCATGAAGCCAATTAATTTTCCCTGATTGGCATGAAAATTAATTTGCCTAGAATTATTCACGCTAGAGGGTTCTAATTATTCATCTCCATCAAGATGCAAATTGAGTTTTGTGCAAAAAGAGAACAAGAGGAAGGCCAGAGGGAAATGGTGGGGTGTGGTGGGCAGGCCTCCGTTGAGGGAAGAGCTGGGACCTGGTGGTGCTGGAGCCATAGGACTTCTGAGCTACAGCTTTGGTAGGGGAGACTCAGGACCAGCTAGCTTGCCTTCTACCAGAAATCTTCTCCCCTGGGAGGAGAAACAAACCCAAACCGCACATTGTGTGCCAGCCCTATTACATCATGCTCCTTATGCTGGGAACAGAGAGATGCCTGGTGCTGGGGAGACCCTAGAGATGCTCTCTCAGCTGGTGCTGGTGCTGGAGACAGTTACATAACAAAATAAAAGGGATGTGCTTTCTATGCACTGTGGCCTGATATGGTGTCCAATAAGTGTTTGATTACTCACTGCTACACTATTAATCTTTTGGCAGACCGCTAAAAAAAGTCACGCTCTGTGTGAATAATAAAATGTATTAAATTATGCAAGAAATATTTGTTACACAGCTACTCCAGGCCAGCCTGTGTTAGGTGCCAGGGATGCAGAGGGGGGAAGTCAGCATCTACACCCTCAGGGAACCCACTGTCTGGTACTGAGACCTCAAAGGACACGTCAAGTGCCTGGGGATGCCCTTAGGGAGGAAAGGTGTGCAAGACCTCTTACTTCTGGTGAAAAACAAAGCACTGTTGAGGAAAAATGAAGAAGGCCTACATTTATGGAAATTCAAAGGACCCAGATTAACCAGGCCATCTTTTAAAAGAAAATAATAAATAAAAGTTTACAACGGAACATGACTCAGACAAAGAAATGAGATGTTGCCATTTGTAGCAACGTGGATGGGTCTAGAGGGTATTATGCTAAGTGAAATAAGTCAGAGGAAGACAAACACCATGTAATTTCACTTATGTGTGGAATTTAAAAAACAAATGAACAAAGCAAAAAGAGACAAACAAAAAACAGACTCTTAAATACAGAGAACAAACTGGTGGTTGCCAGAGGACAGGTGGGTGGGGGGATGGATAAATAGGTAAAGGGGATTAAAGGGATTAAGAGTACACTTATCTTGGTGAGCTCTGAGAAATGTATAGAACTGTGGATTCATTAAATTTTACACCTGAAACTAATATAACACCATATGTTAATTACACTTCAATTAAAAAAAAAAAGAATTTAAAAAGTGGGTCAACTTCCTCTACTGGTTATCAAAACATTATATGATGGTGTATTAGTCAGATTTCTTAAGACAGAATCAACACGATGTGTACTTGTACAGACTTGTTTTAAGGAATTGCCCCACATGATTATGAATTTGGTAAATCCTCAATCTACAGGGTAGACTGGCAGACTGGAGACCCAGAGAAGAGTTGTAGTTTGAATCCAAAGATGGTTTGTTGTCATGATGTATGAAAGTGTTGAATCACTATATTGTACACCTGAAACTAATATAACACTGTATTTTAATTATACTGGAACTAAAGTTTTTTTAAAAAGTCTGACGGCAGAATTCCATCTTGCTTAGAGAAGGCCTGTCTTTGCTCTATTAAAGCCTTTACTTATTGGATAAGATTCACCCACATTATGGAGGGCAATCTGCTTTATTCAAAGTCCCTCAATTTAAATGTCAATCTCATCCCAAAAGCATCTTCATAGAAACACCCAGAATGATGTTTGAGCAAATATTTGGGCACCATGACTCAGCCAAGTTAAATCACCCATCACATGGGAATTAAGAAAGCATAGTATGGCACAAGGACAGACTAATAAGCCAATGGAAAATATTAGAAATTCCAAGAAAAAATCCATAAATATATAAACACTTGATTTATCACAAATGTGATACTGCAGAGCATTAAAGACAGGTTGGCTTTGCATCAAATGGTGCTAGGACAATTGGAAATCCATATGAAAAAAATAAACTTGGAACTTTACATAGCCCATTCCCAAAAATCAGGTAGATCATAGATATAAAGTGAAAAGTGAAACAATATATATTTGAGAAGAAAATCCAGGACAATATCTTCCATGACTTCAAGGCAGAGAAAGACATCTTAAATAGGACACAGTAAGCCTTTGACAGAGTAGAAAGATTCATAAGTTTACATTAAAATTAAAAACATTCTTTTATAAAAAGACAGTATAATAGTGTCAAAAGCAAGCCACTGAGTGAAAGTGATGAATGACAAAAAGCCTGTTACTGAGCAAATGTAAAGAATTACCCCAAACCATATGGTATTGGTCTTTCTCTAACTGGCTTATTTCATTTAGCATTACGCTCCCTAGATCTACCCATGTCTTTGCAAAAACCAAGAAAGAGACCCTTAACCATAGAGAACAAATTGATGGTTACCAGAGGGGAGGGGAGAGGGAAATGGGTGAGGGATATTGTGGCTGCTGACTGCCAGAGCCTGGCAAAGCTTTATTTTCTCCCTTGGTGCAATTACACAGGTGTTTGCCACAGTCAACTAAGCTGTTATGTTTGTGTTTTACAGACTTTTCTGTGTTTATTATTATTAAACAATATAAAATGTAAACACATTTAAACTTTTATATTGTGCCATAAAAAACAAAACACTCACTGGATGGGTTCAACAGCATATCATACACAACTGAAAAATTGATACACTAGAAGAAAGATTTGAAAAATAAATAAATAAATAAATTAGAGCACAATTCTGAAAGCCCAAGTCAAGGTCAATCAGAGAACAGAGGTTAAGATTGAGATTAGTGTGGAAGGGACTGGCTTACACATAATCGCGTTTCCAGAGTGAGACAATAGAGAAAAAGTTTAAGAAAGGATATTCAAAAAGATAATGGCATAGAGTTTTTTTCCAGAATTGATGAAAGGCACACATCCTCAGATTCAGTAGTCAAATAAATCCCAAACAAAATAAATGTAACAAAATCCAAACCCAGGCATTTCATAGTAAAAGTGCAGGTAGCTGGAGACAAAGAAGACCTTAAAACGAATGAAGAAGAAAAGAGAGATTGGTTACAAAGGAACAACAGATCAACAGTGAACTTCAAACAAAGGCAATCAGAAAGACTAGAATAACATTCTTCTTAGGTTCAGAACAAAATAGCTGTTGACACGGACTTGTATACTCAGTGCACTCATTTCCTAGGGCTGCTAGACAAATTAGTACAAACTGGGTTGTTGAATATAACAGAAACCCATTCTTCTCACAGTTCTGGAAGTCGAAAGTCAAGGTGTCAACAGGGCCATGTTCCCTCTAAGGCTCTAGGGAGGAATCCTTCTTTGCCTTGTCCTAGCTTCTAGCAGTTGCCAGCAGCTCTTGGCATTCCTTAGCGGAGCCTACTTGAGATTATCTCTCTCTCCCTCTCCCTCTGGCCCTCCCCCACTCATGTTCTCTCTCTAAAATAAATAAACTTAAAAAAAAAAAAAGGAATGAAGTACTGACACATGCTACAACATGGATAAACTTTGTAAACATTATGTTAAGTGAAACTAACCAGTCACAAAGATCGCACATGTGATTCTATTTACATGAAATGTCCCTAATAGGCAGTGAATGATTGCCAGGAACTAGGAGAACGGAAAACAAGGAGTGACAGCTAATGGGTATGGGGTTTCTTTGGGAGTTGATAGAAACATTGTAAAATTCGATTGCATTGATGGTTGCACAACTATAAATACATAAAGGCCGAGGAAATAGACATTTTAAATGAGCGAACTTTACAGAATGCAAATTTCATCCCGATACAGCTGTTTCTCAAAGGGCAAGAGAGATCAAGATACTGCCAAGCAACCGCAGCTAGCAGCTAGAGCTTCAGCCATCACATATGTGTTCCCAAAAGCAAGACAGAGCAAAGGGAAGAAAACAAGCATGGCCACACTTTTAGAGATTTCCTGAGAGGACCGCAAAATGTCCCTGTACTTCTCATCATCCAGAATTTTCCCCCCACTTATAGAGAGATTTCTTGAAAGGACCACAAAACGTCCTTGTACGTCTCATCATCCAGAACTTTCCCCACACTTATAGAGAGATTTCCTGAGAGGACCGCAAAATGTCCCTGTACTTCTCATCATCCAGAATTTTCCCCCCACTTATAGAGAGATTTCTTGAAAGGACCACAAAACGTCCTTGTACGTCTCATCATCCAGAACTTTCCCCACACTTATAGAGAGATTTCCTGAGAGGACCGCAAAACGTCCCTGTACATCTCATCATCCAGAACTTTCCCCACACTTATAGAGAGATTTCTTGAAAGGACAACAAAACGTCCTTGTATGTCTCATCATCCAGAACTTTCCCAAGATGTCACACAGTGAGCAAGGAAAATTGAGAAATTTAGTTTATAACTGGGCACCTTACACCCCAAACTCCTCTGTTACAAAAGAGAAAGGGTAGAATGGATGTCAGGGAAGATGAACAGCAGCGCGTTCACATCCTCTTACCTTTGAAGCCACCCAACAGACAGCTCTCAGAGGGAGCTGCCTCTAATCTGCTTTGACTGAGTGCTCAGAATCTGAGCTGTGGGAGAAAGTCTGGGGCCCACGGTCCACGGTCTGCTAAGGCTGCCACTCACAGCCATGTCTGTTTGAAGCTTTCAACCTTGCAACGCTCCAACTCACAGGACACTTAGCCAATTTACCCTTCAGGCTGCAAGCAGAGAACGTTCTCTCAGTACAACACAGTCCCTCACATCTGCTTGCAGCCTGGCTCCCTCCAGTCTGTTTATCCTTTTTCCAGTCATTACTGAAAGCCTCATACACCAACATTTCATAGGCGGTGCATGCGGCCTGCACGTGAAGGCTGTAACAGACAGTCTGCTCCCGTGCTCCCACTGCTGCGGAAAGGGCAGTCTGCTCTCCCGCCCGCCACGTCTGTGCGCCCAGTGACAGAAGACAGACCTCCTCCACTCTTTGATTCTGTTTCTTACAGCCTTCACAGTCAGTGAAGAATAGATTTGGAAGCCCATTTCAAAATATTTCGCCGTAGGAGATAACAACTTTACTTAACAACATAGCTAAATCATACAAAGCAAAAGTTGGCAGAATTACGACAACAAAATGAAGAGTCACAGTCCTAATGGGAGGCTACCTACCTTGGGTAAGTCAAGCTAATGCGGGGAGAGAAAGGAAGGATATGAAATCATTAACAATATAATAATGATTTTAACTTAGTGAATATAGTCATATAAATCCTGTTACTCAAAAATTACAGAATACATATTCTTTTCAAAATTTTTTTTTCAACGTTTATTTATTTTTGCAACAGAGAGAGACAGAGCATGAATGGGGGAGGGGCAGAGAGAGAGGGAGACACAGAATCGGAAACAGGCTCCAGGCTCCGAGCCATCCGCCCAGAGCCCGACGCGGGGCTCGAACTCACGGACCGCGAGATCGTGACCTGGCTGAAGTCGGACGCTTAACCGACTGCGCCACCCAGGCGCCCCTGTCTGAAGCTTTTCCCTCCTCTCTACCCAAAACCAACACCTTGCTGTGTGGCCCTGCTGTGTGCTTTAAACCCTCCAGGACCTGCGAATAAAAAACCTTGTTTTTTCAAAGCTCCTTGCATTTTAAAATCATAATAAGAGTTACAAGTGCTGGTCCAGCCTCAACATGGGCTCCAGTCCAGGATATGTCTGTCAGGGCTCACCACAGGTAGTAAGGGTGCAGGCAAGTGCCCTAGACATTCCCGGCTGATAGCATCACTATGGCCAGGCTGAAGCTGACCCAGAATATGGAAATAATTAACATGTTGCCAACTTTTCAGTTTTGAGGTGTCTGCTCCTTTTTTTTTTTTTTCAATGTTTATTTATTTTTGGGACAGAGAGAGACAGAGCATGAACGGGGGAGGGGCAGAGAGAGGGAGACACAGAATCGGAAACAGGCTCCAGGCTCTGAGCCATCAGCCCAGAGCCTGACGCGGGGCTCGAACTCACGGACCGCGAGATCGTGACCTGGCTGAAGTCGGACGCTTAACCGACTGCGCCACCCAGGCGCCCCTCTTTTCAAAACCTGATCATTGAAGAGACTGAAAAAAAAAAATAGAAAAATCCCTGACAAGAACGACTAAGGGAGAAAAAGAGCAAGTGCAGAATAAACAATACTGGGTTGGAAAGGGGGAAGGGACCTAATTACAAGTATGATAAAAACAATCTTTAAATCCTAGAGATTACATGCAATTTTATATCAAAAATTTGAAATTTAGGTGTAGGGGGCAGTTCTCCAGAAATAATATAAATCACCAAACGTGGCTCAAGAAGAAAATTAAAACCTTGAACGTGTTCTAGCAATCCTACTTTTGGGTATATACCCAAAGGACACGAAAATAGGATATCAAAGAGATAAGTGCACACCCACAATCACTGCAGCATTAATCACCATAGCCAAGATATGGAAACAACCTAAGTGGCTGTGAATGAATAGATAAGGAAGATATGGTACACACACACACTGGAATATTACTCCACCACAAGGAAAAAGGAAGTCCCACCATTTGCAACATGGATGGACCTTGAGGACAGTCTACTAAGTGAGCTAAGTCTGAGAGAGATCTAATGCATAGTATAGTGAACATAGACAACAATATTGTATTATAATCATCAAACTTGTTAAGAAAATAGATCTTCATTATTCCCACCACAAAAAAGAAACAATAGTTATGTGCCATGACAGAGGGGTCCGTCATCACTATAATGGCTATCATATTATACCAGTATATTAATTCAACATGTTGTACACCTTAGATTTACACAATATTATGTGTCAAATACATTTCAATTAAAAAAAAATGAATGAGTTTCTCATTGTTAAAGACATTGAATTTGTGAGGTGCCTGGGTGGCTCAGTCAGTTGAGTGTCCAACTTCATCTCAGCTCTTGATTTCATGAGTTTGAGTTTGATTACAGCATCAGGAGTTTGAGTTCGTGAGTTTGAGCCCAGCATCTGGCTCACTGCTGTCACCCTGTCAGCGCAGAACCTGCTTCGGATCCCCTGTCCCCCTCTCTCTCTCTGCCCTTCACGTACTCATGCTCTCTCTCTCAAAAAATAAATAAAACATTTTTTAAATAGATGTTGAATTTGTATTTAAAATTTAATTCACAAACTAAGCTAAGTTCAGAAAGTTTTTACTAGTGAGTTCTGTCCAATTCATTTTACAGACTAGTAAAATCTTCAACACAAGATAGGAAAATAACAGTATAAGGAAGGAAAATTATAGCCAATCTTACCTTTGAATATACAGAGAAAAATACAAAAAAAAAAAATGGATCCAGGAATAAATATTATATATATTCAAATTCAGACACACACGTGTGTGCACATACATGATAAAGGAGAAAAGCAGCAAAATAATATCAGTAAGTACAGAAGAATCATTTTATAAAATTTGACACTCTTGTGATTTAAGAAAAAAATGTATAGGAAACTAGAAATAAAAACAAACTTCTGGGGCGCCTGGGTGACGCAGTCGGTTAGGCGTCCGACTTCAGCCAGGTCACGATCTCGCGGTCCGTGAGTTCGAGCCCCGCGTCGGGCTCTGGGCTGATGGCTCGGAGCCTGGAGCCTGTTTCCGATTCTGTGTCTCCCTCTCTCTCTGCCCCTCCCCTGTTCATGCTCTGTCTCTCTCTGTCCCAAAAATAAATAAACGTTGAAAAAAAAAAAACAAAAAAAACAAACTTCTTTGACATGAAAAAGTGCGTTTCAAAAACCTACTGCAGCGAATGTTGTCAATAGTGCAGCAGGGGGGTCATCCCTTTGGAAACCTAGAACAAGACCAGGGTGGCTGGCTATCCTATCTGTGGGCTCAAGGCCACCATCGCTTCCATTTACCCTCGTCCTGGAGTTCCTGACTATCGAAATAACATAAGGATAAATGTAAGGATTACAAAGGAAGTTTTTAAAAAATCACCATTTGCCAATGATGATTTGCAAACGTCTCAGGGATCGACAGAAAGAATATATAACAAATGACAGCACTCAGCAGGTTGCCAGAGCAACCCTCCCCAACAGCATCGATGCATTACAACACCAAATCCTTAAAAGGACAGATTTCACCTTAGCAACACAACAGTCAGGTACCTGGGAGTTCATCTAACAAAACATGTGCAAGGCCTTTACCGGTAAGAATTTCAAAAACTTTATTAAAAGGTAAAGATTTAAATGAATGGAGAGAGAAAGGACATTCGTGTATGGCAAGACTCAAAATCAAAAAGATGGTAAATCTCTGAATTAGTCTATCACTTCCCTGCAGTCCCAGCTAAAATTCCAAATGATTATAGATGTGCGGTGTAATGTCATTTATTTAATTATCCTGTCCCTTCACATTTCTTTTCCATTTTGCAAGTTGCGGGCCCCTGTCCTCTCTTTCCCTCCTCTGTGCTAAACAAAGAGTTCCAGTACTTAGCCTTAGAATGATGGCATCTTATAAAATGCTGGTAAAAAAAATCTCAATGAGATAAGAAGCAAATTTTTCCTCTTTCCCAACAGGTGCAGAAAAGTGTCATTAAATACCCTTACTTTTTCTTCTTTTTAGCATAGTATAACTGGACTTCAGAAATTATCACTATGGTCTATGAAACTAACTTTGCCTCCCAAATATGTGATTATGATCCCCTGTCTTTTTTAATAATTTATTTTCGCTGGTAATAATATTTAAATATTCAAAATCTTTATTTCTAAAAGATAAATATTTGGGTTTTTTTTAATTAAGGCAGAAAATGACCATTTCTACTTTCTCCTTCTTTTGCTTACATAATTTTTTTAAATAAAATCTTTAAGTCCACAGAATTTCTTATCCATACATAAAAAATGTGAAAGTTTTGCCTCATTTAAACTAGTAGAGCGAGTCATGGAATCTGACACAAAAAGCCCTAAAATTCACATGGAAAAGTAAGGGAACAACATAGCCAAAACAAGTGTAAATAAGAAGAAAGGAGTGGTCTCTGCCTATCACCCATGAAGGCTTCCTAAGCCACACAAATTATGACGACGGGGTATTTGGATGGTATGACAGGCTAGAAACAGAGCAGGCTGTATCTGCCCAGATGCTGCCATACCTGAGAACACCCTGAATTGATGCCTTCCTTTCCCTACCTCTCCATCTCCCTATTCTGCTTCAAGGTACAATCTCACCTCACTTATTAAATACTTACGTGTTTATATAGGGTTTTTTTTATATCTTTCCGTTGGGTATAAGAATTACCGGAAATAAAGATTTTTCATAATAATAAAAGAGACAACTTATCAAGAAAGCATAATAATCATAAACTTGTCTACACTTAGTAACAGAGCATCAAAATACAGGAAGCAAAAATGGACAGAATAAATGGAGAAATAGACGAATCTACAATGGTAGTTGTAGATCTTAACACTTCTCACAATTGATAAAACTATTAGACAAAATAGCAAAAAAAGCATGTAGAGATTTAAACAGTACTTCAACAATGTAACCCAGAGTTTCTCAACCTCAGCACTATTAACATTGTGGACCAGGTAATTCTTTGTTGTGGGGGCTGTCCTGTACATGGTAGGACGTTTAGTAACATTCCTGGCTTCTACCCACTAAATACCAGCAGGACTCTTTCTCAGGTATGACACCAAAAATGTCTCCTGACATCACCAAATGTCCCTTGCTGAGAATGACTTTCTTACCTAGTTGACATTTATAGAACACTACAACCAACACACTACATTGTCAAGTATACTTGGAACTTCTGCCAGAATAGACCATATGTCCCAAGAGATTTCAAAAAGATCGAAATCATACAAAGTATGTATGCTGACAGAAATTTTGTTCCTCTTTTCCAAGATTGTTTTGGCTTTTCATGGTACCTTGAGGTTCCATTTGAATTTTTTTTTTATTTTTTTAATCAATAAAATATTTTCTGGAAAATCTCTAATTAAATAAGCCACTTAATAATAAAAATATGAAATATCAATATTTATGGAACACAGCTTATGACCTTATCCAAGAAAAGAAAAAATACTTAAAATCAATGAGCTAAGATTCCACTCTTAAAACTAAAAAGGAAGTATAAATTAAACTCAGAATAAGTGGACACAACAAAATAACAAATGTAAACATAAAACCAATAGGAACAGAAAAATGAACAACCAAAAGAGAAAATAAATACAACTATAAGTTGATTCTTTGAAAAGATTAAGAAAATCAGTAAGCCCTTGGCTAGGCTAATCAAGATGAAGAAAGGAAAGAAAACACAATATATGGACATCAGTAATAGAAGAGTAGATACCACTACTGATGCTACAGACACAGAAAGGATAGTAAAGAAATACTATAGCGGCACCTGGATGACTCAGGTTAAGTGTCCAACTATTGGTTTCAGCTCAGGTCACCATCTCACAGTTTGTGAGTCCAAGCTCTGCGTCAGGCCCTGCACTGACATCGTGGAGTCTGCTTGGGATTCTCTGTCTCCCCCTCTCTCTCTGCCCCTCCCCTGCTCACTCTCTATCTCTCTCAAAAAATAAATAAACTTTAACAAAATATTTTAAAAAAAGAAATACTAAAAAAACCTCCATGACAATAAATTTGACAACTTAGATTAAGTGTCGAATTCCTAGAAAGATACAAACCATCATAACCAACTAAGAAAGAAAAAAAAAAGAAAATCTGAATAGATTTATTTCTGTTTTTAACAATGTTTTGTCATTAAAAACCTTTCCAAAAAGAAATCTCCAGACCTAGATGGCTTCCCTGGTGAATTCTATCAAATCTTACAAAAGCTATTTCAGAAAAGAGAAGAAATACTTTCCAACCCAATTCACAAAGTCATCATAATTCACAGACATATTTTAACAACCACAAACAAGTACAGTTTAGCACAGGAACACAAATTTGGGTTAACATTAAAAAATAAATCACCATAGGGGTTCCTGGGCGGTTCAGTCGGTTAAGTTTCCAACTTCGGCTCAGGTCATGATCTCATGGCTTGTGAGTTTGAGCCCCGCGTTGGGCTCTGTGCTGGCAGCTTGGAGACTGGAGCCTGCTTCAGATTCTATGTCTCCCTCTCTCTCTGCCCCTCCCACGCTCATGCTCTGTCTCTCTCTCTCAATAATAAATAAACGTTAAAAATTTTTTAAAAAATAAATCACCATATTAACACAACAAAGGAGGAAAAAACTGTCAAAAATCACTTGATCATATGCAAGGATTTATTTCTGGGCTCTCTATTCTATTCCATTGGTCTGTATATATCTGTCTTTTATGTCAGTACTGCACAGTTTTGATTATTGTAGCTTTGTAATAGGTTTTGAAAACAAAAAGTGTGAGTATTCCAAATTTGTTCCTCTTTTTCAAGATTGTTTTCACTATTCATGGTACCCTGAGATGCCACTTGAATTTTTTTTTTAATTTTTTAGAAAGAGAGCCCATGAGCTGGGGAGAGGGGCAGAGGGAGAGAGAGAGAGGGAGAGAGAGAGAATCTTAAGTGGACTCCATGCTCAGCATGGAACCAATGTAGGGCTTGACCCCACAACCCTGGGATCATGACCTGAGCCAAAATCAAAGAGTCAGATGCTCACATGACTGAACCACCCAGATGCCCCCCATTTGAATTCTAAGATGCATTTTTTTATTTCCGCCAAAAACATCATTGAGAATTTGATAGAGGTTACAATGAGTCTATATATCACTTTGGAAAGTATTGACACCTTAGCAATATTAAGTCTTCCAATCCATGAACATATGATGTTTTTCCATTTATTCAAGCCTTCTTTAATTTCTGTCAGCAATATTTTGTGATGCATATTGTACAAGTTTTTCACTTCCTTGAGTATTTTATTATTTTTGATGCTATTGTAAATGGAACTGACTTAATTTTCTTTTAAAATTGTTCATGTCAGTGTATAACAATGCCACTGATTTTTGCATGTTCATTTTGTACCTCTTACTTTGTTGGATTTGTGTGTTTGTTCTAATAGTTTTTTATAAGGTCTTTGGAGTTTTCCACTACCTAATTACATACTCTGGAGACAGAAATAATTTTATTTCTTCCTTTCCATGTGGATGTCCTTTAGTTCTTCTTCTTGCCTAATTTCTCTGGCTAGAACTTTCAGTACTATGTTGAATAAAAGTGGTAATAGTGGACTTCCTTCTCTTGACTCCTGATCTTAGAGGAAAAGCTTTCTGCCTTTCGCCATTGAATATGATGTTAGCGAAGGGGTTTTCATATATGGATTTTATTATGTTCAGATAGTTTCTTTCTATTCCTGGTTTTTTGAGTGTTTTATCATGAAAGAATGTTGGATTTCGTCAAGTGCTTTTTCTGATTCAGTTGAGGTGGTCATGTGTTTCTCTTTGCTTCATTCTGTTAATGTAGCATATTATATTGATCAAGCTAATCCTCTAAAGCATCCTTGCATAAATCCCATTTAATCATGGTGTGTATTCCTTTCAATATGCAACTAAATTCAATTTGCTAGTATTTTGTTGAGGATTTTTGCATCAGTGCTCATAGGGATATTGGTCTGTAGTTTTCTTTCTCGTGGTGTCTTTGTCAACTTTGTCATCAGCAAAATTCTGGCCTAGAATAAGTTGGGAAGTGTTTTCTCCTTTACAATTTGTTGAGAAATTGGAGAAGTGTTGCTACTATTTATTCTTTAAATGTTTGGTAGAATTTGCCAATAAAGCCATCAGATCCAAGACTCTTCTTTGCTAGGAAGCTTTTGATTACTAATATAATGTTCTTATGAGTTATAGGTTTATTCAGATATTCTGTTTCTTCATGATTCCATCTAGGTAAGTTCTGTGTTTCTAGGAATCTGTCCATTTCATCTAGGTGATCCAATATTTTGGCTTACCATTGTTCATAACACACTCTCACAGTCCTTTTTATATCTATAGAATTGGCAATAGTAGTCCCATTTTCATTTCTGAGTTTAGTAATTTTAGTCCTCTATCTTTTTTTCTTATTTAATAAGCTTATTTAATAAGCTTATAAGCTTATTTTCAAAGTGTCAGTTTGCTTAAATTCAGCTCCGACAGTAGGTGAGCGAATGTATCACATAATTCCCCTCTTAATGTCCCAGTGCCCCCCACCCACCATGTGTGGACACTGAAAAAAAGGAATGAGGCTCAGAAAAGAATAAGGTTCTGAATAAGGTTCTGAAAGCCAGTTTTTCTTAGAGACTCATTCAGAAAATCCACACCAAGCTCTGGACCTAGACTGTTCTCAGCCTTATCATCTTCTTTCTAGCTCTTTGAAAAGTTGCTCACAATTCTGAGCCAGTTTCCCATGGGTAGTGGAAAAGCAAGCACCTCCAATTCAGCACAGACTGGACGCTGACTTGAGAAGAAAGTAACTTGCCTCCACACCCCTGGGGCTCATTCTTGCCTCAGCATGGCCAGGGTCCTTTTCTACCTGGTGCAGCCTCACACTGTAGTCTTCCCTTCTCTCTTCCAAGCATAAGTTTCTGTGTCCCAGGCTGGGGTACTGCTTCAGGGACTGACTAATCCAATGAAGTCATCCAGGCTAAGACTCTAATGAGCCATAACAGCTTAATGGACTCTGTCTTCCATAAAACACTTGAATTTTAATTCAGTCTGAGTGCATTAAACCAAAGGAGGAAATAATCGAGTTTCATGTGCCATGGCAGGTCAGAGGAAGGAGAGGCTTGGGATGTAGGAAACACCTTCTTAGTAATGGCCATGATATTGAGCAACAGCTAAGAAACTGGGAGCATTGGAAAATCTAAGGGACATCAGTGGCCAGCAAGGGGCAGGGCTGGAAAGTGGGAAGGCAGAGGGATGATGAAAGCAAACTTTGGGAGCAATCCAGACAAATCACAAAATATTTCCAAAACTGCCTCATCTATCTTTTCAGAAGAGCATCTCCAAAGATTTCGGAAGAGGGTCTCAACACATATCATGCTGGGTACATTGCCCCCACCTGAGAGTCACTGAAATCAGTTCTGACTTATAGGATGACCAACCTTCCTGGTCTGCTTAGGACCTTTGTAATTTTAGCACTGAAAGTCTCATTTCCCAGAAAACCACTCAGTTCCAGGCAAATGGGGATGGGTGGTCACCCTAGATTTGAGAGAAACCTTTAGAATGCCCATCAAGACACTCCTGTTTTCCAGAGGTCCACCTGTCTTCCTTGCCCCTTCTCATCCTCATAGGTGGCACCCCAGCACAGGCTTTTGCACAGCCGATTGGACCAATTATACCAAATATACAGGCCAACATAAGTTGGACCAGTCAAAGTCTGGTTCCCAGAAACTCTCACTGGAATTCAGAGAGAGCAACAATGGCAAGAAGTGGAAGAAGATTCATTAACACTACTCAAATACTTGCCATGTGCTAGGTTCTAAGTGTTCTGAATGGAGTAACTTGTTTACTCCTCACACTGACCCTGTGGGTGAATGCTACCATCTTCATCATTTTGTCAGAAAAGTGACATAACATGCTCAAGTGGTACAGCTAGTAAATGGTAGCCCTGAGTTTGAAATCCAAGTAAAGTGGTTCCAGAATTCTCTAACTCAAATATTTTATTTAGTACACAGCTTAACCTCTCTACTCGGTTTCCACGAGGAGCATTCCTAGGAGAAGAGTCAAATTTGGGCTCAGCAGCCATGTTTTTCTGTGTCTGGAGGAGTAGAGAAGGCCAAGGCGGGGGGGGGGGGGGACGGGGGGACGGGGGGGGCGGACACGAGGTGGGGGTAGAGGGAGGAAAGCCATGTGCTGCTCCAGGGTTGGCAGGTGGGGCCCTGGTGCCTGACTACATCCAGACTCAGTTCCAGGTGTACTGAGGCTTGGGTACACTTCCTGCCCCATAGCTCTGTGGAGCATCCCTGAACCCTTACATTTGTGGGGAAGTTGGTTGAACTTGGTTTCTGGTTCGAAAAAACAACAGCCCCAATCCAATGAGACTAGGAGTTGGTGAGGCATGGTAATTAAGAGCAGGCTAAAAAAAAACACTGTCTGTGCTCACATCCCAGCTTCCCACTGCCTAGCTGAATGTCCCTGGACAAGTATTGTGACTGCTTGAAACTTCACTTTACCCCTCTGTAAAGAGAAGCCCAATTCCACCCTCACACTGGTCCTTAAGAAGACTGAATGAGATAAAGTCTGCAGAAGAGATATTCGCCTCTTTATGAGCCCACTCCTTTCTCCCCTCAGGAGTGGGGAGTTGTCCCTCTCTATCCTGCATGGGGGACAGCGGGGAGAGCCCAAGCTTTTCCATGCAGCACTCTCTGAATAAGGGATTCACGTGGGGTTGGTCATCATCTCTGCCAGACATCTCTTAGGAAAGCAGTTGCCCAGGGGCAGCACAGGACCAGAGTTCTCTAATTTGAAGCCTGCAGGACTGGAAAAGATGAATTCTTTGTCTCAGGTGGCAATGGAGAAAGGCTTATTCACACGAGACAAAGGAGAAAGGCTTATTCGCAGGAGACAAAGCTGGGGCAAAGACCATCCTGTGTCCTGCCCCTTGGTGCACCCCCAATGAGCATTTCCAGCCAGATCACAGGAACTTCCACTGGAAAGTTGTCTCTGGGATGCAGCATTGGGGTACAGGACACACACACACACACACACACACACACACACACACACAAAACCTAGAGACCACGACGAAGGTACAAGCCTTTAAAGTTAGATCCAACTTGGTTCTCAAAGTATGTCCCTGGACCATCAGCATCAGCAGCTCTAAGAAATTCTCAGGTTCCTACTCCAGACCTACTGGATCTGAAACCTGTGTTCTAATAAGCCCTCCAGACAACTGTGATACAGGCTCAAGTCTAAAAACTCTGGTCCAAGGACAATGGCTTGTCATGAGGAGGCAGAAACTGCCAGACTCAAAGATTATAACCAGACAAGATCTCTGACTATGAGAACAGCCCAAAGCAAATAGATGAGAGACTGCACCTGGCTGACCACAACCTGTGACCACTTATGCCCCATGTAATCTCCAAGCCAGCAGGAAGTGGGCCACATTGCAGCCTGCTGATGGAGTCCCACAGAGCCTGGACCCCAGACTTCACAGAAGTTAGTGGCCACAGAGACCCTCAGGGGGCACTGAACAGGAGCCTTACCATCCCTCTCCAGTCCTGTGTGCACTGTGGACCCGTGACAGTTGTGAGCATATTCCTATGCTCCCCTTCACCAACAGGTGGTTTTTGTTCTTAACAGACATCCTGTCCTTACTCTGCCATTGCACACCGGGTGTTCCAGGGCTGGAAGACATAGTGGCTGCACCAGAAGGCATTCCATTTAAACCCAGTGGATGAGTGTCCAGATACTGAAGTTTTGGCACAGGGTGCCGGCGGTGACCTCTCAGCCTTGACTCCCTTTGGGGAGTCTCCCCTGGGTATGAATGTATTTGAAGGCATAGGTGTGAGGGGTGTTGGTAGCAGGGAAACAGATCCCGGTGGACACTAACAGCTCCCTCCTCTGTATCCATCTTACCCTTCTTGACTGACTTTCATTCAGATAGCCACCATCCAACCCCCATGATTCAAGGGAAGCTGACCTGCTCCTTGGTTCCAGGAGTGGAGCCTCAGGTGGTGTAAAGGTACCCCAACCACCCTCTTCAATAACTGGCTCAGGAATATGGTCCTAACCAAATAGAGCCTCCACACCACAAGGCATAGATGTATGGCCCAACTGTGAGAGGCTACTAGAGCTTTCTGGGCTAGTTTTCTTATTCTTAAGAAAGAGCCACCATAATTCTTTCTCTCTTACACCAAAAATTTCCCTCTTCTGGATTAATCCCATCAGATAAGAATCTCTCATCCCAGCTCTCTCTTTTCCCCTCCCTCTTACACCCATTCATTAGGGTTTCTGAGCCCACCACCCCACTCAGGCTCCCTTTGTCAATGTCACAACACCTGATGTGCCAAATCTGACCTCCATCCTCCTCCTCCCTGTCTGCTGGGCAGCACCAGACACGTCAGGTAATTCCTCCTTTGTATTTTCTCTTCACTGGCTTCCAGAACATCCCTCTTCCTTCTGAAAACTTCTCAATGAAGCCTAATTACCCTGCAGAGTCCCACACCCTGTCATCCCTTTCTCTTGTCTTCTTCTTATCACTTCCTGACACCCACATAATAGATTGACTTACCCCAGTTACTGCCATCTGCCCCACCCCTGCCAGCTAGAATAAGAGCTTCATGGGCAAGCTTTCCTTACCTGTTTTGTTCACTGATTTAACTCCAACACCTAGAATAGTATAGTTCATGCAGTAGGTACCCAATAAATATCTGTTGGAGGAAGGAAGGAAGGAAGGAAGGAAGGAAGGAAGGAAGGAAGGAAGGAAGGAAGGAAAATGGTCTCTCTTCCTCTAGACACTGTGAGCACAGACACAAAGGCTGAAATGTGCTCCCAGCCTGAGGGCGGTCCCCAAACAAAGAAGTCAGAGCTGAGAGAATAGCACAGGATGGATGTGGGGCTGAGGATCTGAGCCTATGCCTGAGCCAATCAGCCCCCCATGCTAGGTAAGCTTCTTGACCAGACATTTTTGCTACTAGCAGCAAAACACCTTCTTCCACAGAGGGTTTAAGCAGTTGTTCATGAAGACCTCAAGAAGTCACTCCACACCGGTAGAATATTAAAGCTGGGATGGACAGCTTCTCCAGGGTTGGGGGGCAGGCTCAGGGTTGGCGGGGCTCGGATTTGCCCACCACATCAGCCTGTGGATCCCCAAACTTTGTTATCCTTTCAGCTGATTCCTCCTCTGGGCCACACTGCAAGCCCCGTGTGGGATTTATTCTAATATCATCCCATGTAAACAGTGGCCTGTCTAGCATTCATCGCAGTTAACAACTAGGCAGGCAGCTGAAAGTAAACCCATGCTTGCAGTTCAGAAGTACCAGCTGTCAGAGGACTCAGCTCCCTCATGAGAAAGGGCACAGGCGGGCAGGCACTTGGGGACTAACTGGCATGTTTGCGGGACACTATGAAAACATGAGGGTCTTTGTGAAAGCCCTCATTAGAGCCTCTCTCCTCTTCGTCCCACGTTCTGAGCAGTGCTTTCAGCATGCCTGTCCACCTTCAGCCTCTACAGTGCCTCTGCTCTGCCCTGATAGGCCTCCTGGGCTTCCTCCGGTTCTCTGGCTCTCTCCTGACCGTGCACCCTGCCACAAGGCGGGTCTTCCCACACTCACACAGGGACTGGGGAGGCAGCTCACATAGCAGTTAAGGCACAGCTCTGTACCCAGAGATCTGACCCTCCGTTTGGGCTCCTTCATCTCCTCCTGGATGACCTGAGGTGAACCCAAGCATTTCTCTGAGCCTCAGTTTCTCCCCTGGGAAATGGGCATAAACCAAGACTTTTGTCTGCAATCTATAAGCCCCTTATCTGAGCAGGGCAGCCCCCAGGAATGGTTGGACTGTTCCGCTGTCCTGCTCTGCAGCTTTCTGTGGCCTTCTACAGCTCATGCTTCTGGTCTAAGCCCCTCCACCACCTTCAGGCCACCACTGACCTGGTCCTCCCTGGCACCCATGTGATTCTTTACTTACCCCAGGCTGACCCTCTTCCAGAATGCTCATCCCCTACTCTCTTCCTACCCAAACACCAACCACCTTTCCCCTTCCAGGGTTCTCCTCATGTTCTGCTTCCTCCAGGAAGCCCTCTCTGATAACCAGCTCAGCCTGAGCTCTTCTTTCTCTTGGCCCCTGTAAGGCTTGGGTCTATCTCCTCATATTTAGAACACTGTGTATGACAGAGTAACCCTCCACTTATGCTCCTTAGACTGTTGACCAGTCTCATGCCTGTAGCTTGCAGAAGTTTGCCAGTAAGACCAATCAGTGAGGTGACCATAATATAGACTGCATAACCATGTGGCCTTAGGGAAGCTACTCAATGTGTCTCTGAGTCTCAGATTGGTTGTCAAGCGAAAAGGAAATTAAAAAAAAAAAAAAAAAAAACAGTGCTTGTGTGCAATGGAATATTACTGTCCCATGAAAAAGAATGAGATTGTGCCACTTGCAACAATGTGGATGGACCTACAGGTTATTATGCTAAGTGAAATAAGTCAGACAAAGACAAATACCATATGATTCCACTTTTATGTGGAATCTAAAAAACAAAACAAACAAAAGGCAGAAATAGACCCATAAATAGAACAAACTGATGGTTGCCAGAGGGGAAAGAGGTAGGGAGATGGACAAAATGGGTGAGGGGGAGTGGAAGGCACAGGCTTCCAGTTATGGAATGAATGTCACAGGAATAAAAGGCACAGCATTGGGAATACAGTCAATGTATTGTAATAGTGTTGTATGGTGACAGGTGATAGCTACACTTGTAGGGAGCACAGCATGACATATAGACTTGTCCAATCACTATATTGCACACCTGAAATGGATAAACATTGTGTGCCAACTATAATTTAATTTTTAAAAAGAGATGTTTACAGGGACACTATGAGGATTAAATGAGAGACCATATATAAGACACCTATCAGTTTCTGGAACCTAAAAGGCACTTAAAAGATGGAAACCAACATTGTTGTCACCATTGAAAAGGGCTTCTCTCCTCTCTGTTGCAAAACTCTACATCCAAGTGTTTCCTCCAGTCTGTATTAACCAACCATTTAGACAAATTATAAAGTATTCCAGTGTCTACAAAACTGCCTCTCTTTCTGAAAACGCTAACTATGCAGGGATGTCAAAGAGAGGATATAAGTGCTCCCACTGTCTTCATCCACCGTGACACTCTCCTCTACTGAACCTGAATCTAACCTCAGAATCTTTCTTAACACAATTCTCAGAGCAGTCACCACCAACAAATCAGAATTGGCATATGTTGAATAATAAAGAATTTGACTGGTCTTTGTCTTTGGTTCTTGGGAGGTAACCTCTAAATCCTTGGGATTTCCTGAGCACTAGTTGTATCTTGACTATTCGTGGTAGGCCCTGATAGTTTATGCTGACAAGTTAACTCCTGGTGGCCACAAGATAGTTTTGGGATGGGGGCTAGCCACCCCGAAAGACCAATCATGATCAGAGAGATGGATGCTTTGAGCCACATGATATCATGTCTTTGAAGGTATGGTACTAAGTGAAATCAGTCAGAAAGAAAGACAAAAACTATGATTTCCCTCATATGTGGACTCTAACGACACAAATGAACAAACTAAACAATATGAAAACAAACTCATAGATACAGAGAACAGATGGACAGTTACCAGAAGGGAAAAGATTGGAGATGAGCAGAATGAGTGAAGGGGGTGATGAAAATGAGTGAAGTATGGTGACAGACGGTAACTGGACTTTTGGTGGCAATCACTTAGTAATGTATACAGATGGATGTCAAATTATGTCGTATACTTGAAACATATAATTTTTATACCAGTTTTACTTCAATTAAAAGAGAAAAGAAAAAGTGAGCAGGAGCCACTCTGTGTCTGTTCACCTTTGCAAAAATCCATTATTAATGCCCCTGGGGACCCCAACCAGTGGGGGACAGAAGTAGCAAATGTCCTTTCCAGCTCCTGATCTTCCAGTGGATAATCTTTAGAAGGGACCCAATTACATCCAATGGCAACCTCCAGATCCTACCTGATATTAGTTTTGTCTCTTTCCCTGTCTCACTCTGCCCTATCCCCTCTCTTCTGCTTCCCTTTGGGACCTATTCCCAAATAAACGTCCTGTACTTGCGTACCTCCTCAGAGTCTGTTTCCAATGGAACAGGAGCTACAGCTGAAGGCTGGGCTCTGCAGTGCTGTGCTCTGTAGTATGGCTGGGGAGGTCCAGAGTTCTCTGCCGGCCTCCAGGTATGAGAGTCTGGAGGGAAAGACAATGGTGGGGTGGCCTTCCCAGGGACAACAAAGGAACTCTGAGGACCTGTGGGGACAGAGTCTTTGAGTGGGTCACAAGCACAGGGGAAGCTGCCTCAGTCCCTCCCAGCACAAAGCCAGGGCCAGACAAGAGGACCCCATAGGAGCAGACCCCACTGCCTGCCAGAACAGGCAGGCTGCTCTGTCCTGAGCCCATTGGACACCACTCCCGACTGTACCGACCTACTGACCTGGGGACCTTTGTCAACCCATCTGCAGGCAGTCTCCAACCCATGTCAGGGCCGTTTTCCTGTGTGTGCAGATCACACTCTGTCCAAAAGTGGTTTCCAAGGTGTGAGGGGTGGGTACCCGCCCTGCTTAACATCAGCCACAGTGATAGGGGGCTCTCCCGAGCCCTCCACCTGAGGACTTCCTGTCATAATTCACAGACCCACCCTGCACATGCCAGCAAAGGCTCTGACTATTTATCCGAGAGGGCTCCAGAGGGAAAGACCCCCAGAAGAGGCCTCCGGGAGCAAGCACGCCACCATCGACTTCATTCTCTGTGCCCTCTCCAGGGTTCGCTGCCAGTCTCAGACAGGAAGAAAATCCCAGCAGAGATTTTAGTGGTTGAGGGAGGGTGTGGGAGAGGACAGCTCTCTAGCCTCACAAAAGAGGGCTGTGGAGTGGATGCTTCCCCAGACCCTGCCTCCCCAGCTACTTTGTGGGCTCCTGATAGACCACAGGGTCCTGTCCTCTGGATGCAGGGCCCCCAGGGGGCTTGGCACAGAGCAGGTGCTCCCAAAACGATGACAGCCGAACACCTCGAGACATTCACTCTCCACTGTCACGAAGTGAAAGCCAAGTTTGTCCACACATGGTCTGCACCTCTCAGCCCTGAGCAAGTGCCGAGCACCACCCACCCCCCAACACACACACGGGGAGGATGCTCACCTTCAGCTCCCCTTCTCACCGCCCATCTTTAAAGGCCAGGCTTCTCTTGCCTCCACCACCCCAGCAGCCCTTGTGTCTTGACCTTGTTCTCCCTCTGCCCTTGTAGCGTGAAATGCATGGTTTACTCTGGGATCCAGCTCTTTTACCGAAACACATCCAATAGTAATGGGATGGGAGTCCTCATGGAATTTCAGCTTTAGCTCCTCCCTGTGGCAGATTTAATGCAAAAAAGAAAGAAAAAAGCACAAAAATCATGATAGACAAAATACCAAAATTTTCATTAGAAACAACAGATCAATAATACTGTTTTGTTTTGTTTTTTTTTTTTGCCTTAGAGGCCAATATGATTCGGCCCCAATCCTGTCTTTATTTAAAATTTATTATTTAAAATTATTTAAAATGATATTTTGCTCATGATGGAAATTTTGCCCCTGTTTTCTTTTTTTAAATATGCATTAAAATATTCTGTATCTTGATTCCTCGGGGTTTTTTGGGGGCGCCCTTCTAAATTTTGCAGCCAAGGCAATGCCCTCACTCCCCTCACCAGTGCCAGATAAGCATTTCCTGCTGAGTTGTATTGTGCAAATCAACCGGAACCCAAAGAAATTAAGTCAGCCTTGGGAGAGCAGACAGGAAGGGAGAGAAAGGGAGAAAAGAGACAATGACTTAAAAGCTGAGAGAGAGAAGTAGAAAACACAAAGGATTAAAGATAAGAGAAAGGACCAGTCCAAGCCAGTGACTGTGGCATTTATGCAAATGACCCCACCCACTGGTGCAGGCTTCCTCCCAGCTTGAAGCTTTTCCCTTCAAAGAGCTAGTATTTGTAATCGGCCAGACACAGTAGCAGGACTAACGTGTGTAATTTAGTGGCTTCCTAAAACAAATCTACTTTCATTTTGAACTCTCTAAGGAGTGGATATAATTTCTACAGGGACCTAATACACGTATTAATTTACAAACCCACGTCTCCCTCCAGCCCCCACATGGCACAGCCCTGCCCACCTTGGCTCTTCCCTGCTGGGTTATCTGTAAGAGCAAAAGCCACAGTGTAGAGGAAGATGTCCCCCTACACGCAGGGGGGCCAGGCATCCCACCTTGCTCCTGTTGTCCCTCTGTAATTATGAATGGCACACAAAAGGAGGCAACTTCGCAGCTAAAATGAGCCAGTTTGGTTTCTCAAAACCCACTGTTCCCACTAATGGCAGATGCCCTGTTTCCAAGCTGTAGATTTGAGATAATCAACAGGACAGACTCTCTTTTGAGGTCTATGCTCCACAAGGCTGGTACCAAACAACCCATTCTTGGCCAGGCCCATTTTCCTCAGTGGAACTAGAGTCAGAGCAGAGAGTGGGACAAGAGAAGGCAGGAGAGGTGGGTAAAGGTTAGACGTGATTGGTCCTGAAGGCCCTATTACTGAATACGGTTTTTAATCCCAAGGGCAACGGACAGCTACTGCAGAATTGTAAGTGGAGGCATGCTATCAGGACATCCATGTCTTTGAAAGATTTCAGGGGACCGAAATTGTCACCTGCTAGACCCCAAGTCCCAAAATTTATGGCCCACCTGCTTGTACTCACCGATCTTTGTCTCACATTTTCCTTTTCCACCTTATCTCTTAACTCAGGCCACTGGAAAGTAAAACCAGCCTTCCAGTGATAGCAACTGCCCTGACAAGAACTCCCTCCAGCCCAGACCACCCAAATCAGTTCTAGTATAACCCCCCGATTCACACCTGCGCAGTTGGACTATAGAGTGACCTCCAGAATGACCCACAACTGCTTTACCACAACACCTGCTTTCTTTATCTCTGCCCAAGGAGGACATGAACCCCATTTACATAACATGCAATGTATATATAGGCGTGTTTCCTTAAGGGGCATGTGTGACCTTCTGCCCCTCTTTACATACCATGACAAGGATCTCCTTTTCAAATACTCATCCTGATGGTACATAAAAGGAACCTATCCACCCTTGCCCAGGGAGTCGTGGCTTCGGAAATTATTCCCTGTGATCTCATTTGCTGCAAATAAAATTTCCTTTGTGCGCCCACTCACTTGGTATAGTTTCTATGACTCACCAAGGAGTGAGCTCATGTTAGCTCCCGTTACAAAATTGGGCGAGTGTATGCCATCTGGCAATAGAGGTGAAACTGATCAGGCTTGGTTAGGATCAGCTCTGAGAGGGAAAAAGAGGAGGAGGAAGGAGGTCCAAACAACTCCCAGCTTCTGGGTGGAAAAGGATGCTTCTCGTTGAAGGAGAAGCAGGTTTGGGGGGCGGAGGGGGGCCTCAAGCCAGGCATTTTGTCTTATGTGGTGGGTCAGATCCAGGGTGCCTTTGAGGAATCTGATAACAGCCAGGTAAGCCACTGGGTATTCCTAGTCAAAGCTGAGGAGGGTCAAGTTAGAGATTGAAAGAAATGTGAAATCTGCATATATACACGGTAACTACACCAAATAGCTCCAAATAGCTCCCGGGCAGTGGGTTGACTGGAGCCTCCAGTGGAGGTTGGAGTGAGGCGACAATCGGTTCGTTCCTTTGCCCAAAATACAGGTGGCCCAAGGCCTTGCAGCCAATAAATTGCTTGGAAGTTAAACTATTCACTCACCAAAACAGCCTCTTCAAACTCACATGCCATCCTCTTTGCTCAGACCATTTAGTCTTTCTGGGCTATGCTGACCACCGCTTTGGCCGCTCCCGGAGCCATCCAGAATCCTCCAGCCCCTTAATCTCCTCTTGTGCATTCCTTCAGTGGGCTTCGTTTCCAAAGCGCTCCCAGCGAATCGGGGGGTGCAGGAAGCTTTGGAGACACCGCAGGCACACCCAGTATTTCTCCTGCTCCAGGGCCTCTCAAATACAGCCTCGCCTGCTTTGGGGTCCACAACTTCAGCTGCCTTACTCTTGACCACCTCCTGGGAGACCTGGGAGCCCCGTATGACAGACAGGAAGTCCCGGAACCCCTCGCACTGCACAGCAGTAGGGAGATCAGCCTGGAACCAGGCATCTCCAGAAGAGAGGGCACGTGTGAGGCCTGGAGGAAATGGCCTGGATCGGCCAGTTGGCAGTGACTAAGAAATGCCCAAATTTAGACCTTCAGCTCTGGCTTTGATTTCAAATGAAATTCTTCCACTTTCATTTTCAAAGGGACATTTTTTTTTTTAGAATTCTTATAAAGGTTGTGAGCAACTTCATCCAGGTTACCAAAGATACTGGCAGCAAAAAAAAAAAAAAAAAAAAAGTCCACTGAAGGTGAATCTGCTTAAAGCAGAAACTAAAATTCATAGGAAATAATAGGGAGAAAAGCTTATATTTAGAAGTTATTTTAAAAAATAAACTAAAAATTATCAAAACAATACTATTTCACCATATCTTTAAAAAAAAAAAACCTGGTTTATAAGTATAATGGCCCCTTACTTCTGTGGATTATTTTTACTTTATATTATAAAAAATTTCAAGCAAAGCAGGAAAGAGAATGGTGTAACAAAACTCGATATATCCATTGCCTAGATTTAATAATTAACTCTCTCTCTATATATGTGTGTGTGTGTGTGTGTGTGTGTGTGTGTGTGTGTGTTGGCTAAAGTATTTTAACAGGTATTGTGACATTTCAACGTGAATCTTTTTTAAATGACATTAACCTATATAGACACAATGCTATTATCACACCTAAGAAAATCAACAAAAATTTCCTTATGTTATAAGAGACTCTTAAATACTGAGAACAAACTGAGGGTTGACAGGGGGTGGGGGAGAGGGGAAAGTGGGTGATGGTCATTGAGCAGGGCACCTGTTGGGATGAGCACTGGGTGTTGTATGGAAACCAATTTGACAATAAATTATATTTAATATAAAAATAAATAAACATTAAAAAATTTTCCTAATGTTATCTAATACCCAGAACACATTTAAATTTCCCCTCAAATATCCCCCCAAAACTGTTTTGTGGTTGGTTTGTTCAAATAAATATCCAGTCATATATCCAATCATATATACAATTAGTCATAGAAAAAGAATGAGATTTTGTTATTTGTGACAATATGGACGGACCTGGAAGGCATTAGCTAAGTGAAATAAGTCAGTCAGAGAAAAACAAATATCGTGTAATTTCATTTATATGTGGAACCAAATCAAACAAAAACAAAAACAGAATCATAAATACAAAGAACAAAATGGCAGTTGCCAGGCCGAGGGCAGAGGGGACTGTGATGGGCAAAAGAGGTGAAAAGGATTAAGAGGCATAAACTTTCAGTTATAAAATAAATAAGTCACGGGGCGCCTGGGTGGCTCATTCTGTTAAGGGCTCAGTCATGATCTCACAGTTCCTGAGTTTGAGCCCCAAATCAGGCTCTGCAGTCAGTGCAGAGTTTGCTTCGAATTTGCTACCCATCCCCTCTATCTGCCCCTCCCCTGCTTGCATGTGCTCTCTCTCTCTCTCTCAAAAATAAATAAACATTAAAAAAAATAAAAAATAAAATAAGCCACAGAGATGAAAACTACAGCACAGGAAATATAGTCAATAATATTGTAATAACATTGGATGGTGACAGATGGTGACTACACTTATGGTGGTGAGCATTGCATGGTGCACAGAATTGTCAAGTCACTATGTTGTACACCTGAAACTAATACAACATTTATGTCAACTACACTTTAATAATAAAAAAGAAAAGATCCAGGGTGCCTGGGTGGCTGGGTTGGTTAGGCGTCCAACTTTGGCTCAGGTCATGATTTCACGGTTCATGGGTTCCAGCCTCATGTTGGGCTCTGTGCTGACAGCTCAGAGCCTGGAGCCTGCTTCACCCCTGCTTGAGCTCCGTATCTCTCTCTCTCACTCTCTCTCTCTCTCGAAAATTAATAAATGTTAAAAAAATTAAAAAAAAATAAAAGATCCAGTCAAGAAGCACTCCTTGCATGCAGCTGCTATGACTTCAAGGTATCTTTTACTCTGGATATTGCACTGTCCAAAATAGTGAACACTGGCCACGTGAAGCTATCTAGATTAATCAAAAATAAATAAGTAATAAAGATGAGGTAATATGAAAAACGCAGCTCCTCAGTCTCAGCAGCCAAACTTGTGGTGCCCAATGATCACACCTATGTGATAGAACATGTTCATCATCACAGAAAATTCTACTTCACAGGGCTAATTGAGAACATTCCCCTTGCTCTTGGTACCCTGACTGTGTCTTCTTTTTATCTACAACATTGACCTGTTGAGGAGATCCAGCCGGTTGTTATGTAGACCGTCCCACCTTCTGGACTCATCTGATTGTTTCTTTGTGCTATCATTTCATTTGTTTCTTTACCCCTTATATTGCCTATAAACTCCAACTTAGAGCTAAAGACTTGATTAATTTTAATCATCAGAGCAGAGAAAGTAGCAAGTATTGTTTGGGGTGGAGGGGTGGATTTTCCTTAAAAAAAAAAAAAAATGTGTCCTGGCAGTATTGTGGGATGGTCAGGAGCTCTGCCTTCACACTGAACTTGTCCAGTACAATCACACCCCATCCTGGCCTTATGGTTTTAACATTCAAGTTGCTTACTCTGTTGCACATAGCATTTTGCCAGTCACGTTTGACTGCTTCATAAAACTTTGTGCCTTCTACAAGTCCCTAATTTGGCTCAGCAGTATGTTTTCACTGTATCCATCCAGCAGTGGAGGGCAGGATAGTAAAAGACTCCACCACCAGGAGACAGGCTCCCCATAGCAGTGAGAGATGCTTGCATGAGGGCTAGGGTCACACGTGACAACCCCAGCAGGGGCATTCTCCTGTGATGGCAACAGGAAATGCCTCGTGCACCCTCAAAGTCTTTTAAATATTGCATTTAAGGAACTCTGACAAATGAAAATCGAAAATTTTAAGATACCCATTTGTTTTGTCTCTTAAATTCCACATAACAGTGAAGTCATATGGTGTTTGTCTTTTCTCGGACTGACTTATTTCACTTAGCATAATACCCTCTAGCTCCATTCATGTTGTTGCAAATGGCAAGATTTCATTCTTTTTATGGCTGAATAATATTCCATTGTACGTGTGATATAATATACTATATATTATATATGTTATATAATATATATTATATACATACACACCACATCTTCTTTATCCTTTCATCAGTCAATGGACACTTGGGCTATTTCCATAATTTGGTGCTATAAACATCAGGGTACATGTATCCCTTTGAATTAGTATTTTTGTATTCTTTGGGTCAATACCTAGTAGCATAATTGCTGGATCGTAGAATAGTAAACAAACAAAACAAACGAATGTAGGGGGAAAAAAAGAGAGAGAGACAAACCAAGAAACAGACTCTTGACTGTAGAGAATAAACCCATGGTTATCAGAGGGGAGGTGGGTGGGGCATGGGTGAAATAGGTGATTCAGATTAAGGAACTCACTTGTGATGAGCACTGGGTGTTGTATGGAAATGTTGAATCACTATACTGTACACTGGAAACTAATATTACACTATATGTGAACTAACTGGAATTTAAATAAAAAATTTTTAAAAAAAGACTTTAAGGTAAACCATGGGGGAATTTTTTTATTTGAATTCTTCACTTCAAAAAAATTATTAAAACAGCTTGAAAGGTAGAAATTATAAGGGAAAAACCACTGTAAGTCTTAAACCAGTGCAGGGATCTGGCTGAATAAACTGTTTCAGCCACACAATGGAGGACTGAGCCCCTAGAGTTAGCAATGAGAAATCTATGTGCCAATATGGAGAAGAAATAAGGTGAAGGTAGTAAGCGAGAGGGTAACGGTTATAATACAATACCTTTTATGTAACAAAAGGGGGAAACTGGATAGAGAGACACATAGATAGATCATTTATTTATAGTATCATAAGACACAATGGAAGGATAAACCAAAAACCAATATTTTTAAATGGTTATTGAAAGAAAAAAGAAAGAGTGATCGCTATAAAAACCAGACTTCTATGGATGTAACTTGTTAAATGTTTTTTATTTTGGACTGTAAATGTCTTACATAAATTTTTAAAGTTTAGTCACAAAAGAAAAACAAACAATCCCTTAAAATGTGAAAGCACACCTAAATGAAGGAGCCTTAACTGCGTATAAAGCATGTGGCATAACCACATAAAGAAAACAATTACTTGAAGTGGCTTTAAAACACAGTGCTTTGACTCTACTTCCCAAGGAGGAGATATTCTATGGACAATAAAAAAGGAAAGAAATCATAAACTGCATTCAGTAGCTATGTTATTAGTATTGATATTTTTATTAAATGACTGTGTTGCCATCATTAGGTACCATAATTTTCAGCACAAAAATGATAACAGTGTAAAATCAAGGAAGTTAAGTAAAAATCCTGCAATCTTGAAAATGAATCAGAAATAGCAGTTTGAACTCATGTGGTATTTTTCTCTTTAAAAATACATGGATCCTGGCTCTGTCCACTGAAAGGCCTAGAAGCAATGACCATCAAGTAACGAGTAACACTAAAAGTCAGGCTGTGCTCTCTAGATACCCTTTACTAGGGAAATGGGCTAATTCCAGGTCTAGGGCTAAAAATGTACAAAATGAGACTGGGTCGTCTTGCACCGGAAAGCAAGGGAGCCATCAAAGACTGATGAGACCACATTAAGGTGATATAGGACAACACAGGGCACACACTCAGCAGCTGCTGCTCAGTGATGAGGGGGTCCGTTACTCCATGGTTGCAAGACTCATCAGAGAGAGGGGTGAGGACTGCAGGGCAGAGATGAGAGGAGGGTCCCAGCGCCAGCAGGGATGGAGGGATTTAAACCCAGCCCTAATGGGCAGCTCCTCTGAGGGAGGAACAGAACAAGAATGAGGATACAAGAACCTGAGTATCTCAGGGGCCTCCATCAACCCCAGGTCCTGGGCAAGGAAAAGCAGCAGGCACTGGAGACATTTTGAAAAAGAGAGCTCCCTTAGCCCAGGAGGAGCTGGGGTGGGGGTGGAGGGATCCTGGGCACCAGATCAACCAGCAGGAACACCAAGAGCAGGTTTCGTTCAAGAACTGCAGGACCAAATGCTCTTAAAAGCAGACGCCGTGGGGCGCCTGGGTGGCGCAGTCGGTTGAGCGTCCGACTTCAGCCAGGTCAAGATCTCGGGTCCGTGAGTTCGAGCCCCGCGTCAGGCTCTGGGCTGATGGCTCATAGCCTGGAGCCTGTTTCCAATTCTGTGTCTCCCTCTCTCTCTGCCCCTCCCCCGTTCATGCTCTGTCTCTCTCTGTCCCAAAAATAAATAAACGTTGAAAAAAAAAAATTAAAAAAAAAAAAAAAGCAGAGGCCGTCAGGACAGCCAGGCCAGTAGCCTGGAACCCAGGGGTGCACACACATTGTCTGAGTGCCTGCCTCTGAAGACCCCTATTCCCCAGGGTCCTACGTGTCTGCGGGACCCCCCCCCCACCACCACCACCACCACCACCTCGTCCCCTTCCTTTCCACTCCAGGGCCAGCCCTTCGGGAATCTTCCCAGCAGCAGAACCCACTGCCCCCAGGCCCACCTTGGACTCAGAACCCCTCTTCCTGTACCCATGCCAGACTCACTGTCATTCCTTGACCTGGTGGGCTCCTCCAACCCAAGACCCCTTGGGCGGGGGAGGGGGGGGGCCTTCTTGTCCCCAGGTTATCTGGATACTTTGGGGAAGCTGGCTTGGTGGATGGAAGGATTCCCCCGCAGGAGGGTTACTAAATTTCTGGGGGAGTCTCCTTGCACCGCCCTGCAGCTGCCGCGGGAGGCCCAGGGGACCCGGGGCGCGCCCCTTGCGAGCTGTGCAGGGAGGGTTGGGGGGGGGGGTTGAAGCTGTGGCTGCTGGTCATCCCCGTTCTCACTCTTGTACAGGTGAAAGCACCTCCCTTTATCCGTTGGACCTGCGGGAGGGGAGCTTTGCTTGTGTGCACTAGGCAGCCTAAATGGGCGCTGCCGGACGCATCCCACCTAGTCACGTGGGGTTATGTGGGTCTCGCAGGAGCGTTCGCGTGGGCGCCCAGGACTACCGTTCTGGGGCGATCGATGGGAGCGTGTGGACATTTAGATGCCCGGAGTCGGGGGGAGGGGGGGTGCTCTCCCCGCCGCGGGGTTTTCGGAGGGTGCCTGCCTCCACCCCCACCCGAGCTCTTCTAGGGTTGTGGGACTTTTCAGCGTTTGCTGATCTGCTGACCGGGCCCTCCTGGTGATTTTAGCGTTCATGTCCCCTAAGACCTAGAGGCTGACCGGTTCTCACGTGTCGATGTGGCATGAGAAATCCTCACGTAAAGCGTTCACGGTTTTCTGCCCACCTTTGTTGATTTATTTGAATTGATTCCTATAGCCTCTTCGCACCTGATGTGTTGTAACCATTTTTTCCATCTACAAGTCCTTTCCCGTCAGTGGAATTTCTTGATTTCTTGATTTTCGTGTTACCTATTTCAGTGCTTTCAAATGGTCTGTGGTGATAGATCAGTTGCTGTTTCTTGTTTTTATTTTCAACAGCGGCAGACCAATAAAAAATAAAATAATACAGTTAATACAAATTTTAAAATGACATCCAGTCTAAGAGAGGGAGGTCTAGCTACGAAGTCAATAAAATGAAACAAAATAGAATCACCTAAAATATGAAAATATTTTAAGAGAAAATAGAAATAAATTTTTAATTATAGATTATGCAGATATAAAATACACTGTCAAAATAACATAAATGTTTCTAAAAGCAGACTTGCAATGTGTCGACTTACCCAGTCACAAACTAGAACCAGAATTTACAGATGCCAGCAGTATGAAGCTTTCCACCTACTACGTTGAAAGTAGCACAGTTTATCTTATTTTTCCCCTCTAGCATTAATGCTTCTTTCTTATTTAAGAAATCTTTCACAATCTCAAGGTCATGAAGATATTCTACTTGAGTTTCTAAAATTTTTATAGTTTTACCCTCCATCTAGAAGAGACTGTGTGTTGGGCAAGATAGAGACTCCATTTTATTTTATTTTTTCCTCATGGATTTCCATTTGTCACTGTATTAAAAAGCTTGTAATTTATATTATCATAAATCAAAGGTCTATTAGTGTATAGGTCTGTACCTAAAGCCTATATTTTAGATCAACGGCCTATATGTCTCTCTTTGCACCAATAACATGCTGCCTCAATTACTATAGCTAATTACTATTATATTACTAGTTAGATTAGGTCTTGGTATTGGATAGCTGAAGTCCTTCTACCCTGTTCTTTTTAAATAGTGTCTTTGGCCATTGTATTTCCATATATATTTTTTAATTAATTTGACCAATTCTCTAAAGAAGCTTATTGGAATTTTAATTAAAATTGCATTAAATCTGTAAATGTACTTGAAGAAAATGACACATTTAACACTACTGAGTCTTCCAATCCATGAACATGGTTTATCTCTTCATTCATTTAGGTCTTTTGAATGTTTTGACATAAGATGTTATAATCTGAAAAAAAGCAGGGTGGTGGAGGGGGGAAGATACAGGATTCAATTTGAAAAGTCTACACTGGCTGAAGATGGGACCATCTGAGCCAGAAAAATGGAATGATTGAAATGAAATGAAACATGACAAATATATAAAAGTTCATGAATTCATTAAACAGTTTTTTTAAAATCTTCAGTCATAATGGGAATTTGTTAGGACATCACTCATTACTCTGAGAATTGATAAATTGATAAAGGGACAAAATCAAGCATTCATTCCACCTTTCCCTTATAAACTATATTTCAGAGGAACCAAAGAATCTATTAGGTGAAATTTTGCTGGAGAGCTTTATAACAGAGGAAACAGGTTGACCCAACTTGAACCTATGATCAATCTTATCGTCATTAAAAGTCCAAGAGATATGATGAGTCTCCCCCCAACACCACCACAGTGGGCTGCAATAGGAAGCCACTGCACCATCTATGAAGGGTTTTTACCTTAAAAAGGAAACCTGAATTTAATCAAATCGCTGGGATCCAACCACCACTTTATAAGAAATATAGGAGACAGAGGAAGAAGTTGAAGAGGCCCTCTGTGCAACAATCAGCCAAATTTAGGGTACAGGACATTCTAGAAATCCGATGAGCTAGCTTCTGTGAGCAACCAATGGCATTTTCCATAGTAATAGTAATAGTAATAATAATGATAAAATAATAATAATAAGTGAAAAGAACAAAGGATATTTAAGATATATCCCAAAACGATGTGCCAGTCTTCTTTGCATCCTGATCCAGACAAATAAACTTTAAGAGACAATTTTGGGGAATTTGACCATGAACTATGTACTGCATGATATTAAGGAACTATGGTTTATTTAATTTGGTGGGTGAGATAATACGCGGTGTTTGTGTTTTTTAAATGTTCCTGTTAGTCCCAGATGCATAGTGTAGTATTTATAGGTAAAATTACATGCTGTCTGGGATTTGCTTTAAAGGACTCCAGCTTTGAAAAAATAATGTGAGAGAAGTTGTAGCTCAAATAGAGATGGTAAAATACTGACAATTATTGAAATTGAGGAATGGATACATAAGAACACTTCATTACATCCTCTTTAACTTTTGTAATATGTTTAAAATTTCCAAGTAA
The DNA here is from genome assembly GCF_018350175.1 of Felis catus. Taxonomy (NCBI): domain Eukaryota; kingdom Metazoa; phylum Chordata; class Mammalia; order Carnivora; family Felidae; genus Felis; species Felis catus. Next base: position 111,743,457 of record NC_058375.1, on the reverse strand, counting down.
GCATCTATGGTTTGTGTAAGTTAAAGACGGTCAATAAATTCAAAAGGCGGATAAGAAACCAGGGCAAATATTTGCAATTTATATGATAGTCAAAAGCTTAATATACATTCTAGGTAAACAGTTCTTATAACATGTTAAGATAAAAGTGAGCACTCTAACAAAAGGATAGGTTGAGGACAATGAAAAGGTAACTTACCTAATTACAAACGGCTAGTAAACTTACAAAAATTAAAGAAAGTCACTAATTACCAAAGGAATCAAATTAAAAGTGATTAAATTTATTTTTAAATATTTTTTAAAAATTTTAATGTTTATTTATTTTTGAGAGAGAGAGAGAGAAAGACAGAATGTGAGCTGCGGGGGTGGGGGGCAGAGAGAGAGAGGGAGACACAAAATCTGAAGTAGGGTCTAGGCTCTGAGCTGTCAGCACAGAGACCAATGCAGGGATCGAACTCATGAGCTGTGAGATCACGACCTGAACCAATGTCAGCCACCCAACCGACTGAGTCACCTAGACACCCCTGTTTTTAAGTATTTTTTTAAAATCATTGCAGTGTGATGAGAAATAGACACACATATACTGATGGCTAGATTATAAATTGTGTAAACTTTCTGGCAGGTAATTTAGCAACTTGTATTAAAGACCCTTAAAAATGAGTTCCCTGGGCATCTTGGAGAAATGGCTGCTTCTTGGACTGGGAAGGGAAAAATTCAAGATGAGCCTGGAGCATCTTGTAGTGCCAGAAAGTAATGAAGGAAAAAACAAAAGAACACACAATAATGGGGTTATGTCAAGGGGACCCAGGAGTCAATTGAAAGAGCTCCAAATGACCAAAACTGGAACCATTTGAGCAGACAAAATAAAGTAGCATTGGATAATAACCCAAGGTATAAAATCAATAGCCATGAGTCCATTCTGATATAAATGAACAATTGAATGAATAAGTAATTCAATAAATAAGGAGAACAGGCAAATCACCCATGCATTCCAAATAATTTGTGTAACACTCCTCCCTCAAGGAAGTAGAGCATAATTTCTCATCTCTTAAGTGTAGATTGTGCATAATGACTTCCTTCCAGGGACATGAAAAGAAGGGGGAAAAGAGAGCAACTTTACAGTGGAGAAACCTAACAAACACCACCTTACCTCGGCCAAGTGATCAAGGTCAATCCCTACAGTGAAGGTGTATCAATAATATGTGCCCCTGATACAGCATAATGAAAATGGCACCTTACCTCTGTGGTCTTCAACCCCAAAACACATAACCCCAATCTAATCATGAGGAAAACATCAGACATACCCCAACTGAGGGACATTCTACAAAACACTTGAACACTTCAACACTGTCATGGTCCTCAAAACCAAGGAAAACCTGACTACCTGTCACAGCCAAGAGGAAGCTAAGGAGACATGACAAATATAACGTGGGATCCTACATGGGATTCTGGAACAGAAAAGGGACATTAGGGAAAAATTGAGGAAATGTGAATAAAGTATGAATATCAGTTAATAATAATGGGCTCATGCATCATAACAAATGCATCACACTCAAGTAAGATGTTAATAAGGGGAAACTGGGTGCAGGTTAGATAGGAAATCTATACTATCTTTACAACTTCTCTGTAAATCTATAACTGCTAAAATAGTGTTTTTTTTTTAATGCATGACCTTTGACCCAGAAATTCCATTTGGGGAAATGTATCCTGAGGAAATAAATAAGGATGTAAACAGAGAACAAGTTATGGATGTGAAGTCTGTAATACTAACATTAGAAATAGCATAAGAATTCAGCAGAAGACATTGGTCAACAGTATATCCACATGGCCTACAGACAGTTATCAGACTTACAAAGGGTGTTTCAGATATAGCCAATTTTCTCCATATTTCATTTTAATTGCAAAATAGCAGATAGCGTTAATCCATATTTGAAAGTAGAGATGTAGTGAAACACAGATAAATAGAAAACCTCAAAATATAGGCACAAAATATTAATTGAGGCTGTATTCCTTTAGAGCATTTTCCAATTTTTCTGGGATAAGCAAGCTAAAATTTCCAGGAAGGAACCAGATGACCAAAATGAACTAGTGCGTCTGCAGCCCACATCCATTCTCATTGGTCAGTGTGGGGACTTAATTGTCACTGTCTGTACCATTTTGGTTGTTAAAAACTTTTTAAGTCACTTCTGTAATAAGAAAAATGTTGTATTTATTTTTTAACTATTATACTGTTCACTTCTGTGTAAATTCCAGTGCATTCAAAATAAATGTTTGTTTGTGAAGAATGTGCAACTTTCCAGAGAAACTGGGGGAATAGGGAAACAACTCTATGTTCCCACAGGAAGCCAGCAAACCCACGTCCTTAGCAGGTGTCTCCCTATTTGGCCCTACCCTCAGGAGTTCTCTTTCTCTCCCCTATTTGACCCTACCCTCAGGAGTTCTTCTCTTTCCCAGGAAAACAGAAGTCAACTCAGAGAAGTCAGGGCACAAGCCAGGTCTGGACAATGCCCTGGAGCTATGGTTCCTTCCTGCCTGAAAAAATTGTTGACCACCTGATGACTGCTAGTCACTGGACTTGACCAAGCGGTTGCCATTTACCTGGGCTATCCTCTGTGATAGGTGAACTTGGGTAAAAAGATTACAGGGTATCCTTTCAGCAGAATTCTGGCTAGCAGACCTTCCAGGAACTATCTGATTTTATGAGGACGTGGGCATTTGGTTGTTTTTAGTTGGGCTATTTGGCAAGCCTGGAGAGAGAGAAATTTTCAGAAGGCTGGTGGTGATAAAGATTTTTTTTTTGTCCTTAGCAATGCAAATGGATTGTATCCAGTGGAGAATACAATCTCAGTAAGCCCAATTGTCATCTGAACTGGCCCCCTTGTTCACTAGTAGTTAAATACACTCTTCAAAGTATTTACATTTGTATGAGAGTCATAATTAAAATTAAACCTCTTTGAAAATGATTCTTTAGTAGTTTCCAAGGTCCCATGAGATACCCAGTAGACTCAGTGGCCAGACCCGGGTAAATGAGCTGCCGGAGAGGGCACTTCTTGGGTTGCTGAGCTCAGACCTAGCCCTTCTAGGCCCCCAGAGTGAGTCCTAACCAGCAACAGAACTTTGCTTTTGCTCACCCTCTGTTTCTCTGGTTGTGTTTTTCTAATCTTTACTGAATTTGTGTTTGTGTTTTAGTCTCCATTCTTGGCAATAGTGGTTGGAAATTTGGTTTTCAGTCTGACCATTTGATGATCGCTGTAGACAGATGATAGTGATCTAGCCACTTTTGGGTGAGAAACAACAGAAAATCCAGCTTGTTAGTCTTTGTCTGTTTGGGGCTCAAGTCCATTAAGAATTTCACGCCCCCTGAGAAGAATATCTCTTTGAGATCTAGGATTGGTCAAATTTTGTGTTCATTTTTGGCCTGTGGCTGAAACTATGGAACAAAAGCCAAAATCTCTTGATGAGTCTGTCCGTCCATGTGTCTAGGAGCCTACTGTGAAAAAGGCCTTGACTTCGTGGTGTACGAGTGTAAAATACATTAGGTTCTTATGTTTCTTAAGTCAAAGGAGCCCTATTCTGATTCATTTATAGGAAAAAAGTAAGCACTTATTAAATCTTAATATTCCTGACTTAACAATACTTTTGAGTGTTAATCTTTGAAAAATATCCTTCATAAAGAAATTGCTAACTTAGAAATGTTTTGTAAATCCATATTCACATAAAGTAAATCACATTAGCTTAACAACTTTGGTTTTAAAGGAAAAGGCATGTCTTTTCTTTGATTTATTATTGTTAAGTATAATGCAAGTACCTGTTTGCTTTCCATTGCTTTATCATGAAGAGAATAGTTCATCTGAACTTCCTAAATATTTACTGGTGAATGATCAAAAAGTTGGCCTTCTTTTACACGATACAATGATGAAAACCGTAAATTGATGATCCTCTAAATGGAATCATTCTTTACACAAATTTATCATATATTTTCTGGTATATCCGATTAAGTAAATTTCCAATATCTTCAGATAACTTAAAACCCTAAACTGATATTCAGTGGAGCTAATTAATGGATGATCATTAGCTACCTAGGTAATTTCTAAGATACGATACTAAAACATAATTATTAAGCATAATTTTATTTATATTATTTTGCTTCTTATTTTCATATGCTACACAAAGACTATATATTTAGTTACATTGATAAATGTATTCATGTTTCCCACTTTAAGAAGTAAGATGGGGGCACCTGAGTGTCTCGGTCAGTTAAGCATCTGACTTCGGCTCAGGTCATGATCTCACAATTCGTGAGTTCGAGCCCCACATCGGGCTCTGAGCTGACAGCTCAGAGCCTGGAGCCTCCTTCGAATTCTCTGTCTCCCTCTTTCTCTGCCCCTCCCCAGCTCAAACTCTGTCTCTCTGTCTCTCAAAAAGAATAGACGTTAAAAAATTAAAAAAAAAAAAAAGAAGTAAAATGGATGCACGCAGCTGCAGAAATACATGCATGTGTGTTCGCGCATACTGCACATCTGCTCACAGACTGGCCAGAGGTAGTTCTCAATTTTCCCCCACCTCCAGGTTTTTTTCCGTAAAACTGAAGTTGGTTACTTTGGATAAAAGTCATCATTAGTGTGGATGGTTGATGCCATACACAAGCAATACCAACAAAGAAGTACAATTGTGTATGAGCTTTTGTTTTGTGAGGCCGTAGAGAGCGATTTCATTCAGGAATGTGGAAGAGAGCAGTAAAGGACAAAAGTGAAAAAGTACATTGTGTTTGCCTTTGTTTATAGCACATGAGTCTGAAATAAAACAATGAAGTACATTTAAAAATTTGGCAAAACTCAGCCACTGTTGATGGGTTTGCTGCCTTGGTTTATTGGTAAGTGCCTTTGTCTACAATGCAGAAGGTGATTTTTTACCTGTGTGTAATCTGCCCAAATAGCAGATAGCTTGAGTGCTACCATAAAAACAGATGTGCTTTATGTTGAGTTTATTATGTCCCTGGTTATTAAAAAACGAAATACATACAAAACCTCACTTGTGAAATAGATGTAGGTCTTCAAAATGACATCACCTAGTTGTATGTTCACTTTACAATACCTTCCTTTCTTTCTGTCTTTCTTTCTTTCTTTCTTTCTTTCTTTCTTTCTTTCTTTCTTTCGTTTTTATTTAAATTTTAGTTAGTTGACATACAGTGTAATATTAGTTGCAGGTGTATAATATAGTGATTCAACACTACCATACATCACTCTGTGCTCATCACAGCAAGTGCACTCCTAAATCCCCATCACCTATTTCACCCATCCCCCCCCCCACTCACCTCCCCTCTGATAACCATCAGTTTGTTCACTGTAGTTAAGAGTCTGTTTCTGGGGTGCCTGGGTGGCTCAGTCAGTTAAGTGCTTGACTTCATCTCAGGTTATGATCTCACAGCTTGTGGGTTCAAGCCCCACATCCAGCTCTGTGCTGACAGCTCAGAGCCGAGAGCCTACTTCAGATTCTGTGTCTCCCTCTCTCTCTACCTGTACCCCCACTCACACACTCTCTCTCTCTCTCTCTCAAAAATAAAAGTAAACATTAAAAAGAGTCTGTTTCTTGGTTTCCCTCTCTCTTTTTTTCCCCTTTCTTCATTTGTTTTCTTAAACTCTGCATATAAGTGAAATCATATGGTATTTGTCTTTTCCTGACTGACTTATTTCACTTAGTATTATTCTCTCTAGCTCCTTCCATCCATTTTGTTGCAAATGACAAGACTTCATTCTTTTTTATGCCTGAATAATATTCCATTGTGTGTGTGTGTGTGTGTGTGTGTGTATATATATATATATATATATATGTATGTATATACCATATATACATGTATACCACATCTTCTTTATCCATTCATCAGTCAGTGGACACTTGGGCTGTTTCCATAATTTTGCTATTGTCAGTAATGCTGCTATAACTTTGGGGCATGTGTGTCCCTTTGAATTAGTGCTCTTGTATTCTTTGGGTAAATATCCAGTAGTACAATTGCTAGATTGTAGAGTAGTTCTATTTTTAACTTTTTGAGGAGCCTTTATACTTACTTCCAGAGCGGCTGCACCAGTTTGCTTTCCCATCAACAGTGCACAAGGTTCCTTTTTCTCCACATCCTTGCCAACACTCATTTCTTGTGTTGTTGATTTTGGCCACTCTGACAGGTGTGAGGTGGTATCTCATTGTTTTGATTTGCATTTCCCTGATGATGAGTGATGTTGAGCATCTTCTCATGTGTCTGTTGGCCATCTGCATACCTTCTTTGGATAAATGTCTGTTCATGTCTTCTGCCCATTTTTAACTGGATTATTTGGGTTTTGGGTGTTGAGTTTTATAAGTTCTTTATATATTTTGAATACTAACCCTTTATCAGATATGTCATTTGTAAATATCTCCTCCCATTCCATAGGTTGCCTTTTAGTTTTGTTGATTGTTTCCTTCACTGTGCAGAAGCTTTCTATTTTGATGCAATCCCAATAGTTAATTTTTGGTTTTATTTCTCTTGTCTCAGGAACATACCTAGAAAAGAAGTTGCTGTGGCTGATGTTAAAGAGGTTACTGCCTATGTCCTCCTTTTACAGTTTCAGGTCTGACATTTAGGTCTTTCATCCATTTTGAGTTTACTTTTGTGGATGGTGTAAGAAAATGGTCCAGGTTTATTCTTTTGCATGTTGCTGTCCAGTTTTCCCAACACGTTTTTTGAAAAGACTGTCTTTTTCCCATTGGATATTCTTTAATGCTTTGTCAAAGATTAATTGGCCATATAAATGTGGGTTTGTTTCTGGGTTTTCTTTTTTTTTTTTTTTTTTTAAATTTTTTTTTCAACATTTATTTATTTTTGGGACAGAGAGAGACAGAGCATGAACAGGGGAGGGGCAGAGAGAGAGGGAGACACAGAATCGGAAACAGGCTCCAGGCTCTGAGCCATCAGCCCAGAGCCTGACGCGGGGCTCGAACTCACGGACCGCGAGATCGTGACCTGGCTGAAGTCGGACGCTTAACCGACTGCGCCACCCAGGCGCCCCTGTTTCTGGGTTTTCTATTCTGTTTTATGGATCTATGTGCCTATTCTTATGCCAGTACCATACTGTTTTGATGACTACAGCTTTGTAACATAACTTGAAGTCCAGAATTTTGATGCCTCTGGCTTTGCTTTGCTTTTTCTTTTTGCCTACCACTTTGCCTTGGCAGGGCACCTGGGTGGCTCAGTCAGTTAAGCATCTAACTCTTGATCTCAGCTCAGATATTGATTTCAGGTTGTGACTTCAAGTCCCTCATTGGATTCTGTGCTGAGTGTGGAGCCTTCCTAAAAAAAAAAAAAAAAAAAAAAAAAAAAATATATATATATATATATATATATATATATATATATATATATTGTTTTGTCTTTGGTGGTTGCATACAAATTTTAGGATTGTTTTATCTAGCTCTGTGAAAAATGCTGTTTGTGTTTTGATAGGGATTGCATTGAATGTGTAGATTGCTTTGGGTAGGGTTGACATTTTAACAATCTTTGTTCTTCTAGTCCATGAGAATGGAATGTCTTTCCATTTGTTTGTGTCATCTTCGGTTTCTTTCATCAGTGTTTTATAGTTTTCAGAGTATAAGTCTTTTACTCTTTGATTAGGTTTATTCCTAGGTATCTTATTATTTTTAGTGAATTTGTAAATGGGATTGTTTTCTTAGTTTCTCTTTCTGTTACTTCATTATTACTGTATAGAAATGCAACAGATTTCTCTACATTGATTTTGTATCCTGCAACTTTACTGAATTTATCAGTTCAGGCAGTTTTTCGGTGGATTCTTTCAGGTTTCCTACAGACAGTAACGTGTAATCTGCAAATAGTGAAAGTTTCACTTCTACCTTACCAATTTGGATGCCTTTTTTTTCTTTTTGTTGTCTGATTACTGTGTCTAAGCCTTCCAATACTATGTTAAATATAAGTGGTAAGAATGAACATCCTCATCTTGTTCCTGACCTTCAGGGAAAAGCTCTCAGTTTTTCCCCATTGAGAATGATGTTTTCTGTGTGTTTGTCATATATGGGTTTCATTATGTGGAGGTATGTTCCCTCTTGACCTACCCTGTTGAGGGCTTTTATCATGAATGGATGTTGTACTTGGTCAAATGATTTTTCTGCATCTACTGAGAGAATCATACGGTTCTTATCCTTTCTTTTATTAATGTAATGTATCACATTGATTGATTTGTAAATATTGAACGACCCTGGCACTCCACAGTTTTCTATTAATAATAAACAGATGAGCAAGGATTCTTTCTGGGTGCCCATGGTACTCTTTTAATCAAGCACCCAAATATTCCCTGACAACTCTTTTGGTTCCTCCTTCTTAAGACCAAATCCTAAATACAGAAACAGTAAAACAAAACTTTCAGATATCTTCAGTGAAAACGTTCTTTGAAACGTCCCAGAAATCCCCTGGAAACTCACAAAGATTTGTTCCTTCATCTTATGAGATGAGGACAAGAGATGCTAAGTAATTATGTTTGTTTAATGGGTTCCATATTCCCGTATCAGAGCTGCATTGGAAGGGTTATCACATCAAAAGAGACCCTCAGCCTTCCCTAGGTTAAGTTTGTCTCCGTAAATGTCATCAGTATGAATATTCCAGATGTCGCCTGCTTTACAGGAAGGCCCTGAAGCCTTGCCAGTGCCCTTGCTGTCCATCATTCTTTTATTCTCAGGGAAACACTCATCAGAACTCTTGTGAGATAGTTACTTCCAATATAGTATTTTACTCTCTTCTGTCTTTGTGTTACTGGCTACTGTACAAAATTAACCACAGTTTTTCCACCAGTCGCTCTTAGTTTACTCTGCTGTTTGTCTGGGAGCTCTGCTATCCTCCGCAGGCTGTGTCCAGCACAGAAGGCAGCCTGAGGTCGTCATGAAGGGACTGTACCAGTGGCTCCGACTGCCGACACCTGATGAGTCACCTCTGGGGACAGGCTGCTCAGCTGACCTTGCCTGCACAAACTTCAGCCCACACCAACAGATGGATCAGGAGTTCTAGGACTCGGTTCAGAGCAGAAGCTTTCAGCAGGGCGCCTGGGTGGCTCAGCTGGTTAAGCATCCAACTTCAGCTCAGGTCATGATCTTGCCTCAAGTCGTGATCTCACAGTTGGTGAGTTCGAGCCCCCACACTGGGCTCTCTGCTGTCGGCTTAGAGCCCCAGCTTTGGGTCCTCTATCCCCATACTCTCTCAGCCCCTCCCACTCTCTCTCTCTCAAAAGTAAAAAATAAACATTTAAAAAAAAAGAAGCTTTCTGAAAGCCAATAGCAAACAAGAATTATTTTTTATTGAATGAAGCTATTTTACTGTGATTATTTTTTGGAGCATTGTTGATGTTGCTTTAGTTATCTTCATTTACAGATCTGTCAGGAAGCCCTTTCTCTTCCTTCTTAACCTACAATTTAATAGACTTTGCTTTTGTAAATTGAAAAGAAACATTTTTTTCCCCTAGAAATGGCCAAAGTCCCTGGGTGCCTTTTCTCCCATGTACCTCCCTCCTCAGAAGCTGCTATTCATCTGAATTGAATATATATTCTCCCCATGTATTTTTAAACACTTTGTTATGTATAGATATCCATCAGTGATATATAGCACAGTTTTCAAGCTTTTAATCTTCATAAAATCGGGAGCAGATTGTACCTCTCCATCTGCAGCTTTCTCTTTTGGGGAAAAGGTGATGAACACTGATTTTTGAGATGTGTCCATGTTGATATATACACTTCCTGCTCATTCATTTCCCCTCGCATGACCATACTTTATCCATTTCCTGTTGGTGGACATTTAGGCCCCTGCCATTGTTGGTCAGTGCCAGTGGTGCTCACTAGACATTTTGTACAGGTCTCATGACCTGCTTACTGAGTAGAAGCACCTCCCATGGAAAACGGACACTGTGTTTAGCTGTTAAAACAGCTCACAGCTGAGCATGAAAAGAAACATTTTCCTCTGATTCCCACTGACACCCCCCTTCCCCCCAGAATTCAGAAGCTCTTACTTCATTCTTTCAACTTTTCATGGAAGTGTAGTTAATGTCATACGTTCAATGAGAAACTGTCCTCCTTTTTACCAAAGTATAATTGGATTGTGCATTTGGGATGCCATACCTGGGGATAACTCTCATTTATCCAGGTACAATGAGCCATTTTACGTACAGAATCAATGCCACAAGGCCCTCCCGGGAGAGCGTGGCAGGGCCAGCCTCACAGGTGGGAAATAAGGTGGTTTCCTGCAGGCCAGGAGCATTCCCCAGTCTCAGGAACTTTGAACAGAGAGGAAATCATCCAATTATGTGATGTCGATGGTTCCTTGGGCTCCATTTCCTGGGAAATAATAGAAGCTTCTAGATATCAAGGCTGAGAATGAAAACTTCTAGACACACAGGAATTCCAGGGCCTTTGCCGTCGCATGATGTTGTACGGCTCCCTGGATTTGAAAGCCCAGTCAAGGAGGCCTGTAACTTAATGAACATTTTTACTGCACCTGTGTAAATAATCAGGCCAAGCCTGATGAGACCCATTGTCTTAGGATCAAGAATAATTTTCTGAGATTATTATGACCCTGGGGGAGAAGGAGGAAGACTTTTTTAAAAATATGAAACACTTTAAATAGGCAAAAGAATTACTGTGTGTCTCTTCCCTGGAAATCTGGGCATGACCTAGTAGGCCTTGGGGTTGTCTGACTCTATGGGGTGCACAGTGTTGAGTGTCTGGGGCTGGGCTGTTTTGCAGCTCTGTAAAGATAGAGTTTGTTAATGCAGGCTGACTGAGATGCATATAAGTGCATTTGTGCGGGAGAAACTATAAACCTCTGTAAATCCAGTTCTCATGTAAACTGCCTATAGCAGGTCACTGGTTCCTCATTAGTTAAATAAAATGTGTTGCATTTCTATTTGCTTAAGACATGGATATATAAATGCATGGTTTTACTTTTTAAAATTATTCTGTAATGCTTCTTTATTCTAAGTTTATTTATTTATTTTGAGAAAGAGAGAGAGAACATGAGCAGGGGAGGGGCAGAGAGAGAGAAAGAATTCCAAGCAGGCTCCATGCCACCAGCACAGAGTCCAATGCAGGGCTAGAACTCATGAACTGCGAGATCATGTCCTGAGTCGAAATCAAGAGTCAGACACTCAACCGACTGAGCCACCCAGGCACCCCTGCAAAGCTTCTTAATTCCCACTACCTCTATGTGAATTAAGTGTTGTCACCACTATTTGATAGGAAACAGAGACCCAAGGTGGGGTCACACCATCAAGCCTACATGCCTCCAGTGCCAGAACCCAGTTCTCAAGCACTCTTACACCTGCTTGCAGGGGCCTGGATATAACCCACACATCAGCCTTTTTAGTGCCTTGAGCCTGTTCCCTCTGGAATCACCCTTCCCTGTGTTCCTGAGTCAAACAGCTCACTGTCCTTTCCCTTTGTATTTTGAAAATTTCAGTTCCTGCCCCACCATCTCCTAGGGCTTCCTCCTCAAGGCAGAGGGCTGGGGGGATGTGGCTTTTTTCCCAAGCACTGCTCTGTCCCCCATCTGCTCCCAGCACGACCTCCGTCACCGGCAGCTCCCCTCTCTGCCATGGGTCAGCTTCTGCACGCAACTGGGTCCTGCTCCTTGGTTTCCTCAAAGCAACATTGACACACTAAAGGTGTAGGATCAAAAGGTGGGGTTTTCAACCCAGCACAGAATTAGAAGCAAGTTAAATTGAATGTTAGTCTCCACTGTCTCACGAACACCAGGTGTTTGCCACCGAAGATATTTCTTGCCCTTGGTCCTTCCTCAGGCCTGGCTCACTGCCACTTCCTCAGGCTCCTGTTTTCTTCCAGACTCTTCCTCTCCCTCCACCCTTCCCCTTGTGGGGTCCTCACCTCCCTCATTCCCCACGGGCACAAGTAAAATCACTTTATCATGAAGAACAACTCACCTTTTGGCTTCTGCTACTCAGGCCATGTGGGAGAGTGTAGAGGAATCATGTTTCAGAACTAAATACGATCTTAAGCTTCCCCCCCCCCCCCCCCCCGCCCAACAAATGACCTTTTGACTCTGTTAGAGGAATTTTTTTGTTTCTTGCTAGCCCAATCCATTTCAACTTCAAACTCTAGGCAACTTTTCTAATAGAAATTGTTTTCTTCCTATGACACAAAAAAAACGAATTCCCCGGCAGAAGGTGATAATCTGTCAGCATGGAATGCATCCAAACAGCATTGCCGCTAGCCTGAAGACGCTTCCCAGAGAGAAAATTCTAGAATGTGCTGGGCAACTGCAGTCTTTTGTTCAAAAAAGGACACATACACACAGCATACTATTTTGGAAGATCATGTTCATTTGCATGAATTGATGGCTCAAGAAATTACCGACACTCATCTTGCCTGTGGTCTCTCGGAAAATTTTTTGAGCAAAAAAGAGAAAGATTCAAGGCTCACAGGACAGTGGGGCAGGGGGGCGGGTGTCAAACTGGGGAAACCAACATTTCAAAAGAGAATCTGAGCAAGTGTGAGTCTGTAGTGGTGTGCCTCAGGGCTCTGCAGGGGGTGGCTCTGTGGAGTTCAGCGATTTTGTTACACCTGATCTTGTCATCAACCTCCTTACTTACATACGGAGAAGCTGGGTTCAAGGCCTCTAACCAGACTGCTGCAGGTCCCGCAGAGGGCTCTGAGCAGAGTCAGGACTGGTTTTCTTGTCCATCCTGGGTGCCGGGCTTCACCCACATTAGGACACAGGCTGAGCCAAAAGTCGGCTGTGGCAGACTCAGAGCCCACAGAGGGCTGATAAGACTATCATTGGGTCAAATGAACCAGGTGAAAGGCAGCCAGGAGAAGCACCAGTCTGCCCTCGAGTATTTAAAAACCCCACTCCAGGGCACCTGGGTGGCTCAGGCAGTTAAACGTCAGACTTCAGCCCAAGTCATGATCTCATGGTTCCATGGTTTATGAGTTTGAGTCCCACGTCAGGCTGTCAGCACAAAGTCTGCTTCATATCCTCTGTCCCCCTCTCTCTGGGCCCCTTCTTTGCTTGTTCTCTCTCTAAATAAATAAATAAATAAACTTAAAAAAAAACTAACGATTAAAAATTTTTTAAATAAAAACTACACTCCAAAACAGGCAAAAATGAAATAGGTCACTGGATTGGGGTGATGGGATTGGCACTCACCTGTTCTCATTTTTAGTAGATGATGCCCTGTGGCTTCTGCAATACTCTGGTGGCCATGGGGCAGGGTCTGAGCAGAGAGCATGGTGGAGCACCACACTCTGAGCACCTGGAGCCAAGGGCCACAGAGGGCTCCTGCAGGTAGGGGGAGGGAGTAGCAGCTAAGCTGAGCCCACTACATGCAGCATGACAAATGCCGGGACAGACAGACAGACTCATGAGGGTGATCCCGGAGGAAATGGCTGACCCCTGGGGCTGGACACCCAGGTCTAAAGGGGAGTGGGTTTCAGAAGGAGAGGAGAAGACCTGTCTCTGAGGGCACTGGGCCACAGCATGGCAGCCAAAAGTGGGACGATGGGAAGAAACCATGTGGTTCAGCCATGTCAAGGCAGGGAATAGAGGAAGACAGAGTCGAGAGATGGTCAGGGGCCAGATCCTGAAGGGTCTGGGTGAGGGACCTGGACTTGTGTGGGAAAACACAGAGCCATGTGGTCAGGAATGAGTCTCTGAAAAATTGTCCCGGCAGCCATGGTGTGCTCCTGGGATGGGCCAGACGGAGAGGCTGAGGTGGCAGTGAGACCACCAGAACAGTGTCACATTAGTGCAGGAGGAGGTGACAAGCCTCGACCAGGAGGAAAGGGAGATGGACAGAGAGAAACTGGTTTCAAAACTCTTTAAGAGACCAGTCAGAGGACCCGGTGACAGACACAGGAGCATGGCACTGTCAGGAACACTTCAAGTAACAAAAACCCCCACAAATGTGAGGGGCTTGTTTGTTTCACACTCAAAGTCAGAAGATGGAAGGCAGGTTGGAATGAGCACAGCCCTGGGATGCCATCCCTCCACCTGGAAATCCTCACTGAGTGGTTCTTTGTCCTCAGGCGTGTGGCCTCTAGGTCACAAGATGGCTGCTGTACCTCCAGCCTTCATTCTAGGCAGGGAAGGAAGCAAGGACCTTTGTCTTGAGGAAGCTTTGGCTTTTTATTTGGGAAGGGATGTCCTCCTTTATCTTATTGGCCAGGACTGTATCATAAGGCCCCCACATAGCTGCAAGGAAGGCCCAGTGACCTTAGTGGAGTTCTTCAGTAACCTGAAAACAAATCTGTTTGGTTAGAGAAGAGAAACAGTTGAGTATTGGCTGAGTACCCAGCAGTGTCTGCCCCTGGGGGATGTGGGACACAGGAGATGTCTAGGGGATACCCCAGGTTTGACAAGCCCGGCTTAGAGGCACATACACAGGTGCCCATGCACATCCAGAGAAGATGGGCAATAGATGCACCCACCCAAAGCTTGAGTGAGCACACTCATCTGAAGCCATAGATTTGGAGTCGCCGGCTCCTAATGAGGATGACCATACAGAAGTTCCAGGCCATTCGTGACTCCACCCTACAGAAGCTACCCACCCTCCAGAACTGCCAAAGTAAGAATGGCAGTGTTGCACGAGGCTTCCAGAGGAAAGAATCCCTTTTTCCTTAGTTCTGGGTGGTTCTGTGTATGAGCCCTGGCCTACCCTCAGCTTCTCATCTCCCTGGGAAGGGAGCTGTGCCTCCTTCCTGGTGGCTACCTGCAGTTCACACAGAGCAAGCTACCTCGGAGACGTGAGATGAACACTGGGGGTTGACAGGCTGCGGGGCCAGGGATGGGCCACCCTGGGACTCCAACAAAGCTTTTCCTTTAGCAAGACTCGATGTCCCTCTTTGCCACTGTGCGTTGACCTTGGCTGACTGGGAGAGAGGATCGTCTCCCCATCTCCCGCCTCAGCCGGGGTCCTCATCTGTAATCAGGGGCTGTCAGGAAGGCATTCCTTGCTTGTTAATTATCCTTTTTAATTACGCTGAGAAACACCTTTCCTCAGCGATTTGCTCTTCCGCAGCCAGAGCGGGGCCTGGGATGCCACTGGTGGTAGTTTGCCGTGTCCACCAGGCCCACAGCAGCCCCTCCTGGGAGCCCCAGCCAGGCAGGTTGTCTTGACTGCCTTCCCCTGCCCAGCCTCACAGACCGTAAGTGGCTGCTGAAAAAGGAGCTTCTCTTTAAAATTTTTTAAATGTTTTTATTTATTTTTGAGACAGAGAGAGACAGAGCGCAAGCAAGGGAGGGGCAGGGAGAGAGGGAGACACAGAATCCGAAGCAGCCACCAGGCTCTGAGCTGTCAGCACAGAGCCCAAAGAGGGGCTCAAACCCACAAACTGTGAGATCATGACCTGAGCTGAAGTCAGAAGCCCAACCGACTGAGTCACCCAGGCACTCCAGGAGCTTTTCTTACAGGAGAGCATTTCTCAGCTCCTCAGCAGTCCCGCCTGGAAACCTCTTCCTCCCTCCTGACATTGGCGATCAGCCCCCCACCCCAGCCCCGCCCCTGCCGGGGTCCTCTACCTGCCTCCTCTACACACATACCCCCCCACCCCCGCCTACACCCTAGTGCTCTCATCTCTTCCCTGGCCCCAGTCTCCACCTCAGTGTCCCTCAGTCTTGACCTCTCTCCTGAGCTCCGGGCCCTCCAGTGAGAGCCTGAACCCCCACACGCCTCTGCAAACACCCCCCTCCTCTTGCCCAGACTTGCCTCCTCTTCTACTTGCTTCTCCCTGCCTGAGAAGAGCCTCCCTCACATCAGCTCCTGGGGACACCCATCACCTTGACAGGCTCAGGGGAGACTCCTCCTCCCATGTGCCTCCAGGCACTAGCTCCTTTTTGTCTCCAGAGCCTTGAACTCACAACCATGACAGCCCCTGCTGTGGTTCTACCTGTTCTTGCCTGCTTCCCCCCCCCACCCTGCCCCCACTCCCCAACTGCTGCGAACTGCGAGGGCATCAGGGTGGGAATAACACCTGAATCTTCTCTGTAATCTCAGTGACTGTGTGGGAACTGGCTGAGTGAATGAATGAATGAATGAATGAATAAGCAAGTGAATGAATGTTCAGGAGACTGGATCTGTACACCTCTCTCCCGTATAGATACAACCACATATGCTGAAGAATGTTGCACACTGTCTACACCATCTCCCATGGCAGGACAAGTTCTGGGCTGGGGGTGAGATGACTTCCTCCTGGAACATGGAAGAACATCCCCACATGGGTTATGTTCCCTGGTCACACCTGACCCTTTTGAGGTCAGCCCTAGTTAGGCTGCATGGAGTGAGTAAAGTAAGGGTCTCCCAAGTCTCACACACACACACACACACACACACACACACTCACACTCACAAACACACACATGTAGCCTCTATCCAGTCACATTCCCTGATCTCGTGGCCTTTTCTGGAAGACACCATGCAGTGCACATTCACTGGTTTGGCTCTTACAACTCATCCCCCTTCTCCTTGGAAGCCACGCCCCAAATTTGCGTTCAGGTGTCCACCCTCCTCCACTCAGCCCAGTCCCACCTCCCACCTGTAATTTTGAGGCCAATTAGAGGCCTGCCCCCAGCCACAAAAACTGGCTCAGCACTGGGGACCCAGGCCAATGAGACAAAGGAGATTTGCTGAGGGGCTCCTGGGAAGGAAGACTCGTGCCTCTCTATGGAAGTCTCTTCCGCACACTGCAGTGCACAGACATCACACCCGGAACTGTTGGGGAACCTGTCCAAAGATAAGCCAGTGCCCAGGGAACAGGGGACCCCAAAGCTTCGTGGAGGGCTGAGCTGTAGCCTGGGCACCCACCTACTTTGGATGCTAAGAACGCCCAGCCGAGGCTTTCTGAGCAAATGAACCCAATGTTCTGTCACAGTGTCCCAATTCAGACCTGGTGTTTGGGACTGAGTGACACTAGGGGAGAGAATACTTAAATTCCCAGAGGCAGAACCAAGGGTGTCAGGGCGAGTGGACCAAGAAAAGCAACGCCAGTGTGGTTACCAAACCCAACCAAGAATGAGAAGCAAGAGACCAGCCAGAGCTGGCCAGTGTCTGAGTCACTGGGAAGGGCTTGGGAGCTGGCAGAAGGGAGGGGAATCCAGGAGGGTTTCCCTGAGATGGGCCAGGGCCTTCTGAGACAGCCTGGTGACTGTGTGCGCACAGTCTGTGGCCTTGGGCATAGAAAGGGAGGGACCATTAGCACCGACAAGGTGTGCGCTGCTCGGCTCCGAATTTCCAATTTCTCTCAGGTGGACATAAACCTGGTAGCGTCCCAGCTCCCACTTAGTCCCGCTCAGTCTTCAGGCCAACTGCCCACCCACTTGGACAGGGGCACTGCACCCAGGCTCCCGGCCTCTGGGAGCTCTCTCTGCAGGTTCAGCTTCCTCCCACTGCCCGCAGGGAGCTCCCTGCAGACCCCACCCCTGTGATACAGAGGAGGGCTTTTCCTGACAAATTTAGCCCAGGTGCAGGGGGCAGGACCCCCTTGAGGGTCAGGGGGTGTTGCTTAAAGCCACCATTTGAGACATCCATGAATCTCATGTTGTGATAAACCTAAGACAAACGCTTTCTCCTGCATAATGTTTCAGTGTTTCATCATGAAATAAAAATGAAGACTCTCGTGGCACACCCCCAGGCCCCAGGGCGCACACCCCAGGTTCTCAAGCACAGTGGAGCTGACCAAGTCTGGGCTTCAGGCCCGGCTCCACCAGCAATAGCTGTCAATGTGGAAGGGACGAACAAATGAAAAGCTAAAGCTTTTGAAGCGGGGGTAACTGACGGGAAATGAGCCTCCCTGTGCTCATAGAAACTATGGTTGGCAGGGCCCACACTGCGAACCACAGACAGGGCAGGGCCACAGCAGCGACGATGCCACCACCCGAAGCACAGCTCAAGGGTGTTACCCAAAAATAAATCTAAGACTCTGACGTTCGTCTCCTTCACTGGCTTTTTACCACCATACAGATTTCTGCAGAGACAAGTCCCTTGCGGCTGGTCCCTAGGCCCATGAGCACAGCTCCAGTGGCTGCTGGGAGGGACCCAGGCCACCACAGGCATGTGTCACAGGCTTCTCAGGGCAGCCCAAGTCTACCCAGGAGCTGAAGAACAGGGCTGCATGCAATGGGGACCTTCCTATTGGAAAGGGAGGCAGGTGGCACGAAGGAGCAGTTGGGTGGGCTGACTTGTCTTTACCGCCACCAGGCTCAGACCTTCCCACGCACCCGGGGCCAAATGTTCGGGTTCAGAACCTAGTCCCACTGCTGATCAGCAAGCAACTGAACCTCCCTGGGCCTCAGTTTCCTCATCTAGGAAATGGAGTCTCTGGCACCTGACCTCCGAGTTCTCACATGTATAAAATTAATAAATAAGGCAGCAGGCAACTGAGTCTTCAAGCCCCCGATCTCCTGAATCCCAACCAACCACCACTAAAAACGCTAGGGGGAAGGGGCTGAAGTGCTCCGCAGGGTCCAGACCCAGAAGAGCTCTAAAGGAAGTGTTGTCGGGCACACGGTAGCTGCTGGGGCCACAGCCAGAATGCAGCCTCCGGCCCAGCAGCACCTGCCCTGGCAGCAGGTTAAGGGGGGTGGACTGTCCCAGTAGAAAAAGCCACCGATAATCACGGTTCCATTGCACTGCAGACAGAAACAGAGGGAGAACAAACACAACGAACACACCTTTTCTGAGGGTTTTTGTTCAGTTTGTTTCATTTCGTTTTGAACACTAAGGTTTATTTTCAAACAGCACACAGACGGTCTGCGGGGCGGGGCCAGGCCAGCCTGATGTCTGGGCCCCCAGGTCTCTGGAGAGACCCGACCCCACCCACAGCAGCTGCCAGGAGAAAGTGGACACTTGCCCAGACTGCTTGGCCCGAAGCTTCAGGCAAGCGAGGCGGCTCAGCAGCCCCCAGGCCCCGGCCCTGCGGCCAGGCACACATGCGGGCGCGGTGGGAGGTGGGGGCGGCCAGGAACTCAACTAGGGGACACGGCAGCTTCAAGAACACTGGTGATGCCACTGGACTCGCCGAAACCAGACTCTTTGGAACACAACCTAATCCCTGGGAGAACACCTCTTGGCTTAGGTCTCTCTCTCGATTTCCTTTCGCTTTTCAAAAGTTCAAAAACAAAATCAGGAAAAAAAAAAAAGAGAGAGAGGAAAGAAAGAAAGAAAGAAAGAAAGAAAGAAAGAAAGAAAGAAAGAGGAAGAAAGAAAGAAAGAAAGAAAGAAAGAAAGAAAGAAAGAAAGAAAGAAAGACACACACACATTTTTTGGGAAAAGGTGTTCTCCACACGCCCAGACAGCTGCAGCAGCTGCTGCCCTCACTGAACCCGCTCGGTGAAGTTCTCGGGGAAGACGCCCCGACATTTCTCCAGCTCTAGGTGCTGGTTCCAGTCACTCTCCTTCACGCCCATGAGCCAGCCTTCATCCTGAGAGCAAAACACAGGGCACCCAGGTCACACAGGGATGGGGACGGAGGGCACTCAAACCCTACAGGACATGGGGCTCACTTAGGATCTGCTGGGAGGATGTCCCCTCTTCTGCCTGATCGTTTCCTCTAGCCTGTCACACCCAACCTGAAAGAATGCCTCCTCCAGGCAGCATTCCTTGCCATCCCAGACCCAAACCTGCCCAAGCCAGGAGACATCCGCCCTTCAGCATGTGGATTTAACTGTCATTGGGGTGAGTTCTCCTTTCTCTACAAAGGCAACCTAACTGCTGTGCTGGTCTGAATGTGTCTAAAATCCCTCAATCCCAGGCCAAGGAGTTTCTCACTGTCTGGTGCTCACAGAGCACATTGGCTGTCCTTCCAGACTTCTACAAACAATACCAGAAGTTTCTGGTGAGCACTGACCAGTTAAACGCACCTCAAGTGACCCAAGGCCACCCCATCAAGCCCTCAGACTCAAACCTGGCCTTTGCTTTCATACTGACCCCTCACAGGGACCATCTACCCAAGTCCTAGCAGTGTTCCCAGCCCCAGACCCCGATCCCTAGGTCCACAGGGGCCATACACCTCTGGCCGTGGCAGATGCCATCACTGACCTTGCTCTGCCTGGGACCTCCCTAGGCCTTTGTTACGTCATTACCTGCCTGTCACAGAGCCTATGTATGTCCTTTTTGAGCCTCATCCACCCACCCACATGACCCCCACTGTGGGCTGGGGGCCAGGACTCCACTTAAAATCCCGCCTAGCCCAGGGCTGGCCCCCAGAAGACCAGTGGAGACCCAAGGGTTGAAGGAAGCTGTTAGATTTAGCACTGGGCCCAGGAAACCCTCGGCACTCAAACCTCCTGGCCCGAACCCGAGCAGCCTGTCAGAATGTAGAGGGCAGTCCCCGCTCTGCGCCAGCCCCAGTCTCGGCTGGAGCTCACTGTGACATTAACTAACCAGGAGAAGCCACAGCAGAGGGAGGGTCTGGGAGGTATCTGGCCTGGGAAACAGCTGGGGACACAGTTGAGGGTGTTCAGGGGGGCTGCTGGAACCCACACACTGTGCCTGTGGGCAGAGGGCAAGGCCAGCCTGGAGGAGGCGGCCCAATGTGACGCTGCAGAGTGGGCACCTCGCCAGCTCACTGCCGAGCAGGAGGGCTCACAGAGGGGTGGCCAGGGATCCTGTCCCAGGAGAGAGGAGGCCGTGGAGGACAGGGGCAGGGGAGGGAGGAGGGGAGAAAGAAAGCCACTTGGATGCAAAAAACTGAGAGAAAGGCAGAGCCCAGGAAGAAGGAGAGCTGACCGAGGAAACAGAGAGAGAAGACCGGGGTAGGGGATGTGATGGCCCAGGAAAGGGGCCAAAGGGAACGGAGAGAGAGTGGGGGAGGTGAAGGGAGGGGAAAATGAGTCAGGGGAGAAGGGCACAGAGACAGAGAGAAGGAGCTAGCAGGAGGGAAGAGCAGCGGCGCTGTGCCTGCAGGTCTGTAGCTGGCAGGTCTCTGCTGCCCCCTGCTGGCCACTCCCGCCTCAGCCAGCCAGGGCCCTCACCTGCTCCTCAGGGTTCTGGAAGGGGATCACCAGTACCACATCACCAGCCTTGAGCTGCAGCTCATCCGTGTCGGTGGCCACGTAGTCGTGCTGGGCCTGTACCTGCAGAGGTTGGGGAACAGCTCAACACCCCTTCCCGCAGACGCCTTTGGTACCCCCCTGCAACCTAGCACAGTGCACCAGGCCTTGTGGGGACTTCAGCGTGCTGACAGGAGATCCTGAAAGCTCAAGACGCCACCCCGCCCACTGGGTAGCAGGGGGAGTGGGGGCAGGGGAACTCTGGGCAAACCCACATAGCCTCCCAGCTCAGGGTCTTCATCTGTAAAAGGGGGTGACCACACCGCCAGGGCACCATCGGCTCAGATGGCAGCAGAGGCTGTGGGGTCAAGCTGGCCCGGGCGTACCTTGAACATGAACCCCGGGGGCAGATCCAAGCGTCCTGCCCCACCGCTGCCTTCCACGGTGCCATTCACGGTCGCTGAGAAGGTCTCTACCACCACGGCAGGGAGAGAGCTCTGAGGGGAGGAAGCGCAGTCAGCGTGGTAGGGGAGTGGGTCCCAGAGGGCAGGGGCCACAGGGGCAAGGGAAGGGGAGGGTCTCTGTGACTGACGCCAGATTGGTCTGCCTCCGGGTTCCTCGACGGGAACTATGACCTGGACCAGCACAGAGCAAGGAGCACAGGGAACACACAGGGCTAGGGAGCCACAAGCGGGAGGGCGGGCAGACAGCAGGAAAGAAAAGACAGGGTCTTGGTCCCTGTCGTCTTACGGAGGCTGCTTCACTTGCTGCTGTCTCCCCGGGCTCCTGGGCTCCAGCCGCAGGTCGGGTCCCACCCGCCACCTCGGAGGCCTCTGCTGGCTGCAACACAAATGCCGGCATGGGGTCAGACACGGGACGGATGCTGTGACCAGGACAAGGAAAGGGCCATGGACAGCAGCAGTGTCTAGAGCTGGGCAGTACAGGGAGCTCCTGGAGGAGAGGCTGGGTGCCTGTCATGGGAAGCTGCTGGAGAAGGTGCTGGCAGCACAGAGATGCCAAGTGACGTGCCACACGGGCCCCTGGATGCCGCCCCGACCTTCCCTCACAGGCCCTGTCCTCTAAGGCCAAGGCCTGGCCAGGCCTCAGCTTCTTCCCACCTGCCTGGCCTGCTGGCTGAGCCATGAGACCCCCACGATCGGGGACAGCAACAAGTGCCTGTCCCTGGCCAAACAACTCAGGGCAGGCTGGAGCAGCCTTTGCCCAGCCCTGGACACCTGCTCCCCAAGGAGGGGGCAGCACAGTGTTGGGCACCATGGGGGGAGGGGCCTGGCCAAGGCAGAACGGACACTGTCCAGCCTCAGTCAGGCTGACCTGGGCCAACACTCACACTCGGCCACTTCCGAGCTTTGGGCACAATCAATCACTCAAGCTTTCTAGCCCCCACTTCCTCATCTGTAAAAGGAGGAAATGTCTAGGTTAGGGTGAAAGTTAAATGAGAAAATTCTGGAAAGTACCTGCCACAAACAGAGAGATGCTCTGAATGCTCCTCCCTCCCACTGCAGGAGGCCTAAGCTGGGAGGCTGGGGTGGGGCTGGCAAGGGGGAGAGGGGCCAATCTGGCCTAAATCACAGCGAGCAGGAGTGGTAAGCCCCATCCTAGGGGCCTCCTGGTTCACCGCCCTGACCTCACCCTCAGGCCCACAGTGGCCTTGTCCATCCTGTGCCTCCTCCTCCAGGCTCTTCCTCACTGCTACACCCCCAGGGACTGGGGACAACTGGGAGCTGGCAGATGGGCACTTACTTGGGCAGGCCCCGGCTCGGCCGTCTGGCTGGGCCAGGCCACAGCAAAGGTGCCCTCGGCAGCACTGGGCTCCCCGGAAGGCAGGCTGCCAGCTGGACTCTCTGTGGGCTAGTGATGGGCCACCAGGGAGAGCAGGGCGGGAGGGGTGGAAGACCAGGGAGGAAGGGGTGTTGGGCAAGGGCACAAGACAAGAGAAGAGAGTCATGAGCGGCCCAGCGTTGGCAGAGGGGAGACTGGGTGCCTGTGGCGGGCAGCCTGGCCCATCAAGGGACACACGTGGACCCTCTGAAGGGAAAACCACTCCCACCTCCTTGCTCTTACTCCTGACAAAGGGATGAGCAGGTGCAAACGAGCCACACGCGGCTCAGCACCCACCAAAGACCCCTCGCTAAAACGGCTGCCCGTGCCAGGCTTTCCTCTGGCCTCCTCCACAGCAAGGCTATTCGGAGCCTTCAAGCTCCTGGGAGAAGTGCTTCCAGCACTCACACACAGCGGCTCCTGCTCCTTCAGAAGCTGCATAGTGGTAGTGCGGCCCCGTGCCCTCCCTGAGCCTCGTGCCTGAGCCCCCAGGTGATGAGGACACCTGCCCAGCAGGCCTGCTCGCATAAGGGCACCTGGCCTCACCCTGCTTCTCCTGTCCCTCGAGCCACCCTCCTCCTGTCCTCTATCCCAACGTCTCCCCGATGCCGCTGCCCTGTAGGATCCCCACAAACACAAACCTTCTCAAGGACGAAGACCCTCCACCCCAAGGCTGCCCTGCCTCGCAGGCCACAGCCCAGCAGGAGGACACCACATCCATCCTACGGGGCCACTCACAGACCCCACGACTGAGCCAAACCACAGAGGACCTTCTCTGGCTAAACCGAAGAGCCCCTTCCCCGCAGGGCCTGGCAGAGGGGAAGCAGTGGGACACCTGGAGACAGGCAGTGACGGCCAGCTCCTGCGCACATGAGCACCAGCCCGGGCGTGCGTGTGTGTGCACCTGTGAGCAGGCCAGGTGCAGGACCAGGCAAGGTGGGCCAGGGAGAAGCAGCTCCCCCTGGGGGTGGGCACAGAGCAAACACAGCTTACCTCCCAGAGGTCCCATGGAATTGACTAGGTGCAGCAGAAGGGGAGAAGGACAGAGTTAGTGCAAAGGTTAGTGACAGGGGGCAGACGAGCAGTCCCCAGGGACCCCCACCCCAAGGCCCTGGAGCCCAACGGGCTCAGGGCAGCACGGAGCCAGGCTGCAGGGTCTCCAGGGGGCCAAGTCCTGGACACCTGCCAAGGAGTGCCCAGACACAGAGCCGCTGCCAGGAGAGGGGCAGGAGGCTGACCGAGGCCGCAAGTTACCAAGTGAGTGTTCAGCTGACCTTCCTCCCGAGGGCCCTCTCCCTGACACGTGTCTGCTCTTCCCCTCCTCTTGCGCAGGGCCAGGGGGCGATAGGGGGCCAGGGCACCAGGGGAAGGGCAGTGAGTGGGAGGAAAGCCTGTTGACCCCAGGACCCTAAAGTCCTGGTGGCTTAGATGGGCACCCATGGCCAGACATGAGCCCACGGCCCGGCACCCCAGAGACCCGCAGGTCCGCAGGTGGTGGTGGTGGCGGGCTCAGACCAACCTGACCAGAGGGTGTGGGCGCCTTCACGGGGCTCGCCACAGGCGGGAGGGGGTCAAAGTCCAGGTCCAGCAGACTGGCCTGCTCCGAGAAAGGCCCCGGGGCCTCAAACTTGGCAGCAGTGGCAGAGGAGGAAGGCAGTTAGTGACAGGCTGGGAGCACTCCACGGGGAGCTCACGGCAGGCACACACGCTCACGTCCACCTCACACGTGGGAGCACTGCCCCCACCACGACTCTGGCACGAGCTCCACGCACACAGGACCGCACCCGCCACCCCCCTCAGACATCAGCAGCAGGCCCACTGGGGTAGCCACCCACCAGCCCAGCCCAGCCAGAGGTCTGTCTTGTCCTACAGACCGCGGTGGGCTCCCAGTGCATGCTCCTCTCTGCTCCCTGCACCCACAGGCTCTCCCAGCCTCACCCTTGCCCCCCCAGAAGCAGCACAGTCCACAGCCCTCCATAGGACAGGCCCCCCTCGCTGCCCCACACAGCTCACCTGTGGTGACACCCACCCACCCGCCAGCTCCACAGAATGAGGACAGGGCTGAGCCAACACACACCGCTGGGAGCCAAATCTTAGGTGTGGGTTCCCTGACACTGGGGGCACCTGTACTCAAACCGCAGTTCCCACCCCCAGAGACTC